>NC_138906.1:3991299-5298431 GCF_965231255.1 Vanellus vanellus | reverse complement strand
ACTCTGACCTGAACCACAGTTGTCAGAGGTTAGGCAAAAGACAGAGTGCTGCAGCACTAAAGATTGCTTATTCTTATTTCTGACATGTTCCCATCTTGCTGCTGCCATTAACACTATTTTCTCCCCTCCTTTCCCTACTCCCTCCTGTCTTCTTTTAGCATAAAAATGAGTCTGCTAGACAATGCATTCACAACTTAACACAGCGCAACAGACTGCGTCTACATTAAGAGCAACTAACAGGAAGGTTTTATGCCTAAGCTCCAGGGAAAGAGTAATGAGATAGAAGGATAGAGCTCACCACTGCTGTGAAGCTGAGCAGCTTCAGCTATAAAAAGAATCCTTTTACAGATATATAAAATGAAATACAGCCTGAAAGCCTCTCTGCTTGGAGAGAAGCATTAAGCAGCACATAAGCACCAAGCTGATGAGAGAGCATCTGGATTGGACATGCAGAGAAGAAAGGTGTTTAAAAGCGAGGTCCGAAGCATCCCTCCTGGAACCAGCCCCGCAGAGGGTGCACGTAGGCACGATGCAGCCGAGGTGGTTTATCTTGGCAAGTGGTGTCCCAGGTCTGGGTTGCTCCGTCTGGCCAGGTGCTTCACACATGGCTTTCCCCATCTGTAAGTCTGTTTTAGGATATTGCAGGATGGAATGCGATCATGTAACTGTTACTGCACTCCTCTAAACAATTTTAATGAACTATGGAAGCTCTTCCTACAGGCTACAGCTACGGCAGTGGTGACATTGCCCAAAACACCTGTGCTGCCTTAGGAATCTGGGCCAGGACTGAACGTTGGGCTTGAAGTGCAAAGGATCTGTAAGTGTGAAGGCCAGAAAGGATTTGTCAATTTGTCACCCATCACCTCTGAGCATCTGTCATTTCACTGCTACCCTGGATCAAAGCCCAGCAACTTCTGGTAACAGCATTTCTCACAGAGAGTATGTGGAGTTTGTTTTGAGACATCAAGAGCTCAGTCCCTCATGTCTTTGGCTGCAAGGATAATTACTTCTGGTAAAAATAGGGGTCTTGTTGCCTGAGTTTTCCTTTGCCATCCAACATCGGTTCTTGCTATGTTTGTTGCTCTTAGTTTAAATAGCTTCTTAACTACTTTGCCATTTCTTGTGGCGAACGTACTTCTGGGGTGCAATCAGGTCACCTCTCCATCATCTTTCTGACACACTGAAGAGACTGAGCTCATTAAATCACTTATCAAAAGTGTTTTCCCCAGGCTTCAAATCATTTTATGCGTTGCTTCTCCTCCTTGATTAGTCTGTGCATACCCTGACACCAAAAGATGCCAGTGTGGGTCTGTCCAGTGCTCCCAGCTAAGGGAGCTTCTCTCCCAATGCACCTAAAAGTTTGATCAGACATCCACCCACCCCCCAAAACACGCACAACTCCCAGTCTGTGACTACCAGCGCAGACGGAACTGCTCAGACTTATACCCACAAGATCGTCTTCAGAGTCAGTGTTTTCAAAACACTATCGTCTATTCTTCCAGAATTACCTGCATTCCTCGAGGCAGCAGATTGCATTTGTCTGTAATAAAAAGACCATTTGCACGGGCCTAGCTGACAAGCAGTCAAAATTGCCCTCTCTAAATGTCTTGTCTTCATTATTATTTATAGGTGCTTCATCATTTTGACACCCACAAATTTTATCAGCTGTGATTGCATATTTACTTTTGGATCATTAATGACACTGTTGACTAGTGCTGGGCTCCGTGCCAATCTTGTAAAATGCCAGTAAAGCATCTCAAAAAGTTGTTTCATTAGCTATAGGAATGCAGTTCCCCCTGTTCTTAATCACTTGAAAGTGTTTCTACAGATAAGAATATCTACTCATATGATCTATTGCTCATTATTGTCCAAAATATTGCTCGATACTAATTAAAAGCGTTTGAAAGATGCTTTGGTATATTTACGCACAAAGCTTTCCAATTTCCCGTGATCAAGTGTCCGACAAGACCTATGTTCAATAAAGCCATGCTGACAAACACTATAATTGCATTGCCATCCTCTGTGTCTTCACTAATCAAATCCCATATCAGCTTTTCCATAATTCTGCCCAGGGCTGGAAATCCAATAAACTGGTATGTAGTTAAATGGATTATCTGACACTTAAACATCTAAAATTAGCTCCTTGCTGAGTTCTCAAAAATATTATGACAGATCCCACTGAATCCAGAAAAAGATGAAATGCCTAAACATCTCCAATTGTTTGGGCTTAATCCACTTTCAGAAATGTGACAGAGGGCTCCAGCACGGGGGCTCTGGCAGATTTAGCTGCGGTGAAGCTCATGAGGTTGAATAAAAGGTGCTTTTCAGCTCCTCAGCCACTTAAGCACCTTAACACAAACCTAACTCTTTATCTACCTATATAATTATATAGCCTGCTCATCACCATAGTGACCAAAATACTATACACTTAAGAATAAGATTACTTAAGTAATTGCATGAATCTTTCATCTAGAAATGTCTCTGCTTAGCTCTGCATTAATCCCCACAGATACTCGCTTCACACTGAAGTTGCAAGCTCAAGTAAGCACAAACGTGTGAACTCATAACCATGAAGGAGATTTCAAGAAACAGCTGAAGCTTACTGCTTGCATTTATGGATGAGTTAGCCTGCTTCTTTTACTGTGAACAGTTTTGTCTCACAGCTTTGGGGAGCTCTGCTCACAATTCAAGACTTACACGCTCTCTCTCGTGAGAGCAGAAACACTTCTTGGGAAATTAAAGTATTTGTGACCTCCTTTCTCTGTAATTTTTCTTTTTTTTTTCTAACAGAAAAAGTTTCAGATCTGTAGAGAAGGTCTAGATCTAGAGAGAGTCAAAAACAGAGTTATACCACTAAAACTGAATTCTTGCTCTCCTTAAATCCAGGGTTTGTAGTGTGCTCCTCTTAGGGCTCTGAACACTACTATTTCGTGGTCACTACTGCCAAGGCTGTCATAGATGTCATAGCCCCAAGTACCTAAGGACTGCATACCTTCACAAGACATTCTCCCCCAAACCCAGATGAAAACAAAGAGTGGCTAAAATCCAACCCCAAGGCTTAGGAAAAAACAGGGAAAAAAAACGATCTGTGGAACACACTGTTTCTAAACTCCCTAATTCAAATGGAAGCCAGTGGAGATTTTAATGTGACATCTGGCTAATTAAAGAGGAAAGTGCAAAAATCAGTCGATAACTTTTCAGTAATACTAAAGGAAGGCAATCGACACACACATCACCGCAGTCACAGCAAGGACAAGAATCTTCACCCGGGAAAGGTTCAGAGATGACATGCATTTTGGGTACTACACTCCCCTCTATCAAACGTTAAGGAACGCACTGGCTGCTATGTAAACAGGCAAAACCGAAAGTCGTCCTCTCAGCTGTCCTCCAGTTCAGACACGGATGTCCCACCCACATCCACCACGAAGAGAAGACCAATCCTCAGCCGAGCCAAGACAACGTTGCACTCTGAGTTCTCAGTCAGGGTATTTCACGGCAGAGAGAAAGTTGCTGATATCTGTAAAATGTGGATAAAGAGACTTACACACCGTGTAACAAATCTCGTGGGGTTTAGGCAAGCTGTGTGCCATACCCTGAAGACACCGTGCTCTATACTCTAAAGCGTATTGTGTACAGCCTTTGATCCTGGTTTTAGTACCATTTCAGCTAGCAGTTATGTAAAAAACCTCAGGCTACATGACAGTATAATTATAGAGAGGAGGAAGAGGACACAAAGCCCTTAGTAAAAGGAACAGACACTTTAAATAAGTTGTATTAGCTTGAGGGCAGTGAAACGTTAAACCAAAAGAAAAGGCCTTCAAAAGTTGTAGTGTGGCCCTGGCAAAAGCCTGTAAGGAATAAAAGCTGCATTTCATGCATAAGCAGAACCATGAGAAAGCCGATACGCGTTCTGAAGTGCAAGTAGCTAGAAAAAGTGTAGGCATAACACACTTTCCTTAGAGAAAGGGCTTCAGAAGAATGACGGATCCACAAGGGGATATAGTGAGGTCCCATAAGACAAGCCATTAAGTTATTTCTTTGTATCGGTCCCTGTGGGTAAGGACACAGTGGACCTTAGCCAGGATTTTGATCTCTGGGCACGCTGCTGGTTCTGCAACCCAGCCCAGCCCAGTGACCTTCTCTCAAAGGTGGTCTTGGAAGATCAGCAACTCCAGAAACAGCAAGTCTTGGATAAAAGCAGATCTTTCTGCACTTCGGAAATTCAGATTAACAGCTATCTTAAAGGCATGGTTTGCATGTTCTGAACCACTGTAACTATGAACTATAGTTCTGAACACTGTAACTATAGCCAAAATGAGACATCCAGCAGCATCAACCATCTACAGTACTTTGGTCAGCATAGATACTCCAGGTCCTTATTATTGAGCTCGGAAAGAGAGTTCCACAATAGCTATATTGTGACCCCATTTCTTCCAGTACATGTTTTTCCTCTACAACATCTATAATTTGATATCTTCTCCCAAGTAACAAGTGATAAGAGAAGATGGAATGGCCTCAAGCTATGCCAGGGGAAGTTTAGATTGGATATTTGGAAAAATTTCTTCACCGAAAGGGTTGTCAAGCATTGGAACAGGCTGCCCAGGGAAGCGGTGGAGTCACCATCCCTGGAGGTATTTAAAAGATGGGTAGATGTGGTGCTGAGGGACATGGTTTAGCAGTAGTTTTGGCAGCGTTAGGTTTAATGGTTGGACTCAATGATCTTAAAGGTCTCTTCCAATCTAGATGAGTCTATGATTTTATGATAATTAGTTATTGTTACAATAGGCTACTACACTAAAAAGAGCACTACAAAGAGCCATAATGGTGTGGAATAATGAGAATATAAGATAATTATAGAGAATAAAGAATTAAAAAGAGGGCTATTGAAAGATGCAGGCATATTGCAAGAACAAGTCCAGACGAAATACCCACAGAAAAGAGAGGGATGAGGGCAGGCAGTCAGAGCGGCTTAGGAGAGGAGACGAATTGAAGCCATGCCACAAGACTGACTGTTGACCTGTGACAGCATTAAAAACCACTTTCTAGCACAAACAAAGAAAGGACATCTATCGGGTTTTGATCTTTTCATTCCCATCAGCAGGGCACTTTTCATGTCCACATTTCTTCCCGCAATAGAAAAAACCTTCAGCTTAATGAGCGGTAGGTGTCGACGCCATGGACAGAGCCAATTCCCGCCCCGTGCCAGACCAACCTGGAATTAAGAGCTCATTTCACTGCAGGCACGTTTCAATACCGACACTGACACCCTCTTCCCAACCCCATTTCCACCCCCACCCAGGGTCCGTCGGCTTCCTCCTGCCAGCGGTAATTTTCAGATCCACCACCACCAACCATGGGCAGAATCCTCCCAGCAGCTGACGGCTCATTTCACCCCCTTCTGACAGAGTAGCCGTCGATTCAAAAATAGCACATAGCCCATTGATGACGACGAGATAGGGTTGGCACAGGGGACAGCTTGTGGCCGTCCTTCGAAACTGATGGCCACTGTCCACTCCCACAAACCTTGCTCCTCCAGACACCCCCGTTCAAACTATTGCCCAGGCAGCTCGAACGCTCTCACCGTCAGTGCCGTTGCGTCACGCATATTTAGGGCAGTTGAGCACCTCTTCCCCCAGCCGCTGTAGCAGCGGCAGGGTCTATTTTGTGTTTATTTCCTGGCTCAAGTCTTCCCATTTGTTACCTTTGGCTCTATTCCACGCACAGCTGAAGAGCCAAATAGCCAAGGGCAGAGGGCTGCTACTTCACCTTTGATAGATGGGAACTAAAGTTACTCTTGGCAGCTGACTTGAAGCTTCTATAAAGGAAAAATTGGGACTCAGTCACAAAAGGGCCACGCTCTGCAGACTGTGATAACAGGTTTAGTCAGGATTACCTGAGCTTGGCTCTAAATCAGCATGGGGAACATATTGTTTTCAGGATGATTTTGCTGAAGTGCATTTCGAAATGTCATGGTGGGTTTAAATAGATTACGGTAAGAGCAGCTACAGGCTCCATAAACAAACAAATAAAAAACCCCAAACAACAACAACAAACCCTCATTTGGTCTCTTAAATATCAGCTAAATTTTGCACTGTCAGGAAACACAGTACCACACAAAATACAGACAGTCTGATGTGAGAAGAGAGTCTGATGAAGTCCAAGATTTGAAATCTTTCAGCGCTTTCTTAATTAGAAGACCTCTAGTCCCTAAAATTGTTCCATCTTTTCCCACCTTTACTACAAATTTTAGAAATACAGAAAGTGTTCATGGTACACATATAATATCTGTAAAGAGCAACAGGAAGTTTTGTAGAAGTGCACATGGTATGGGAAATAGATTATAATGTCATTCAGCTTTTATATCACAAAATCACAGAATCACAGAACGGTTGGGGTTGGAGGGGACCTGTGGAGATCATCCAGTCTAACCTCCCTGCTACAGCAGGGTCACCTACATGCTATATATGCTACATACCTATATGCTGTCTTTTAATCAGGAGAGCTCAAAGACAACTCTCAAGCAAACAGCATCATCTTTTGATTTGCACCGATAAGAAACCACAGCATGACTGCTTTGTGCAGGATCTCCCACCTTGCTCTTGGTAGGGCCATGAACAGAATGGATGATTCTAGCCTTGCATCTACTGCCTTAACCATCAACCAACGTCGCCTCTCATCCACATACCGGCTACGAAAACTGTATCCCAGCCTACATCAAACCTGATTCGCCTCTTTGCTGATGGAAGTGAATGCAGCTTCCCAACACCCAATGGAGCTCTATCGAGGTTTGTCAGCTGAAGATCGGGTCCACTATATTTCATATTAATGTATCCCTGTAATACACTATGTCTATTCTAAGTGTTTCTTCATCTTTTATTATTTCTACATTGAGCATTGCAGAATTTGCTAGCTTTGCATAATTTAGACATCCGAGAACACCATAACATTCCATTGTAATTCCTCTTCCTAACGGATAAGTATATAAAACTATTCCTTATCAGTTAGCCCTACTTTCAGGGACAATCTCTGAATAAGTAAACTGTGACAAAAATGAGCTCTGCAATACTGAGTGCCGTAGATGGCTCTGGCATGGTCTCGACTTAATGACAGATGAATCCAGCTCCAGCCAAATCCACGGGAGCCTGTTTTCATGTCAGCAATCAGCAGGAATGAAACCCCATTGGAATCTGGGGGTGTTTTAAACTGGAATTTTTCAAACTTGAAGCACAATAGGTGAAAACTCTAGAATACTAAAGTGATTCAGAAGCTGAGGTCTACCTTCAGACAGATATTTTTGATGATCTTCCTCTCACAAGCTCTAGGTCTAATACTGACGTGTGGAGGTAGCAGAACCTGAAACGAGTGTTCGGAACTTGTGTCAGTATGTAGTGGAGGCGTGGGAGGAAAATATCTGCATCTTTAGTCCCCTAGATACCTTCTTAGGTCTGAACTTCAGCTGTGATGATATAAATGTTGGAAACAGGCCAGAGACCCCAGCAGGTCCTTACGTGTTAGAAAATCCTCGTGTCACTTCAAGAGGCTGAACCACACATATCCCTTCTGGGAACCCGCTTCCCCAGAGGTCAAGACTGTCCATAACTCAGGGGTTTTATGTGTTACCTTCTGCAACAGCATCCTGGTACGCTGGCCCAGTGAGCTAATCTAACACCTCCTCCATGGCTACCCAGACAGAAGCACAGCCCCGGGGGGTACAGACACATAAAAAGGGCTTATAGTTGTAAATTCCTATGTTCCTTTGCCTTGAGCTCTTCCCAACAGGCATGCGGTCCCCGTTACCACTGCGAATGGGAAGACGTGCAATATTGACTGTCGCTATTTTGAAATAGCGGAGCTTCTCCTCATCGCTTTGATTTCAGGAGGAAAAACCACAAAATTAATTTCAGTCTCCATTTCCAGCTCTGAATGAGGACAGCTAATGTCTCTGGCTGGGCAACGAAGCCATCGAGCCTGCAGCCACGTACAGCACCTGCAGATAAGGCCCCTGAGGTACACAGCAGTCCTCCTAGATGGCAGGAAGGCACAAAAATCCACCCCAGCCAGTGAAAGCGTCCCATGATCTGCTGGTCTTCGGCATCCTGACTTCTCGTCAGGGTGGTGCTGATCACTTGACAGGCTCTGTGCTGAGTCAACGCGCTGTGTAGCAAGTAGCCGGAGGAAGCTGGTACTCATCAACTCACTCCTGCAGGAGCTCAGCAGCTATTCTTTCCAGCTGGAAAAATCTGAATTCTTTCCAAACATTTTCCCTCCTGAAATACCAGAACTGATATAAAGAGCTTACTTTGTCTGGCAAGCTTGGCTTTCTCAAATCTAGCTATTTCCCCTCTGCAGGTCTTCCCTCTCTCACACACACACCCTCCCCCTTTCGTAGCAGGACAGGAAAGCTTCACCCAGAAAGCAGACGCAACCCAGGCAAAGTGGGTTGTTTAGAACAACTATGAGCTGTAGACAAAAAACGATGAGTGGTTCAAGTGTGCAGAGTATAAATGAACACAGTGACACAGTCAAATAAGTAGTAATAATGATAAAAAATAAATAAATAATTAAATGACTCTTTCTTCTCCTCCAGATGTTTTACAGGTGACCTTGCCTGTAACTGGAAGCAATTTCCCTCTATCTGTTCGTCCCCTTTGGTTTCTCACGCAGATATTATATCCAGGTTTTCCGGATATATTGGACTTCTTACCAGCTGTCACGGGACAGCGGCAGGATTTTGCTTTTGGCTTTGCATGTGTGTTAGTTAAATGCTGCACATCCAGAAAGATGCCAAAGTGATTAAGGAGAAACAGGACCCAGCACAGCATCAATTATTCCTTTTGAGATGTAGATGGAGATTAATTTCACCTCACTTCAGCTGCCTTTGAACTTGCACCTTAGACTACTGGTCAAGATTTTACAGGTATGCTGATGGCAAAATGATCTTCAGGTAAAATACTGGCTGCTTTGAGAAGGCTGTGGGACATTATTATTCCTCTCCGTGTGGCACTTGTGAGGACACATCTGCAATACTGTGTCTGGTCTGGGGCCTCCTGTACAAGCGAGATGTTGACAAACTTGAGTGAGGCCAATGGAGGGCCACGAAGGTGGTTTGAGGTCTACCAAACCAGGGAACATGATGCATGACGAGGGCCTGAAAGACTTTGTTCAGCCTGGAGAAGGCTCAGGGGGATCTAACTGACTTCTTTTAAATATCAAGTAGGAGGCAATAGAGACAAGGAGCCAGACTGATGAGGAGTGCACAGAAGGACAAGAAACAGCAAGGGAAATACCCATCTGAAAAATGAAAACTGTTTTTGCCATGACAGGGGTGAAGCATGGGAGCAGGGCCTCTGAGAGCCTGTGCAGTCTCACAGAATCACAGAATGGTTGAGGTTGGCAAGGACTTCTCAAAACCTTCTAGCCCAACTCCCCTTGCTTAAGCAGGGTCAGTGAGAGCAGGTTGCCCAGGACCATGTCCAGCCAGCTTTTGAATTTCCAAGGACAGAAACTCCACAACCTCTTGTGGCAACCCGTTTCATTTTTCAATCACTGTTGAACAATGTTCATCAATCTCTTTTAATGTTCAGCCTCAGAGTAAAAAAACAGTTTTCTTATGTTCAGACAGAATTTCATGTGTTTCTGTTTGTGCCCACTGCTTCTTGTCCTGTCAGTGGTCACCACTGAGAAGAGTCTGGCTCTGTCTTCTATGCACCTTCCCATCAGTTATATATAAACACTGATAAAAGCACCCCTGTGCCTTCTCCAGACTAAAAAGGGGCTCTCTCTGCCTCTTCTCCCACGTCAGATGCTACAATGCCTTTATCAACCTGTGGCCCTTCACTGGACTTGGTCCAGTAAGTCCATATCTGTCTTGTACTGGGGAGCCCAGAACTGGACACAACACTCCAGATGTGGCCTCATCCATGCTAAGTACAGAAGAAAGATCACCTCCCTCAACCTGTCAGCAATGTTCTTGCTAATGCACCCCAGGAAACTGTTGGTCTTCTTTGCTGAAAAGTCACATTGCTGGCTCTTGTTGAACTCATTGTCCACCAGGACCTCCAAGTCCTTCTCTGCAAAGCTGCATTTCAGCTGGTCATTCCCAGCATGTACTGATGCATGGGGTCGTTCCGCCCCAGGTGCAAGACTTCGCATTTGCCTTTGTTGAGCTTCATAAGGATCCATCATTGGAGATTTTCAGAACTCCACAAAAAACCTGAGCAGCCTGGTCTGGGATAGAAGCTAGCACTACTTGGAGCAAGACTTGAGAGCAGAGACTCTAGGGGTCACTTCCAACCTAAATAGTTTTGTGATTTCACAGATAATCATCACAGATGTGTCACGGCTCCAGCGTACTGGGAAGCTCCAGCTTCATGAATGTGAAAGTACATTAGATAAGACAGACCCCAATTTTACATATGCTTTCAGCTGTAAAAGTGCACAGTATTATTTTTTAAAACTAGAAATGGATGAGAAACATGTGCAAAGTAAAAGAATAATGCACAACAGACATCCGAGGTCCCATATCTGACATAAATGTCGCATTGTGAAGAATTACCTGGAGGTGTACATGGGCTTAAATTTGTGTGCATAATTAGGGTAAGGTTGAGTGAACATATGAATACGGACCCAAGATGACCCAAAAATACTGACAACCGTAGCTATGACAGCTATGACATGTAAATGTACTCAAATACTTATAAGAAGTAGGTTTGTTCTTTCATGCCAGGGAAGAAGCATAAGGCAAGAGGGTGACAAATCTCCAAAGTATAAGCAAGCTGAGCTATTCTAGGCAGATGTCTATCAGTTCTACTCCATCCAAAGGAGAAGAAAAAAAAAGAAAAGGCTTTTGGAGACATTGCTAAGTGTCACCACCCAGCCATAAGCACCATCCAATGGGACTGGTGTGAAAGACTGTGATAAGTCTTAACCATGAGGAAGCTTAACTTCTGGTTTCTAATCAAAAGCTGCTAATTTTGTACCTGCAGCTGGTTGCTCTTGGGAGAACGGCCCCGGTAGCCCACATCTATCCAGTTTGCTTCAGTGCCCGTGCACTTCCCCAGGAACACTGATAAAACCAATCTGGCTCAGCTTTTTAATTATTGACTGTTTTCATGTGTTGGTTTTTTGGTTTTTTTTTTTTTGTTTGTTTTGTTTTTTTTTTTTCTGGTAGGGAGTTAATTTTCTTCTTTCTGAGTAATTTTGAAATAAGGACAAGAAATTATATTGGCCCCACATGTAAATGATAGAGCAATGAATGCATTCATTCCCAGAGAATAAGCAATTTTTTTTACACATATTCGAGTACCTACTTCGGAGAGCATAGGAATGACATTCGCTGAAGCACAGTATCGACATTCGTGCTACTGAGGCAAAACTATACACATCTATTGAAGTCATAAAGTCCTTGCATTGATTCTTATCACAGTTTCGAGGCATTTAGCAGGTATTTAACCTTCCTTGCCACGATAATGTTATCTGGAATTTGGATTAATTCTGTGGCTGCCCAGTACAGTTCTTGGTAAAAGGACTGTTTTAACAGCACCAAGAGCACAGAGGTAACATTGATCCTTCAAAAAGTGCTTCAACGAGTGCTGTTAGAGCTACTTAGAAATTTCTATGCAATAAATAGAACATTTTCCCTGAGAGCCAAAGATTCCCCATTTCAACAAAAACTGGAAGGTTTTTCACCCAGGCAATACTGGTCCCGCAAGTTACATGGCTTGACAAAACCTTTTTTGAGGTGAAAAACTTGGTGACAACTAAAAGCAATTAACAAAACGATATGAAAAAGGAACCACCTCCGCCACTGCTGCTGTCTGAAGGTCCCTTCCAAAGTGCCCTGCAAAATTAAACACTTCCAGGGAAGGCTGTGATGATTCCTCATCATATCAATTATTTCTATTAATTATGTCAGCGTCAGGGGTCTCAGTGAGATGGGGCTTTGTTACTCTAGCTGCTGTAGCATCGCTTGAAGAACAGTCTGGTGCCAAAAGCTTGCAAACTAAGTAGAAAAGAGTCAAGAAAAGTGAGAAAGGGACAATTTTTCCTGTTTTATACTAGAAGACTCGAGGGGCAAAATGATTAAAAGGCTGCTGCAAAGGGTCACAAAAAACCCTATCTTCAAGCTAAGAACAGAGTCCAGATGTCTTTGGTCTCTTTGGAGCACAGCTGCAGGCTAATTGTCCTCAATACCAAACTGGTAAAGCTTTTCAGAGTATTTTTGCTCAAGTCAGACAGAAAATTCCCTCTCTTATCTCCATGCTACAGCCTGAAGCCTTCATACAATACATCAAAGTGTCCGACAACAGCGCTTCAGCCACAACATACAGAGTGCTCCCCATCACAGTCACAGCAGCATTATTACACCGGCCCTACTTACACACCAGCCATGCCCTCATCTAAAAGCCTTCTGCAGAAAGGAACGGCTACCCACCCACCGGCTGACCGTCTCAGTGTTCGGGAGGACTGGAATAGCAAAGGAAGGGTTTCTAACTGATTCGGTGCTAATCCCGCCTGTAAATGAGAACTGCAATGGAATTAGTACTGGTAATTTTGTCTCCTCTTTATAGTCATTGTTCTCAGGGCAGCCTGGAATCTGATCTTCCAAATTTGATCATAAATTGGCCACCGATTCATCCTTGCAAGAATGACTGATTTTTTTTTCCCCCCATTTTTTTCTCTTAATACAAACTGGGATTTATCACATTTCACAGCTGCAAAATTTTACTGAAATTCGAGTTATAACAACCCATTTCCACAGAACCATACTAAAAATCTGATTCTTTTCTCCCTTATCAGAATGCTTTAAGCCACTATACTCAGGGCCTCTACAGGAGAATATCTAATTTGTCCCCTGATGCAAATCTAATAATTCATTTTCCACATCTACATTTTCTACATCTACTCAAAAATGACATACCAGCCCTACAGCAGAATAAAGGTCCACGTGGTATCAAGAGAACTGTGCTTGACCAAATGTTAACATTTCCCTTGACCAGATGTCACCATAAATATAATTGGAGTGTCCTTTTATTTTAAACTAATACCACAAGTAGTTCATATGTCTTGGAACCCTCTCTACTCACATTATATCAAGATACAAAATATGCAGGAAACATGTTATTTCGCAAACAGAAATGTCACACTTGGGGATGAACTAATTTACGGCTGGCAGCTAAAGACAGTCACTTCTCTCCCCAGTGTCATTAAGTCTCCTCTGCTAATGCTGCCATAACTGAATCCTGAAGATACGCTTTGCTCTATGGGAGAGTCATGCCCTTGGTAACAGACAGGCGTGTTCTGGGCGTTTGAAAACTTGAGTTGTTTTTTTTTTTTAAGAATTCGACCCTATTTTTGAGCTGCACATGCCACCCTTACAGAAGTACATTAGGAATAACCCACTGAAGTCAATGCGGTGAAACCAGTGGCCAGGTGACAAGATAATGGAAGAGCAGAAGCAGTCGGTGTTATTTGTACTGCAAAACCATTATGAGCCTGTCCCCGGCCCGGACGAGGCACAGCACATGATAGCAAGTATTTCCCCAAAAGTTTACATTTCAAGTGGGAGTGATGACAAAAGAATGAATGATAGAATGGAAACCCAGAGAGAGAACAGGCCAGACTGACCCAATATGACATCAAACACTTAACTAGGAACACCATTTTCTGTCCTTCTAAGCAATGTAGAGATGCTGGCATCTCCTGAGGGCTAGCGTACCCTTCTGTTAACCACACAGACCCAGTTTAGGTCTCCATCTTAGGTGCCTGTATCAACTACCAGAAAATCAGGCCAAATAACTTCCCTATATGTGTAAGTGGAAGTTACTAGCAGGATGACAGGAACCTCAGTCCAGTGGGTTGAAAATTGCCCAACTCAAAGGGTTGTGATCAGTGGCATGAAGTCCACCTAGAGGCCAATCACTAGTGCTATATCACAGGGGGTTGGTGCTGGGACCAACACTGTTTAATCTATCCAATAGTGACTTGCATGTTGAGACAGAGTGCACCTTCAGCAGATTCATAGACAATATAGAACTGGGAGGAGCGACTGATACACCAGATGGTTGGTTGTGCTGCCATTCAGAGGGCCCTTCCCAGGCTGGAGAAATGGGCAGAGCGGAATCTCATGAACTTCAGCCAAGGCAAATGCAAAGTCCTGCACCTGGGGATGAACAACTCCGTGTACCGGGATGGGCTGGGGACCAACAAGCTAGAAAGCAGCTTTGCAGAAAAGGCCCTGGAGGTCCTGGGGGACACCAACCTCAGCATGTGCCAGCAATGCGCCCTTGCAGGAGAAAAGGAAGCCAGCATCATGGGCTGCATTAGGAGGATCATCACCAGCAGGTCGAAGGAGGTGATCCTTCTCCTTTACTCAGTATTGGTGAGACACATCTGGACTGCTGTGTCCAGCTCTCCTCAGCATCTCCTGGTGTCTACCCAGCTCCAACAGCTCTCCACTGACTGTTGCCCTGGGTAGCTTTTCAGTCA
Organism: Vanellus vanellus; assembly: GCF_965231255.1. Classification (NCBI taxonomy): domain Eukaryota; kingdom Metazoa; phylum Chordata; class Aves; order Charadriiformes; family Charadriidae; genus Vanellus; species Vanellus vanellus. The sequence goes on along the minus strand of NC_138906.1, from coordinate 5,283,944 downwards.
CTTATACCTATACCCAATTAGATTTTCACCAACACTTTTGTTCACTGGGCTGATGAGACTACCACCTGGGATGTGTCAAGAAACCCAGACCCAAAAAACATCTCCCTTATGTAAAAAGACCTTTCTCCCTCTCAGAAAAGGCCATACGCTGTTATGCATAAATGGTATTGACAGAGAAAATTTACAGGCAAAGAAAACTGCTACAACTGTGATGAAACCTGATGTTTCGGAACATTAAAAATGCAATTTCAATAATTCATACATTCTGAGGAACAAGTTTTTTATGTTTATGACAAAATTGGTGGTAGTTATGCCTCACAAAAGAAATAATTGATAGGATGAAATGGTTTTACTCCAAGTCGTTGCTTTCAGTGGAGTGCCTGAAAATGAGATGAGATCCATCGAGACACAAAATAAAATCATTACACAGCAATGAAAGTGTACCTAAGTGGTTATTTACTATTAAAAACTTCAATACTAATGACAGAATGAAAAAAATTAAATTCAGAGTAGGAGGCTTGCTATAATCTACAACAGCATCCCCCCTCTGAGGCTCCCTTTCCCAACGCATCGGTTAACGTGCTGCTTTTTTGCATGTGTTGGGAGGCTGGGATGCGCAACAGGCTTCCACAGGGAGAACAGCACTGAACAGGGATGCCGTGCCCAAAAGGACATCTACAGACTTCCAAACAACTCTCCCAGGACGCTGTGGGAAATAACCACCTACATCAGAGATCGCCCATCCTCTCCAAGAGCACAACTCAGTCTTGGAACCATGTTCAGTGTGTCACAGCCCTCCCAAGCATAGCCTCGTGGTAGGCTGTCATGGTTTCAGCTGGGATGGAGTTGACTCTTGCTAGAAGCTGGTGTGGGGTTATGGTTTGGATTCAGGATGGGAGCTGTGTTGATAGCGCACTGATGTTTTTGGTTGTTGCTGAGCACTGAAGGCCCTTTCTGCTCCTCACACCGTCCCACCAGTGAGTAGTCTGCGGGTGCACAAAATCTTGGGAGGAGACCCAGCTAGGACAGCTGACCCCAACTGACCAAAGGGATATTCCATGCCATGTGACATCACGCTCAGCATATAAAGCTGGGGAAGAAGAAGGAAGGGGGGATGGGAGGGGGAAGGGGTGTTCATTGTGATGGTGTTTGTCTTCCCAAGTCACTGTTACACGTGATGGAGCCCTGCTTTCCCGGAGATGGCTGAACACCCCCCAGCCGATGGGAAGCAGTGAATGAATTCCTTGATTTGCTTTGCTTTCATGTGTGGCTTTTGCTTTACTTATTAAACTGTCTTTATCTCAACCCACCAGTTTTTTCTAAATTTTGCTCTTCCAATTCTCTCCCCCATCCCACCTGGGGGGAGTGAGCGAGCGGCTGCATGGTCCGAGCTGCCAGCTGGGGTTAAACCACGACATAGGCTCATCCCAAAGAAGAGCACAACCCAGGGAAATAATTGCTGCAGCCAAAGCACCATCCAGGCCCCACACCTGCCCCATATCCACCAGTGACAAGTGCAGTATGAAGACTGCTTTGAATACAAGGCACACAGAGGCCAGCTGAGGTGACCAATTCTCCCCCGTTTCCCCTGCACATGGAGGCATTCGCACTCCAGTTAGTGTGAAAAACAAACTTGCTCACCCTTGTGCTGTCACTTGGGGTGAAGAGTTATATTTCTGAAGCCTCCCGTGGCCTGCACAGCCTCCCAGAGACTCTGCATGGGGCAGAGCACAGATGGGTTTGGGGGAAATGGAGGCACACATCACCCAAGTGACGAAACCATCCCCAGCTTGGCTGAGAGAAGAGCAATATGGAAGGAGGCAGACAATCCCTGTGCTGGGGCGGGATGGCAAGAGGAGAGAGGAAAAGACCGACGGACTGTACTTTGATAGCCTGTGGGGCCTTGCAGCTCCTTAACAGGGCTGAGGAACATCTTTCCACACCCTGCCCAAGCTCCAGGGAAAGCGACGGTGCAGCATCCATTTCACTCTGCTCCAGCAAGCTGTGTGTTAGCAGAAACTTCATTTAATAGTTTTTTCTTTCTGCACCTGCCTTTTCCTCTTTGTTCCCACTGAAAGGTCATAGGAAGGGCAAGGGAGCATAATCCACAGTACGATTGTCTCACGCAGGCCTGAGAACTGTTCCACTGGTGAAACCTAATCTTACAATTTCTAGTCCACTGTGCCATATCACAGTTTGGGAGAGCGATAAAGAAGTGCAGGTCTCAAGGAGAGACACTTTGTATTTAAGTCAGTGCATCTGAGGCTGGTTTATTCTTGCTTCTACTTATTCTTTTCAATTCACTTGCTTCCACCTCCGCCAGCTCCCATTGCGATCACCGTGCTCAGCTGTCAGCTCCGTGCGGCAGGCAGCCCTGAGTCCGGGCAGTTTTCACACCAAATAACAACACTTTGAGAATGAGAACACGGTTCCTGAGGCAGAGACTGTTTTCTGTGTCAGGCCCTCCTGGAGCTTCTCACCAGGCCAGAGATTGGAAATTCTCTGTCTTCCTAGTCCCAATTATTATAGAAAAGTGGCAGGGGGAAGAAGGCTAATTCTGATAACTGAGTCAGGCGAGCAGAAAAATTAGCTGCTCTGAGTGATTTATCTTCTCAGACCACCGGTGTAATCCTTTCCAAATTCAATTACAGCTAATTAAAAATAATTCTCTCTTCTGAGCTGATCACTTACAGTTCCAAGTTACAGTTAAATCCTGCTGTTAACAATGACCAGAAAAACTAACGCTCTAAGGAAAGTTGCAAGGTTTGCTGCTGACGTAACGCTAGGGTTATACCATGACATACTTAGCTGGCAGTCTTCTGGCACACTGGTTGGTTTTCATGGAATGGTTTAGGTTGGAAGGGACCTCGAAGATCATCCAGTTCCAACCCCCCTGCCATGGGCAGGGACACCTCCCACCAGACCAGGTTGCTCAAAGCCCCATCCAGCCTGGCCTTGAACACCTCCAGGGATGGGGCAGCCACAGCTTCTCTGGGCAGCCTGTTCCAGTGCCTCACCACCTTCAGAGTGAAAAATTTCTTCCTAATATCTAATCTAAATCTACCCTCTTTCAGTTTGAAGCCATTCCCCTTTGTCCTATCACTACATGCCCTTGGATGTTTTGAGTAAAGCAGACTGGATGAGTCCTGAGTAACCTGAGCTCTCTCCTTTTGTTTTACCTGCCCCCCCAGTTGGGGTGGGATTGCCTGGGAGAAGCAGTGTTTGAGAAACTGCTGCTGCACTTCACATGCAGCTCCACTTGGAGTTACAGTCTCTCACTTGTACAGAAGTGGCGTTCTGGCTCCTGTCCACTCATTTTTTGGTCTAGCACCAGCAGACATACAAACATACTATTATTATCACACACTTAGTACGAGGTCAAGTTCTGGTGACCAGCTCCAGCATTTGGTCTGGATAAAAATGCTCTGTCAATCTTCCTCTGACGTGTGGGATGCATATAAAGCTGCTTGTTAGAATAATAATAGTAAAAAGAGAGGTAGTAAGTTGGAGCCATAGGCTCAATTCTAGAAAGGGTTTTAAAAGCCAAGCATCTCTCTTCCTCGAGGAGCATTCAGTAGGATTAGATCTCATCCAATTGTCGGCAGTTAGATGTTTGTATTCTTCTGCCAATCACTGTAAAACAAGGGCTCGGGAAGCAGCTAGAGGACATAAAGCACCTTGCTCTGCTTACTGCCCCATGGCAAGAAGTGCTTAACTCCCGGGACTCTCTATTAGCAATTCTTTTATCATGTTATCTGGATAATAAACCAACTGCTTCTGCAGCTTTTACTGACAAGATCAACTGCAGGATTTGCAGCAGCAGAACAAAGTTGCTGTTTGCTTTCAAATTGCCAAGGTCAACACAAGCCAGAACACTGGCCACAGCACATATATCGCACACAGGAGGGACACAGTTCAGAAAAGAAAACAATTTTTTGGTGTTTTCACCCTCAACCAAAGCAAGACTTGCCAATGACTGACCCTATTACAATATTTGAAAATGGATGGATGTTTCATCACTCAGGCTTCAGAGCAGAGGCTGGTGACCATTTTAGAAGGGTTATCACACCCTCTGTGCTCATCAGGGCACAGAAATGCATGTCAAAACTATGATTTGCCTAGAAAGATTCATTGCTCTCTGATACATCACCTCTTGAAGAGACCACGATATGACACTTTCAAGAAAAACAGAATACCAAACTAGGCCTCCAATCCAAGAAAATAACACTTCACGGGGAAAGAAACTTCCTCTTGCACAGAACAGTTAAGCCATGTTGCCCATGATGTAATTATCCACGTTTTTATTACCTTTTGTGTCTTAATTACTATTACAGTACGCTTGGCAAACCGTCACTCAACAGCTTACAATCACAGTCTTTGACTACATTATTTCATTCATTAGCTTATAAAAGCCGCCAAAGAAAGCTGCAACACTGATGCTGGTTTCTGGCCAGCTACGGTCCTCTAAGCTCACACAGCTGGCTGTATGGGCAGGCCTATTTACTCATTTTAAATGAATTGCCCTTCAATTAGGCTGCACTGCATTTTTTTTTTTTTGGCACGTTTCTACAGCAGCTGAGAGACTGCAGGAATTAGTCTCTGGGTAGATGCTGCTCTCTCAGTTTTGGGGGGGTTTTATTTGTGTTTTGAGGATGGGAAAAGAAAGTTACTGCACGATCTCAGCACGCTGTGTCTTCAGAGCAAACTTCATCCCAAAAGAGAAACAGAAATATTTTGCAAATAGAGGGTCATAGGAAGCCTTATTCAGTACGATTTTTACATCTTCTGTTGAGGTTGTCCGGCTCCGAGCAAGGCTCAGCTCTGACCAAAGCTCTTCTGGTCTCAGGGCATTCATAGTGCTCCTTTCCCGTGTAGGCTCTCTGGAAGCTTGTAATGGAGCTGACCTCCCGCACCACCACTGGGCATAGCAACTGGCGTGGGCTAGGTCCTTGCCACTGACTTTCACAGAACTTGTAGGAATGGTAAGGATTTTAGATCTCTTTCCTGCATCGTGTTCCAAAGCTTGTGATCCTATTAAGGATATTAAGGATTCACAGACAGAAAACTGAAAAAAAAAAAAAAATCAAAAAATTACCTTTCCCAAATTACACGCAAAATATTGTTGTATAAAAAAAGAAGGGAAGGGAAGGGAAGGGAAGGGAAGGGAAGGGAAGGGAAGGGAAGGGAAGGGAAGGGAAGGGAAGGGAAGGGAAGGGAAGGGAAGGGAAGGGAAGGGAAGGGAAGGGAAGGGAAGGGAAGGGAAGGGAAGGGAAGGGAAGGGAAGAGGGAAAATAATAGACTATTTCAGTTGGAAGGGACCTACAATGATCACCTAGTCCAACTGCCTAAGCAATTCAGGAATGACCAAATTAAAGCCTGTTATTAAGGGCATTTTCCAAGTGCCTCTTAAACACCGACAGCCTTGGGGCACTGACCACCTTTCTAGTGGCCTGTTCCAGTGTTTGACCACTCTCTCAGTAAAGACACACTTCCTAATTTCCAATCTAAACCTCCCCTGGTGCAGCTTTGAACCATAAATAGCTACTTTATCACTAAAAAAAGCATAATTATCTCAAAACACTTGACAGTTTCTGGCATGAATGGTCAGATGAGCTCTTCTCCTGGAATCATACTCATTTATCCATCCTCCAATTACTGTCAGTTTGTTGTGGTGATGAAAAAAGCAATGAGAAGAATTCAGTCAATGCTACTATAATACAAAGAGCATAAAAAAATGAGCTTGAGCCAGAAATATCGTACTTCTGGAGTACAATGAAAGAGAAGATGGTACCTGGCTTCATCTTGCCTGCAAAGAATATATAATTGTCTTACCGAGAGCCCTATCAGTGCTGAGGCAAGTTAATCTAGAGAAGGACATAGGATCAGAATTTTGCAACATATTATGAACCTATGGCTAAGCCTTTCACCACGTTGCTGATATTACAAAATATTTTCATGTCTCAGAGAGCAGCCTCAGCTAACACCTCATATGTGACCTAGAAAACATAAATTAATAAAAAAAAAAAAAAAAAACGAAAGCCCACACTTTCTGTCATAGCTTTTTACACCTCTCTACTGTCTTCATCTCAGAATTGGTCACTGGGTAGTTTTACCTCCTTCTTTTTGCGTCATTCAAACAGGTCAAAGAAGGAAAGTGCAGAATAAAGCCGGCCAGTTACACCGAGGCAATGCAATTATGGACAGATGAGACTGGGAAGTCCCAAGCCTGCACTGGCCCCAGGCTATGACATAACTATGATGTATATAGATGATGCAGCTGCCTGCAGGCCACAAGCATCCAAGCCAACCTATCTGTGAGGAGTTCAGAAAGTGAGAAGCTAACGGAACAATTCATAACAAGTTATTATCTGTTGGCATCTTTCAAAGGAGGTGAAAAACCCAGAACAATGGTCAACGAACAGACTGGCATCTCCAAACCGTTCACCCAGGTCCAGTAATGCTGGAGGCAGAAGAGGTGGGATACCTGCTGCCATGAATATGTCATTAATTTATATCTGATTGATTTCTGTTGCTGGATGTAGTAACTTTTGTTGTTCAAATGAACTAGTAACAGGATGTTGTTCCTTCAGTGGACCAGCAGGTACTTAGCAGCAGTCCAACAGTCAGATGAACAGCACTCTCTCAGGACACACTAGTGAGAAAGTTGTTGGACTCAGACTTATATAAATGTTCTTTTGTAGTAATCGCCTCGTTAAAAAGTCTTTATTTTCCAATGATGGAGCTTTACTGCAAGCCCAGTGGCATGCCTCTGACGTTGCCATCTAGATTTACAACACTCCTTGATGAGCGTATCTAATTGTGGATGGAGGGGTCATTTCATTTTATATTGCACCTTGGAAACAGCTGCATCTTCCACTCTCTACCCATCTTCAAAGCATCATGGAAAACTTCCTCCTTTCCTCCCAGAAGATATTTTGATAGCAGAAAAGGCCCTGTAAAATAAAATCACTAAATTATTCCATTCTTTGTTCCAAATTGTGTTTAAGTGTGGTATAATTCACTTTCCAGGCCACCATCATTGCTCTACTGATTGGGCAGTAAACTACAAGAGTTTACACTCAGATTGATTTCTGAGATGCATTGTCAGAACAGAGATTCACTTCTAAATAGGGAAATTTAACAAATGTTTCTTAATAAGTGGTTGAAAAAGACATCTGCAGTTACTGGTCTGTTCACATGCTACAAGTGATTGATTATGGATGTATGATAATGGTAGTTCATCTTAAGAGTTTCCACGGAGACACAAATCAGCTTTAATTAAAAGATGGTATGAAAAATCACTTGTTGAGATATGAGTTTGTTAATAAAACAGTGACAAATTACATGGTGAATTTAATTGGAGAGAACGTGCTTATCGCACTTAATAGAATGTCTACACCTAAAGCATTTTAAGTATATATCTCTGTTAAAATGATTTAAGGAAAGAGAAGCCTCGGTCCGTGATTCAGTAGTGGCATTCAGACAATATGGGATGATTTAAAGGACTTAGAGTAGCGCTGAGGAAGAACATCTAAAATATAGTAGTGTATTTTGAAGGATTATAATGTTAGCAATAGCACAGAATTTATATGAAGCAAGTCTTCTGTTTAAACATTTGCACTTTAAGAAATTTGAATATACCAAAAGGTGTCACTTTGGGTGGGTTTTTATTGTGTTTTTTTTCCCCTGTTGCTATTTCTATAAAGCTGAATGTACATACACCAGGGAGTGACCCCCGGCTCTCAGAGAAGCTCCTGCCGAATGGGTGGGTTCACTTCTGGAGCATTTGACTCAACTGTGTGGCACTACTGGGGCTGTTAGACAACTCCTGTTGTAGTGAACCACTTTTCACCACTCGGATGTTTTTAAAATGTAAATTGGAGGACACGTGATGCAAGGTTGAGAATGCAATGCTTGCTGGGACAACACTGGAGGACAGGAGGAGCTCAGGCCTGTCTCTGCTGATCATGGAAATCCCAGAATGAACCAACCCCAAACTTCTCTCCAGACGGAGCTGATTTTTGACTCCTATAAAGGACCTGGGAATTAACTAACATGGTAAGTCACAGACCCTAGAAAGCAGCGAGCCAAGTTAGTCAACAGTGTAGACATGTCTTAGATTAGCACAGTGGAGTCTGTAGTGATCCATTTTCCAAGAAAGTAAATAAGTCCACCAGGGACTGAGTGACTTGTCACTGGAAGGATCCACGCTTTCTGAAAGATGTATAATACCTACTTTCTGCAGGTCAGTTCCCTCAGGATAACTGGGCATCTAGGATCTGTCATTTTGTCATCCACGTTTCTCATATTAAATGCAATTTTTTTCAGTTCATTCTGTTCTGAGACTGATACCCCAAAAATATTCATGAGAAAGTATGCAGTTGAATTAATGTGGGTAAATAAACCTTTACATGTTTGGGAGGGATTGTTTTTGTGCTTGATTTCTATTGCCATAGCAATGTGCAGAGGGATAGCTGGTACTGGAAAAACACTGGTTCAGTAGGGGAACGGCAACAGTAAGCAGTATTTAAAGAACATCAATGTCAATGTCTTCATGTCTAGGCATATCAGCACCCTGTATCAGAGCAATAGCAACAAGGCATATGAGTTAGTAAATCGGAATGGTTAAACCAAAGCTGTTAACTTCTGCTTGTCTCCTGGCCTTTCCCCACAAAGAGGGGGTTCTGCAGATGTTCCACAACTGTCCTCATCTTCCAGAGCCAGGACTGAACAAAGCTCAGGTTCTCTTGCTTCCACAGTCTTTAGAAAATTGCAGTTATCAGACCAGACAAAAAAAAGACCTGCATTAGAAAGCCACAGTAGGAACAAAAAACCCCTGAAAACCTAACTAACATACGATTCTCTTTTACAGGAGGCTGTCCCTTTGAATTCACTGGTAAACAGTAAAAAATACGGTACAAACAGATACTGCAGACTTTTTATCTCTGAGAGTTTTGTCACTGTAAGTGCTCCTAATCACTACTTCAACATAAAGACAATTTCTTCTTTGGGGAAGACAGGAGACCAGCTGTTACTCTTACTTCTGCAAGAAGTTCTGCCTTTAACCTTCAGTGGAATGGTCTGTTTGTTTGGAATGGTCTGTGTTGTCTGACCAAAGTTTGCTAAGTAAACTAAAGTGAGACTCAAGAAGGAGTAATTTCATTGAATTTCACTCCTTTTAAGGTGGACAGTCAGTTCCAGCTGCTCAGTTGGAATGGTGAATCTGGCTATTGGGTCCCAGCTATTCTTCTAGATTTCCATTATCAGTAAATGGAGAGACGGGCACCTCTAGGAGGTGACTTATTCCACCTACTTGAGATACTTTTCTGAAGCAGATGGCCCAAATCACTCTCTAAAGGCCACCTTCCTCATGCACTGACAAGGCAAGCTAGCTCAGCCACCCAGAAGTTCAGCACCTGGTTCGAAGTCAGATGATCCTTGTTGCAAGAAATCCATCCAGCTCCTGAAGTCATCTGACTGTGGTGTCCTCAATCCACTGGATTCACTTTGCAGAGAAACTGCAGCATTTGCTTTCAAGGTAGATGCTCTTGGTATAAAAGCTCTCCGATTTAAGGCAGCTTGGATTTGGTGCAGATTTAGTGGATGTGCAGAAGAGCCCATTATTTAGCTCTCCCAGCATCTCTGTTCTGCAAACAATATGAAAAAGTGCCTCTGAAGTGATTAAATGCAATAAAATCATAATAACACTGACTCAAAGCTAAAATCTCCTGGCTCCAGAATCCATTTTGATGTGTGTGATAGCAGTACTGAAGACAGTAAGACATTTAGCTGGGTGCTATTCTGGCTTGGTATCACTATTCTGGCTTGGTATCATCATCTGGCTTGGTGTCCTTGGTTTCCCAGGAAGGGACAGACAGGCCAAAAACCTGCTGTTTGATTTACAACTGCCATTATGACATTGTACGGTTGGGAGGAGAGCCAGAAAACTGCTTAAGCAGTGTGTGACAATAGCAAGACATATTTCCTACAATTTTGTATTTTATTATTTTTTTTTTCCAATATAGGTGCTTCTTCTAGAGTACCCTACGACTTTAACAGTCCAAAAGTGACACCAGTCAACATGAGAGGGGACAGAGTGCCTTGCAGCAGCTACAGTAGATCAAATTCATCTCAGGGTTTATACTGCTGGAATGAGCAGAGCTGTTCTGAATGACTAGAAGCAGAGAAAAAAAAAGAAAAAAAAGAGTATCTGATTTAAACTCAGCTTGCTGACTGGCATGAAGGATTCATTAAGGCCTTTTAATCATTTTTTTGGGGCCCCCTTACTTGTGTTCCCACAGTATTTCCTCGCTTCCCCCATTTCCTTCTCTATGGACCAAGGGGTCTCATGCTTCATGCATCTCCAGTTCCTCTGCGAAGCCTCCCAGGAGTTGGCTTGGCCAGATGCTAAACTGGCTCTTCCCCAGTCAGGGGCTGGACTTTAGATAGTGTATTTCTCAGCTGTTATTCAGACACATTCAGCAAGACTTTCCTTTTCAAGACATGATTTAGACCAAGTAATCTTTGTTTTCAGTAGTGCTGCATCATAAAAGTAGGCAATTACTCTTGTAAATCTGTCAGGGCTCTAAGTAATTATCTAATTTAGAACATTTAAAATAAAAGGCAGGAAAATTCCACGCTCTCCTATGTGTTGCTTAGAGGAATCAGCCTAGGGGATACGGGCATGCTGATGAAGTCTATTATATTGGGTGAGTTGGATCGGCAGTCAAAGATGTCCATGAATATACGGTCATCTTAAAATGAGTTTTCCTTTGGCTGCATTCATCCTCCTTTTCTGTTCCAGTTGCACCAAGTAGGAAAGGTTATTGCAAGGAATCGTATTTCTGCCTTTAGCTATCTAGTGTAAGGTTATAGGGAAGACAAACCCAGACTATCCTCAGAGGTGTACACTGAAAGGACAAGAGGCAAAGGACACAAACCATAGCATTTCAGGAGGACATGAAGGAACAGCTTTTTTTAATGTGAGATTGGTGCAGTGCTGGGACAGGTGCCTGGAGTGTTGGTGGAATCTTTGTCCTTGGGGATTTTCAGCACCCACCTGATGAAAACCTCAAGCCATATCATCTGACCTTGAAGTGAATCTTGCTCGGGGCAGACGTTGGACTAGAGACCTCCAGAGATCCCTTCCAACCTAATCAGTTCCATAATTCTAACAGAGACACAATTCTGTAATTCTGTATTTCTAACAACCTTGCCAAGTAGAGGCAAGGTTGTCTCAAGCAAGATCACTTCCTCCTGATGAGCTGACACCACGTGAACAAGGTCTCTAGTGCTGGGATCACAGAAGCTGCTTCAGCATCAAAGGGGTGTAACAGAGGTGAAGCTAATGTTGAATCAGAATTTATTAAAAACCTGGGTAGAGCATCTCTCCAGTGACATTTTGGGCTTTAAGGCATTGTCCTCTTAAACATCTAGAAAATGAGGAATAATGACTAAAAAAGCTTTAAAACAAATTATGCACGCAAACACATTCTCTTTATTCCCCCCTCCCTGTGTTGTATCACTGAGAGAGGACAACACCTGGGCTCAAATCTCGCTGTGAATACAGCATCTGACATCACTCAGAGCTTGTCTTCAACAGCGAAGCCTGCTCTTGCAGAAAGGCAGCTTTCCCTCCCAATCTATCATGGAAACACCATGCCCAGCTCCACACTAGCATCCACGCATATTTCAAACCGTCCCCATTTTTCACAAAGCAGATGTACGGTTTCCCAGCCAGTTCTACTCAAGAGAGTCCCTATACCTCCCTCCATCTGCTCCCCAGGCCCACGCAGGCAACAAACTGTGCAACCTTGTAATGACGATCTTGGCTTTGTGCCTCCACAAAAAGAAAAAAAAAATAATCCTCCACTTTAGCTAGTTTTAGTCTCTATAATTAGCTTCTATCAGAAAACATGAACATAAGACTGTAGATATTTTTGATGAAGTTTGAGTGATGATCCTAAAGAGAGCACAGGAATATTTCCGAGCCACAAATGTTTCAAAGCTACCTTATGGACATTTGTAATTTATAACAAGCTTCTAATATCGAAGGCATGCCTTCAGTAAGAACGGAAACAGAATGATAAACGCTTCCTAGGGCTGCTAGAAAGGCAGGATACAATTTCCATTGGAATTTTACCTTTCCCTTCCCCCAGTGAAAAATTTTAATGTTTCTCCAGAACAGCAAATTCCAATACCTTTGATGGTTGGACAGACCTCAAGGTCTTCATTCAAATTAGATGAACATGTAAAGTAGGAACAGCCCTCAGGCACAAAACATTTTAAATCCAAATTTTAAATACCTCCGAATTTTGAAAGAGATTCAAGGTTCAGGGACTGTCTGTTACAGGAGGGAAGAACAAAACTGACATCGGAGTCAAAATACAAGTTTGATATTATAGAAGATGAACACTCTTAACATCTGAAAGTTTTAATTGTAGATTAACTGTAAATTACAGACTGTCTGAAGTGCAAAGATTTGGCATTACTTTTTCTACAGAATCTCAATTAAAAATCATTTTTACTTCCCCCACATTCTCCTGAATTTCACTGCGCCTAATTTCAATTGAATGTTCTTGTTGTAATCAATTATTTAATCCCTACTCCACTTTCCAATCCCATGCCACTTCTGCATAGGTTCTCACTAAACAATCCTGTAGCACAAACAAAACCTCCCCACACATCTGGATGAATGTTGGGGGAAGCAGAGGCTCTAACAATTAGACATTATTGTTAAATGACATAACACTAATGAGAACAGTCGTTCAAAAAAGGAACAGCATTGTTAGAGGGAAACAAATGCCCTGAAAAACAGAGCAATCAAAAGGACTGACATTCAAAGATATGTTAACAACAACTGTAACCTTATAGCCTCTTATCCATGCTGGAGTAAATAGATAATTGCTCATGCATAAACATAAGAAGGGCTTAGGTCTTTATAAATAAAGGATTAAACTTTGAGAACATCCACAAACAATAGGAGAAAATAAAAAGACTATGGACACCTCTTCGGAAGCAAGTACTCACTACTATGCTCTGACCTCCTGCACTTACAGCCCAGATCCGTGGACCCTCTATCAGTGAAAGCCACTAGGCTTTTTCCCCCCAGCCTGATACAAAACACGGGGAAAGTAATTGGTAAAATGGTAACATCCAAACTAACATCTCTTCCTGATGCTCACTTGTGCAGCAAAACCCGTGTGCCCCAGGCTGATGCGTGTGAGATGTAGATGAGCTGTAATTTAATTCTTCTCCAACTCCAAACACTTGCCGTTCGTGGACTTCACTAAACTCACTCCTCACTCAATTTCTGTGAATCTTTGATTTTAAACTCTTTTCGGCATGGATGAATTTCCCCACTATCATAACTGTTGTTAATATAAGAGAGAATCCAATCAAAGTGAGGTCTTCTGGGTGCCATTAAAAGTATATTTAAGAACAGAAGCAAGGTTTTGCTAGACCCGCTCACTGCAGATTTTCTTGCACCTTCTTTTGAAATATTCAGTATGGCCTGGATAGATCTAGCCTAAAAAAAATCATACTTTTATCCTGTTTGTACTCCAAATTATGGAATTACCTCCAGAAGTTGGACTCCAAATCCTCCAGTAGGTCTGGATCAGTTACTCCAATTCTGAGTGAAAGATGACCGTTTGGCAGCTTGCCATAATCCAGGGTTGTGGTGCAAATATAGACCACAGTTGCCTTTTATTTGATGGCAGCAACGCTGAAGACTGAAAAAAATGGCCAGGACAGCAGCCAGAGAAATATGGGATTATTCTTAACATATGCACACACACAAGACTCTAAGTAAATGCCTGCAAAACTATGGCTAACTTCAGCCTTATTTTTCAATTCAAACATTAATAATTTTCAATTATTATATAGTTTCTGCAGATCTCAATAAACTTAGATTTTTCACACAGCCTGGGTACAAAACCCAACCAAGTTTCTAAGCTGCTGTACTGGAATTGATTCAAATCACAGTGTAACAAATGCAACTAGGCTTGAATTCCTGCAGGAGCTTGGGACAGACAGCCTTGTCCATTGGCTCTCAGCAAATACCCAAGCATTCCTTTTTTAGCAGAAATACTTATAAGAAATTAGTTTCAAGATCTCATGGATGCATATTTGAAGCTCCAAAGACTGTATCGGTACAGACACAAGTATGTTATTCATGCCAAAACTGCTCATCCAATCAAGGAACGGAAATGCTACTACTGTTTGTGGTTCATTTACCCAAACGCTCCCGAATACCGCAACGGAAATTTAGAATAGTTGGGACCCACTATGACAGTGAAGATATTCAAAAAATGCATGCTAAAAATTCTAACATTACACTAAAAATCCTGTGCTGCTCTCAGAGTGGGGACCAAAAAAGAAAAAAAAAAACAAAAAAAAGCCTATATCAAACAGATTCCAAAACACCTGGAACTGTTACTGGCCAAAAACCCTACAGTTTTGGGATAAAAAGTGGATGAGGATCTGTAAAAAATAGAGTTTTTCTAATTTATTATTGAGAATATTATTAGAGTTTTGTATTAAATTACATTTCAACTTCAATTAGTCAAAAAAATTTGCTACAATATGGAGTAAGAGGCAATATTTTGTTTAAAGTTTCTCTTTTATTTACGGTTAGGAGAACATGAGGAGGCTCTGCTCTCCAAACAAGCATCTGGAAAAAAAGAAAGCATGAATCATGAGCTCGCCCTAGTGTTTTAAAGTCAGACTGCAGTGAGGAACTAAAAAATCCTTCATGTTATACTCAGCATTTTCATAAATCATCTCATTGTCTACCTTTTCCATACTAAAGCCAACAATGACTTGCCTAAACTCTGATTTCTTTTGTTAGCATTCAACAAATGCTTACTCATGTGGATCTCCCATTTTACACCAAACTGAACATACTCAAATGTTTTGATGTGCATTTTGAAGCCAGTTAATCAATTAAGGTCAAAGCAGTAAATTGGTTTTTTGCGCACTATAAGCATTGCATTATTTATCATGGAAAATCCCGAGCAAATTATCAGGATTTTACTCTATAGCTTCAGCATAAGACACAAGACAGAAGAAAGGAGAGGGGAAAAAAAAAGCAATACCTAAAAATCTGAAGCATTTCACGTGGGATTTATAAGAAATTCGCAATTCATTCATGACCTGGTTTTCAGAAACTAGCCCATTTACATAAATACAGTCTGCATGCAGCCACACGCTGTCTTTCTAATTCTTCCTCCTCTTCCTGCCTTTTTTACTTTTAATTCCCCATAAAAAAGTACATTTCAAGCATACAGTTGGTTGCCATTAACAATGATGCACTCCAGCGTAGAGAAAAAAAAAACAGAGTTTTTGCAAAGCAACACCTATCACCTTTAAATTGGCAAAGCGACCCTCTTCAGTCTACCTACGAACAGGAGGACAGAAAATACGTGGAGTGGAGTGGGATGGCATACGCTTCACTTTCGACAGAAGTGTGCAAGGGGGCTGCAAATTGCGGGAGAAAAGGAAAGGAAGGCAATGTCAAGCCTTTGAAAACTGCAAAACAAGCCTTTGAAAACCACGGTAGGAAAAGCTTTTCAAGGACAGATGCAAAACCTTCTGCGGTTTGCTCAGTGCTGAGAAAAAAAAAAACAGTGAGCATGTTGCCCTCAGCAGGTGAATTCCTTAATAGTTAGAAGCTGGTTGCACATTTTAGGGGAAGAAAAGAGTGTTTTGCAGCATGCGGAGCTTTGTTCTCAAACAGCCACCCTGCAGAGATGCGGGGGGGAACACTGTCATTTCCCTGAGATGGAACTGTGCTCCAAAGACGTGGTTATTTATGATATTCTCCCTCTGAAAAAGGGGACAATAGGATGACACCAAGAAGAAAACTGCTTGACCATGCTGATGGGTCAGGTAACTGTGGTTACCAGAACACAGGTAACTTGTATAAAAGAAACAGAAGAGCAATGATTTGGTAGGAGAAGATGGTGATCAATTCATACCTGAAGTGAAAAACCACTGCAAACACACAGCAGGAGGAATAGCTTGAAGTGGACTGAGAAATTTGAGGGCAAAACTAAAGGAAGTAGAGCACTTCTGTTTATTTTTAATGGCTTTAAAGGTGTCTGAAAGGACGCTAAGGCAGGGCCTTCCTGTTGCTCCATCTTCTTCTTAACCCCCTCCTAAAATCCCCTCCCAAAGAAAAAAAAAGGAAAGAAAGGGGATCTCAGTCTCAAATCAAAATCTCTTTTCTCAGTCAGAACAACTGGATTCTGCAAGAGTAAATGTTTTAGAGAAGAGATAGAAGAGAAAGGCTAGTCTGGAGAAGAAGCCCTACAGAATCCATAAAAGCAAGCAAAAGCGTGGTAAGAATCAAGGCAACAATCTATTTTGCTGACAATGATATGCACAAACTTCTCCCGCATTCTTTTGATTCACATTCTTGCATTAAACATATGTTGTATCTGAAGGGAAAAAAAAATCTTAAAAGAGAAAAATGATATTTGAAAACTGACTTGACAGACAGGCAGAGCATGCATTTTGTTCCTGTAATTTTATTCTGCCTTTTTTTTTGTTTCTCAGTCTATGTGCCAAAGCATATTATTGTTTACTACTGGACTTGAGCTAATTATTTTCCTGACAACAGTGCCAATTCCTATTTAAATAACAAAATATACTCTCGATTTTCCACACAGTCATATTGCTGTTACTAGAGAGAATGCAGGAGGAGTAAAACCTTCCCACAAAGTTTTATCAGTTTCTCTGGACCTTTGAGAGGTAGAACACTAGAAAAAAATTATTTGAGCCCCTGAACTTGCAGGTGCTTCTGTAAGGGTCTGCAGGTAGATGACTGGGCACTGCCCTGAGCTTTGCATAACTGAACAGACCATAAAAAACTACGGGGGACAACACCAGAAACTGCTGAACATCAATAACAGAGTGAAAAGCTGAAAAAAATGATACATAGCCCTGTGCGGGATGGCTCGGTTTCACACATGCTGGAGGGGGAAGATACGTGAGAGACGGCCACATTCCAGAGGTAATTAGAGGGGTGCACCGGGGACCATTTGAAGACCAGGATCTTACAAGGCCAGCAGGACCCAGGTAATGTAGTACTCCACAATGCCCAGATGACCTAGGTAAGAGGATCGGAAATACCAAAATGTGGATCCAGCTAGAGTAAACCTATGACTAATGGGGAAAAGGGAATTAAGGATGGATTTTTCATTTAGGAGTACACAGGAGTGGAAAAAGGAAGAGATCAAAGTGCATGGAGAAAGGAAAAGCACGGGAAAACAGAGAGAAGGGGGAATAAATGGGGTTAGCCAAGTGTAATCAGGTCTGTACCCTCGTCTGACTGACCCTGTGGCTTGACCAACGCAGTCCACCCTATCTCCTCGTTAAATCCTAATCTTAACTATTTTGTGTTATAGAAACATAGTATGGTTTGGGTTGGAAGGGACCTTAAAGATCATCGTGTTCCAACCCCCCTGCCATGGGGGGCACCTCCCACTAGACAAGGTTGCTCCAAGCCCCATCCAGCCTGACCTTGAACACTTCCAGGCATGGGGCATCTACAACTTCTCTGGGAAACCTGGGCCAGTGTCTCACCACCCTCATAGTGAAAAATTTCTTCCTGATACCTAATCTCAATCTCCCTGCTTCTAGTTTGAAGCCGTAGTCCCTTGTCCTATCACTACATGCCCCTGCAAAAAGTCCCTCTCCAGCTTTCTTGTAGGAGCCCTTCAGATACTGGAATGCTGCTGTAAGGTCTCCCTGGAGCCTTCTCTTCTCCAGGCTGTATGAGATCTCACTCTGTTCTCTGTGTTTGTAAGCGATCTCAGTGTCAGCAACTGAAGAGCAGACTGTCAGCCACAGGGGTCTGTAGGCCTTGGTGCAAGAAACTGGAGGCAAGCTGTGGGTGCTCCACCAGGGAATGTCAATTCTTTGTGCATGTTGAGTGAGGTATGCTAACAAACTTCAAGCTGGACTAGCTGGTGAGTAGAAGATTCACATCTGGTAAAGCCCAAGGTCTCAACTGACAACTTGTTAAGGTTCTTGGGAAAAGCCCAGGCATGGACATTGGATGAAAAAGCTTGTGATAATATTTGAGAGATCTGACAACAAGGTGTGATTGCGAATCTAGAGAGGCAAGGCATGTAAACGTCTTTTCACTAGTGAACTTCAATCCAGATCTGACGGAGAAGGGTAAAAGCAATTGGCCATTTATGTTCATGTTTATATGAGCGCTGGTGGTGTTCCTGTGGGTGCTGTTAGGGGCTCACGTATGCTGTCTTAGGGTAACCTAAGATGCTCTGTGCTTATCACCTTCTACCAGCTGCCCTATTCTGCCACCATTCTTCTTTTGATGGAATCCCAGAAGAGGAAATCCCTTATGAATACCTGAGTACACCCTCAGAAGAAGAGCACCCTCACTGCTTCTTGTTGCTTAATCCCAGGAAGAATACAGATTTGCTCAGCAGATCTGGTGCACTCTGTATAGCGGAGTCACTGGAGTTCAGAACAGCACATCGGCCACAGCAGCCCATGAACTGGTAACCAGAAATAGGTAACAGCAGCTCCACTTACTGCACTGCATGAACTGCTGGGAGAGACGAGATGCCTGTACCTTTTGGACACAAAGAGTAGCCATATTCTGATTATTTGACTTTTGGGATTGGGACAGGTGGACTCAGCAAAGAAAGACTGGTCGTTACCAAAGCATTTCTATGCAGGAAAGTAGCAACAGTTCCTACGAAGGGCAGAGAGAGCACAGAGAGGCTTGCAAAGGGGTGGGAAAGATGCATTTACTGAGAGTGCAGTAATGATGCCTAGATGAATATCCCCTCATACAGACCAGAGGAATTGCTTTCTTTATATGTGTTGTTTATATAGCCAAGAAAAATGGGCAATGTTTTAACATAACGCACTTTGTAACGCGCTTGCAAACACTGCACAGGAGCATCATACTTTCAGGATCATAAGCAAGCCACCTAAGTGACAACAGTATCAAGCCAATGGTGCTTGTTTCCATGGCAGTATGGGCTCAGGAGTACTTCTATGCCCACAAAACTGCTCCAGCAAACAAAGAATGAATATCACAAAAAGGAAAAAAAAAAAAGTTTGGCTGAATTACAATAATCTAAAATAGACTGCAGTGAAGAGAGGTTGGCTGATATGAAAGGCATCCATCCACGGCCTCTGTGTTCATTCTCTCCTCCTGCTTTATAAATTGTAGGACAACAACGTACTGTACAAATCTCAGCAGACATCAGGACAGTTATCCAGTAAGACAGGATCAAATAAAAAGGGGAAAATACAAGAAAAAATAGGCATCAGGTACCATGTAAGAGTTGCATGAAGAATGAGCAACAAAGCCTACTGTTATCAAACGCTGCATGAATGTTCTGAGTACAGTCCCACTGTTAAGTTGTATTGCTTCCATATTCCCAACAGGATAATGATCAACATTTGTTTATAACTATTTTCCAAGCATTAAGGTAAGACTCCTGTCTCTGACTCCTGCTGCTTAACATCTTGCATTAGCAAATAGCCCCAGAGATTTTGACTAAATTAGTTTTTAACTATTTAAAATGCAATATTCACAGGAGTATGACAACCTGATATTAGAAAACTAATAGCAGCATCATACCCAAAAGATACACGTGTCATTTACACACACGCATATAGTTAAAAGTGAAGTATGCTTCAGGATATCCAGCAGTCTCTTAACGACAGGGCTGATGAAGAACGAGGCATCTATCACATTCCTATATGAAATATTACAACAATATCACAGCTGCTTACTCTCAAGGCCTCAGATGCAATTATAAAACTCAGTGACAGAAAAATAGACATTGTTTGCTTTCATTAGTGTGCTTCCAAGAAATTTAATTCTTACCTCTATTTCACACCTTTTCTCTAACAGAAAGCTGAGGTTCCCATTAAACCAGTACTCCTTTCTCAAAAAAGCAAGACAAAAAGATGGATGAAGTTCCAGACTGACACAACGCCATAACTCTCGCTTCATGAGTTATACAAAGGATTACATTACTGTGTTTCAAACTGTGTCTGGCATCTCTGTGATTACTTGCTCTCTGTTTGTAACTCTGAAATACGCAGAACTTCACAGTCCTTTAGCGAAACAGCCAAGCCGACCATGCAGTACAGAAATAAAGGCTTTTTTGAAGCCCTATCCTTTGTTCCCAATCCTCCTTAAATTGACGGGGAGTGAAGAATGCTGGAAAAAAAGCATGGTGCTATGCCTTTTCTTTCTACAAAATGAAACAGCTTTTCAATCCCATGTCAAAGAGGTTCTTAAGAAAATATTAGTGAAACCACATTGGAAGAATCTAAACCATCTCCAGCAAGACAGTTTTTAAAGCAAATCTTTTGATTTAATATAGTTGTTAAATAATACATAGGAAGATGGACAGCAAGGGAAAACATGCCCCCCCTGCAGAAGGAAACAGGAGACCTGGTTACCTGCAATATGGAGAAGGCTGAGATACTCAATGACTTTTTTGCTTCAGTCTTCACCAGCAAGTGCTCTAGCCATGCCACCCAAGTCGCAGAAGGCAAGGGCAGGGACTGGGAGAATGAAGAGCTGCCCACTGTAGAAGATCAGGTTCAGAACCTGAAGGGGCACAAGTCCATGGGACTTGATGAGATGCATCCACGGGTCCTGAGGGAAATGGCGCATGAAGTCACCAAGCCACTATCCATTGTATTTGAGAACTCATGGCAGTCCAGTGAAGTTCTCACTAATTGGAAAAGGAGAAACATAATCCCCATTTTTAAAAAAGGAAGACCTGGGGACCTACAGGGCAGTCAGTCTCACCTCTGTGCCCAGCAAGATCATGGAGCAGATCCTCCTGGAAACTCTGCTAAGGCACATGGAAATTAAGGAGGTGACTGGTGACAGCCAACATGGCTTCACTAAGGGCAAATCGTGCCTGACAAATCTGGTAGCCTTCTACAAGGCGGTTACAGCACTGATAGGTAAGGCAAGAGCAACTGACATCATCTCCATGGACTTGTTCAAAGCATTTGACACTGTCCCGCACGACATCCTCGTCTCTAAATTGTCTCTCCTCTTCTGAGGAGAAGGACGTGGGGGTGTTGGTTGATGAGAAGCTCAATATGACCCAGCGATGTGCGCTTGCAGCCCTGAAGGCCAACCGCATCTTGGGCTGCATCAAAAGAAGCGCGGCCAGAAGGGCAAGGGAGGGGATACTGTCTCCTTACTCCGCTCTGGTGAGACCCCACCTGCAACATTGTGTCCAGCTCTAGAGACCTCAGCAAAAGAAAGACATGGACCTGTTGGAGTGAGTCCAGAGGAGGGCCCGGAAGGCGATCAGAGGGCTGGAACACTTCTCCCATGAAGACAAGTGAGAGAGTTGGGGTTGGTCAGCCTGGAGAAAAGAAGGCTCCAGGGAGACCATATAGCAGCCTTTCAGTAGTTAAAGGGGGACTACAGGAAAAATGGGGAGGGACTCTACCACGGACCGTAGTGATAGGATGAAGGGTAACGGTTTTAAACTGAAAGAGAAGAGATTTAGAATAGATATTAGGAAGAAATTCTTTACTCCGAGGGTGGTGAGGCACTGGCACAGGTTACCCACAGAAGCTGTGGCTGCCCCATCCCTGGAGGTGTTCAAGGCCAGGCTGGATGGGGCTTGGAGCAACCTGGTCTGGTGGGAGGTGTCCCTGCCCATGGCAGGGGGGTTGGAACTCGATGATCTTTAAGGTCCCTTCCAATGCAAACCATTCTAGGATTCTAAGGTAAACAGAATCCACTTGTGGACCACACATATTCTGCTGGTTTCAGTCAACAGAAGAGCAGAAAGCTACCTTCCCACTGAAGTGTTCAGAGGGTGGTATTTTAGTGTGTTTTTCTTAAGAGTGCATTCTCCATGTATCATTTTTGACAGGCTAATTTTTCCAGCACTGATTTACAGCAGCAGTCCTGAGCAGAAAAGCAGTGTAACAGCTTTTAAGCATCAAAATTTAGTATCTCACCCTTGAAAATCTTTTCAAAACTTCTTGCCATTATTGTTTTACTCTTCCAATCATTTCTGCCTTTGATTTCTAACAGTTAAATGAAGATAGTTTCAATTAACACAGGCAACAAGATGATACTTGTTTCAAGTCTCCTCTTTAAATGACAGACCCTCAGTTGTCTGGAGAGAGACAACAGAGCAGGCTCCCATCAGACCTGTTACTTAACTTACACCCACAAATATAAAATGGCCAGGGTGCACAAACAGGGACTAACCGGTTAGCATAGCAGGCGGCCCAGAGGTGCAGCCCAGGAAGGTATGTCAGTGCAATGGTGATGTTCTACATGAATGGAACAGGTCTTGACCTAGCCGGGAGCGCATGAAGAAAGACGTCGCTCCGTGGAGCGCTGGGTCCCCCTTCCTGAGTTCAGGGCTGGACTGCAGCAGCCTCAATAAGGCAGTTGTGCTCTGGTCAAATTACTGAATCTGGAGACCTGGTGGGGGGTCAAATACAATGTTTGACATCTAATGACCACCCCAACAGCAACAGACATTCCACAGACCCAGTCTTTCAACAATGGAACGACTAAGGCTAAGTTATCAAATTTGCAAGGGTAAGAGCCACATGTATGGGCAGATCATAGAATCATAGACTTGTCTAGGTTGGAAGAGACCCTTGGGATCATCGAGTCCAACCATCTACCCTACTCTACAAAGTTCTCCCCTACACCATATCCCCCAACACCACATCTAAACGTCTCTTAAACACATCCAGGGATGGTGACTCAACCACCTCCCTGGGCAGTCTATTCCAATGCCCGACCACTCTTTCTGTGAAAAGTTCTTTCCTAATGTTCAGTCTAAATCTACCCTGTTGGAGCTTGAAGCCATTCCCTCTTGTTCTGTCATTAATTACCTGTGAGAAGAGACCAGCACCACCCTCTCTACAGTGTCCTTTCAAATAGTTGTAGAGAGTGATGAGGTCTCCTCTCAGCCTCCTCCTCCTCAAACTAAATAGTCCCAGCTCCTTCAACCGCTCTTCATATGATTTGTTTGCTAGATGTGTCCCAATATATTTAAAGAATTATATAAGTTTGTAGTGCAACAGCATGAAGATGTTATAGGAAAACTGAAGTGTGGAAGAATCCTTGAGGTTAGGAATCCCATAATCTAATTCCAGTTTAGCACTGGAACTGGACACTGCTGACGCCCATCAAGGCAATGATAGTGATTATGAAAGGCTGACCACAGAAACTAAATTTTGGACTGGCAGTAATAGCAGGAGTTAAATTACCCAGAAAGGGCTTGCAAGTCATCAGGATGAGATCCAGAAACAAAACTCCTAGAAGAACCTGTATAGGAATCCACATGAGAGGTGCTATTTTGGATTTAGACTCAAGTGGTGCTTGGGAACCAGTTCAAGTGGAATCACTGGAAGAGTTGTTCTTTATTGGCAATCACAACACAATTAGGTTACTATAGAAAAGAGTGAAGAACACACTAGATAAAAAATGTGAAGAAATGGAACAACAGAAAAACAAGGCTATTTTTCAACAAAAGGATGAAATGAACAGCCCCAAAAGCAGGAACACTCAAATCTACAAACAATCTAAGAACTATACAGAATCCTGGATTAGAAGCCCAGATAAAACATGGACCAAAAGGGAAAAAAAAGAGAAAAAAAAACCCCACAATTAATTCTTGCTTGGTTCAATGGGGAGTTAAGAAGGGCATCAGAAGGAAAAGGTCAGAATTTAAAGAAATGGAAAGCTTGCCTACATGCAGAGAACAGAAAAGCCATGCAACATGGCAGGTCAAATGTAAACAAGAAATTTAGAGGATGGAAATGAATTTGAACAGCACCTTACTCAACTTCATAGTAATAAGTTCTTTAAAAACATTAAAAGCAGGAAGCCAGCTAAGGAATCAACAGGACTGCTTGATGAAGAAAGTGTAATAGGAGCACTCAGGGGCAGGCAAAGACACTCAGTGAATTTCTTACGTTGGTCTCTTCTGATGAAGACCTTGGGAAGAGTCCCACATCTCCAACACCCTTTATAGTGAACCAACTTCAGTACGCAAGAAATATTGGACCAAACTGATAATGCCAATAGAACACCAGAACCGGGTAGCAGTCTCTCAGATGTGAATCTGCAAAACTGCTGGCAAAGGCACATTACCCACCTTTACAAACAACTGCTCTGCCAGAGGCATGCAGCGCCGCTAACACAATTCCCATCTACAAGAAGGCCTCCAGAAGGAATCTGGGCTCGTGAGTGACCTCCTTGGCAGTAATAGAGTCCATAATGAAGAATAAATTCTGAGCATATGGACAAATACAGTCTATTTGGAAATAATTGGTACAGATTTGTAAGGGGAAATCCAGCCTCACAAGGCTGCTGGACTTGTATGACTGTTATCAGTCAGTATTTGGGTGAAGGGAATCCCATGCACATGATGTATTTGCATTTTGAAATAGCTTCTCATTAATAAGCTATGCTGTCTCAGGGTTAGAAAGAAGGTATCACATCCAGGACATGACCAAAGAGCATCCATGCTCAGCAATATGCTAATATCACCTCTAGGTGATGATCCAAGTGCAGCACCACGCTTCCTAGAGTAGTCCCTCTGGGGACATTTCACAAGCCTTTCGAGTTTCCTTGTGCAATACTGTTTCCTACTATGGATTTTAATACTTTTGCAGCTAATCAACAGTAATTTCCTATATTCCTGTTCACAGCAGCTCTAGAATACAGTAAACACAAACTATTTTACATGTTTAAAAAAAAAAAGTACAATCGCAGAACTGAAATTAAATTGTTTCTAATGAATATCTGCACTAATGGGCCAAGTTCAAGCTAAGTGCATCATTTTGCTCAAATCCAAATTCTATAAATTGAAGGTGGTGTCATAGCCTTCAAGAGCTTAAGCACTGCTTTAAAAGAATCTGTCAATTATTTAATAGAAATCCTTTCCCAGTACAATGTTGCTGAACTACATCTCATACCCAAAGTTAATTTAATGCTTAAAATGTAGCATTTCAAGTACTGTTGCATAAAATAATTTATCTCGGAAAAAAATGCAGAGAACAAGGGAACACAATTATTCATGTGAATAAGAGAAAATGAATCACAAAGGAGAGAAAATTATATCTATATAATGCAGACATGCAAAGATCAATCCATTTTACTAGCAACACAAAGAAAGGAGATCTAAATTGTAGGGTAAAACTATAGGTACGTACAGTATTTTTTATTTTTTTATTTTTTTTTTTTTTAAGTAGGAAGGAATCTGGTTTACCATAGATTCTGGTCAAATCAGTCAAGGTATTACCATGCCATCCAGAAAACTTCTTTAAACCCACCCAGGTACATCTGTACTGTGAATGCACAGTCTTCCTTCCAAAGGTCTCAAATGATAGTGAACACAGACAAACACTTGGTAGTTCCACAGAGGAGCCCACACCCATGCCATTTAGACAAAGTCCCGAGGCATAACCAAGGAGGGTAAGAACCAGGGATAGGAGCTGCTTTCTCAGTAGGGAGTGGACCAGACACTTTTTCTTTATCAGTGAACCTAGACAATGATAAAAAAAATGTAAGAAAAAAAAACCCTGAGACCTCCCATGAAGTCTCAAAGGCCCATTTCATTCCATTTCCAAGGACATTTCACTATGTGGCCAATAATCAAGCCCCTCCTCTAGAACAGGCTGGTATAGCTGCCCACACTACTTGTGATCAGGACTCCAAATCATTTCAGAGCCCCTACCTTGGGGTCTGGCACGTTAATGTGGAGAACCCCAGAGCCAGATGACAAGACAAAGAACCACCTCCCCGTCCAGGGAGATTTGATGCTTCACCTGAGCTTGGATCAGGGATGCTGAGGAGAGACTGCCAAGGCTTGGACACTTGCTGCTCATTCACATGGCCAAGGGAGACCATGAGCATGTCAAAACAAAAGGCTTGAGTAACCAGAGCTCTGTGATAGATACAGGTTACAATGGAATAATCTAGAAACACTGCCAAGGCATATGGTGATGGTGTTAGAAAAGCTATAGCTCACCCCCAGTTTGTGTAGGAGACTTAAAGACCTAAAAGAAGAGTTGCTTCTCTCATTTTAGTGGTGAACGGCTGACCAAAGAAAATGTGGGCCTGCTGCTCAACGGGGCAGGTGACTTAATAATGGCAAAGACACATATTATTCAGTTAGCCAATGCCTTCTTTGCCTCATTTGCCACCAACAAGGTCTCCCAGGTCTCCCAGATTCTCTCCAAGGAGCACTACCAGCAGCAGATATAGTTTGAGTCAGGGATTACCTGTGAGAGCCTGACCCACCCAATTCCACAGGACCAGACAGGCATCACCCATGAATGCTGAGAACTGACTTAGTATCACAGCAAGGCTGATCTCTGTAATTTTTTAAAAGTTGTGGAGATCAGGGAGGTCCTCAGTCACTGATGAAAGGCGAATATTGCACTTGCCTTTCAAAAAGGCCAAAAGGTCTACCCGGGGACCCACAAGCTAGTCAGCTTTCCTTTAGTTTGTGGGGAAATGATAAAACAAGTCCTCCTGGAACACGCTTCTGTGTGCATGAAGAAGATGGTGGTTATTTGGAATAGTTTGTGGAAAAGGACATGGAGGTCTTGGTAGTCAGCAAGCTGAACACCAGCCAGCAGTGTGCCCTGGCAGCAAAGGCAGCCGACAGCAGCCTGGGCTGTATTAAAAGGAACATGGCCCGTTAATTGAGGAAAATGGATCAAGGGAAATTATTATCCCCCTTTGCTGTGTACTCATTAGGTCACATCTACATGACCGCATAGAGTTTTAGGACCCCCAGTACAAGAAAGACATTGATCAACTGGACTGAGTTCAGTAGAGGGTCACCAAGATGGGCAGAGGCTGGAGCACATGTCCTGTAAGAAGTGGCTGAAGGAACAGGGCTGGTTCAGCATGGAGAAGACAAAGCTGCAGGGAGGAAGGGTTCTGTTGGGTTGTGTGGGAAAAGGTTCATCTTCAGAAAGAATCACAGATTCATAGAATATCTCAGGTTGGAAGGGACCCATAAGGATCATCAAGTTCAACTCCAAGACACACAGAGAGACTGCGGTGAATGGGAGAACCTGAATAATAATCTGCCTCAACTATTCTGTGCCATCACAGGAGTCATCAGCTTGAAGAAGCACAGAGGAACAATAGGCAAGGGAGCCCTAATAAGTTACACAGAGAAAAAAAAGCCCCTGCTGCAGCTCCTCCCAGGGTTGTCACAGGAGAGCCATCAATGAGACAAGGCAAAGGCTCTCCTGTGCATCTTTCAGACTGAAGGGGGGGTTGTACAACGCAGGGAAGAACGTTACAGGATTGTTCAGAACTTACTAAGGATGTTTAGGGAAGGAACCAAAGGCAGGGGAAGGTAGGGATCAAGGGGATTTGGGACAAATTAGATACATGAAAATAGAAAGGTAAGGAGCTCAAAGGGGCTGGATGTGTGGTAGCCAGGGTTGGTCAGTATGCTCGTCTTTCTGCACCTGATCAGCACAGTCTGTCCTGTCTCCTTGTTAAACTTTATTTCTAACTACTGTCCTGGGTAAGCGTCTCTATTCTGTGGGTATGTGTGTACACGGAGACCTGTGCCATCTCTTTCTCTCTTATGCTTTTATCCTTGTTTTTTCTGCACATTTCTGATTGACCTAAGGGCTGAAAAAAAGACCGGCAACAGAAAAAGAAAACAACAGTGTACCTAAAAAATACTTTGGCAACAAGGAGCTCAAGCAGCTTTCTTGTTCGCACCCCAAGTACCAGTCAAGTCCTTTCCTGCACAAATCACTTTCCAAAACCCTTATTTATAAAAATGCCTTTTGTTCACAAAACGCTTATGCATTTCACATTTAGAAAATCTTTATACCTTTTACTTTCTCCTTCAATATACAATGAAATGTGCTGCATTTTTACAAAAAAAAACCCCAAAACAACACAGGAACATTCACTAGACATATAAAGGTCAACTTAAGCAGCATATAAAACATCAGCCTTAAATGCAATTATGTTCTCCGCAGTAGAGGGCAGAGAACAAGGGGAGTCAACAAACTGCAGCACATACATAATTGCTCACAATTATACAAGCAATACATAACTTGTTCTAATTACTTTGCATTGATATCTGAGTCTATTGTATTCGAAATCCTGTACCAAAAAAGATGTCAGCTAACTCCAAGTGCCTTTTAAAAAGCCAGATTTATTCTACTCATTGTGTGTTACTCACTCTGGAAAATAATGGTATTTACAGACACCACAATGTTCAAAGAATATTTTCTGAAGTCTTCCCAGACCTCACATTTGCTGGATTGCTGGAACTGTCACTCACATTACTGACAGTATTTCCCCTAGCCCCCAACCAGAAGAATGCTTCTAGACTGCATACATTTGGTAGCTAGTGGTGCCGAACCAGCCAAATTAAACGACACACCACACTACCCCAGCTGCTGTGCGGACAGGCGGTGAGCTCCATGTCTGCCACAATTGCCACCGACTGGGATCCTGAAATCTGGGGTGGCTATATTTGTGAGTTTGAAGACTAATTAAAACCAGAAGGCTGTAAGAAGCAGTGGGCTGCAACAGTGACCCGTGGGGTAGGACATCACAAACCACCATGTGTCAGGCAGAATCACTTCATGGCTGCCCTAAGATAAATGAAACAGTGGAAAAACTCACTGTGTGTCTAAACTTAACAGAATCAGAGAAGTACTTGAGCTTAAATATATTTAGTGAAACAGTTTAGGGAACTCTCAAGGAGAAGGAATACACCATGCCAGGTCAGGTATGCTCCTGAGATCTACAGCTTATGGCTGACACCATGCTCTAGCAGCAACCACTGTGCCTCAAACTCCCACACTATCCATCTATTCATCAGAGGAATTCTTATGGACTCCATGTATCATTTGGTGAAAATAAGAGAATATGAGACCGGGAAAGGGGAAGATAGAAGTATTTCTCTATTTTTTTTTTCTCTTTTTTCTCTTTTTTTTTTTTTTCCTCTTTTTTTTTTTTTTTCCACCCCCAGTGCTCAAACCATGGTCAAAGAGTGGCGGACAACTAACTAGCTCAAGTAAAACACCCCAACTATGGACTGCTTCTCCTGCAACACTGCTGCTCAAACTCGAGGAGCACTGGCCATGCAGAGATCCAAACACTATTCTCTGATCAAACTTGACTGCAGAGCACACCATGAGTAGTGGTGACGATACTACACTGGTAACATCAGGGATGACTCAACTTGTCTTGCTGTTGCAGAGAAACATCTTGGCATTATCACTACTAACCACCATGATCAAAATATGCAGTTACAGAGGTCCAGAAGGCTGTGGCTACTGTACTCAAAACCTGGCAGTAAGTTTGGAGAAACATAGTCTAGCCAATGCTTTTAAGTAATTACTTTTCGTTAACATAGCATTTGGGAACAGGACTTCCCAATGTCTGGACTACCTGTCTATAAATAGAAATTTTCCAGATAGATGTGCCCTGCTCGGGCTATTTGGGACTGCACCCTTGCTGGTGATGCCACCACCCCTTACCCATGATGTGGTAACCCCTGACACCGAACTCACCTTCCTCTGCTGAGCAGATCAGCTCTTGCTGCTCTCTGATGTTGGGAAAATGGATAACATCATCAGAGGCTTCTAATTAAATGTTCTCCCAACTGTGCTCATGCTGAGCATAACATACACGTGCCCAGCAGGTGCCCTCTGACTCCAATTGTCACGAATCAAGAGGAACCCAAAAGACAGACTAAGGGCTTGACAGCCAGTGTCCCTCATCCCTCCAGGCTGCACAGAAGTGATCCTGCCCAGACCATCTGAACACACCAGTTTTGGTGCTTCTGAGTATGTGGTCAATAAGGTTACTAGCAGGAAAAGTATGTAAAGCAAGCAAGATTTTGCATAGTCAAAAAGTCCATTTCCATATGATTTCACATTGAATTTTCTTACATTAATTTTCCATAGGAATAGCACATTCCCTTTCCCACTGCCTGATGCAACCTTATTCAGCTAAGGAAGCCCATGAGCCCAGCAGTGCTTGCCTTGGGCTGCAGGGAGGTGAAGTATGTCATAGAATCATAGAATGGTTTAGGCTGGAAAGGACCTTGAAGATCATCGAGTTCCAATCCCTCTGCCATAGACAGGGACACCTCCCACTAGACCCGGTTGCCCAAGGCCACGTCCAGCCTGGCCTTGAACACCTCCAGGGATGGGGCCTCAACAACCTCTCTGGGCAACCTGTTCCAGTGCCTTACCACCCTCAGAGTGAAAAACTTCTTCCTAATGTTTAATCTGAACCTGCCCTCTTCCAGTTTAAAGCCATTCCCCCTCATCCTATCACTACATGCCCTAGTAAGTCAGTGGCACCTAATTTTGCAGTGGGGCTATGCTGGGAGATAGGCTACATGCCAATGTGGCAAATGCTTTAGATCGAACTGAGCCTGCTGAGCACTTCTTAATACATGTGGATACTGGAGAGACATTGTCCCATGTCCTCAACACGTACCCAGTCCGTGTAACACGTATGTTCACTGTATACTATAACCACTGCAGTGGACGAACTAAGAATAGAATGGTTAGAGTTGGAAAAGACCTTAGATCATCTAGTTCCAAACCCCCTGCCATGGGCAGGGACACCTTCCACTAGCCAGGTTGCTCACAGCCCCATCCGGCCTGGCCTTGAACACCTCCAGGGATGGGGCAGCCACTGCTTCTCTGGACAATCTGTTCCACCTCACTGTTCTGTGCCTCACCACCCTCCACCCTCAGAGTAAAGAATTTCTTCCTAATACCTAATCTAAATCTCCCCTCTTTCAGTTTAACTCCCTGATAGAGTCCCTCCCCATTTTTCCTGTAGCCCCCCTTTAAGTACCAAAAGACATAATGATAAAGGTAAAACTCATGAAATCGGTATTATAAAAAGGTTATTACAGACATTCAGTTTCAGAAGAGCACTATTCTTTGGCATAGCTTAATGGTAAACCTCCCTCGGCTTTGAAATGCACTTTCCTGATTTCTTTCTGTGTGTAACCCAGCTGAGATTGCTCTCTGTGTCCTTGTGAGCATCACAGCGCATGCGAATGCCCACTGTTAGGAGCACCCTTAGAGCTACTTCAGGGAAAATCAATCCCTGCCATCACCACCTCACGTAATCTCCTTGCCCAGTTATAATCAACCTACTTTTACTAGTAAGCGTTAAGGGAAACCTTGAGAACACTATCACAGCAACAATCAGATGGTACAGAGGGTACCAAAGCCACCTCCTCTGTGCCCAAGTCGGCCGCTGCATGGACAGGAGCTTTTCTCGGTGCTGCAATACGGACCTGCAGGCGCCAGAGGGCATTCCCGGCACTGCCACTTCAGCTTGGGAAAACTAACTTCTCGGAGCTGTTACCTCTCCTGTAAGAAAACAGAGGGATCAAAAGCTGGGTAGAGGTAACAGTGCTGTACTTTTTCTAAACGCATAACAGTATCCATCTTTTCTAAGAGAAATGGAGGGGAACAATCTGTAAGACATTCAGAAGTAAAAGCTCTTAAGAACTGAGCTTTGTCACTGTTTTTTATTATACTAATTTTGTATTTCACTATCTGCACCTAGATTTTTCCCCACACACTACCCAGGATCTTCATATCACTTTCTCCACAGGTCTCCTGTGGCTCCCCACTGCACCAAGACCTGCAGGACCTCCTTCTGCAGTCTGTTACTCTCATCTGATCAATACTCATTTCTTATCCCTCTATTTTCTTCCCCCCCCTCCCCACCCCCCCCCCAGGAATTAGGGAGTTCTTCCTGCTCCACAAAACCATGTCCATGTGGCATCAGCTTGTGAGCAGAAATTCTGCTGTTTTTGTAAAGAACATTTAATTCCAAGTAGCTGAAAATCTGTGCAGTGATTACATTACACCATCCCCATTCCTTCAGACACTTCAGTGACCAGTGGTTTAGGTGGCAAGGTGTGGGTAGCAGGAGGGTGGGGAGCGGCTGCAGGGGTGGCCTCTGTGAGAAGAGACCACAGGCTGTCCCCATGCTGGACAGTGTGGGTTCCAGACGGCTCCACAATGGGCAGGACACAGCTGAGCCCATCAGCGAAGCCAGTGGGGCCTCTGTGACAGTGTATTTAAGAAAGGGAAAACTGCTGTGCTGCAAAGTGTGAGGGGTAAGGAAAAGAAGTGTGAGAAACAATGCTCCACACACCAAGGTCAATGAAGAAAAAGGAGTAGGAGGTCCTCTGGGAACTGGAGCAGATGTTCCCATGGAGGACACCACGCCAGAGCAGATATCCACAGCGCAGCCCGTGTCGGAGCAGGGGCAAGGTGGGAAGAGGAAGGAGTGGTAGAGAGAAGCTTTTATGGACTGACTGCAACCCCCATTCCCCACTCCCCATGCCTCACTCCATAGGGACGACTTAGGAGAGTCAGGAATGAAGGAGTGAAGTTGAGCCTGGGAAGAAGGGGTGGGGGGAACATGGTTTTGGTTTTGTTTCTCACCATCATGCTCTATTTTTTAAACTGAAAATAAATTAAATTAAATTTTCCCAACTTGAAGAAGTTCCTCTCAGTTGAGGAGGACCAGGTCAGAGACCACTTGGCCAAGCTGGACACGGCCCACCATGGGCCCTGACAGGATGCACCCACGAGTGCTGAGAGAGCTGGCAGATGTTATTGCTAGACCACTCTCCATCGTCTTTGAAAGGTCATGGGGAACAGGAGAGGTGCTGGAGGACTGGAGGAAGGCCGACATCACTCCAGTCTTCAAAAAAGGCAAGAAGGAGGACCCAGGCAACTACAGGATGGTTAGTCTCAGCTCTGTCCCTGGGAAGGTAAAGGAGCAACTCATTCTCCAAACACATTAAGGAACAGGAAGTTATTGGAAGTGGTCAACACAGATTTACCAAAGGTAAATCATGCTTGACCAATCTGATAGCCTTCTATGATGCTATAACTGGTTGGCTGAATGAGGGGAGAGCTGTAGATGTCATCTACGTTGACTTCAGCAAGGCTTTTGACACTGTCTCCCATAACATCCTCATTAGGAAGCTGAGGAAGTGTGGGCTAGATGAGGTGACAGTGAGGTGGACTGAGAGTTGGCTGTGTGACAGAACTCAGAGGGTTGTGATCAGTGGCACAGAGTCTAGTTGGAGGCCTGTAACCAGCAGTGTCCCCCAGGGGTCAGTACTCGGTCCAATTTTGTTCAATCTTGGCTTGAAAGCTGCCCGGCAGAAAAGAATCTGGGGGATACTGGTGGATGGCTGGCTGAATATGAGCCGGCAGTGTGCCCAGGTAGCCAAGAAGGCAAACAGAATCCTAGCCTGTATCAGGAATAGTGTGGTGAGCAGGTCTAGGGTAGTGATCATCCCCCTATACTTGGCACTGGTGAGGCCCCACCTTGAGTACTGCATTCAGTTTTGGGCCCCTCACTACAAGAAGGACATTGAGGTGTTGGACCGTGTCCAGAGAAGGGCAACAGAGCTGATGAGGGGTCTGGAGGACAAGTCTTATGAGTAGCGACTGAGGGAACTGGGGTTGTTTAGCCGGGAGAAGAAGAGGCTGAGGGGAGACCGTATCATTCTCTACAACTACCTGAAAGGAGTTTGTAGAGAGGTGGGGGCTGACCTCTTCTCCCTGGAGACAAGTGATAGGACAAGAGAAAATGGGTTCAAGTTATGTCAGGGGAGGTTTAGAGTGGATATTAGGAAACATTTTTCACTGAAAGGGTTATTAAACATTGGAATAGGCTACCCAGGGAGGTGGTGGATTTGCCATCCATGGAGGTGTTTAAAAAAAGGGTAGAAAAAAGGGGTAGTGGTACTTGAGAACATGGTTTAGAAGTGGTTTTGTCAGGGTAGGCTAATGGTTAGACTCGATGATCTTAAAGGTCCCTTCCAACCTCAGCGATTCTATGATTCCATGATTTTAATATATTCATCAATGACCTGGATGAGGGGACAGAGTGTATCCTCAGCAAGTTCGCTGATGATACCAAACTGGGAGGGGTGGCTGACACCCCAGAGGGCCGCGCTGCCATCCAGCGTGACCTGGACAGGCTGGAGAGCTGGGCAGAGAAGAACCTAATGAGCTTCAACAAAAGCAAGTGAAAGGTCCTGCACCTGGGGAGGAAGAATGCAAAGCACCAGTATAGGTTAGGGGCGGACCTGCTGGAAAGTAGTTCTGAGGAGAAGGATCTGGGGGTCGTGGTAGACAGTAAATTATCCATGAAACAGCAATGCGCCCTTGTTGCCAAAAAGGCCAATGGAATCCTGGGCTGCATAGGGAAGAGTGTGGCCAGTAGGTCGAAGGAGGTCATTCTCCCCTTCTACTCTGCACTGGTGAGGCCACAACTGGAATACTGTGTCCAGTTTTGGGCTCCCCAGTTCAAGAGGAACAGGGAACTGCTGGAGAGAGTCCAACGTAGGGCAACTAAGATGATTGAGGGCTTGGAGCATCTGCCTTATGGGGAAAGGCTGAGAGAGCTGGGACTCTTTAGCCTGGAGAAGAGAAGGCTGAGGGGAGACCTTATTATGGTGTACAAGTATCTCAAGGGTGGGTTGAAGGAGGATGGAGCCAGGCTCTTTTCAATGGTTTCCAGTGACAGGACGAGGGGCAATGGGCACAGGTTGGAACATAGGAAGCTCCATTCAAATACATGGAAAAACTTCTTTACGGTGAGGGTGACAGAGCACTGGCACAGGCTGCCCAGGGAGGTTGTGGGGTCCCTTTCTCTGGAGATTTTCAAGACCCGGCTGGATGCAGTCCTGAGTAATGTGCTCTGGGCAATCCTGCTTTGGCAGGGGAGTTGGACTAGATGATCTCTAGAGGTCCCTTCTAACTCTGAAAATAATGATTGGTGTGCAATCTCCCCGTCTTTAATCTAGACCCACAGGATAGCACCTTTACTGCTAAACTGTTGTTATCAACATCATGTTCCACTTTCATTTTGGAATATAGTCTCCTGGAACATGATGCAGCATGCAAAAGAATGCTTGCTATGGTATGCATCCATATAGTCTCCTGGAATGAAGGGAGCAACAGGGGCACGCGTACTATAGCAACTCTGAAAATTCCGTGATTCCATGACTGAGATTTCAGCCGATGCCCTACCAAGTAAAATTACACAAAAACCAGCTACTTGTTCTTGCAGGTATACCATTTGATACATCTGGACACATGGAAGAGAAATGTGGCCTGGCACAATGAACGCATACGACTTCCAGAGTGTGTTAACAATAATATTTTGACATTGTGCTGCATAGACAAGTTGATGAAGAGGAATGGTCTGCTGGATCTGTCTTGTGGTTTAACCCCAGCCAGCAACCAGAACGATGCAGCCACTCACTCAGTTGGGATAGGGGAGAGAATCAGAAGAGTAAAAGTTAGAAAAAACTCATGGGTTGAGATAAAGAGAGTTTAATGGGCAGAGCAAAAGCTGTGCACACAAGCAAAGCAAAACAAGGAATTCATTCACTGCTTCCCATTGGCAGGCAGGTGTTGAGCCATCTCCAGGAAAGCAGGGCTCCATCACGCATTACGGTGACTTGGGCAGTGACTTGGGAAGACAAATGCCATCACTACAAACACCCCGCACCCTTCCTTCTTCTTCCCCCAGCTTTATATGCTGAACATGATGTTACATGGCATGGAATATCCCTTTGGTCAGCTGGGGTCAGCTGTCCCAGCTGGGTTTCCTCCCAGCTTCTCATGCACCCCCAGCCTACTCGCTGGTGGGGCAGTGTGAGGAGCAGAAAGGGCCTTTATGCTCAGCAACAACCAAAAAAAATTGGTG
Organism: Vanellus vanellus; assembly: GCF_965231255.1. Taxonomy (NCBI): domain Eukaryota; kingdom Metazoa; phylum Chordata; class Aves; order Charadriiformes; family Charadriidae; genus Vanellus; species Vanellus vanellus. The sequence continues at coordinate 5,248,153 of NC_138906.1, read as the reverse complement.
CGTTATCAACAGTATTCCCATCCCAAACCCAAAACATAGCACTACACCAGCTGCCAGTAAGAAAGTCAACTCCATCCCAGCTGAAACCATGACAATCTGCTACACATGCATATGGAAAAACTGGTGGGTGATGTGAAAGTCAAATGTGAAGTCCTGCAATAACAATGAAATAAACAAACTCAGTGATGCAGCCTAAATGTTGGTTATGCGAGAAAGCAACCTTGCAGAAAAGGATCTTGGAAAGCAGGGAGACCAGCTGAAAATGAGTGAGTAGGATGCACTGGCAGGAAAGGCACTTAACCACATACTGGAACACACAAGTAAAAGCACAAACGCCCCTCTGTGAAGCACTCCTGAGGTCGCATACGGAATACCGTGTTTCATTTTCCTTCCCTCACCACTCAGTTTACGAGAGATGAATGAAGTGGACCAAGTACAGCAATCACCAGTAAGGCAACGAAGGGGTCGAAGGACACAAGACACAAGGAGCAACTAAGAGGGCAGTGTCTGCTCAGCCTTAAAAGAAAAAGACCAGGTGAGGGTCTGGAGACTACATACAGCTATTGACTGGGGGTTAAAGAAAAGACAGAGATGGATTTGTTTCAGAGGGTTTGTTAAAGGGGTAAGAGGAAACAGTCAGAAGCAAAGGAAATTTCAACTCGTTAAGGAAAATAGTTTACCCACATGTAGGAGGAGCATCCCCCCCACCCCCAACAGGGGCTAGGGCTTTTAACACAGCGGCCACTGGCTCTTTCACACCCTTGCAGTGCACAGTGGCTGCTGCACCCTGGTTGTGTGCCGACCACCATGCACCACCCCCCCCCCCCACCCCCCATCCCCTCCAAGTGTTGGGAAAAGGGAGGTGGGAACAGGCCGGGTCCCCAGCCAACAGGGCACCTCGGCTCGGAGGAGCCTCAGGACCACGGCCAACAGATGACCACAGTTGCCATCCGACCAGCCTATAAGATGGGCTCCCGCCAGAGGCCCCCTTGGAGTGGATCTCCCTGGAGCAGTGGGGCTGTGATCAGAAGCCCTCCCTTTGGATGGGGACGTTTTTCAAAGTAACTCCCAGGACTGAGAGCCCTCACCCCCCCTCAGTGAGTGAATACTTCTGCTGGATACTCTTGAGTGAGCCCTCATCCCTTTGGGTGAGCAATTACATCTTCTGGGCACCCTTGAGTGAGATGCGGGCCTTTGTGAGTGTGTGTATGTGTGTGTGCACGCTTTTGAATCATCATTGTTACACGTTGTTGTTCTTATGTGTCGTTGTGTAGTAACAACTTCCCCAACGTGTACGTTGAACCTACAATGTGTGAAATGTTATCACAGCGTTATTTTGGTTACCCCTGTTGTCTTGTTAGTTTTGGCTGTTTGGACTTAATTATGGATTAAAGTTTACTATCTGTGTGAAGTTGTTTTGGGGTGCCCCTGTAACACCACCTAAGAATGGTCAGATACTGGAAGCGGTTGCCAAGACTGCGGAATCCCCAACCTGGGACAACACCCTGCTTTGAGCAGGGCACTCTGCTACACGAGCTCTCCAACCTAGACCCCCAGCCCAAGGTGTGCGTCACCACAGTCCCTCCCATTAACACATAGTATTACTGGCTAACAAAGGGGCAATCTGAAAGGAAAGATTTGCTTGATGAATGTTCCCCCCAAGATGTTGCTAGTATGAGATTAAGCTTAACTTAGCAGCTACATTTGTTGTTTGTTTTATACAAGAGTGCAATTCAACTAAAGAAACATATATGGTTAAAATTTGCATTAGCACAGGAGTAATAGGCTGAAAAAAACTAGGTATGCTTAAAAAAAAAAAAAAACAAACAAAAAAACCCGGAAACTGTCCCCTCTCTCAGATTTGAACAGCCCTTTCTCAAATGTTATTACTGAAAGCAACTACCGAGATGCTTGCTGCAGTGTCACACCATGAGCTCTTTCAAATTTAAGTCTATCATCGTCTTCCTTCCCAGGGGGAGGAGTTCTCCCTGCTTCCGATGACATGGTCTCCAGAGCAACATACCTCCAGCCCGCCGCTGCTCTAGGGCTGCAGTGGTTAAAAGCCGCACCGGAGAGCTGTGATGCCAGCAGACTTGACTGATTTGTTCGATGAAGGAAAGAAAACGCCCACTACGCACATTTTGGGCTAAAAAATGGACAACTCCTTTGTGGAAGAAGTGGCTGCATCACTGGTGAGAGAATTTCTCAGTAGAAAGGTAACTTCTCTCGATTTTCTCCAGCTCTAGTACAAATGAGAATGACACATGAAAAATGTTAAGTGCTAAAAGACTGAGGAGCGCTGGGGGTGGGGGGACGGGACTTCTTCCAGCCTGAAATCAGCCAGAGCTGAACCGCAACGAGCCTCTCGGGTAAGTATCGGCACTACATCTCCCACAATGCCTCTATATTGCTGAATATGGAACCAGCTTCCTCCCGGTTTGAGACTGCCTGATTCCTATCCTTAAATCAAGCGACGCAGTTTCAGGGGTTTTTTGGTTTGTTGTTTTTTTTTTTTTTTTCTCGTTAATTACCTATCTTTTTATTGTCCTTGTGTTTACATGAGGCATATACAACTTCCCAGCACAAATTAAAAAAAAAAAAAGGCAAAAGTTAGCAGTGCTAGAGGAAGCATGTTTGGGGTTTTTTGTTTGTTTTTTGTTGTTTTGTTTTGTTTTTCCCCAGTTGTCGGTAACTGCTTTGCAGACAGCAGGTTTATCTGGGGGAAGGGGACAGGGAGAAGGGGAAGAAAGAGGCCATTACTTCTCACAAATTTAATGCTGTAAAGGAAACGTTGTACTGTACATAGGTGTGGGGAGCGTGGGAATGAGCGGAAGAAAAGGCACCTTCATATTGCCAAGGAGAAAGTAGCTATCACCTTTTATTTATGTTAAATTCTAAGGAAATACTGTGGACACCCAGCCCAGTCAGTCCCCCGCTGTCAGGAATGAGTTAGCGTGTAGCAGAAATTGAACAGCCACTGTCTTATTAAGTGCTACACAAACCTCTATTTTCTTGATCTGTTTTGCATCCAGTCTCCAAATGCACATTTTCCATGTTTGTGAAAAAAGATGGAACATTTGCCAGCAGAATTTCAGATGCAGAATTCATTATTTGCCATTTACTGCCAGAAGTATTGAGAGGCTCGAGTCTGTCTGTTCAACTGATTGCAAAGATTTTTCAAATAAGAGACATTTACATTTCTGAGTTAAAATACATGTACATGGAAAACTGAATAAAAGCATAAAAGGAAAGGGAATGTCCTGCTGGTAAAACAGACCGTACAGCTTGCAATGGTGACTTATACTTGAATTGCTGCATCTGTTTCATACATACTCTGGACTCAAACACAAGGGGCACTATCAATCATTTATACTTCTGCACAAGTGTTCCCCTGCGTCCCCCACATCCTTAATGCACATCAGAACCAACTTTGAGAACCATCATGCATTTGCCACAACTTCTCCACAGTTCCCTAAATCTGAGCCAGACAATCCATCTGCAAAAAAATACATCCTTTCTTGTAACAATAGCCCTTCAGAGAAGAAATCAGGACTCCCTCTCTCAAAATGGTGGTGTGCTGTTGTACCACTTCAATTAGGTTGGGATGTGACTCTGACATTTCACAATAATCAGTCTCTCTCTCCAGAAATTGAGATGCCCATACATTTTGTCTCTGAAGTGTCCATGTATGCTGACCACAGATACAACGTAGCTGAGGAAGTTTGAAGTCCCCAAACCAGCTGATGCCATGGAGATCTCACAGATTTCCAACCTGAAACTGATTCGAATAACTTCAACTCCTGATAAAAGTTCTGAAACCTGTTCTGAACCCCGTGATGGCTGGAGTACATCTGATGTTTAGACTTTGCAATTACACAAGTTGGAATCACATTTATGAAAAGCTGTATCACATCTTGATGGAAAAAGCAAACTCAGTATTTCTGGAACTATTTGAACCAGAAGCCCAGGTATTAGCAGGGGCCTTCGTACAGACCAGTCTGTCCCATGAGGGATAGCTGAAGTCACCTGCATGGAGATCTTTTATTTTTTTCATGTTCAGTAATTTCCACCTCACAGACAACACAGCCACCTTAATTATTTTCACATCTGTGGGCTATAATAATGTAAGATTGTACCACTAAAGTACAAGTTCCAAGGGTTAGCTTGTTAACTAATTACTACCATCCAGAAGTTTCACACTACGTCCAATGAAGTCAGGAATAAAAGCTTTGGTAAGTTGTACTGTCTCAAGTACTCTGAAATCTGACACTTTTCCTTTCCAGGGTTTGAAGAAAACCATCACTACCATGGACCGGGAGCTTCCACGCTCTGCCCTTAGCATCAATAACAGGAATGAACTTCGAAATGTCCTACATCTGCACTCCTTGTACAAACACAACAAGGTAAGGAAACAGATTGCGCCCCCCAAAATTTGGTATCAGATCCCATGAAACTAGGCCAACCAGATCAAGACTGTAGTGTACGTCCAAACTGTGGAGAGCTCAAGTTGGGGTCTGGTACCCCATAGCTGTGGATGCACCGAGAGCTCTCTGAGGAATGGAAAGTGTAACACTTAGGTGAGATTGCAGCTCATGGGACAAAGATGAGAACCTGCCAGTTCATGAACCCTTCTTACTAACTCCAACCTCCGCTAAACCAGGAGCAGTTATTCACTCTTAACACCTTCTCCATCATTATGGCTAGACTGTTCAATTTTGGAAGTACCCTTACATGCCCAATTCTATTTGCAACTTTTCTATAAAACCTGGCAGATAAAATTACACTTCCACCATTCATCATTCTTTGAAATGTAATATAGACAGCAGTATCAGGTGCCAAGGACATCAATGGATAATTTCAATTTAGTCCCCAGAACTGGGGGGTCAGCTCACAACGCTTTTGGTAAGCAGCATGAGACTATCTAGTAATGTCACTTGAAAAAAAAAAAAATCAGTGTATTTATATCACTATAGCAGACACTGCAGCATTTTTTACTTAAGCCCTAAACTTCTATGGAGTTTTATGTTAGTGTTTTTTTGTTTTTTTTTTTTAATGAGATGCTCATGTACACTGGACACATTTTCTGGAGTACTGTTGAAAAAACACAAAGAAAGTCAGATGGGGTATTGTGCTATACTGAAGTTATCTCAAGCACATGACAGGACATTGACAGGATGAGGGGGAATGGCTTCAAACTGGAAAAAAGTAGATTTAGATTAGATATTAGGAAAAAAAATTTCACTCCGAGGGCGGTGAGGCACTGGAACAGGTTGCCCAGAGAAGCTGTGGCTGCCCCATCCCTGAAGGTGTTCAAGGCCAGGCTGGATGGGGCTTTGAGCAACCTGGGCTGGTGGGAGGTGTCCCTGCCCGTGGCAGGGGGGTTGGAACCAGCTTTAAGGTCCCTTCCAACCTAAACCATTCTATAATTCCATGATTCTATCAATACAGTTCTAGAGTCCACGCTTCCCACCAAGTTCTGATAAAACAAACAACAAATACTGAAGTCGGGTACTAAAAATACTTGCAGTTCCCTCTACATTCTTCTGAAGCTGACCAGCTAACATCAGAAAGGCTGTATCCTAGCACAGCTACTATACTTAGTGTAATAAGTAATTTGGCAAAAATTTTGCTTCAGCTAAAAATGAATGTGTGCTCACTATGGCTTCAGCTAAGATGGGTGTGTGCTTGCTATGCGTTTGGAAAAGGGATAGTTTTAAATAGGATATCAGACGAAAGCAACAGTTAGAACTACCGAAAATTTGCAGAACAAAGGGTGGTGTAGTTAGCTAAGATAACCACAGAAGTGTAAAGAATGAAGAAGCCACAAGAAGGACATGGTGATAAAGACTTTGGCCCTCCCTCCACGGACTATCAGGAAGACCCCTGAAGAAGCATAGCACCTGGGAGGGGGGCATGTTGCATTCCCAGAACTCATTGATTATGTATTTGGGGGTGGGTTGCATTCCCAGAACTCATTGTTTATGTATTTGGGGGTGGGTCGCGTTCCAAAAACTCATTGATTATGCAAACTATGTTCCAAGAAGAAACATGAATAATTATAAAGAATACAAAATAAAAACAAGCGGTTGTAAAAGGAAAAATGAGGCACAGGAGGAGAAACCCCCTGTGTAACTCCCAGCGCTGTAATAAATATTCTTTGCTCCACCGAATTTGCCCCGGACTAAAATTCAATACAGTGAGCGCGTTTCTCACACTTAGCAACATTTATCCAAAATTAGAATAAGGGATGATGGAAACAGGTTGCTGCTTCTGGATCAACACTTGCTTCATTTAACACAGCAACACCTTTGAACTCTTGACATTCCCTAGCAGACATCTTCGACCTTCCTACATTGTTCATAGTCACATCCAGAGTAAACCCACAAGCAGCTATCTCTAGAAAGCATTTTACGTGCTCAGCTACTGTACAGTATAAAAAAAAAAAAAAATCCTATTTTACGCTGCAGCAAAAAAAAGAATATCCTATTTTACGCTGCAACAAGACTTAACAAAGAGTTTCAATAGTAACTAAGAACTTAACTTTTCTTTTTGGACAGGCAAAGGAGAACCCACTGAAAACACTTCTTGAAATTATTACTAATTACTTCCTTGAGCACCGTGTAACTTCCAGAAGCATCAGTTCAAGTTCTGCTCTGTCAGCTCCTCAAAGTAAGAGTGCAGCATCTCATCCACCCGACTTTTTGGATGAAGACCATGTGCGCGGGAGTGCCATTACGCTCGATGAAAGCAGAACTCAAGTCTACAGGTACAGTCTCATTTCTTTCCCTTTGCCTGGACTAGTTACTATTTTTTTTTTTTTATTAAGGGAAATAGCGTTAGAAGTTTTATCATTTTACCTTCAGCTACATTATCTTTTATTAGTTATCCTAGTAACACAAAGCTTAACTTTCTAGATTAAAATCTCCTATGCAAATCACCCTTCAAAAATGCTCTTTTAGGTTCCCTACCAATTATAAAGATTGATAATCACATCTTTCAGTCAGTGAAGCACACGGAAATCTGAGCTTTTACCCCTTGTAAACTGGAAACACTCAAATTGATCATATTCTGATGAGAAACTAACCACCTGCACTCAAACTACAGGTATATTCATGCCTTACAGTCAAAAGCAAGGCCTACTATTGTAAATTCAGCACTGTTACGAACAGTATAGGTTCAGCTATTTCCATGCTGCAAAGTATCTGAAAACAGCAGGTAACCAAGTCTTTCAATTGTATTTGTTAGTGCCTCAAGGTAGAGTAACAGCCCTAACTGCGTTTCAATAGAAAGCTTTTAAAATCAGCACAAAAGAGTAATTCACCCTCCCAGCCTTGACTCTCCGAGTATTAATCTAATTTTACTCCTCATTCTAAACACAGCAAGTAGCTAAGTCTGAGCATCAGTCCTTGCAAAACCCCAGCAAGTCCTTCCTTATAGGGGAAAAAAGCCAAGATTTTGAGAGTTGATGCTGCCAGCTGAGAAGCAACACTTGAAAAGCAGGCAGTGCAAAAGGACAGCTAGCTGCTTCACTTTTTCTGATATAGGAGTTTTTAGCATGCTGTCAGTGATCTTCTCTCCCCCTGTAGGACACAATTCCACCTCACGATGCCTCAGAGGCCGTATCTGCCTCACTTTCTCCCCTTTCCCCAACCACTGCAAGTTGTTCCATTCCCCCTGTGAGCCTCTGCAGACCTTTATTACCACAGAAAAAAGCTTTCTCCTGCAGGAGTCCACTAACACCTCCCCGACACCAAACAGCAGCGCCCAGCACACTTAACCGGCCACTGCGCTCCCCCTATTGACCCTCAAGAAAATGGCTGCGCGCACCTCAGTCCCTCAGCTACTTATAACCCGCTGCGCGCATGCGTATTGGCGGCCGCGCGCTTCCCTCCCCCGCCCGCCCCTTGAGTCGGGAGGTGACGGCAAGGTGAGCGCGCGGCTGCTGGCCTAGAGTGGCCGCCATTGCCCCGGAAGTGGTTCTGTTACGGGGCCGTTCTGCCGTGCGCTGGAGGACACTCTATGGTTTTAGGCCTCCACTGGCGGGAAAGACATGCGCAGTGTGGTTGTTGAGTTGACACCCTCCACCCCCCCCACCCCCTCCCACCCCGCACACACACATACACACCCTCACACATGAACGCGGTCGTTATACACACATACATGAACACACAAATGCAAGGAGGCAAAGTAAAAGCCCCACATGCACAAGCGACATGGGTCAGTGATGGGAGCGGGTGCGGTGCTGTGAGGAAGGACCCCTCGCCAACATGGTGCTGGCACCGGCCCTCGAGGGACAAAGTATTCTCTGGTACTGCCCCAGCCAGTGGGGCAGGGGGGAGCCAAAAATGGCAGATTAAAGGAAAATCACAGAGCAAAGACCAGAAATGTCCAACTTTTTTGTGTATGTACAAGCTTGGAAACGTTACCCAGCCACACACCGAAAGCTGCCAGCTCTGGAAAGGACAAAACCCTGTACTGACTTGCATGTTTCTGTCTAATTCCATGATTTTTGTGTGTATTTCCATGCCTTCACAAGCACCAACCTCACTGGTTACATCCTCCTAAGGTGGGAGAGGCCAAAGTTGGCTGGAGGTGCAAGGAAGGAAAAATACACCGAGTGTGTGTGACAGGGGAATGTGGGTTTCGGGGCCTATTCTGACATAAATCAGTATTTGTAAAGGATTTTTCTTCTGAAACCAGCTGAGAATCTGACTCTGGGACACAGGGAGGGTGTGGTAGGGGGAAGGGTGTCCATTTTCCCCTCGGATCAGGTCTTGTCCCAGTCGCACGGCTGGGCTGCGTTTCCACGGCATGGCTGTAGGGAGAGGCTGCAAAGCGGCCGTAGCGAGGGCTGTGTCGTGGATGGAGTGATGCACTTGCCTTGTAGAGAGACGCAACAATGCATTTATTGATATAAAACAGGGATTTTGCAAAGTTTGATAGTAAATGCGATAGTGTTTTGACACGATTTGATGGTAAGGCACACTTGGTTATTTACTGCATGGAGGACAGGGTCAGAGCTGTCGGGGAGACCCTCCTGTGGAGTGGAGGTTCAGGGAGGACCCCCCTTGCTTCCTAAACTCCTTCTCAGAGAGGAGTCCGGGTGCAGCTGGATCCAATCCTAGTCCCAGACTTGGTCAATGGTTTATGTCTAAAGAGTTATATATGTGCAATCAATCCTTTACATTACTTAGCTGAGATTTCAAAGTTTAGCATGCTGTTAGGCACATCTGTTGCAAGGAATCTCTGAACCTTGAGGAATAACCTTGACGGCGTCCCTACTCACGGGGGGATCCTGGTGTGCTGCCCGCTGCCATGCAGGAGAACTCAAAGGGCTCTTGGGCTGTTCACTATTTATGGGGGTAAGATGATTGACCTATAGTCATATTTGCATATTGACCACAGTGCCAGTATTGCTCAAGTTCACCCTTGGCTATTGTGTTGTTATCTGTCTCCCCAAACCACATTTAGCCAGGTGCAGCCATCATGACTACATGCACCCGTTGTGGCCACCACAGTGGTTATCTCTTGGGCAGGGCTATGGGAGATAAAGGCCTGGGAGAAAGCAAGCTGTCCTGGGCAGGCTGCCGGGTTGGTTCAGCCATCTCCTGTTTCTGCCCACAAAATGAACTGGTGAGAGAAACCCTGGGGCAGAAGCACGGCCCTGTGATCCTCCTGGCCATTTCCACCCCCTCTGGCCAAGGGAATGTCAAACATTACCAGGTCAACCAGCCAGTGCCTGAAATCAGTTTTCATTTCAACTGCCTGGATAATTTTTAACAATGCTTTCTGGACGGGAAAGTATAATTAGACTCTTCACTGGTTCCTTATTAAAGACTCCTCTTTCCTTTTAGCTTTTCTCTTGAAGGTTTTTGGAATGTCTGTAACTGTTAAAACAGTGTCTAGGCTGACACGCTGTGCCCTTTGGCAGTAAGGGGTTACATGATCCCAGGTCAGGAGTAAGAGTCCTCAGATTTCCTAGTGCTCCCAGAGATTGATCATGCTCCCTTCAGTTTACATATGCAGCGTATCTTCACAACACGAGACATACTACTTCAAAAAACAATTTTCACCTAGTTAAATAAGGGAATGTTTTTATGATACAAGATGCTTCAAACCATGGAATTGCTTTACAATGAAATAGGGTGGAGAAAAACATCCTGGAGTGAAAAACAGAATATAAATTTATCAACTGACAGAAAAGAGGTATCAGTGAAGTGGGAACTGCTCAATAAAAGAAATTTGATTTAACAGTGATCTAAGATTATGCAGACAGTGAAACAGATCCTGATAAAGACAATTGGACTCAATTTCCTACAGGCATAAATGATTTTTTTTTTTTTTTAGTAAGAACATGATTTGTTTAAACATATTTTAAGAAAGAAATGTATATAGTGTTGTACAAATGAAATCTCAGATGCAGGTGAATCTCACATGCTTTTCAGAAAAGCTTATTTATAGCATTATATACGTGTAGGAAACCAGATGCAAACAATTAACTACACCTTGCGTTGCTAGCTGGAGGACCAGGCTGAAAAATATGGAAAAGGTCAAATGACAGCAATGTAGCAACCTGTTGTCAAGTAAAAGACCAAATACAAAAGTACCTTTCTTTTTGAACTAAAATAAGTGTTCTTTTGAACAAAAAGTGAAAGGGGTCCATAGAGTCAAAATTATATGATAAAAGAGAGTGTTAGCAAAAGCGTTAACAAATTTTCAAATTGCCAAACAAGGGAATGGAGAAGGAATGGGAATTGCTGGTGGTAGCTTAGGACCTGTCTGGTATGATATATATACTTTGCTTTCTGTTATGATACGGTACATATCAAAATAAGCAAGCATAAAATTAAGGTGTTACACATATTATAACCAATTGTGACACATAATAATGATACTGAAATAATGTCCTGAAGACCTACATATAGATGTTTAAGTGAAAAGTGATTGTATTTGAGTAACATTGCTAGGTAACAAATAACTTACTTTGACCGCAGTGCTTTAATTAGCCAAGCAGATGTTTTCATTGATTTAATTGTGCATCATTTTGCTGTTTGAAGTTTTGCCTTTTTCTTCCTTGTAGATATGATGCAGAGAATCCACTAGATAAAATCCTTCCATCCAGAAAACATCAGCACAAAAGTGAAAAATGCCACCCAGGGACAATACACAACAGCCACTTACCCTGTGAAGGGGATAAGAAATTAAAAGATAGTCAAGAAGATTTAAAAGCAGCAATGATTTCTGAGGAGATGAAATCCACAGTGAAGGAGAAGCCAAGGCTCAGGTCTGGTCTCATTGTCAGAGGAATGATGGCTGGACCAGTTGCAAGTTCACCAGAGGTGATTTCCAACATTTACAAAATATTTGGCTCAGCCATGGATTTTATATCTAACATTCTGCAATAAAGTAACTTACAAATAGTATTAAAATTACTGCTGTATACTAGTCCATTGAATCTGCAGTCTGGAAATATGTGGTCAATTAGGGCAGTGTTTCTGGTTAAGTTAGAAATTCAGTCTGTTTCAGATACAACCACTACATTCAGCTACGCCCTGCATGTCTGTGATCTTAGGTTACAGAATTTCTGTATAAGTATTTTCCATTTCTGATATCTCTTATCTCTTGACGGATGGGATTTTCCACTTTCCTAGGAAAATTGCTTTCTTTACCTTAGCAGTAACTACAGCCTTCAAAGTTTTCTTAGCCATGGGTATCTGATTTACTGAGGTTTATCTGAAACCCCACGTTTAATCAGTAGGAGTTTAGAATTGAAAATTACTTCCAGTTAGAAATATGTTTCTAGATTGGTCCAATCAAACTATATTCCATCAGTAGGTGTTTTCAAAACCAATTCTAAAATTCTTGCCTCTTTTTTTTTCCTTCATGCTGCTTTTATATAGTCAGGAAGTTTCCCTGTGTAAAATTAGGCGTGTAATAATGAGAAATCGAAATATTTTAAACATGTCGTTTAGACAGTACTGAAGAGAATATGGAAGTCCAATGAATTAGTTGGATTTTTCTAAATATCTCTGATTTGGAAATAAAGACTAGATACCTGTAGTGGGCAGCCTTTCCTGTAAAATGTCATAAATGTCTTGTTTTTCTCTGAGTTGGGTACCACCCCAAAATTAAGCTTTTAGGAGGCATTTTGTTGGTGATCTTGGGTAAAACAAAGCAGTTTTTTAAAGGTATACAGCATCTTTAATACTGTTGAAATTTTAAGTAAAAGTACACGTCTGTTCTTATTTATTATAATTAAAAAAAAAATCTGACTTACTATTTAACTTGATTCCCAATAATGAAGTCATTGCTTAGCCCAGAAATTAGTAACAGACCTTTCCTTTGCTTTTCATGTTTATTTAAAGATGCTGAAATTTTAATCTATAGTATTAATGACGCTTATTTTTAGGATCTGCAAAAAAGGAGGCTGCCAAAACGATCCACTAGCATAAGTAGCACAGCACAGCTCAAGGGTGAAGAACATGAAGAAAATGACCTGAATGTCCCAAGTACCGATTTTCAAGAAAGTAAAGAATCTCCAACACAAGTAGATATGAAGTTTGCATCAAAGACTATGTCAAGCTCACACACAAGTTCAGCCTCTGAAAAACTCAGAAACATCCCCAAAGATACAGATGACTCTTTTGCCAAACTGCTGACCGAAAGAGAGAGGAGCAAGACAGAAGAAAAAAAATCAGTTCCAAGCTCTGGTACAGAGAGCAATGAAAAAAGCCTTAAAGTGAGTGTCCCTCACAGACATTCAGGGGCTGGAAAAGAGAAGAGAGAAAGGTTGCTCAAGAAAAATGAGAGTCGGTCGTCAGGCCACGGGTAAGAATTTTTGTAAGAATATTATATTAAAAATCAATGAAATCTGATGCAGGACTAGGAGTGACTGAGATACACCCTCTGATTTCATTGAAGGGAAGTAGCTGGAAGAGGTGAAGATACTGAAAGGCAGTGAAGTTTTAAGATTTAACTTCCTAACTTTTGGCATGCCAAACCGCTCAAGACTCTGTTCTTGGTCAGTGGAGAGATCCTAGAGGTTCTGTTTTCTCTTTGCTGCTTCAAAAGGGAGCTAGTTACTAATTCAGACTTAGACCACTTAGACATCTAAGCAGTACAGGGGACTCCCACTTGTGGAGGTCATCTGTTACCTCTAAATATTGCAGTGCTAAATCCAGAAAACCTCAGAGGATAAAATGAAGGAATACCAGCCAAGTGCGTAGATATGTCCACACAGTTTAGCGCAGTGCTGCGTCTAGATATCCAAGCCATACCCAGACAGGCTGGTTTAGGTACTGGCACAGTGCTGTACTGTGTAGAGACTCTGCGGTGTGTCTTTGAGGTACGATAGCCCATGTCATTGCAGTATTTAGACTAAGCCCAATTAGCATCCCCCCACACCATGATGCTGCAGGCACATGGCTGCTGTGTCTCAAAGTATTTTACTCAAAGTTAGCCCAGATTTTTTCTCATTGTGTTACATCACTTCATACTGATATAAGGTTTAAAACAGCCTCCTTCTGTGAACTCCAAATACATATTTTTGCCTTTTCTCTGTCTTATACTGTTAATTGGGGTTTTTTTTAAGGTTTGTTGTTTTTTTTCTGTGCAGAATTCGAGAAGAGTGAAAGTCATGGGATTTTGTTTAATTGGGGGTTGCTAAAGCAGTATGAGCCAGACTGCCACATCTAAAAGCTGGCTTTGTAGTGGGGCTGTGACTTGGGCTGGGTTTTGTGGGTTTTTAAATGCTTCAGGTTGAGTCTTCCATCAGAGTTTAACCAGTCTGGAATTCTCAACCACTGAAGATACTTGAGATTTGAGCAGTGCAGGGCAACTGTGCCCTGTCCATGCAGATATAAAATCTGCATAATAAAAACTGCTGCCTCATTATCTAGCATTTCTCATCAGCGGCTCTCAAACAACTTCAAGCAGGGGGTGGGTATCATTCTGGGCGTACTACAGATGGGAAAACTGAAGTGGGTAGAGAGAAAAATGGATGCTACAGGTCACACAGCATGTCAGTAGTAAAGCCATGCACAGGGCTCAGGCACCCTGAGTGTTGGTCTTGTGGTGCACTCCCAATGCTAGAGGTGAGAGTGTGTTATGATTGGTCGAAATATTTTCGACTTTGTATCACCTTCTACTCCATAAACTAAGGCACATGCCAATATCCCCTTCTGTGGGCCATAAAGCAGTATTTCTGTTGTGCTAAATTTAACCGCAGCCAGTTTTGTTGCTTTTTTTTTTAAGTGCTGAAAAAACTCATTAATATGCTAAAACTGCAACCACAGATTTTTTGAATTATTATTACTATTTTTTTTTCCTATTTAATTTCTTATAAACGAGACACAGTGTGTTGACGGCCTGTTGAGATCACAAGGACGGAATGGTATTAGGTCCCTCCACATTTGTTAGGGGCTGTGGGAGTTTACTGGGGAGTTATTGGAGCTGCAAATGGGCCAGGAGTGACACTTGCTGCCTATCTGGAACCAAAAAGCAACTAGCATTACGCAGTTATTTACCTGTGTTGGCTAACCTCATTTGTAAAAGATTACTGAGCAGCAGGCCAAAGTACTCCAGTCATGTCTTAAAATCCACAAGAGGCCAGTTCTCCATTATGTGCTGTACTGGAAAGCTGAGCTATGTCAGGTAACAGCTGAACCCGCGCAGTACAAGTCCAACTGTTGCTGAACTGGAGCTGGTGCTTGCAGATCCACCTTTGATACTCTGCTTCCAGAAGGATTTATTGTCTTGTGTGGCCGGGTGGGAATGCAGAGAGCTAGCTCTTAAGTCACTGTGGAAGCAGAAGCAACGGCGTCAGACTCCATACAGTGCTTGTTTCATATATCATGACAGAGCATATAAGGTAGCATGTTAACCCATTACTTCATCCTTTCCAGTTTCAGGATGGTTTATTACTTCACGCTTAGCATACATTGAGGTAGAGAATACAGCTTCAGGGGGCTTTTGACAGCTCCCCGACAAAGCTGAGAAGAGTAAGTGTATTCCTGGTATTTGATAATCAATGAATATATAATACATTATCTATGAGTATCAAAGGCATATCGGACTGTATGAAATTCTTTGGGAAGACTGTGTCTGACCAAGAAATCTCTTGTACTAACTTCACTCAGCTGTAGCTGGACGTGCTGACACTTCCCAACCTTATGCAGTGATTGTGGAATGGACAGAAAAGGAGAAGCTGGGTGGAAAGGGGACAACCCCAGTGCACTGTTTTGTGCCGTGTACGCGGTGCTGTGCTCTATTGCTGTAGTAACTGCTTTGAAATAGTTTCCTTCTTTCAGAAGACTGGTTTGGTTTCAGCAAGAACAGAAGAGGGAGCTGTTTCCTAAGCAGAGTCTGTGTAACCTGTTTCCAAAGCAAAACAGGGACATTTCTGCCAGATGATTTAAGGCCAGCAAAGCATTTGAATTCATGCTGAGCTCTGGGCTCCTGAAAACCCTCACTGAAATCAGCAGCGCTGTTGATGCTCCTGAAGTTAAGTGGAAGTAACAGAGAGTGGAAGTAAGACTCCAAATAAACATCGACCATTACAATATAAGGCCTGGCTCTTGCAATATTTTATTTCTTTGGCCAAATGCTGCAGCATATGAGAGCCTTTCAGGATTTGGCCAGAGTCCTTCAGCATTTTGAGGGATGAAAAATGACAATATAGGAGCAAATATTTGTCTGGATTCTCCTCCATTCTCTGTTACTGCTACCTGATGCCAGTCATAATCTAAGTATTTAGATGAGTAGTTGAAAATCTATATAGGATCGACCACAGCTAGTTCATTCACAGGCATCTGCAAGTCTGGCTTTGTTTCCTACAGAAAACTAAAGACATACAAATCGTATTTTTCCTTCCATTTGCTGTACATTTTCAATCCCTTTCCTCATATGCAAAAAAATGCTTTTGTTACGTACAGGCTGCAGGCATCTATTGTCTACATATGAGAAAAAAATGAAGCAAAACCACTGGCATGCTTCAAAAGACAAGCTGAATGTTATCGAATACATGCTTACAAGCTGAGTGGGCAGAAATACCTAGCTATAAAAATATCCTTGGGAAATACAGATCCACCGTATTTTGACTTACACATTTTAATGAAAGAAATGTTCGTGCTTTTTTTTCATCAACTATCTAATTCTTAGCTACTCCATGAAGTGTGTGTATGTGGGTAGCTGTGTCAAGAGGCCAGATTTGTGACTTTATATTTCATTCTTATAATATCAACATGAAGTTAGACGTCTGAATACAATATTTCACATAAAAGATTGCCTTAATTAAGACTTGGAGGTTCTCTTTTTGTTCAAATAGATACCATTTTGCTATCCTAACAGTGAGAAGACGTTTGGATTTGTGCGATGACCCAAATTAAATGCTCACCTGCAAAGAGGGCTGTGTAATTCAAGAGTCAGCATTAAATTTTCCAAAATGACAGACCACCACACCCACCACAGATAGGAAAAAAAAACCCACAAATTCATTTATTTGCATTGCTATTGCTGCAATTCCTTGTTTGTTTTTAGGAAAATGAAATCAAGTTAGTGAATCAATCAAATGGAGACTAGTGAAACGGATGTAGTCTTTGCTTGTTTGTTGATGTGCTACTGCTGAGAGCATCAGCTTTCAAATTCAGGTAACTCTAGTGATGGTTTAAAAGGCCAGTGCTTAACTGCAGTTATTACCTAACTGCTCGTAACTGTAATAAAATGCTGAGTTTTAATAGAAAACCGCTTATTATTTTTTCAGTATCCTCCGGAGTTAATGTTGATCCCCTTGCAGACATATTGTCTTTACATAACGACTGCACCACATTCCTTTAAAAGGAAAGATAGAGGTGAAGAACAATTTATTCACCTGCATCTTCATTTATCTGTATAGTACCTGGCAATATGATGTCTGAATTCTTCCCCAGAAAAGGGAGAATAATGATCGCAAAGAATTAGAACAAAATGATTATTTTCTTCCTTGTATTACAGGGGGAACAGAAATTTTTGTTCTGTTGGGCTCTATGTCATGATTGTATTCTGTTTCATGTCACTAGGAGTTATTCCACAAAGACAGTGTAGTATGCTGCACAGTTTGCATACCTACTCAGATGTAATTGTGAATGCAATCTACATACTTTTTTTTTTACAGAATTCCTTTATTTTTAATTCATGCAGAAAAAAAAGCAATATATAGGTGGCAGCAAATCTTCATGTATCTTCAGCTGTAAACAAACAGCAGCTAATTTAATTTCTTGATTCATCTTTGTTTATTGTACCATATATGTTGTGGTGTTGGTGATGGCAACTGTGCTGGTTCCTGGAAGCTGTAGGTACAGGAAGTTATTATAAGGACAGTATTTCAGTCTGAGTGAGTTTTAAACTTACTTTGCTCAGGAGTTGGATGTCTGACTTTTCATATTCCTTGGCTTTAGCTTTTAACAGTTTAGATATAATGTTCCAGTGGCCATAGGACCCTAGTGTAGGGTCCTACATCTGGGCAGAAACGACCCCAGGTTCCAGTATAGGATGGGGAGCTACCTGTTAGAGAGCAGTGTAGAGGAAAGGGACCTGGGGGTCCTGGTGGACAGCAGGATGACCATGAGCCAGCACTGTGCCCTTGTGGCCAAGAAGGCCAATGGCATCCTGGGCTGTATTAGAAGGGGGGTGGTTAGCAGATCGAGAGAGGTCCTCCTTCCCCTCTACTCTGCCCTGGTGAGACCGCATCTGGAATATTGTGTCCAGTTCTGGGCCCCTCAGTTCAAGAAGGACAGAGAGCTGCTGGAGAGAGTCCAGCGTAGGGCAACTAAGATGATTAAGGGAGTGGAGCATCTCCCTTATGAGGAAAGACTGAGGGAGCTGGGTCTCTTTAGTTTGGAGAAGAGGAGACTGAGGGGTGATCTTATTAGCGTTTATAAATATATAAAGGGGGAATGTCATGAGGATGGAGCCAGGCTCTTCTCAGTAGCGACCAATGATAGGACAAGGGGTAATGGATTCAAGCTGGAACACAAGAGGTTCCACTTAAATTTGAGAAGAAACTTCTTCTCAGTGAGGGTGACAGAGCACTGGAACAGGCTGCCCAGGGAGGTTGTGGAGTCTCCTTCTCTGGAGACATTCAAAACTCGCCTGGACGCCTTCCTGTGCAACCTCATCTAGGTGTTCCTGCTCTGACAGGGGGATTGGACTAGATGATCTTTTGAGGTCCCTTCCAATCCTTAGCATACTGTGATACTGTGATAATAAATTTCTTATTTTCTGCCTAAAGTATGTAATAGTACAGTCATGAATATATGAACTAAATTAAGAAAGGTAAAGGTTTGGTTTGACAGAGAAATCACGCAGCAGAAGTAATTATCAGTGAATCAGTTTGTGATACTTTCCTATGTGACTTTATCATGTAAAGGTAGATTGTTGGTGAGTTTTCTTGTTGTCTAAACTAATACAATGTATACAGCACTCCTATTATTTTACTGTTGAACGTTCCATTTTAAGGAAATTAAAAATGTTTCTTCAAGAATATATGGAGACAAATACATAATCTGGTATTTGTATATTCGTACCACACTACACTCACATGTGTATACAGAATTATGTCAGTAATTCCTCCATCCTCCTTCATAGCAATTTTATTTAACAAATTAAAAATGACATTTATGTTGTCGTGCCATGTCAGTGGAGAATTTGAAACCCCATCTATCCTTTCAAGCAAGTTTGATGCTGTTGTTTATGGTTCATTCTCAAACAGGTATTTCTCACTGTTCTCATTTTTGTTGAGACCTTGTTCCTCTCAGTAGGGCTAGTTGTGTACAAGGCACAAGCAAAATGTGGATGACTCACTACTTTCTAAATTTTTTTGTTTTGAGATTTTCAAGGCAATCAAAAATTTTATATTTAAAAATACACAATTCAAGTGAATGATCCAAGATTCCAACTAAAAGTTGGCATATCTGTAGTTATGATTTTGTTAAAATACTGCAAATACCACAGGAATTTGAGAGAGATGATGTTGAAGGAACGCATTCGGATCAAAGGTAGCAAACTATTAAATACTTTCCTGAGTCTTTTAACTTGGAAGAGCCTTGGATGGCAGTGAGGAAAGTTTCTCTGACACCTTTAATATCTTGGGGTGGGATCAACTCTCCCTTGAGCAGGGGGGTTGGACCATATGACCACCAGAAGTCCCTTCCAATGTCAACCACTCTGCGATTCTGTGATTCTCCTTAATGCTGAGGCCCCTACAAGAAGAAAGCATTTATCATTAAACTAAGCACACAGAATAAAGAGTGAAAAGTGGAATGGAATTCATGATCTTTAGGAACTGTAAAAAAATAAATAGCTGTTGAGGTTGTTGCCTGACCTTGGATTAAAGTCTTTAGATTGCTTTTGCAGAAAACCCATGGTGAATAATGAATTTTTCGGGAAGCCTAAATGGTGTTAGAAGGTCAAGATTTCCCTATGTTTCATGGCTTAAGCAAACAAAATTGGGCAAAGGCAAGCAAAGCCACTTCACAGCAGTTGAGAAACAGTTCTTTTGTCTCAGCTAAAGAGACATACTACAGTTGTTGCTTACATAGCCTCTGAAGTTGAAGTGCTCTCCTAATTTTCTGCACCTCTTAATTCTGTCAATGTAAGGTGTGGTAGTGATGTGGAAACCCTCCATTTCTCAGCTGAATAGTTTCTAAATGAGTAATTCTGAGCTGACCAGCTCTTTTCTGACTGGGCAGTTCTGCAGTATAGTGGAACGACCTTATGCTGCGTTAGATGGGCAGGTATTATCTGTAGACCTCAGTTTCACTTCTGATAGTTAAGAAGAACAACATATTGAGATGGTTGAACTTCTAGTTTTCATGTATAAAGCCAACCACCCTACCTCCACCAATTCCAAGAAAAATAGCATAGAAACTAGAATAAGAGCAACGAAAGAAGAAAAGGGTGTAAAACGGGAAGCAACAACACAAGGGAATAAAAGGACTTAGCAATCAGGACCTGAAGTTAAGGACATCTTGCCAATTTCATAGAAACTCAAAGGGAATGGCTGTCTGGCAAAAAGAAATGGGAATATTATTACAACAGAACAAAAATTTCCTCCTGCTGTTCGTGAGCAAAAGGATACAGCAGTGGATCCCATTGTCCAAAGGCAGAGATCTATAATACAGTTTCAGTAGCAAGGAAGATAATTGGTTCTCCACTTATCCTTGCATTGCAAACAATTATCCTACTTATCCGGTTCTTTTAATTGCATCTGCCATACCCTCCTTTGCCTTGCCATTGGTCTTGGCTACAAACTGGATGTGAGCTAGTGGTTTCCTTTCAGAAGTCTGCCAGTACAGATGGATATTTCAGACTGTAGGGACTGGTTTATGAGCGTGTAGCTTGGCTTCAGATGCCTTTTCCAACCAAAACCTGATGTATCTCTGATGCATTTCATCTCCACCACCAGGGAAGCAAAAACCAGTGAGTCCAGAGCCAGAATTTCTCTTCCTGCAGTAGTCTCTCAACTGAGTTCCCCTTAGCTCTGCACTCTTTAGTGGTTCCCAAAATATCACTCATTATTTGGTAATAAGCCTTTTTCTAGCAGTGCTCTGCATTCTAACACAAACAGGGCAGAGTTAGTGAATTGCTGTAGATACCAAGTTCCTTAGTGGAACATTACTCATATTTCATAGAATCTTAGAAATTACAGATGGAAAAGACCTTATAAGGTCATTTGTTTCTATGGCGGTTTATTCATTACTATATATATGTATTTGCTGTAATACTTTTTCCAGCGTTTTGTCTCATCCAGTCTTAAATGACTCAAGTGACACCTCTCCCCTGAGAATATATTCCAGTGTCTAACAGTCCTTAGTTGTAGGATTTTTGCCCTTATATTCACTTTGAAGTTGCTTTTTTCTGCCCTGTTGTCCATAGCTGAAGTTGATTTTTGACTGCTCTTTCTATTCCTTGCTACATATTTGCCTCTGATGAAATACTTAGAAATATTTTTAATGCTTATTTAGGCATATTTTGTCTAAATCTTGTATCGTTTGCTTGTATTTTTATCTTCCCTGCTCTGTAATTTTGCGGTTGTTTTTCTGTTAGGTTTTATTGTTTTATATTTCTTTCATTTATTTAAAGACTGCTCTAATTTTGTCGCACTGTGACTCTCGCTAATACAGGGTAAGAACCCTCACTTGCAGTTCATGGCATGATTCTCAGCATTTAAAAATCACAGTAG
Source organism: Vanellus vanellus (assembly GCF_965231255.1). NCBI lineage: Eukaryota > Metazoa > Chordata > Aves > Charadriiformes > Charadriidae > Vanellus > Vanellus vanellus. Next base: position 5,226,936 of record NC_138906.1, on the reverse strand, counting down.
TACATGTGTCATTGGAGTTTGTCACAGGCATATAACTTCTTACTTTCATTTGAAAGCACATAGAATGCAAAATGTCCCCTTGGTGTTTTAGTGTGTTTTCCTCCAAAATGGCCTTTATAGTATAATTATGAAGTCAGTCTAATCTTCTGTGTTAAGGCAATATGTGTTCCTATTTATTGATAGAAAAGGTACCTCCCTTCAACTCCCTGCATTTCTATGTAAGACTGACAAGTGATTTGACTTTGCTTTCTGAACCTCCTATGGCTTTCTTCATCCTGAATGAAGACCAGTACAGGTGAATCCATTCTGTTACTGAAAAGTCCTGCCTTTTCCCTTTTCCCTTCTTTTAGATATCTGAGACTTTCAAAATAATATTTCAAAACTGTTATGGTCCTTAAAGGATTAATATTCGTGCTTTCTGTTATTAAAGGGAATAAACCAGCTTATTTTCTATGTGAGGACCAAGCCTATATCTGTCAGTTATACATGACTGAATGCCTAAAACTGCCAAGATCCTCTCGTATTTTTATCCTGCATCATCCCTGGGCACAAGCTGTGCGTATTTACATTAGAACATTGGCAGAGAATGTTGGCCATGATAGAATCATAGAATCGTCTAGGTTGGAAGGGACCTTTAAGATCATTGAGTCCAACCATCAACTTAACAATGCCAAAACCACCACTAAACCATATCCGTCAGCACCACGTCTACCCATCTTTTAAATACCTCCAGGGATGCCGAATCCACCACTTCCCTGGACAGCCTGTTCCAATGTTTGATAACCCTTTCAGTGTAGAAATTTTACCTAATATCTATCCTAAACCTCCCCTGGTGCAACTTGAGGCCATTTCCTCTTGTCCTACCGCTTGATACTTGGGAGAAGAGACTGACCCCCATCTTGTTACACCCTCCTTTCAGGTAGTTGCAGAGAGCGATAAGGTCTCCCCTCAGCCTCCTTTTCTTCAGGCTGAACAATCCCAGTTCTCTCAGCTGATCCTCAGAAGATTTGTGCTCCAGACCCCTCACCAGCTTCACTGCCCTTCTCTGGACTCGCTCCAGAACCTCAGTGTCTTTTGTATGAGGGGCCCAAAACTGAACACAATGTCTGATGTGGGGCCTTATCAGTGCCGAGTACAGGGGGACGATCACCTCCCTAGTCCTGCTCACCACACTATGCTTATACAAGCCAGGATGAATTGCTGAGCAAGTCCAGAGCAGGATTTGACACTCCATCCGTCAGTATAAGCAACAAAATGGAGAACAAGCAATCCAGGAGGTTTCTGGACTGCACTGATGAGGTGGGATCAAGCCTCCCTTGAGATGGGGGTTGGACCAGAGGACTTCTAGAGGTCATCTTCCTGACACAAGTGACCGAGGAACTTCCTCTGAGGGTGGAAATTCTTGAACAGGTTGCTTAGGGAGTCTGTGGTGTCTCTGTCCTTGGAGATACTTAAAATGTGACTGGACATGGCCTTGAGCAACTTGCTGTAGCTGGACCTGCTCCGAGCAGAGGGTTGGACTAGGTGAGCTCCAGAGGTCCCTTCCAACCCCAGCTATTCTCTGATTCTGAACTCATGACAGAACTAAAACAGCTGAAGCAGCTGCCCTCTTTTGAATATGGGCTGTCACAGGGGACATATAGGGAAATACAGTGCCTAATGAAGGTTGACATATGAATGTTAGATTTCATAAAGAATACTAATCAACATTCCAGTTTTAATTGTATTGTTTAAATAAAGTTAAATTTCTAACTCAAAGGAAAAATAGTTCAGCAAAGTTATGTAAGGTACATTATTTACCCAACAGTTATGATTGGCTCTGGTCTCTTCTACTATGCATTTTGATGTAAAAATAGGTTTTCTAGGAATAGTGAACGTTTTAAAGTCTGTACTGTTTGCCCAGTGGGCACTAATACTTCGCTGTTATATACAAAATTGGCGTGTCAGATGAGATTGCTTTGTCTAAAATAATATCTGTCATTTTGTGAGTAATAAAGTTTTGATCCTGTGAGATGTTGAGCAGTTCCTTAAAGTACTAATCACCTTGATAGCCTATTGTGTGAAATGAGGTCTGAGCTCAGACAGCCGTATTGTTATAAAATAGAGCCTGTTCAAAATCAGTCAGAAAACCTCAACTGATTTCAGTACTTAATGACATGCAGTGTATATGAGCAACGTCTGAGGAATTCATTAAATTTTTCCCACTGTGAGAGGAAGAGGATGTATTGGGCAATGGTGGCATTTCTAGGAAACGGGAGTTTAGTCAGAGTGCAACATTTCAGATAAAAGAATGGAAAGGAATGCAGAGTTGGAACAGCCTAATAGTAAATTACCTTTTCACGTTTCCCTCCATCTTTGTCTGTTTGTGATTCAGGCATTGTCCTTAAGCCACACAAAGAAGCACATGGCATCATCTCAAGCTTTCGTTAATGCTTCGGTGTGGCTTTGTAGGCAGGAAGCACAGCAAGAATAGTCCGGTCGCCACCTTCCCTGAGAGACTAACCAAACCCTCCTGGAGTGTGCTTAGCTGCCAGCTGGGGAATAAGTCTTTATTTGATTCTCGCAGTTGGCAATCAGAAGAATGGCAGCTGTAAAACAAAGCGGAGACATCTCTGGGGAATATGTATTTAATAGTCCATATACAAATAGTCCATATTCAAAAAGAGAGAGAGAGAGAGATTGTAGTTGCCAAATCGCTCAGTAGTGAAAACCTTCAAGTATCTGGAGTTGCGTAACACCTTTTATAACATAATGCTTGGACCGGAAAAAAAGAACCTAAAATAAAAGTAACTGTTGTGACTTTTGTTTTGTGCCAATGGATTTATGGCATCAGAGGCTTCGACATAACATCTGTGTGTGCTGCCATTTGCCCTTTTAGTATTTTTCCAGCACTCCATAGGAAGAAGTACTTTGCAATTACTGGAAATGGCAAATGGCTTCTGTATCATTTCTTTATTTTTGGAAAGGACGTAGAACTGGAAATGTCCAGCTCGTTGCCTAAAATGCATTCAGTCAATTGAAAATCTGCCTTGTTCATGCAAACATAGAGGGACTCCAGGTTTTCTCAAATGTAAGGCAAGAACAGACAGTATACATCCCATTTTGCTGGTAGAGCTTCACACCGTTTCCTTTCACTGTGTCTGCATATGAGCATTGGGGGGGGGGGCACGGTAGGGAGCAGCATAAGAAATTACCTCCCCCTTAAAAACAATGAGGTGTTTGCAGGTAAGACAAGGAATTTTTGTCCCCCTATGTGTTATTCTCCCTAAGATTAATTCACCAGGAGGTAAAATCTCTCTCTGCAGTAAGTGTGCTTACCAATAGGTAAGCTTACCTGTATTTACCTTTTTTTATTATAAAAGAGATAAGAGAACTACCCCACTCCTCAATGTAAGCTCTTGTCTTCTTCCAATTTAACATTTTATATTAGCTTTCAGGAAGATAATTTGTTTTGCTTAAATCTGTCAGGTTACAGTGGTTTGGACTGTTAAAAAACTGAGGTTTCTGACAGGAAATGTAAGGCCATGAAAATTCCACATCCTTAAAAGTAAATGGCCTAAAAGCTGAAGGCCAAAACCAGACAGAGAACGGAGGGTTGTGTTCACCTCCAGTGATGTGAACTGATTGTGTGTTGAAATCTAGGAACCCTTCTCAATGCTTTACGGAATGTCTCTTAGCCGGTGTCTTGTAAGAATTGTTATTTAATGGAAATTTAGCTCCCCGTTTTATTTTACTCATACTTGTTTATTTTGCTGGCGATTGCTTTGAGTTGCTGAATGTAATGGTCAGTTCACACCAGTGGTACTGTGCTCCTTGAAAAATCCAGTCTGGGGGTGCTGCACTGAAAAATCTTTGATGGAGTACAGTATGAATAAAGGAGCTACACTTCTATTATGGTAGGCCTGGTTTTATAGCTGGATTTAAATATTTGTTCGTTGCCTATGAGGAAGCATTCTGTTCAGGTGAGCCCAACTCATAATGCCGTTCAAACCGTCTTGTACCTCAGCCCGTAATTATCATCATATTTTTTTTCAGATACAAACCTTCCCAGCAGAGGTGTATTTTTCTCCTGAATTGTCACTACAGTAAATAAATTTCAGCAGGGCAAACACAGATTCTTGTGTGAGATTGTTAGAAATGACCAATGACAAGTTTTTAGTTTACCTTTTTTATATCTGTCAATGAGCCATCTGTTCATTAATTAATTTTTCATACCACTAATGTGCCAATCAAATCAGATTCAGGTCTTAACTAAAAAGGAAGTCTGGAGAAATTAAGTGTATGAGCTCTGTTACCAGACTTGCAAGCAGGGAAGTATTTATATTAAATTTTCTTGACATGGTCTTTTTCCCATAGAAGTGTATTGCCTGGTTTTGTTTAGGATAATTTCCTTTGCAGCTTTACAATAGCTTTTAGTAATTCTGTTTTTATAATGTTGCCCCAAAGTAATGGCAAGTGGCATCGCATGTAATGACCTTGTTTACCCTTTTGCAAATAGTAACAAAGTCTAATTATTTTCTTACCTACTCTCCAGATCTTACTGTCCTAAGAATGTCGTATATATCTGCATGTGGCATAACAGCAGAAGACTGTCGGATTGCATTGGGACTTCTAGGCATCCTTTTGACACTAAATTATTATGCAGAAAAGATCTCTGTCCAGTAGAAAAGCTGTTGTAATCAGGCAGTGAAAATAAGTTTTACCAACACAGTCACCTTAAAGCCACTGGTGATCAGTGTTTATTTTTTAAGGCCCTTTGTTTATTTGACCTCTTGCGTATGGTAGTATAAATAGGAAATAGTGGAATGTACATGCATTATTGTGCTGAGGAGTGCTTTCTCTGCGAGTTCAGCTATTTTGCGTAAATTCAGTTTTCTGCAATGTATGAAGATCAGATAGGAATGTTCAAATATTTAGAGAAAGTACTGTATAGTATGTTTATAATGAAACATATTTTTTTCCTGTCCCATTTTTCTGCCATGACGGATGACTTCCCCCTTCCTAAGTATTCTAACTGTATGGTTTTACACATACAATAAATTTTCCTGGAACAGTAGCCATCTGCTGAAATGGAAGTTGCAATAACTGTCCTGACAGTGTTTTGAGAAACACAAGTTCCCATTAAGGAGGGAACCTACACCTGCAAAAATACCCCACTTAACCAGAAACACCCTACATCAATCTTTGATGTCAGCACTTTTCCTCAGCTTGATGGGAATTTCCTTGTGCCTTGAGAACGCAAAGCACTTTGCATCCCGGGCTTGGTTCTTCCTGGAATGGGTGTAGAACCAAAATCTTTTCGACTTTCCAGAAAGCAATAATGTTACAAAAACTGGTGCCAGGTGAGCTATATATGAATTGTACCATAGTTGACTTTATTTTCATTTATAGATCTTATCAGATAAAACGCTACCGAGGAGAAGTGTTTGGGACAGCAATGAATCGAGGGTCCTAATTTGATGTAGGGAGTGATCTACGTACCTAAACATAGGCATAGGCTATGTTTATGAGACTGTGTGATATCCAAGACATCTAACATAGCTAGGAGATATGGTACAGTACCTATAGGAGACCCAAGCCCTTCTGAAGCAGCAACTGAGGCCACGTAGGATGCTGTAACCTGTCGTGCTGCATTCTTAAGTGTTAAGAGCTCTGTTTTTGCAAAACTAGATCAAAATGGGTTGGCCTAGGAAGAAACACATTATTCTCTAGGAAACAATAGACAATAGTGGGCAATCTCAGACAAAACAAAAGTGTGGACTGTGGTTATGTCTAAGTGCAGTTAAGTGACATGAATACTTGGCTGAAAAACATTTTATTGGCAAGTTTAGTGTCGTTGAGCCCCTTTCCCTGACCAGGAGAGGTGAAAATACTAGCAAGTAGCCAGCAGAAAGAAATCTCAGCTGAAATTCAGTATTAGCAAAATGCAAGAGGAGAATTGATTGTATTTTAAACTATTTAACAGTCAACAATATTCAACTGTATATCACATTAAAAGTATTGTTATATTCACTGAAAGCTCAATACTACTTATGCCACTACACAAATTTGCTCTCAGTCCTCGTGTTTATATTGACCTGCTGGACATCCTATTTATTTTTCCCTCACGTCCGTAGTAACATGGGTGATTCATTTCCATTCTATTTTTTCTGAATTTTGGACATCCACATTTCATTGCATAAATCTTTTAACTTTAGAGAGAAAAAAATAAGTGTTTCTTTTCTTATAGTATCAAAGACTATCAGCGAAAAAGGTTCCAAAATGCTTTCAAACTGGAAAAGTCCTCAGCGTGATATGTCTGTGTTCTGTTTTTATTCATCTTTCACACACTAAGAAAGGAAATTAAGTTAATGGAAAGTATGTGATATGACAGCAGTTGTTGCTATAATAATAACGTACATACAAAGAATGTTGCTGAGGAAATTATTCCATACTATTTTTGAAAGGACTGTCAGTGCAATACCTTTTTTCCAAAGTGAAGGCCAATGATGCAGTATTGCTCTTTTGAAAAAAAGCAAAAAAAAAAGACTAGCTTTTTACAGTGGTTATTTGAAACTTTTCCTTGGTTCTGAATTCATTTTGATACGAATTCAACAGGAAGAATAAACTCATCTCACCTCCAGAAATCTAGCATTCTACTTAAGCTCTGACTTCACAGCCAAGTTTAAATGTTTAGTCCTTTTAGTAGTTGTTTATATGAATTTTTAACCTGTTATTTATGTAATATACAATTAAATCACAAGGGCAGTTGAACAATTGCTACTTGTTAGTGGATTAAAAAATTACCCTGGTATAGGAAGCCAGTCTAACGCCTATTCCCACTTATATTATTTAGATATTTCAAGTTTCAATATTTCAAGATTTAATGACTAACTTGAGCCTCATCTTGATCCCCATCAGGGATGTAAATTGTATTTTATGTCCCGTCCCTTTGAACAGAGAGGCAGTCACATATACGTGAATATCAACACTTAAAATTCAGGTCAGTATAAAATCTGCCCCTGTGTATGAGCTTGCAGGACCTGTTGTATACTGAAATCACACAGATGAAATCAAACCGGTGTTGAAACAGGATTGAAATCCTAAATCAATTGCAGTGTATTGCTCTGTGCTGGCTGCTTTTCCTGATGAACTCCTGTAAAAATGAAAAAGTTTTTGCTGTATCACCATTTATTTCTTTATATAAAAGTATTACTGAGGCTGAGTTCCTTTGTATAGAACATTTTAAAAGCTAAAGGTGAAAGCCATTGAATATGTTTATCTATCTACATCTTTTATTATCTCTCTCTCTCCCCACTCCCCTCCATATATATATGTATATATACTCACACACACAAAATTAAATCTTTGGGCATACTGCATATTTCTTCTTGTTTATTCAAACAACTTTTCTCATTAAAAATGAACATTTGGTAATTTCATTTTTTTTGATTAATTTTAATGTAGGAAATCTCCAACATCCACTTGCTCTAAAGAAGACCAGATGAAAGATGTCCTAGAATTAGGTAAGTTATGCCACGCTTCAGTTTGGCTTTCGCCATTGTATTCATCAGAGCAGCTGTTTCCAAATATGTACGAGTCCCTTCTTTTGTACCTCTTAGTCGGTTCAAAGTAATTGCACTTGCTATTAACTTCTTGGGTAAGACTGTGTAAAGGAGTCATTAAGAAGTAATCAAAAAAAGGGTGGCTGATGTATTTTCTATCTGTCCTTGCTGGCTGAAACTATATTTTCTTTTTTATAAAGAAGGGTGACAAGAAAAAGTTAATTGTTGTATTGATGGCCCCCTGGCACTAAGCCTGCTGGGGGAATCAATTTGTTTCATCCAATGCATTATATGGGGCTTTTTTTCTTTCAGTTGATGTTGAGGATGAAGAAACAACTGGAGAAGTTAGTAAGAACCCGGATCTTTCAACACTGTGTATGCTTCAAGTAGTATCAAAGGCAATTGATATTTCTCTTGCAAAAGTAAGACTATGATGGTATATTCAAATAGACGTGTGAGAATGTTATTTCAGTTAAGTTAGCCAAAGCTGCAATGGATTTCTCTGTTGCATGTTTGCGTGGGATTTAACATATGCTGTATTCATTCCTGAGCATATTCCTTATTTGGTATTAAGGTGAGAAATTAATGTAGGGATGCCTGTCCAAAATTCAGAAAAATACCAGCAGAGCATGCCAGAATGCACTTGAAGAACAGATAATAGCTTTAATTAATGAAGCTTGTATTATTTTCTTGATGCGTCTAGTCAGTTACTCATGTTCTCCAGTCCTTTACATTTGACAGTGGTTCAGAACAAGTTTATTATTCCCTTGTCACTGTTTCTCCCTTGAGTATCTTCCTTATTTTGAGCAGACATAGAACCATTAAATACTTTTAATATTTTCCTCCCCATTCAGACAGAGAAAAAAAAAAACAGAGAAAAGATAATGAGGGTATCTTCCAATTTAATTTCCAGATCAAAGAGGTCCGAGTAACTATACAGACACTGAGCAGTCTGTTCTTATTTACTCAGCTTTAGCATGAATGCAATTCCTTCAGTTTAGCTATTCCTGAATGGTATTGGTCTGCAGTTGTTCAGGGCCAAAATCTGAATTTGGCATATGGTGATATGCCATCAGTCAAGCATTTGAGTAACATTTATCTCATACCAGCAGCTTTGACAGGCAAAACAGTCTGCCTTTTCTCCATACATGCCCAGCGGGGTCCTTTTCTCCCTCATGTAACCGTTAGTAGGCGTTGCTCTTCTAGCTGTTAAATTTAAGGCAATATTCTGTCATGCTTTCATGGGAAACTCTGCCCCAGACGATCCGCATGAACAGTTTCCTATGCTGAGCAACAGCATTATGAGTTGAAGGAATATTGCAGGAAAAGGAAAAAATTGTTCGGTTTCATTGGACTGTTGCTATTTACAGTATGTATAAAACAGAAAAGGGTGGCTGTATGAATTAGTCATTACCCTTCCACACTCCTCCTTTCTTTTCTACAAATTACTGCACGAAAACATACCTATGTTTTGGATTTGTTTTTGAAATGAGAACCTTTTTCTTTCTTTCTCTCTCTTTTTTTTTTTTAATAGGAATTAAAGAATCTTTTGTTTGGCTCCAGTCTTTGTTGCTTCAGTGAAGAATGGAAAATACAGAGTTTTACATTTCAGAACATACCTCAGTTAAAATATGGCATTGTGCAAAAAAAGGTACTGTAAATTACTTCCTTAAAAAAAAGTGATCTTTGCTTTTTACACTGAGTTTACAAAGGCTGTGTGTTTTAGCAGTAAAAAAAAAAGTCTTTAGAAGACTCTTTCTTTAACTTCTCTGGTTACCACTGGATGATGTCACCTTGTCAAGTCTTGTTGGGAGACTTGAGATGGATGGAATATTTCTGAGGAAAACTTAAAAGTAGCTACAGAAAGTGTGTATGTGTGTGTGTGTGAAGGGGAGTGGAGTCTCCACATGGGGGGACATAGCAAGAATTGCCTGCAGTGCCTGGGAATTCACAAGATTTTTGCCCCTTAAAGATATGGGGGTCACATGCTGAGGCTCATTCCTGAAATAAAAGGGAACAAATGCCTCTGCAGCATCACTGGGATTGCTGGTGGTACCGCTGCTTTTGCAACCACGTTTCTGTAATTCTGGACTGCAGCCACAAGATGCCAGCTCCTCCCTAAAACAAGGTTTTCACCACTTGCTAGGCGTCATCTACCAAGCGGCCCTTTCTAAAGTCCCAGACAGGTCCCTGTGGTGACCAAAGCTGGTAAAACCACCATGCCATGACTGGGGTTAGCCTGGACCCAATCCATAGACATTTTTGGTGCTTACAAAGATCTCTCTGCTCTAGGGTGTTCAGTGGGAGACTCACTCATCCAGTGTCTCTCTTGTCAACCTTCCCTGGGCACCTGACTTACCGACTGAGACTGCAGTGCTTCAGGCTGTCCTTCTGCTCTGTGTGCCAGATGCAGTGGGTCAGCATGGTTTCTCAGACCAGGGACCACACGCAGGGCACAGGATGTGTAGCTGCCTCCAAAACCAAACAGGTCCATCATAAAAATGTATCCTCTTCAGCTGCAGCTTAGTGCTTTTGTCTCTGCCCTGTGACTCTGTACATACGCTTCTGCAATATCCATGCACCAGGTCCCTTCTCTTAAAACAAGGATCTGAGGACTTGCAAGTGCAAGGTCCTGCACCTGGGCAGGAAGAATGCAAAGCACCAGTATAGGTTAGGGGTGGGTCTGCTTGGAAGTAGTTCTGAGGAGAAGGATCTGGGGGTCCTGGTAGACAGTAAATTATCCATGAGCCAGCAATGTGCCCTTGTTGCCAAAAAGGCCAATGGAATCCTGGGCTGCATAGGGAAGAGTGTGGCCAGTAGGTCGAAGGAGGTCATTCTCCCCCTCTACTCTGCACTGGTGAGGCCACAACTGGAATACTGTGTCCAGTTTTGGGCTCCCCAGTTCAAGAGGGACAGGGAACTGCTGGAGTTAGTCCAGCGTAGGGCAACTAAGATGATTGAGGGATTGGAGCATCTCCCTTATGAGGAAAGGCTGAGAGAGCTGGGACTCTTTAGCCTGGAGAAGAGAAGGCTGAGGGGAGACCTTATTATGGTGTACAAGTATCTCAAGGGTGGGTTGAAGGAGGATGGAGCCAGGCTCTTTTCAATGGTTCCCAGTGACAGGACGAGGGGCAATGGGCACAAGTTAGAACACAGGAAGTTCCATTCAAATACATGGAAAAACTTCTTTACGGTTCAGGTGACAGAGCACTGGCACAGGCTGCCCAGGGAGGTGGTGGAGTCCCCTTCTCTGGAGACTTTCAAGACCCGGCTGGATGCAGTCCTGAGTAATGTGCTCTGGGCAATCCTGCTTTAGCAGGGGATTTGGACTAGATGATCTGTAGAGGTCCCTTCCAACTCTGAAACTCTGTGATTCTGTGATTCCGTGATTCCGTGATTTCAGTAAAGCCTAGGGAAGGAGTAGACTCCTCCTTACAAAACAACTATCAGGCTTCTGCACTGATGCAGAAAATCTTTATCTGGCCTGAGAGAAGTAGACCATTGCGTACTATACAGAAATGAGAGGAAGAGAGGCTTTGGGGCAAGGACAGTGGCTAATAAACATGTCATTAAGATGTTTAATTAATTTACCTTGTCTAGTTAAATATTTCATTAGCGTGATAATCTCAGAAGAAAGCTGCTTATGTTTAAATAAAACCTAGCAGAAAAAAGGTATTAAATGTTAGTTTAAACTCCAAAAGGAACCATGGCATTGTTCACTGGTCCACAGAAAATGTGTTGTTTCTTTGGTGTTTCCACAGCCTGTTGTTAGAGAAAGGAATCACTGGCCATTAAATTCCCTACTGTAAATTCCTCAACAGGAACACCAGACTGTTCTACTTAGATGTGTTTATTTGAGAGAGATAATATGTTCCTCCTCACTTCCAAAATTCATTTCAGCTGAAACAATTGTTTAATTCTCTCCTATGTTAAGTTTCTGTGGTGCTATAAGAAGATATTTAGAATGGTTCCTATTTTTTTTTTTTGACTGGGAGGCTTTCCCTGGTGGATTGAAATAAACCTTACTTTTTTCCTTCATGTATTTCAGACAATTCACTCATTAGTTATGTAAGTAATTATAGAGAGATCATGTGTGTGTGTAACATAAATGAGAAAATGGAAGGTACCAATATCTAAGGTATTTCTTGATTACAAAACCTTTATTTTCTAGATTGCGTACTGTGCAAGGTCCCATTCCCTTTGGCTTGATGCTGTACTTAGGACAACCTGAGAATTGAACTGATCACTTTGGTCACATTTCTATTTGACAATAGCAATGCTGGCTGCACTTTTCATTCTCCTCCAAGGTTTTGAGAGGAGTTTGACAGATCCTAAACTGATTGATCACAGCCTGGTCGTGATCTACAGAGGAAATCAGGGGTGCAACTGTAGTATATGATAGCGGTGTGATCCTGGATTAATCTCATGCTATGGAGAGTGACAGCAGTGTATCTTTGGTGTGGGTTAAAATCAGAACAGAGACTCTCCAGAAAACCTGCTGGGTAATCCATTCTTTCTTATCCTCATTGTTTTTCTAACTTTACCTGGGTGGACAAAGCTAACGCTGATAAGTCAGCCTATATGGGATGTTGGTTTACATCATCACAGAATCATAGAATGGTTTGGGTTGGAAGGGACCTTAAAGAACATCGAGTTCCAACGCCCCTGCCATGGGCAGGGACACCTCCCACTAGACCAGGTCGCTCAAAGCCCCATCCAGCCTGGCCTTGAACACCTCCAGGGATGGGGCATCCACAGCTTCTCTGGGCAATTTGTTCCAGTGCTTCACCACCCTCATAGTGATTTTTTTGTTTTTCTTTTGTGATTGCTGTTGTAGTCTAGATCTTTCATTTGTTTGCATAATCTTAGAAGAGATTTAAAAAAACCTTTCCTTTGATGTTATAGATGGCTAGGCATTTTCAGGAAAAGTAGGTGGGAAACACAATACCATTTAGTAACACTGATTTTCATTGGCTTGCAAAAAAATAGAGCAGCAGAGAGCACTACAAAGTCATGGATGGAAAGAGAGAGATGAAAGAATGGCCTAAGCCTGAATGGAAGCACATAGCTTGCAAAATTTTTCACCAGAATCAAACAGCGCAAATTGTTTTGTTCATGGAGTGTCCCATTATTTCCCTCAGGGTGGCCCATGTGGAGTACTGGCTGCAGTTCAAGCTTGTGTCCTACAACAGCTTATCTTTGCAGACAGTAACAGGAATAAAGACACTCGGTAAGTCAGCAATTGACATCAGAAATATTTTCCATATAGAAGTAAAAAAAATTTTTTTCTTTGCTGCAACCACTCAGGAGCCTTTTGAGTTTGAACTTATTGAACTTCTCTTTGTCTCAGAGAGAGAAAGAAAGTAACATATGATTTACTTGTATTTACTTCCCTTTCAACTGTGGGAATTTAGAGGCTGGTGTTTTATTTGTATAATTACTTGCTTGTGATTAACCCAAGAACCTCTAAAAAATTGAACAGCTTGAATTGAGGCCAATGAAAATTATTTAACCTTGAGATCCCATGGAGATATGATTTCAAAGGAAATGCAATCAGAGCTTGAAAGACTGTGAAATTCATGCAGTTTTTGACACTAAGAATCTCAAGGAGAGTAAAAAATTAGAGTTATAGCTATATTTTTTCGTCTTGCTACTGTGTTTGATCTTTCACATTTAGACTCCTTAATAGAATTTGAATTTAAATACTGAGTGTGTATTTTCTACTTACTTAGACGGAATATTGTTAAGTATTGCTAGTGTCAAGGTAAATTGCTTGGACTGCTATAATATTAACATAGTTGTCACTTTTGCTGAAGGAGCAGACCTTATTTAATGAAATGCTGGAACATAATGTCTAAAAAATTTCTTTACTACCAGACTCGTATTCACCTTTTGTTTTCCATAAGAACTTGAATCCGTCACAAAAGAAAAATCTCACAAAACTTTCCGGTGCTTTATAGATACAGTTTGTTGAATATTGGTAACAGTATTTTACTAGTTTATGCTGCCACTGCCTTGTGTTATTTGTGGGTGATACACTGACCCCAATTTACTCAGAAGAAAAATTTTCACGCTGACAATTTTCTTGAACTTCATTACCTTACAGTGTAAAAATATTCATAAAAGTTTGACCTTAAATATGCAAGTTTCTGCTTGGAACTGTTTAGGAAAGTGACAGGGTCTTTGTTGATTTTCCTTACTTTTGTCTTGACTGGCACTTAATGTAAATTAATTGTTTGGGCTGTTTTCATCAATAATGGAAAGAAAAAGGCACCTGTAGAATGTCATTATTTGTCTTCAGCACCCTGGATGGAAGGTGACAGTTAATTAAAGGGTTACCAGGCCCTAGAGGGTGCACACAAGGTGCCCAGGTCCAGGAGTACTAGTGGGTAAGCAGTCCTGGTAGGATACACCTAGTAAGCCATTAGAAATGTTGAAAACCCATCTTAGAATCTAAATACAATACTGAAGGTTTTACCATTACTACTACTATTGCTGTTGCCAGCTATTATTGGCACTGATTGCTTGCAGACCCCAAGACAAGGGCCAAATAAACAAGACGCTATGAATTCATCACTTGAAAGTTGCCTGTTCCTTGAAGTCACTTAAGGTAATTAGCGTGGACTGATAAAGAGATAGTGCCAGTGGTATAATACGTGTGGAGAGTGTAATGTCAAGGTAATTGTATGTTGTGCAGTTTAGCTTTTTTCTTCTTCTGTTCAGTTCTTTCAGCCTGTAAGTCCTACCAAGAGCCTGCTGTTCAGAGCACACATTTTAAAAGTTCAAAAATTAGCTAGCAAAACTTTAGTATTCTCATTTAGATTATAATGAGAGTAGGCTTTTCATGGCAGAATGAGTCTTCTTTCCACATAAAAGAAAAAACTCAGAAAGTTCTGTGGAAGAAAATCAGTACATATTTATATTTTATGAGAAGTAATCTCCACAAAATTCACTGAAGAATTATTTCTGGTTGTGAACACCAAGAATTTGTTTCAGCTTGGAGGACAGCCTTTGATCATCTGCTCCTTGGTCCCTTTGAGTCTTGGGTCATCCTCAGTAAAAATAGAGATGTTAACCTTTTCCTCTTTCATGGTTCAGTGATTGTAAATGTCATAAAATTATGTGGCACCCAAATAAGTGGATTGAGGCCAGATTCTTTAAACTATAAGTGTCCCAACTCATGCCAGCTGCAACCTATCCTGTTTACTTGGCAATATTTGCCTGTCCTTTTTTCTCTGTCCTGTTAAAAGATTTTGTTTTTACATATTTTGTGCATGAAAAATGCTGCTGAAGTATGCAGAAAGTCTCCAAGGAATTTCAGGTTAGCTGGTGAGCTCTTCGTCTTTATGCACAGAAATGCTAAAAGCCTCCAGGCTCCTAAAAATGAATAGCAAGATGGACTGTTTTATTCATGAGATAAACAGATTTTTCTTATGATGTGTTTGCCATAGGCAGAAACTCTTAGTCAGGCAGAAAGAAAGAGAAGTCTCAGAGCTTGAAATGAGAGGATTAATATTCCTTTCTAATTCTAACCTCAGTTTTCAAATTATTAGCCACTTCACAGTAAGTGTTTCACTTCAGGCTTCTTCGATGTTCAAGAAATAATTATCCTGTCTCCTTACTCTGCTGCCTCTCTCAGACACATAGATTAGTTGCTATGCTTCCCATAAATTTCTGAGTGTCTGTATTAGAACACAGGCAGAGATAAGACAAAGTTGTGATTCTATTTTCTTTACTTGAAAACTCTCACCAATTATTTCCCATATCTCACATCCTTCAGAGAGGGAAACATTCTCTAAATGAAGATTACATTCAAGGCAGACATTGAACTTGAAAGTCTGTTTAATTTTTTGATGTTTGGTGTTTCTTGTTTAGTCTTTTGAATTATTAGATCTTTTACTCAAATTCTGGGAACAGGTTTTGACATCATCTCCCATGCTGGTAACACTCTAAGACTGATAATATCTGAATTTCAAAGACTGCCATTCTTGAAGCCACTAGAGAAAATTCCAGTTCTGAGCTTCCCAGGGGCGTGGATCTGTTGTCCACTTCTTCAGGCTCATGTATGTTGGATTTTATTCTTAAATCTGCCAGTTTTCCATTATGTGACTTATGGCCTCATAGTCCTTTATTTTTCCATTCACATCTTGGAAGTCAGAGTAACAGGAGGTATTAGAAGACTTCACAGAATACAGTTTGTAGGAAGTGTGTTGACAGGGTTGTTTACGTGTTTGGGACCAATAGACTACTGTAAGCATTCCATAATTCTGCACATCATTGTGTAACTTCCAAGCCAAGCATTTAAATGAAAGTATTTCGGAAACAGTGGGGCTGCACAGACCGATACTGGGTCAGCTACCATGTTTTAGGTCACCGCTTTGGGGCATACCTTATTAAAAACATGCAAGTATAGTGTTTATTGCAGATGATGCTTTAGATAAAATTGAGTAGTAGGTAAGAAGATTGTGGTGTAGATTTGTATATAAGAGTTAAGAAATAAAAACTTAAGAAAGAAATTAAATATTAAGGCCTTTATAAACTAAAAATCATATTCAATATATTAAAAAATCCTGTTAAAGAATATTAAAACTAGTTTATTACAGATTTAAAGATAAATTAGCTTCTCTTGTCCATTATTTGCCAATGCAGTATTTTTCCCTAATGCACATTTACCTGGTTTTTTGTCCAACCAATTATTGTTGTCCAACCAATATATGTATTCTAAAACAGCATCCACTATTTCTTTCAGAAGATTAGTTTTCAGGGTATGATTGTAGATCCGTGTATGATCAGTGCCTGTTGCTGATCACAATTTCGTCTTTTCTTGATTTTGGTCCACTGCTCTTAACAATAACAATAGTTTTGTTTTAATCATTCCTTATAAATCAGACACCATCTTTAGTATTCATCTCCTAGAAGTGGAGGTTGTGCATATCATCTCTTAGATTGACCTGTATCACAAGTCTATTGTCATAGAAGATACAGACATAGGCTAGCAAGCTCACCATTGCTGAGCTTAAGTACCCATAACAGCAGTCTGACCATCACTATGAGCAGCAGAAGCTCATCCACATTCCCCAAATGCAACACACTCCTGTTAACACTTGACCTAGATGAATTAACTTCCCTCAAATTTCTGGGTTTTTTTTTCTGACTTCAGAAGAGACCTACCCACTGTGCCCAGAGTTTGTTTTACTGGCAATCTAAAGAGGAGGTTGTTCTAGATACAGCTCTATTCACCGGATCTGATTATTTTCAGTAACATCCAAGGTATCTTCTTAAATGCCTAAAATGAGATTTAAGGTGGTCCACCCCAAAGAATGTTTCCAGAAAGCCCATATTTCAGTGGTGGCTTCGGTTGCATCGATCTCTTTAGAGCTCTTTAGGTGCTGAACAGCAGCACCACATCCTCCTATCACCTATCGCCTCCTGTCACCTTCAGTCCAGTGCTGAGAAGCGTTCGTACGGCATGCGCAGCGATTGCTCTCACGGCATTTCACTCAGATGCTTAATCCTCAGAGAAAGGTCAGATTCCACTGTGCCTTTATACCTGGTGTGTCAGTAACAATACAAGTGCCCTGTTCAACTTACAGGACTTTTTTGCATTGGCCATCCAAGTTGTGTCTGTCTTGACTATAGAAAGAACTGAGATACCTAAATGCTAATTTTCTGAGGCAACTTGCCAGAGCCTTATTATTAGGCATTACAACATGTAAATAGTCTCTAAAACAAAATACTTTCGTTCTTTTAGCTAAAACCTGCTATGAATCTGCCTATAGTGTAATTGGGGCAGTTTGCCCTCTAATGAGTAAGCTTCCCAATGCACGTTTTGGAATTTGTGTGTTTCTTGCATTTCCTGGACTGCAGTTGTCTTCAGCCTTCAGAAATTCACAGGACCAAATGCCTCACCATGGCTATTGCAGACATACTGTGGCGCGCAGGAGGCAATGAAAAAGCAGTTGTGGCACTGTAAGTAGGAGAAGCAGTTTTAGTTATTGTACCATGCTGCTATACTTGTGTCTTATATATACACATAGTTCATAAAATGAAAATTTTGTAAGATGTATTTATGCAGTCTGTAATGGCTCAGGGAGAAATGCAAAATGTCATTTGTGCTGTCCCAGTACCTGGAACAGAATAGTAAAATTCTTTGAAACTGCTGTGAAAGATCCTTTCATTTAGGCTAGGATTCCTCCAAAATCTTTACCAAGAGTTATTTTTCCAGATGCAGCATTTTACTCCAACAATTTTGTATTGCAGGATATTCTGTTATGGCTGGGATTAATTTCCTTTCGCTGTAGCTGCCTTCTAGTTACTTAGTTTATGCTATGCAATTAGGCTGCTTGTACACAGCACATATAGCTTTTAGATAGCTTTGGCTGTACTGGATCCTACGCGATATTTTTAAGTGAGCCAGGTTTTGTGAGAATAGGTCATTTCTTTTATTAGATCAACTAAGATAGCTGAAAAATAGCAGAGAAGCTTTTGGGCACAGAAGTCCTTCTTCAAACCTGAAATAGAAGCAGCAAATTCAAAGACATTTCAGGTTATATTTTGCGTATTTTGCATCTATAAAATGCTTCATCTGTGATGATATTGTACATATGTTCTTCTGCCTGTTTTAATGTCATTGCTCTAATATTCTTTTCCAATAAAAACTGTCATTAGCATCTAAAACTTATGTTTATCCTCTTTCTGTATAGAGAAACTTATAATTCACATTAAATAGACTGAGAGAGCACAGCACAGCTAAAGTATATGCTTTACCAGAAAAAGTTTGTTTAATATGTAATACGAACTTATTATGCAAGATGTCCTTTTTTAAAAAAGTGGTTAAAAATAATAATACAAAATCTTTGACTCATCATTCAGTTCATATAACATATTGTTTTCTCTTTAATGCTATTTTGTTCCTTTTAACACGAGGTTTGTTTTTGTCTGAATATCCTTTCCAGGCCATCAGGAAGACAGCAGTTCACTCCCGTAGGAAAATACAAGGCAGATGGAATCTTAGAAACTGTAAGGCTCTGTGTAACTCACAGTAACATTCTCCATATATCCTTTTTCTAGCTTTTCTTATTTTAGTACAATGAATTGGATTTCCATTCCTCTCTTAGTGTTTTAAAACCTTTTATGTTAAATTAGTTTTTTTCATCCAAAACCCAATAGGAAATAACAAAGTCCTGTAGTCTGTCTGGCTCTGAGTTGTCTGAGTGTCTGTGGGCAATTGGGCTCTCTGAAGTCCTTTCTGTTCCCTCTACCTTTCAAGCTTATAAACTGTGCCTACTTTTATTGATATGCAGTAAAAGTGAACATGGATCCTTTCAAGTTGACCAGTATGGCCATGAGCACCAAATGATAGTATTTTCTTCTTGTCTCACACAGAATTCTTTGCCTTTTTTTTTTTTTTTCCTCCAGAACCTCCAAAGGGCAAAAAAACCTTTCCACTTATGCCTTTATTTCCATCTGAACCTCTCAAATGGCTTTGCAAACACTGATTCCATAAGCCAGGCTTTAGTGGTTTAAGGAAATATTAGTGGCCAACTACATGGAGGAATGGATGCGTCAACAACTTTTCAGACCCAGACAGTTTGGGAACAATTGGAAGTGAAAACCTGTGTAAATAGGGTGAATGCAGCAGAAAACCTTGGCTATAACATGTTCTTCCAAGAGATGAGATAGATTATTTAATTAATATGTTAACATAATTCTAAGCTGCTGGCTGCTTCAGAGTACAACTGATACACCATTATGCTGCCTCTAAGTACTGCTTACCAAAGGTCACGTGGACAAAGCCACAGTGAAAATGTGATGGAAAGGGGTATAATCCAGACTGCTTGATCTTACCTCACACAGCGTTCGCAAGACTGTAATTTCTGTCAAAAGCTGAAAATGGAAACATAGACAATGTTGAAGTAAGGGCCTGGATCTGTGAACTCTCCTGAACTTCATGGTAAATAGGAGTATTCATGGGAGTGTTCTCTGAGTACGATAAGAAGCGCTCAGAAACATGCCTGTTATAGATGGCTCACCACGTAGGTACGAACTCCTGAGCTACTTGCCCATTCTATGTCTCATAAAGCTGCAGTATTCCTATGTTTGTTCTAGGAATTAATTTTAGTTGCATAAACAATGCTTAAAATTGAACCAAACTGTCTGTTCAACAAACTTAAAAGCAACAAGAAGCAGTATTTAAAAATTCAGAATATATGAAGTGCTGAGATGCTATATTATACCAAGTCACAACAGTAAGAGGTGGATTTCATTAGATCTTTATTCCATTTTGTTAGTTCAAATCTTTCCAGTCAGATTTAAAGTTTTGTCTACTTTAGTTCAGCTTTCAGGTTATGAAACATGAGTTGTTATTGTTACAGTTACTTTTTTTTCTTCTTACATTTCTTCCCAGCTAATACTACACAGTGCCACAAGATATGAAGATCTGATTGTGTTTCTTCAACAGAATATTCACCAGGTACTGTGTATAGAGAAGATACTAAACCTGTTACAGTTCAGCTGCCAGTTTTTCTGTCTTTATCAGTCTCATATGATATCTTCCGAATGGTGTTTCATACGCTATATGGACTGGTCTTGCATTTTGGCAAACAGAGCAACGAATTCACTTTTAGCATAAACAAGAACAATTCTTCCTGCTTTCTGTTCGATTTGCATTTCTTTAGGATTGGGCAAAAAATGTACCCAACAAACAAAATAAAACCACTCCTTTTCTTTTTCAGTTTGAAACTGGTCCCTGTGGGTGCA
Source organism: Vanellus vanellus (assembly GCF_965231255.1). Lineage (NCBI taxonomy): Eukaryota > Metazoa > Chordata > Aves > Charadriiformes > Charadriidae > Vanellus > Vanellus vanellus. The sequence continues at coordinate 5,206,633 of NC_138906.1, read as the reverse complement.
TCCTTCTGACTGTGTCTGTCATCTTATCAAGATCTATCAATCTGTGAGTGTCTCTGTATCCCTGTTTCATAAACTGCACAGCAAACAAACTGTGCAGAGTGAGGAAACAGCTGTGATGTACTTAACTCTCTCGCCTTTTTAATCCATCTTGATGTTTACTCTATTAAATATAGGGAAGTTATGCAGATTTACTCACCTGATCTTAGCTTTTTTTGTTGCATAAAGACACACACACATATATATGCTGTTAAAGTGGCAGTGATCAGCCCACCATATCTGATACAAATGATTCCATCTAAACATTAGGCATCAGCTCGAAGGTAGCTGCCTATGTTCCCTGTCTTGAGAGCTGAAAGCAAGACTCCTTTAGAGTTATTTATTTCACATACTTTAGGTATTGGTCTTAGGTAGGGATGAATAACTAACTTGTGATGCCCAAATCTCTCCATCAATGCTAATGATAAAGAAAGGCTAATATAAAATAAATGGATTAGGCAGCTAAGTTTTAGATGGTTTTAAGTAAGCATCCTGGTATGACAAATCTGGTCTCAGTTTATTGGTGTAATAAATATGCTGAACTCTAACTAAGGGATAGTATTTATAGCCTTTTTTAAAAAGTAATTGAGGCTTGCCCAAGCACAGTTGCAGTTAATTGTGCTTTTATACAGATTAAATGTATTTCTGTGGTGCTGTGAATATCAGAGCAGGTCAGAATATAAAAGCTTTCTTCATTTTGTCAAACTCCACTTCTGTAAAAATCTCCTAGAGTTATCTGCAAGTGAAAAAAACTGTTCCCTGACAACTTGTAATAACAGCTGACATGAAGAGAGCAGCTGCTCTTGAAAGCAGCACGGGTTTGATTTATGTAAATGTTTATTTCTTAAATCTCTAGATGGTCTTGAAAATAAATAGCCACTTAGTCCAAATTTATGATACGCATTTGGTTGCTCACCTACTTAGAATCCTACTAGTGTTTGCAGGTTTTTTTTGTTGTTTTGTTGTTATTTCTTCCTTTCTTTTGCTTACAGTAACACTACAGGCCATTGGCTTAACTCTACTTTTGCACTCTAACACAAATGATGCGATAATTTATAGCATATGTAATTTATTCTCATTTTTATGAGCTAATTACAGCAGAGAGGTCCAGATTAGTAAGGGTATTTGAGCAAGTAATGATATATTTGGCATTTGGTAGGATCACCAAAAGCAGCAGTGTAATTGCTATTCATTACATTGCTTTATTTGCTATAAAATCATAAAAATTCTTTAATAATATAAGCAAGGAGCTTATTTTTCCCATCACCTCTTGATTCTTAGCAGATGGATTATGACAAGGCCAAACAATAATCTCTGATTATATTTGGGGAGGCTAAATGTCTAAAGTGAACACGAAAATTCCTTATGCTACCTATTTGCATTTTTAGGTATCTAAATATTTTTACAAATCTGGTCCACAAAGTCAGAATTGTTTATCAAATGTAGCTCTATTTTGAGGAAGATTCATGACTTTCTCACAGAACTTCATTCTAAACTACCATTACTCTTCGAGCTTGGTACTGTGTAATACGCTGCATTGGTACCTATCTCTTGTTTATAGGAAACAAGATTTTTTTTCCGTCACTAGATAGAGTGGAATGTGTTTTCAGACCTTTACATAAATTTTAGAAGTGCAAACTAAATTTTGACTATGTAGTTTTCAGTAACAGATTTGAATGACTATGTCATAGTACTTCTCTTAGGATATTAAAAATAACAAGACAAATAACTCACTGCTCATATCGTCAAGAAATATGTACCATTTAGTGAGTGTTACAGGCATGGTAAGTAATTATTTACATAACTGGCATAGTTCTGGATGAATAGTTGAAGACAAGAAGACAAGTTGTTTTAGGAATTTTCATCCAGTAATAGAGCTCACTGGGATTTTGTTTTGTCCCAGTTTTTTAACAGAAAATCAGTGCTTTTGTTGTTGGTCGGTTTTTTTTTTTTTTAAAATGAAAACGCCATGGAAGTTTCAATTTCCCTGATTTTTTGTGCATATTCTGTTGAAAAAGCTAGACAGGTATTAATTGTAGTTGAGAGGCTGACATATTTTAGTATCTCAAATCATGTGGAAATGCTTCTGTTTGGGTCAGTTCTTCCCCATGTGCCCACAGTGCTGACTCTGTGGGGTCCCTTGGTCAATAATTCTTCTAGAACTAACTGACATTTCATGTGAGCAAGTTGAAGACTAAGAATCCAAAAACTTGGGTTCTCTCATCGACATTCTCAAGCTTTAAAGCAAACCACAGTCCTTTTTTTTCTCCACAGAGTAAGTAACTTTCAGTACTGGGAGATGAGGAGGCCAAAAGTATGAAGAAGTTCAAATAAATTTAGACAAATGACTGGAAAGTACGTGCTTCAGTACCTTTAAACCCACCTGTGCAGATGTAATCTCCGGGTGCCCCGTTTTTGTGTTCTGCCTTGGTGTGTGCTGCTGCTGCTGCTGACTGTGTGTTGGGATAGGCTGACTTTTGGTCTGGCTCCGTAACTTTTACATTGTTACTGATTTTCCTTGTAAACGGAAATTCCGGATTTCAGCTAGGTCTATTGGGCAGTTGCTCTAAATCACTGACGATCGAAGTATTTTTATTTAATGGGAACGCATGCCAGGAAATGCAGGGTTTTGCACTGCTTTGTAGATTTTGGTAATGAGTTTATCATACTGCATGCACTAATGATCATCACTGGTAGAACTGATAACAAATGGCCAAAGAGGAGTGAGAATTCCTGAGGAAGTTGCTGAGAACGTGTTGTTGCTTCTGGTACAGGAAGGAATGCTAGTCACTAACAATTGTAATCTCTTTTTTTTTTTTTTTTCTTACAACCAATGTAAAATTAAAAAATAGTGGGCGTATTGTACTAGCTCAAGGGATTAATCTTCCTGAATGTGCAAAATGTGTACCAAAAATCTTCATGTTGTTAAGAGCTACAAGATATTTTCCACGTACCTGGGAGAGATAGAGCTTAGAGGTGTGCTGCGAGTCCCCCCGTGAGCCTTACCATCGCATCCAAGAGTGGCACATGGCATGCAGGAAAGTTATGAATACTCAGGAGTGGTTTACACTGACCCAGTACGGACAGCTTCAGTAAACCCCACAGTCTTACTGAAGTTGCAGCATATACTGGAACTGCAGCACAAGCTTTCTCTGCTAGATGCTGTCACGTCACCTCGGCACCTTCCTCTCTGGGCTTACTCATGCAAAACCATTGCGATATCGGGATGAGGCTGACTCTGATCCATTCATTGTAAAGCCTTCTTTAAATTGCAGCATCTTACCAACCAGTCACACTGTCTGCTTTCATTGCCATATTTTTCTTAATCACTGCAATAACTTTATGGCATAAAACCATCATTACTAAAACCTATTATAGCAAAGATCATAGTGAATGAGAAAATTCCTTAGGTCAAATTCCTTTGTGGAAAAGCAGGGTATTGCCATTTTCAAGCTACCTGCAGAAAATAAAGAGAGGCTCATGTGAAACACAGACTCATTGTGCTACTCACAAATTTGCTGACCAATAGAATCAAAACACCACTGTTTGCAGTCTCTTTTGTCAACTTAGGGATGCTTTATCACTTACTGATAGCTGATCACAAATGTAATTCTGCAGTCAGCATTGGTCGTTTGGGAATCTTTTCAGTTTTTTCTCTGTAGTGTTTGTGTGAGAATAAATAAAACAATGGCTTTATCTGTGGGAAAAAAAAAAAGGAGAGTGATCTTGCAAGTCAAGAGGAGGCTGTGTACTTCATTAAGGCTGGCCACTTATAAACCTAGGAAAATATGCGTCAACACCTTTATCCTTATTGTGATCCCACAGCACTAATAACTATCCTTCTGTAGTCTTTACTGCTCCAGAAATGCGTACAGTCCTGTTTCAAAGTTATTTGTGCTGTTTCCATTTCTGAGTTTGGGAGTTTTGGTTGTATGGGGGTTTGTTTTGTTTTTTTCTTTTTCTTTTTTTTTTTTTTTTCCAAAAGGCAACACCTTTTTATTAAATGGAATAAATCACATTTTGATTCCTTATCAGTATAGGACTTCTCATACCAAATAGGTCTGCCCTTAGTTATTATTAAATTACCTAGTTCTCAGAAATCTTCAATTTTTACTGAGGGGACTCATATGTTTAAAGCTATGTTGTTCTATGCCCTTGAGCATGTATTCTTCATTCCTGTGGTACCATTTTACTGAACTGAGGAAGTTAAATTTCCTTCATCTTTCATTCTAATCCATTCTTGTAATGAACACACACAAGCATCAAATCATGTTGATAGCTGTCCAGTATACTTATTCCATCTCAAAAAATATCCTTCATGTAATAAATGAAGCTGAGATGCACTTGGCATGTTATAGGGGAGAGAAGTTTGGCTTGTTTGAACTTACTGTGAGAGGAAAGCCTGATCAGACGGGCTAAAGGACCGGTGGCTACAATCCGTCTCTGGCTCTTGCAGAGCATCAGCATTTACAGCAGTAGCGTACCTTTCTGACCGAATAACTTGCTCATCTGAGGAATCTGATTTTTAAGTGCTCTGAGGATGTGGATGAACTGTGGATGCATTGTTATCATTATTATGTCCCACACTGTGCTCAAATATATCCGTTTGTCAACTTGTTTTGCTTCTGTAATTACTTGTCTGGTTGCAAGCCGTATTCCAAGAATCTTCCTGCTTTGGTCCATTGGCAAACTATTTTTATCAATTTAAAAAAAAACATATAACAGTTCTGTCTTTACTCATCTCCGCAGGACAGCATTTCACTGTGAGACATACTGTTATATATGTACATTATATATTTATAGTACAGTAATACCCGTGGGCTGTAATAAAGATCAGCAGCTCTCCTTGCCAGAGTCAGAAGGAGTAAAGCAACATCCAGAGTCACCTCAGCATGCCGCTACCACTCCCCTGTAGCTGACCATTTATGCACTTAGAGGGAAATCAGATGTGTTCATCCTTGTTTAACACAGGAGAAAGTTATTTCAGATTTGCTGCAGGGTAGGAGCATGTATATATGCAATTGCTACGGGTCACGCTCTGCCTGGCCTCAAGATCAGGTGTTTCCCCATATCCACACAATTCCTGCTCTACAGTTTTCATCGAACAGGAGGGATGTGTGACAAATAGGAGGCAGAAGGCTGTGAGAATTGATTCATCAAAGAGCGTCCAGAGATGTATAATCTGTTGGGCATGTGCTGTAAGCGTGGGAGCACATTGTTTTACTGTGGCCAGAAAGAGGTGCAAATAGACTACTGAACTTGGGCACCTCCAGCCATGACGTTACTGGCCTTTCAGACGTGATTTGCTGGCCCATTTTCATCTGGGTTATTTCATATTGCTGCAAGGACAGTAGCAGCACTCTTAATTAACCATACACTTCATTATGATGAATAAATAATCTCAAATAATGATATTAACATTAGAAAATATTAGTGCAATTAAAATGTATTGAAAGCCAAACTCTGGGAAGACTATTGTTACTTAATAAGTCCGCTTTTTATTGAGATGTGTTACAGAAGATAATCATCAATGTATACTAAGCCCTTTTTTTTCCGTATCCTTTTCAATATTCTTTCTATATGCTTTTCTGCATAATTTACTGTGATATACCCCTGATTCTGACATGTTACTTGACTTTTAAACTCTTTCAGTCATGCAGGACGTTGAAAAAGAAAGCGATGCTCTGTTGGTGCATGAACTGCGGGTAGAACAATGGGTCCTCCACCCTCAATCCACTTTCCTTAACTGACACCTTTTCCTGTCTCGGAGCCAATCTCTAATTTAGAGTTCCCCTAAAATGCACCTACTCTCCCCACGCTGTTTGGCTGGTGAAGAAAGGCTTTCTGTGAAATGACCCTTTGGCTTGTCCGATGGTGAAAGAAATTACAACTTCACGTGAAAGATCCAATCGCATGGGGCATACTCATTTCTTGATGGAAATATGTTTTTCTATGAGCTGGTTTTCTGGGAAAACTTTTTCAGAGGTAGTTCCCCCCCACTTGAGAACGCCTGGGAGACCAACAGCAAGGGGAAATTACGTGTGTGAGCATTTTTCGCTCAATGTTTACAGTTATGTAATATAAATACATGTCATCATGTATTTTATAGCTTAGTCTTTTGGTGTTTGAAAAAGATAGGGAAGCAGCTATTTTTAAGGGGAAACAGCTGTCAATTACGTTACAGTGCTAAAAAACAAGCAGCTTGACCTAACTGAAAAATCCATATTTGAGAGTCACAGACCTCTCCAAGACCCATTTGTGATTTTACAACATGGAGGAAGCGTGAGATTAGATTTACCAAGAACAGTGGGAGGAGAGCAAATGGGAGAGTTTGTGTGGGATCCAGCCCTTGGCAGGGAAGAATCGAGTCCTTGTTTGTTTGGGTAAGTGAACTTCTGTGCCTCCTGCTTGATAGGTTGCGTGCGATTCATAATCTTCTGATCTTCCATGTCTTTGAGGCTGTGTTGTGTGAATTAGAGAGAGGCCCTTCTACCGGGAGTGTTCACTGGGCAAGAATTGCTTCCTTCATTAATAGATATATTAATAAATTTAGAACCTTAATAAAGCACAGGTTGCAGCTTCAGCTGCTAAGAGGCAATAAAGAAGGGAGTTTGCTTGAAAGAAGTTAATTTTTTTTTCCTTCAAAGAAAGACAAAAAGTCAGGTATAATAAGTGAGACGATCTTAGCCATATTTGAAGGAGGATGAGAGACCAAGATTTGAAGCTATAAGATTTATGTTATTTCTAAAGTGGATATGCAGTGGAATATATTGATGTATGAAATGAGCAAGAGGGGACCCAGGGACAAAAGAAAGAAGCTAGAGGTGATGGTAGAATGGGATTTTGAAGACGAAATACAGGAAAGAAGAGTAGGGTCTGACACAACACAAATATGTAGGCATCTGTCACATAAGATCTGAAGATAAGGAAGCTGTATAGCCTGCTAGATAAGGAATGTGACCCAGGTGGAAACATGACCACAAAGGCAAAGCAAAGGAAGAGTTGAATTAGGTTTGAAGAAGTTTGCTGCACTGAAGAACAAGGAAGAAAGGTTAGTGGTAAAGGAAACTGAAAAAATGAAACCAAACTCAGAAAAAAAGGGAAGAATCAAGAATGCAGAGAGCTTGTTAGTCTGATTCTGTTTGACATCTTGTTATGTAAGGGACTGGTATATTGGGAAATAATGCAAAAAAAATGGGGGAAAAATTGGGATTTGCACAAATAATAGAGACATGTGACTGGTGTCTCTCTATTTAAAGATTCAGGAAGCTTGTCATCAGCATGGGTCTGCTGAACAGAGAACGGGACTATATATTGGGTGATAGCAAATTTGGTGTGGGTATGCAACAGAAAGATTTCTTATGGCAACAGGGGAAAAAAATAGAGATTATGCCCTTGACATATCCATTTCCTTCTAGAATAAATGAGGATAAATCATAAAACGGAGGAACATGCCTGAAGGGAAGGGGGCTTATTAGCTCATTTTCTGGAGAATTTTCTGATCTCTAAAGAAAGAGTCCAAAGGACTGAAAAAAGTATGGCGAGGAACAAACAGCTTGAGCATTCATGGTCTGAGTCTTGGTGTTGGTAAATACAGAAATAATGTGATTCAAGTGAGGTCAGTCCCAGACCCAGTCACGGAAATTAAGCAACGAGCAATTTCCTCATCATATCAATACAAAGATATCAGAAAAAGATGTGAAGTTTCTGTGTAGAGTGGATGTGGATGCTATCAGGAAAAATATAAAGAATGCTCCAAATCTAAATTAATATTCAGCCTTACATTTCAGTAAGGAGAACAACATGGTGCAAAGTCAGGATGGATAATTGGAATCCATGCATAGAAATTGAATTAATTTTGTGGGAGGTAGAACTGAATCTGAAAAACGACGTCTACACAACATGAAGGAAAAAATAAGCCAGGTATCTTTTTGCCTAGATCTCATTCCTAAACTCATGCAAGACTTGGTGAACTCTCTCTTGCTTTGTCAGACTTTATGAATGTACTCGATCCTAAAATCTTAAATGCTTTGTCATATTGTACCACCTGCCCCATTAAAACATACAGTAACCTCGCATCTCTGGTGCAGTAAGTCTGGAGAAGTAGATGCTCTCCATCTCCAAATACTGAAATAAGAAGCATCTAAAATCACACATACAGTGACAATGATGCTTAATACCTTTTTGCAATAGAGATCACCATATAACTGTGTAACAGCAAACAGTGCTTACATTTAAGAAAGATGGAAAAGCAGACCAAGCAACTTAGCCTTTATCTCAGCAGGCAAAGAAGCTGTAGGCAAAATTCTGAAAAGAAAGTAACTAACTAACTACAGAGATAAATGGAAAATGGGAGGGAATGCAGTCTGATTTTACAGGAGAGAAATTATACAAGATTGAACTAATATTCTACTTTTATTAAAAAGCTGCTTTTTTAAAGTGGGAAATGAAATAAATGAATTCTATCTGAACTTCAGTAAAGCATGCAATTATAGTACCAAATGGAGAATTGTTAAACTGAAAAAAAAAAAAATAGAATGAAATTAGTTAATGGAGAGGTAATAAGAGGTTTTTGTATTTGATGTCATGCCAAATGAGAAATCGTTCACTAATGTGAAGATAAGAGATCTTTTAAGAATTTTAAAGGTGCTAAAGGAAAGGGACTTAGAAAAGAGTTATCAACATGGGGAACATTACTGATGGAGTTCCTCAATGATCAGTCTGAGATTCAACTTAGTTTTTATTCCCTATGGTAATGTTGGAAAAAGGGAGTGGTGTGCTAATGAAATGTACTGATGACTCAAAAGTTGAAAGGCACTGTCAATACAGAGAAAAATTGTGTTGTATAAAAAGAGTTGGCTCAGCTTCATGATGAGGGTAATAAAAAAAGAATTTCTTTTAACTACAGAAACTACAAGGTCATGCAAACAGAGACTACTCACTACTATACCGAGGGGGTTCATAAGTTGTAAAGGGCAGGATGGGGAGTTGAGAAGATTAGTGGAGCACACAGTGACTTTGAGCCAGCGTTATAAAATAACATTGCATCTACTGTTAGGGTGTATCAGCATAAATAGCTTCAGGAGGTGAAGAAATATTAATAGATTCTGCAAGGCACTGATGTGACCTCACTGAAATACCATGTCAAATTGGGTTCACCTGTTAAAACTGGGAGTAGTGCAGGGAAAGGGAAGACCAGGGGAATGCGAAATCTGTCTTATAAAAGATCAAATTTTTTAATCTTTTCTAGCCTAAAAAAACAAATTTTGAGAGGGAACATAACTATTTTCTAAAACATGGGAGGGTAGCAGTTGTAAGTAAACAAGAAGGACCAAGAAGAGTTATTTAAAGGACAATATTAGTAGAAAAGGAAAGTGTACCAGTAAATTTAGTCTGTGACTCAATAAACCTAGTGAAAATGTGACTAGATTTCAGGTTCCTAAGCTACCACTGAGAGAAGTGTGAAAAGCCAAGGAAGCAACTAAGAAATGTGGTTTTCTGTAAAAGCGAGTATCTGGGATGGCTGGATTTTACCTGCCAGGTGCAGAGAACATCATCATCTTTTCTTCCTCCTCACAGCAACTCTGCTTTATCCCAGTATGGGATATGGCTGTAGTCCGCACCATGACCAATATAAACACAGAGTGTTGTTCTGAGAAGCATCTGAGATACATGGATTTAACTGCCCCTCCATAAGACTGTCTGTATAGGATCAAAAGAAACGTCCATGTAGCCTATTAGCCTTTGACAGTGGAAATCCGCGGCTGCTGAAGGAAACTGTGTAAGAAATGGAGTGAATATAGAGCAATTATTCTGCTGGTATAGTCTCTGTGTTTCCGATAGTCAGTAATTCAGAGACTTCCTAAGCTGGCAGTCGTATCCGGACCATTGAGTTTATTAGTCCTTGATGAACCTATCCTCCATTAATTTTTCTAAAACCTTTTTGAAGCCTTTAATTATTTTGGCCATTGCAACATCCTGTGGCAATGAGTTGCCCAATGTTGGTATGGGCTTTGTGAAAGAGGTTTTCCTTTTGTGGGTTTGAACTGGTTGGCCAATAAGTCTACAGAGTGTTGCCTAGTTCGTGTTATGAAAAGTAGTGAGTAAATGTTCCTTAATTGCCTCCTTACCATTGAGGAGTTTTTGAACTTCTGTTGCAGTTCGTCAGCTGTGTCCTTTTGTAGTGAAATGCCCCTCATCTGTGTAGTCTCTTCTCATAGGAAAGCTGCTCCATATCTTGACAGTGGTTTCTTCTGACCATCTGAACTTCCTCTCAGTTATATCTAAATGCTCAAATTCTGTTACTGTCGAGCTAAAATTTACAACAAAGTGACTATTTGAAATGGGTGTTCATGCATTCCTTTTAATTGGCTTGTCCAACTGAAGAGTCTTTTTTCAAGGCTGGCTGCAAGGTGTCATTTCTATAGCAACCTTATTTCTCAGCTTGTAATCTCAAAAAGAAATACACTTGGCCTGTCTGCACTGCCGGTGTATTTGTGAGTACGATTTATCTGTCCAGTCCCTGGTATATAGCAATTAGATGGCCGTGCCCAAGTCATGACAGGCTCCTTTACTTCATGTTCCTTAGATGGAGAAAAGGCATTTTCCGGTAGAGTTTCTTCCTCTACTCTTGTCATGGTTTTGCCTGGGTTGCTGTTGACTTCCTTACTGGCAGCTGGTGTGGGGCTATGTTTTGGGTTTGGGCTGGGAACACTGTTGATAGCGCACTGATGTTTTTTGGTTGTTGCTGAGCAGTGAAGGCCCTTTCTGCTCCTCACACTGCCCCACCAGCAAGTAGGCTGGGGCTGCATGAGAAGTTGGGAGGAGACCCAGCTGGGACAGTTGACCCCAGCTGACCAAAGGGATATTCCATGACATGCGATGTCACGCTCAGCATATAAAGCTGGGGAAGAAGAAGGAAGGGGGGGACATTTGTAGTGATGGCGTTTATCTTCCCAAGTCACCGTAATGCGTGATGGAGCTCTGCTTTCCTGGACATGGCTCAACACCTGCCTGCCAATGGGAAGCAGTGCATGAATTCCTTGTTTTGCTCTGCTTGTGTGTGCAGCTTTTGCTTTATTTATTAAAGCAAATTATTATCTCAACCCATGAGTTTTTTCTCACTTTTACTCTTCTGATTCTTTCCCCCACCTCACCTGGGGGGAGTGAGCGAGCGACTGCGTGGTCCGAGCTGCTGGTTGGGGATAAACCACAACAACTCTGCAAATTATCTAGGCAAGGTCACATAAATTACCTTCAAGACATACCAATTTCTCTCCATGTACAAAAATGTAAAGAAGCCCAGAGTGATTAGGTGATGTTTATGTGTCCATCTTTAGATATAAAAAACCCCAGAGGTATGAAGCCCATCTCTAATTGATTGATTAACTTTGTCATCTTTCCAATCTTACTTTCTTCCTTTCCTTCAGGAAATCAAAGCATTTAAAAAATGAACTTTTTTGATTTTAGGGGCATAAAGTATATTTATTAAAAACACTCAAAAGATGGGAATGAATAGGTATGATTCTACTACAAAACAGAGCAGTAACAAAAACACTGATTTTTTTGCCAAATTTCAGCAAGCGTACTGTCATACTGTGTACTATTCAGCTATTTGCTAAATGTAAGGTCAACATGGTTAAGCAGATTTGGGATTAATATCTTTGCTTATTGTGTTGTGCTCAGGAAGACATACTGCATTCAATAAGAAAGATAATTTACTTTGAAATATTAAATAGTGGATTGAATGTGGCAATAGATTAATCACTTTTCGCATCAGATCTATGCCTCTGAAATATGTGTCTCCTATATATGTCAGGACCCTGTAGCAGCAGAGCTGATGAATTAAATGTGCATGATTACCTGAGTATATGTACATTTTAAGAACACGGTGAAATTAGCAGGTATATGAAAAAAGTGATAAATAAAGAATGAAGCCACTTCCTTGCTAGTGGAAGTTTGAATCTAGTTTGAATCCCAAACAGCAATCCTTTTTTTTTCTTTTTTTTTTTTTTTTCCAGAAGGGCTCTTCCCTTCTTTTTTGAACACTCATTTGAAACCTTTGCAGTGTGCCAGTATAAAAAAAAATAATATTATGGAACATTTACACAATAAGCCAGTCACCCATCCTGTCATTTTCCACATCCCCATTGTAATTATTTGAAATCCTTATGCTTGAAGACGAGTTTTTCTCCCTCCCAACCCAAATTCTATTTTCGGAGTAGACTTGTAATTGTGTGTTTGTTAATATAGCTGTCTGTTGCCATGAACAATGTGAGGTCACCAATTTTCTATTACAGCTTTGCCACAGAGCTAAGGACTGTAAAACAGCTAGCACTTACTTGAATGCACCATTTTTTGTTTATATTGTTTTGTTTTCTTCTGCTATCAATCCAAATTATATCCATTGTAAATAACTAACTAATGTTTTGATAGTCTGGAGTTATTCCTAGTGTTACAGTTTGTATGTGACTTTTGTATTTAATATTCAATGCTCAGATGTTCTCCATTTAAGACTTGGCAACAATTTTCCTGGAAGTAAATTGAGAATTTATGCATATGAAGCATTTTTAAGATGTCTTATTTATCTAACTCAGTGTTATTTGCTAAGAAAAAGCTTGTCTGATTACAGATTACGTTATATCGTGGCATCCGGTGCTCAAAATATTTGTATTTTGGATTTATATTTATGCACTTTTAAAACTTCAGTAGAGTCCATACAGATGGCTGTAATTTATTTTATCAATACACCGTCAGTGCTACGGTTTATACTGCTGTCACAGTTTCTTCTAACTCTGGTATTTTTGTCCATCCGTCTTAAACTCTTTTTTATATATATATAATTTATATGTCCCAGAATGGATTAATTAATTGAAAAACATGAGGCAGATTCTGAATAAGAACTGTCGTGGCTACTTTGAAGTCAGAAAGTTATGTCATTATGGCTGTGACAATTCGGAGCAGTGGAAGGTTTGGCTCAGAACATCTGTACGTCTTCAGTACTTTACATCCTTAATAAACACATTATTTATAACTTGAAACTAATGGTTTCAACAAGGCTAAAGATTAACACAGAATCACCAACAGGAGCATGGAGAGAAAATAAGAGTTATGTGATGATATTTTTTGGAAAGGCTATTTTAGGCATTCCTGCCCTAAAACCAGCAGCATTAGAAAACATGAAAAAATATGTACAATTCACACCAGATATTGCTGATTTCTGTCATGAGGAGATTTCTTCAGTTGCTATAAAGTAGATATTTTCTCTGAAGCTATATTAGACATCTTTGGTTTTGCTGTTCATTTTATGCGATAATAATGTGAGAAAAAAATGTTTGTTTGCATGCTGAACGAAAAGACAGTTGGGCAACAGGATATAGGTGCCTCACCCTGACCACCCTGTTATGGAAGAAAAAAAAAAAAATTGAAATATTTTTTAAAAGAACAGCACAAAATTAATAAAGTATGTGGAGATAAGTTTTTCCATGTTATTTAGGTTCTGTGAGTGTATAAAAACATGTCCACGTTTTGTCAGGATATCAGACAAGCTGGACTAAGCAATTGCAGCACTGCTGAGTGGAGAATTCAGCAGTTCAAGGGTCCCAGGGCAAAAACTGAAACACAGCAAAAGTTGAAAATGTGCCTTTATGCACATTCGGAAGTAGGTTAATCTGAGTGTATTTGCTGCTGTCTCTCTCTCGTCTCAACAGGCTGCTTCTGCCTTAGCTGAAGCCGCAGCTTCACCCGCTCCACAGAGAATTCAAACTCTCTCCTCCCTGGTTTCAGTCCAGCCATAAGCCTCATCACTTTTCACACAGTACCACTGAAAATAAAAATCAAGCTGGGAGATGTTGCAGAGCGATCCAAAATTTAACAGATCTCATTGTCAACTTTTTGATTGTGTATCAAATCAGGACGTGATTCCTGCTGAAGATTGCGCTTAAGCGTATTTGAACACGTGCTTAATTTTAAGCATTTGTCCAGGAGATTTTAAACATCAGTATCTTCCTCTCTGATTGAATATTTTTTTTTTTTCATAGACTTTACAGTATACCAGGTGAGGCAAACACCTCCATTCTGTGCCAGCAGTCAACATACTCCTAGCTCACTCTCCGGCTAGAATTATGTACTACCGCGACCCTGGAAAATACTGATGATACAGCACGAGGAAAAAGTATTTACCATGAACACTGTTCTCTTCAGTAGTATCTTTTTACTGACCTCCGATTCTGTCAAAGCAGCGTGCAGGGCATTGGGTTGTAAATTTAGGAAGGATTCAAAAGAGTCATACCTTTAACTCATTGTCTGACGATGACTGGGATACTTAAAAGTCTCCTGGCTTAAAATTAATGGGGTTTCTGGTTTTAAAGTGATTTAAAAATTATAAATGGAAAATTACATGCAGGAACAAAGTAGTAATGGTTTATTCATTACATCTGTTTTAACATCTGATAGCCAAGACACCAGAATGAACAAATGCTTCAGATTCGCTTGTCATCGATGAATGTCTTCCCAGCCCAGCAGAAAACAAAACACATTGTTATCATTACCTGATATTTTTACAGTGCATGAATTGAACTTGCACTTAAAAGCCAGTGCTTTTTATTGCAACACAATAAATTCACCTGCACAGAAGCTGGTAAGTCTTTGGCAGGTATGAATAATAATCTTAAAACCATTTACACTAGGTGTAAATCTCGTAGCTATATGCCTGATGTTTGTTTCCTCATTAGCAGAGATGATTTGAAAGGCAGATGTTCTTCTTCTTGAAAATCTGAGATACACCTCTAAACTCCCATATTGTTTGTACCTACAGATGAAATTAGAACTTCCTCCTATTGTCTTTGTCGTATGTCCCATCGTCCCTAACTGACGCATATTGTATAGTCTACTCTTTTCAAAGACGGCTATGGCGTTTTCAAGATGAAACTGTTTCTAAAACTAAAAAATGGCCAAAATCCAAAGATTATTATCGCCTCATCCATTCCTCGCAATGTTGCATGAGAGGATTTTCCTTATCACAGGCATACTTTCCGTGGTCTTGTCTTTGATTTCACACTAGCAAGAGATGTTATTATGGCACTTTGTTATGATTGAGACTAAGTTGTAAATTTTCTTTAAAATAAATTTTTAGTAAAGGGAATTGTGAGTCAATGGCTATGACTTGATTTGAATGATTTAAGTATCATTAGGGCTGGAAATCTTATAAATTACAGGGAATATCCCAGCTTTTTACTGAAGAAACCCATTTTTTAACAGAGCTTGTATAGCAATATAGAAGGGGAATTTCTAGCTATCACTACTCTAACCACATCAATTTAACTCTTACTTTATTACAAACAAAATCTTTTCTTTTTTTTTTTAAACAATTATGCTAATCACCAGCACATGAATAATTGGGTCCATAGAAGATTTTACAAGTCAAATGAGAGTGAGAAAGCCAGATGTATGTAGAATATCTAAGTTTTAATTGGTGGTTATTCAGGCATTATCTCTACCTTTGTAACAATACCAAAATAAGGACATAGCCAAAACAATTGAGAATGACGTATTTTATACTGAAGGGAAACAGCTTTTTTATGAACCATCAAATTAATCTGTGGAGTTTATTGCCATAGCTGTCCCAGAATATAGTACACTGTTTTTTCTCAAAACTAAATTAGACATTTATTTACATATAAAATAATGTTTACAATTACATTATATCTGCAGGATAAAAGTGATCACAGTTGCAACCTTTATTTTTTAGGTCATCAACAAATCACTAATTCAGTAATTCAGAGAGTTATGGGAGAGGGAACTTGGTTTGGGGAGATATTACTCCATAATTACCAATAATGTAATTTCACAGACTTTTCTCTTTGATATCATAAAATAGAAGAAGAGACCACACAGCAATATTAAAAATGTGTGTGCCTAGAGTATTTTTTTTTCTTTTCTTCTTTTCATGGACAATATACTTCATAGATTATATCATCTTCAATTTGTGGGTACATTCCAAGTATTGATGATAGGAATAACAAATACATCCATTTGTGAGAACATGTTATCTGAGTACCGGTATAGGTTGCCTCGTAGGTTGTGGAGTCTACCTCCTTAGAGATATTCAAAAACCATCTAGACATAGTTCTGTGCAACGGGCTTTAGGTGGCCCTGCTGGGGCTGGGTGGGGGTTGGACAAGGTGACCTCCAGAGGTTCCTTCAACCTCAACCATGCTGTAATTCTGTATGACAAGTGGTCCAGTAGTTCTAACTTCTAAAGTTGTAACTAGTGAATAACAATGGCTTCTTTTCTCCTTTACAGCTATTTTCTTTAGTCTAGCTCTAACAAACTTTTGCTTGCCACAGGTTTAGTTGATATATACACGTTTGTTTTTTTTTTTTTTTTCCATGCAAAAAATCACTTTGAAAGGATTCCAAAATGTAGATCTGTATTTATGGTTGGGAAACAGTTTG
This sequence comes from Vanellus vanellus, assembly GCF_965231255.1. Lineage (NCBI taxonomy): Eukaryota > Metazoa > Chordata > Aves > Charadriiformes > Charadriidae > Vanellus > Vanellus vanellus. Next base: position 5,190,142 of record NC_138906.1, on the reverse strand, counting down.
TTGTTTTGTTTTGTTTTTTTTTTTTTCTCCAAGATTTAGAGACATTAATTCTAATGAAAAGAAGCAATTGTATTTAAATTTAATTGTATTCAAATTTAATTGTATTCTTCACTCCTAATTTAACTCAATTCTCTACTCCTTTTCAGGGTGCGCAATGATTTCGATGTGCTTACAAACCGACTGATTGGCAGCCATGGCTATTGTACTCAGGTAAGTTAAGCGTACGGTCTTGGGGATGTCATATGCCTCTGCATGCAGAGCTGTCAACTGACCTCTGGGAAGAGGTGGCATTTCTTATTTTAAGTTACTTGTGTTTTTTTTTTTTTTTCCCATAATGCCAACTGCCTTCATCCTTTTATTCTCTTTTCCTTATGTTTTGGCGTGTTGTTTTCTTTGCTTTCGGAGCCTCTGCTTTGTGGACTGGTTTTCTGGTCCTCCTGTGTCTGTACCCGTGTGTACATGTGCACGTACTCCTCCCATCTGCCTCTTTGGAACTCCTTAGTTGATTTTAGTCCTGAGATATCGTTGAGACTGCAAGCTGAGTTTCCTCCCTGACGTTTCAGAAAGGTGACTGAGGTTGCATGTCCGATCGTACAGCTCCTCTCTAAATGCTCACTGCTTGGCTAACTGAGGTGATGCTGACTGAAGCTGGTGCTTCAAACTGGAGACACCGACTTTGTATATATCTGTCTAAAAGACGTGTGGTGCTGGGAAATGAGCAGTCTGAATTGCAGCCTGACACTGAGGACCACAGTTGTATGTTGTCTATATTCCAGCTCATGCCCTGTGCCAAACATCTCCCACTGGCTGGCTGTAGGCCTGCAGAGGCCTTTCCACTCGGTTGGAAATGCTGTACCTTGGACACGTAGGTGGAATGTAGGTCCCAAATTTCTGGGACACAGATTCCCCCAAAGATGGGTCATAGGCAGTTGTGTGGTCTGATTATGATCCATAGCTATTAAATGTACTGCTATTTTGGCAAGTTTCATGTTATTCCCTTGTACTGTTGCTAGAAGACTTTTATACTGTGGTTACGTGGTGATTCTTCAGGAAGGTGGTGGAACATCACTGGTGGATTAGAAGTCCTAAAAACATCACTAAGAACCTGTAAACTTTGGGGAGTCCTTTAGGAGAAACATGAGGCTATAAATGTGCGCAGTATTTTTAAAATCATACATCAAGTCCAACCAGCATTACCAGTGTTATTCATGTCTTCGGGCATGGTAATTTAAACTATTTTTTCTGGAAACTTTCTTCTTGTTATTTCCCCTCGTGTTTCTTGACATATGTTATTTATAAATAGTTAGCAGCTTCGTTGCTGTAGCACAGTCTGCTGCTAGATATTGTTACATGCTGTTATGTCCTAACTGGCCCTTGTGGGATCTTATGTTAAGCAAAATGTGTAGTCTCTCTGTTCCTTGAACGTTATGCACACTCACATGCTCACGTGCGCTCACGCCCACCCTCTCACGTGTATTCAGCCTCTGACACACCCATACCTCTAGTTCGATCGGAGAGGAAATAATCGACAATCTGCTATAGTAAGAACGAGTACATTTGTGATGTGGACCAGATGTGAAGCCATATGGCTGAATGTCTTGCTGAATGAGCCTGAAGTTCATCCAGAAATAATTACTGAGAAAAAAATATCTTGTAACAAGTCTTGTCCAACATACCACAAACATCACTAAGCACATGCAGAAATATCAGATAGTATTACTGTACAGGCCTTTAATTTATATCATTCATGCTGCAGATTTCATTGTAGAGAAGAACGGACACCAAAATGTTTTTGCTTGAAAAAACCCCAACAGCAATGTGAGAAGGTTGAGAGTTGTATGTAAGAGTAAATTGATTATCAGCAGTTTGCCTCTGGAAAGGTGAACATTGAAAACTCAGCTAATATTTCCTCATTTTACTTTGGAATAGAAATTCCCCAAAATACCTGGAAAAAATTAGTAAGCAATCCTAATCCTAACCCTAAATTTAAAGCCACCACATAAATTAAGGGTCTGGTACATGTGTAACTATCAATCCTGAATCAATCTTGTACTGATGTCTGGTAGAGACAAGACATTTAACTACTGGTTTGTTGTTTTTTATAAATATGTCACAAACAGGAATTGGTGAACTTGCTTCTCACTGGCAAAGCTGTGTCCAACGTTTTCAACAACGTGATAGAGCTGGACTCTGGAAATGGGAACATCACAATTTTGAAAGGTGTCACAAGCCGCAGTGATATTGGTTTGCTGTCTCTCTTCGAGCATTATGATGTTTGTCAGGTATGCTTTCCATTATTCTCATTTTAATTAAAAAGGAAACAATTAAATTTAAAGTTGCCTTGGAGTTAGTATAGCAGCTAAGAAATTATGGGCTGCATTCAGTTGCTCACTCACAGGCACGTAGTGCTGTTTTAGACACAGCGAGGCAGAGCATGGTCTCCCTTCTGCATGCAGGTTCTGTGTCACAGCTGCCACCCCTGGGGAAATGTCTTGGGTAGTCTACAGCATCTCAAATCTTACATGCCTATGTCGTTTTCTAACCAATCGCCTGAAGCCAGAGTCAGCTTACAGACTGGCACACTTCTATTCAAGTAGCTACTGTAGAGATCTGTATACATGAGCTAGGACCTGCTCAGTGCAGTCTGTGGACTTGAAAGCTGTTCAGCTGACTAAGCATAATGGTGTACTCTAGGCTGAGCTGAACAAGTTCCCCTGACAGTATTCACTAGATCTCCACTGGTGATAGTAGAGTTGAGACTACTCCACTACTCCTACAGAACTCAGAGGGTTGTGATCAGCGGCACAGAGTCTAGTTGGAGGCCTGTAACCAGTGGTGTCCCCCAGGGGTCAATACTCGGTCCAATTTTGTTTAATATATTCATTAATGACCCGGATGAGGGGACAGAGTGTATCCTCAGCAAGTTTGCTGATGATACCAAACTGGGTGGGGTGGCTGACACCCCAGAGGGACGTGCTGCCATCCAGCATGACCTGGACAGGCTGGAGAGCTGGGCAGAGAAGAACCTAATGAGGTTCAACAAAAGCAAGTGCAAGGTCCTGCACCTGGGGAGGAAGAATGCAAAGCACCAGTATAGGTTAGGGGCGGACCTGCTGGGAAGTAGCTCTGAGGAGAAGGATCTGGGGGTCGTGGTAGACAGTAAATTATCCATGGCCCAGCAATGTGCCCTTGTTGCCAAAAAGGCCAATGGAATCCTGGGCTGCATAGGGAAGAGTGTGGCCAGTAGGTCGAGGGAGGTCATTCTCCCCTTCTACTCTGCACTGGTGAGGCCACAACTGGAATACTGTGTCCAGTTTTGGGCTCCCCAGTTCAAGAGGGACAGGAAACTGCTGGAGCGAGTCCAGCGAAGGGCAACTAAGATGATGAAGGGATTGGAGCATCTGCCTTATGAGGAAAGGCTGAGAGAGCTGGGACTCTTTAGCCTGGAGAAGAGAAGGCTGAGGGGAGACCTTATTATGGTGTACAAGTATCTCAAGGGTGGGTTGAAGGAGGATGGAGCCAGGCTCTTTTCAATGGTTCCCAGTGACAGGACGAGGGGCAATGGGCACAAGTTAGAACACAGGAAGTTCCGTTCAAATACACGGAAACAGTTCTTTACGGTTCAGGTGACAGAGCACTGGCACAGGCTGCCCAGGGAGGTGGGGGAGTCCCCTTCTCTGGAGATTTTCAAGACCCGCCTGGATGCAGTCCTGAGTGATGTGCTCTGGGCAATCCTGCTTTGGCAGGAGAGTTGGACTAGATGATCTCTAGAGGTCCCTTCCAACTCTGAAAATTCTGTGATTCTGTGAGACACCCAGCTCACATGTGGACACCTATATCTTAGTCATATATATATAAGCAACAGAATCTGAAGCTGAAAGTCAATCAAAGTATTCAGTTTTCCATGAGTTGCTATGTGATGGGGAGCCGGATCGATTGAATCCTCTACTCCATGCTGTAACGGTGGTGATATTGTATTAGCAGTAAAGAAAATAATAGACAATTAAAATAGCTGTCAACATAATGGAAATTTTCCCTTGAACATGTCTTTGAAATTAGTATTTTAATTGTAGTCTTCATGAAAATTAAAAGATAGATTCAAAATGTCAAAGAAATGACAGCCATTAATTTACCTCTGGAAAAACTTATATAAGAATTTCACTGGTTCTCCATCAACAGACGTTGTCATCAAGGTGGACATCTTTCCTAAAGACATGTTCTATCTTAAACAGACAATCTTGTGTTTGATGCAAGGATATTATTTGAAGTTCTCTTCCTTGTGTTAGATACTAGATTAGATAATTGTGACGGTCCCATCTGGATTTGCAGTCAGTGCCTGTATAAAAATTTGAAACTGATTAGCAAAGAATTTGTTTGTACTGATCTAATATAAATGTGTGACTGAAAACAAAGCTTGGTTTTAACTGTTTCCCATATGTCTGAAGTCAGTTACATTTTCCTACTACTGACAAATTGGAAATTTTGTTATTTTTAATTAACTCAATCCTTTACATTATTCACAAGATTATAACGAGGCTTAAATTCAGCCAAGACGGCGTATCAGTGTATCCAAATCAGATTAATTCAGAAAAAATGGATTAAAAATAAATTAGCTTCACTGTCTAGTTCAAGCTCCACATCCTTTTCTATAAACAATGTAACATTTAAAACCTCAAAAAATGGTTATGCACCACTGTAGCATTTTTTCCATTCTCCAGTGAGGAAAATTACCTCTAAGCAGCAAAATGGTAAGTGAGGTCAGTGCAGGTAAGAGCTATTTCTTTCCCATCTGCCCTCTAAAAATAAAATAAAAAGTTACCCAGAGAATCAGACACTGTCTTCCACTTACTCTGCAAATTATACAGTGGAGGGGGTCTGTTTGTTCTGCTACTGTGCTCTTGCATGGGGGCTGGACTCATGAGCAGTGATCTGTTTTCCAAGCCAGTGACTCTTAATCAGTTACAGAAAATCCAGTAGACGTTGTTTACTTTTTTTTTTTTTTTCAGCCTACGCTAGTTAGGCTTCTGATGCAAATTGTCTACTTTTTATTAAGAACATCTGCGAGTGCTCTGCATTTCAGTTCATACGTCTCGGCGCACGCTGCAATGCCTGCCTTAGGACTAGAACAAAAGTCAGATCTGGTGGACTTTGGCCTCGAGTCTGAGGAGTCTCCACTGTGGCTTCAGATTCTGCTTTCTGTTACAAAGATATTAGTTTAGAACAATTTAGAAGAAAGAAATGCCACTGATAGTTTGCAGTAGTGGAGCTGAGAATAGAATTTGTTTGTAAGTCTTTTGAACTGACTCTTTTCTTCCTCTCAGTGTTTCGGTAAGTAGATTCAGCATCCAATTACATTGTGGCTATGAGGATGGGAACTGAAACCAGTAATGGAAAAGGACTGTCATTTTTTTTTTTTTTTTTTTTCCTCCTTTCCAAGAGTAAGAAAATCCTGAGCGTGATATATGGTGAATCATAGACATTAGAGTTGGAAAACTCCCTTTAGGTCATATCCAGCCAATGTCTCAGGGGATAATTCAGGATATTTTTATGTCCTGTTATATAGTAGGCTTTCTTTTAAAAATCTGTATCCATGAAGCTCCTGCCTTTTTGTTCAGATGGCTATTTATTAGTTGATTTTAGTGCAAATAACTGTGATCTTACCTTTTTTCTCACACGTCTCTACTTTAAAATATGAGGAAGTGCAAATACAGATTTGCAGGTACCTGCGAATGTGGAAATTTTAATATCTGCTGCCCAGCTTGTGCTTTGGGTGTACTAATATTAAATCTGACTGTTCATTTACTTAGTTTCCTCTAATTATCATTCTTACTTCTAATCCAGCCTTCCCCTTCAACAATTCATCCCCATCCGCCAGACATTTGCAAGCTGATGTAACAGTTCCTCCCTTTTTCATCAGTACATCCTGTCCAAAGCTTATTTTTATTGCTCTACTCCAGACCTCTTCCAACTTCAGAAAGAGATATGCAAGATTCCAGGCTAGATGCAGTTAATCCACACAGAGAAAGATTTCTATACCATTTTATCTCCCTTGTCTAGTATGTGAAGTATTTGTATACAATCAACAATTTCCTTGGCATGTCTTCTGAGTTGCAAATATCATGAGGGCATTAGAACTGAATTAATCCTTCTGACAAACTTCAACAGTAGCAAATCAGAACACAAGGATCAGTACCTTTTTTCCCCAGTGATTCCCTGAAGAACCCCTCTGTTGCTGATCCAGTAATCTCTTTCAGTGGATCACGCCGAATGTGTTTATCTTTGCTGATTGGAAAAATGTGTGCTGCATGTAACTTGTCTGGAATTATTAATATCTGATCATCACTTTCAGTCCTAACAGATCACCATACTCCGTATATTTTTTGTAATGTAATTACTTGCTGCAAATTATTTCACAATGACAGATGGATTCACTCAATCTATTTCATATGCAAATGTTTAGTTTCGTAGTGACATTCCGCATTTTAATGCAAAAAAAGCTAGGAGTCCAAATTTGATACTTCTTGGTAGACAAGTTGCACATCTTTGGATTTATTTTCTTTGTGCTAAACCCATATTTAGGCTATATTAATTCCATCTGATCTTACACATTTAACTAAGAAGCCTAAATTTAAGATTTTAGGTTTCCTGGGATTTCTTTTGAGCTCTTAAAGCAGTAGAAATATTTCCAAAAGCTGGTGAGCCCGCATAAAATTGGTGCAGGTTTTCTTGTGTTTGCCAGGCTGCAGCATCCAGCAGTTCAGCCGCGGTCTCAGGGAAGCTGAGTCATTTCTGCAGCGGGGACAAGACCTCAGGGAAAGGAGTGAGGCACAGAAGTGGGCAGGGCCAATTATAGAATTTGTGAGTGAGAAAGTCCCTGCATTTGGGTCAGAGTCTTTGGCCTAAATGCCACATTAAAATTGCAGGTGAAAAAACTTTGAATGATGAAATGCTCTTTTCCAAACTTTTTGTCGTGCTAAAAGTAGAAACAGATGGAAACAGATGCTCCTTATATTTATACCAGACCACTTAAGAGACTTAACAGTGACAAAAGGGAAAAATAAGGTGCATTCTCATCTGAAGAATTTAAAAGATACTACTACTATTAGTAGCATTTATGTGTCATTTTCTATGAATAGATTTGTGCTTTGCAAATACATTTTACAGAGGGTGTGACAGACAAACAAAAGTCAAAGTGCTTATCCCAATAAGTCATCCAGTAAGGTAGTGGCTGAACTGGGAAGGGAGTATGGGCTTTCTGAATCTCTCATTCTAGAGTATGATACTGGCTGATGAATTTGGCCATCCTTCTGAAATGCTTTTTGAAACCGCTTTAGGTATGTGCTGTTGTACATGAAGTAGTGGAAGTATTCAAGGTGGGGGTGTGGTGGACAGCCGGCTGAGTATGAGCCAGCAGTGTGCCCAGGCAGCCAAGAAGGCCAACAGAATCCTAGCCTGCATCAGGAATAGTGTGGTGAGCCAGACTAGGGAAGTAATCATCCCCCTGTACTCGGCACTGGTGAGGCCTCATCTCGAGTACTGTGTTCAGTTTTGGGCCCCTCACTACAAGAAGGACATTGAGGTGTTGGAGCGTGTCCAGAGAAGAGCTACAAAGCTGGTGAAGGGTCTGGAGGACAAACCTGAACGACGAGGAACGACTGAGGGATCTGGGGTTGTTTAGCCTGGAGAAGAGGAGGCTGAGGGGAGACCTTATCACCCTCTACAACTACCTGAAAGGAGGTTTTAGAGAGATGGGAGCTGACCTCTTCTCCCTGGAGACAAGTGATATGACAAGAGGAAACGGGTTCAAGTTATGTCAGGGCAGGTTTAGATTGGATATTAGGAAGCATTTTTTCACTGAAAGGGTTATTAAACATTGGAATAGGCTGCCCAGAGAGGTGGTGGATTCACCATCCCTGGAGGTGTTTAAGAAAAGGGTAGATGAGGTGCTTAGGGACATGGTTTAGAAGTGGTGGCGTTTTTATCAAGGTAGGTTAATGGTTGGACTTGATGATCTTAAAGGTCCCTTCCAACCTCACTAATTCTATAATTCTAAGGTTATTTGTCTCTTTTGAACCTTGACTCTGATTCTTCGTCTTCAGTCATTCTCTCCTGCTTTTGACCTGTCCTGCTATAGTAGGTGAACCTCCTATCATCTGACCTCCCAAACTCACCCTACTCTGATTCTTGACAGTGTCCAAGTCTCTGCCTCAGCTGTCAGCATTTCAAGAGACTGATGTCTTTTAGTTTTTGCATTTCTGAAAATGAAGAGAGAACATGGCATTGACAAAGAAGTTATGCTCATTTTTCCTGTTCTTTTAAAAAGAGAAACATAAATAAACAGAATTTATTCATTAAAATTCCACAGATGGTAAATATTATCTGTGGTCCTTTTGATGAAACCAGCACACTCTGTGCTATAACAAGACCTACTTGAATTATTAAATTCAGCACACATGCTCTGACTTCTGGCACCTCACCTGTTTATTTGCCCTGTGGAACGTCCTTCCTATAACCTTCTTCGCTGGGAATTATGTCTGCTAAACAGGCGCCTTTCTCAGTCAGATGGACCGGATTCAAGCCAGGTCATTGGTGGGGTTGTGGAGGGGGAGGTTTAGAAAGAGGTTTTTAACCATCTCGTTTAAGAAACCAACAACAAAAATATGCATGTGCAAAATGGAAACTGATGGTTGGTTTTAATTTTCCACCTATTTTTCAGTAATGGGTACGCGGCAGATACTGTGTCGTGCAGATGCATTCGGCAAGGGACCCTGCTATTTGTGTAAGACATTTGTGAGCACCATTGTGGGCAAAACCATGTGATACATACAAGGTTGACTGAAACAAGGCTGACAAAGCATTGGGCATTTAAAAAGTCCTTGTTTTTACATCTTCCTTTCTAGCCTGGAACTGCAATTTTCTTCAATGAAGTTCTATTGTCCTCCTACTCATCCATGGACAGTTATTTTCCCAGAGGCCAGTCACTGTTGCTGGGATATTGGCATTGATTTCTTGTCAACTTCCTTCCAAATAAAATAGAATCACAAAGTTTTTATTTAAGACAATAAGAATAACAAACCCCACATGTTTAAAAGAATTCTGCATGCTTTGCAAACAGACAAACCAGAAAATGATAAGTCAAATATTTTCCACATGTCTCTAGATTATCCCATCTAACTTCAGGTCCTTTATAGGCTGAAAATGGTTCAGGTAAGAGTCCAGCCAACTCCCTTTATAGCTGATGAACAGAGGGGTCTAAATTTCTGACAATACCCATCTCTTCATTGCTTGATTGTACGGACAGCCAAAGCCCAGGGGCCAGCCTAAGTGAGAGAGCCTAGAAATTGATGCTGAAGGGTTAAGCGGACTGAATCTTGACCTATATTCATCATTGCAGTGAAGTCGTGTACTGAAATGAATTACAAACTCCTTCATGTCTATTGAGGCTATGGCAAAGTGCTGAAATCTGAGGGATGGTCTGAATCTCCCTCAACATTTCTTCACTTGATGGGAGTTACCAGGAAAGCAGCAGAATGGGATAAGGATAAAGAAAAGATCCTGAGGCTACCTGGCGCCCTGACGTCTATTTGCCATGTCACAACTGCCGTCTTCTTTTATGTTGTGGCAGCATATGAGAACTTCAGTCAAAAGCCAGTGCTTTCCAGGAGTCTTTTCTTTGGTTTGGAAGTCCTGGGATTGAACACACATCTCTTTCTGTTCTCCTTCATTAATGTTGCCCCTTTTCCTCCCCAGTTCATCATCAGAAAGATTTCTTTTTCTACAACAAAAGGGATTCAAAGCTGCAGAGAAATTATCTAGGGTTCCCACGCAGCAGTAATGTTTTCTACTACAATTTACAAATATCTGGCTAAAAGCTCTTAAATTTCTGCCTAACCAGGTACAGTCATTAAATTATGCATACTCTGAATGTCAGATATTGTGAACATCAGTTTTATTTTTCGTAATGTGATTGAAATATTGTACATATTTATGGCAATAACTTTACCCTCAGAGTGTCTCTTAACTATATACAAATATAATAGTAACATGGCTGACCTGGTGTTTTAATAGTGGAATAGGTGAACTGAGTCAGTGGTGTTCTGATCACCCGAGGGCTATTGCAAAGGTATCTGTTTTTGCACCGTTGACACTTCAGTCTTAACACCGTCGGAAAATTGTTTAATATTAATTCACTAAAGGTCGTTGCAATTGTAGGGAAAAAAATGTTGACAGAAGAAACAATAGGCTGTGGCCTGGAACTGTGAAAGCTCTGTGTAATGATCCTTTTGTCTGTCAATCCCATCCTAGTACAGCTGGCAATTACTTGACAGGACCCAGACCTCGGTGGAATCGCACGGGTCTCAGTACTGCACTGTATGATTACATTGGAAAATAAGCGTCTATTCAGGCAAACAAACATAAAGAAAGAAACGACTGAATATAACTTTAATTTAAAAAAAAAAAAAAAGAAAAAGTAAAGTCCAACAAGCTAGGAAGTGAAATTATATTAAGTGATAACAAAACTCCTGGAGAAAAATACCATCACAGTAACCAGTGATCCCCCTTGGTTTTGATATCATCTTCTCTTCTTTGAATCATGGTCACTGCATAGGAGTGATAACCTAATGTTTGTTTCTGTTCGAGGTGAATTATGTAATGGAGTCCAAGAAACGCAGAGTCTAGGTTATACTTCTTGTTTGTTTCTTTTGGTATACACATGGCATACACATTGTTCAATGGGCAAATAAAATCTGAATGGTGAAGTACCGCACACTTATTCTGGCGGATATGTTGGAATAACTCTCCAGTAATAAATATTTTTCTGTAGATTTAATTTCACCATTGTGTGAATACACACTGAAGTCAGATGTGGAAAAAGACCACCCGGAGTGTTGAAAATGAGCCCTTTGAAGGTGCTTGCTTTTGAAAGGCTGATATTTTCCAAAGATGAGAATTGTGTCCCTGAAATTTATGAGCATTCTTAAGGGATTTGTAAGGGAGAGGATTAGGGTTAGTGAAGTCTCCACAGGAATGGAAAACATGCAGCATGAAAAGACACCTAATTCTTTCCCTCTCTTTTTTTTTTTTTTTCCTGAAGAAGACTAATGTGCATGTTTGAGAACAAATATTTTAATAGTAATACATTATTACTTTTTAACACATTACAATACTGCAAAATCCCTTAACAAAAATAATGACATTTAATAAATAGATTCAAGTCACATATCCCTGATTTGCCTTTGAAAGTCAGAGCCAGCATTGCATAGGGCAGCATACAACAGCTGGAAAGAAGAAGGGCCCCATTCTCTGGCAAGCACTTGCTGGATGACATACTCTGTCTGAGTTTAAAGGGTTTCCTGAGGAGTCAGAACACAGGGTGTTCGTGCTTGTTCTTCCCAGTCCTGCTTCAAGGTCCTGTTATAGTCCGGGATCACTCCCACCAACCAACCTGGCCAGGCAACTGAAGAAGCACTGAACAGCTAGACCAGATTAACGAGGACATCCTTTTAGTCCACTCAACAGTTGATGCTTGAGGAAGTGGGCAAAGGAATCCTCACGGTGAGGATTGTCCTTACTTTGTCAGTGGCATGGTTCCATATTGTATTTTTGCAGAAAAAATCTAGACATGTTTGGGGGAATGCTATGGGAGAGAGAAGTTCCTTACCGGAAGGAATGACGGATGTTCCTTAGACAAAGGAACATGTTTTGAGGGAGGAAGAAATTTTAGCCTTATGGATAAAGACCATTCCGTGCTGCTTGACCTTAAAGCTGGGGAACAAATCCTGAGCCTGTTTAATCTACTGCTGTAGGAACCAGAAGCCTCTAGAAGGTGATGATAGTGGGATAAAGAGGCAAGTAGTTTTGGGGAGAAGCACCCCTGTAGGGACCAGTCAACACCTGGAATGCAATTTGATGTTCAAGGAAGCAGCTAATCCTCAATTTGTGTAATTCATGTAACTGAAATGAAAACTCCCTTTTTATGGGATATGAGAATTTGTCCAGCATGAATTTATACTTTCCTTATTGTCTTAAAGTTCATGCCCTTGCCTTCCTCTGCAATTGAAAACTAAATATATTTGGAAAATATTCCTACAGACCTTATTTATCTGAACAATTTGTCCAGACTTCAATAGGACTGTGAGTAAGAACTGGAGTGGATGTGTGCTTTGAAACAGTTCTGTATCTCTCTAATCTTGTTTTGTCAAATGTTGTTTGACGAGGCTCGGAAGTTACTTTAGCAGACTTATGTAGGAAGAACACATTTTTAGGAGAAGACTGGCTGTTCCTTCTTGGCTTTGATTTATCTGCATACTGAAATATGCATGTTTGTGAGATGGAATCTTTTAATCCGTATCCCTCTAATTTGCCATCTTTTGTTGCATCTGCGTATTTCCCTTCTTGATAACTCCTGTTATGAGCATTTTTGTAAGCTTGTAAAAAAATTTCTGCACTTTTAAGCCAAGAATTTACATAAAAAGCAAAAATGTTGTATAAAAGGCTGTTTTAAATAAGTATTAGCAAAACAGTGAGTCAGGGAACAGTTACTTAATTAGCTAGAGACTTGTTATCTAACAGCTGAAGAAATTCTCATTGGGGAAGATAACTGATTTTGTACTCATGTAACACTTTAGATATAAATTCAAAATCTCAATAATAAAAAAACCACACACTCTTTATCACTTAGGATGCTCTTTAGACTTTTAATTACAACAGTGTATACGTTGGCTTCTGCCTTTTAGCAGTATATCGGATGACATTTGCACCCCCGTGCCCAAGGTGAAGAACTGAGGGCTGTACTGTAGAACCTGTATCACAAATCTACATCTAGAAAACACGTATGAGAATTTTTCTGTTAAAAGTCTTCCAGTTTCCACTAGCACCCACTGCATATGCTGAAGCATCATTTAAATCCCATAGTGGTAAAGATAAAGGTGTGATATCGAGTTGCTGGAGCGAGTGCAGAGGAGGGCAACGAAGCTGGTGAAGGGCCTAGCAGACAAATCATATGAAGAGCAGTTGAAGGAGCTGGGACTGTTTAGTTTGAGGAGGAGGAGGCTGAGGGGAGACCTCATCACTCTATACAACTATTTGAAAGGACACTGTAGAGAGGGTGGTGCTGGTCTCTCCTCACAGGTAATTAATGACAGAACCAGAGGGAATGGCTTCAAGCTCCAACAGGGTAGATTTAGACTGAACATTAGGAAAGAACTTTTCACAGAAAGAGTGGTCGGGCATTGGAATAGACTGCCCAGGGAGGTGGTTGAGTCACCATCCCTGGATGTGTTTAAGAGACGTTTAGATGTGGTGTTGGGGGATATGGTGTAGGGGAGAACTTTGTAGAGTAGGGTAGATGGTTGGACTCGATGATCCTAAGGGTCTCTTCCAACCTAGACAATTCTATGATTCTATGATTCTATGAAAGGTAGCAATAGGCAGAGGTGATTTCTGTAGGTTGTATCACTTACCATGTTACTATGCAAAACTCTTCAAAACTACCTGAGCCTCTAAACTAGCAGTTTCTTCAGTCCATGTGTGTATATTACAGAGAAGGAAATCTCATATTTCTATGCAAATATATGTGCACACTTGGCTGCCGTTCCTTATTTTGCAGATTGGTAGTGTACCAGCAGTGCAACATCTGTTTTGCAAAGGATACATAAAACTGAGGATAGAATAAAGTTGGTTGTACCCTGCATCCTGTACAGTAGTGTTTCTGTCTACTACAAGAATAATAAGCAGAGCTGTAGTCAGAAACATTCCACTTAAAGCAAGAAGTTTTATTTTGGTTTTCAGTTTCCCTGATCTATTTATCAAAGATACAAAAAACAACGATGGCAGAAAAAACAGTATTATTTTGAACTTAAATACAGCTTCCATTGACAGTAATATAGCTAATAATAAATATCTGTTGTAGCTGAATATTAAAATCACAGCTGGGAGAAATAAGGCTTCATTGCTACATTAAACAATCTAATCACAATTTTTACTCTGTTATTTACTACTGAAGGGACTAAAATCATGGTATCTGACTCATAACACATTAGTCTGAGGTGAAGAAAATACTACATGGTATTCACTGACCTCAGGGGATGCGGGAAACTTCCATGACTCATTTTATATCAGCATATATTAAGTTTCAAAACCATAGATACACTCCCCCAGGTATTAAAGTATCTATATATCTGCCTTAAAACATAAATTCCCTGAGAAATAACAGACATGAGCCTAAATATACATAAAATAGGTCTCAATCCTTTGCTGGACTTGAACCTTAATGACTATGGGGTGAAGCAGCAGAAAAAAAAATGATTAAACTGATAAATTGATACATACATAGATAAAAGCAGTTACTCACAAATCCAGAGAATTGCTGTAGTAGCCCACATTTTAAATAGATGGTAGATTTAAGAATAATACTTCAAATCAGTAATAAGTACAAAAATCATTTATAAGCAATTTCATACAGAATATTTAGGATATTTATAAATAAGTATACTTTCAAACTTTCAAAAGGAGGCCAAAGACTTAGAAAAGGCATCTAGTAAAGAAAGAATTGATTTTTTTCAGAGAATCATAGAATCATTTAGGTTGGAAAGGACCTTTAAGATCATAGAGTCCAACTGTTTCAGCTAAGAATATTTCATTTTTAAGAATAATGAATTAAAAAAAAGTGCTTCTCTTGTTGCTTCTTCTAGTAGCTGAAAATATTTTACATGTCTGGACTGCAAAGCTAGAAGAAGATGCTGAAATGAAGGGAATGTATTGTATTCTTAATCCAAGAAAAGATGTTGGGCTCAGTTTAGTTGCCCACACAGTGGTGTCTCATGTCATCTGAGATCCTATGGAGTCTCTTGCCCGACTTCTGGGTGCTGTCGCATAGGAGCATGATCTCCTATTGATCTCGTGTAGTATTCCTGATCTAAACTCGCTGTGGTTTTAGAGCTGTTGCAGAGGGTAGGGTTTCTTCTGGTTCTGATCGTCTGGAATATGATCTTTTTGCTGGATTTCATTACCTGCCTGTCACTCAAGGCCAGATACTTGCTTTATATGTTCCATGATTTACCAGAGCTACCCTGGTCTGCTTCATCAGCAGTATACGATGAGCCTTCATTTAGGTTTGTAGACTATAATAAATAAGTCATCTTATACATCTCATGTTTTTTACAATGAATTGTGTCTCCCCTCGTCCCCTGTGATGTTCTAATGTTTTGTATCTTTCTTTTAGGTTGGTTGTTACTTGAAGACCCCTAAATACCCAATTTGGTTGGTATGCAGTGAAAGCCACTTCAGTGTGCTTTTTTGTTTGGAAAAGGATTTACTAGGTGACTGGAAAACAGAGCGGAGATTTGATCTATATTATTATGATGGCTTGGCCAACCAGGAAGAAGAAATACGGTTAACGGTTGGTATGTACCACTCAGTTACTCTGCATTTCATCTCTGATGGTGGCAACAGCATCACATCAAAAAAGAAGAATCCAATAATACAAACAACAATGGTCTCAGGCATTGAAGATTATCTGTGTGCCTATTTCCAAATTTCCGTAATTAGTTTTGACAATTAATTGGGAAGTTGGATTTCATACAGAAATTTTGAGAATAAGCTCTTGAAAAGGGTTAAAAGGGAGCATGTGCTTCTTTATACAGCCTCGTAAATCTTTCAGTGACACTGTTTTCCAAGGAACAGATTGTGATCTGCCCTGTTCAGGCTCCCAGGACTATAAACCATATTTAACTACTCCCATTCTCATTCACATCTTCTCACATCGTTTCTACAGGCAGAAAGTACAAGTTTCCTGTTCCTCAACACTACGTGCCTGTAGTAAAATGAGCAGAGAGGGTGAGGAAGCGTGAAATCCTTGCTTCCAAAACCAGCTACTTCAGAAGATGGCAGGAGTCTGCTAACAAAGTCTAGTCTCTTACCTGCCTGTAAGCATACCTGGAAACACAAGCATGCAAAAAGTCTTCTGAACTGTTACACTCATTTTTTTCAGAAAATCGTGCCAAATTATGCAGCTGCTCTTACAGTAATTACGTATTTCTCCAACTGGAAGGCACTTGGACAAGAAGTATTCTGATGCTTAGAAAGCTCCTACTTATTGCCACATTAAGATATTCTTGACCACTAAATTCCTATTTGCTAATAATATCCTACTTATCTTTTATTTTCTTTCCTTCAGTATATTTATGCAATCTAATCAAATTCCTTCTCAATCTTAAGGAGCCACTTTATTGTCGTCCACTTTTTAAGCTGTCTGTACTCCTTATTTGCACTTACATTCTGGTTCTTGGACAGGAGTAGTTATACACGGCTGTTGTATGTTCTAATTGAGTCCATGTGGCAAAGCTGGTTGTATGGTGGCAGTGCTGGGGGCTTTAGCATCTCACAAGATCTGGTAGTGAATTCAGTTGTCTTTGTGCCTGTTTTTTATCCTTTTATTTTAATTAAAATCCCTGTCATTCTATTGTAGGGATCGCATTATATATTATCTCAAATAACTGCTTAACCTTTACAGGACTATAGTTCCAAACTGGTTCCCACATGGTGTGTCCCAGATAAAAGATTATTTGTAAGTGACACAGATGATATAGTTCAGCATAGGAGTAGAGAGAGAGACACATTTTTTCTATTGTGTTGTACCATGTAACATGCAGTCCAAAACAGATGTCCTTATCTGTCTTTTCATCATTAATAAATCAGGAATGTTTCCAAAATCCAGAGCTACCAAGCACTCTGTGATCCCGGGGTGAGAAAATGCGTAGAGTTTGTATAAATTTTTCTCTTTACTGTTCAACCTATTGTGGCATAGCTGTATATTTCACCTTAAATACTTAACTTGTATTGAGAGGTGGATATCTCTTTTGTTACGGCTATAGCCTCTTCCAGGGATGTGCCCTAGTAAATCTTTTGTTATCTGTGAAGTTCTGCAAAAGGCTGTAAAATGCAAATAATTTCATCATTCCAGGGAAATGCTTTTCTAGTTCTGGCTCTACAGTAATCCTTTGTTAGGTCTGGAGAAAAACTGAAATTACTTTCCATCCAAAAGGTAACATTGATCATACATCTAAACCGTGCATACAGTACCAGATGGAAAGATCAGAATGCTAAATATCACTGGCATTTCCATTGTGGAAATATCAACAAGCTATTTTGGTTAGGCAGGGTTACCTAGAGACACAACATGAGGTCCCGAGTGCTGCACAGCCACATCTCACTGGTCCTGGTTAGCAGAGCTGTTTGCTTTTCACTAGCAAGAAGGTGAATTCCTTGAAATGGGAATCTTGTTTATAATTAGGAAGATTACAATCGAAGTCACATTTCAGGAAATCTTGAAGAAAGGGAAAAAAGCCAGAAAGAAAGAGTAGAATTACTTTTTGGGGGTAATAGCAATTGCCACTTTGTATGGAAAATTTGGCCTGCTTCTCCTATTCATAACCATTTGCCAAAATGTAGACAAGGAATATGAAGTTCCTTGCTAAAAGCAGGCAGTGCCTGCTAGTGAATTCAACATACTATCCTAAACAGAGGAAGGTTCTTTACTTCTTTCCATTGGGGTAGAAATTTCTGATAGGCAGAGAAGGAAAACAAGCCGGCGTGTCTAAATTAATAACCCTCTGCATTTTGCTCATCTTCTTTTTTCAGCTGTTTAGGGACTGAGTGGAGATTCTGGGGGTTTTGTTATATGTCACAGAGAATACTTGCATGAAAGAGTGTGTTGTACTGCTCAGAGAGATACTGCTTCTCCTTTCTAGTATATACAGTTAACGCCTACCTATGTTAACATTTACAATATGTTGTCTCCAAGTGAAGAAACAGGGACTTTTTGTACAATCTGTTTTAATAAATCATTCTTACATCTCATTGGTGCATACCTTCCACTTAGTACTTTGCTATAGCCTTGGGGAAGAGTGGCTGGAAAAGTGCCCAGTGATAAAAGGCCCCGGGGCTATTTAAAAGACGTGTAGGTGTGGCACTTAAGGACATGGTTCAGTGGTGGACTTTGCAGTGTTAGGTTTACGGTTGGACTCGATGATCTTAAAGGTCTTTTCCAACCTAGATGATTCAGTGATTCTGTGTTTTTAAAAAGCAGCTGAATAACTGCTATGAAGACTGTAACTGAATTTCTCAGAAGATTCTTCCAGAGCCATAGGCACCATCCTCAGCCCCTTTGCAGATCCCACAGAAGATAGCACTGCAGTGAAATTAGCAGAAGTTCATATGCTGGAGACATCTAGGGAACAGTTTTTTCTGCACAGTTAAGATGAGATTGTTCCAATGTGCAAAAGTGTTCTGGAAAGGTGATTAATAAAACATCACTTTCTAAGGTTGCCGTTTAAAATATGAACAGTGTTTCTTCTTTCAGGAATTGTCTGTTCAGATTCCACTCTTCTGAACCTGTGCTCATCATACCTCCTGAATAGCAAGTTTGTCTGTGATTGTGCTGGCACTCAGTTTCTCACTACCCTTAGCTTAGAACAGAAGTGAAGATATAAGAGATCATAGAATCATAGAATAGTTTGGGTTGGAAGGGACCTTTAAAGACCATCTAGTCCAACCCCCTGCAAAGAGCAGGGACATCTTCAACTAGATCAGGTTGTTCAGAGCCCCGTCCAACCTGACCTTGAATGTTTCCAGGGATGGGGCATCTACCACCTCTCTGGGCAACTTGGGCCAGTGTTTCCCCACCATCATTGTAAAAAAATTCTTCCTTATATCTAGTCTGAATCTCTCCTCTTTTAGTTTAAAAGCATTACCCCTTGTCCTATCGCAACAGGCCCTGCTAAAAAGTCTGTCTTTCTTATAAGCCCCCTTTAAGTACTGAAATGCCACAATAACGTCTCCCCGGAGCCTTCTCTTCTCCAGGCTGAACAACCCCAACTCTCTCAGCCTGTCCTCATAGCAGAGGTGCTCCATTCCTCTGATCATTTTTGTGGCCCTCAATGGAAGAGTGTAACATCAATGTGCCTTGCTCCAAATGAGTTATATGAAACATTTTAACACAATTTGTTAGTTAATTGACGTAGCTAAATGTTCCTTGCCTGCTGCTCTAAGATACACATTTATTGACTTTTTTTTCCCTATTCCTTTGTATGAAAAACCTCCATTCAAACCTCCTGGTTGGAAGAACTCAGGTCTAAAAGTGACAAAATCCAGTAAGTTGGCAATGACTGGGAAGGACACCCTTGCCATATGCCTATCCTGCTACCGGTACTATGGTCAGGACAGTGTTTCTTCTTACTTTGTGGAGATCCAGACTATCAGAATCAGAATCTATGAGAAAACTGCCGGTACTTTATGTACTTCTAAATATTGTCTATTTCCTACTACTCCAGCCCTTACAGTCATTCAGAGTTTTCTGTGTGTATTTATACCAAGAAGACCAACAGGCAAGGGAGAGCCAGGTCCTTGCTGTGACACAAGGAAGTCAGATCTATCTGAGACTGGCAGCTGGGAATGTAAGAGCAATTGCCTCCCATCCTGTCTACATCATTCTCAGTGAAGCAGACCCATATCCCACACCCTGTCTTGGCATCATTTGTTTCTCTCAACCTGTCCATTGGCTGGATGATGGACAGAAAAAGAAGAAAAAAACAAAAACCCTAATCTGCTGCAGTTTAAAATGTTATACTCCAAAACAGGAAACAGCTGAGCAGACTGACATCCAAGCTGGTCGCAGGATGTTTTCTCTCTGGGAAGTTCAGCGACTACTTTCACTGTTGACAGATCCAGTGTCTGAGACACTGACCTCTCTGTTTTCCCCGGAACAGTGCAATTGCCTCTCCATCCCAAAGGAATGCTCACAGCCTGTGCTAGCTCTCTTATATCCAACACAACTCCCTGTCTTCTCCCATCTGTGCACCGCTTTCTTGACAGTTGAGGGACAGTCTTCTTTTCCAGGGTGAAAGAATCTTAACCCAGTTTGGACTGGGCTTGGGATTTCCTATTCAAGGGTAGAACTACCACTGTCCTTCTTATTTGAGTGATGAAAATTGCTTTCTAAGTAATTATGACATCAATTTCAAAATAAAAACCTCAAGGTAGCCCTCCAGCATATTCTTTCACCTTCTAATCCATGTTTTCCTTGAAACCATCTCTATATTAGTAAACTAACTAGGGTCAGGGCATGAATCTGAACACGGTCCCATGGTCATCCTGACTGATAAGTAGTCATCACAATTCTGACTAAGTTTCTGGCCCAGAACAACTAATACTGGGCACAATCTGGGGATCATTCCCAACAGCAAGTTTGCATTCAGTCCCCCCCTTTCAGCCTTTAGCCTGCCATCTCATGAACAGGCAGCAGACCTTGAGCTAAAAGGGTTCAAGATGACAAAGCCATGAGTGCCACACTGTCCACTCTAAGGTCAGCTCTAAAGCCCATGCTATTTGCAAACAGCCATAGTCATGGTAGCTACACTGAGCATTCCTGGCCCTGTCTGGTCACTCTGTTCAGATGGTGCGAATAAGGGCATGAGAGAGAATTTAGGTGCCAGAAGGGCTCACCTTCCAGGATATTTCAATCCAAAGTAGATACGTGCCTATTGGCAGCCAGGAGATTTACAGCGGGAGTGGTAGCCCATCACTTCCATGGGTGGGATTCCTAGAAGCTACTGCAGTATTCGATGTGGATAGAAATATACTCCAGCCACTAATAATGTCTGATATGTCTCTGCAGACACAACTCAGATGTGCACTGAAGATAAAGAAAATGATCTTACTCCTCCACTTGAGCATTGTATTAGGACAAAGTAAGTAAAAACTACATTTTTTTATTACAGATATTTTCAATTATTGATATAAATAATATACGTAAGGCGGGAGTGTGATAAAATATTGCAGCAAGTAATCTTGCAAAATTACTGCTTCAATCATAAAGGATCTCAGTACGCCAGGCTGGGATAACGTGTATTCTACATTTTGTTGTGTGCTGTTGTAGTTAACATCAAACTGGCTAAGACGTTAGAGGAGCCTTCCTTACACCACCAAGAGCTGACTGAACCAAGTTGAGTTTGAGAGCACAACTTGATTTCAATTGATCTAAATTTGGATTCCCAAAAGTGATTGGTTCCTGTCGTAGAGGTATAATGAGAAAAGGATAAAATTTTTACCATCTTCATCAGTCTTTTCTGAAAAATATAATTGCGCTGGGAGACTCGAAGCATTCTCAATGCATGAAGCCCTGTGCTCAGTGGCCTCAGTTTTCTCAAACTTTCGATGTATCCACGGGCAGCACAGAGTTTCTCAAGATGACAAAACACTGTGTTTTTTTGAAGTCATTCTTGACAGTTCTTAGGTCATATTCTCTTCCTAAATACAAGGCCAGTTCCTGTCATGTTAAGATTTTCATGGCCGTTCTGAGGCCTATGTGGTATTAAATGATGGACTTTTAAGGAGTTTATCCAAGTCATACCGAAGTTAATGAGAACATTTTCAGTTTAGCGAGAAAGAAGCAAAAAGGGGAAAATTAACTGGGTAAAAAAAATCAGCTTCATATCAACTCCACAAGTAGGACTTTGAAAGCTGCTATCTGAACATCTTTGGAGCAAGAAGTAAAAGCCTCATTGTCAAAGAGCGTAACATTTGTTCAATCAGCAAGCCAAGCAGTTTCAGATTTCTCTTGTAATTTCCCTCCTCTCCTTGCCACGATTCTTCCTGTAAAAAACACCCCCCAAAAATGAGGACAGCGGCTGCCAAACAGTGTGTTCATGCAGGGCTGCCATTAGAAAGTTACAGAAAAGCAGAAGAGGCATTCTGTAACATGACAGCCGTGACATCGGTCCCGGCCCTGCTCGTATGGATTGCATTGCTTCCTCTGTTCCGGTGACACATAAGCACGAGTATAAACTAAGACAGGTAATACGTAACCTCAGAAACCCACACATTGGGGTGAATAATGCATGCGACTACTTAAAGTTGCTCTTAGAACATCTTCCGTTCCTGGCATTGCATCAAAGTTACACAGTTTTGGTAATGGTGATGTTTGTTTATATAAATTCCATGCTTTAATCTCCTGGAGAAGTAAATTACCAGCAAATTCCAGTGTCAATTTATTTTGTTTGTACCATTCTCAGGACATGGCTGATTTACCCTGATCTGTCTGGCTCCTTGTTTTCACTATTCTCCGTTTGCTTTGAGCGTATTTATTTAAGCATGGCCTTGCTGCTAAAGGTTCTTCATGTTATATTTTTCCTTTTAGTTTTGAGAACGTTTTTTCCAAATATGAAACAGTATATAAGGAAAAGTAAAAACAAACCAAACTAACCAATATTTTAACAAACTGGGAGATACAAATGTTTTCTATCATACAACTATGGAAAAAACTCCTATAGTAATTTTTAGTAAAACAACAAAGAGCCGTTACTTCTTTTGACCAAGCATTCATAATGAAGCTCCTTATCAAACCTTTCTCATCAAAAAAAGCAGGGTAAGTTCTCAGGCAGTGTAGAGAATTTCTCAGTCTGAACAGTCAGAACTGAGAAGATTAGCTATTGTTTCCAAATGTTGATTGGAGTTTTTCCTTTCATTCACATGACTCAATTCTGTTTTAGTCCGTGAAAAACCTTACCTATTGTTTACCCCAATACCTGAATGCCATTGTTCTCTGGTGCATTGAGTTATATGCCTGACATCTGCCTGCTGTTTGTTCCCTTGTCCTCTCCCGAAGAGAAAATTGCATGTGTAATAGATTGTTTCTATATTTAGTTTTTTTTCATTATTATTATTATTATCATCAGAAGAGACGAGTTGTTTTGCTTCTGCAGAAGGAAGAGGCTCATGTTTTTAGCCCCTATTCTATAAAATGTCAGAAGAGTGAGATTTGGGTTTACAGCAGGTAACACTTCAGATGGCTGGAACGGCTCGTCACCAACAGGTATCACTTTAACCTGCAGGCTCCCAACCAGAGTCAGTACAAGTCCATGTGCTTTTATTGTGGCTTAGACATCTGTAGAAACAGTCAGATTCTGACCAAGAGATGTCTGGAATGTGCATCCCTGGGTTGTTTGGGAGATGCCGTGCAGACGTCTTATCCCATTCTTCCCTGAAGAATACTCTTATATCACAGTCACGATTCTCGGCATCTCTCTGCACTGGCGGAAATAACATCTGTTAGCTCTCCCTGAGGGGAATAAAACTTTGATCTGATATTATAATCTGAATTCAGCTGTATATTTTGTTAACCCTCCAGCATCAGCTCTCCTCTGTGGTAGCGGAGCTGTATGATACATTAGTTCACCCGTTTGGCTTTGAAGTGGGACATCCAGTGGAAATTTAGTGGGTGAGAGGAGAGCATGGGCATTTCATCCTGAATTATTGGTGTGCTCTAAAACAATACCAAATGATTAGTACAGGAGATGATACTCTCTGAATGTTATTCCAGACTGAGCATTGTTCAGGGCCTGAACCAGTTCCTCTTGGGTTCCCGTTAACTCCATGACCCTTGGGTGAGGTTGCAGTGGAACCAAATGGGTCAAATGTAGTTTTCATGTTGCTAATCTGATAAATGATAATTGAATCAGCAGCTAGAATCTGGGTTCCATTTCAATTACATTGTGGCAGGATAGTTTTGGGAAATGATCACATTGCATTGTCCGGACAGTTTTATTTCTGTCTGTAAAGAAGAGACTTGTCCAGCACCTGTGAGTGAGGTTCCTCACTGTCTGACACCTGTTCTTGTGCAGATTCAATAGTGGAAAAGTTTTGGATCCATTTCCATAGAAGCACGCAGCCAAAGACTGCTTTTCAGTCTGCAAACGGCTCAGCAGAAATGGTTTGAAAATAAAGACAGGAGATAAGGCTTGTTATGAAAGTTACCTTGAATCTTGCTTCAAAGTATAATTTTCTGTTTAAGCTCTTTATTGAAAGCCTGTTTTAAAAAAGGCCAGTTCCACGCTACGTAGCAAGAAGCAACGTCTTAAGCCACAACAGCAAAAGCGCTATCAGCATGTGTAGATATTTTCACAGATTTCATTCGGTGTCTTTAGGCCTCTGTGGGGTCTCTGTGGGTCCCTCTCAAAGCATTAATCACCCTGGTGAGGTAGAAGGCGGTGCCTTGGAAGACTGTTCAGGGATGATTTGATGGCGTTACCTGAAAAATCCCATGGCGATTGTACTTCCCACTTGCGTTTGGTTGTTCTGGAGGTGATATTCTGAACCTCTGGTTCACAGCTGGTTCACAGCTCTTGCTACTGGTGAATGCCAGATGAGGTCGAATATCCTTAGCTAGAACATACCCTAGTTTTAGCTTACGATGTGAGACATCACTTTTGTGTATTCCTACTAAGCTCTGGAATGAGGACAGTCCTTCTGCAATTTTTTTAATTTTTATTTTCTCAGCAAAATAAAAAAAGGAAAAATTTCACAACAGCTCTCAGATGGTCACTTTCTTTGAGACTTTGCACTGAATACTGCATGAATTCAGATTTTGGTTTCATTTTACACTTAACTGACTTGCTCAGCGAATGGACTGAGCTGCCATACCCTTGCTGACACATTCTTTCCTCGGTGACAGAAAGAATGTGGTGCTCTGGCAACTCACTGTTGTCTCCACCCCCTCACCAATGTCTTACTGCTGTGCACATGCACTCTGAGACAGATTTTCAAAACATATAAATACTTGACACTGGGAATGCAATAGCTTAGTTCTCAGAAGTTGTGGACCATGAACTTGCAAATATGAGAAATGCCACCGACAAGGGTGCAATTCATGCAATGGATGACTCTGACTGTATAGTAAGTTGACTCACTTCAACCCAGTAAGGTCACTGGAGAGCATCATCCTGATTTCATAGAATCATAGAATGGTTTAGGTTGGAAAGGACCTTGAAGATCATCCAGTTCCAACCCCCCCTGCCATAGGCAGGGACACCTCCCACTAGACTAGGTTGCCCAAGGCCACGTCCAGCCTGGCCTTGAACACCTCCAGGGATGGGGCCTCAACAACCTCTCCGGGCAACCTGTTCCAGTGCCTCACCACCCTCAAAGTGAAAAACTTCTTCCTAATGTTTAATCTGAACCTGCCCTCTTCCAGTTTAAAGCCGTTCCCCCTCATCCTATCACTACATGCCCTAGTAAAAAGTCCTTCCCCAGCTCTCTTGTAGGCCCCCTGGAAGGCCCCAATAAGATCTCCCTGGAGCCTTCTCTTCTCCAGGCTGAATAGCTCCAACTCTTTCAGCCTCTCCTCATAGGAGAGGAGCTCCAGCCCTCGGATCATCCTCGTGGCTCTCCTCTGGACAGGCTCCAGCAGGTCCATGTCCTCCTTATGTTGGGGACTCCAGAGCTGGATGCAGTGCTCCAGGTGGGGTCTCACGAGAGTGGAGTAGAGGGGCAGAATCACCTCCTTTGACCTGCTGGCCACACTTCTGATGCAGCCCAGGATATGGTTGGCCTTCTAGGCTGCCATCGCACATTGCTGGCTCATGTTGAGCTTCTCGTCAATCAGCATCCCCAGGTCCTTCTCCTCAGGGCTGCTCTCCAGCCATTTGTGCTTGGGATTGCCCCGACCCAGATGTAGGACCTTGCACTTGGCCTTGTTGAACTGCATGAGGTTGGCTTGGGCGCACCTCTCCAGCCTGTCCAGGTCCCTCTGGATGGCATTACTCCCCTCCAGCGTGTCACTGAGTCTTGGTTTAGATCGTTGTCTTCTGCCATGATTTGAAGAGACATTTGTTGACAAATGCAGGATTGATACCTTCCAGTGTTGGTCACATTCCTGGAGTGGGCAGCTGAGCAGTAGCAGCCAACACACAGCCTGGAATTAAAAACATGGAAGGTTTGGCAACACTGTTCTCGGTATACATCCTTAGTGTTATTCTGAAGAAAGAATGAGAGGAAAGAAAAACCAAAACCTCAGCACAGGAGAAGCAAAACATTGCCATTAAAGTGAGACGGTGAATGCCTCGAAGGAACAAAGGTCAGGAGCAAAGATAGCTGCTAAACGAAATTATCTGGTCTCAGGGTCTGAGAGTCACAGAGTTCCCATTCTGAGGCCTGCCTGTATAGGAGTGTGCGAATTGCCTCGTAACAGCTGATACAGCATTCTCGTTATGTAGGGTTAATTCCCTATTTTGGGTATTCCCTACAGTCTTTGCAACACGAAGGTACTTGATCTGAATCAGCTGCTGCTGAGGACTCTCTATTGCCTAAAAGAGACTGGAGGAAGGATAAAGAGACAGACCTCCAAACTGAGGCACATAAAATTAGGGGTCACAGGTACCTCAATTCTGTTCCCTTCCCTTTGAGAAGATGTGGTTAGTTACCCCAAATGAGTCCATCCTAGTGTCTCTAAGGTTCTTTGGGTGGTTGAGGGGTGTTGGGTTACCTTTCCAATGACCTGATTAACTGATGGGTGTAAAACGATTGCTTTCATTTCT
Organism: Vanellus vanellus; assembly: GCF_965231255.1. NCBI lineage: Eukaryota > Metazoa > Chordata > Aves > Charadriiformes > Charadriidae > Vanellus > Vanellus vanellus. Next base: position 5,163,773 of record NC_138906.1, on the reverse strand, counting down.
AGGTGGCAAGGAGCTGTTATTGACTGGAATGGCACAGAACCAATCTTGTGACTGACCTGCCCTGCCCTTTATTTGTAAAGACAAAAAGGAAATGACTGAATTAGCACATTCCTATTCCCACCAATACAGGAAATAGGACAAGAGTTGTGCCGTTTGAGATGAGGAAGAATGACATGGTTTGCAGACTGGAAGAGTTTCACCTCAATCACCTCGTGCTTCAGATATTTTGCTTATAATATAAACAACACTTACGTAAATTCCTTGTCACTGCCTTTAACGTACAGCTTCTGAAAGTTGACTGAGTTTCCACCACCCAATCAAGGTTACAGATGAAGCAGTGAAGTCGTCAACGTCCCCTTGAGGTCTCTTTCTGGATCCACTCTGTATCCTGCAATTGTTTCAAAGCATCTGACGAAAGATGCTGAACCCAGATTTCGGTCACCGTACATGCCTTCACTGTGCTGCCTAGTTCTTCGCTTACAAAACTCCAGTGAAAGTATAAAATATTATCCAAGAAATAAATATTCTCTTCTTTACCTGATAATAGGAAGTCTGATTTTGTGCTAAACAGATTGGTAACCATATGGGCTTTTCAGAGAAAACCTGACCTAAACAAAGTTGTCTTGTGTCATAAAATTTGCAGTAAAGATCTTGGTTCTGTTTTTACCAGAATAAAAATAATACTAGTGTGTTCCTTATACCGGGTTCCTTATACTAGTACGTTCCTTATACCGGGTGCAATTGGTGTGTAACAGTGCCTCACACCAACGTAGCTCATTTTTCTTTCTGAATGAGAGAAAGCTGTATCGGCATCTTTACATTTATACCATTGTAACTACTTACGCACTCAGGTTTATTTACACCAGAGTGGTAGATAATATCTGTGGTTCGCTTCTTCATAATTACGAGAAAACAGAAGAGCTGTTAGGTTTGAACTTTAAAAGGTGCCTATCTGTGATAGATAACATTTTTCATTATTAAATAAAGTGCATTTACTGAAATGATGTATCATGAGGTATCGAAACAGCAGTTTGTACTCTGAAATAAATTCTTTAAGTGATATATTTTGGCAACACTTTACCAAAATTGGAACGAGTTACTGAACTGAAGATTGGAAAAAATGCCTTGGAAAAAAGGCAGATAAATGCTGTTTCTAGGATTATTCCTCTCTCTTGAGAGTGAGTATTTCATGAGAGTTTAATAAAGAACTTTTACTTTCTGATATTTATCACCTTCTTCCTAGTCAGTATGCAATCTCCGCTGAGTCCTGATAAACTAGTTGTTATTTCCAAAACTGATTTCCAACAAAAATTCAATGTTCTGCGGTGTTTAGTGTAGAGATACCAAACTGACTATGCAAATACAAATCTCGGGGACTTGAGCGAGATTTGGAAACCAACTGACTATAAGCCATAACAGAGTACCAGAAAGGTTTAGATGGTCTCTGGATGAACATCTGTCTCCCTCTTTGCTTCCATTCACATCCAGCTGTCTGTATGTCATAAAGTATCTCAGGGTTTCAGTCATTTTAATTTTATTTAATTCAGTGTAATGTAATTGGTTTGGTTTTGATCAGACAGGCAAAGTGCTTTAAACTTTGTGAGGCGAAGATCTCCCATTCAGCCTCGAAGGTATCAAATCTGAGCTCATTCCTGACTTTGCTTACAGGGGCGTTACATGGCCTCTGGCAAACTCTTTCATCTTTGAGTATACAGGAATATGTTTGTACTGTCAGCTATAGGTGGACTCAATACACTGCCTTTAAGATATGCTCATCATCCATACTTCAAGCAGTCCAGCTTCCCAGGAAGAGCTTGCCTCAGCGTGAGCTGCAGTGCTCCCAGGAGCGGGAGATCCCAAACAGTCAAAGATCCCGGATCCAAAGCCTTTGTTGCTCTTGAAATCACTATGATGAACTATAGTCTGCGCTTTGTTTCGTGAAGCAAATGGTTTGATTTTTCCAGCTACCTCACAGGGCATCTATAATGTAAAATAAGATATTTTTTTTGCAGAATGCATCTGGACAGGAAATAGGGTAGAGAAGAAAAGTGGAGGAAGATTTTTGGAACCAGGTTTAATAAAAAATTCCTTTCTGAATTTTCCAGGCTAGTAAACCATTTACCCAGTGCACCATTTACTCCAAAGCACTGCTTTAAATATGTCAGTTTGGAGATAACCTTCCACTCCCTGATAGAAGAGCAGTAAAGATAAGTGTTCATCTGGGGAAGGAGGGAGCTGCCTTGTGACAGGCCAGATTTTTGTCTGACCGAAATATGGATGTCTACGGTGTGGACATGTTCAGAGGAGCTGTTCTTTGTTCAGAGGAGGGGAGATATCAGGGTGTGATGTATACTTGCTTTAGGATGAGAACTGTGCTCCGGACGGTAGGATGATAAGGTGGGTATAGAGGGAGCCCAACAGGGTTATCTCAAATGGATTTCACCCGTGAAGATGTCAGAATTATTCAGGATATAAGAAAGAGTATAGATTATTGAATAGGTCTTGGAAATAGATTGTGTTTTATGGTTTATCTTGGAGGGCAAATGAAGATGAGGAGGAGCCCTGAACTCTGACCCTCTTTCTAAAACAGGCTGCAAAGAACTCTGAAGCTCCTTCATCCCTGGTTATGGAGGGTACTTTTGTTGAAAATTTCTATGATAACAGAATGTCAGTGAGACAGATCATCTTTACCAGTTATATGTCCTTGTGCCTGCATATATTTGTTCTGCAAATCCCACTGTCCACCTCTCATCTAAGGTGAACTGACTCCAGGTTCACCTGTGCCCTCACTCACAAATGCAGAAAAAAAGCACTTGAATGGCTTCACGAAACCTGTGTGGGGTAATTCCACCAAGCTGGAGCACTGAGAACCTCAGTGTTGCTAAGGTCCTTCCACCATCCTTGCTCCTGGAGTCTAAAAACAGTAACTACCTTCACCAGGGTTCAATGGCAGTGTCCTAACAAGGCAAGAGAGATGGCTCTTGAGATTTGGTAGGGCATCCTTCCACAAGGAGCAAACGTACAACCAGAACATTCATTCAGATCTAGTTGAAAGATCTGAATTCTGCAGATCTAGCTGCAGAAAACAGGTAGAGCATTCCCTTGGCCACTGTCTGCAATGACAAGAAAGCATGTCTATTTTTATTCGATATTAAACACCAGAAGTTATTTCTCTTAAGATATCACAGGGCTTTTTGAGTCAATCAGACAAGGCAATGCAAAATGTTACACGGCAACGCAAAAACCTTTGCACAGATCTGTGCAGAATCATATCCTCTTCCAGCAGCATGCATCTATTTATTTTTAATTATGTTTTCCTCTTCATTCTTTGTCATTTTCTTTTTCATTGCCCAATGAATGTGACTTCCTGAAATGAACAAAACAGCGACCATTTGATAAGTGAGCATTAAAAGACACCGGTGGCATTTGGCATTTGGTCTGTATGTCTTAACTTCATTCTTTTTTCTTCTGTGGTATAAAAAAATATACTCTCTACTGAAAATTGACGCCTTAGCTAACGACATGGCATGTTGTGTATGTAGATGAATATCAAAGCAGAGGTACTATTTTGGTAAGGTGTCATGTATGTCACCTTTGTACAAAATGTATATTTAACTTTGTCTTGTACAGAATGTCCCATACAAATAAAACATTTAAAGCAATGGTTATAGTAACAGCCCAGATTTCCTTCTCTCTTTTTTTTTTTTTTTTGATAATTAATTTGCAAGTGGAAATTAATCTGGGAGACTATAGTATAAATATTTCATGGGCCTCATCGGGTCAGGGAAATAATAATGAAAATTTAAGCCTCTTCTTCTGCGAACAGAACCATGTTGCAGTCGGAGCGGGATGAAGCAGCGCACGCTGACCTCGGTGGTGTTACCCTGTGGCAGCTACAGGAACTTAAACCACCCAGTCTGGAGGTAGTTTAAAGCGTGAGGTACTATCTGCCTCCACGCACACAGGTCCACTGTCCTGTTTGAAGCCTACCCAAGCGGTATTGAGAACTGAAAGATCTCGTTACTCATCGTTGTTTAGTCTGAGTCGCATCTTCCTGATCGAAATCAGGGGAGAGGCAGTCATGTTGCAGAGTTTTATTGGGACTCTGGGCAGGATGGGTACGTGACACACTGAGAAGGTTTCTTATCCATCTGCAGGTCTACTCTACAGCAGAAAGAAAAGGTTTTATTATTATACCAGCAACCACTTGTGAAAAAGTCATCATTGTGGGTAAAATTCTATGATTCTAAATTCAGACTTAATTTGATGAACCTGCTGCTGTTTGTTTTTCTACGTATCTTCCCTCACCATACTGGTCAAAACTGGGAAAACTTTGAGATATGATGACCTACTATCATGAACGTACCTCTGCTGTCACTGTGGGCTTTGTTCCCAGGTAGAGCAAAAGTGACAACTTAAGTCTGTTGTTTTCAAGTCTTCACTTTCCAGAGGCAGACGTCTGTTTGCTTTTATTCCTGCTATATCTAATGGGCTAATGCAAAATGACAGGAAATGGTCACTTTAGAAATCAGAGGAAAGCTGAAGAGCTTGGAAAAAGGACACAGCCATAAGCCAAGTTTTTCAGAAGTGCTAAGTGGCTTAGCGGCTCTAAAGATTCAATTGCTGAAACTGAAGTGCTTGAAGAAGGCGCAATTGTCTAGTGGTGGCTGGGAGCTCCATTAAACCACGAGGACCTCAAATCACTGTTTCTGAAAATTCTGGTACCAATTTTTTGAAGGAGCAAAACAGTCAGTTCTTCAGAGTGCCTACATGATTTGAGGTATGATTACAAAGCCATAATGTGGTACAAAATACAGATTTACCTTATTTTGATAACTCTGTTTCATTTTCCTGTCCCAGGGTAAGTTTGCTATGGAGGAAATTGCCCTGGATTATTTCACGTTGACCACACCTGGGATATGGACAGTTATTGTGGAATAGGTGATAGAAAGTTAACCCACACCAAAGTTTGTCTGGTAATCATTTGTCTCTTCAGTTCATGTTTGTAGATACATAAAACTTAAGAATCAAGCACCAAAGCCTTTATGACTGATGTGTGTTATTTTGGTTTTCTGTTCATCAATAAGATCATGTAGGAAACAGAGAATTTCTTCGTGGAAAGAAAATGATGGCTCCTGCCTGTCCGTATGATCCAGAGCTCGGTCTGCTGCATAACCTAAGGAAAACTCACCCCACTAGGAACACTTTGTATATACTAGCACTCTTCATTTATTTGTTTTCCTTGGCTAAAAGATAATAAATCCAACATTAGGTCTGAAATAAGGAAGCAGTTTCTCCTTAGCAGCTTTGTTTATAAAACTAGAGAAAGGAAAAGGCCATTTTCAATCAGATATTTTAATTTGTCGTTTCAACCAAGGTGGGGAGGGATTGTTGTTAGAGTGAAAAGCAGCCTATTTTTGTGATGTCCCTTATTAACAATAGTTGTTGACTATGTCAACATGGAAACAAGTACCAATTCTAAAAAGAAAAACCCTCTCAAGGATGCAAAGTGACTTTTTTTCTATGATAAGTATTTATTAGTAGTCTAAGATTTCAAGTTTCATCTGCTGTGGTTTTTTTTTACATTTTTCTTTTGCTTGAAGGAATTACACTGAACTGCAACAGTTGACACGTTGTGGAAGTTCTGCTAAAGGCACATCTCTTTGCTATTCAGAAGAGTGGAGAGCATTGAGACTTTTGCTTGACCCTCGGACTGGAGCACTATTTCTTTGACCTCTAGCTCTTGGCATCCAGGTGAGTTTCAGCTGGTGTGTGGTTTCCATGGCACTGTTCACATTACCTGCTCTTCACAGCGTGCTTTACATAGCACATCCTCAGTCTGCAGTGGTTAAAAAGTCTTATAGCAACTCATGGATCTGGGTGCCTCCATCTTCAAGACTCATTTGAGAAACCTGAGATCTTTTGTGAAAAAAATAGAGTATAATGATTTGGCTGTAGATAGCCTGAGATGAGGTGGTCCTGCACAGAGTCTGGCTTCAGGTACTCGGAGATAGTAAACTGGAAGCAGCAGTGTGACAGTAATACAGCTCTGAAGGTGAACTTATAAACTCTCATTCCTTATGGAGGCTGATTGGCTGAGATGCAACAAGGCTAATGGGTACAGATGCAACACAATTCATTTTCTCAGCTGCTCCATGGGAGATGTGGGAGCTTAGTGGGAGATGTTTGTAACACCATCTGTTTGCTTGATGTACCAATGCCTATAAAGGAACTGGAAAATAGTGAGCATCCACAAGCTCAAAACAAAGGCCTTTCATGTGTCTTAAAGTGGTTGTCCCAAACCAAAAGCTCCCCACGTTGTCAACCAGTCTTGTCAATAGTTACTCTGCTCGGGTGGCTTCCTGATGTAGGAAGTTTAGCCTCATCTGTGAACCTCAGGGAGGATCCACCTAATCTAGTCAGAGGTAGATATCTCCACGTAAACCAGTGACTCAGAACTGTCTTTACAGCCACTGGTGAGAAGGAGGCACAATATGGATATGAGCCACTCGACCTATTTTAGATGCCTACTCATTGAATTGCATTTTTCACTTCCCTGCCTGCTGCTGTCTGGATCTCCACTGATTATACCGACTGTTGGGAGGCTACAGTGACTGCTCCAACCCAATCCCACTGTGTGACAATGACAAAGCCAGAAAAGAAGGAGAATGTGATTATAGACCCATATACTAGACAAAACAAGTGAATGAGATGATGGGTTAGAGGTTCCTCCTGGCTCCTGCACCATTCTTACCTCTGTCTTCCACTTCACAGCTTCTAGCTGTGAGCTGGAGAAGCATCTACTTGTGAAAGAAATCACAGGATTGAGCAGCAGGAATTTGCCAGCGTTTGGAGAAGGAGCTCCTGATAAAATTTGGTTGCTCACATGGGCACACAGGAGACGTATCAGCGTTGAGAACTGGAAGGTGTCCTAGACGTGAGATTTTTTTAAGCGTAGATTTCTTGTATAACAGCACTTGGACTGTGTCACAATCCTAAAACCTGATAAAACACCCAAGATATCTGTACCTTGTGTGGGTGTTCTGCTTATTTTCTTATCACTGTCTTATCATTTGGCAGGGACTTCCGAATTAATCTAAGAAATATTTTGGGCATTTGTAAAAATACTCTGTGCACTGGAATTCAGCAAATATTTACTAATTGACAAAACACTAGCAAAGAATGTGTAGCCAAAAAAAAAGGAATAAAACAGTTCAGCTCCTCTCTGTACAATACACAAAGAATATGAGGTTAAAAGTTACATTCCGCAAACATACCTTTTGCTGAGATGTACTTGGTTTGGTAAGTGGTGCAGATACGAGCCAAGGTCTCCAGACCTTGAATTCTGGATCATCGCTGCAGGGAGCATGGAAAAATCTAGCTCCTGGCTAAGAGAAGGGAGTGGTCCACGATCTCCACCTGTGCGGATCTGTGTGGCACAGTTCCCCTGAGGAAGTCCAGTTTTCTGCACCGCTATTTCCAAAGAGAAGTCAAAACCCCAGCTGAAGATCGCAGCTACTGAGTAGCCACTCCATCAGCTGTGCATGTTACATGGGTCACATTAGCGAAGTTTTGGTAGGGATTAAATCCTAAATGTTAAAAAGGCATCATCATCAGTGGGGGTGGAAGGTGCAAGAGTAAATGAATTTTAGTAACCCAAGTAAAAAGAAAAAAATCCACCTTAAATATTCAACATGGAAGAGGCTACAAATCATTTACTTTAGAGGTACCAGACATCGTGAATCACTGATTTTTGTGTTACTCAGATTTTTTTCTTCTTTGTAATGCAGTTTTAGGCCTACACTTCATCTTCTTTATTGAATCATAGAATCGTCTAGGTTGGAAGGGACCTTTAAGATCACCGAGCCCAACCGTCAACCTAACACCGCCAAGTCCACCACTAAACCATGTCCACAAACACCACATCTACCCATCTTTTAAATATCTCTTCAGGAGAAAAATATACTAAGTGCCAAACTCATGCCAAGTGCAAATCGGCTAAATACTGTTTTCAATGTGCTCCGTATTTTTATTTATCTCACATGGAAGATAGCTGTCTTGCACACTACTACATTTTGGCTGAGAAAAAGGCTCACATTTTGTGCCTTTGTGTCTTATTGCCCGTGATACATCTCCCTATTCCTGTTTTTAAGTGGCTGTAATACATTGCTGATATGATTTCAAATCTGCTGTCATATGCTGTTTGCCTTTGGTTAATAGAAATAAAAGGGGAAAAATTGCGGCTGGTAAATGTCAGTCCGAGAGAGTGTGACAAATGAGTAATGCTTTGCAATGGCGTGTGAAGAAAGCCGGTCTTTTACGAGCACTTCAATACAGCACAGTTTTATTATGAGTGACATCCTTCTCAGGGCTGGATTCCTATCACGCACGATATCCTTCCTGAGTCACTCCTGGTTGAGTCAGTTCGGTAAGAAACAATCCGGTTTTATTAAAGTTATGATTCCAGTTTGCAAACCTGACAAATACAATGCAAACACTGGGATCTGCTCTGCTCTGCTGGGTATTATTTTTCAAGAGTTTTCAATGTCAGTAGCAGATGAATATAGTAGGTGAAAATCTGAAAATCAGGCTGCTTTTTTTTTTTTTTCAGTATGTAATACAGCTATAGCTATGGATACCCAACTGCTTAGTTATCTAAGAGATAAAATAAGTGTCTAATGGCTGCATGCTATATGCATGGAGAAATACGTGTGTGTGTGATAGCAGAGTGCACAAGGAAGAAGAATTAGAATGATAATTATTATATTGCTTTTAATTTTGGGTGGAATTTGTTAGGTTCTATGCAATAGTGCTAAGGCATCCACTATATTTTAACAGAACAGTGAGTTAAAAATACAGGGAAACATCCTGAAGAGTGAGAGACTGAACAGCCATAAGACCATGTTTGGACCTGTTCGAGCCTCCTCTAATTGCCCCAGCCCAGATTTAAATTCTAACGACTTGTGCTCTCCACATACACATTGTTCCAATGCTTCCTCCTTTTGAGTTTTCTCAACTGCTAAGAGCAACGAAAGGCACTCCATAACTCATGGATAGCATTAATTTTTACTCTCTCCTTGCTTGTTTTGTCCACTTTACTTACCCTGTGTCTAATGTGTAACTGAATTAGGAAACCTCTTTGGTGGACTCCTACAGCAGAATGTCAGTATGGCCTGGGAGGAGAAGGGTGATTTATGAGGTTTCCAGGACACAGGGAACAGGTGAATTTGCTTAAAGGAAAAATTATGTTCCTTGCTTAAAAAAATAATCAAGTAGAAGTAAAGCCAAACAGAGAATATACGTTATCTACAATCGTTCCAGAAAGAGTTTCCTACAGAACAACCATTACAAGTCATTGTAAGTCTCTTGGGAACAGCAGTCAAAAACATCAGCAGTTAATTACTAGAACTTCCTAAATCAACCTTCTTTGGCATGACATGAAGTGAATGAAAGCAATAAAAGCAAGGAAGTGCATTGTGCTTTGTCCTGTCCAACTCCTGTTCGGACAGGCGTAGGTCACAAGCACAAATGTAACCAGGCATGAATTGTTGTTTTTTATTTTAATTCCTGGCCTTGGGTTAAATTAAATCAGCGTGCTGGAAAGGCCAAGGTGAAACGTAGGGCCAGGTCTTCAGACTGCGTAAATCCTCTGACTTCAGTGGAGTTGTACCATTGCCACACCTTCAGAGCGCAGTCCCTGCTCTGCTAAAGCATCAAAGGGTATGGAAAAAGTATGCATTGTACAACGGCTGGTAAAAGAAAGAGAGAAACTGAACAATCTGTTCTTATTGGGGTCTTCAAAGTATTAGTTTTGGGGGATATATGTTGGGGTGCTGCTAAATTTTATGGTATATGTCTCGGGGATGCGGAGCTTTATCTTTGTCTTGCCCCGATTGTGGTCAGTCCTGGGGCAGCAGAAGGGTCGCACGGATTCTGTGGCTGTTGGAATGAGTCTGGAAGGCAGAGATTATGTACCCGCATGTTTGTCACCAGGTTTGGGAAAGGGAAAATGTTTCATGCGGACCCTGCTTCAAAATCGATTTCTTTGCAAAATCTAGAATATCTGCTTGATAAAGCAGTTACTGCTGCTTTTCACCGACCTCTTAATTCCTGCCCTTATATCTCACAGTGGGGTGGAGAAGATGCTTCATTAGCTGATTTGATAAGTCTTCCAGGGAAAAGGAGTTTTGAGTAGGGAAAGGGGCAGTTGCAGGCATCACACATCTTTGACTCAGAGTGAACGAGAAGGAAACCCAGAGGAAAGACTAGTGTCTAAATTGGAGGGAAGGAGCCAAAGGGAAATGCACACAATAACAAATGAGACAGAAGTTGTACACCAGAAAGATTTTATAGGATCTCAAAACCTTCACAGATGTGGGCGAGGAGAAGCTGGTGATTGATACAGGGTGGCTGAAAGGAAAAGAGCACAATGAGACGTTGGCCAGACAGGATTCCCCAGACCTTGGGAACTTCATGCAGCCTGGGCAATGGGAAGCAGCGGAGCATGATATTTTTGGATCAGCAGGTGGGCAAATCATGCTAGGTGCCATGCCAAGGCTGGTCAGCAGAGCAATTAACTAGGCAGCAGGCAGGATGCTTGCCTAATCCATTAGCGTGTGTAATTAAGAACTAATCAGCATGTAATTAAGAGCTAATCACCATAAACACAAAGGGTCATCAAGGGGTTGAAGAACTACAATAGGTGGAGGAACCCCAGTAATGTAATTAGTGCCAATGGAGTAATTTGACTCCATCGCACCTGGGACTACCCAGGCTACCCAGGGAGAGTGATCAGCCCGTGGTCAGGGCTGAGACCCACCAAGATGGCTTGGCTTGGCTTGGCTTGGCTTGGCTTGGCTTGGCCAATGACATGCCTCCCAGGTGGCCATGAAAGAAAGCTGTGGGGTTTACTGCCTTCACAGGAACAGGACTCATGGAGGGAAGCAAGGGAGGAGTATTTGAGCATTGTGTAAAACTTATTGTGGGATGTTTTTACGGGTATCGTGAATTATTATAGGATGTGAGAGTGACTTATTATAGGGTGTTCGGGGGAAGGACCAATCAACGTGGCTTGGGGAGGAGCAAGTGTGGGAAAACAGAGGGATAAGGGGATAAAAGCAGCTGAACATGTATAAACCAGGGCTGGCCATGCTCTGCGCTTGCTCAGCTCAGTCTGTCCTCTCTCCTTATTAAACTCCATTTCCAAACATTTTCCTGGGTGAGGGGCTCCCAAAACTGCTTGTACGTGTGTGTATGGGGTCTGAGTGCCAGCAGCTGGAGAAGGGGACATGGCTCACAGGGCTCACGTGTCTGTGGGACCAGGAACCGGAGATACCAGAGTGTGGGAGTGTTTCCCTAAGGAACTGCAAACCTCTGTGCCTGTGCATGTGGGTATACCTAATTTGTCGGCGAACTTCAAACCAGACTAGCTGGTGAGACGGGTAAGAGGTCTTGAAGACAGACATGGCCCTGGGGCCAAATACTGGAGGGACCAGAGGGTCATCAAGTTGGCTGCTGTAGGGTCTGGAGGTCTGGAGCACTACTGTAGAGATGGTGAGTGTGTGCGCACACCTGTTGGGAATGCAAGTGGAACCTCACAGCTGGCTGAGCATGGGGACACGGAGCTGTGGCAGCCTCGTGTCCACTGGGCTCTTGGGTCCAACTGCCTCTAACATCTGTCGTCCTGACCTGTGGCCTCCCCAGTTATTCTCCATCGGATCCTCACTGAACCTTGGTGGTTATGGTGATTAGCTTTTATTCACATGACGTGATGTAAGCCACTAAGGGAGAGACCAAACTTTTGGATACATATTTGAAGGTATTAGAAAAAAGAAGTAATTTTGACATTAAGGCTTTTGGGGGCTTTTAACAGCACTACTGGTCACCTGCAACCCCCTGAGGCCTTTCTGTGCTCTGAATCTATGGGGTGGGAACTTGTTCCTCCATCAACAAATGTTCCTGAAAGGGGTTGTAGGACAGAGTGTGCTGACACCTCAGGGAAATCTCCTCTGGTCCGTCATTCCACTGTAGGCATACATGAAAGTCACATCACCCCACCAGTCTTGGTCTAAGGAGGTTTCAAATTTCCCCCTTCGTGAGATCATCTCTCTGACTTCTTGCTTACTAACCAATTCAGCTGATTTTTTTCTCCATGTCTCTACAGATCTCACGTCTGTGCAATGGAGCAATGGGTTTCTGATTCAATATTTCCAAACATCGTTTCTATAATAAAGGTGAACAGTTACGAAATGCCATACCAGTATGTTGTGCCTCACAGACAATATTTATCACAAATCCAAAATTAAATGTCAGGTGCCTGAACTAGAATTTTATTATTGATTCTTAACTCCATGGCACCCCCAGTGAAACTCTGACTAATACCGGGTTCTGCTTTCCCGTGCTTTTTAATGGCATGTAATATAAAAACATTCTCCTTGCCAGAAAACATTCAATGTCTAGACAGATTCAACTTATATCATGGATAACTTTAGTCTGTGATCAAAATCCAAAGTGAAGCCACTGCCCATGGTCTTACAGTAAATGTACATCTACTCTCCTCTGTTCTTCATGTTTTATGCTTAGATGTGCTTACCTGCTGTTTGCCAGTGCATGACCTTTATTTTCATCTGTGGTTTGTGTTTTTTCAGTTTATTGGTAAGGATTTTGAAAATAAAGGAATTTTTTTGAACAAACAAGCTGATAAAAACATCTCAATCGTGGTTTCCTAGGAAGGCTCTTATACTCATGGCCAGTTATTGTGCTGTCTGGAAATCATACAAAGATTTTGAGGGTGAAAACAGAGAACAACCGGAGGAACAAACCACGCAGATAGGCAAAGTGATAGTTATCCAGAAGATTTTATCAGTTCCTGTGCCAAAACCATCGCTGTCATGTTTCTTTTAATCAGTGCTGTTTAAAAATGCGTGTCCCTTCAGGTTGAAGTAAAATTGCATCTCATTTACAGCAGCACCAGTCTGTTTTCCATTGTATACCAAAATGGAGCAAAATGGGGGAAAGAGCTTTGCTTTTTCATCCCTTATTGAAAGACATATGGTAATCTTGGGCTGCGAGCGTGTGTGTGAAGTGATGGAGCATTCCCAACGCAGACGGATACCTGAATAACGTAATTTTGTTAAATGCCGGTTTCCTCTTTGAGGTGGAAGCTGTCAATTTTCATTTTACTCTTGAAACGTTATGTCTGAACTCATCGCCCTGCACATCTTTTAGGGTCAGATGAACAGATGCCTCCTCCTGACCTGCCTTTTACAGCTACTTTGGGAAAACACGGATACCCTTCCGAAAGCAGAGCACAACATACAAGATGGATCATGACTTCAGCGTATGCTTCAAGGGACCCTCTCCTTGCAACTGTTAGTGTACAGATTTTTTTTTTTTTTTTTAATCTTACCCCTTTCTATAAATGGATTGTCACCAGTGGCATCTGTGTGCAGTCCATAGGCTGGTGGGAAAAAAAAAATATTGCAAAATCAAGTGTAATTTTCTGGGCTTTTTCTCCATGCTCTTTCTGAGGGTTTAACTACTTGTTCCAGCGTGGGGATCGGTGTCGTTTACGCACGAGAAGCCCTTTATGATCTCAGGCCCCAGCAGGCTGTTTTCCAGCTGAGATTTTTGAGCAATTCCAGTGCAGTGTGTAGGAAACGGCCCCTGGTGACATTATCCTGCTTTCAGTGCCAGTGCCAGCATGTGCCAAAATGATTGCTACTATAACAAATAAACTCAGCCACGCTGCCGTTGCCCTTTGTATAAATCAGGAGTGAGAACTGTGAATGCCCCTGACATTCTCCAGACCTGAAGTATGAAAATGCTGCTTTATCCGAAATAAACATCATGTGCCATACCCACTTAAGATCGCGCGTGTCTTCAGAATGCACCCATGTTGTACATGACACTACAATTTATTATTAACTTGTTAATATTTGATGAAAAGGCCCAGTTTATAAAGCTGGGGGAAGCAAGCAAAGGAAAAGCCGTCTGAAATTAATATATGAAGAAATAAGTAGATAACAGCAAGTAATTGTGCTAGGACAGAGTCACAGCACAAAAAATTAATCATTTTGTTCATCGGGCCCTTTGTACCTGAGAAGTTCAGGGAGGACAAACTCTCTTAATGATCCCTGAACACAGCAAGTCACGAAGCAGACCAGGTCCAGGCAAACTGCATTTGCTCAGAGCACTGGAGGTCTAAGCTGGTGGTGAGAAAAAGAAAAAAATCTCAGGAATTTTTAAGCAGTTCCATACTACTGATGCATAATCCCATTTGAAATAAACAGACAAACAAAATGTGATGTTCTGATTATTTTCACTCTGAAACTCACAGTAAATATGCAGAAGGAGAGCCAAGTCCATATTGAACATTTAGGAAAATAGTGCTATATGTAAAAATAAAAAAAGAAAAGGAAAATTGAAAGTGAATAGCCAAAACTTCCTGGTTGCACTTCTGTAATTTGAAAATGAAAGAAAAAATACAATGACAACAGCAATACACATCATTTCAGTAGGGGAAGGGAAATACAGAGAAAAAAGAACATAACTTCTAATCAAGGGCTTATAGAGTACTACCGTCCACTTGTCTTATGTTTATTTCTGTTGTGATATACTTAAGGATATCAAGGAAAATCTTTGTTGGGGGAGTTTTATTTTTCCTTTCCTATTTCTTAACTACATGGAGTTTGAGAAGAAAACTGACACTTTCGTACTTTAACATGAAGGATTTCATTGCAAAATAAAAAAATTTTCCCATGTGAATTTGAGCGGATATTGCAAAATTAGAAATGGAACATTTCTATGAGAATTGTTCAGAGAACTTCTGACTTGCCTTTAAATATTTCTCCATCAGTGTCATGATGTCTTAAATACCTCCTGTCAATATCGGCAGAAGATATGCAGAGTAAATAGAGCCTTACAGGTCTATGCATCTATAATGACCCACTTAATGAGGTTGATGCATCTCTAACCATATGCTTCTTTAAGAAAAAAACAATTATGACAAGGAATGAAGGAAATTAATTCAATTTAAAACTTCATTATACCATTAAAAGGCTTTAAACGTGAAATCAATATGATTTGATTTCAAAATGAATAGGATTTCACTAAAAAAAAACCAAAAAAACCCCAAACCAGCTTTGAGGTATATGGAAACAAATAAAACTCCATAATTGAGAATGGGTTCTTAATTTGGTAGCTCCCAAAGCATAAAATAAATAAAATAGTGTGTTAGCCAATGGTAGTCAAAGATCTGTGCGTTAGACGGCTGGGGTAGCCTGGTTCAGCTGCGGTCGGTTCTACAGCAATGTCAGAGCTAAGTTGAGGATCGTGGCCCATGATGTATATATAGTTCCCCACATGAATGATCCTATGGACACTTTCAGATGGATTAATTGGGTAAGCAGTTACAGATTCCTAGACAAAATATATCCTTGATTTAAACAGAAAAATTCTGTTCGTTTGATGGAAAAAACTATGCCCATTAGAATAAAGAATAAGCTACACCAAGATATTAGTTTTATTAGTTAATAAGAGTGAAAACTTTTGCAACAGGGAATAAATTGTTACATCCATGCAGTTTTCACTAAAGAAGGAAAGATGCAGAGTCATCAGCCAGGTGAAAATAATCAGTCAGGACCTGACAAATGAAGAACTGTTTACCAAAGTTTGTAGGAAAAAAAAAAAAAAAAAAGAAAAGAAAACATTAAGAAAACTTGGAACTGAAACAACCAAATCACTGATTCAACACAAAACTAGCAATTAGAAAAAAAAAAACAGTGCTGCTACCTCGGCAAACGTGCGGAAAAATTAGCCTGGGCCCGAGCAAATGGGACCGTTCTCTGCCCAAGGAGTCACGAGAGAATCATTACTGCCTAAACTCTCACTTAACATTCCCCGGGAAGCAATTTATAGAACGCACTGCACCGTCTCCTCCTCTCCTTGTAGGGAAGCTGTGTGGAGTGGATAATCCTGAGCCTTCTCATGCCAAGGAGCAAAGAGAGTCATTACCCTGTGTCAGCTGCGTTTAATCAACCTCTCCCTAGGCTTATTCTGCAAGAAAAAGAACAACTGAGAAGACAACAGAAATCTGCCACATACGGTTCACTTTAACACCAGAGTCCCCAAGACATCCCAGCTCCCCCCTTTTTTAAGGCATTTCTGGAAAATTAATGACATTTTTTTAATGGTTTTAATAATTCTAGAGCTCTCAAGATAATGAGGGCTATAGGGGCTGTTGTTATGACGACAGGACTTCCTTGCTTTCTACCTTCGTGCTTAGAAACAATGGGCCAGACTGATCCCATTTCCATTTAAACATCTCATTGAGGTGTCTAAGTTATGGTATAGTTCCCTTATGCCTCCAATAATATCCAGAGAGATATTATTTCCAAAAAAATGACTCAGATGTCACATTCTCCTCTAATGATTGGGTCAGCTAAGCAATAAGGGCTTGTTGCCAGATGATGGGAGTCCAAGCGATTGGCTTCCATGCTTTGAATCCCAACGTCTCAGCTTTTCTTCCATTAACAGCCTATGCGTACAAAACGTTTCACGGAATTCATTTATTTCTGCCACCTACAGCAAATTGTGCCAGGGCTGTCGGAACAATTTTCTTAAAGCACGCTAATATCGGAGGAAATCCCACAAGTTAAATTGTAAACATTCAGTGGCAGACTATAGGGGAAAACATGTATATGTACATGTACATGTACATGTATATGTATGTATATGTATATGTATATGTATATGTATATGTATATGTATATGTATATGTATATGTATATGTATATGTATACGTATACATATATTTATGCTGCTCTTGTATATTTTCATGTTCCCCCTCAGTTTTATGGTTGGACTCGATGATCTTAAAGGTCCCTTCCAACCTAGATGATTCTATGATTCAATGATTCTGCTGCATGACAAAGATCAGAGAAGAGTCCATGGCAGTGTTAAATCACCAGCAATAAAAAAAAAAAAAAACACCATCAAAATCGGGCTGCTCGAGTTTGATGCTTTATTCCAAACTCAAACATCTCAAGAAAAGTGATCTGATTTTCAGAAATCTTTTTGTTTCCTGACCGTTTACCTACCCACATATATAAGCGTCTCACTTGAGATACATGATAATGCAAATATGGAACCCTGCTTTGTAATTTTGAAGCAGTAGGTATATAAAGGTTAGATTCATAATGGTTACAAAAAATCTTCTGGAAATTCAGGGTACAGCAAGCCCAGAAGATGCCTTGTAATTATACCTTTTCCATGTCTTTCTGCTGATATTATATAAGAACGAGTATTCAGTAACCACAGTCTAAACTGTACATCATAGTATCTGGCACAAATGATTCTTATCCCTTACTGGCTCCACAACAATTTGGAAATGAAATAAAAATAATCTTCTCCTTTCTCGTTAGGTTTTATTTTACATGTCAGAATAAAACACGGATGAGACTCTAGGGTGCACATAGTCCCAGGCAACAGTTTGGTTTTATTAAAATTATTTGCATCTGTTAAGATGCATATGAAGCTTATTTGATTTTGATTTTTTTTTTTTTCTTTCCAAAATCCCTAGCACTACACCAAAGTGCTGGAATTTAGAGTTCTGACCCTTAAGACTCCTGTCAGCAAACTGAGGATGTAATTTGCTTTGGGGTTATTATCGCTCTGAAAAGGCTGAGTTAGATTTAACCTGATATTGTTTGAATGAGTTTACAATCGAATAGAAAAACAAAAAGAGAGTAATGGCTCTATTTTTTAATGTAATCATCTGAGATTTTTTTACATCAACATAGATCAGGACTGTTGGAACACTGGAGAGCTTTCAAGATTATTTTATTTTTCATTTTCCTAACAAGCTTGGTCACAGTTGTTGAAGCTTTTTACTCTATTTCTCTCTAAAGAGTCTAGATACTGCTGAAAATATTAATTCTGCAGTGACAGAAGACCTTGCAGGGAGGCCAGAAGCTAAACAGAACTCTGTGTGCAGAGAACATCTGTCTATTCTCAACAGGTAAGTCTTCTCAAAGATCTGGATGTTCAGGTCAGACGATTCCTCAGAAGTTCTTATTTGGGTTTGAAACTCAAATGTTCTGGAAATCAGCCTGGAACTAGCATGGTTTAAGAACAAAACAAAACAAACAAAACTTTCTGGAAGTTACTTCTAAGGTGACGGACATGTTCTCTGAATTTAAAATAGAACAAAGCTTGCTTAATTGTGTTGACGGGGTCTGAAATACCACGAATCCTACGCCTTCCGCATAATTCTGGCAGATCGATGTTCTGTCCTGGCCAAATCTCAGTTGTACCCAAGAAAGAAAACATGTAAGAGAAAACATTATTTCACAAAGTCCGTCAATTTCTCACTTGTCAGGAAAGGTACAGATGAAAACTTAAGTGGTTTTTCATTTGTTCAAAAGCAGTTTATCACCAAAAGGATAAAGCAGAAAGGAAAGTCTGTTTTGCTCTGGGACCGAATCTATACCTTGTGAATAAACTTTTGACAACGTTTCAGTTCATGTTAAAGCGATTCAAATTCTATGCTCAAATCCTATGCAATATTTGGCTTCCAGAAAGAGGCAGAGAGTGAAAGTGGGAGATATGTTGACAGACAAACCACAGACTGCACCCAGAAGTGCAGAAGGTTTCTTGTTGTGATTCCTGTCAAAAGAGCTGATGAAATTTCCTGCTATCAAGACCGTGTTACCTATGGGTAATTGCAAGGTAATTGCTGCTTAATTACTAAATTAAGAATTTTGAAAATTTCCTCTGGGTTTGGGGAAGAGTGCTCTTTTAGACAGATTAAAAATACTAATTTAAGACAACAAAACAGCAAAAGCAGAGCAGATTGTAAAGGAGAAATGTAGCCCAACAGAGCTCTAGCGAGCAGTGTTTTCAGCAAGCCTTCAGCCAGACTGCCTCTGACAAAACACTTTCCCAACTGTTCAGCAACTATGTGCTTTTCTGCCAAGGCACATGAAATGGTTCGTTATAAATAAATGTCTTTATCTATTGGCAATGCTATTGGGAATGTAGGTGGAGTTACAACACTATGTCCCACAAGTCAGAAGGGTCCAAGCCCCCACAAGAGGTGAGGCTGAGGTTGTGTGGATGCCCCTTCTTGCTCCTTGCTGAGCCCTCCATTTTGAAGCCTACACCTTGACCTCTCCTGGCCTTTGTCCCTTTGGAAGTAAACTCCAGCTGTGTCTCTCCTGCAACCTAATCTGCTTTCCTGGTTACACACCTCAGACTACATAGCAACATTTCATCAAAACATATTTCTAATTAATATGTTCTGGATCTGATCCCGCCTTAGAGAAAAAGTCCAACTGATTTAAGTGGGAGGAGGATCGATCTTTGGTGTGTTCTTTTCCGTTAAGAATGTACCAAGATCTTGTGAAGCATAATCAAATAAAGTGATTTGTCTCCAACAGTCTCTCTGTCTCTTGTGAGCCTTTAAGAGGCTGTTCAGTTTGTTAAAAGCACCTTGGAAAATGTTGCTTTTGGAGACAACAAAAGGCGCAAACATGATTAGCTGCAGATGAGCAATTTCTTTTTAAAAATCAGGAAATTAGAATCAAGCTTTGGAAATCTTTTTTGCTCTGTGGCACCAGCAATTCCTTCTCACTACACTTGGGAAGGATTATCTCGACGATGTTGCTTTCACAAAGACGTGACCGGAGTGCACCATAGCCAAACCAAGCAATACACACCTCCACCACTCTGTCAAGAGAGTCATGTTCTTTAATGGCATTTTCCTCTCATGCACTGGTGTAACATATTGTGCTGATTTTCCAGAGCTGAAAAAACAGCAGAGAATGGCTCAGAATGCACAAGAACCTCTGCTGGAGGAATGATTGTGTAGAGACCACGTGCTGCCTTCCAGTCGGTGTTTTCCTTCAGGGAGGTGCTCATGACTAGTGATTTGAATTAATAGAAGCCAAATAAAAAAGTCAATTGGAAAAATATGGGGGGCTTTTTTTTATGGTTTATTGGAATACCTACAGGCCCAAATCAACCTTGTGGCCCTTTGTCTCGTACACTATACATTTAAATTGTGTCAATGCCATTAAAGTAAAGAAGACCAGGGCTGGACCAATCTTCCGTAGTGACCAACTGTTAGCACCCTCCCAGAAACAGTTTTGCTCCATGTAATTTTTCTCTTTGCCAGACAACGCTCAGAGACGGTTCAAGTAATACCACAGGTCAGAGGCTGTTCCCAGTAGGCAGTATGGGTGAGGCCATGCTTTTTTTTTCACATGGAAGAAAGTTTAGCCATATGGCCATGAGATGAATCACACCACTTGCCTTCAGGGCCAAGGAACAGGTCCTGACCTGTTTGTCATACTTTGTGTAACAAGAGAAAGGGCTTGCCTTTTAGCACTTGTAATCTCAACAGGAAAGAAAACTAAAGGGGAAAAAAATCAAAGAAATATTATAAATTTCCAGATGTTACAGAGAGATTAAAGACATGTTTACTTAGTGCAACTGAGCTTTATACCGACATCCCCAAGCTAGTGCTGACCTGTGGTTGATACATGCTCACCACAAAAATGGATAGAATATCTTTGTTGGCCCATCAACTCCAGAAGTTGGCTCAAAATCCTTATAACCCAAAGACCACTGAGAAAACAGTCAATAAGAGTAGCAAAAAAAACAGTTGATGAGATATAAAAGGAGGGGGCTTTACTATAATCCTTGTATTAAACCTGGAGTGAGACTCTATTAGGTTTGGTTCAGTGCAAAACCTCTGCTTCTACTGAGTAGTTGCCGGTGTCATTTTCTGATGGCATGTCCCTGCCTCAGAGCTACAAGTGCCGTCAATTTTTGACGGAAGGACTATCAGAGTGTATTAGTGCCTGAGAGAGTCACTCATCACCTTTGGTTTTTATCTCCCTGAATTGTGAGTTTCTTCACCCTTTTAAATATTTGAAAGAGTTTGAGTCTTGGTAGAATTGGAAGATGAACTCTCATATGATAGGGAATATCTCCTCTTAGGCTTTCTGAAGATCATACATTTATGCTCACCATGTGCCAGTCCACCCCTTCTACAGGAGGACGCCTCCAATCAAAGTATATCGAGGCATCCTAATTCAGCTTCCCTTTTCTGTGGGTGGATGAGTTGGCTTCCGGCTTTCCAGGAGACACACAATGAAAGTACGCCATTGCCTTCATATGCTCAGGAAGCAAACCTCACGATGAGTTTGTAGAGCTCACATGTTTTTATTCTTTATGTATCAGTTAGTAACTGGGACCATGAATTGGAAAGTCACAGGAGTGTCAGTGCTCCCCAATGAAATTCTCCAGCCTTGGGTTTTTTTGCAGAGTACAACAGACCTCTTAAGAACTGAGTGCAACTTCTCATTGATACAATCATAACTTCAGCAAAGCTCATAGCCTTTCACGCTTTGGTCTTAGCCATCTTCATGTTAATATCATTATGTTATGAGCGGAGAGCTAAGACACAGAAAAGCTGCAGTGACTCTGTCGAAGTCAGAGAGGAAGCCTGGATTGGACCAGGAGACCTGGGTGAAATGCACAAATCAAAGTCCATTGTGTTAACTACTGGACTATCTTTCCTCTAGAGAGGTTTATGACCTGGTCCTACGGTAGTTTTAATATGAACAGCATTTCCTAGGTTTTTGCCCATTTGCCTTGACCACTGGTAGTTTTTCCTAAAAGCCTTCTGGCTGAAGACTTGTTCTGTATCTCGATTGTCCACCCAGAGGAATACTTGTGACTAAATTTATCTGCCTTTTAAGTTGTTTTTAAATTGCCTTTAGCTGTGATGTTTCCTTATCTCGGACAAGAGAAAGGAAAAAGGAAGGAGTCTATTTCTGCCATCTCTTTCCTCCTGCGAGAAATCCCCCTCCCCCTTCCCTTCTCCCTGCCTCCCAAAGCTTTTGTTAATTTAAAATTAGCCCTTTGAGATGTTGGGAAAATCAGGCTCCACGCAGTGAGCAAGTCCCTGCGGAGAGGGCTGTTGCAGTAAACATGGGGCAGAATCTCAGTGAGTCACCTGGCTGGCGTTCCCCCACTGCGTGAGGGAGAGCAACGTAGGAAGCCCATAAAGAAACATGCCACCACCACCAGGGAATCCACGCGGGATACTTCAGCAAAATCATTTCCCATCCTATCCGGGCCTCCTACCAGCTATTCACTGCACGCGTCACTCCAGATAGTAATTAGCGGGCACTAGATGACTGGCTCTGATCTCATTGCCATTGTTTGACCAAAGGAAGGACTCAAAACAAGGCTTGGGGCCAAAAATAAGTCCTGAAATCCTTTTTTAATATTCAGGTTGTCTTGCCCCCATGCTTTTTGCTGTTGTGTTTCGTTTTTTTTTTTTGTTTTGTTTTTTTTTTTTTTTGTTTTTTTTTTTTTTGTTTTTTTTTTTTTTTTTTAAATTTCCCTTACAGCTAAATTTTAGTGACACCCACTGGCCAAGGCTCAATTGTAATAAATCCCTGGTAGCCCTGGCTGGCTTCTAGAGAACATATTGGCTTGCAGTGCATCAGAACAAGCCGATATATCTATCTGCACACACATGCTCTTCAGGCCAGCCACCCAGAAATGCTGGAGAGCACTGTTGCTTCCAAAAATGCCTCTGTCTCAGCCTGTGCCAGTAAAGACGTTGCAAGAGGGATGAGCCAGACAAGCCATTCTTCGTCACCATTTTGCTGAAAAAGAAAGGAAAGCACGTAGAATATTTTATTCAAACCACCTGTCATGTGTTTCACAGAAGCTGTGTGAAATAGGAAAAAAAAATACAGAGAATAACCTTTCTTGGCATCTTTATTATCTGTTTTGTTGAGTACAGTGGAACACATGGATGGAGGGTTTGTTTTGCGGAGGAGGATGATGACAAGCTGTAGCAGCTGGTTTCAGGGGCTTTGCTAAGCAGAAGGTTTATAGGAGCTTCTGACATCTCTTTGGGGACAGAGGGAAAAGACTGTGCACCCACGAACAGGGAGGACAAAAGTATTTAAGTCAGGGAGTGATGCGTGGGCAGCTTAGAGGACGAACTTTTTTCCCATTCTCTTTCTTGTCCCACTTGCCACTACGTACGTCAGTCTTCAGATTTTAGGAATCTCAAACACCTTTCTAACGCTGCAGTCACACAGTGCCTGCTGCGAAACGCTGATTGCTTAAACCTTCTTCCAAACAAACACCTTCCCTACACGAATAAACCCGTTTGCAACGAGTAAATGGAAATTTCACTCTAAAGCGTTGCTGTGCACTGCAAAGGAGCCACATCAGGTGTCACGGCACGTATTTACACCCCATACACCCAGTACAGCTCGTACCTTCAACCACTCCAGCTCTCCTTCTGGAGGTGAAGCAGCCACGGTAGCACAGATCCCAGCTCAGGGTAATTATTCTGCCAAGGGGTGTTTTGGTCTGGTACATCAGACACCAACGGTACTGCGCTGGCACTCACTGCTCACAGCAGACAAGGGACGGGATCAGCACTTTGCTTTTATGGGCTGTAAAGGATGCGTGGAGTGTTTCTGAGCAAGGGCCCGTTGCTGTGACACTTGAAGTTCACAGCACACAGTGGGAATAGATACACGTTTTCTGCTCCCCCCCTACCCCACCAAAAAAGAAAACTTTTCTTCAGCTAAGGCTGAATGTTTTCTTGATGGTTTGGAATTGTGTGGTTTTATGGCCTGGACACAGTTATGAAGTAAATGAAACACAAAATCAATGGTAGGTCTGATATTTCATCCAGAATAGGGAAGTGGCACAGAGCCAGGACATTTCATATTACAGTTTCATCTTACATTTTGGAGTCCCCAACATAAGAAGGACATGGACCTGCTGGAGTATGTCCAGAGAGCCACAGGGATGATCTGAGGGCTGGAGCACCTCTCCTATGAGGAGAGGCTGAAAGAGTTGGGGCTGTTCAGCCTGGAGAAGAGAAGGCTCCAGGGAGATCTTATTGCGGCCTTCCAGTCCCTAAAGGGGGCCTGCAGGAGAGCTGGGGAAGGACTTTTTACTAGGGCATGTAGTGATAGGACGAGGGGGAATGGCTTTAAATTGGAAGAGGGCAGGTTCAGATTGAACGTTAGGAAGAAGTTTTTCACTGTGAGGGTGGTGAGGCCCTGGAAGAGGTTGCCCTGAGAGGTTGTTGAGGCCCCATCCCTGGAGGTGTTCAAGGCCAGGCTGGACGTGGCCTTGGGCAACCTGGTCTAGTGGGAGGTGTCCCTGCCTATGGCAGAGGGGTTGGAACTCGATGATCTTCAAGGTTTCTTCCAGCCTAAACCATTCTATGATTCTATGATTTTCATAGACATCTTTTACATTTACATTTCTAAAGCATCAATAAATTCATTTAAAAAAAAAAATCCCCAAAACAAAAAAAAAAAAAAACCAGATGTCACCTGTCAGAACTATGATGATAAATAGTCTTTTCAAATGAAAGTTTTCATCAAATTGAATAAATAACAGTGCTCGGAAGTGGAGCATATGTGCACCACCAGGATAGTATTTTCTGATTACTTTGAATTTTTTTAATTTCTAAAGATTTTTTCATTAAAAAATAAATTTTGCAGCTTTAACATTTCAGAACATCAATCAAACATGAAGAAGAGGAATGAATAGAAAATCATGCCTGAACTGAAAAAATAATGAATAAAGGACAGTGAATCGTTGCTATGAAGTAACCAAACAGGTGAATGAACATAAGGAATAAAACCAAAAGGCTTCGTAGGCTGAGACCTTGCAGGGATGAGGATATACTAATGTATCGCTCTTGCTTGGTTTTGAGTGACCCTTATAGACTTCTATATTTATGTGAATAACAAAGGACTCAAATTCAGGCAGAGCAAAGAAATGTAGAACTCAGCTGAATATGAGTGATGTACGCCACATTTCCTTTGTGATGACTAACAGAACGTGGACTTTTATCCAAAACAAAAATTGTAACTCTGTGCTAAAATAATTCTCTTTCTCCTTCCCGTATCTGGTGGAAAGAGGACAAGTCATATCTCGGTGTTTCTTTTCCCTCGAAAGATTTTACATGGAAGCGCAGTTTGCAGCTGTTATTCTGATGATTTTGATATTGAGTATGGTAAATGTTAAGAATGTTTAGGAATTTTAATTTTTTTTTTTTTTCAGCTTCCTAAAGATACGGTTTCCTGAGCACTGCAATTTAGCGTCACTAGCTTTTCCTGCACAGAACTGTACAGCTCTGTAAAAGGCAACAGGGAATTCCCTTCATTTTGTATTTGGAAACAAGCAAACAAGTAAACAAACAAATTACAAACAACCTTTCCCCCTTTCACATTTTGCTTAGGGTACACTTTCCATAATTTTTTCCTGTCGGGACACCAAGGCCCCAGACAGCTCAGCAGATAAGAATTTTTCCTTGAAGTCCCTTAGAAGCTGGATTCTGGTCTCTCTAAGAGTCCTGGCCCTGTGCTGGGTAATTTAATGTGATAAACGTTGTGATTTTGAGGTTCAAGACGGAACACAGTCAGGTTGCTGTTGTTAGCTACACAGGAAAGACGAAGTTGTGAGCCGTGGTTGGGTTCCCAATGGCATCACCAAATGTTGCCAAAACACCTTGAAGGCTTTTAAAGTTGCTGTTCATAGCTGGTCTCTGGCCCTCGCTCGTCGATCTCAATGTGAGCACTTTTCTCAGGTCACTCTCTTGCCTTTGGTCACGCCTGGGTCTTGACAGCAATGTAAGCAGTCCCGTTGAGCTCTCTGACACATTCTTGGTAGGTCCTGCCTCACTGGTTTGTATCTCTTGGAAATCTTTCCAGGCTACGGGAGCAGCAAATGTGTGATAGTTCAGTGAACTATCAGCCACCCACTTAGATTACCTTCAGGATGCTCTGAAATGTATTTAGGATTTGTCTTTAACAACTTAATTTCAGTGTTTTTCTACGGGGAATAAAGAGTTTAACCAGCTTTTAGAGGATAACACCTTATCCAGCGATGTCCAGCACAGACTTCGTTTTGAAGTTAAGTAAACACAGGTGCATGCTGGAAGCTGGTTGCAATGATACATCATCTTGGTCTCCTTCCAAAAACACTTAGGCAAGAGGAACTTGGTGTTTTAGAGGGACAGTAGATATACCGTCCCCATGCATGCCTCTGATGTTATGTATAACGTGCTGTGAACACACTGTCTTTGTTAAAACAGACAGGTGACACCTCCATTCCCCGTCTGTCGTGATTCCTCAGGAAACTTCGCTATGCATGAAGGAAGGGGTGGGGAGAAAAAAAAGAAAAAAGACCCTAGGAAAAGCCTCTAGGGCATTCCTAGGAGCATCTTGATGACTGTCAGGAAAAATCAGATGGGACACGAAATCAAGCCCTCTAGCTACAAACAATAGTTATTGCTTTCTTTTTGGAAAATCATTACAGATGTTCAACCAAATCGAAGAAACCTCAGCAATAGCTTGTGGAATGAAATCATGTATTCCATTAGTGAAGCTTGTTCGCTTTTTTTTTTGAGCCCCAGAGAGCATTTTAAAAAGCTTTAAATTGTTTATCTTGACTTAAGTCAAAATTAATTAAGTTTTCCTTGGCTACAACTGGGTATGTCCAGAAACTATGGGCTTAGCATGGGATAAAAGCATACATGGTAGGTAAGTAGGCTAACTTTTCATATAACTTATAAATCCTGAGGCAGATCCCTCCAGATTGCAATATTGACTTGAAAATTATTAAAGGAAAAGGGAATCTTTTCTTCTCTTGATGCTTTTAAGATTTTCTTTGCAAACATTTTTCTGAAAAGATGGCATAAATGGCTATTGTCGCATGAATTCCAGAGAAGGAGTTAGCAAGTTCAGTCACTGCAAGGACATGTGGATTTTAAAGCAAAAAGAGACTGTTAATCGTGTGGCTTGAATGCTTCCTGACACAGGCCAGCATATCTAAGCCAGTAATTCCTCTGGTGAGTTTAATAACATCTGGTGGAGATAACCCAAGTGTTTCTTAACTGGGTTTCATAAGAGTCCTCTTCATCTCAGCCTTCGTGTCTTATCAGTAGACACTATTATACGAAATATTCCTGTTTTATCAATAGAATAATGGAAAGAATTTTCAGGGATGTCTCAGAGAGGTAAACCCCTGAATTTCAGCAGAGAGGTTGATCTCAGACTTGAGCAACACGAAGAGCTTTAATGTACGTTTATCAAAGGGTGTCTCCACAATCACAGAGATGAGGAGGTGGATAATGAGGAAGATCTCCTCTCAAGCCTTTCAAACCTGCCCGGGGTGCTCATTTTCCATGCCTTGGAAAACTTAATGCGTGGTGAGAATATCAGCCTGGCTTGCAAAGCAGGAACGGTTCGTTCCGAGCTGTTCAACGCACTGCTCCCTCTGCTTCACGTTATCAGGACACTGGCTTTGCTTTCAAAACGCTCAAAATTAATCACTTTGCCAGCAAACAGGCTGGCTGTAGAGGTTTGCAGTGTTTTCTTCAGAGGGTGGGTTTACTTTGGAGGCCAAATAAAGAGTTGCCAAGCAGCTGCCAGAGCTGATGGATAGAAGGCAATCGCAGGAATGTCCAGAAACGTCTCATTGTTCTTTAGTTGTTTAAACAAATAGATAGAGGATGAACTCCAGGTTGTGCTGGGTGTGGTCGTTGGCCAAAAGGGGGGGGGTTGCGAATGTACGTGCTTTTTTTTAAAGCGATTTTGTTATTATTTCCTGTGTTTCTGCATTACCGATTGTTGGAGAATCCCAAGGATATAAGTTTACTTTTTTGTTGTTGTTGTCGAAAGAAATTATTCAAATTCAGAAATTAGTTTCAGAAAGGATTTGTATGAAATTGAGAACTAAATTATTTCACTCTGTTATAGTGATTGCTGTGAGTGCTGCTGATACCACACACACACAAAAAAGACTATTTCTATCACAAAACAGTAACTACACGTGTTTGACGTCTTTATATCTGAAGATTAAATGAGCCAACACGTAAGGACACACTATGTGAGCACTTCATATAGATACCAGTATTTTCCATTCACAGCCTATGGCTTGAATAGGTTTCATACCCGACCGGTTTCTGGAGCAAATGCCCCTTCCAGCAGGTGGGTTGAATTGGAAAAGAAGTGGAAGCACCTGTAGTTTCTCACTCACATAAACTGCATGTGAAAGAAGTGTAGTTTATCCCTCCATTGTGCCCTAGGAATTAATTATTTCATGAAGATTCATTTACAGAATGAAGAAAAAATCACGATGACCAAGGATCATCGGAATGCCAGGTATTTAAACATTACAGATATTACAAGAAAATGTTATCAGCTCAGAAATTAGCTTCTAAAACTGTTTAGAAACCAGCTAGATGGCTGTGCTGTTGAAATGAATCGTGTTGCACGTCTGGAAAATCAGACAGTGTTCAAGTGCTTAAAAATGGCAATTAGGTTATGTTTGAGCTCTAAATAAATGGCAAAACATTCCTTTACCCCACTAAAGGAGCACCAGGCCTTTAGGCAGGTTAATTAAATGTTAGCAGTGGTACTGGCAGATTAAGGGGTAACTTGCCTGTATAGTATTTGTTACTAATAGTGATGGCTGGTACCAAATATTACAATTTTAGCTAGGCTGAGTATTACCTAAATAGGACATGAGGTCCTGTGTAAGGCGACTCATTCCCTGCTATCTTAAATGGTATTTGCAAACTTTCTCATGTGGTTCTGGTGTTGCTGAAAAGGAATGCAATGCCTCCACAACCTGCAGTAGGAAATATTATTCTTTGTTCTGACCTTCTGAGAAGGTTCTGGTTTGGGGGATTGATTTTTGTGGCTTTTTTTTTTTTTTGTCTGGCTTATTCTGTGGAAAAAAAAATAGATTAAAAAATGAGAGAAGGAAAGAGTGAGTATGAAAAATTAAGTTCTCTGAAATATTTGCTGTGTTAGAGACAAGAGTCCCTTCTCCACCTCACTTTTTGCGCCTCTGGGCCAGCTTGTTTTCTTGTATTGTTCTGTTCTGAAGATGTTTCGGTCACATTAAGCAGGCACAGACAAGTCACCCAAATAAGGCGGAATCAAGTCTTGCCATGGGGAAAAGACTTCTTTGGGTGTCTTGCTTTTCTGTTGTCATGTTTATAGAACAATGCGTGTCCCTCAGTAGCCTGCATAATACAGGGGAAGAGAATTTGTACTTCTTGAAGTCTGGGTTGGAAATTTCTATCTTTGATCAGTATTAGAGTGTGCTGCCAATATTTAAAGTTCTCCACACAGCTGTGCCACCTGGATCACAATTTTCATGATAGAAACACACTCTTCCACCTCTGTGGCTAAAGATCTCAAGTGTCGTAGATCCTTAGGAAAGTTGACTGTAGCAGAGACACTCTGGGGAGGGAGATATTCATGTCACCTAATTTTAAGCACTGAAGTTTGACACAAAAGCCATTGGTTTAGGTTCCACGTACTTCTCCCTGTTCAAAGGAGAGGGATGAGTGTTTGGCGACAGCCTCTGGAGGAGCCTCTCTTTGCAAAAAACAATCTAAGAGACAAATCACATAGCTATTATCCTCTTGCCATAATAATCAGTCCCTAGGGACTGCAGCATAGAGATTTGCAGCCCAGGAAAGGTAAATCCCGAGGAACAGATTTAGTCTTTGCAAAGATGATAACTTCCCAGCAAGGAACATTTATCCTGCTGGCATTGGATTGGACCCAGTCTCGCTGAATCAAACATTTGTTAGATCAGGGAATTGTCGCTCAAAGATGCTTCTGAATAGGTTTTCTCCTTTTTTCTTTTTGCCCAGACAGGTGGTAGATGCCCCATCCCTGGAAACACTCAAGGTCAGGTTGGACTGGGCTCTGAGCAATCTGATCTAGTTGAAGATGTCCCTGTTCATGGCAGGGGGGTTGGACTTTAAAGGTCCCTTCTGACCCAAACTATTCTGTGGTTCTATGATCCTACATTACAGGAGCAGAGGGCATGAGTACAGTCTATGGAGGATCTCTGACCTAAGTCAAGGATGTTGCTTCTTACAAGGGCTGAGTATAAAAATGCCAGACTTCTCTGCGTCTGGAGTAAATCCTTGTGGTTGATACACGAGGGCTGGTTATTCAGGTTGTGGTGCTGTGACTAGATTGTGTGCGCTGTGAAACCTGGTTATTTGATTGTATAGAGTGAAAGAAGTTTTAGTGAGCAAAAACTTTCCTTCCTCTGGCCTATCCTTAACGCAGCTGATGCTGTGTCTGTGATGATGTCCTAAGAGTCCCAATACTTTCCCTTCCTTTGCTGTGTCTGTGATGATGTCCTAAGAGTCTCAATACTTTCCCTTCCTTCTACTTCCTCTGGCAAAAATACCTTGTCTCTCAAGTAACACATCTGTCTTTAGTTATCCAGTAGGAGTGGCTTTCTTTGAGATTTATCCCCCTCCACATCTGCTTCAGCGACCATTGCAGTCCCACCTGGGCTGGAGCGTTGTCTAACTTTCAGTGAAGCCAGCAGGATCCATTTCGTGGCCTTCAGCGGCCAGATTTGATTAGTCTCTGAAGGCCAAAAGACAAACATGAATAAAAATGCAAAGCTACCACCCCATTAGCAACACAGAGTGGAGCATCAGGAAGGCATTTATTTCACATTAAGGATAAAATTGTCAGAGAAGCCAGAATCATTAGGTCTGACAGGACATTAACAGCTAGAAATTATTTGGAGGAGGTTGTCAGGGAAATCCCAAGACTGAAATATAAATTGTGTTGAAACAGTGCCTCTTCAGTGATAAGTTAATGCTTAGAAATAGAACATCTGTGCAGTTTCCTCAGACTGATAAGTCCTGAGGCAATTCCGTATGAAATTACAGCTTTTTCTACCGAGCCGTCTTTCGTCTGATGTCCATCCCACTCTTGGAATGATTTTTAATAAATGCACAGAAAAGAACTGGAACAACATCAGAAGGTGATTCATAGGCAAAACCCACATGCGGTGGGTACACAAGCTTGTTTGTTGAGCAAAGCCGCTGCCCTTGGCTATCTGGTTGTAGACCAGGGCCTGGAGATAGGTGGGTCAACAAGGGTGCGCTGGAAAGAAAGCTTGGAAAAAAAGACAAATGCTGTTTCCCTGCCTCATCCGTTTTGACTGTCTTCATCCTTGCTTTTCTGAATTTTCCTCTTGAAATTAATTGGGAATTAATGAACAATGTCACTGTTAATGACAGGGCATAGGTCTTTACAGCAGACGAGTATGGGCAGCATAGTCAGATGTTACATGGTATTAATCACTTCCACTCTTGGATCTGTCATGTACCAAGGTGACAGGTTGCTTAGTCTGACCTGGTTTGGGAAATTGTATGAACTGCTGTAGTTATCCCCAGCTTTTTTCTCACTTGTGACTGTTAACAAACTAGTGGAAAGCATTTCCAGAATCTCTGTGTCTCATTTACCCCCTAGAGATCTTCACAGAATCACACACTGTAGAGATAGGAAAGGACTATTAAATGGTCCGGTTCCTTGCCAGTAGAGGTTTTCTCTCCGGTGCACACTTGTTGGTTTTGAAAAAGATCATGTTCAGTATTTCATGAAATTGTGTGCTCATCACTTCCCAGGGGAGGTAGTATATAATAGATCTTGTTGGGAAGGTTTCCCCTCCAACTTGGTAATTTATCCAAGATTTCCTTTTCCTAAGGACACATATATATATTTATGTGCATGTGTATATATAAATTTTCCTAGTCCTCTTGTTGTGTTTGTCAGATTTTTTTAAAAACGCAGGTATATGCTTCACTGACACTATTAATAGAAAATGCCCAAGATAGATAAACGAAATACTGTTTTCTAGTATCTAGGTTTAAATAGTAGAAAGCTGTCAGCAAATTACAAATAAATTCTATGAAGTTATGGTGATAGCAGAAAAGGAGTTGTAAAACACCCTGAATGCTAATGACACATTTTATTTCTCACAGTTAGCAGTTGGCTTTATATTCCTCACAGATTTCACTTCAATATAAATGTCAGGAACTGTGTCATGGCTGGGAATCTTTGATTACTATACTTTCCTGTGTGCTGATTTGCATGAAATACCAAAGGGCTAAAGATGTAACGAGACTTAAAATT
Organism: Vanellus vanellus; assembly: GCF_965231255.1. Lineage (NCBI taxonomy): Eukaryota > Metazoa > Chordata > Aves > Charadriiformes > Charadriidae > Vanellus > Vanellus vanellus. Next base: position 5,131,740 of record NC_138906.1, on the reverse strand, counting down.
AAAGCAAAAAAGTACTTGCTCTATGAGCAGTGGGATAGATGAAGACTGGTTTGCACTGGCCATGTCTGTGTATATTTTCTCTCTCATTTGTTTTTCCCAGTGTGTAGGTTTTGTGATGTCTAGAAAGGTAAAGTTCACTAAGAGGACTTTTCTACTTGGCTGCCTATTTTAATTAGCATTTTAGAAATTTACCATCTCTGAGTTTTCCACCCTTCTTTTAAATTTGTTTGAAATCAGCCAAGGTCTCTTTACAGGAACAAGAACACATGTACAGAAATGTATACACACTCTCATACGGCATCAAAACCACCCCAAAAAAGAACTGAGTGAAATGGACTTAAAGGCTCCATTTTGTCCATCTTGCCACACAGCATAGCGCACACAACTGGAAAACAAGATTAGCTGAAACAGTGGTTTCAAAGAATAATCCTAACCAGCTTGTAATTAATCTTGTCTCATAGCAGTGCTGACGGCCATGAAAAAAACCCAAACTTGGTAAGGGACTCACAGGTAAGAGAAAAGTTCTGTTCAAGCTTGTACATCTTCCAACACCCTCTATCGACTCAGCACGCTCCTCATACCTTGTCTGTTCAGCAAAAGACATTTTCATACGGACTACTGCTTCTTATGACGAGGGACTCAATAACCTGTTCATAGTTGTCCACTCTGTAATTTGCCAGCACAATCCCTAATTGGTTTTCGTCTGAGGTGAGCAGTGCCTTCCAAGTCTGGATATGCTTTGGGTGATTAACGCAGACCACAGGCCACCGGAGGAGCAGAAGGGCGATGAAGGTTTTAGCTGGGTAACTTAACATCTTGTCCTGAGATGGTCTCTAACCTCTTTGGTGTTCACCAGCGTGGATGTGGCCAATGAAGACTTGCAGGGTACTGTGATCCAGATAAATTCACGGACTGAGTTCGTGTTTGCAGGTTAGAGAGGGGCATACTGAGAAAGGTTTAAAATAATGTGAATGATTCAAATAAGTTCCTGACTGTGTTTTTTAACACATCATTAAGCGATATGATACCCCAAAGCCCTACGTAGCCCACAGCTTGGATAAACAATTAACTCTTATGAGTCCCTTATTAATATTCATTAATATCTCCAGCTTGCTTCTAGTAAGTCACCACAGCCCCATAGCTACAGTAATAACCAGGTCTGTGAAGACCTAAATTCAGTTTCTTACTCTGCCATATTCTTACCAGTACCTAAAGGGGGCCTACAGGAGAGCTGGGGAAGGACTTTTTACTAGGGCATGTAGTGATAGGACGAGGGGGAATGGCTTTAAACTGGAAGAGGGCAGGTTCAGATTAAATATTAGGAAGAAGTTTTTCACTGTGAGGGTGGTGAGGCACTGGAACAGATTGCCCTGAGAGGTTGTTGAGGCCCCATCCCTGGAGGTGTTCAAGGCCAGGCTGGACGTGGCCTTGGGCAACCTGGTCTGGTGGGAGGTGTCCCTGCCTATGGCAGGGGGGTGGGAACTCGATGATCTTCAAGGTCCTTTCCAACCTAAACCATTCTATGATTCTATGATCAGACACTGATTATTCATCTTTAGTTTTCTTTGTTCCTTGTCAGTGCAAGTGTTTTGGATGCTTTGCTTTTCGCTAGATGTCTCAGCTTTATCAAGATTGAATCTCACTGTGTTATTTTCCTGCCTCTTTTCTTGTCCCTGTTTAGAGTAGTTCCTTCTTGTTTTTTTTTTTTTTTTTGTGTTGGTAACCTTTCCCAGAGTAGTGTCCCCCATACTTACAACTGCATTAAAAGGTTCCCATTTGCTTTTGCCTCTCTGACTTTCCTGACTGAAGTTTTGGCTCAGCAAACATTGACAGTTCTGGCCAACAAGTGCTCCTCTAGAGGGGAGCAAAACTAATTTTCTTTGTAAAAATTTTTTTGGTACAGGAAATACCCCACTCCCTTGATCCTGATCTGATTCATCCAGTGGTTTCAAAGAAAATAACAGCAGATGATTTGGAAGGAACGATGGCAATTTCTGCCTGGTGTGCTTGAGAAATCTTGCGGTACCTTTCCTTTAGTTTTGATGAAAGCTCTGAAGGTTTCTGTGTGGGGAGAGATTGGCAGGTTGTTTTTGTTGTTAAGCTGAGATAGCAATGTGTGGGTGGAAGAAGGTTTTATTTGATTCGCTGCTGGGAGATGGGAGGGCTTAATCTTAACTCCAATATCCTGCTTCTCTGCTCAGTGGAAAACACTTGCTCCAAGTGAACAACTAAAAGTCTCTGAGAGCAGCAAAGTGCTCAACAGTCTTGGTTACCATCCAAGGACAATGCCCAGAGTGTATCTAAAAATTATACTCTACATCTGAAAGCCAAGGAGAAAAAAAAGGTCTGAAAGCTGTAGCTGCAGAAGTAAGCCTTGCATTTCCATTAATAAACTATCTATCTATCTAAACCACATGTAAATGGGGATATTTTAACCAGGGGAGCATTAATGGGTCATCACCTTCCACTTTTCCTGCCTGCTATGCCTGGACTGTGCAGGGCTCAAATCCAGCAGTTGGCTCAATCCAGCCAGAGGGAATCTGCTCCTGCATCTCCCTGTCTCATTCATATTAGACATGTAGAAGTAAATTGAATTATTCATCTCGATAAGCAGTACAAGGTTAGGCCTGACACAGGCCACCTAATTTTCTTAGTTTGAGGCCAGAAAAGACGTTGGTGATAATTTAGGTCAACTGTCTAAAAAAACAAGACAGAGAAATATATCTTTAATCTGCCAGCAAAGAGGAGCTTGGCTGGACGCAGTGACCCCCTAATATAACCAGGATTATGGGCAGCAGAAGGAAAAAAGGAAGAAAGTGCTTCCTGGGAAGCATATTAACCAAGGAAAGATTTATTTTTTTCCAAGCGTAGTTTTATTTCTTATGAAGCATAATCCAAACTGCATAAGGACCGCACAGCTGTAATAACCAGTATAATATATATATACACACCCCGGTATAAACAGGTACTAACCAGTGTACCACTCCTGCTTTGTGCATACTACTATGGCTCTGGGGCCCGTGTCATTGACACAATTTGGGTTTTTTTTTTGATAATGGCATGGCCTACACGGTACCAGGCTTGTTTGTGTCAGATGGGATTCACCTTTCTGAGAGAGGGAAGAGGATCTTTGCTCACAAGCTAGCAGGGACCGTTGACAGAGCTTTAAACTAGGCTTGAGGGGGGAGGGGCGCAGTATCAGACTTGCCCGTGACAAGCTGTGGGATGACACGCCGAGGTTAGAGGGATGGGGTGCTAGCGAGGGCCCACAGCCTGTTGCTCAGAGAAGTGCTGGCTACACTGCAGCACATTTGAAGGCTTATAGAGATGAGCCAGGGTCTCCTGAAGTCATAGAAGCCAAGAGGGGAACGCCAGTGAAATAGCCCAAGGGAATTAAGGGATGTTCCTCTAAGAAGATGACGCGGCTGACAGCCCAGCTGAAGTGCTTCTACACCAATGCACACAGCACGGGCAACAAACAGGAGGAGTTGGAAGCCACCATGCTGTTAGAAAGCTATGATCTAATTGCCATTACTGAAACTTGGTGGGATGAATCCCATGACTGGACTGCAGTCATCGATGGCTACAGGCTGTTCAGAAGGGACAGGTGAGGAAGGAGGAGCGGAGGTCTTGCCCTCTGCACCAAGAAATGTATAGAGTGTGAAGAGGTGTCTCTGAAGAATAGTCACGAGGAGGTTGAAATCTTGTGGGTAAGAATTAGAGACCAAGGCACCAAAAGGAATGTTGTGGTTGGTCTCTACTACAGGCCACCTGATCACGGGGAGCCTGTTGATGAAATCTTCTTACTCCAGCCACAGGAGGCAACCTGCTCATGGGTTTTCATCCCACTGGGGTATTTCAACCACCTCGACATCTGCTGGAAAAGTAGCATGGCAAGCTGTAGGCAATCCAGGAGACTCCTGGAGTGCATGGAGCATAACTTCCTAAGCCAGGTAATATACAGCCCTACCGGAGGGGATGAAAGACTGGACCTGATGGTCGCCAACGCAAGCGAGCTCATCGGTGATGTCAAGATTGGAGGCAGCCTTGGCTGCAGGGATCATGCGCTGGGGGAGTTCTCAGTCCTGAGGGATATGGGTCAGGCAAAGAGTAAAGTCAGGACCCTGAATTTTAGGAAAGCAAAATTCCAGCTCTTCAAGGAGTTAGTCAATAACTCCCGGGAAACTACCCTCAGCGACAAGGGAGCAGAACTGAGCTGGCAGATCTTTAAGGATGTTTTCCATAGAGCACAAGAACTTTCGATCCTCAGGTGTAAGAAATCAGGAAATGAGGGCAAGAGACCACATGTCTGAGTCAAGACTCACTGGTCAAACTAAAGGGCAAGAAAGAGATGTGCTGGAAGTGGAGGCAGGGACAGGTATCCTGGGAAGAGTACAGGGACACTGCCTGGTTGTGTAGGGATAGGGTCAGGAAGGCCAAGGCACAGCTGGAGCTGAAATTAGCAAGGGATGCAAACAATAATATGAAGAGCTTCTACTGGTATGTCAGTCAGAAAAGGAAGGTCAAAGAAAGCGTACCCCCCCTGATGAGCAAGACTGGCAAACTGGTAACAACAGACGACGAGAAGTCTCAACAACACAACATTTTTGCCTCAGTCTTCACTGGCAGCCTCTCTCCCCACACTTCTCAAGTGGATGGACCGCAAGGCAGGGACTGGGGGAGAAAAGTCCCTCCCACTGTAAGAGAAGATCAGGCCTGTGACCACCTGAGGAACCTGAATGTAGAGAAGTTTATGGGACCTGATGAGATGCATCCAATAGTCCTGAGGGAATCGGCTGATGTAGTTTCCAAGCCACGCTCCATGATATTTGAAAAGTCCTGGCAGTCAGGTGAAGTCCCCAGTGACTGGAAAAAGAGAAACATTGCACCCATCTTTAAACAGGGTAGAAAGGAGGACCATGGGAACTACTGACCTGTCAGCCTCACTTCTGTGCCTGGGAAGATCATGGAACAGATCCTCCTAGAAGCTGTGCTAAGGCACATGGAGGACAGGAATGTGACTTGAGACAGCCAGCATGACTTCACCAAGGGCAAGTCCTGCCTGACCAGCCTCTTGGCCTTCTTTGATGGAGTCACTACATCAGTGGACAAGGGAAGAGCTACGGATGTTGTCTATCTGGATTTCTGTAAGGCCTTTGACACAGTCCCCCACAACATCCTTCTCTCTAAATTGGAGAGATATGGATGTGATGGGTGGACTGTTTGGTGGATGAGCAATTGGTTGGATGGTTGCATCCAGAAGGTAGTGATGAACAGCTCAATGTCCAGATGGAGATCACTGACAAGTGGTGTCTCTCAGGGATCTGTACTGGGACCAGTACTGCTTAATATCTTAATCAATGACAGACAGCGGGATCAAGTGCACCCTCAGCAAGTTTGCAGATGACACCAAGCTGAGTGGTGCAACTGACACACCTGAGCAACAGGATGCCATCCAGAGGAACCTGGACAGGCTCAAGAAGTGGGGCCATGTGAACCTCATGAGGTTCAACAAGGCCAAGTGCAGGGTCCTGCACCTTGGACGGGGCAACCACCAGTATCAATACAGGCTGGGGGATGAAGGGATTGAGAGCAGCCCTGATGAGAGGACTCGGGCATACTGGTGGATGAAAAGCTGGACATGAGCCGGCAATGTGCTCTCCCAGCCCAGAAAGCCACCCACATCCTGGGCTGCATCAAAAGAAGCGTGGCCAGCAGGGTGAGGGAGGGGATTCTGCCACTCTACTCTGCTTTGGTGGGACCCCACCTGGAGTACTGCATCCAGCTCTGGAGCCCTCGGCACAGGAAAGACATGGACCTGTTGGAATGGCTCCAGAGGAGGGCCACAAAAATGATCAGAGGAATAGAGCACGTCTCCTATGAAGACACGCTGAGAGAGTTGGGGTAGTTCAACCTGGAGAAGGGAAGGCTCTGGGGAGACCTTATTGTAGCCTTTCAGTACTTAAAGGGAGCTTACAAGAAAGATGGGGATAAACTTTTTAGCAGGGCCTGTTGCCATAGGACAAGGGGTATAAAAGATGATAGATTTAGACTAGATATAATGAAGAAATTTTTTACAATGAGGGTGTTGAAACCCTGGCCCAGGTTGCCCAGAGAGGTGGTAGATGCCCCATCCCTGGAAGTGTTAAAGGTTAGGTTGGACGGGACTCTGGGCATCCTGATCTAGTTGACGATGTCCCTGCTTATTGCAGGGGCATTAGACTAGGTGACGTTAAAGGTCCCTTCTTACCCAAACGATTCTATGATTCTATGAGTGTCAGGGTCTTCACACGATACCAAAGAATGCTCTGTATGGAAGCATTCTAGATTAGCATGAGAAACCAGGCTGGCTACTTAAGTTCAATGCTGGAATACTTGATAACCGTAGGTCTTCTAGAAATTATAGACAGTTTGAATGGATATATGAGCAGACAGGCTAAACTTTAACAGAACTGAAATTTAATGTGAGTTAAAGATCACCTTTATAAACCTTTTAAAATCTTGTAACTTTAGAAGAATCCTCTCTGGAGTGTTTCCATGTCCATTTTAAATTGGTCAGTGTGGCATCTCATGGACAAGATGGACAAGAACTTGGCTAAAAGGAATGACTGCGAAAGACTTTGGATATTCTTTGTAAGAACTTTGAGGGAAGGTGTAGGAGAGTGGAGAAGAGTTATTTAAGGTAAAGCATGGTGCAGGAATAGTGGGAGTTATCTGAAAAATAGTATGTATGTATTTTGAAATTAAATGTTCCTAGCCGTGCTTCCACGGAAGTTTGGGAACAGTATTGTAATGGGAGAAACAGAGGAAGACGAGAAAGAGCTAACTGCTCTTTATTTATGTATGTATTTACTGAAGCAAGAATATGGTATGGATTCTTTTTAATAGTTGTGAATTGAATTGATGATGGAAGAGGTCACGCAGCTCACTTCACTTCCAAGAAACAGATGCCGATAAAACCACATGTCCTTTTTGCACATGGGGTAGCTAAGACATCGCGAATGCCATTCACATCCAAGCAGAGGAAGCACATGGAATGAAAATGTGTCTCCCTGTTTGTCTCTAATGTTTGTGCTCCAGGGTTGCAGTGGCTTAGGAGATTAGGGACAGGATATGGAAGATTTCAGCAGGGGACAGCTTTTGAAATCTGGCTGTAGTTCTCAGCAAATGAAGAGGCTGTTTTACGTTCAATAAAACTACGTAGTTATCTCAGTCTGATTTATGGGGATGCATACCTAAGACTATTCCTTCATGGCCCCGTTTATTGCATTCAGCAATATCAGAGCCTTTTGTTCAATCAGCTCATGAATTTGAACTAGTGGAGTCAAAACTGGAAGCAGGTTATAATTTTCCCCATTGGAAAATCACACGACCTATCTCTGTGCTAGAGACTTCTGACCAGTGCCAAGAACGGTGGCTTTTAAGTCCAATTTAATGCAGCTGTTCCTGTTAGGGTCTTTCTTTGGCGTGCCTGAGAGATTTCAATATGCCTTAGACTTAATTGGTTTTCAGGGCCAGAAAAGAATCTAAGATCATTTATTCCTGTCTCCTGTACTGCACAAACTCTTTGCTGTCGCCATGAGAAGTTTTCTAGGGTTTGCTGATTATATTTCTACTGTTTACCAGTAAGCTACTGCTAGTATACTGCTAGTATACCACTACTGCTATATTAATCCAGCCTTTGAGAAAAGTCAAAAGTAGGAAAATTTCATCTGCATTTCCCAGTGTGGAGAGACTCTGGTGTTTGTTGTTTTTGAACCCTGAACACAATAGGAAGACGAAGAATCTGGAAATAATCTCATGCCCATCCCACCCTCTTTCTCTCCCCATCTCCCTCTAATGCTCCACACTGACTATCTTAGTTAATAAACCTAAGTGATGACATCAAGCTAGACATTAAGCCACTTAATCGTACTACCTGATATTTTTGTTACATAAAAGTAAGTGAAAAAATGCAGAGGCCCTGTGGCCAAGCCAGCTAACGGAAATGGAAAAACACAGCAGCTTCCTAGGAAAGATGAGAGATTATTACAATGCACTATAGCATAGCTTCTTCCCGAGAGTAGTTAGGAGCAAGCCCTTGGGGCAGGAACCATATAATCTACCCTCAACTGCAGAAGTAACAAGAATCCTCCGGATCAAATGTCTGCCCTGAAGATATCCATTCATCATTTCTTTTGCTTCTGATGCCACCTTGGTCTTCTCGCTGTGGCACAAATGCTAGAATGGGGAATACTGCATGTCATCACGATGCTTGTCCAGGTGAACTAAAAGCAGTTCTGCAGAAAGTCCACAGAGGACTTCCAGCTACAGGTCACACCTCTAACAGTACATTGTGGATCCAGGTGACTGCCTGTATTTGTACTAGCAAACCGCATGGGTCCAGGGCCTGGGGTATGTCTCTGACAGGCAAGCACTTATATCATTAAGTAGCTACCATCATCTCTAGCATGGTGTGTCTGGCTCTCCAGACTTTCTGCTGTGAGGGGCAGGCTAACAACTCTTCAGAAGCACTAGAGAAGGATTTCAACCCAGCGAACTTCTTGGCTGAAACACCGAGGCTGAGAACGTCATTGTTGAAGGCTCTATCCGTGGTTGTGAGAACGGGCTGCTGTAGTTCACTGGTTTCTCACCTGTGTTGGTGGAAGGCAACTAGCTAAATTTCTAATGATATCTTGGTCTTGGTTTCCCACTGAATGTAGAGAGAACTTGAGCCTATGTGGTTGTGGTTCACGTATTATTCTCTTGAAAAGCATGTGCTGTTCAAGTGCCGTAGACACTTGTATGGGCACTTGATTTTAATGTGACCCTATAGTCACAAAGTCACTTTTGAATACGAAGGAGGCTGCAGAAAAGTATGGAGCAGAAAGTTAAAAATATACTTTCTGTCATCACGTGAGGTCATGCTCAGTTGAACACCCACTACTACAGCCCCAGTTATATGTTTCTGAGCAGCACTGAATGAAAATAATAGAAAATAACAATAGATTATCTATCATGTTTTTCTTTTTGTGTTGACAATTACTGCATTAAAAGCTGATCTGTATGATTATTAACATGCGTCAGTGCATGCCATCTGTCCCTTGGCACTGGTAACTCAACTGAAGCTGATACCTACATCATCTGCTTTCATGCCCATTTCTTTTAATATATATTACTTTAAATTATTTTCTTTTTAAGAACAATTTTCAGGATTTAATTCTCTGTGCTGAATAAACCAGCGTTTGAATACCTATTCATTTAAAGATGAATGTGCATTCTTTACTGAGCATGTTCAAAATGTAAACACACTTTCTGAAGGCTTTTAGAGAAACAGCGGGAGCGCGGAGTGGCGCACACAGAGGCTGCGGCTATTGGATCACCCAGGAAATGAAATGCTCTGAGAGCCCTGTGGACCCCATGTCCTTTACATCCCTAGACTTGCTTTTACAAGAAATCCTTGACACAAAACAAGGGCTGGTGCACTCTGACATCCCACCCAGATGAGAGTTAGGAATGTGCCTCTGCCTCCCCGCTCCCTTTCTTTTCCTTGGCTACACAAATTCCCAGCGGTTTGTCAAGCCATTTGCATTTTATTTTAAAGCATAAGGCTCAATCAGTCAGTGACCACTGGAAGTCTTCCAAATACCAGTAAAACCCCAGCCTGAAATATGCTGTTTTTTCTTTCTGTGAAACCTTCAAAACAATGCAAGAAATCTGCTTCCACTCTGTATCCTCAATAAGGCCATGTATCACTGATTAATTTCTGTTTCTCATTTTCTAGGGCTCTTTTTTGCCTCTTTTCTCATATTCTATTTCCATGCATTGTCACCACAGAAATTTCTATTGAGACTACTTTGCTGTAACTTAGCTTTTTTATGGGCTCTTCGTAAGAAGGGCAGCAAAATCAAAGTCTGTTTTCAAACCTGTGTCGGTTGTTATAGTAATAATTTTTTAACCACGGTGTGGCCCCTGAAGAATCAAAGGTTGGTTTCCTAAGCCCGTTTTCTCGTGACCCTACGCAAGAGGAGTTCAGCTACGCTAGGGGAATTAAAGCAGAGGGTGGGCTTGCCGCATAGCGAGGAAGGCCTTAGTATATTATTTGCATGCTGTGGTGTTGCCCTAAAGAAAGCCTATGCCTTGTTTAATGGCTCTGAATGCAGGCTTCGCTGTAGACCATGGCCTGCTGCGGTCAGTGGCAGAACAACTGACCGTGAATCTGCAACGTGCAGTCTCCGGGAGAACGGCACTGGGAAGGAGCATCTTCAAAGAGTACTTTTAGGCTTGAATCAGAGGCCCAGGGCCAACGTGTTCACACCGCAGGCAGGGGGAAGCTGACAATAGCTTGGAAAAGAACCAGGCCTCGGAGTAAGTTGCCGTATAATAGCCCATTCATTAACGGTCCGGTTTTAAGAGAATTGATTACAGCATCACAAATACACTGCAAGAAGGGTAGCCTTACAACTCCAGCTGCTTTCTCCGACAACAATGCTTTTTCTCCGCTATTCTTTCATAGTACACCACCATAGATAGCTTCATTGTTTTCTTCTCTTGGATCATTTCCATTTATTGTACTGGAAAAATCTATGCTGGCCATTAATATCACCTAGGGGTCCCAACTGAATATTCTTACATTCTATATGTTCTCAGTTCCAACAGAGTTATTGCTTATTTATATCTGAGTAAACAGGTTCAAAATGGGACCCGGGGCAGTTAGCTCCACATTTTCAGGTGGTAAAGGAAAAATGCAGCTGGAAACTGTAAGTTCACCAAGTTTATATCTAGCTGATTATTTTATTCTAATTTTAACCTGTGGTAAGAAAAAAAAAAAAAAGACTGGATATTTTGAGTTCACTGTGTTTTTGTTCTTATGAATAACTGGCATATTACTTTGCCAAACGGCACTGTAAATCCATGATGGAAAACGTTATGCAGAACCTCTCATTTCTCTTCAGAATAGATACAGCTCCTTACAGAAGAGAACACTTGATTTAAAACTGATGCAAGCAGAACTTAGACTTTTAGACTTATCATGTTTGTCAAACAGTGAAAAATGCTAAGTGTGCAGGAAATAGCAACATCATAATCCTAAAATACAAACAGACAATCCACAGAAAGATTTTTTCTTAGTACTTACATATGACATATCCTGGCTGGAAAAAACTGCTGTGAATGACAGTATTCTAAATGTAAAACATCTAGATGGAGACAGACTGGAATGAATTCAGAGAAGCAGAGCCCTGTGAAAGGGCAAAGATTTCTGAAAAAGTAAGAAGTTTTGTCACTAACCTAAACCAACGATGGCTGAGGGGCCTGAAAGCATTCTTAAAGTAATGAGAGGAATAAATGCAGCAGAAAGGCAAAGGGGATTCTGCACTGTTAATGCTGTGGAATGCTACCAGGAGGATGGAACAAAACAGAAGAAAAAAGTAGCTTAAATTTAGTTCAATGAACAACTTTATAATAGCGAGATCTCTCAGGTCATGGAACAGTTTTCCAGGGGTAGTAAATAACTCTTCACATTTAAGATATCTAAATTCAGGTTTGACAGAGCAGTATAAAAATACTGTAGTAAGCAAATGTACAATTGATATACAAACATCAAACATTAAACATTAAAAGAGACTCATAACAGTCTGAAGTGAATGCATTTACTTACTTAATTTTTGCATCCCGCTATTATTTCTAAGAAGTTTATTGGAGCAAGAAATAAACTGAAGCTTTCAATACGACTTTTCCAGTTTTGTATATAAATGGAATAATCCGTAACATTTAGCTGTCAAACAAAACCTAATATATACTGATTGCACTTTTTTGGAAGGTCTCCAAACCTTCTGCTTCCAAAAAAAAAAAAAGAAAAAAAATCCTTCAGAAAATGTGACAAATATTTGTTTGTTTGTTTGTTTTCCTACATGTTTTTTTTTTCCAGCTGTTATTTGAAACTGTGCCTTCTCAGGAAATATACTGGGACACAGACAGCATACTATGAATCAAGTTGCCTAGGAATGTGTGCTGGGTTTCACGTCAGAGATTAGGACACATAGATGTTTACAGCTAAATGTGTACATGGAACTGTGTCTCATCTCCCACTGCAATCTGTGACTGTCCCATCAATATAATCAGTGGAGGGCAGCAAATAATTCGAATGGTCAAATGAATGTATTTTCTACAACATAAGCTTCAAAAGTCATTATGCTCCATTGGTTTTACTAATTGATTCCATTACCTAAAGATTCAAAAGGTGTATTGCCTAAAGAGTCTAATGCTACTGGAGACAAATCTACAGGCGAATGGTGGCCATTACAGAGGTTCTACATACTTATGTAGTGGGAACTGGTTATGGGGTGGGAGAAGGAATCTCAAATGCCCTTGACACAGAAATATGCCACCTTGATGCCTATATTAAAGTAAGTGGATATTAGGAAAAATTTCTTCACAGAAGGGGTTGTCAAGCATTGGAACAGGCTGCCCAGGGAGGTGGTGGAATCACCATCCCTGGAGGTATTTAAAAGACGGGTAGACGTGGTGCTGAGGGACATGGTTTAGTGGTGGTTTTGGCAGTGTTAGGTTGATGGTTAGACTCAATAACCTTGAGGGTCTTTTCCAACCTAAATTGTTTGATGATTCCAAATCCCAGATCTCTTCTGAATATAAGGGGTTTGTAAGCTCCTGGTTTACATGTAGACATGAACACTGAGGCTTCTGATTTCTTGAGCTGAAAACCACCAGAAACAGCCATTAATAAAAAAACAAAGATAAAATGATGGAGATCCTAACAACTGCACAGATTTTGACATAGGTGAAGCTTTTTTCAATATGTATGTTTGTTTCTTTTTGCAGACTTTTTGGGATGTGTCGTTTAAGATGTGAACATCTCATGATTTCTTAGCTGGTCTTTGAAGAGAGATTATAGGGCTGCCAATAACAGAACAGTGTATTCCTAGAGAAAAAAAAGAATCCATGGAGACATATTTCAATCACAGTATTGCGCTGTTAGGTCTTTCTTTAAAATCCTAGCTTGTGTAATATCTGAGGGGTATATTACATGAACTGAGATTGTGACAGATCATATTCTCATGGCTTCTGGCAATTACTGACCCTTTGAAATGTGTAACCAAAAAGATACTGAGACACATGTTGATGTTACTGCCGCAGAGATTTGAACCATCCCTCATGGAGCCGAGTATAGCCGTGAAACTAACAAGATGGCTTCTTTCTTACATAGCTGCTCTGGATGGCCGTCTCACAACTCAGCACAAGCTACCTGTTCTCACACAGGCTTCACAGTGAAAACTGGTTTTAAAGAGAGAGCTTGTGGACTATCTGTCCTTGGAGATATCCAAAAGCCAGCTAGACATGGTCTTGAGCAACTGGCTCTAGGTAGCCCTCCTTGAGCAGGGCCGTTGGGCAAGATGACTTCCAGCAGTCCCTTCCAACATCAACCATTCTGTGACTCTCTGAAGAGGTTGGTAAAGAACAACAATGTTTTGAACATAGGTACTTTTTTTTTTTTTTTTTTTTTTTTTTGTGTGTGTGTAGAACGTAACCTGGAAAAAAGTCTAAGAGGAGATCACTTGAAAATGAAACAAATAAAGAGGTTTGTCTTCACTGCCCGCTGAATGAAAATAAGATAGTTATTCTCCATGAAAAGCTCTGAGCATGAAAACAAGCAGCTTGTTTCATGTGATAGAAAAGGAGGGAGGTGAGGGATCAGAGGAGAAAGATGACATACCAATAACTCCCAGCTAAGGAAAGACAGAGGAAAATTCAGGATGTGCAGTAGCAAGGTAAGGTTGCATATGTTAAGATCTGAGACAAAAGGTACAAGATGGTGAGAGCCCAAATGACACCTGTCCTTCTGTGGATGTACGGAAAAAGTAATTTCCAATAATATATTAGCTGGAGTAAGGTGGGATGGCTTATGACATGAGTCCCAATAACATGGAAACGTATGTATTCCTTATGAAACTTTGCACCTTATCTCGAGTTCCTCAAAGGGAGGTGAAGAGAAGAATCCACACTGAGCAGGATGAGAATTCAGAGTGGACAGGTCTGCACAGGGGTGGCAGCTGGAAAATGAGACCGTGCAAAGTTAAGAAGTAGAAGGGGAAACATGAGGTAAGTGGTGATGTGAGTCATTCTGACACACCATTAATTATGTTTCCAACCCTGGAATGAGATTGTGTCAGTCCTGTATGTTTGTCAAGGTGGAAAGTGCTAGCACAAGCCTGCGTGTGTGTCGGGGAGGCTTCCAAAGGGAATTAGGTGAGGCTGAAGTGATTCCTTATAGCTGAGTTACGTTCCATCCTCTCCTGGTAGGAGAAACAGTATTGGACAAATATTCACTGAGTGTGATGTAAAGCTTGAGATTCACCTCACCTTTAGCCATCTGGAAATGAAGAATCAGGTTCCTCTCTAGGGAGAAGCTGGTGCTTCCAAACAATGGTTTGTGTCACCTCTTTTGGACTCTGTACTGGGACAGGGTGCATCACCTTTTGAGCACGTCAATCTTTATCTATTGTCTGTATCTATTGTCAATACAGGGGACTCACACAACTTTCGTACACCTGGGCATTGGGTTTAAATTCCAAGACACCATTAATTAGCCTGTTAAGCTAGGAAACTTCACCATTGGGTAGCTGAGCTATCCACATAAAGCTGTCAGATATGACAGAGAGACAGCACAAGGAGACCCCATATTTCTGATGTAGCTGCTGAAGGTTAGGCAAGACATTGCAACGCAGAAAGTGGTGCCAGAGACTTATGTTTAGGCAGAAGAATTGCACCACATACTGGTCTGCTGAATGACTCCCCAGAGTCCACTGACTGCTGTCTAAATTCGTTGGGCAACATGAAGTTTCCATGCAGTGTGTGATCCTGATACAAACCTGTTAATCCAGCAGCATTTTTTTACCACCACGTCCACTTAAGATGGGATTACCTCACAGTGACTGATGTAGAGGGGTTCTTTTCTTATTTTATAATTATATTGCAATGATAATCATGTTTAATATTTTGCTTCACTCCTAACCTACAGAATTATCAAATTCTCAGAGATGACAGATATAGGATGTAGTCCTAAAGCATCAAAAGTCTTGCACAGGCTTCATGTCCTTTAACACATATCGATTGTAAAGAAGCATGAGGCAGATCAGAAAGTTTTCAAATCAGAATCAAAGACAATTTTAGAAATCTTTCAGTTTTCTCCTTTTTTCCTCTGTAAACGGGATATACGAGTGCTCTCGAGTAAGACTTCCCTGTCTGCTACTGATGGGAAACATATGTGCAGAAAATACACTGGAGAAACAGTTCAAGAACATGTTATTCTAGGAGAAACATTATTTATGCGATCCTGCCAAAGATATTAAGACTTTAGGTAATTGGCAGTGTATGCGCTCTCTGGGCAATTCAGTACCCACCACTGTGCAAGCAAAAGTTCCTGTAAGTATAAAAGATCTTTATTATTTACAACTCTACATAACGTGTTATTCTCTCCTTCTTTCATGGATATTATGGTTAGAGTGAGCCACTCTGAGATTTTATCCTGGAAAAATCAATGCAAACGAACATTTAGAAGATCAACAGTTTCAGTTTGTGAGACCCTGAGCCCCCAGCTCTCAAGTGCCCCTATTCCTGTCCTTACCATGAGTGAAAGCCCATAACACTCGCATTGCTGGAGAGTTTTTGAGTAGTGCTGAACACGTGGAAGGACAGGAGTGTGAGGCTTGAACCCCAGCCATTCCTCACCCACTCTCCAGACCAGGTGGACACAGTGCAGTGAGCCAGAGAAGTAATTTCACCAGTTGCTTGTTCTACAAGTCTGATTTGTAACTATAGCTTTTGGCACAAAGATTCATAAAGAAAATTGTGGAAACTTCTGGGTGAGTCAAAGTGTTTCTCTTCATGTTGATAATCCTGAAGGAACCAAAGAGTCCAGGTGTCCATGAACTTCTGGCTACCTTGCAAAGAGTGTGAAAGGATCATGTGGAGGTTTTTTTGGATTTTCCCAATACTGCTGCAGAATGCATATGAGTGCAAAAGAGTCAAGAGACAAAGGGAGACTGTGGAACATACAAACATTAGGAACTGAGCAGCTGGAAAAACCAAAGTCTATCTTCAAAACCTGAAGTAACAAATAAAACATTTGAAGAGAACTGTCTGCAAGAACCTGCCACAGGAAAAGTTACAGACATGGATACAGAGGAGAGAACTGAGAAATTGTTTAACTTGAACTCGGCAGACATCAGACAGAACTAAAAAGGCCTCCAGAACTGGGTAGAAAAGAAAAATTATCCTTGTCTTAAAATAATAAAGATAATATATTAAAAAAGAGAAAGACTAAACAGAACGTTCTTCTATGAGACAACAGCAGTAGAGTCATCTGTTCCCCTGATAAGATAATGAAGGACCCTGCATCAAGAATAAACAAGATCATGTGGTCAGCAGAAGAGGCCCTTTTGGAAGTGTTTTATCATGTCAACCAATGACTTTGTTTTCAACATCTTTCAAGTTCTTGGGGCTTCAGGAAAGCACCTAAGAGAGAAAAAGCCAAAGATACTCTTGGTCCAAAGCTATCTAATGCTTTGGAACCACCCCATGAGAATACGTCATCTTTGTGAGTTCGGTTTTCTGGTATCACAACAAAGGTAGGTAAATAAATAATAAATAGGACAGGAATGACTAAATATTTACAGTTTGGTCAAATTTGTTTTAGTAAGGGCAAAGTGAAGGCAAAGTGCCGGGGAGACAAGGCTGCAGGTTCTATGTGTGGGAGGGGAGAAATTTATCTGGCAAGTAGCAAGTGAAGCATCGATAACTGTCTCAATGTGAACCATTACCAAAAAAAAGACCAGTGCAACTTTTGGATATACATGGAGAACATTCAGTAGAAGCCGGAAAGTGACCTTGCCTCTATAAATTACACCGTTTAAAACATTTGTTAAATGATGTATCCAGCTCTGGAGCACACATTTCAGAAGAGACATCTAAACAATGGAGAGAGTTCAAAGGAGAACTGCAAATGCAATTCAGGGCAGGAAAACAAATCTTTCATTATGAAGCCTAAGAACCTTCATTTTTTCAGCTTGTTGCAAGGAAGGCTAGGGCACAATGCCATCTGATGAAAACAACTCCTGGTTAACAACCTTAAGCTCTCCCAATGGCTCTGCCTGGAACTATTATCCCCATCTCTTTGAGAAGACTAGAGAAATCTGTATCAGGTTTCATATTTGGCTCTCTGGTAGATGAAAACAGAAAATGAAAATAAGCGCTAGCGTTCTAACACCTCGAAGTATTTGAGTTCAACTATGTTTTGGGATAGGATGAGGCACCAGAAATGTCTGTCCAAATCTTACATCTTATTGGATGTTCAGGCTGTCCAGATGGCAGGAGATATTCTAGAGATAACCATCTACTTTACTTCTTTCTGTGTCCACAATACATCCCTATCTTCCCTCACTTTTTAGGAGTAGAAGACATCAAATGTAAACGAAATAATAAAAACGGCCAATCCTTTGGAAAACTTTACATCTGAAATATTATTGAAGCACATGCATTTAATTGGTGTGAAATTGTTCAGTTTGTATATTTACTGCCCATCTCAGTCCCATTTCAGGCTCCTCACATTGCACAGAGAACGGAAGAAAGAGTGAGGGCTACATTTGATATAACTATTATTTTAAAAAACTTGAATCATGGTCTGTGTCAGTCCCAGTCCCTGTCGTGGTGTCTCAGCTGGACAAGGAGGAACTGCTTTTTTTTAGCCATTGCAATCCATTGTCTATGAAAGCCAAACTGATTATAACAATTTGATCACCTCTATATGATTACAGAATGATGGACACCCAAGCCGTGGCTAGTCTTATATCTATATGGCACTGAAGGACTGTAGTCTGGAAGGCGTGCTTGGTGTTCCCAGAGGGTCAATGCACTCTTGATTTTGGGAGCAGCTATTTAGCAAGACCTGCTGAGCTTCAGCTAACGTTTGCATCTCAGGCAATTTGTCCAACAATATTACCAGCCAAAACTGCCTGCATAGGGTAGCAACAAAGTCCAGCTGTTCCTTTCTTATTTCCCTTGAGGTTCCCTCTCTCAGATAAACTGACATTTTTCCTTCCACCATGTTCAATCCTAGCATAATTCTAATATGAAAATACACAGTTGAGCCAAACTTTGCAATGATCATTTGTTTGATTATTAGCTTTTGCCTCCCAGCTGTTCACTTCTCTGCATCTATAGTGGTGGATAACCAAAGAAAACAGGATCATACCCTAATCCAGATCTGCAGCTGCTTTGCTAATAGGAATGCCACTGCTCTGCGGCATAAGAAGCCCCCATATCTACTATTTACATTCATGCTGTTAATCCACTTGTCCAAGCTATGTGCTTACTGCCAAATTCTATTATTTGTGTCATCTTTCAGAACACAGAAAATCATCCACCCTCACTCTTCTTTTCCTCCATCCATTGATCCAGTCATTATGAGAAAATGGATTAATTTTGGGGGAAGACAATTTATGGAACACTGTTTAGCTTCTATTGCTCGCCTGTGTTCCAAATGACCAACTGATCAGAGAGACATCCTTCCAGGGCACAGATCTTTCTCAGTGCAAATTCTGAAACCAATGGTTATTGTACATATTTCTGTCCCAGATGGCTCCTTCTTCCACAGGTTGGAGCAGATGAGGGTGCAGGGGGCTAAATGTTTGCCTTGGAAATCCCTTGGAAGCTAGAAGTCAAACCCTGAGTTGTTCTGCTGGATGCCACCAGACTAGGGAACTTCTCCCCTTTCTTTCAAGCCAACCAAAGGGACTTGATAGGAGATGCCTATCTCCCCTCCTGCCCAGCAAAGGCAAAAGGAGATGGAGAGCCACTGCATGTGAAGAAAGTCAACTTCCGTCCAGTTCCATGATGATCTAATCCAGCTCTCATGCAATTCAACTGTTCCTCTCTTACATCAATGGGAGATGAATGTTGTCACAGCCTTCTCCCTTTTCCAGTGATACACCACCCCACATAGAATCATAAAATCACAGAATCATAGAATGGTTTAAGTTGGAAAGGACCTTGAAGATCATCCAGTTCCAACCCCCCTGCCATAGGCAGGGACACCTCCCACCAGCCCAGGTTGCCCAAGACCACGTCCAGCCTGGCCTTGAACAGCTCCAGGGATGGGGCCTCAACAACCTCTCTGGGCAACCTGTTCCAATGCCTTACCACCTTTAAAGTGAATTATGGCAGAAATCTTGTTGGAGTGAGATTTGTTGTGTGAGGAAAAGGACTGCCATTTGAAATGAACCAGACAGCTGTATGATTTTTCCTGTTTATTCCTTGTTCAGAAAGTCTTAGCCATTGAGGGTCATCATTCCTCCCATTTTTCCACCCTCCCTGGAGACACTCATGTCTTCCTGCCATGTAATCCATGTTGCAAAGTCAAAATGCAGAGCAGGGATGAATCTCTAAAGCCTACAAATCCCTGCAATTCACTTAAAACCAGCTAATTTAATCCGCCTGCCCTATAAACACGTATTCAGATTTAAAATTTATAAGCCTACTGCTGGCTTGATTTTACTTGGGTTTTGCCTTCCAAACCTTGTGCCTCAGAACCTCTTCTTTCCTTCAAAGCAATCTCATGGCTTATGGCAGTGTTTTTGTTTTTATTTTAATTCACTTCCTGGGAATTTAACAATAAAAAAAGAATCAATGCAATACTTCTGTGGCGATGTACTTTAATCAGATAAACAGTAATGAGTACATACAAAGATAGTGTTTGAACGACTCACAGGTATTCCGATAGTCCCACTGGAAGAAAAAGCTTGAAAAACTGTCTGATATAAAAACACACGCTTCCACAACAGAGTATAAATACTTAGTCTGGAATTACTGAGAACTCCGTAAACCGTGGTGGGGGTTATAATTATCTCAGCCTTCATTGAAAGAAGGGAATGAATGCACAAATTAAGGGTGTGGCCCAACTCTCGTTATGCCACATTAGCCATAGCGGGTTCCACTCCGGCTGTCTTTTACCATCGGTTAAAGGAAAGTTTCTACCCAGCTAGCTGAGACACACCACCGCACGATGTGCACATTCACAATCTATTTCTGTCCGAGCCAAAGGGTTTATTTTAAGTCACTGCTCTGTGAGCACGTTTGAGTCTCCTCTGAACATAGACCCTGACCCCAATTTACCTGTGGGATGGGGACTGTCCAGGGCAGGGATGGCACTAGATACAGTCATGCTTTAAACCACTACAGCAAACTAGAGAAGCTCATTTTATGTCAGGATCACTGTTTTATGTCCTGATGCAGCATCAGTGAATCAGTGTGAACGCACTCAGTGTCGAAAAGCGAGGTGCTAGCATGCCTTTGCAGAGTGCAAATCTGCATGCACTTAACACTTGAGTCTTATTTCCTTTTAACATCAGGAAGGGATGGAAAAATAGGAGGGAATATTATAGGGACCATTCTTTACTGGTGAGATAAGAAATGAATTACACAACCACAAAACTGATCTACAACTTTGGGAGAGGCTCAAACTTTTAATGCTTCCTAGATCTCAGCTTTGCTTCTCTGAAAGAAAGCTGGGACCTAATATAATTTATAGACTTTTTTTTTTTTTTTTTTGAGCTGTGCATCTCAGACGGCTTCTTCCACAACTTAGCTCATTTGTTTTCTGGCAAACTTTCTAGATAGACTCCGTGGTTCAGCACATTGATGTTTTTCTGTAAGGAAGGAAAATGATGGTACCTATAGATATTCGTATCATGCGTGTGAACTTATTTAGTATTACTGCTGCAAGGAATAATTAATCTCTCCCCATCTGTTTTTATTTCATTTTATTTTTTTATGTTCATATGGGATCCCAAGTTGTAATGATGGTAAGATAATCGCAGTGAATGTTATCATGCAGGGAGATAGTTGAAGGTTACTCACAATATTTATTTCACTTTTAATTAATTGGCTCCAATGCTGATGTCTTTGCTGGTATCCTCATTTTCTTGTTTAGAGATAAAACAAGCCAACAAGATGTTGGTAATCCCAAGGAAGACAAAGTAAAGTTCTCAGAAAAAGGCTGAACTATGCTTACAGCATGTTACAGTACCCATGGAGGCACAGGGATGAAACTGTGCCTTCAAAGGTGCACAAATGTCCGTGGGTATTATTCCTGACTATGCAGAAATGGGAAGACGGGTGGTACCTTCATTAAAAAAAGAGAGAAGACAGTTGATAGGAGAGCTTTATCACCAAAGATGCTTTAGGAGACCATGTCAGTGAACACAGAGAAGGAGTAGCATGTGCAGTGCTGTGTTTTTGCTATGCCAGAGGCAACCTTATCTCCACTCACTTGAGTATAAAGAAATGCTTGAGCTTAAGAATATGGACATGTTGAGGCTTGGATAAAATTTCTCTGTCAGAGATCTTCACTGAGAGCAAGATTAATTTCATCTAGCTTAAGACATCTAGCAGTTAAGCACTGAGTTTAAGCTGATCATCTGAGGTCCCTCTATAGCTAGTGGAGGAAGACAGACACTTTCTGAAAGTGATTTGCATCACAGAATCATAGAATGGTTTGGCTCGGAAAGGACCTTAAAGATCATCTATTTTCAACCCCCCTGCCATGGGCAGGGACACCTTCCACTAGACCAAAGCCCCATCCAACCTGGCCTTGAACACCTCCAGGGGTGGGTCATCTTGATGTATGGCAGAGGAAAGGTAGATCTTCTGCAGGGTGGAGGTCATTGCATTTCCTTTAAATTCACCCTCCTGATGTAAAGTAGCATTTAGCGTCTTCTGTCCTTTCATATGCAGGTCAGAAGTGGATTTCCAGGCTGCCAGATATGTGACAAATGGCTGTGTCCTCTTCTGTCATGGCCATGCAAGCCCAAAAGCTACTGAAGGCAATCGGTATGAGTCTCACTGTGAAAAAGGACAAATCTTAGCTAAAGGCCTTCCTGATCTTTTGCCTACACGTGCCTGTATACCTGGGCCATATAAGTCCTCACTTTATAAAGTAACTGCAGCACGAGGTTCCTGAGGTTCAGTAGATTTACTGGTGTGTGAGCTGGTTAATCATGTGGCTAAATATAGTGTTTCCTTCTAAAATACAACCAGCAGAAAAGTGATTCAGTCTGTAACAGTTAATGTCCGCATGACTATAATCCATTCCCAGTTATAACTTATGTTTTTGTTACAACCAGAGTAGATAATGTTGGCAGATCTTCTTACTGCTTCCCCAGTGCCAACCTGCTCTACGCTTGTTTCTGGAGAAATATGGTAGGTCTTGCTAATAATTAGTGGCAGAAATAAGGATAATAGTTTTATATATCAAAGTTTACTTTGAAGTAAAGATCTGGTCAACACAGTCCATGGTGTCTCTGGTATCATGCATCCAAAGTAGAAGTATTAACAGATGCAGTGAGTCAAGTGCCAAAGGTGTCTGTTTCTTTCCACTGACTGTAAAGGAAACAAGTGCAACTAACATACTGGTAGCTCTCTGAAGTCAGATGAGGTGATTGCCACTATTACTAAGGATTTTTTTTTTTCTTTAAGTCTTACAGGTAGGTGAGTTGCAATAGATACATTATTTCTTGACCTTAGTCAAACTTTGAGGTTTCTCTTCCTATAAACATGGGAGGACAGTATCAGCCAGGATTGTGAAACTACAGTAAGTGCATGACTGTTGGAAAACTACACCTGAGAGACAGTTAGCAATGGTTCATTGTCAAAATTGAGGATGTTATTGAGATAGTGGCTCTGCTAGGATCTTCTTCTGGTGGGTTATTTTCAATTGGTTTATGTCTTGAGCGACGGAGTAGCATCAGGTGTTAAATTAGCAAACATTACTGAGTTAGAAGGGGCGGCAGTATGCAGGAGGTGCACGACTAGAATTTAAGATGCACCTTATGAAGTGTAAAACTGGTCTGAAGTACAAAGGAAGTTATTCTATAGAGAAAATTCACAGTGTTATAATCATACAAACACCAGAAAAAGAACTACATTTACAGAAGTCAAGAGGACCTAAAAGGAAAGTTTGTAAGAAAATCAGTTGATCAGTCTAGAAAAAATAAGACTAATAATCTTTAAAAATCTCACACATTTTTGAGAGGAAGGGAATAAATTGTTTTCCAAGGCGCATGTTGTTGGGCTTTAATTGCAGGAAGGGAAATTTGGGAAGTTTGGATGTTAAGAAATCTTTCTAACAGTAAGCACTGGAACTGATCACCTAAAGGGGTACAAAAATCACCAGCCTTGAGGAAGATCTTCAAGACAGCCTAGATGATAAACTGCTGTCAGGAGGACTGTAAGTGTAATTGGAGATGCAGGAAAGACTACGTAACCTCCCAAGATGCTCCATCTACTATGGTGTTCTGGCACAGCGTTCTGTAAGGCATAGAAGCGCTCTGCCTATGGTTACTTTAATGCTTTATTTCTGCAGCCTGTATAAAGATGGTGAGTTACTTTGCTGCTGCGATGTGATCTCACAGATTTGACAAGTCCAGCTGACGCTTCACAGACTGTTGTTGTGTGATAAACCTGACAAAGTTCACCTCAAGGCTTTTTCCTGCTTGGGAAATAGGTCACAAGTTTCACCTCAAGGTCTCCCTTTTATTTTCATATCGGCTCAACATCCAGTGACCTATAACACTTGGCAGTTAAAAGAAATTCGCTATTATAAAGAAGTGTCTGATGTTGAATCAGCACCTCGGACTGTGCCAAAGACAAGCTGTGAGCCTGAGCGGTTGAGCCATGGTGAAACAGAGCACAGAGCACACAGCAATGATGAAATCTGGGTAAAAAAAATAATGAAAATTACATAAAAAGCCTCTCTGAAAACAAATGGCAAAACAACCAAATGATCAGCATTGAGCCAGTGAAGCTTTGCAGCTTGTGGGAGAGTAGATCAGACCTGATTTCTCCCACACATTAAAAAACCAAGCGAACATTGATCCATACTGAGAACTTTCCTATAGCAATAACAATGGTGTATTCACCTCTTGTGTCTGTAATGAACTACCAAGCCTTTCATTAGCACAGTCACTGATGTGTCATGCCCAATATTCCTGGCAGACTTGTTATTTTATGTAACACAATGTGCAGGGTGAAAAAAAGAAGAAAAAAAAAAAAAAATTGGTCAACCTCCCAGTGATGCACTGGGCACAGGAAACTCAAAAGGACAATTGTTGCTAAATATATTCACTTAGAAAAAAAAATAATAATAATTGGAATTTAACCCTCAGCGTGGTGGCATTTTCTAGGATTGCCAGAGAAACCAACCCTTTCACAAGACAACTGTGTTTAAATTACACATACATGAGAAGTTTTGTTTGGAGAAAGACATGAGATTTTCTCCCGTTTTATGGTAAGGGATTCATACGCCCTTTCTCACAAAAATGGCTTGCTCTGAAAGTGTGTTGACATTTGCTTGATTAACATCCATTGCTGCTCTAAAGGGGACGTTGGTTGGTATATTAATGCTGCTGCAAGTCGACTGCTGCTAAGCAGCAGAGCGTGTGGTTTCTCTCTCCAGCATAAGCTTGGGGAAAAGAAATGCCTATTTTGGAAGATGCCTTCAGACAAAAGATGATCCTGCTGAGAGCCAGCTTTTCTGTACCCTTTCTCTAGCACTACACGCTCTGTGTCAGGAGAGAAGGCAGCGGTAAAGACACCATAATGTTACCTCTTTTGGAGAGACGCTGATGTCAACTTGGTGGTACAAGCAAATCAGGGTGAAAGAAAAACCTGGCTCCTGACGGAGGCTGATTTAGCAGTTGTCTGGGAAATTCCCTTTTGTGTCCCAGTTGGAAGAGAGGCATCTTTATTATTTCGTGTCCCAGAAGTGTCAAAAAAAAGGGTAATAACAGTCCTTTCACTGACGTAGTTGGCAGCTGTACAGCTCTCATAGCCGTAGAATTGGGATTTCCAGAGAAAGGTAAGTGCTGACTCTGGAGCTAGGCAGCCTAAATACTTGTGTAAATGGAACCAATGGAGTGTAGATGTCTTTAATGGAGGACTGTGATCACATCCTGAAAATGCCCACACAATGCATTCACTAAGAGGCAGACAAAGGACACGAGCTCAGTTGGAGCCATTTTCATGGTAGATACCTAGAATCAGGGGAGACAAAAGCCACCCACATGGCTTTGTTATACTTGCGATGAAGAATCGGGCTGTACTAACACATTCATCATTCCGATAGATATCTTTTCAGGAAGTGCAGTAGGGTCTTTTACTCTCAGAGGAGAGAATGACTTGAAATGAAATTTGCAGTGAACTCTCCAAGGACATTTGTGAGTGATTTTCTCTTCAGATGCCTTCGATGCCTGCTTCAAGAGAAAACAATTTTAAAATCATGATCTCTATCTATCTGGACTAAGTTGGTCATTGATATAAATAGGTTTGCCTCTGCTGATACTGAATTTCATTCACTGATTTGTACAGTCACAGATTTTGTCACATCGTATATTCACTGATAAAATTTTCTCTTCTATTGTCTTACTGTGGCCTGGAGGGAAAGAATAAAAGAAAAAGGAAAATGAAGAGCAGAAACAGGGAAGTGCTATAGAAAGGAGGCTCACATATCCACGTGTAGTGAAAATTTAAAAAAAAAAAGAAAAAGAAAACCTGTCAAAAGAGAATTATGAAAACTAGGTGAACATGGAGGAATGCACAGATTGGTTTTTTTCCTAAGAAAAGGAAAAAATTGATCAGTCTTTAGAACCGGCTTTGATTTCACTGAATCATTAAATACCTAAATGAAAATTAATCATGTGAACTTTCTGCCTTTGAAACTTGCTCGTTGCAGGGTGACACACCATCTTGGCTCCTGGCACAGCAGGTGATTCATGTGGTTGATAAATAACTGCTGATCCTCCCAGTCAAGTTTCTAAGAATTCAGGTCCAGCCTTACAAAGGGATTTAAGTGTCCAGATATGTAAGAGGATACTCTGAGTTTATCTACCGGGAATAAAGTCAGCTGAGTAGCTAAGGAGGGAATTTTCAGTAGTTGGTACATGGAGCAAGTGGGTGCTTAGACCAGCTAATAACAAATGCTGAAGAAGGGGGTGTGTCTGAAATCTTTCGTCTTCCCTGGATTTAGGAGCTTTAAGTCAGGGATTCAGTCTAAAATCCCTCCCTGTTCTTGGTCACCTTACTCATGCTGTTGGGTCTCAGTTGTGCTCGGGCACCTCTCTTGCAGACGAATTCCCAAGCATCTTTACTTGGCTCAACTGCCACCTCGTACTTTTTGCATTAGGAAAATGGGACAGATTGTCCTTCTGGCCAGAAAGTGAACTGAGCCCAGGAAGCAGCTCCCGAATATCGATATAAATCTGTTTAAGTCAGTGGCATTTTTCTTCTAGGAAACCCAGCCTCTGAGCTGTAACTTTCTGTATGGACAGTACTGAACAGAATACAGAGGAAAATATTTTCATTCCAGACGTCGGTGCTGGACTCCTTTCCATTTCTGAGGTGTTGGGGCAAGAATATGTGTGTCCTCTAGCTCTTCCCTGCTTTGCTCTTCTCCACAGTGGTTGAGACTCAGTGATGCCTCAGAGGGGTGAAAGTCTATGGGTAGAAAGTAGGAATTGCTGTTGTCTCTGAAACTGTGAGTAATACAGTTTTCCTAGCAATTGCCGCTTGCCTGCTAAAAGATTTGGCTGGCAAGGTCACAGGATAATTAATTCTTCTCAAGAGAAGAATATTTGTAGTTTGCTGAAGTTCCCCTGGTTCTTCCAATCATTTGGCCGCTGGACTGACATACATTCCCTCTGCCCTTCGACTTTGACTGTTCCTTCACCTAAGTGGAAAATTCCCAGAGAAGTCATGTTAGCCAAGACCAAATTTGCAGTCGCTGACGTTTGTTTCTTGTTCAAATAGTAGAGAGATCCTGAGCAATTTGACATGTGGGAGCACAGAACAAAGCCTACCACTTAACCAACAAGTACATTTGTTTTCTGACTGAATGTTAAGGGACGATTGTGCTACGGCCCTTCAAATCCTGATTTGTTTCAGACAAAAAATGAGTTGGCCCTGGGATCTTGGCAATTAAATATCCAGTACTGTGAGCTTGATTTTTCACTCAACTGTCTCTAGTGTAACGAAATTAGAGAGTTGTTGAGAGTACAATGGTTTAAATCATCTGTGAAAAATCACCCTTCAGCTCAAAAGCTACTTTCTCCCTCTTGTTCCCATCAGATATGTTCTTCATTGCCTGTCCTAAACACTTACATAAGGTTGGCAGTCATCTCTCTCTATTTCTAGATACGTAATTCCAGAAAAGAAACAAAACCCCATCTTTGAATGTGATTTGGCATGTAAGCTAAAACTATGCCTAGAAAAGCTGTCTGCACAAACCCCAGTTCATCTGATACACAGGACATTGGATTTTTCCTTTTTTTGGTTCATGGTGGTTTATGGGGACTGGGTATGCAGGCTGCTGAGCGCTTGGCCAAGTTTACAGGCTGCCCGGAGAGGTTGTGGAGTTTCCTTCTCTGGAGATATTCAAAACCCACCTGGGTGCATTCCTGTTCAACCTGCTCTGGGTGACCCTTCTTTGGCAGGGGAGTTGGACTAGATGATCTCCAAAGGTTTCTTCCAACCCCTGCCATTCTGTGATTCTCTGTGCTGGGGTGTTTGCCATCAGCCTGAGTAAGGTGGGATGGAGCTCGTTTTGTGGAAGAGTGGCATAATGAGTTGGGCACCAATTAGATGTGTGTTGTGGAAGATGTTTCTGAAGATGTCCAACTGATATGTTGCTGCTCTGCTCATGCTTTCTCTCTCCGCTTTCCTCATTACGTTTATACTGTCGATTTAATTTGTCCACTACCTGTGCAGAATATTTGTTCTTTTGCTGCTGTGTCCTTCTGTTTCCCCAAATGGTGGTTCTACACACAGGACAAGGCTGTCTCTGAGCAGGACTGAAGGTGTGGGGACCCTGGGCATCATCACCATGCCAGCAATTAATAACAGCACAGCAGTGATGGTCATGATTTAGTTCACATCAGACTGTAGAGGGCTAAGATTGGCTAACAGCTCCACACATTTCTTAGATGTGTATTTTTCCTGTTTATATGTAACAGTTTTTGTCTTTAGTATATTTCAGCTGATATTTTAGTTTGGTGTTGTGGGGTTTTTTTTCTGTCTGCATAATAATTTTATTGATTTATACCCTTCTAGTGGCATCTTGTTCCAAAATATCAAATGACAGTTGGGTAGTAGTTATGAAGAGACAAATGGAGAGTCTCAGGATGAAAATCTAAGTGTATTTACTAACTCTCAGGGTCGGTGGCCAATCTGCTGCTCTCAAGGCACATTTAATTTGTGTGTTGTTCACATATGCCAAGGCAGTTCCACTGGTCGCGTTAAAGGTCTTGCTTGCCTGGTACCCTGTCTCTGGCATAGCCAGTCAGGGGTACCAAGGAGAGACTGCAGACATCAGGGAAGTATTTTTCCAATACTTCCCCAGCCTATTTTCCTGGCTTCTAGAAATTTTCCTTTGAGGGATTTCTTCTCACCTTATCAGTACTGGTACAGAGGTTGTTTGGTCATCCAGATCCTAATTGTAGGAAGAAGTGAGTAAAGAGGGAATTTCCTGTGGACACAGCAGAATATCTAGGCAGCTCCACCCCACAGGTGCCAATTTGGGACACATGGAAACTCTTGTAAACTGTTCATAGAGCTCTGCTTTCCCTGGTTCCCTGGGGTGTGTGAAGTATGCCCTGTGTCTTGGGCATCTGCTTGGTAGGACCAGAGAAGCTGGTCACTTATGGTCTTCGAGTCTCAGAGGCTGTTTTCAGTAAATAAAAAGTTTCACTGAACAGAATAGATGATCTCTAGAGGTCCCTTCCAGCTCTGATAATTCTGTGATTCTGTGATTCTGTGAATACAGCCAGCATCAACTGTATCTTATATTAAAATTCCACCATGCACAGTGTTTGGCTAAATTTGATTTTTTATTTGCCTATCACGTGGTTCCCCACTGAAGTCCCACTGTAATTAGAAGGGTAAAAGCAATAATTAATTTGTTCCCATTTCTTTGCTTTTTCCTTTTTCACTGGTACAGTTCTGTTGTGTAAGTGTACCATAAAACACAAGGAAACAAAATTGGTTATATGGAAAATCAAGAACATCTGATGTCTAGAAAGAATAAGAACTTGGGGATGACAGGCTGCCGACATCTGGATTTTTATTTAAACAGTCTTCAGCTTTGTGTCTGAATCATCTTTTGAAAACTGAATATATTTTAAAAACCCTTCTTGACTGTCTAATGCTACCCAGGTGCGTATTTGATTTTATCTTCATAGTGACATATTGTCCAAGTGAAAAAATCTTGAATTAATTCAAGTACAATTTAGCGATTGACACCAGTGCATTAAAGTAAGAAGAGGGAGAAAAAAAAAAAAAAAAAGAGGAGGCAGAGAAGTAGGCTGGTTTTAAACACCCTTCTTTCAAGACTTGTGCCTGGGGAGTTAGTTTCTGACTCGGGATCAGATTTTGCGTAGTTTGAAGTCAGAGCAAACCCCCTGATTTAAAGATGAAGGTACCACCAGCCTCTAAAGCAGGCGGAGACCTGATAACAGAGGGGTTAATGTGAGGCATGCATACAAGTCCTGCTGTGATAAAACCAGAGGCGGTTAGACCTTTTGCTCCGAAAGACACTCTCGCACTGCCGGGAGTTTCATTTTGTCTGCAAAATCAAGCATGTAATTTCCCTTCTCCCTCGCTCTCCCCTTCTGTCTCGGTCTCCGTCCCCGGCCAGTGCTGGGGCTCAGCCAGTCTCCCTGGTGACCGCCAGGAGCGCTGACCTTCAGCAGAGCGGTGTGAGATACGCTCTCACTGCAGGACGTGAGCTAGGTAGCTCCTAAATTGGCTTTTTTTTTTTTTTTTTTTTTCCTGCTGGTTAGAAGGAGTGCAGGAGAGCAAGCCTGGGGAAACCCTGAGACACCTCTGTGCTTTAAAGAAAAAGAGCGAAGAAATGAATTAAATTAAAAAAAAAAAAAAAGTTAAAACGCACCAAACACAAACAACTGCAAATCATCTGCCCCTCAGCATCCAATATGCATCCATACAAAGTTTCCAGATTACTGGCAGGATTATGTTAGATTTACACAGTGGTCACAGATTAAAACCCATCCCTACCCATTCACCCGTTAACACCATCTTGCGCGAGCCTGTGTAAATACGTGCGTTTGTCCGTACAGCCGTCAGGTTTGGCATCAGAAACTAGTCCAAGTCTCCACAGAGCCAGCAGAAAAGACATTTCTACCTGTTTTTAAATGAAACAGAGGTAGTTATGTCTCTGGAGTGTGGATCTAGTTGTCAGTTATATTTACTACTTTCGGATGTCATCTGCCGCCGGGGAAGCCGAGTGTGAATAACTCACCAGCCTGCACAGATAACTCTGCTTTTTGTTTCAGTCCAGCTCGAGACAGAAATCCTGTAAAAGCTCTCACTCCGATCTGTGTGCTGAATGAGGATACAGGAGTTAAAGAAGTGAGGGTAAAATTCCTGAGGCACTCATAAAGACTTTTCCAAGGATTTTAAAAAGCCTCTTAAAAACGGCAGCAGAGATCGAACGCTGTTAAGGGAGGGGAAAGAAAAAAAAAAAAAAAAAGAAAAAAGGAAGAAAAAACTTTGGCAGGCATACAGTATCTTACATCAATCTAGCAGTCAGCATCTATGTAGACGTTCTTTCCTCCTTTTGTGCAACACCCCTTCCCTCCTACAGACCACCCAAAGCCCTATAAATAATCCAAGGACTGTATTTTTGCTCCAGATTTCTCTTCAGACCTCAAAGGAAAAATATCAAGCAAAGGAAGGGAGAGAGGGAGAAGGGAAAGTGAGGGGGGACAGAGAGAGAGAGGAAAGATGGCTAGTGAATTCAAAAAGAAAATGTTCTGGAGGGCAGTGGTGGCTGAGTTCCTTGCCATGAGCCTTTTTATTTTTATCAGCATTGGCTCAGCTCTGGGTTTTAGCTTCCCAGTGGTGGGCAACAAAACATCAACGAGGTCTCAGGACAACGTGAAGGTTTCGCTGGCTTTTGGGTTATCCATCGCTACCATGGCACAAAGCGTGGGCCACATCAGCGGTGCTCACCTGAACCCGGCTGTGACCCTGGGCCTCCTGCTGAGCTGCCAGATCAGCATCTTCAAGGCGCTCATGTACATCATTGCCCAGTGCCTGGGGGCAGTGGTGGCCACTGCTATTCTGTCGGGAGTCACATCCTCTCTCCCAAACAACCTCCTGGGGCTCAACTCGGTAAGTACAAACTTTTAATCCCTCCTTCCTTTTTTTTTTTTTTTTTTTTTTGGAGTAGAAATGTAACACCTGTAATCTACTGAAGATGTGTGTGTATGCATGGTGGGGGGGCTGATGGTGGTGGTGATGGCCACCTCAGGCAGCCAATTGCTCATGGTAGCATGGGATCCAGTCCTGACTGATGCCAGGGTGGACCTATGCCATAGGGACAGTCCTTCCTCCCCACTCCCATTTCAGAGATTTAGGACATTATGGTCATGATCAGTTTTGCTTATGTTCAATTTTGTACATCCAAGTGGCTGAAAGGTGCCTTTCTGACACCAATTTAACATTGCAATCACTGATAGTTGCATGATCAAGTCCCTTTCGTGGTTCTGAAGGTCTCGGGTAACATGCTGATTAATGTGCATATACCAATGTTGTTTTTGCTTCTGAGAATGTGGGGTTTTTTCAATACCTAATTAACCGTCTGTGTAACCGGATGATGACTGCAATGAAAAACTCTGGGAACAGCGAGAGAGATGTGTAGCAAGAGAAACCCCATCACCAAAGGTGTGAGCATCACCTGTTGCCTTAGGCAGGGGGCTCAGATCCTGCCGGAGGCAGAATCCCAGCTGTAATTTCTGTGCGTTCCTCCTTTTGCTGTGCAAAAATGGGAAAACCCCTGAATTCTCAGGCGTAGACTGGAGGAAGATGTGAGGCAGCCACCTTTAGCAGGGGTGCAGGTTTCAGACCTCTCCCAGCCTGGTGCTCACAGCTATTGACCATCATGCTGCATAAAAACTGCCTGGCCACTGCTCCTCCTCTTCCTCCTCCTCAAATTGATGTCATTTTACTGTTGTCGTTGTCCCATGGCAGGACAAATAAAAAAGGTAGAGACACTTTTAAACTTGAAATCATCCCACTGTCAGAGGCAGTGCTACAGCCACAGCAGTACACAGAGTACTATAAATGGAAATTGCCTCCTAGTCACTTATTTCACCTGATTCTGTTAAGGACAAGTATTTCACATCTTTTCCATGCCCCCTTTCTTGCAGAATATTCCTGACTGCAGTTTGAAACTTGAGCTAATTTGAAATCTTATGCTCATTTGAAGTCACACAGATATTTGGGATGTAAAGCTGCAACTAAAATATATTTTTAGAAATCATTTAGGCAAAAGGGGAAGAAAGGCTTAAAAAAAAAAATTAAAGTAACAAATGAAGTAAATGTTTTTGCGTGCTGCGGCACTACAGTGAATTCAGAAAATGAGGCAGTTTTTGAAAATAGAATAAAATCTGATATTAAGAAGGTGATTCCTGAGCAGCTCAGTATCATCCACCCCTGTGTTACTCTGGGTTGGCTGCTTACCTCTCTCAAGCCTGGTGCTCACAGGTATTCGTTCCATCATGCCACTGTTTCGGAAATTTTGATGGGTTAACCCAAAACATTTTGGGGAAGAAGAGTGAATCGTTTTATTAACTCCAGAAGGCTCTTGCTGTGTGTGTGATACGTGATCTTTTCCTCGGAAACCACTGGCAGAGGGAACTACTCAACGGCATGGGACAGGGTATCCGCCCAAGTGGTTTCCTCGAGAGGTCCAACTGCTATTAAACACGGGAGGTCTGGTTTCAGTAGCACTCATGTTTGGTCTTCCCCTTTTGCTTGCCACAAAATGCTGACGGCTGGCTCCTTCCTCCGCCCAAAAGCCCTGAATCTGGCCATTTGTAAAGAGGGAGTAGATGATAACCCCAAACTCTACTTGCTCCTCAGCCAGTAACTCTCCAAGCGACAAAGACGTAATTCAGAGCTCTGCACAAGGACATCTCAGAGGAGAAGACCCCATGGGGGCAGTGGAAAGATCAGGAAAGGTGAGGGTGGTCACTGATTATAGTAAGCTTAGGAGAATACTTCATGAATCTCAAAAATTGCATGTTAGGGTGGAAATGTTGTTCCCCCCCCTGCCCCCCCCCCACCTCTGGAATACAATGAAATATGTTGTTTTCAAGGCCATAAAATACACTTCAGGCAAAATCAGATGGTGTAAGTCTCCATCATACCAATTTTACAAATCTGGCAACAGTTTCTGTGTGTGAATTAATGGGTAAAATAATTCCTAAAAGACACAGTCTCAGTGCTTCTCGTTGTCAAATACTCAGAATTTTGATTTTTTATTTTCTCTTTCACTTCCAGTTATAAATGTTCTGGCCAGAGGAGCGGTGGGGGGACCTCCCTGGGGATGGGGAGGGCAGCAGCTGTTCTCCTCCCTTGCAAGAAAGAAGTAGAGAGGAAAGCAAATCCATTCATTTCTCACTGACGGGTTTGGACCGTTTGGGGAGGGGAGGGCCGAGGGGGGAGCTGGGTCTGAGCCCAGCACAGGGGAGAGCGGCAGAACGGCCGTCCTTGTGCTGAGCCCGTCGCCACGGGGCATGTCCCGAAACCACAACCCCGCACCAGGAGCACGCTGCCTCCTTCAGCAAATCGTCAATAAGGAGAAACCACAGAGATTTGCTTCGATGCCGTGGCTTTTCAACCTTTTGGGGACAAGGAGGGGAGGGGCAGGGTTAGGGTTAGAGCCTGCCAGCTGCTTTGTCTCCTGCCCTTCCTGTGGAAAACGAGGTGTAGATTCACTACTGAGAAAAAGAATAGAGAGAAAGGGAGTGCTGCTTGTTTGACAAGGTTGGGAAGAGGGCTTGGACGTGTATGACCGTGTCCTGTGGTCTGACCCTGCATTGCTCTCGGAGGGGTGTTTTTTACAGGAAAAAACCATGGTAGGAGCAGTTTAATGGAGTCAGTGGCTATCCAGTGTCCCCAGTGGATGCTGGGTGGGATTGTATGCCTCAGCTTAGATTTATCCTGTCCAGCTGTAGGTCCTGCACGGAGGGGCCAAGTGCGGAACCCATTTCCATAGGCTCCTCTCTAGTTCACAGAGAAGGAGGGACAAAAAGAGGTACTTCAGGCTTTAGATCCATTGAGTTTTCCTCCAGAGGCATCCAGCTGTTTGCCACGGTGAGGCCTCAGGCTTGGGAGCCTCTGTCAAGTATCCAAAATGAAGTGGGATGTATTGGTGCCTTTCTCGTTGCCCAAAGGGAAAAGGGAAAAACAAGCAAATGAAGCGCAAAAGAAAAAAAAAGCCATGGAAGGTGCAAGGCTGAAGAGAAGGAAGGGAGAATGAAAAAGCAGGATGCTCCTTTAGCGTGTTCAATATTAAGGTCTGTTTTATGCTAGGACAAGCAAAACAGTCACAGATGAAGAGTTTGATCCAAACTTCACTGAAGTCAATGGAAATATTTTTAGTTACTTTGGCTGGTTCCGAATAAGACTTTCTGGACAAGATTCAGAAAGGTATTTAGATTACTGAATCCTTTTAAGACACTTAACTTCCCATATATTTAGTAGTGGTGTGGGTGCCAAAGTAAAAACTTTGAGAATTGGAGAAGCTGAAAGAGGAGTATGTAGTGTGTTTTTTTTCTAAAAGTTTTAATATTTTTCCTTGCGTCATCTTGTATCTTTTTTTTTTTGGCAATTGGATTACTACGTTGCAAATTTCCATTAGCTATAACTGTAAGAATAGAGAATACCTAATCCAAAATGCACTCATCTGCCAGCATAGCTGGCTATTGTCTAGTCAGGACAGATCTGGAGTTTGGATAATGGAAGAAACTATTCATCAAGGGCAGTTAATGACCAACAAAGAGCACAAGCAGGAAAGGCGGGTGAGAGGAGGCTTCTGTACCATAAAGTATCACAATATTTGAGGTTCAGCAATGATTATCTTGAGCACTGTTATCAAGCTTTTAAAAACATGCTGAAAAATTGTTTTAGCTTATTTTTTGTTTGAGCTTTTTTTTTGGGGGGAGGGGGGTGAAAAAAATCAGTTTGTGAAAAATGTAGACACTGCTTTGCAATTTCATAATTTCTGTATTTTGGCATACTGATTAGAGTGCCAGGAAATGTGCCCCCTAAGTCTCGGGGCTACAATTTGAAAACTATTTGAAAACTCTGCCTTGAAGTTTATGATGAGAGGTATTATTTTAAAAGTTATAAGTGGATCAAACATTGTAGGCAATGAAAACAGACCTGAAGGTAGTGTTGCTCGGGGTAGATAAAGAGGAAAGAAAACCAACCAAGAATAACAAATAGAAGGACTTGTTTTTAAAAAACACTCAGTGGACTGATAAATGTTGTTTGTGCAACTGAGGAACTTTCTGGAAAAGCCAGAAGAGGTCTGTGGTCAGTGGATTCAGAGGTCTGGAGCATTTTCTTGACAGGTGACTAGTCATATAGACACCACTGCTGGAGCGTGGAAAGTCACTTGTGGCTGGAACAGCCTTTGGATTTTCAGTGTGATTGGCTGTGTCTCTGCCACTACTGCTCAGCAGAGCGTCCCCAGAGTTGGATCAGCTGTGGCAGAAGAATTGGTGGGCCTAAGGGTGCAATACCCTTTGGCGATAAACACACAGTGGTCAACTCTAAATCCTTTCTCAAAGACAGGGAGAAAGAAGCCCTTTGCTGTCCTTGATTCTTCGTACCAGGGAACCATCTGCTACTCTGACACACCTTCCACCCTCACCAAAGTCACACTACAGAATAAGTCCCCTTTCCATAAGGTATCCCATTTACCTGGATTGTGGTCCAGCAGCAGCAGAGCAGCTCTCAACCCCTGTGCTGGGCATGGCTTTTTTTCTCTGCTGTCTATGTGTCCCCCAGCTCCAGCCTTATTCTGCTACTTGGGAAAGCTGAAGGATGGACAATCTCTTGTTTCCAGGAGACTGGAGCACAAGATGGGTCATACAATGTGCTTCTGCAGATGCATCATCTTATCTGTAGGACACCAACGCTGGTGATTTTTTCTCCTGACAAGTTTCCAAGGCACAGAGACCTCCAGTGCAAACATAAAATTGCCCCTGCACTGGGAGTTCCCCTTCATAAAGTTGAGACCAGACACACATCTAATAGTGTGTGTGGGCCACTACTGATGTTTTTATCCTGGTATTCCTCACTGAATCTTTCCCATCCTTTAGAAAGTCGGATCACGGATGGGAATCGCCAGAATCCCCACATTTGGTCCAGACAGCGCACCAGTGGTGGCCCTCTGACCATGGGGAGCAGGACTTGCACGGTTGGCCTTGATGACTCAGTGTTTACCTAGTGATTTCCCTCTCTCTTTCTGCCCGCGCCCTATGAGTCTGTTCTCCTCCAACCTCAAATTAAACAAAGTTGTGTTAAGTTGGAAGAACTTCCAAAATAAACTGAGAGCTTGACAGTGTGAGTGGACAATTGAGTAAGTGATGCTGCTTTTCCTCTGAGTCAGTATGGAAAATTGCAGTTCCAGAGGTGCCGCTGGATGGACGAGACACGCAGCTGAGTTCCTGACCTCTAGCGCTTATTAAAAATCCTCGGATGCCTTTTCCCAATGCTGATTATATACTGCGCCTTTCTCAGGTTTCAGTACAGTGAGCTTCGTTCTCCTTGTCACTGCCCTCTGCCCTCCCTGTTTTCGATCCAATGTAGGCTTCTCCTGCCCACCTTGCCTGCCCTGGGACATCTGCATGCTTAAGCACTTGAGCTTCTACACGGGACCAGAAGTCACTGCATTTTTAGAGTGAGCAAAATGGTTCCCGTACATGAGATTAGTCTGGGATTTTTATTTCTTAACAAAGAGTGCCACAACAATAGCTCATTATTCAATTTCAGTTCTGAAGCAGTGGTCTTTTATGGCATGCCAGCATTGTATTGAATCACACCAGGCCGGGGAGGTGGAACACAGGAAAGGCACCTGCTCAAAACTGGCCGTAGTCTTGGCCGCTTTCTGATGCGTTCACACAGTGACAGCAGAAACATCTGGGCTGAGATGTAAACCTGATAGTTATCGCCCATCCTCCAGAACATTTGGGGATAACAGGGCTTATAGTTCTGACCCTTATCTCGGGTCTCAGAAGTTATTTCTTATTTCCATTTCTAAGAAGATTTGCTGTGTGCTTCAATAATAATATAGCGGTATCCTGAGCTTCTGGCAGACAGCACGCAGGGATGCAGCAGCGTGGCCATTTCTGGCACAAGGCAAAGCCCTCAGTGATTATCCACCAGCACGCCAGCCTGTCAGTGCTGGAACAGAGTGGTTCAAGGGGGTTTTACACCATGAACTGCGTCACCATCCAGAGCATCCAAGGATGACCAGTGCATTGCCTGAAAAATGCACGGCAAGCCTCAGATTAAAGGTCCTCTTTAAGTAAAAATGATAGAAATTGACAAAAGGGCTGCACAAAGGGTTGTAAAATAATGAGTTGCAACAGACCTAAAACCATCATTAATTTGGTAGATTGCCTAATATTGTAATTCAAATGGAGTCGTGCTGGGATTTAAGTAGGATTGTGTATGAAATATAAGGAAATTAATTTTGCCACCGCCCTTCCTGATTGGTGAATAAACAGTTAAAATTGTTTTTCTTTCCTTAGTATTCTATGTGTTATGCCATATGTATTTGGATATTTTGTGCATATGTGTATACACACCTCCACACATACTCACCCACCCGAGACAGATAGATCGATAGAGAGAAGTATTCTTCAGATGTGGTAAACCCAAATTTTATTTTCTAATTTAAATTAACTAGAAATTAAAGAAAAGAAAAATCTATTAGTAGGTGTCAATTCTAAATCAAGATTTGACATGGGAAGAACCACAGACTGAGAACAGGAAATTTCCACAGCAAACGTGAGAATGAATATTATGGATCTTTTCTGTTAAATTGATGCAATAGTAAAAACAACATATAAGTCATTGTAGCAGTGCTCACGCACTTCAGCAGATAATTTGAACCTTCAGTTGAGTCAAGAATAACATTTCTTTAATCAGAGAATCCTAAAACATGTCACTATCTGGGCTCTATATAGCTACCTTTAAGAGAAGCATTTTTAAAGCAAGGATAGTAAACCACATCACAAATACTAAAGGAAGAAAAAATAGCCCTTGAAAAATTTCCTGTTTGTCTCAAGAGGAAATTGCCTGTTTTCTTTAGAGCCCTAGTACATTTTTGCTTATTTGTCCATTCTCTAGCTAATTGAGAGAATTCAATAACAGAGAGATCTTTACCTGGTATCACAATTGGAAATGTCAAAGTAATCTTCATTCTTAGAAAAATCTCCACTCCGGAGTTCAGGAAACCAGTCCAAACTCCATTGTGCTTGTGCTCAACTTCTTAGATGGCAAACCATCTGTATGTTCCGTGCCCGTGTTTCTAAATTTCTACATTTCTCTGTTTTTTAACTGTTTTCTCTTGACTACAAATATGCGGAGGCAGAGGAACCCTTTCCACTGTGGGCTGATGCGGTACGTGGCACAATGAGACACCACGATCTGTGGCCGTGCTCCTCAGTACCTCCAGTTTAGTATTAATAGCAATGTCATGGAGGGAGTGAATGCCTCCTGCAGGTTTTTCTGGCCTGGCTGGGCAGCAGCATGGGGCCCCGTGTATTTATTAATGTGCAGCCTAATGGGAAAGTACTGCTCTTTCTGGCATCCAGAGCCAAAGCTAGTTCTGGTGCTTAACTGCTGCGACTCCACTGAAGTCAACGAGATCTGAGGCTAAGGCACAACATTAACCTGTTAAATCGAATGCACAGGGCCTGAGAGGCATCCCGAAGGAAACTCCATAAACAGCAGGAGGGCAAAAATGTGTCCTGAAATCTCCGCAAGGGGTTCCTCTTCTGGCATTTGTGAACCAGAAAGGAGCAAAGAAATCCTCTGTGTACTTCCCTTGTAGAGCCCCGTGCAGCCCCTCTCCAGGGACTGCTGAGAGGTACCACAGAAAGCCAAATTTTTCCGGGCACTTGACACTAATTCTGTGCCAAGTGAAGTCAATGAACACTTTCAGAGCAGAACTGTGGCACATGTTTCCTTACACATACACATACAACTTCTCCTGAAGTTAACGATGACTGTATTTGGACTGAGGAATGAATAAAGTCGGGTTTGGCCCCTTTTCCTTCCTTTGATAAGACGTCTTGCTTGATGAATAAGGTGGAGAAATGAAGGAGCTGGAATCGTTCCCCTAATTCCTGAAATCCGTTGCATGTATTCAGAGCTGAGTTTTTTTTTCCTCCATGGAAATGCAAAATCTTCAATGCTCTGAACAAGACGGACTGCATGAAGTTGCCTCAGAGTTGGAAAGTTTGAAAACTTCACAGGTTCGCCTGGAGTGTTTGTCTAGAAGTATAAAATGAATATCGCTTTGATGCAATTGCCAACAACCATACTGGGAGGTTTCTGCAAATCCAGCTAGTTATTCCAGTAACAACATAAAAAGGAAGATTTTATTAGGCTCAAAATTCAGATATGCCCAAAATTCCCCATTGAAAAACCATCTCCTTCTGGGCTGACGATACGGGAGATCATAAATAGCTCCCTGGTATAAATGAGTGCTTCAAAAGTGTTTCTGAAAATGAACTATTTACTTGGGTTTTGCTGGGTAAAGAAAAGAAAAAACAACGCACCATTCCTCTTCCTCTCAATAGAAGTTGTTTATTTCTCAGCAGCAAGATTTTTTTAAAAAAATGTTTCCCCGAAGCAACTTTCCCAGAGGCACATCAAAAAGTAAAAGTGTGAATGGGACAAAAGGTCTCTCTCTAACTAGCTGTGCTAAATGGAAGTCCTATAGAGGAATCGACTTTTGCTGTCGGTCACTGGCCCCACATGTAAACATTATGTGCTCTGGTTTAATATAAATGAAACCACCAGTCTTCTCTTTATGGCGTACCGGGCTGCTGCAACACAAAGCCCTGGCTGGTTTCTCATCAGCCTGAAGACAGGGTGGGAGGAGGGAGGTTAGGCTTGTTCCTGGAGGGTGTCTGCTGTCCAAAGAATGGAAAATATGATTTGTGCTTGGGGAATTGAATGAGTCCCCTTCAGATCTCTTAAGGCTGTATTTATAGGAAGGATAATCTAGCAGAGGACAATATGTTTTGTCCCTAGGTTCTGCTGAATGCTTCCATTGTTGATCTAGGACACGTTCCAAAGCTCATTCTTTGCCTCATAAGCAGCTTCTTCTGAGTGCTCCTGTGGTATAATTTTAAGTGAAACTCTTCAGATATTTGCCTGACTCTACTTCCTAAAGAAATGAGGCTTTTGTACTTTCTGAATGCCTAACACCGAAATAATGGGTACAGAAACATCCATTTCGGAGTAATACTGTTAAATAGCAAGGAGGGAAGAGAATAACTGCAGTTAATCAGCTGGGGAGAAAGCCTCTGCGTACATTTTGAATGTGAGTTCAAGGAAATTTTATAGGCAGGGAGATCTGGGAGATCTGGGATAGACTTCCAGCAGAAGAGAGGTATGTTATCGAGATGGAAGTTAACAAGTTATTTTCATGACAGAGTTGGAGCTGAAAGAATGAGAAAAGTCAGACAAAGTGAGAGGCCAGAGGGTTGGAATATGGTTTGGAGGGAACTGGGGAGATTAATTTCTGAGATTGCATTTGAAGAACATTGCATTAAAGAAATTTGCCCACTTAAACTATTGTGAGTTGGTATAAAGAGGCATAATTAATATTTCCAGCATGGGGATGAATAAGAGCATGAACCATTTAAACTAATGTGAAGAGTTTTCCTTACTAAGAAAAATAAGGAAAATCAAAGAAGGGAAAGTACAGGAAGAAAATGCAGTAAGACACTGAAAATTTGCTTGAATAAAATGCTAAAAGTCTTCTTTTCAGAAAAAGGTCTGCCGTGGCAGAGATAAGCTAATAGTTTGGAATGATGAAAACATCATAGAATCATAGAATCATAGAATTAGTGAGGTTGGAAGGGACCTTTAAGATCATCAAGTCCAACCATTAACCTACCCTGATAAAAACACCACCACTCCTAAACCATGTCCCTAAGCACCTCATCTACCCTTTTCTTAAACACCTCCAGGGATGGTGAATCCACCACCTCTCTCTGGGCAGCCTATTCCAATGTTTAATAACCCTTTCAGTGAAAAAATGCTTCCTAACATCCAATCTAAACCTGACATAACTTGAACCCGTTTCCTCTTGTCCTAAAGGCCTGGTGCAAGTTGTTAGCTGTTTTTTCGGATTCAACAGCCAAGGAAAGAGGTCTGTGCCTGATACAAAGATATTATTTATTGCAGCACAGCTCCTTAAAATTCTAGATTTCTTGTGGACATGAGAACATAGTTCTTCTCCCAACATGAATATTAAAAACACCTTAATAAAAGGGAATTTGTTTTACAGTTGGTCCACAACATGCTTCTTATTATGTGGGGGTTCTCTATTGCTGGGGTTCTGCAAAAGCTGCCTTACCCAGGGGGGGGCTGGGATATGCAAAGCAGAGTAGTCTCAGCCATCAGTCATGTTATGTATGTCCCTAAATCGGTGTGGCTTAATTTTTCTCTCTCTAAAGAAAAAACATCGGCCAGCATGTGAAGTGTTTCATAAGAATGGAGAAAATTGACATTCCCTTACTGAAAAATAGACTTCTGCATTTCTAGAGGCCTATCATTTTTCAGGAACAATGAGAAACTAATCCCTGTTATATGAAAGTAAGCTGGACCCTAGAAGATACAATCCATGGCTAAGGGTTTGTTGGATGAGATGGAGCATAGCACCACGTGATGAAACCACCTTGCATAACAAACTGTCTTATCCGTATAACGGGAAACAGGTTTGAACTTGATATACTTTTACTCCTAATGAGAAAAATATGAAGCCACTAGAGAAGTACACAGTTGGGTTTACCTTGGGCCAGTTTAATTTCCTGTCCTCATTTCTCTTCTGAAGGCAGACAACTAATAAATATCCTGCTCTAAAAAAAAAAAAAAAAACAAAAAAAAACCACACAAAAAAAAAAAGGAAAGAAAACATGCCATTAATTTGCCCACATTATTGCTTGAAGCTGTGGCAGTCAGTCAGCTAAACATGCAGTTAAGGGCACTTCTGAGAAAAAAGGTTCTGTAGTTCCTGTCTCCTGTCTGACTTGTGCAGAAATGGAAGCAATATGAAAGCTACCCATTGCCTAAGACCAAAAAAAGCAGGTGTTAATCTCAGCTAGTTACTCTCATGGTCATAGCTAGACAATGATTTTCCATTAATTTTGCCCTGCGGTTTAACAGTCCTCATTTGATTATATGACATGTCTCTTGGCTCATGCACCAATATGGATTATATCTATGAAGAGCCTTCATGATGGTTGATCCACCAACTGTGGCTGCAGCATCTGCATATGTCACCAGCCGTTTCTAGACATTAGCTTGCCCAAGCCACAGCAGCATTAAGGCAACCCTGTCCCAGACCTTCCCACAGGAATAACCTTTCCAAAGAAGTCTTAGATGATCATTCAGGTTGGAAGGGACCTCAGGAGGTCTCTAGTCCAACCTCTTTCTCAAAGCAGAATTGGCACTGAATTCAAACCAGATTGCTCAGGAGCAGCAGAAGCATCACCAGGTAAAGCTAATCTTAGAATGAGGAGTGGGCATTGTACTTCATCCCTATGCCCAGAAATGCAAAGCAGAGGGGTTCATCATGCCCCAACTGCTTCCTTAGCTTCCAACCAGTTACAGCTTTCTGAATGACATGTGATTCCTACAAATCTACTGAATTCCAGTGGATTTTCCTTCCATAAACTTGTTCAGATTTACAGTGAATTCAGGTAAAAATATTAATGGTGGGATTCGGCTCATGGAAGGGTACAGCTCACTTGGGGTGTCTTCATGTAGGCTTCTGCATGTCGTCTGGGTGCTATTATGGTCAAGGAAGAATTACTC
This sequence comes from Vanellus vanellus, assembly GCF_965231255.1. Classification (NCBI taxonomy): domain Eukaryota; kingdom Metazoa; phylum Chordata; class Aves; order Charadriiformes; family Charadriidae; genus Vanellus; species Vanellus vanellus. The sequence goes on along the minus strand of NC_138906.1, from coordinate 5,088,762 downwards.
AGTGCAAGCTAATGCAGCCAAGAGTGATTCAGCTGATTAGATATATGTGTCTACATATAACTCTCTGCTCTTGCCAATGATGTAACCCGTTTCTTGGGTGTTTCTCCTGTCAAAACAGTGAATTAGAAATGAAGTTTAGTGGAACAATTCATGTGAACAAAAAAGGAGGAGAAGTTTGGATTGACTCCTACAGTGCTGGAAATTGTATTGGAGATGAATGTAGGCTGGCGTGTTTCGTTTTAATCCCTTAGAGCATATTTTGCTCCTTAAAGCACTGAATCCCCTCTTTGAGCATCACAAGTCTGGAGCATGAAAAGGTCAGGGAGTTGCTGTGCTGCTCCCTGCCCTCTGACATTTTTTCTGTTTCCTTAGTGAGCATCACCTAAAATGCAGAGCATGTGGGAGTTACTGGACTGAGAAAAGAAGAGGGCAGAGATTTCCCCGCAGATACATCCAGGGCAAACACAGTGTCAGCTCACATAACCTGCCCACATACCTTGTTGTGACCACTGGTAAGCAGCCGACCAACACAGGGAAGAAAGTGATAGCAGCGTGGGTACAGGTCACTGGAAAAGGCCCCCTTCACCCCAACACCATGGTAGAGGTGACTGTGTCTTACGTTTCTAGGCATTATTCTACCTATTTAAGAACCAGAGATATGGTCACCTTATATTCTGGATTTTCTTAGTAGCAGAATGTTGGGTGTTAAGGCCAGCACTTGATTTTTGCCTTTGTGTATTTTGACAGACCCAGGTAGTCAGGTGTCTGCAAAGTATAGAACTACTTGCTACGGGATTCGGATTAAGCTTTAGACGGCCCTGACCTTACCAGAGGCTCAAGCTTCTGCAGTCGGGTACTCTACAAAAACTAAAGCTTTCCTTAAAAAAAATGGAGTAAAATTTAGAAAATACAATGAAAGAATAACCGCCTCATGCTGGTTATGCCTACCTGGTTCTGTCAAGAGCTTAAAACAGCAGATTCAAAAGGTGAAAAATGTTTTATATTGCAACGTTAGCCGGGTAACTCCTGCAAATCCACTGTCACTAAGGATTATATAAATATAAATACACACACATATATCATAGAATCTATCCAGTTGGAAGGGACCCATAAGGACATATGTATGCACGTACATTTTAACTTGATTCTAGGAAATGCACCTCCCCGCTACCCATGTGATGCTGTGGCTGGGATGTGGTCAGGGTGGTGAAGACTCATGCTGTTCCACATGTTGCTGTGTCCTGGAGGGTCTGGGCTGCTGCCGTAGTGACGCTATAGCTCTGACAAGTAGGCAAATAACAAACGTCTGTGATACTACACTTATACACTGCCCATCCACAGACCACAGCAAAGGAGAACATCCAAGGTTTGCCTCAGTTTGCCTTCTTTTGGACCGTGGCCCAGAGTCCTTGCTCTCACAGTGGAATCTTACGTCCCTGGCAAGCTGTGTAAAATTATATGCTAGAGGAAAGCAAAAGGTTTCCTATGATATTTCCAGGTTTTCTTTGATTCCACACAGCCCATCAATAAGTGTTGATTAGCAGGGAGAATGACCTCAAGTCACGTCAGCTGTAGGATGTGTTTTCCTGGAGGGAAAGGAAGAATATAATTTCCGCCTCTTAAAGATAAGAATTATCACAGTTTTTAAAGGCATAATTTTGCTTTTATTGTCTCTTTTATCTTATAGAAGCCCTTCAAATGAAGGGAAAGACTAACGGTAGGTCAGCGTTTAATTGTTTTTGAAATGCCAAGGCCTTTTCAAATACTAATATCAATGCGTCAGACCTCATGTCTAGACTCTCTGGGGTGCAACAGTTACATTATGATAGAAGAGAATTTAGTTCCTTATACACTTTTGGGCAGCTGCGTCTCACTCATTTATTTGCCAATACACTTGCCTTTTAATTTTTACCATTTGGCCTAGAAATAGGATTTTCCAGAAAGTATATAGTCCAGATTCTTGCAGTGATACTATTACTTTGGCATATCAATGAGATGCATTTGAAGCCTAATTTGCTGAGAGCCAAAAATCCCACTGTCTCTGCTGCCAAAAAAAAAGTGATTATTTTTAAAAGGGAATGAAAAAAATAATAGAATATTAATTTAGTGTCACATCAGGCATTCAATACGGATTTCTGGATCATATCATTTTCTCTGCTGGCACATCTGTATATATTTATGTCAGACTTGTATTTCTTACATGTAAGTTCTATTAATGCTGAAGGTTTCATTAACTGATATCAGTTTCTACTGTACGGATGCCGAAGGAACCAAAACGCCCACCATTTCAACTGGAATTCCCTTCTGCCAGTGGATAAATTGCTTCTAACTCGAGGGATATCAGTCCTGCATATTAAAGAACAAAACAGAAAAATGTACTATTACTAGTGCTTCAGATTGGCAGGTCTTAGAAATCAATATATTTTCACTGTTTTTAATGTAACTAATAAGATTTATGCTGGCTGAAGACAGCCAATTTTTTTTCAGTGCATAGGAAATTGATATTTTGCTGCTTTGTTACAGAGAAGATACAAGAAAAGTGAATAGCAAAGGTGGAAAGTAAAAGAGTTCAGCTAAATATCTTTAAGTTTTAAGGTCATTAAAATATCACTTTTGCTGAAATGAGGGCGTAAAACCACAAAACCAGATGTAAAGCATGATTCCTCATATTTTCATTGTTCTCAACAGGTCACGATAACATGTAATTATGTGGTTGTCGTTTATGACCTGGCAATTTTTAATGCAGGGGCTATGACAGATGGGATAACCTGCTACTGATAGCATTATTCTTGAGCTTAAGTTTTGCGGAGTTTGCTTCCTCCTCTGAGTCACTCACACTCCGTTTCTCTGGCCTGTGTCCAAGCTCATGTTTCATCCTATCCATGCAATGTAGTTGCTTCTGCTTAACGCCCAGTTATGCAGCTCAGCTGCAGGCTTGTCTCGTCTTAACTAAGATACCACTGAATATAGCAATCAGAAGAATTCAAAACTTGTTATAACATGGACTGCTTTAGATCCACAGTTTCTTGTTAAGCACAAGCTTCTAAGAGTACTCCTGAAGCGACAGCGTCCCCATTGTATAAGGTTTATTTATGCAAATTACTGTGGGTTTGCTATGTTCTACATCATTTACATTAATAAGAAACTATTGATTTCGTGATTAACAATACAGCTGGAATATCTACGTCAGCCAGTGTGAGTTTTTCCTAGAGAACCCACTTTACTTCACTAGGATATTTAAATATGTCCTCCATCAGCCCATTAAGTTTCCGGAAGAGTGGATTTTTTTTTTTCTGGCTCCCAAAGAAATTGAATGGGATTCAGTTCAAGTCTAAGACACCTCAGTTTGGCCTACATGCGAGTTAAGTGTCTAAGCTCTTGTCGTCACATGAGATCTAGTCAATACAAAATAAAAACCAGAGCTATTCAGTTGACTCTCAAAAGATCACCTACATTTCATCAGCTAAATGGATCTCAACTCCACTGGCTATGTTCATTACCTATCCGAGTTAGAGTTACACTGCCTGAACACTGGCATCTAGAGCCATTTTAGGTATCTTTGGTCTTCTGTAGAACTTGTGTCACATCTACCAGTCCCACATGAACACCATGGATATCTCAGGGTACTGCAAATGCCATTAGAGGCATATTTCCAGGCAATTAAATAACGGTATAGGTGCCTTAATATTCATGTGGAATTCTGCCCATGGGACCAGTATTTTGCAGGACATTCTCCACATGAAGTCCTTTTTTAGAAGAATTTATAATGAATTGCAGAAAATAGGTAGTGGTGGGAGAAGAGAAGATTAACGTGACTTGTCAATAGCAGAGGTAGATACTTTCAAGCTACACAGATCTATGCACCTTTTTTACTGTCTTTTTGTCCCTGATTCCTCCTGCCCCTGTATGCTTAGCAGTTGTTGGTAAAGGCAAGCTGAGCAATGTTTAACATGACCACAGAATCCTCATTTTCAGGAGAAATGAATACGTCTCAAGGCACCACATTTCATTTCTGTGGGTAAACTCTACTGAAGGTAAATCTCTGGCTCATTTGTTTCTCAAATGTAGACAGCTATGTTCTCATAGCGTCGAGTGGTTGAGCGTTCACATTGGCTGGAAGCAGCAACCATGCAACCATGCTGAATCACCAACCAAAGCTGGTTACACCTAGACTTGAGTTACAGCAGTGTCTGTTTCAAAACTGATTTCTCTTCCTTTTTTTTTTTTTTTTTCTGTTTTCTGTTTTCTTTTTCTTTTTTTTTCCCCTATTAAGCAAAAACAACCCGAGGAGAGAAATGACTGTGCAGGTGAAACTTGATATATTGGTCGAAGTCAGGCAGGAATATCAAATGACATTTTCCTTCTTGTCTCCATGCAGCTTTCAGAGGGAATCAACGCGGGCCAAGGACTAGGTATCGAAATCATTGCTACCTTCCAGCTGGTGTTGTGTGTCCTCGCCACCACAGACCGGAGAAGAAACGATGTCTCGGGATCAGCACCTTTGGCCATTGGTCTCTCTGTTGCCTTGGGACATCTTCTCGCTGTAAGTTTTACCTCTCACAGTTGATATCTGTAGTGTCCCATCTCAGGATGGGTCAGTGAAGGTAAAAAGATGATGGGCAGATGATAGTTTGTTCCTTCTCCTTCCTATTCAGAGATTGACCTTGTTTCTGCAACATGCATGGCCCTTCTTTGTTGGGCCACGTGGTTGTGGCAATAAGTGATGGGGTTGCATATCTGGGAGGAGTCGCTGCAGTAAGGGATGATCCATTCCAGGATCATCCTGTTTTCCTGTTGGGAGAGGAGAGGCGCATAGCACTCAGTCTTTCCCCCTGTGGGTGGGATGAATGAAGCTGTTGTGTGCATCTGAACCAGGCTGCCGCTTTCCCTCCTGTGTAATGAAGATGCCTCAAGTGCATCAATGCCTCACCACTGGTTCTCTTTCCACCTCCTAGATTGATTACACCGGTTGTGGAATTAACCCAGCCAGATCTTTTGGCTCCGCGCTGATTGCCAACAACTTTGAAAATCACTGGGTAAGTTGAATAAATGTGTTTAGCTTACACGAGGCTCTGCATATACATAATCCACAAGATCAGAAATATTTAAGCGCATATCATTAACACCAAGTCAGTGAGTTGCTTTTTCTATTTCATTTAACAAAGAATAATCTGCTTTTGCTACTGACCAGCCTCAGGAAGTCACAAAGTCCTCAAGCTGACAGTGTATGTTCAAAGTAATACAGAAGATTTTCTTTGGTTATTTCCCTTTATGTTTACTTATTTCAAATATTTTAAATATTAAAGCCGCATTGCACAGAATCCGGTATTGCGTATTTATTGTTTCAAATGAGTTTGTAAAGTGCTACTGTTTAATCTGGTACGAGCCAATTTAGGAAGTTTCTTAGGCAGGTTTATAAACTGGAATGGATCATCCAATATTTGGAAGCCGATAAAATGTTCATCTTCTTAAAGTTAAATGTCTCCTTGTGTGCTTTCATGGACAAGTGATCTGCGAGCACTATAAATTTGAGATTATTCCCTGTGGTTAAATGTGGTTAAAATGAGGAACTTCATGAAAATGTACTTATTTCACTAAAGCTCAATAAAGAAGGCTAATATAAAAGCCCTAAATGAGCAAGTGTTCTTGGATGTTTAAAACGTAGCTTGTTCCAACTCTCCTACCTGGGATTTTGGCAGCCAGTTGCATAAGCATTCATGAAAATTTAGTGGTAGTTCAATGGGTTGTGAAAATTTTGGGTATAGATGCCATTTTAATCTAATGAGTGAAACACAAAAGGAGAACACTGGGGAAATTTGCCATTATCTCCCACTTAAACACTTCTATTGGGATACTGAGCTAGTAGCTAGTATTTTCTGGATTTCATAGAAAAATTATTTTCCTTTGTAGAGATAGAAGGAGGCAGAGGTAATTCCTATTAAACCACTGCTGTTGCTGAATAAAATAAAATATGTTTTCAGACTCAGGAACTCTTTGGCCATGCAAATCCCTCAAAATTATCTGTTATTTCCAATAAAATCAACCTGTCTACTAATAGACTTTTATTACCTCTCCCTCCAAACTTTGCTCGCCGTAAGTTATTAGACCAGTACAATTACAGCAATATCACTAGCTAAATAGCAGGTAGTAGCAAATTAAGCCCCTAATTAGGTCCTCACTAAGTATTACTTTCTAATTCACCTGTCACTGAAAGTTAGTGGGAGAACGGAATCTAATGCTCTTGTTGCTTTTAGAAATTGTGCTCCCCTGCCAAATTTATCTGAAGTAACAGAGATGTTTTATCAGTAGATACCTCATTTTAAATATCAGAACTTGACAACATAGTCACAGTTATAAAAGTCTGGGTCTGTTGCCAGTTCATGGTGAGAAAATCCTGGTTTCTTGGCATGTGTTTACATAAATATTCAGGTGATAGACTGTAATTTTAATGTTTTCACTGCAAATTTTTGTGGTGAAAGTCCTCGGAGGAGATTTTCAGAACAGCCTCAAAAGCATCGATACCTCATGTACTAACTGGGCTTGGAACTGTGTTTCAGATCTTCTGGGTTGGCCCAATCATTGGAGGAGCGAGCGCTGCCCTGATTTACGACTTCATCCTGGCTCCCAGAAGCAGTGACCTGACTGACCGCATGAAGGTGTGGACCAGCGGCCAAGTAGAAGAGTATGATCTGGAAGGAGATGATATGAACTCCCGAGTTGAAATGAAGCCAAAATAAAGAAGGACAAGGGGAAAAAAAAAAGCACATTGGTTTCCGAAGATTTTATCAGTGTTATAGACTCTTTGTAAACCAGCAGGCAGTACTTTGTTTTTTAATTCAGTATGGTTTTCCATTTTTACCCCCAATCTGAATAGCATTTTTATATCTGGGGTTTTTCAATCACAAAGTCTTCAGGCCAAGAAGTCATTAGACACTTTTGTGTGAGCTAAATAAATTGGGCTGAAATTTAACCTCTCCCTCCCCACCACCAAATTTTCTGGTGTATTTAGCGGGGGTGGTTCTCCCACCACATCACTCAGTAATGATAAGTAGTTCAAAGGACCAGTCTGTTTGCTGAAAGAATAGCTACCGAAGACAGAGAACCATCTGTACCAATAATGGGGGCCTCATACCGGAAAAAGTGTTTATACAAATATGCAAGGCTGGTATCTTATGCCAACAGTGAATGTGAAAAACTATCTCAAATCATTGCCCAAAAGCATCTTTTGGAAGGAAAGGCCACTGAAAATTACTTGTTATGTAAAATTAACCATAATTTTCTAAATGATTGAGAATCTCTGAGCAAGAGGGCCAGAAAAGTTAAGCAGGACAAGAATCTCCAGAGTCCCAGGATCTGAGTTTTTAGTATTTCATTGTCCCTGAACCTGCATCCAGCTCATTGTGAGGGGAAAGAATATATGAAAAAAAAAAATAGGTATAGGTATATTAATCCCTGGGAAGTAATAACTAGAAATCAAATTGCAGTGTGGTAATAATGATGGCATCAAGAACAACATGGTGCCAATATATAAACAGGATCTGATTGTTCCTGTGACTACTCTGCTTTTGTTCATCTTATGTAATTTAACTGTATGTTTAAAAGCAAACCAGAAAAAAAAATAGGGGCCCCTTTCTTCCTGACCCCATTCTAATAGCCAGTGCTGTGACATTCAGGGACAACAAATAGATATACACACAGCATATTTCCTAATGAGGGACAATACATCCCTGTGTGTAAGTCCATTTTGGGGGTCGTTGCTTTGTTTTTATATATATATATATAAATGTTTATATATATGTTTTATACAGAAAGCCTAGTATACTGTTTTGTAAGAAAATAAGAGCATGAGACAAGTGGAAAGGATTGCAGCAATGCTTAGCAAAATAAATGACACTGGAAACGTAAAGAAAATTAACACTCTAAACGATGTGGAAGACTATTTTCTGTTTTCGTTTTTGTGTGTGCGCTACTTATGATTTCCTGAGTAACTCAAAGCATTAGCTGGTCTTACCTACTAACTATAGAATATAGTTAAAGCAGATACATGCTGATATACTTGTTCTGCACTAGGCAGTTTTACGTGAGAAATGAGGCCCAGAGGAACCTACATAAAAAGCTGCAGACTTTGCCATTCAGACAAACACCCCAGAGGTAATACGATGGATGTCTCCTGTTAGAGACAGTGTGGACACGGGAAATGAGAGAGGCTTGGCACGGGAATCCACACAGGTTGGATCATTTCATCAAGTTGAGCAGATGTACAATGAAAAAAGAAAAAAAAAAAAGAGAGAAAATCACCAGCAAACGAAAACAGAATATATTTTATCTTTCTTGTCTACATTTGGTGTGCTGTCCCTTGTATTGTCTGTGTACATACAGCATGATTGGATTTTGGGGTGGTTTAAAAATAAACAAAATCAGTTGTGCTAACACACGAAATGTTCATGATTCTTGATTTTTAATTTGCCCTGCACCACGATGCAATTTCATTTTCTGTACCATTCTTCAGGTGCCAACCTGCAAGACTGAGACAATTTCTGATTTTCCACTCCTGACTGCTCCTTTGACTTGATGTTAACCTTTGGGGAAAGGAAGCTCCTCTCTCTGTATGACATGCAAGGCAGGCCCTCACCTGGAAGTAAGCTCTATCTAAATTATACTTAGAAATGAAGCAGGATACCAGGACCTTACGCCCACTTTCCAGAATCTTTTTTCAGCTTTGTTTGCTGGTATGCTACTGCATCCATTGACCCAAAATTAACCGTTTTTTTGCCTTGTAGAATCTATGAGCCACAGCCGTTGCAAAAGTCACCCACAGTACATTGTTTTGACGAGTTTGAGGCAACTCAACACATATAGTGATGGAGAAACTGTGAGATTCGCAATTTGTTCGTTAGTGAAGAGAAACATCTTGGCCTATTTTCTTTGCTTTAAAGTCCAAAACTTTGAAGACAAGCAATACCTTTCCACTTGGCGTGTAATATGACTATGTCATGTTTGGTGCTCTAGCTGCTGCTTACACTCACCACAGTAAAAAATAAAATAGCTGAAAGACGTACAATAACTGTTTCACTAGCAAAGAAACAAAAAACAGGTCAAAGTAAATGAAGTGTGATTTGTTAGTGTATTTATTCACAGTGATAATGTTTAAACAATTTGCAGCAAAGCTCTTGGAAATTAAATGAAAATATATTTCAACAGAATTCCAGGCTTAAACTCCTCCCTTCTTCTTAAAGAAGGAACAGCTTAACGGTACATTTGAAGTTCTTTTCTAGTGCTCAAATCCTGAACTGAGAACAGCAGTTTCTAAACAATGCAAGGCCACAGCGGCTAATGGTCTCCCCACTCCTGGCACAAATGGTTTTGCTTTGTGTTAGACAAGCACACTTAAAAGTTACCATCATCTCACTAAAATGTTTGGAAGATACCCAGCAAAGGAATTAAAAGCATGAAGCAGCACGCATCGAAACCCACTAACAAATGTCAAGTGGACAAACGTATTTGCACGCGATCACCCAGAAACGCAACGAAATCTCCCTGAAGTTGAGAGGAAGCCTGGAACACAGTTGCTTAAAACATCTCCCATGATGTGTGTAGGAATAGCTCCTGACCTATGGACAACAAGACCATGTCTGCGCCCTGGTCATTCCCGGGGACAAACCTCTGTATTTATCACACATTCTAACAGGAAAAGATGACAAAGGGTAGATGTTTTCATACATTAGCTAGGGACCGTTTGCCATGGTGCCAGTAGCCGCCCTGTTGGGAAGCCCACAGCACGCCAAATACCCACAGAGAGGGGCTACACAGGTGTCAGCAAATGAAAAAGCAGAGGAGAGTGTTCCCAAGCACAGGGACACGGTTGTCAGTGCCTTTGAGCAATTTAAATGTGATCCACTCTGGTTTGTCTGAGGGTCAGTTGCCATCCCAGGGACAGACAGCACCAGATGTACTCACTCTGTGGCTCCGACAGCTGACAAAGTACCATCTGGTTTTCGCCTGCACCAGCACAAGACAATTTAGAAGAAGCCCTAGCAAGGTGCCTTGAATTTGTCCCTGGAGAAACCCCTGCCACTCCATTGATTCCATAGACAGTTTAAGGAGATATGGGTCCTAACTTTAGTCATCTGTCTTTAGAAGTAAATATGTTCTCTGCCTCCCCATTGTAACTGTGGCAATTTAATTTTAGATTTCATGTTGCTCGACTCTACACCGACTTTTAACACATGCAGGGAAAGAAAGGCGATTGAAACATAACATAATGACAGCCAATAAGCCAGGAAGCTTCCATTGTCTTTCCATATCCACCAGCTGCACCAGTCACAATTCACAGCTTAATGTTTTCAAAAATTAAAATAACACAATAATACTAATAAAGAGTTTCTCATAGTGTTTCAAAGTTTTCCCTCCTTTTACCCAGCTGAAGTTTGGACGTGCCAAGAGTCGCACAATAAAATTATATTAAGAATATGGTTGGTATGATTCAGCCGGAGCCTGGGCTATAGTAAACATCCGTGTCAAGAATGGTCCTGGGTTTCTTTTTGCTCCAACATGATGTCCTTGAAAGGACCATATTTTTTGTATATAAGTTGTCTGCTATTACAGAAATTTCTTAGCCCAGAATTCCTTCTGGGGACAAACACATCATTTTATAGACTTTTGAAAGCTGAATTGTAAAATCAAGCCTCTGTTTAAACAGGTTTATTGATAATTAGACATGAGCCATCTATGAGATCCCATTGCTTTAGGTTCTTGAAATTCATATAGGGCTATGAGCGATGTTCCTGAGAAGGCACAATTCCTGTTGACTGCAAGATTCTCCTGTATTGTTGGACAAATACGTTCAAATTTACAAAGGGAGTTAACACACTAAGATCTGATTTGGCAATAGTGACACTTTGTTTAAACCCTCTCAGTGAAATTCTGGTCTCACTGAAGCCACAGTCATTGTCTGTTATTTATTTTGGGAAAGCAGACTTTGACCCCAACTATTTATCACCAGATGAAAACCCAACTTACCACCAAATCAGTTTTGTTGCTGTGTGTCTTTGCTTCTGAGTAAAACTTTCTAGGGACCTGTACTCCTGACCACTTCCATGTAACCACGGATGCCTGCCCATGGCCATTCCTGTTTTTCTACACCCTGTCTAATCTGGCAGGGGGAGTTGGGCAGGTAATAGCAATTGGCAGAACCAGTTAGATATCTCAGCTGTAATGGTCTTCAGATGGACGTCAGCTCCATTGTCTGTAATACTGTGATAAATTACTGTATATCTCAGAATTTGGTAAAGAGCCTGAGCACAAAATGAACCCAGGAATGAAGAATGGATGGAGAGAAGTTACACACCACATAAAAGGCAACTGGTCTGTAGGTTTTATTAGCATTCAAAAGGATTCATTCTCTTTTCACCTTGTTTGAACTATATACCCTACTGCTCTCGGGCCATGCCTGTTTGAAGGAGAGGGCTTCAACTTTTCAATCATTGTGTTATGAGATTTATAGATTTTGATAAAAAAGAACCCCAGAAACTCAATGCACTCGCCTTTTCGTGATCTCCTGAACTTCCTGATCTGTCATGCTCTAAAATTTGCCATGAATTGCCCTCATTGTGCCATTTCCTTTGTTTTGTTTCTATTCTTAGGGCAGGAATTAAGCAGCTTGTGGAAAATGATCAACATAGTGATACTAGTTGCCCATTTTTGTCACATTTCTAGAAATTTTATTCTCCTTTCTCTTCTTTTCCTTTACACTTCATTTTCAAGGTCCTGAGAAGGACTAGTAACAGTTAAAGGTGATCCCTCCATTTAACGTCTTCTCCCTTGAGCTTGTGGCCAGTTCCCTTTTTCTAAAGGGTGTGTCTTTACTCCTAGACAAAAACCTGGAGGGACTGTCTATTAATTAATTATTTTTTTTTTAATTTTGCCATTGAAAACAAACAAAACAATGTTCCCTGGAAGCATGGGAGCCAAACAGCAACTCTTGGCAAAAAGCGGCTGTTAAGTGCAATTGCTGGAAACAGTCATAGTTTTTTCTTTTTTTTTTTTTTTTTTTCCTGAAAAGTAAATGGAACACTTGCAGGTAGTCATCTATCCAAAAGACGGATATGACTATAGTATGACAAACTGCAGCACACACATGGTTTCCCATGGGGATCTCCAGCTTTTTCTTGTTTCACCGTTTTGCATTATTAGTTAATGAAGAAGAACCTGGCATGAATTAAAGGGGAGAGGGGGAAATGATGGGCCTGCCCAATTTTATATCCTATCAGTGCTGTGTGGGAAGAGAGGTCACTTGTACCGTGATTGTATTTTCTCTTTTGGAGCCAAATCTGATTCACTGAAAAATATTTTAGCATTGTTCAAGGAGTGAAAGAAGAGCTAAATTACACTCCTATCTGGCTTTACAGTGTTTTACGTTGTCATGGTAATGTAAGATGGGATTCTTGTGATACTAAGGAGTGGTCATTAGCACTTTCAGATCTGATCTCAATTCTGGCTGGTCATTGTCCAGGCATGGGAGTGAATCTCAAACACTTATTTCAATCTCCTAGAGCCAGAAAGATCTATGATGTGCCAATCTGACGTGCTACCTTTGTGTCCAAGCAGCGCTAAACTGTCTGCTGCTAGTGGAGAACCCTGGAATGTCCCTCCAGAAATGTGCATTACGCATTTAGACTCTGGGTTTTTTAGGTCTTATTCCTTCCTAGTTGATGTTAGTCCATATCTGTTAATCTTCAAAGTGTACTTCAATGAGTCTTTCTTTATAGTATAAGTCATTGATGAAGGAGACATGAACTGTCAGACTGAGATTTATTTGCCACAGGTGGGTATTTTGGCTCTAGGGTCAATTTTGTTTTCATTCTTATCATTGCTGAGGCTGACAGATTTACATGTTTTTGCATTAGCCTTTGTCTACTGAATGCAGAGAAGATGCTTTATGAATCTAGGTTCACATTTCCATTTACACGGCTTGTAGATAAAAGACCGGAAGGAATGTGAAAGTTGTACTTCACCACTGAAATAAAAAAAATTAAGAAAACACCTGCTTTTGTGATTGTAAAGAAAACTCTTGCCATATGCTGCTGGGGGTGTTAGCTAGAGGTGACCACAGTGCGTTGTATTTGGAGGAAAAGCTTTTTATCCAAACTGTTCCTTAAAACAAAACAAAGCAAAAAACCCCAAGACATAATACTCCACTCAGAGGCCTGAATTACATCCTTCTCTTCTCCTTCGCCAGCCCAACAGGATACGCCAGAACTTGGGCTGGAACCACCTCCATGACAAGCAGCTTTCTAGCCCCAGAGAGCCCCTGACACACTGCCCATCAGCAGTGCGGTGTTGCCCAACTCAGGACTGCCCCAGAAGCTCCAGTCCTCCCAGAGGTCTACAACTCTTCTTTTAGACTACATCTACGCTAACAAACTAAGACCAACGTGTGCTTTCTAGGGTTGTCCTGCTACTGCTCGGACTCTTAATTGCTAGCAGGCACAACTTGGCTCTGTTCTGTACAGTGCAGGTCAGAAGGTGGGATGTACCTAGGTTGTTCCAAACATGCAGTTTGGAGAAGGCCACCTGGCCTGGGAGGAGGATGCTTTAGCTCTATTGTTGCAAATCATATCATACTAATTGCTCTTGGGCCTAGCAGACAGGCACTGGACAATTTTATTTACTAATACACACATACCCTGAAATAATATGTCTTGGTGGCATTTTGAGGACAAAATTACTTACGCTCAGTTGTCATCAGTGTCTGTCCAGTAGGTACATGGAAATGAGCTTTTAGAAAACTGAAAACAAACAAGGTGCATGACACCTTTGATAAGAGTCTTGGTCCTCTTGATTTGGATTGAGTGCAATCTGGGAATGCCTATTTGCAGAGAACTTAGAGAAATTACAGATTTCTGATTCCTGGTTGAGCTTTGGCAGGAGTGAACCTGTGGATCTGTTCAGAACTTGAACTTTAGGCTTTGAGGGACCCTAAAGACAACCTAGGCTCTGTGCAGACATTTAATCCCTGGAGGTATTTAAAAGACAGGTAGACGTGGTGCTTAGGGACATGGTTTAGTGGTGGACTTGGCAGTGCTAGGTTAACAGTTGGACTTGATGTTCTTAAAGGCCTTTTCCAACCTAAATGATTCTATGATTCAATTCCATGATTCTAAGTGATTTAGGCACTTCAGATTTGCTTGTTCGAGTTCTGTTTATGTCCTCTTTCAAGTACTTTGGCTTGTCACATGAGGACTTTCCACATGACTTTTCAAGCACTTTGCTCTTCTGTTGCATCTGACCTTTTGTCAAAACGTTCGGAGTGGTTAATTATTGTGCTAAGGTTTTCACTGTATGAACAATAACCTCTTTCTTTCCTTAAAGGATTGTTTGTCCAATTAGTCAGTTTTGCCCAATATTGTTAAGAAGCCTTGACTTTGGCTTCTTCGTAAATAATAGCTGTTTCCTGAGCCCATTCAAACATTGAAATCATTGTTAAATTTTAATAATGGCCTCAGAAAAACTGTAGGGTTTCACCAGCACACATTTATTCCAAATATAAATAAGCGTAGATGGTTTAAATGGTGCCCAGTCCTATGAGCTTAGCTTAGTAAATTCACCCGAATGTTTTGCATGCATAAAGAAAGTGGAATAGAATAAAGAAGAGCTGCAAGGTCTGCAGAATTAATTAATGGGCAATGTATGGGAATTAGTGATAGCTGAGGTACGGAAAACAGTGGGATCACACGCTCTGTGCTGGTAGGCGCACTGTGCCAAGCGAGATTCTCAGACTGGTGTATGACTTTCATGTGACTCAGTAAAAAGTGTGTTTGTGTAGGTGTATAAACTTTTGTGCATGTGGTCTTACATATGGAAAAGCATGTATGTGGGCCAGAGTTATATAAAATTACTAATGAGTCTGTGTGGAACACACTTTTCCAACTCCTGTTATCCCAGCAAAGACGTAACACACTTCTTGGGTGAGTCTTGATGCCTATCTGGCATCAAATCTTGATGAAGAGTCAGATTGCAGTTGACATTATATTTATAGGCATGATTTGGAAAGGTCTGTTTTACTGTTTTGTTTTGGTTTTGGTTTTTTAATTCATGTGCTTTTATTGGGGAGGGAAGCATTATCTTTTCGTACTGTGTTCTGCAAATGTTTTGAAGCAGATTATTATTTCAAATGTTTTATTATTATTTTGAAAATAATAATAAAATTATTATTATTTGAATTAATTGAGATGCAGTGTAGTTCTGTTATTCCAGAGATGTGTTTTGACGCACAAACCCAGCCGTCTATATTTAGGGGTTGGCAAGGTAGGAGTCCGCGTCTCGGGTAATTTTTTAAGTGCCCATTAAAGTCACTGCAGATCTGTCGAATTCAGTTAGTGAAACTTGAAGACCTATTCAGATGATAAAATTAGGGTTAGCTGAATAACTGGAAACTGTCCTGACAGTACTGATGAGGCCTTGATTGACTCTAATAAGAGACCTGTCTCCCTTTTATATGCCTATATATACATACACAAACAGAACACCAAGACAAGACCTGTAGTTTTAAATAAAATATTAAAAAATCATAGTTTTCAACACAATAAAAGCATTTGCAATACTTGACATTGACCTTTACCCTCCAATTTTGAAATTATAACTTAGTTTAACATCTAAAGGGCAAATATATAAATTATCAAAAATAAAATATAATTCCTTGCCAGCATGAATGTCAAGCAACAGAGAAGACACTCAATGTAGTCTTGTCAAGAAAGCCTGTCTGGTGAGAAAGAAGGATTTTATATTCAAACATGCCAACTGCCTCCCAATCACATCTATATTTAAATAGAAATTATTTGCCTATACTGTAATAGAAATCCAGAAGAACACTAACATTTTAGTATGTAGTTGTCTGATTAATCTACCCCTTAGGCTGGTGGAAGCCGTTTGACTGCTGTGTAAAGATTTTCAAGATCTCAGTCTTTCGTGACACATGGGATAGGACAGCCAAGGCACGCTTGGGGCGCTCCCCGGGAATGCTTGGAGCCAAAAGATGCTCTAGTGGAGATGTAAGTAGGAAAGGCAGCCTGCGTGCTGCTAGGCTATAGGGTAAACCTTGAACTTGGGTATACTTGCTTGCCTGAAGGTTGTCTCTGCCAAGTACTTTCTATCTCA
Source organism: Vanellus vanellus (assembly GCF_965231255.1). NCBI lineage: Eukaryota > Metazoa > Chordata > Aves > Charadriiformes > Charadriidae > Vanellus > Vanellus vanellus. Next base: position 5,072,607 of record NC_138906.1, on the reverse strand, counting down.
GAGAATCGGAGCTGAAGTAGCTGTGGGATTCAAGAATTCTCACATACTTCTATATGTTTGGGTTTCTTTCACTTTCACATGCTTCTTAGTGCTAATGACATGCTTATTTTGTGGAGGGAGGAGGTGTTTTTGTCAGATTCTTGTCTTTCCCTGCAATATGTCGTATGCTTACCCGGGGAAATGATTGAGTCATCATCCCTGGAGGTATTTAAAAGGCAGGTAGATGTGGTGCTGAGGGACATGGTTTAGTGGTGGACTTGACAGTGTTAGGTTTACAGTTTGACTCGATGATCTTAAAGGTCTTTTCCAACCTAAATGAGGTTGGAACAGGAGGGCAAGTGAACTTTTTGAATAGACAACTTTCTCTGTCCATGCCTATGGCCTTCAACACCCACCGAAAGCCAAGAAATCTTTTTTCTGAAGATGACACAAAAGTTCAATTTTTTTCTGTGTCTTCCTTACCCAAATTCAGCTGGTAGTTCACTCAGTCTAACTCTCGTCTGGTGGCTACGTATTGAAGCGTGAAGCTTCCCAGACCCCCGGAGCTGAGATTTCACAGGAACGGATCTTCCATTAAACATCCTCACTTGCTCAAGATCACTTCTTCCTCCTTTTTTGCTGCACTTCAATCCCTCAGGATCCCAGGGATGCTAACAGGGGGCCTTGCTGCTTTGGGCACTTCTGTTTAAGGCAAACCCCAGAGGAGTGGTAGCTAAAGAAAACTGTCTGCAACCTGGGGTTTTAAAAATAGAAGCAGATGGCTGGAACGCTGCAACCAGCTGGGCTGCAGTTAGCAAAAGCTCGTGAAAGATTTTAAGGTCAGCCCCGCACTGTGGGAACAAACAGGCTGTGGTGCATTTGAACGGGAGACTGAAAAATGAGCCACAGCGGGAACTGTTCTCTGATTCTTTTCAGACACTTTTAGAAAGGTTGTTCTGCTTTGTTCCCTTCAGCCGCGCAGACTGCAGATGGGACTGAGTTTGCTGCACTACAAAAAACATCCCTTGTCAAAATGCTGCATCCCTTTTGCATTTCTTCTGTTTCGCACAGCTCGTAATACTTCCATCCTTTTTTATTTCAGATCTTCTTCATTAACATTTACCCCGTTGCAATTTGCCTCCCCTCTGCTTCATACTGGAATATGTCATTGGACCAGTCTCCTTTTTGCATAGCGTCTGGCCCTGCTGATGGTGAATTTCACAACTTTGTCACTGCCTTAATAGGAATTTGTACTCCCAGATCCGCAGCATCTTTCCTCGTTGACTTTCAGAGCAGGTGTTCTTCATCCATAGCACACCAGACAAAGAGGAACTGGGCTGCTCAGCTCCCACCCTTCTCACAGGGCTTCTGGCACCTCCCCTATTTCAGGACATAGTATCTCCCTTGCACACACTGTATGCTCTGGACTTACTCTATCCTGGATCAAGCACCTTTATGAAATTGAAGTCTTTTCTCCCTCTTGCTCCTCTTTTTTTCAGGCCAATCAAAATAAAACCCCAAATCTCAGATCATCACTGACACTGGTAATTCCAGCATATTCCTACTTGGCAAAGATCTTGAGCATACAGTTGGATTTAATCCTGGACTGCTGAAAGGAAGCATTTGGCAGTAGTGAAAATTAGGAGTCAAACATCAGGGTAGAAACCAAAAAGAAGGATAAGGACGACTAGCACTTTGAGAGACTTAGCTTGAAGTACAGCCAGCCTCCCTGGAGCAGCCTGAGTAACACAATAATTTCTAGGCAGTTGGTGAACAACCTGACTTTGAGAGACATATAAAAATCTCTTTCCCTCCTCCCAAGTTCTTTCTTTTAACGTTTCTTCATTTGCTGGATATAATGTACCTCCAGGTTCCCAACTTCAAGTTCTCACTAATTACCTTCACAGTGGTACAAGAAGCAATATCAGGGCCTGAGGAGTCACGGGGAAGGAAAGATTGGACTCAACAGGGCAGAGGACCAGCAGATGGAAAAAGTAGTCTAAATTTGGATACTGTCATGATGTGAAGGAGGAGCATCTGGGACTAACTGAGCTGTAAGGCAGCACAAATATTTGTCTTTAATCTAGTCTGGTCCCATTAGGCTAATTTATGCTTTGGTATAAATGATGTATGCTGTCCTTTGAGGAACACCATCTATTACCATCCACATGGAAGATGTTTTCACCTTATATTTTCCCTTGCTGATTTCTTGGGACCATAGTATAACTGTGTGCTATCATATGGGTATTTCAGTAAGAAAAATATCCCCTACTCCCTTCCTCCTGAAAAAAGAAATAATACAAATTTGGCTTATAAGTGGTATCTAATTACTAAAAGTACAGCATGCAGGAGATATGGGGGGAGGAGATGACTAAGAGAAGGAAAATGGATGGACAACCCACTTCAGAGGCAGGAAGCAAGTAACCAAAAGCTTAAATTTATGAAGTTCATCTGTTGGTTCCTAAAGTGTTCCAGAGAACACATAATACATGTGAATATAGGTATCTGCTGTCTGGGTTGCGCTTTGCTGTAGACATTTTTTGATGGTGTTATGCATTTATCCCAGATCAGCCTCTGCTCTCATTTTCCCTGCTAAAGAATCCAGTAGCGTTCCCAGATGTACAGCTTTGAGTGGGACCATAAACGATGGAGCCTTTCTTTTGTTTCTGTAATGCTCTTTATTTGATTTTCTTTATATTTTCTTTTGCCACAGAATAAAGCAATTTTCCTTAAATATATCAGGTCTGAAAAAGGTGCCCTAAAGCATTTTATATACCTGGTTTTCCTTCTTAATTTTTTTTCTAGAGCATTTCCATAGCACTCTGTAGAAGTTACTAGCTGTCTCACAGCTGGCTGAAAATATTGGGATATCCTCCTTCATTTCTTGCTTTTACCCAGCCATCTCATTCGAAACTGAAGTGCCTATGAAAATCAGGCTGATAAACGAATGGGGACATAAGACAAGCCTAAATACCTGAAGGCAAAGCTCACGTCTTGTCCAGCGAGTGAAAAACATTCAATGAAATTGCAGTGGTGAAAGACACGCAAGTGATCCTTTTGACGATGGAGGTCTGCAGAACATTTGTGTTGAACAAGTGCAAAGAGAAAACCACATACCCAATCTGTCAGGGCAGGACTCAAAGCCTGTGAGCCTTTTGCAGATTGTTACCGATGCCATATGTGAGCAGCAGAAAGGCACACTGTACGGTGGATACGTTACTCAATCTGTTGCCCGCCGGCATTATGTCACTGGGGAACACACCTCCTCGTTGGAGCTAAAAGAGGGGCAGGAAATCTAAACTCAGTATTTACTCCAGCAAATGTAATCTGCAAACATTTTTTTTCCTTGGATTAAGTCATTTCAAGGCCTTGTGAACCTGGTACTGCTTTGCCAGACAGCTTAAAAACAGTCTGAAACGGGGCCAAAAAGAAATGACGACTGCTAGACTGGGTTGCGGTTGTTACTGAAAGGTTGACAATGGTTGAGGTGGAAGAGGGAGGCTGGAAGAATGAGACCAACAGGGAGGCGTTGCTGCCCACGCAGATAAGTCATTCGATGGAAAAGCTTTGCCAAGCAAAGGCTCACTGTAGTGGAAAGTGCATTGTATTCAGACTTCACAGCTGCCGTGTGTCAGAGCCCTGTGAGACAATTGCTCTCCTGCATCACAGGGATTTACTACATTTAGTTCCTTTGGGTGCTTCGTGCAAAGCATCCCTTTTACTGTCTGGGAAAGAGGGATGAACAAAACATACTGTGATTCAGCAGAGAAGAAATGCCCTTTGAAGACAATCAAAAAGCAGCCTGAAGATACTGGGAAGGGATAAGATCGGCAGGGCTTGCCAAGGTGAATTGCCACGATGTTGGCCTACGCGTATTGGACGCAGTGAGGTTTCTCCCAGGAGTCGGCCCTCCTCTCCCTGACTTTTACCAAAGCGAAGGCTAATTCTTAATCTCCCAGTGTGACAGAGACAGCCTTGGGATGGAGATTTCCCTCCTCCCTCTCTCAAGGCCGGCTCCGATGAGGTGCCGAGACCCTTTGATGACTTGACAAACTGCTTTCAGCGCCATCCAAGTGCAAGGACCTTCTCCTTCCAAGCGGGGAGGACGGCCAATCTACTTCTTTACAAAGTGGCTCTGTGTTGTCCCTCTGGCATCCGGCGACACAGCTTGTTACTAACCAGTTTGAAGGGCTCTGTTCTTCAAAAAGCAAAAATAGGTCCTGCAAACAAGCAGAATAAGGAGACAGTGAGACCCAAATGACTTGCCAGGGTATTCAGATGGGTGGGATGCCCAATGTGTTTTCTCCACCCCTAGTCGCAAACAGTTGGAAAGTGGGGCTCTCTGCCTTTAATAAATATAGCCAGCAAAGAAAGGAGCTGGGGAAGGAAGGGGTACTACCAGGGTTGTGGTCAAATAAAAGGAAAAATAATGATTTTTAAAAATTTTATTTAAATATTTGGAGCAACTCTCTAGTATGGACTTACTTAATGCCAGTCTCTGAAAGGCTTCAGTTGCCTCACAGCCACCAAGAGTGGGAACGGGTGTCTCAAACTGGAGCAAGGGTGTTTTTTACATCTCAAATAAGTTTGCAGCTTCCATATGTCTTCCAGAGGTTTTCTAGTGTCCTCTGTCACTGTCTTAGTGCTTGAAATAGTCTGCGGATGTGCGTGTGTGAGGGTGTGTGTGCCTGTGTATATAGGAGTGTTTGCATGTGTACATAACCACAGATATAATTTCCTGGCCAAGCTCTAGGGTGCAGAGCGCCAGCTTGGTGCTAAGCCAATATTGTTGCGTTCTGGGAAAACACACAACGAGAACTTGTATTTGGGTTATGATAAGAGTTCAATTTAATCACAACAGAAGCCAAGTCATCCCAAATTAAAGCTTAATACAGACTGTGATAGCGATGAGGTTGCAGCATGTAGTATTCAAAGAACATGAGCTAATGTCTAGAAAATAAGAGCAGAGGAAGGGCCCTGAATTTTACTTCTGGCCCACCCACCAATTCCATTTCTAGTCTCTGACAAATCATGTAATCGTGTTAGGCAATATTTGCTATCCTGAAGAAAGAAGGAGCAATGTCCAAGAGCTGGTTAAAAAAAAAAAAAAAAAAAGAAAAAAAAAAGGATTTTTGCAGAACTTCGGAGTACTCTACTGTCAAGCTGTAACATGCACCTAAATATGGATGTAGAAGACCAACACCCAAGTTTGATTTTCAAAGACTGGACTGAATTAGGAGCTCAAATCTCAACGTTATTTTCTGAGGACTTCTGCTGCTAGTTCACTCATATTTCTGAAAACCTTGCCTGTGATATATCATTGCCTCAATTTCCCTCCCTTTACTTGGACAGAACTTCTATGCTGAAGCAGAGGGATGTGTGTGGAAATTAATTGCCTGGATTTATACAGTAATTACGACACTAGCAGCAAGCTCTCTCTGAATATTTTAATATTAAAACTGCCAAAGTAACTTTTTATTACCTCACAAAGGTGCCGTGAAGTTTAATTACTTACTGACTTGCAGATACTCCAAAGTATAGTTTTCAGATCATGTTTATTGCCATTCTTTTATTGACATAATTACAAAGGACAAAGTTATAGCCAGTATTTCTAGCTTAATATCAATCTCTTTGGTTTTGAAAGTTTAAACATGGTCTTTATTGCATTGTAGTTCTGAGGTTCTGAGGTTTATAAATAGATATGGCAAAGATCGGGGCAGTGCCTCAGCAGGATCTACATCATACAATGTAATGTGCAATTCATTAAAAGGATACTCTGTGTCCCACTTGATCTGAGATTTCTTCTTTCAACTCCACATTGTGCAGAACTCATTTAAAAAAAACAAAACAAAACAAAACAACAGATATCCTATCTATAATTTTTCTTTTTCATTACTCAAAAAGTGTACTATGTTGTGGCTGTAGACAAAAGACCACAACATGTCACTTGCTGAATGCTGTATCAACTCTTCTCCTGAGAGCTATTGTCAAGGAAGAAAAAAGAAGAAACAATAAAATGTTACTTTGAAGAAATATGCGGCTGAGTTACTCTAATTTCCTTGTCCAAGCTGGAAGGATAGAAAAGAAATAAACAACAATAAACATAATATATTTGAGTATTTAAATTGCCCGACTTTATCTGATAGCACTGTAATTCTGCTGTCTTTGAGCCTTTTGATTTTTTTTAATAACCCCCTCACTTTCATAATGTTAGAAGTGCTTCGGAGCAGATGAAGATACTACTTATATAGTTTTTCTCATTTTAAATAAAGTTTTCCACTCACTTGTGCTCTTTTACAACTGTGCTGGCACTGCTCTGATCTCACTGATGGTTTCCAATAAACTGTGTTGAATAAACAGCTCTCTCTCTCTCTCTCTCTTCCTTCACAGCTGTTCCTCTTCACCCTTTTGAGAATTATTGCTCAAACTCTCGCCTTTGGTAACAAGTCTGCCCTTTTGCCTGAGTTAAGTGGAACGAACTCCTGACCTTGTTCAATGCCTAGAAGATATATCCAGCAGTAAGGGACTTACGCACAAACAGACACGTTCTTGTGAAACTGGCAAGGCTGCAAATTTGTCACCCAAAACCTAGTAATTGCCCATGTGTGTGTTGTTACTGTGAATAAGATGATCCCCTTCAAGGGGTGGGTTGCCTCACACTGGTGAGAACACGTTTACCAGATAGGATCTTGCACAAAAGTCAATGAGCATAAGAACCTTCCACCCCATGGACAAGAGCTTGGTATGACAACTGATGCTTGAGTACCTTTTCTGCTTGAAGACCATTGGACTCCAGTTGATTAGTGACAACTCACAAAACACTGGGACTAAAGTATTCTGCGATATTCTCACTTGAAGAGTAAGAAATGCTTTAAGATAGAGCTGAAGGTCAGTGATATGGCTTCAGAGTAAATTTCCACCCTTTTCTATCAATGAAGTGATGTGAAAGCAAGAGGTGTCGTTTAGTAGGGCAGCAGCAGCTGAAAGGTCAACCCTTGCTTTCTTTTTTGGGAAAATGAGATTCCAAAAATATGAAAAATAAATCAAAAAAAGAAAAAAGCTGTTTATTGTATAACAAGTGGAAAATAGACTTGAAAAAAAACCAGTATTAGTTACACATGCTTTGGAAAAAGTTTATGAAGGAGTATGGTCAATGCATACTATGGTAACATCCAAGGAAAAAAAAAAAAAAATTCCTTAAAAATAAACAACACAAAACCAACCAAACAAAAAAAAAAAAAAAAGAAAAACCTAACCAATCCCACCCACCCCACCCACCCCGCTCCCCCCATGTTAAATTTGATTATAATTGATTATATGTGTACTGGGGGGCGGGGGAGCAACCCAACACCAAAATCAACCCCCAAACCTTTCATCTAGAATGTTTTCAAAATTTGTATGGCACATTTTACCATCTGGAGACAACTTCATTCTCTGTTGGTACTCACTCAGATTTTCAGTAACAACATGTGTGTGATTAGAGGCAAGCAGAGATCTAATAACCATGGGGAGATGCCTGCTGTCAACACCAAAGTCTACAGTTCTGGAGACATTCCAGTTGAGACATTCAAGTGTTGTGTGTCACACAAATCAAGCTGTTCCTGACACTTTGCCCTCTTACCCTCAGCCAAACTTCAGCCCATGTAGTCACTTGGTGTGAAAATTACACATAGTTCTTGTGTAGGGACAAGGTGTCAAGAATGATTTCGCTACTTGGAACTTCCCAGGAAATGAGATACGCACAGTGTCATTAACAGAAATGGTGAATCAGTCTGGAACGCAGATTTCTGCTATTTCCTCACTGTTCACATAAGGGGGAAATGTGTGTTTTTTTGCGCTCATTGGGGCAAAGCAATACGTCTCCCCGTAACTGCCAGCCATTCAAAATGCTGTTTATTCTTATTACACAACGAACGCTGAGTCTTAAATTACTGTGTGTTCATGCTGATTACTGCACCTCGTTGCTAGACACTGATAAATAAGGAAATTTATGATTCTCTTTCCTCATCCTACGGAAACATGCCAGAGGAGAATCGCTGCTCCCACAAGTTCTGCCATCCCTATATCCTAAACCACCAACTTCCCAGAAGTGGACTACATTTATAAATGGTTTCCTGCTTCTGACAGGACTTCCTTGATAAGTTTACAACTCTTTTTTGTTTTCACTTTTTTTCTTCCTGTACAGTCTCAGCCCCCGCCCTGGTATGGAAGTGGTGTTTTGCTAGCATGTGGGTATCCTGACATAGCGAGAGGGGAATGAGAGAGGGAAATTACTACACTTCCCCCTTTCTCATCAGAGAACAAACAGGAGGTTTGATGACTTTTGCTATTTCAGAGGTCAATTGGTCATACTGTCCATTCCCTGTACTACGGTTCAGTCATTCTCTGCCCTCTCCTTTCGCCTTCATGAGGAACAAAGCTTGAAAAACCAGAAAATCAAGATAACTCCCAAAGTTCAGCTTCCTGCAGACTTTTGATCAGATAGGACAAAATAACGGTAAAGTCACTTTCTTTACAACAAAAATTTCAAATCTTTCTAGACAACTCATTGATCTGGAAATCCCACAGTTCTACAAAACCTGATCATTTCAGTGGGCAGGAGGGACTAGGAAGCTGCAGAAAAGCAGCAGGCTCAAATCAGCTGATGGCCATGATACGACAGGGATGGCCAGCTGATCTGCAGATCTGTTGGCTGCAAACCCCAGATGAGTCAGGGAATGAAACAAGACAAATTCTTCTAGGTGGAGGATAGAAGCCGATCAATTCTCCCCAGGAAGGGTCTCTTCACCCGCACCTTGCCTGGAGGAGTTATACTATATCCTTACTACAAGTCCTCGCTGGCATAGCTACTGCGGAGAACATGACAGTAGAAGAAATAAAAAACCCTCAGGCTGTATCTCACTTCCTTTTTTTTTTTTTTTCCGAGCATATGTTTCTCTGTCAGTTTTTGAGACGCCTCAGCTACTGCAGATCCAAGTACAGTGGCTTTGCGTGAATGAAGGCACTGATGTGCAGTACACCTTCAATCCCTGCATGAACTGCTCTGCGTCTGCCGGGCAGAGCCATAACTGCAAATTGCATTCTGAAATAATGTGTAAAATTCTCCAAGCTGCTTCTTACTCTCTTTAGACCATCTTTGGATGAAGTGTCATGGCTCTTTTGGTGACATTTAGGTCTTAATGGAAGAAAAGCCTCGGACATGGTGTTGGCTTTTACATGGCATTCAAAAAAGTTTTGAAAGTTGTGTTGTATTTTCTTTTTGTCACAATATGCTTATAGACACTGCAAGTTTGCTATTAAATAAGACAGAGTGACCAAAGAGAGCTCAGAGAAAGCTGCTAGAATGAAGAAGCTGGGCAAGTAAGGTCTCAGGGACAAACCTTAAAAAACTGGGTGTGTGATTCCAGAGAGAAAGGGAGATTGGTGATTAACTGGGGATGGCTGGAAAAGATGTTACATAAGAGACAAACATCAGTTATTCCTTCTCATCATTATGGGCAGAAGAAATGGGTTTACAAGACAGCAGGGAGGAATTAGATCAAGTATTAGGAAAAGCTTCATAACTACAAGAAAAACTGGGCTGTGGAGTTGGTTGCCAAGGGAGAATGTGAATCACTATCAGTGTAGATCTTTGTATTCAAACAGCCAACTGTCATAGAATTCAATCCTCATTGCCATAATGTTAGATTAGGGCTAAAGTACTTTAAAATACTTAGTTGCCTCAGTTGTTGTAGCTAGAGTGAGTCTTGCATAACTGGTATTTGTAGTTATGGATAATCCAAGAGAAACCTGGTTTTTTTGTTTGTTTGTTTGTTTGTGTGTTTGGGTTTTTTTTTGGTTTGGTGGTTTTGGGGTTTTTTTTTGGGTTATGCTCTGTGTCTATGAGGGACTGTGTAATGAAACAAGCGGTACCTTTTGTTTTTCCTTCTATTTATCCGTCATTGAAAACTATCAAAATATGGCAAACATAATGGGGTAAGTGGAGAATATATCTTGTGGTGATTTCAGTAAGCTTCCAAAATCTGTTAGTACTCCAGTAAGCTAAGTAAGCTGATACTTCATTGCAAGGAAAAGAGATGCAGACATGTCTTGTGAGTCTAAATGACAGTGGAAAAAGATGTCATGGTGAAGGGTCCCTTCTCTGTTTGTCAGTGGTTACAATCCAGTATTGTCCAAATGGTCACAGTTTGGCACCATCTTAAGAGAGGAGATATACGTGTGAGATGATAAAAAATAAGATCTCCCCGGAGCCTTCTCTTCTCCAGACTGAACAGCCCCAACTCTTTCAGTCTTTCCGCATAGGAGAGGTGCTCCAGCCCTCGGATCATCATCGTGGCTCTCCTCTGGACAGGCTCCAGCAGGTCCATGTCCTTCTTATGTTGGGGACTCCAGAGCTGGATGCAGTACTCCAGGTGGGGTCACATGAGAGTGGAGTAGAGGGGCAGAATCACCTCCTTTGACATGTTGGCCACACTTCTTCTGATGCAGCCCAGGATACGGTTGGCCTTCTGGGCTGCTATCACACATTGCGGGCTCATCTTGAGCTTCTCGTCAATCAGCACCCCCAGGTCCTTCTCCTCAGGGCTGCTCTCCAGCCATTCCCCACCCAGCCTGTATTTGTGCTTGGGATTGCCCCGACCCAGATGTAGGACCTTGCACTTGGCCTTGTTGAACTGCATGAGATTGGCTTGGGCCCACCTCTGCAGCCTGTCCAGGTCCCTCTGGATGGCATTCCTCCCCTCCAGTGTGTCTACCTCACCAAACAGCTTGGTATCATCGACTTTGGTCAAGGAAGATACATACTTCTGGAAGGTACCAGAAGCTTTGTGGAGTAAATAATTCTGATTTTTAAAGATAGTGTTAAAGACTGGGAAAACAGAGAATTTGTAGAAAAAAAAAAGAATTTCTGACAGAGAAAACCCTTGAGTCTGTGTAAAGTCCTCGTTAAATGATGGAGCTAGTCAGCAGTGAGACCCAGTATAACAATTAGACCATAGATACCCTGAACTCTCTGAAGAGGCTGCAATGCCTAAAACAGAGGTTTTGTTGATTGGGTTAATCTCATCTTTGGTCTTTCTGCTGAGCCCTGAAGATGGTTTCAGTATTCTAAATATGTAGTCTTCAAAATTAAAATAAAACCCTGAGCTGTCTAGAAGGGCAGTTCAAACCTGTACATGAAAAGACATTCAATCTGATGGCTAGTTGGAAAACAGTCAGCCAGACTGTTTCTCCCAAAAAATTTGAAAATGTATCACAATGGTCATAATTTAGCCCATTTACACACTCATATATACTTTCTCATATGTATATATTTCTTGTTGTTTTCTATCAAAAGTTACCATCTCAGTACTTCTCTGAGCCGAACAAATTGTCTGAGCTGAAAGCTATTTCTATAGTACTTAGGTTTGTAAGGAGAGATAACTTCCATGTTATTATGTCATTTCCTCAAATAAGGGTCTGTGTTGCAAGATAGAGTAGTTAATTATGGTTCCCTTTTCTCTTTAGTCATTCCTGAATTACCACGTTGTGTAATTATATAGTTACTACTGTGTAATCAAAATAATAATATGTTTCTTAGTTTTCTCATTACTACTGTAACCAATGCAACCAGAACCCTTACTTTTTGGCCCAGCATTTTACAGTGTTAAACCATCTGCAGAATAACCACAGGCACAGGCTTATCTGTGGTCTGTGGGCCACCAAGAGTGAACATATGACTTGACTCATCTTGTTGCTGCTGCTAACACTGCCTAGTCAACACCATGAGCCCCACTTGGGTATCATCGACTTAAGTATTTGACTGTGCTCATGGTTAGCTCTTCTTCCAGTTCGAGCTCACGTTCTGCTAGGCACTGTAGAAATGTGGCTAATAATTTCTAAGTCTCTAGAAATTAAGATCTCGGAGCAAGCAGAATAGGTCATTGAACTCACACGAGGTTTGACTTTTCTTCTGGAGCTGAATTGCTTTCCATTTATTCTAGAAGCCACATATCATAAGTACACTTCTAAGTTAGTGTGGTGGGTTGGCCCTGGCTGGACACCAGGTGCCCATCAAGCCTCTCTGTCACTCCCCTCCTCAGCAGGAGAGGGAAGGGAGAAAATAAGATGGAAAAAAATCATGGGTTGAGATAAAGGCAATTTAATAAAGCAAAAGCAAAGGCCACGTGCAGAAGCAAAAGAAAATAAAAGATGTATTCTCTACTTCCCATCAGCAGGCAATGTGCAGCCACTTCCCGGGAAGCAGGGCTTCAATACATGTAGTGGTTGCTCTGGAAGACAAACATCGTAATAACTAATGCCCCCCCTCCTCCTTTCTCTTAGCTTTTATTGCTGAGCAGACATCATAGAATCATAGAATTAGTGAGGTTGGAAGGGACCTTTAAGATCATCAAGTCCAACCGTTAACCTACCCTGATAAAAACACCACCACTTCTAAACCATGTCCCTAATATGGTATGGAATATCCCTTTGGTCGGTTTGGGTCAGCTGTCCCGGCTATGTCTCCTCCCAAGATCTTTCCAACCTCCAGCCTGCTGGTGAGGGGGAGGAATGTTGGAGAGACAGCCTTGATGCTGTGCGAGCACTGCTCAGCAGGAGCCGAAACACTGGTGTGTTACCAACACCTTTCTAGCTACCAATACAAAGCACAGCACTATGAGGGCTGCTATGCGAAAATTAACTCCCTGTCAGACAGACCCAATACACTTAGAGACAGGATCCAGACTGAGATTTGGAAACCTTATTTTCAGCATCTACACATATGTATGCAGGGGAAGAAGTTTCTGGCCTAGCTGCTTAATTTACTTCTCCTAACATGATGTCTATTGACATTTGAGAAACCCAAGGGTACTGAAGACCCCCACACTAATGGATGCGGGGAACACCTGTACTATTTCTGAGTAGGATGAACCAGAATGTCACCGAAATTAGTAGCTCCTTATGTTCAGGTGACTGAATCCTCTCCCAGATGTCTGAACTCACATTAGAGTCCGTGGAGACCTTTTCAATTTGTCAGGAGGAAATTTTCCATTAGCAAGGAAAAAAAAAAAAAAAAAAGGCACTGCCAAAAGAAAGATATTCAGCCATCCCTAATAGGCAAGAGTCCAATTCCTCTGCTGTTCACTCCAGATCACGAGACGGCAGTACTCTGTGTGCTCACAATAAAAAGAATCAGATTTGTTAATGGGCAGCACAGAGAGTAAAGCAGAACCACAGCGTCTCGCCTTTCCCAGCAGCCATAGTTAACTAAATCCCTTTTTTTTTATGCACAGTACTCAGGTTCTGCCATTTAAACGGGGGGTGGGGGGAGGGGGAAAGACAAAAAAAGAACCTCCCAGGTGTGAGTCATTGGTCTACTTTCTCTCAACTTCTCCCATGATGAGGATGATCAGGGATTGACTTATTATCTTAACCTTTTGCCAACGCTACAATCAAAAGAACAGTCAGTGTCTTTCTGAGTTAAAAATAGGCTGTGCCATCGCTTGAAAGAAATAAATTTTGTAAAAGAATGGGTTATACTTTAAATTATACTTTTCAATGTAGCTTTAATTGCCAAAACTTCTTCCTGGACAAGAGTTATAACAATCTTTAATAGTGTTTGAGTCTGGTAACGAAATAACTACTCACCTGCTTAATTAAATGCAAATGTTTCTTCCTCGGTGATTTTTCCTTAAGTGCCTGGTCAGGACAGCAGCAGTTTATTAGAACATAGTAAGGAAAATAATACCTCACTACTAGCCTACTCACTGAAAATATAAAGACAACTAATAACTTTTCCTGTGGGGCTTTTTAGTTTATTATTAATGTCCTACTGCTATCCATGATTCTCTATTTCATATGTGACTGTGCTATTAATTGTCCTATTCTTTAATAGGCTGTAGCATTCAGTATTTAGGACATCTTTTGTTGTGTGCTCTTCTGCCATTATTTGTTATTAATGCTAATCCAAAAAGTCTAATGTAATTACATTTTTCCTAAACCTGTCTTAAATCCATGGAAAATTGTCTTATTATTTTCCACGTTTATTGTTAATAATGTAAATAAATAATCTATAAACCACTCACATTAACACAGAAATTTCTTCGACATAATGTGACATCGTGTCTCCTCTACACTTTTCATGTTCACTGTTATTCTCACCATTAAAAGGGAGAACAGAGGCACAGATGTTTGTGACAGCTGCCTGAGTCTACTGTGTAAGGGTTTAAGAGCAAGCTCAGTCAGCATACCGACCCGAGCTTCCACAAGATCTCTTAAAATGCAGAAAAGTCATGTTACCGTGGCCAAAAAGCAGAATTCCCCCAAGAACAGCACTGTCTTTTGTGTCCATTGTCAACATTGTCCCATCGAACCTTTCCAACCAAGGTGCCCTTATACACATTCACTACACCAAAGGGATTGGTGAATCCATAGAAGAGAAGAACATCTCTGGGAGAGGGAAGAGCTAAGGACAGAGTGCTGCTCTTCAGATTATTGTGTACCAAGTCCATATGGGTTTGCTCCTTACTAAGAGCGTGACTGACATTCTTCTTCCCTCTGTCTAGCACTTTTTTTGCCATGAACTGTTCCCATTTATTTAGAAGTGTAGGACCATTTTTATAACATATTCTTATTCCTCTCCTCAGTGAAGACGTTTCGTGATGTTACAAGGTTTGTAACATTTGCACAATGAAGTTCATACAGAAGTTTATCTCAAAGGTAGCGTCAGCTTTTAATCTGTTTTCTAGAAAAAAATGGGAAGAAAATTCACTCTTTTCTCCCATTAGCCTCTGAACTTAAAAAAAAAAAAGAAACTAAAAGAGTTGAATCCATTGTTCTTGCTAGTTTGATCAGAAAATGAATTACTGCTATGGAAAAGAAAATATTACACTTTTATAAATTGTCTGTTTTCTCCCCTTAAATTCTTCTTTGTTTCAAAGTCTATTTACTTTGCCCACCCCTGAAGACGACTCTATTGGCAGTGCATTTCAAGGATCTATCTCCTGTGACTGCTGGAAATCCATCAAAGTTCAGGGGAAGAGGACATGAAGAGCCTTCAAGACATCAACCAGCCTATCCTCAAGGCAGTCTCAGTCATCACTTCCATGGATGTTTGTCTGATCTTTTTCAAAAACCCTCCAAAGATGGAGACTCCACATTTTCTTCATTTGATTTGTCAAAGGCTTTACGAATTTTAACGCCAGAAAGATTTTTCCTGACGTCCCATCCACAATTTTCCTCTAGCAGCTTTAGCCGGTCTTTTTGTCCTATCTGATGTGGGCAAAATTATTCCTGTCTTCTTTCCAAAGGTCTTTTTATAATACAAGATGTGTCATGTATCCCCTTCATCTTCTCTTCTGGCAAACCCATTGTTTTCCTTCAGACCTTTCCCTTTATGCTGCAGTTTCCTGGACTCTCCTCAAACCCTCTGCTTGCCTCTAGATGATTTCCAGCAAACCCAAAGCTTTCTTGAAAAACGTTTCAAAAGTAGTCCTCATCACAGACTTGCTCATCACACAAATTGCTCTGGCAATTTGACTGCTTACCATCATCAAGTATTACTTCATGTAGGAAATAAGTAGTACGCTTATTTATACACCTAATAATTTTGCCTTTCTCCAGTACTGTAACATCACTGACATCAGTCACCTACCTTGTCAGCCACCTTGACCTGCTCTGTAAACAACGGCCTCGTGGATTGCGTTTGTGCGCTTGACTTTTTCCAGCCCAGTATTGCTTTTTGCAGTTGTTTCTGTGATACTGTATCCTGAATTTATTAATGTAGAAAGTGGATTATTTTCCTTCTCTGATGTAAGGTACTGGTGGAGCGTGACCAGCAGATAATGATGGATGATGAATCATATAAGGACCAGTTTTAGATCTTGCAAGTTCTTAACAAGCAACGGATTAAATGAGAACCAAAGGAGAGCGCCGTTTTGGACTACACAGTAATCATGTTTCTGTATATCTGGAAAAGTAATCCGTAGATTTTTTGTTAAAAACGAATGATCTGTTTGGCAGAGACAACCATTCACTTAAAAAAGAAATGAAATTTCCTCAACTGAAAAATTTCAGAGCCTTTTTTATTGATTCCAGATAACGACTAGCTTTGGAAATGAGTGTTTATTACATTCATCTATTGATGTCAAGTCCAAATAACAGAAATTGAGAGAAGCCAGTAAACAATTCAAGACGCAAGTTATCTCATAGACTATAGTAGAAAGTAAAAAATGATCTTCTGTAGAACTCATAAGGTACGTGGAGATGCTTCCATGAACATTTTATTGACCTTTGTGATTAAAAATTAATTTTGATTATAATTTAATTAAACTTATTGGTAATTTTTGTGGTATGATGAACAGCCAACAGTGGACATTAGACAACGGTTAATCAACAGACAAGTCAATCAAATGATGATGCAAAACTATTTCAGAGGAAAGTGGTGTTTCCACCTCAAAATCCAACATAAAAATATTAAAGCTGAACAAAAAACATGTTAATTTTTATTACTTTTCATTACTAGAAGCCCTGAAGTTTTGTTTTATGTTTATGTACAAGGGGTTTTTAATTTAAAATAAAAGCATTTTCTTTTTATGTTCAACTTGTTCTTTGCTGGGTTTTTTTGGTTTGGTTTAGTTGGGTTTTTTTTTTATCTTTCTTTTTTTTTTCTTTCCATTTTACTTTTCTTCTGAAATAGAAAACCTCTAAAATTTCTATTAGCCCTACCAAAAACTATAGAAAACTTTGTCCAGCTTTGGGTGATTTTAGAAATACCTGATACATATTTTTATGAAATGTGCTTATATCGATGAGGACTTCTGTAGAATACCTGGCAGAATAAAAACTTTATCGTTCCCTTGCTTTATGATCACTAACAGCCCTACCATTGAATTGCAGCCTCAACTTTTCATAACAAGCAGATTGAAGGGAAACCTTTTTTACCTGTAAATATGGAAATCAAGTAAAATTTCACTGATTAAACATTTGAGCACACCAAGGATGAAGGCAATAAGTGTGCATGACGCATCCCCTTCAATCTATAGTTTTCAAAAAACCTAAGCAGCCTATTTTGATCATTTGTACATATCATGTGCATGAGTTTATATTTTCCTGTTCCCGCGTGCAAAAACTTTTTTTCTCCACCCCTTTAAGAGAGGCTGTAAAAACAGCACTCAAATGACAAGGGGCGTGTCGGAAAACATCACCTGACGTTCCCTAGGTAGCCACAGGACATGGTTTCAAGTTTGTTTCAGCAGTGTCTGCCCTTTCCTAAAACTGGCCCCAGCTCCTCCACCAGGGACGGCCGTCCCCGTTACACTGCCAGCGTTTATGAGACATGGTGAAGTGGACAGGGGAACTGATTCTCCTGGGGGAAAAAAAAAAAAAAAAATATGTTTATTTCTAGCCTGGATCAGCTCCCTGCTCCAGTTCCCCACTATGCCCACAAATAGCTCTGGCAGGGAGTAGGCAGCCCAAAGAAAGTTGAAAGGAGAAAGGAGAGAAGTGCTGAAGCTAGCGCTGTGGTCAGGTGCCATAGCCTTACTGCCAAGCTGGAAAAATTATCTCAGTGGAAACAAAACTGGTCAAGCACGCTGGTGCAAACCCCTAGCATACAAGTGCTTAAACAGATTTAACTTAATTTAACGTGATCACAAATTAATGCTCTACGTCTTGCGCTATGTTTAAACAGCTTTAATTAAAATCCATCTGCTCGTTTCATACGTGGTGCGAGCAAAATGATCACCCTTTTACACTCTGTTGCCAAGAGAAATTAATTCCACTGCATAATTCTACTCTGCACATTTTTGATCAGTATTTAAAGGATAATTCAAAGCCCCATTTATAAAACTTCTTGAAACTCTGGATTGTGTAAAGATACCGTCTTTCAAACACTCCCTTCTTCCCCAGAAACTAAACATTTATCTGTCACGTCTGCACAACAAAATTGCCTATTCTTGGAGCTGTGGTTAAATGACTTAGATCCAGCTTTCCTCCCCCCGTCCCCTCCCACACCTTTCTTCTAAATTTCAATAGCTTTAAAGAATTGTCATGGCAATAAGAGCCTCTGGAGAGACAACCGTAGAGACTGAAATTTCACTTTATTCCACCGTAGATTTGCTTTCAGTATTACAAACTTTAGTGTGACAGTGTGTGCCTGTGGGTCTGACCTTGGTAGACCACAGAAGCAGTCCTGAATCCATTTTCACTCAGTTTTGACCCTGCTGGTGTGATTAACAAGTTCAGGACAAAATGCTAACTCTAGCCCTTTTCTCAATGCTGGGTTTTGAGACATTTTTCTGAGCATGTTCCTTGGGAAATACGAAGCTGGAACAATGTCATCTCAGAAACTTTGAATATTTAACTCAAATCGTTTACTTTTAACTTTGGAACCTTCCTGTTTTCTCAATGTCAATAAAACAAGTTTTTGTTACTGCCTTTTTTAGATAAATGGTCAGATGGTGAGATACTTGTTTATAGTATTAAGGTTTCCTCCAAATTTCCAATGTCATAAGAGAGTTAGATTTTATTAATTGCCGTGGAAATGTTCTTCATAAATTTTGGGCTATTGTGTGCTGGTTAGTGTTTCATACCATGGATAAAATTTAGCCTTACCACCACCAACCAGCACCTTTTGCTCCAGGAGTCAGTGTCCAGTCTTGCTTATTGGCGGAAGAGACAATTTACTCTCATGTGTTTACGTGTAACTGCAGTAGCATGGTGGGTAAGGTACAAAGGAGACGTGAACCCAAGTCTGGCTTAAGGCAAATACGGTGTATATGAGCACTGAGTTCTCAAGGTTATGAAGAGAGGACAAGGACAGTCCAAAATAATTACACTTTTGTTGCCTGAGGAAATCCAACTACTCTGTTCAGCTTTGGTAGATTATTTTTATTCTTTTTGTGCCTATTGACTGTATCATAACCCCCAGCAACAGAATTGGGTCCAAACAAGCAGATTTCCATAGACACTTAAAAAATATTAAATAAAATCAAATAAATATCCACATTTCAATTTTATAAGATTAATCTCTGTGTAAATGTCCTTGTAGCTACAGTAATGGAGCAGATCTTGGAGACAGAAAGAAAGTGGCAGGAAAAAAAAGAGTTTTAGATAAGTTTGGTGTCCTGGTTTAATCTGGGAAAGAGTTAATTTTCTTTCTAGTGATTAATGTGAGAGGACCGTCAGTAATACATATTGTTTTAGTTGTTGCTAGGTGATGTTTATACTTTTCAAGGATTCTTTTCAGCTTCCCATAAAAGCTGAGAAGTAGCATAGACAGAACAATGGAATTGCCAATGGAATACTCTGTGCCATAGATGGAATATGCTCTGTATATAAATGGGGGTTGGCTGTGGGAAGGGAATCCATGATCACTGCTTGGGAAGGTACTGGTTCACCAGGTGGTGAGAGTGACTTGTGTTATTCTTATTATTGTTATTTTCCTTTTCTGTTATTGTTCTATTACACTGTCTTTATCTCAACCCACAAGTTTTTGCCCTTTCCATTTCCCCTCCTTTTCTTCCTCTTCTCCCTGCCCTTCTGGGTGGAAGGGAGAGAACTGCTCAAGAGGCTGGGTGGTCCTACCTACCAGCTAGGGTTAAACCATGACAATCATAGAATCATAGAATTGTCTAGGTTGGAAGAGACCCTTGGGATCATCGAGTCCAACCATCTACCCTACTCTACAAAGTTCTCCCCTACACCATATCCCCCAACACCACATCTAAACATCTCTTAAACACATCCAGGGATGGTGACTCAACCACCTCCCTGGGCAGTCTATTCCAATGCCCGACCACCCCTTCTGTGAAAAATTCTTTCCTAATGTTCAGTCTAAATCTACCCTGTTGGAGCTTGAAGCCATTCCCTCTGGTTCTGTCATTAATTACCCGTGAGAAGAGACCAGCACCAACCTCTCTACAGTGTCCTTTCACATAGTTATAGAGAGTGATGAGGTCTCCCCTCAGCCTCCTCCTCTTCAAACTAAACAGTCCCAGCTCCTTCAACTGCTCTTCATATGATTTGTTTGCTAAGCCCTTCACCAGCTTCGTTGCCCTCCTCTGCACTCCCTCCAGCACCTCCATATCTCTCTTGTATTGAGGTGCCCAAAACTGGACACAATACTCGAGGTGTGGCCTCACCAGTGCTGAGTACAGGGGCACAATCACCTCCCTGCTTCTGCTGGCCACGCTATTTCTAATACAAGCCAGGATGCCGCTGGCTTCCTTGGCCACTGGGGCACACTGCCGGCTCATATTCAGCCGCTTATCAATTAGAACCCCCAGGTCTCTTTCTGCCAGGCAGCTTTCCAGCCACACCTCCCCAAGCCTGTAGCGCTGTGTGGGGTTATTGTGGCCCAAGTGCAGTACCTGGCACTTGCCCTTGTTGAAACTCATACCATCGATGTTGACCCAGTGATTCAATCTATCTAAGTCTCTCTGTAGAGCTCCCCTATCCTCCTGGGAATCAGCACTCCTGCTTAACTTGGTGTCATCTGCAAACTTGCTGATGATACACCCTATGTCCTTATCAAGATCATCAATAAAGACGTTAAACAGAAATGGTCCCAACACTGAGCCCTGAGGCACACCACTTGTGACCAGCCGCCAGCTGGATTTAAATCCATTGAGCATCACTCTTTGGGACCTTCCAGTCAGCCAGTGCTTGATCCAGCGGATCGTATGCTCATTCAGGCCGTGCGAAGTCAGGTTTTCCACGAGAATTGTATGGGGGACAGTATCGAATGCTTTTTGAAAGTCCAGGTATACAATATCAACAGCCTTTCCCTCGTCCAATTCCTCTCATTACAAGAGGAAATGGGTTCAAGTTATGCCAGGAGAGGTTTAGATTGGATATTAGGAATTTTTTTTTTCACTGAAAGGGTTATTAAACATTGGAATAGGCTGCCCAGGGAGGTAGTGGATTCGCCATCCCCGGAGGTGTTTCAAAAAAGGGTAGATGTGGTACCTGGGACATGGTTTAGAAGTGGTTTTGTCAGGTTAGGTTAATGGTTGGACTTGATGATCTTAAAGGTCCCTTCCAACCTCAACAATGGTATGCTTCTATGATTCTATGATTTGGGAATTCTGTTCTATGTGCAGGGAGAGGAGGACAGAAATAAGGGAGTCAGGGCTGGGAGGAGGCAACAAGCAGTTTTGAAATCAGCCGATATCTTTCAAACCAAGGGAGTCGTTAGCACAAGCTAAAACCATTCTGCAAAGAGCGGCGAGAGAATCCTTGAGAGAGGTGTGAAAATGTCAGACTCTCACCTTCGGAGAGCCCATGGGGAGAAGCCCATTTCCTCTGCAGCATATTCAGTCTCTCCACTGCAGCTTTGCCATCCTAAAGGCAATCTGCCACCGCTAGAAACAACGCAGCGGAGGGGCCGCATGCAATAGGGAGGACGTCGATCATTGAGGTGATGAGTGGAGAGAAGACGCAGTAATTACTGATCTATCAAATGTTTGCCTCTGCTCAGGAGAAGCGTGGGAGCAGACTTGCAGGGGCGGTGATATTCTAGACTGAGAAACTTGGATAGAACTGGTAGGAAGTGATAACTTCATCTGTGCCTGTGGAATACTGGCCCTTCAGATGTGCTTTTATGGTGAAACTAAGAAGCTCAAAGTTCTGTAAGTTGTTGAGGAAAATTTTCTTTTTAAATAAAAAAATAGACATTTTCAAGGGGGAAAAAAAAAGACCCATAAACCCATTACTTTCTTTTAGACATGTCCTTCTCCTTAACCACAAACAGCTGGAAATTTGCACAGAACTGCGACAGTAGGAAGGAACTCATTTTAATGGAATGTCTGTGCTGCAGATTGGCAGAATAAGGCTGAAAATACAGAAAAGCCAGGCTTTCCAAAACGACCCATGGTCATCAGAGTTCCTGTGCGGTGGATTTCAGCACGAGACCCCTCTATACCAATGCTCACTCTCCCTGAAAAATTAAAGCTTTTTCAAATGTCTTACATAGGGCTCTCTACGTGCTCTGGTACATTGAAAAGTGATAAGGAATTCCTTCTGCAGCTTTTATAGGCAGGACTTCAACAGCACTGAAAAAACTTATATAGTGGCTCAGATGTGGTGGCTGAAATGGAAAATTCTAATAGGTTAGAATTGCAAAAGCTCACTCGTGGGCAACATGTTTTTCTAATACACGGACCAAAAAAGTACATCTCCATGAATTGTGAGGTCTTCCTTGCTTTTAACAGTACTGTTTATTATTCTTTTTCAAACACTGGTTGAAATGGCTGTAGGATGTGCAATTTGTAGACCATTTGTGGGATAGCCTAAAGACTATTAACCTCAATAACACTGATACATTACAGGAAACCTGATAGATGTTCAGAGTTTTCATTGATCTGGAATCTCTTTGGGAAAGAAAGGAGAGGGAATGTGTCCGAGTGCTGGAACAGCCTCTGCTGGCATGAGCTTGTGATGACAGCACCAGTTATTGTGCCTTCATAAGATTTTCAAGGAATATAACAATATTGTATAATTGCTAAAACTCCCTGAAAGCACTTTGAGTAATGTAAATATTCAGGTTGTCTACCTCCTCGAATGGTAATATGAGGTAATCAGTAAAACACTGGCAAGAATTCCGTACTGCTGCCAGACATTATTTTGAAGGCACGCGGCATGGTGAATTAAGACTCTGTAGGTTTAAGTTCTCTTATCAGCTTTTTTTCATAACTTTACCAGCTGAAAAAGTAGACTTAACACTATGGGCTGAAATTTTTCCATGTTATACCTCTGCAGGGAAATCTTTCAGTTCTCGAGATTCTGTAGCTTCTGAAATGAGGTTAGGAAAAATATGAGAATTTGCCCATGATAAATACTCTTGTAAGTGTTCTTTTACAAGGTCTGGAGCTCTGGAACTAGACGACAAAAATTGGCAGGAACACAGCTCTAATTTTATTTTAGACAGCCCTGTGAAAGCTTGCCTAATTTAGGCAAGGTATAAGGCTGTGGGGAAAAAAGAAATAAATCCTTATGCACACACTGAAAGGAAAGCTGGCCAACGTCAGCTCTCCAAAGACACCTTGCATAGCACATACTCCATTCCCTCGCAGCTCCAACCTACAACCAAGCCCTGAAGGCTTCATCCGCACAGATGTTTCCAAGTGTAGTCGAGCCCTGCATAAGTACAACTTTAATTCCTGGTGGCTGTAGTGAATCTAGGAGCTGGGAGGCTCCTTTCCAAGGTCTCAGCATGCCCCTACCCAGGCTGTGTAGATAAGCAGTAAGAGGTCATTTGATTTAACTGCAGAAAGATGAGTGGAGAAGATGGACAATAAAGAGTATCAGAGACAAAGCAGGCTTGTAGGATGGACCGTGGTGGGAAGATGGGAACCGGGGTTAAGAACTGCTTTTGAGGAATGGCATGATATGAGAATGGAAGAGTGGATAACAACATTTTAAAGGTTTTTCATATCTTGTGTCTCTGATTTTGGAATGTTAACCTTTGCTTGATGTTGATATGGAGTGTGGAAGTCCTTCAAGATAGTATAAATCGATAGGCAAAATTTCATATATAGACAACACAGACGGAGTACAGCTGACCGTACGATGTCTAGACATTAGACATTTAGCTCTGAGTATCAGTATTTCTGGAGTGGGATTTATCTGGTCTGTCTTAAAGCTTATGTTAGGATGAGATAAATGAGCTTCATGTACATATTTCTATACTTTGAATAGAGAAGATGACTGGTTCAGATTTAGACACTGAACTTACAGAAGTGTGAAGCAAACTGAGAAGACTCTTGGGAATTTTGCCTTCAAATCCATGCCAAACAGGTACCCAGAAGAATTTGTGTTCACATGCCTGTGAGCAGCTTTTGATCCTGTATTTTAAAACATAGTACCACGGCCATTATCCTCCATAAAAACACACCCACACACAGACAGACCGAAGCCACACTATGAAGTGTGTTTTATTAGAATAAATTGACATTAACGATAGCTGTTAGGAGAGATTTTCTTTTATGTCAGATGTGTTGTTTTAATGCAGGATTAGCAACATTTAGAGCTGTCTATCCCTCCTAAAATGAACTTGTGTTACAAAGAAAGAAAGAGGGGTCTTGCCAGGAGGTACAGGATTCCCCTATTCTTGGGAACGTTTGTTCAATTCATCAGTCTTCAATTCCAGTCTTTGAACATGCAGCAAAGTCAAAAAGGTAGAAAGCAGGTTAAATGCAGCTTAGAGAGAGTTGTTAATATTTATTGGCCACTTCACTGTACTGTTACGTCACTTCTGTGCAAAAAGATAAATGCTTCAAATGAGCAACTGATAGGAGAAAGGGAAGTCAAAAAGCAGGTGAAAGATGCTAAGAAAGGTTAAAGAAGTGAAGTCAGAGTCTTGTTTTGGAACATGAACTCCAGCGCTTTATACCACTGTGCTCTGTACACCCTGAGTCTGGCAGTGCTTGTAAGTAATTGCATGAAAAAAGCTTTTACTTCATTGTTTCTCAAAAATTGTTCATTTTCTTCTTGGAGCAGATGGTCAGATAGAGCTTTATTTTTTTGTATGAATCTTTTTTCTCTTTGTTTGCTTCGGATTCCAGTTAAACGAGGCAAGACGCTATGTAAAGTGTGAACAGCGGCAGAAGGGACACACTTTGTAGGATCTCTATATCGATGCATTTCACTGCTTTCTTACCACACGCTCACTAAGGAGAAACAACATAATTGGCAGAACCCTCCTGTTCTGTGTGTAGGCTTTAAAAGACAGTAACAAAGAAGTAGAAACTGGAGGAGAGCTGTTACATCAGAGCAGCTGAGTTCTGACAGTTTTCTTAAATTTCAGATTACGCCGTCTTATTAGTTAAAATTTCATGTCCTTTGTTGGTAGCATTAATGTTATTTAATATGCGAGCAGCTGAGATGCTACAAATGAGTCGACAAATGAGTCGAACCAGCAGGGATGCTTATGGGAGAATTAGAAGTATCCAAATGCATTAAAAAACCGAGAAGTCTTGCTTATGTTTTGCTTTAGACAATGATTAAGAAACCAGCATTCAGGATCACGCAGATATCAGGAAAGTAAAAAGTGGGGGAAGGATATTTTCTTCGCTTTTGAGAGCAATTACATTTTCAGCACCTTCCCTTTGTGATCCTTCAGCTATATCCTCTCCTCTTCCCTGGGAACCTGTTCTCTGAAGGAGCATTTCATGAGAGGTGACATAGCAGCTTGGTTTTTCGTGGGTCAAGAGAAATAAAACACTGTGAAATGACTGAAAAGACCTTTTACTGATGTGAAGCTACAGTTTCCTCTGTATCATCTGGGTGACAAACTCTGCTTCCCTGTAGTGTAAGCAAATAAGCATGATTGCTCGTAAATAGAATATCAGTATCCAGTGCTAATAATTAATAATATCACTGAAGGTCTTTGTAAGAACCTGTCCCATTTACATGAGAAATAGCACTTTCTTCTACAAAGTTGGATTGGTTATAATATGATTATGTACTGATCAAAAACGAGTTTATGTGTAAAGGTATTGTAAAAATCTCCTAGCGAGTGTTGCCTGCTTTATTATAATAGAAGGTAGGTAAACAATTCAAATAAGAGTAGAAAATGATGGAAACCCAGACGTCTCTTTTCATTGTTGGTGTAACTTGATAGCATGCTTTCCCTGGAAGAGCTGAACGCAACTTTTGGAGAGGTTTTAAATGCTGACTCTCAGCTTCTATAAACTGAGATCTTTTTGCTGTCATTGAGTGCATGGTGCCCACTGTAATGTGAAAAGAATTCAAATCTTGAGCCATTCTGATGTCTACGAGTGAAAACTGAGGGAAAGCATCATTCAAGCAGCAATTTTTGCATGATGCTATGAAAACATTGAGAATAATGAAAAAAAAAAGGAAGTTTACTTTCTTATGTGTGCAGTTCGTGTCCATCTTTGAAACCTGAACTGGATGAGGGTTTTCTTTTTTTATATATATTTTATTTGTTTTGGTTTTTTTTTTTTTTTAAAATTTTTATTTTTATCTCATTAGCAAGACTTTCAGCAGGGGCCCTCTGAAAAGGGTGAAGATTTACTTGATTTTAGGTGGTTGTGCTAACACAGCTCCATTTAATACATTAACTGATGGATATAGAACATGCAAATTCATATTCCATTTGGAACATATCAGTGTTTATTTCATTTGTAACTTAGTAGCTCAGCTTGGGGTTAAGCCATTATTTATTTATTTTGTCTCATAGTAGTGGAAGCATCAATCAAGCAAAATAGATCTGCTGTAATGATTCTGCTGTAACAAACCTGCATAATGGCGGTGGCTGTAGTAAGTAGGATTCATCTGACTCAGTGCTGAAGCCCAAATTTAGAAAGTAACGATGGATTTAATAGGCAGGGGATTCCTAGTAAATTGAGTCTCAACCGCAGCTCATTCCATCCGAAATGAAATGTATAAAATAATTCAATTGATCTACGCACAAAAATGCTAGCATCTCTCTGTAAGGAACCTAAGATGACTAGATCAGATAATGATGTCTCTGGAGATGGAGACAGCAAAGGGAGCTGAATCACGTACACAGACATTTATTCTTGTCTTCAATACCTCTCATACCTTTGTCCCGTTATTTGATGCTTCCAGAAGTGGGCAGAAGGGGAGTAGGTAGAAAATGAGATTACACGAGTAAGTCTACAGATGTTTTCAGAGTAGTTTGGAACCTGTTTCTACACCTTGCTTGGGAATAATACTCAGAGCTTTTTGGAAAGTAGAAGTGTCTGTTAGAGGCAGTCAGATGCTGTAGGGGTGGATATATCTAGAACACAGCCTAGGAGTGAAATAAATCTTTTCAGTTTGTTTTGAATTTCTGCTACAGCAGATCTTGAACTCAGTGTTTATTAAGCGGCAGTTAGTGCTGATTTGAGTATAAACTGTAAGAGCATCTCCTAAGGTCAGGTCTTCTCGGTAATAATTTAAATACCTGGCACTTGATCAGCCTCACCTTTTTATTTGAGATGCACATGGCAAAGTGTTCTCATGAGTCTGGAGACTTAGAAATAAAAAGAAAGAAGGTTTCCAGGACTGGTGAATAAGCCAAACGAGCTTTGTTCTTGCCATGAACATTTCAGTGAGCAAAAGCAGTTTTCACAGGCAAAATCTAGTCCTTTTTTTTTGCCAGGAGAAATAATTTAGGACTGTGAAAATGGGTACATTTCCTGCCTACTGAGGTTTTTCTGGGCACAATTCACCAAACCAAGAGAGTGTTGTAAAAGAGTTTTTCAGTAAATGAGATGACTGTTTTTTCTACTGACTAATAAAGCTACTTTTTGCAACAGCTGCTGTACATGATGGGTAATGAGCTTTTCAGCATAGATGTCTTTCATTGTCCAGGGTGAGTATAAGGGGGGAAGAATACATGTTGGCATGAGAAAATTTTCTGTCATCCTGCCTACCATTGCATATTTTAGTGAAGTGGAGTTGAGGGGCTCCCTAGACCTGTCTTTGCTCATCGAGGCTGACATCACTGTGACATCCTACACATCAGATCTCCACCTCCTAGGGCTAAGGCAATGGCTGACCTCTCCTCCATCCATTCACAGTTACCCTTCTTTCACATACACCAAACTTCCGTCAGCCTTGAATACGGGCTCTCCTTTTCATCGCTGCCTTAAACTGAGCCACGGCACTGCTGTCTGTCAGTTTGGCAGGAACACCACGTCCTCCTAAAAGTGCAGCAAATGGGAAGCAGACTAGCTCCTTAAAGGTGCATATGCGACTACATGTCATTTTCAACCACTGGGGTCCAAACCCCAGAAGAGCAAAGGCTGTGCAATTAATCCAGTATTCTCCTGCAGGCTGAGAGCCTCAGATTGTTAAATAATATGTGGTTCAAATGCTCTGCACACCAGCATAAGATATGGACATTAACATGGAGGGGAAACACCAGCTTATTGGAACCGATAGGATCTGCCCTCTGAATGAACTGAAAGCCAGATATTTATTTTCCAAATTCCCTGAATATTAATCTTCCCTGGGTGGAACAAAACTGAGCCATATGCCAGCCACCTGTTCACCATGCAAGTCTCATCCTGAGTTTATTTTCTGTTGTGTGTATCTGCGTTTTTATATCTATATTCACACACACAGAGCACACTGGCACCAGTGGCCAGGGCATAAAGCTGAGAGGACAGTGTCTCTGATGACAACTGGCTTTCTGGGCCTGGGGACAATGGCTATGGTTGGACAAGGCACATATTGCTTTCTTCATGAAAAATAGATGTGTATACTTCAGCACAGTGGATACCCTCACAGCAGTCGTGGTGCGTAACAGCCTGCTGATGACTTTGTCCTTTGGTGGCCAATGTGCTCTGGAACCCTTCTAATTCTCTTGTGGTGTCTGTGTAAGCACAAGTCTACATAAGGACTAAAGGTTCCTGCTGTTAAAACACTGGGTGCCAATTTTTTTCTCTACACCAACATACCCAACCAACAAATGCTTTGGTGCAGAGTTGTTTTTTTTTTTTCCGAAGAAAGGAGCTTTGCCTCCCACCCTGTGTAAAAAAAGGCAGATGGCAGAAAGGAGAGAACAGACTCATTCCTTTTGGAGTCAAGAGCTCATTTCAGAAGACAATTTTGCAGTAATTGTATGTGGTTTCAAGATGTTTCTTTGGAGGTTGGTGGGGGCATGTCTATGCTGAGGAGCCTGTGGGCTCTGCAGCATGACCTGCGGTGCTGGGCCCTTCACTGTCAAGAAAAGGAGCCTGTCCAAGTGCACTCTGTCATTCTGGGCCCAGATTTAGCAGGGGCTAAAATCAGGGTGCAAATGAGTCCTGCACTCAAACCTGGGCCTAGCCAAGAGGTCTTTCATTATGAACACAGCCAGAGAAATCCTATAAACTTTCCAGTACAGAGCTGTAGCTGTAGGTTCATGGCTGGACCCCATGATCTTAAGGTCCCTTCCAACCTAGATGATTCTATGATTTTATGATTCTATCATCCTCCGACAGCTATACTGCCTAAGGATTTGCTCTGATGTAAAGTAGCACAGCTCAATTGCCTTTGATAGAGCTCAGCTGGGTTCTTCCACCAAAACTATTGCAATTTCTGCAGAGACAGTGGCACTCTTCCACTGCTGAACTCTAAGCTGTGTGCTTTACATAGCCTTGTTGCAAAAATGGGTCTGGACTTAATGGCTCATGGATCTTACTCAACCTCTTCTTGGTAATCAGCTGAAACTCCTCTCCCTGTAGGTTGCTGGGAATGTCCACCCAGAATGTGATTTTATGACAGAGCTGAAGAAAAAGGAGGCTGAATGTCTGGAGGACCCAGAAGAGCGTGGAAATGCAACACCACCAGGTATCCATGTGTGAAGGATGAAGCGACACCTTACCAGGGTCAGGACACGGCCATGTTACCAACATGCATGTTTGAGTCGTCTACTTATTGTCCCACATCCCCTTTCTCTGGTCAGCTCTCCTTCCATCTACTCCCATTCCTATAAATTATATTTTCAACATTTTTTTTTCACATTCAGATATGGATCGTCAATCTGTCTGAGTGAACCCTTGTGCCTTTGTCTTATTCCTCCCCCAACTGGATACTATCATGGCATCATGCTTGCTGTGTGAGGCCGTGTTGATCTTTAAAAATAGTGTAACCCCTTAACAAGTACTGTAATCTGGTCTTTCTTCCAACATCTCTCTCCCTCCCATTTCCACAATACATTTTTATTTATTGCAAACCCAGCTCAGTTTAATGCAGGAAGTCTAACCGAAGCACCTTAAATAGTCCTCTGGAGGTATTTATTTCTCACAATAGAATAAAAATTGTGGCTAAACTATTTTATAAAAATAGGTATGTAAAGGGTGGAGGGGCAAATTATAAAAAGATTTTTTATTATTTTTTTGTGTTGCTCAAATATAATTATGCTTAAAAGTATATTTCACTTTCTGTCTGAGGTTGCAAGAGAACTTGGGACAAATTACTGTGCTGGCCAGAGGCAGATACTGGAGAGACTCTTGCCTTACCATGCCCAAGCATCCTCTATCACTTCATGAAGGAGCCAGGTGATGTGCTATCATGGTTGTACTCTGTTGTGTGTCATGCCTGGCAAAAGCATTTCTGAAAATAGGGGGTGAAGATAGATCATTGCAAGTTCCTGCTGTCTTGTTGGATCAGAGCATTACTGCAAATATTTCAGTAGGATCTGTGAGAGCTTAGCAGTTCTTCTCATATTTTAAGCATTATCCATAACTGGATATAATCCCACAGCCTGTGATGAGGATCTGAGCCAAAGAACACTGAAATCAATAGAGTGATTTCCATTGGTTTCCATTGGCTTTGGGATCAGCTTGTTGGGAGAGTTTTCTACAGACCTCGTATAGGGGTTGTCTAGGTCAGAACTTAAGCGTGGGGCTTTATGAGATTTATGCTCTGATTACTGTGGGATGAAATGAAAGGCAGAGGAATGAACAATGTGATTGCTTTTTAAGACCAAGGTTGGAGATGCAAAGCAGAATTTTGTCATTGAAGTAGCATGTGTTGGGTCAAATGCAAGACTGTACAAACCAATGTCTTTGTGACTGCTTACTCCCTGGGTAAATATGGCTAGGAACAAACCGCAAGCCCATAAGGAAGAAACGACCTTCCAGGAAAGACCAAGATTTGGCAGTTCCACAAGAAAAAGAAACTGCAAAGCCCAACCTTTCAGCCTCACCCAACACATGCTAGTTATAAAGGAGGGATAAGGAAAATCCCTTTCATCTGTGCAGATTCATTTCCTGCGCTGGGATTCTCTTACTTATCCTTCATCTGACTCAGAAATCTTTTTATGGAAATGTGCTATCCTCATAGAACAAACTGCTTATTCCAGCCTCTGGTCTGCAAAGAAAGAGTAAGCCCCAAGGAAGGTGGGAACAAGAGGGGATACATTAGATGAGTGAGCGCTGAAGGAAGCAGAAGTCTGATGGAGCAGTGCTTCCCAATCTTCTTCAGTGGACTTCCTTGTCCCTGATATGATTTCTTCCTTACTCCTTTCCACCTCTACCTCAGTCCACTTGGTTCTCTCACTTCTTCCTATTGTTTGTCTCCAGGTAAAGTGAAAAGTTTTGTATCTGACTACCTGAATGTACCCATGTAGAATGTCCTGTTAGCTCTGTCAGATGCTAATGGAGATGATCCTCTCCTCCTGGTATAACCTTCGTACCAGCAAGACATCTCCTGGTTTTTATTTTCTGTGTTACGTGGATCTTCACCAGAAACAAAATAAGTGCTTCTGTTTCAGCTGGGATAGTAAAAAGAAACTGCACAAAGAAAGGCTGGTCTGACCCATTCCCTCCCTACTATATTGCTTGTCCAGTAGAAGATGAGATTCCGCTCGAAGAAGTAAGTTCAATTAAATAAATATTTGTGAGTGGTGTGCTGACGTTATAGGATTCCTTTCTATTCCTGCAGACCGCTGGGGAGGGAGACTCAGCTGAAGCTCAAATTTCTTACTAAGTATGGAATGCTATTCAAATTTTACTCTAGTCACTTATTACTAAGGATGTTTTATTATTCAGGTATGAGTGTAATAAAAATAAAGCCAGCTGGAAATTCCATACAATCATGCAGTTCTGTTGAACTTGCTCGCAGATATAACAGCTAGAGGTGTATCGCAAAATATTCATAAAATACGAATTAAGATATTTCAGTATCAGTCAGCAAGATGATTTTGTGGCATCACAGCATCAGTACGACAAATGTGCTGTTTTAACACCACTATTCCAAACTCAGCGATATCTAAGGACAAGAGGGGTTTCTGGTTTCTCATCCTGCCTAGCATAAAATATCTAATTCAGCAAGGAAAGAAAAAATATTTCAAAATCTACATCTCTGTAATGCAGATCAGAATTTGACATATTGCTTCAGCTGGATTTGCACGCCTGGTGATATTTACAGGCTCTATGTACAGGGAAAATACAGTGCTTGATCTCTAATAAGGATACAAACATATTGTACAGACATTCTTAGCTTCATGTAACTCCTCTTCCAGAGAAAAGAATCACCTTAAGTGATTAAAAATTAGTTGTCTAGTCCAAGTCTGGATCTCTACCCTTCCTCTCTACAGGCTAAAGACTGCACTTTGGCCTTTGTTTGTACAAGTCAGGTGAATACTATCCTTTTTTTGTACACTATAGAGAGAATGAAAATAACATTTATACTGTAGTGGATGAAGTCCATTCAACTTGCTCAAAAGAATTTAGTTTATCATCATGGGGAGATTTCTTTTGCCTTCCCACTACTTTTTGTACTGACTACTCTCAGGCTGTTTAACTCAAACTTCCTTTCCAGCCTCTAAGCTCCCGTACCTGCTGTTATCCATAAATAAACACTTATACTGAAATGCAACTCTTTTATTTCTTTCCTTCCTTCATTGCTTCCTTACGTTTCTGGTGTAAAAACAATCGCAAACGAATCTATGGATTTTTTTTAGTAGTAACCCACATTTTACCTCAAGGTAAACTCTTCACTTGTAGGTTTATCCACTTAAGGATTTGATTATTTTCTGTGGTTTTCATCTCCGATTTGTAAGCGGAGTTTGCCAATGGGGTCAGCATAGCACAGCTTTCACATGTTTCGTATGGCTCCAGACTTACTGGGTAGCTCTGTAGCTCTGAGAGACTCCTCTGAGCTCTGGCTGGAATTATGCATAGTCAGGTACATGGGTAACCACAGTTCATCCAACAGACAGAAAAGGCCATTATGCACCGCTTCCACATCCTTTAACTTCATCCATCTCAAAGAATAATTGTGTAAGTCTAAGCTGATCGCTACAGGGTGGGTCTGTATTAGTGCTTTGGTCAGGACCAGGTGTGAGCTTTTCAAGGAAATCTCTTGGTTATCCCCACTTAACTGCGTTTACACTGAGAGGTGCTCTCAGAAAGGATGATTTGGCTGCCCTAACCTGGAGGGTGCACCTGGTGTGCTCTGACCAATAATAAAAGTTCACCCTCTGGAACTAGACTACGTCCGGTGAGAAATGCACTTAACATGGAGACCTTATTGCTCTTTACAAGTACTCTCTAAAGAAGTTGTAGCAAGGTGGGAGTCAGTCTCTTCTCCCAAGTAACAAGTGATAGAACAAGAGGAAATGGACTCAAGTTGTGCCAGGGGAGGTTTATCAAACTTGTTATCAAGCACTGGCACAGGCTGCCCGGGGAAGTGGTAGAATCACCATCCCTGGAGGTACTTAAAAGACATGTAGACATGATGCTGAGGGACATGGTTTAGCGGTAACTTGGCAGTGTTAGGTTAACAGTTGGACTTTGATGATCTTAAAAGTCTCTTCCAACCTAAACGATTCTGTGATTCCATGGATGTAGGGTCCTCAGTGCCAAAAGTTTTGCTCTACTAAACCAGACCTAGCGACCTGCTCCACTTATTAAGGCAGGTGAAGTGACAGACCCTTTTTCTTGCTGACAGAAAGTGATAAGCTCCCATCTTACAATGAGTTGAATTACCTTCCGGGGGTACTTGTTTCCCTTCATCAACTAGAAAAGAAAGAGAGTATGAAGAAACTGGATTGTGTTAACAATTAAACAGTACAGGCTTGTGGCCGTGCTCTCACACTGCTTGTTTTACTATAGACTCAGTTGCTGATACTTAGGCAGCTGATTTTTAAGCACCTGAAATAAATGAAATAAATCCTACCCGATGTCAGCCTTATAATGCCTTAAGTTATACTTAAGGCTCAAAACAAGTATCTGCCCTTCCCCACAGTGAACTGTAGCAAGGCGTATCCGCGTAGATTTTAAAAAACCATTGAAATGGGACCCAAGAGACAGACCATGTTAGATTGAAGGGAAAGATTTGCAGCCTAGAGCTTATTCATTCTGTTTTCTGCATCCATGTCTGATAGTTGAAGTCAGCTTATCCTCACTCAGAGATCATGTCTGATAGAGGTGCCATTAAAATTGAAATGGATTTTGACTGACATTCTGGTTGAGTCACAATTGAGTTTGGCAGCAAGATAAAAGAGGAAAAAACAAACCCAGAAAAAAAAACAAACCAAACCAAAACAAAAACCAACAACCCCACAACACAATAAAAATGGAAAGGAAGAATAGATATCAAAATTGTAAGTAAGGAAGCAGAGCAAAGAAAAGTAGAGAAATATAAGGAAAGGCTGACAGAATTCTGTATTCACCATGCAGCCAGCTGCCAGCAGGGTTGTCCTACTATTGCTGTGGAGAAAACATGGTAAAAAATGCAGTGCTTATAAAAACGCAAAAGAGTTTTTAAACACCTTCGTGGAAGGCTGGCTTGTTTTTTTATGGGTTTATGAATAAGCTGGAAACCACACTGATCAATATCTGTTTCTTTACCAAACTGGGCTGTATGCATGTAGCTCTGGAATGGGTCTTCACAAAAGCAACATGATTGATTTCGGTTGAATTTTGGTGTGGGATGAAAGGGGGGGGGGGGGGAAGGCAGCGATTGGAAGCACCAAACAAAGCAAAACCGGCAGAATCAGTAAAACAGCTGTCATTTGGCTGCACATTATGTGACAAATAATTCTCTTCTTTTACAGCAATCCTACTTTTCTACTATAAAGATTATCTACACGGTAGGATACAGTGTATCTATCACCTCACTCATTATTGCTGTGACAGTTCTAATTGCATTCAGGTATGTCACCTCCAGTCTTTCAATAGTTCTTAGTAACTTAGGCTGTATGAGACAATATTAGAAGTAACAAAGTAATATAGACAGAAATCCAGAAGAATAAAAATAAAAAAATCAGGTTGTACTGGTTTAATAACATTAAATTAAGTCTAGAAATGAAAAGTGATCAGATAAAGTCAGAAATAAGAAGAATAAGAACTGGGAAATAAACCCTGACGGTCTTTGGCAAAAGCCACCAGCTCACTTTGATCCTAAATAATCAGTAGATATATTTGCTTGCTTTAGCCAGAATGAAGATAATTTCTGGCAAACTATGTGTGCTTGTCTTGTATGAGCTCGGTAAATTTTATATTATTAAGAAGAATATAAACAAAGAATTTGATTCTGAATCAATGTTCCTGTACACTGTCTAAATTAATATTGAAATACCTACAACTACAGACATGTTTTGAAAGTTAAGCTCTGAATTTGGCTACATTTGGAAAGATTTTTTTCCCACTGAACTATTCAGCTATTAGACATTTTCAGGTATAATTTAGAGTAAAAATGTTTGTTTATTTTCTCTTTTGATGTAGATTTGGTGTTTTCTGCCATGTAGGATTTATTTTATTAATCTTTGTTTATCTCTTGCATTTCTGCAGGACAAAAAAGAGTTTTATAATTATGCTGTGAGAATCAGGTTTCTCTGGGGAAAGTTTCTTGACCTTTTGGTTCCTAGCTCTTGTCTGGAAGTCAACAGATATGTTTATTGACAACCACTCTGACCTCAGGAAAACAAACCAGCCCAAATAAGGGGAAAGAAAGAAACAATGGACGTAAAGAGACTTAGCAACAGGGAGGAAAAAGTTGTAGTTAACAATGGGGTTGGCATTTGAGTTCAGTAATAAAATTCTGCACACTCTAAATGAGCTTTAAGATTATGTGACCCTGAGATTAGTGGATCTGAATGGAATTCAGCTTTTAATGGGGGCTCTTTGCTAATTAGCCAAAGTTTTCAGCTCCATATGAAAATATAAAGTTGAAGCTGTATAACTCCTCCAAAAGTCTGCATTTAATAACAATCAAAAAAATAAATCTGAACTAACCGAACGTGAGAATTTAAAGCAGACGTGCCAAATTGTCTTAAAGCAGTTATCTGCATTCAGTTAGTTCATAAGAGTGGATTTGGTAAATTAAGGAAGTATTCCTTGACTCTGCAGAAGGCTGTCTGCACAGGAATTTAACACAATTGAACTCACCCATGGGGCTTTGCTGTATAGAAAATCTTGCTAAGTAATCGTTACCCCATTCGTTGAGAAAACTGCCTGGTGAGTCCAGGTTATCTCTGCATGCTGGTTCTTGGGGGTGGTTCAGCCACAGTCAGAGTTGTATCAGTAGAGATCAGTCCTCAAATGCAGGTTTCTCTTGGCCCCAAAATAATGCCAACCAAAAGCCTGGCTCAGGTGCGCTGAACGCAAAATAAAACTGAGAATCCTGGGATTTGGCAGGTAGCACCTAACAAGGAGGGAGATTAAGATGCAGACTGCGGGTGAATTGCTTTACACGAGGCGGGTTTCTATCTCTGCCTGGCTTCAGAGAGAGCTGAGTGGGTGGAAGTGTTCTTTCTCTACAAGCCTGGAAGTACCTGATATGAAACAAGGGCTTATTGCATATTTAAATTACTGCCAGCACAAGGCAGTTAATTACCTCAGAAGGACGTTTCTTCTTTTCTTCCAGGAGGCTTCGCTGTCCCAGAAATTATATCCATGTACAGCTCTTTTTTACTTTTATCTTAAAAGCTGTTGCCATTTTCATTAAGGATGCTGTCCTTTTCCAAGAGGAAGACATTGATCATTGCAGCTTCTCTACAGTAAGCACATGAAAAGCAGGATAATGTGGTACTTGATCTTTTTGCATACCATCTCTATATGGTTGCACTTTTCATTGCTCTTCTTTACTACTTTGTTTTTTTTTTCCTTCTAACCCGGTAGCGAAAATTCTGTAATTATTTTGTCAGTATGTTTTACCTCCATAAGTGTGCACCTCAGTATTTCTACATCCTGAATGCATCCGTGATCCTGTAGTACTCTAAATCACATATAGACTTTGCCATAGATAAAACCAGTCATCACATCATAGATAAAAACAGTCATCACACTGTTGCGCTTCTATAATCTGAAGCCTAAAATTGCAGATATCTGAGTACTTCATAACACAAGTTTTAAAAGATGTTTCCTCTGGAAATGTGGTATGACATGTTCTGACTGGCAGCTCTGAATGGTAAACATAAGACCCGCAAGGTCAACCAGTTTAGCTTTGGTCCAGCCACAAATACTAGTAACACGACAATGGTTTTCAGGCAGAGGTTTATGGGGTGGTTCTTCTGCGTTGGTCGTGGCCACACCAAAATTTAAAATTGAGCCTAAGCAGGAAAGTGAAATACGATGGGTCTTTAAAGATACTTTTTTTCAAAGGGCTACGGAGCGTTTGACTCTGGTCGTATAAGCTACACTGAAGGCAGTACATTTGTGGGAGAAATCACACACTTGGGAGACCAAAATATATTTCTTGCATAGAGATATAAACCAAAATACAGTGGAGATTCCAAGCTACTGTGATGGCTAAGTCTATTCAGAAAGCCATATTAAGTTTGAAGCTTTCCCTTTAAACATGGATGTAATTCTGAGATCTTCTTTGTAGATCTCAGCCAGAATCACAGGTGCCTACTGCCTCTGCAAATCAAACACACGCATGCACAAGTAATGCCAAAGCTATGACTTTCCTGTTCCCTAGACTGAATGCAAGATCTCGGTTGTTTTCTGTCACTACTTCATGATGACAAATTTCATGTGGCTGCTGGTAGAGGCTCTTTACCTAAACTGTCTGCTACTCTCATCTCTTTCTCATGGAAGAAGATATTTTTGGTGGCTTGTCCTCTTTGGTTGGGGTAAGTAAGGCTTTTACATGAAATAAATAAAAGGGAAGATGTTACTGTGTAATCCAGTCTGCCTAATTGACGTGCCTGACTTGGGCATTGTTTTGCTTTTATTTCTACATGTATACTAGTGAGGAGCAATCATTTTTTTTTTTTTTTAATATGGCATTAAAGTCCCTATGAAAGAAATGGAAAATTAAGTACATTTGGGAACCTATGGAGAGAGAGACAGTCCACTTAACCTTCTTCTCCCCATTGAAAACACAGATTCCTATAAGGAATTATCCCAATCACCTCAGTTAGGTGTAGCTTGCTTCAGTTCATGCAAAAATATACTGATATAGTCTTCTGAGAGTGGGTCCATCTGGAGGCATCAGGTGGTTTTGTAGTCCTGATATTGCTACTGTCCATCTTTTGCATGGGGCAACTGTGTGAATAAAGGAGCCCTATCCACTCAATAACAGTGCAGGGACAAGACTGCAACATCCCCACTCCTTTTTCTCGTAGTCTGCAATAAATCTAATTGTTCAGACCTTTGTGGTGACTTACAAATCAGAAGTTAAGTGGTTTCCTACATAAAGCTGCTGTGTAACGGAAAAAGCAGAGAACTGTCTCCTGAGGATATATAGCAGGTGAATGCGCTTGTCCAGGGGAGTTTTTTGGTCAGTTCAGGAAGGCAATCCATGTGTTTTGCCACCGAGGGTTAAGGTAGGCCTGATGACTAAGCAGAATGAATCACTTTTGGAGTTTTAGGTAGACTTCAAGTGCCTTTTTAGGAAGGTGTAAGGTAGGCCGCATCACATTCTGTGTTTGTAAAGCGGTACTATTACTATTATTTTAATATTTAGCAAATTCTGTTTCCCAATATTTTGTCATGCAAAAAGCACGCTTGCTAAATAAAACTGGGTTTTAATGTGCTCTCTGAACGCAAGTGCTGACTTCTGGTGAGATCACCCATGTCAGCTCATGTTAGTACGAGGTTGCAAGTTCAGTCCTCTGCGGCAGAGCTATATCATGTGCAAAGCGTGTCCCTTCATATCTCCACAACGATGCATGATCACCAAACAGTCAATGCCTAAACTTGTTGCATTCCATCATGAGTATTAGAAGATCCATCTTTAGGTTTATACCATGAACCTAGAGCAATTCCCCTTACATGAACAGGCCACAAAGGGTGATTCCAGTTCTGAAAATGAGTGATCAGTATCATCCCAGCAGAGTTTCAGGGGACAAGATTTGGATTAATCAATGCAATTAGATTTTTTAGACAGTTTTTGTTTAACTGTCTATCAGGTTTTCCAACGCTTTTCACCCTGATGTGGATATTAGCAAAACTCTACTTTGAAGACACAGCGTAAGTAATTGTTTCCTACATTATTTTAGATTCTTGGGTTATATATTTAAAATAATGACGAAGGCTTATGTAATTTCAATTACATGAGAAAATAATATTCATATATTACCCACCTTTCGCTCCATCACCAAGTAGATGAGTGCCTGTGGTGGAGTTCTGCATTTCCACTCCACTATGAACAAAGTGAATGGGGATTACAATCTTCATTAAAGTATAATATGGCAATGATATTGTAATTGTGCAGGGGATCCTTCCCAGGAACCTGAAATATTTATTTGTGCTGCAAGAAAAAAAGAGATTCTAATCTGATAAAGTAAGAAAGCAATATTTTAGGACTTTTTAATACAAAATACCTTTTGATGTTTCTGAAGCCTGGAGTGCTCACTATTTTACACAGACAAAATGTTTCATGTCTTAAATAAGTGTTTTTGAAGAAAAAAGCTATATCTTTGCCTCAAAGGGCATCATCCCTTTAAATCTTTTGTCAGAATTGTTGTATCCATGGCTGTCAGTTAACACATCAAGATCATTATTTCTTTTTGAAGAGAGTAGGATAATCTGTGGAGTGTGTCCTGTTCAAAGCAGAGTGTAACTATTTGGATACTAGAGCTATACCTGTACTTCCACAAAAATATCTCTCTCCAGGTTTTCACCGTCACTGCTAGGTGGTATCTTGCTTGCAGTGATCACATACATGACTTTTCTAAACTTACTGTTATTTTCTCAGATGCTGGGATATTAATCAAGGCTCTCCATACTGGTGGCTAATCAAAGGACCTATTATAATTTCTGTTGGGGTAGGTACTTCTAAGTTTGCCAACATTAATTAGAAGAAAAAAAGACTTTTAGATTAAAATTTGGTTGCTGTTTGCTGAAATGTTGTTTGAAATAAGGAAGAGGAATGGTAGAATTTCTACTGTAAATCTGTCTATGCAAATGAAAAAGAGGCAGAGAAGTACCTCCTCTCCCAAGCAAACATCCTTCAAAAGAAATGAGATTTCATAAAATTTTCAGTTTGGTTGAAATTAATGGCAAGTGAGAGGTTAAGCCATCCTTACAATATTTGAAAGCACAAGTTTTAGCCTGAGTCCAGAATTAGCATAAATTTTAATATAAACTTTCAAGGGCAATAGGTTTCTGTTCAGAGGTGATAACAATGATAATAGCTCTTGAGCCTGACATTTATTGAATAAACTTACGGACTTCAAAATGAGTATCGTGTATGATTACTCCCACATGCCATTAAACCCAAGCAATGTTTGAGAAAGCAGCTAATGGATGACCTTAAGTCCATCTATTGAAAGCTTAATTTAATTGGAGGACATATGTATACAAATAAGACAGATATAGGCAAACAGTGTGAATGAAAATCTCAAGTTGAATTCTGGTCATAGTTTGCCATGTTTCAATAAAATATATTTCCTTCTACCTCCATTATTCCCCCCCACTACTAGTCCTCATCATCATTTGACATCCACATTTGAAGTCAAGAGAATCAGGGGACTGTGGTGATGATTTTTCTGCTGGAATGTAGTTAATGTATCAGTGATGGATAAAACAAGATTGAACTTTGTCATAAAATATGGATGTTCTTAGGCAAAATTAAGCATTCAGCCTCACCTAATGAAGACCTGGTGTGTACAGACACACACAAAATTCATGGGGAGAAACTGTTATTGTGGAAAACTGAGCAGCTTCACAGCCTTTGGTAAAGCTGTGCCAAATTACAAGTGTAGAAAATTTGTTTTGCAAGTTAGGATTGACCCTAGCCAGCTTTGGAGCTGAGCTAATGCTCCTCAGCTCTGTTCAGAGTCAACAAAGAGAAATATGTACTTTTGGTATGCGATTCATCTGACTTCTAATAGACTTCTGCATTTGGAGGAGATGACTCATCCTCAACCCTACCTGGGGCTCTATTGGCTACACAGTCTGGCTCTCCATTGACTACAAAGGGACAACAGGGTGATCAGCTCAGATACAGACATGTCATTGCAGATACCAGCATTTTGTCAGATGAATTCTACCAATAATGTCTAAAAACATTAGCCAGAATTTAATGTAATAACCATCTCTAAAGAGAATCAAAATGAAACAAGCTATGAAAAATAAAAAGAATCAGGCAAGCTATTGACAAAAATAGTTTGCTTAACAAAGTCAAATTCTCAATCTTTCATCTTCAGCTGTTGCTTTAAGAAGGAATGCAAGCTATTGAGATGCTCGAATGCTGCCAACAGGAATGACATTAATAATCTTACACTGGTCTCACTTGAAACTGCACAAATTACATAATAACTGAAGTAAACCAATAAATTTTCATTGCAAAGTTTTACATGCAAAAGTAACTTTTTCTTTCTTTCCCCCCAAAATGTTGTGAACAGGTCAATTTTGTCCTATTTATCAACATCATCAGAATTTTGCTGAAAAAGCTGGACCCTAGACAAATCAACTTCAATAACTCTTCTCAGTACAGGTAGTGTATGGAATAAAAAGAATATCAATTATTTTAATCATAAAATCTTGTGTCATCTTTTCTAAAATGAGAAGCACGTGTCCAGTGTCACAGAGAGGCTCGGTTTGGTTTGCGTTAAATTTTAGAAATTCTCAACTTTATCCCACTCCCATGGAAACTAGTCAAAGGATGAGACTTAGCTAATAGTGACCATCTAAACATAATGTGTTCAGATTTGTTCAGATATCTACTTTCCAGCTACAATCACTGGAGAGACTAGGAAACCATTAATTGAATCCACATGAGATATCTGATTTAGGGTAGCATAAATTACTCTCTATAGATACCTTTTCCTGTATGAACTATAAAGGGAGCCTGCATATTACTTCCTCTGTATTTACTTACAAATAAATGTGAAATTTTCAGTGGCTCCAATGGGGCAAAATACATTCTACTCCTTTGTATTTTCCTGAACGGCAATCTCATTCAGAAAGACAGAATGTCAAAGTACCTTAAGAAATGCCATGAAAATGGTACTGCCATGAAGACGGTACTGCCAACAAGGCAGTAAGCATCGGAAATCTATTTCCCGCTAGCTTCTTGTTATGATTTCTGCCCAGCACTGTTGTCCCAAGAGATATGAAATTCACAAGTAGATATTTAGGTCCTCTATTTAACTTCTGTTCATTGCTGTTGCACATTGCATGCATTGCTCTTTAGTCAGGAAAATAATGTTACCTTACTTCTTCTCATGTCCTTCGCTAGACGTCTCTCAAGGTCAACTCTGCTTCTAATCCCCTTATTTGGAACCCATTATATTGTCTTCAACTTTCTTCCGGAATATACCAGCCTGGGGGTTCGACTTTACTTAGAGCTCTGCGTTGGATCTTTTCAGGTAAAATGACCACAGAGGCTTCAGTTCCTTCTTAGCAGATTTTCTAATTTAATCTAGTGTCCACATGACAACTAGTATTGCACAAAAAATCATTGGATCCTGAAGCTAATGCCTCCTCACAGAGTTCATGTTTCTTTGCTGAGTTACGGTACCTGAAGTTGTGACCTACATCCTACCTGGCTATAGATAATTGCAGATTTTGCAAATACAAGGCCAAGTCTTTCAGATGGATGCGTAAATTAGACGGAAAACATTCTTTGCTACCAGTGGTAATCCACTGACCTTCCCTGACATGATCAAGCTGCTTTGGGCTGACATTAAATTATCCAGGGGCAATCGAAGATGTAGGTCCAGCCTCCTTTCAAATCCTTTGGCAAAGAATAAATGTATAGGCAAGCACGTAAACACAGAATAGCGACTGATGCACATACGGACCACTGCCCTGGAATGCTACACACTTTTCCCTCCCAGGTAGGGAAAATGTTTGGTGTACCTTTGATGCCCCCAACTGCTCTGGGTTGACAAAAAGGGTAGGGACAGCTTGAGGAGCTTGGTGCCAACTGGAACAGCTACTGGGGTTCCTCTGATGTACCCTCCAGGTGGCTTTGCCACTTGAGTTATGAGCAAGGCAGCACCCAGCTGCCCTTTGCCTTCCTCCCTTTCCCTGTGCTGCAACTCAGGGTCTACAACCCTACCAAACCTCACAAGGGAACATATCCCCCCCTGAATGGTCGCATGGCATCATTTGTCAGTAAGCATCACCAAAAATCCAGCAGTTGTGCTTTTAATCCATTTAATCCATTGTGTCAATCCTGTCCAATGCACCTGCACACCTTAACCCTGACCCTCTGTACTTGGAGCTGGCCTTCACTGAGTTAATTAACAATGTAAGGAGTAAGTTAACCGAATAAAAGGGTGAGGTGGTTAGCTGTTATCTGATCACATGGGTCCATTGACCTCCTAGGACTGTCCTGTGTTTATCTCAGTTCAGAATCTTAACAAAAGTATTCAGTAGGCCAGAATTTGATCTCATCTGACACGCTGCAAAGACACAGAAGTTGACTAGAAAGCTGTTTGAGCTCCATACACGGATCTCCTTATGAAGTCCGTGTTTCCTTACAGATTTACACTGTGTAAAGTATTACCCCACAGTGTGTTTGGCTGTAGAATAGACCATATTTTTTTAAGCATAACATGGGAGAACTTCAATTGCTGTATCATCTGTTTTTGTGAATTCATACTGCATTAGTGACTTTGGTGAAATGCCACCAATTAGTTGATTATCCATCTGACCAACTTTATTGGAGTTATATAAAGAGTTTTCCAATTCATAAAAATCCTTCAAACTATAGTGATAGTCATTAATTCACATACACGGTACCATCGTGATAGTCCAAGTGGCTTTTTCAAACTGTGCTAAGACTTAATTTTTTTTTTTTTTTCCTGTTCTTTTTCAGGGGTTAATTGTAGCAGTTCTCTACTGTTTTCTGAACCAAGAGGTAAGGAAAGTATATCCTTTACAATATCCTTTTCACTGGCAAATATAGAAAGTTAATAACCACTTTCATACAAACACATAATCAAACCTTTTAGTTTCTTAGGTTTGTCTGCTAACACGAGAATTAATGAAGTTGTATTTCATTTCAATTATCTTCATGGGAATGAAGCCATCTAGTGGACGAATGAACTTTTACTACTTTGCTATTCCATCAAGCTTTTTTTATCCTTTCTGAACATTTCTGTACTATAGCAGGGCTTGGAAAACCCATGCTAGGTCCAGACCTGAAAGTACAAGCCGCTGCAGTGATGCAAAGAGATCTCCATTTACTAAAGATCTACGATAAAATTGGAAAGAATTTAAACTTAAGCTGATTGC
This sequence comes from Vanellus vanellus, assembly GCF_965231255.1. NCBI lineage: Eukaryota > Metazoa > Chordata > Aves > Charadriiformes > Charadriidae > Vanellus > Vanellus vanellus. The sequence goes on along the minus strand of NC_138906.1, from coordinate 5,028,544 downwards.
CCAATATGGAAATATTAATTTTTAGCATTTTTAACGTGTTCATGAAGCTTCCCAGTATTTCTTCATGTTGATAAATTTGTTTTTCTGTATAGTATATATGTCAGGTTTTTACTGTTGATGGAACAGGAATTATTCCATTTAGCTTAGTATCCAGGTCCGTTTATATAGTCTGGATGTTGCGATAAAAATGCATCTTAAAAAAATTATATAAGCAACATAACACTTTATCCTTCATATTTTAGAATGGGTTGAAACCTTGGAATTTCACCCTTCTTTCTGAGTGCATAGTAGCTGAGAGGGCTTTTTTACAGTCTGACTGGAGGGAGTTTGGTTTCAGACTACATTAACAATCTACTGGTTTCTACCTGCGGCTCCTAAAAAGGAAAAGTCTCCTGATTCATATATATCACCACACAGGGCATGCCCTAGAGTGTCAAAGATGTGTTTAGGAGGTGAATCCTGTCCCTAATCATCACAGTCAGTGAAATATTCAAGTGACCAAGAATAGTTGTCAGTGTTAGAGACAGATGACCAACTCTAGATTCCCTGGGTTGTATTGACTAAATCTTCATTTTCCATGTTGAAAGCCTTGGGCTGATTAAGCTTCCAAACAGAATTTAATTTTCTATGTGTGCCGTGGTCCACACTTACTTAATTTTGTCAGAAATATCTGAAATATTAAAACAACTATTTTCAAATATATTATAACTTCTTAGCTTTTTGGTTGAGTTTGTGGCTATGAATTTTTGACTGCTCTAACGATGCTTGTGTTCAGTTGACGCTCCTGTTCACTAGTTTATTAATAATCCTAATCCCTTCTGATGGTAGACTGTAGTTTTGCATTCAGTTTGTCATCCTGGACATACTGCATTTAAATTTAGAAATTTCCTTCCTATTAAGCTACTGGGAAGGCACATTTCTAAGAAGAATCAGAAGTGAAAGCAGGCTTTAGTGGCTGGTCTGGGCTCACTGTGTGTTTCTGTGAACAGGCCAGTGCATGGCAGACATAGTTCTCAACAACAGAAAACAAAAGTCTCCTGACTGCTGATGGCTTTCCCCTCACTGTCTTAAACAGCAAATTAATATTATTTCTCAGCCGCAAATTGGTGAGTGTTGATTAAGAAACTCGCTGATGATGATCCTGTTCTAGAAACAGATGGAAACAAGACAACATCCCTTAGCAACTGAGGAAGAGCAAGCAATGTGCAGTGAATGTGTTTGTAATAGGCAACGTTGGTGAAACCATTACTGGAATAAATTTTCAATGGGATACTTAAAAAAAAGGGGGAAGATACAAAAAGACTGAGAAAATATTCTAGTGACGGAAAAAATGTTTTACTGTGCTAGAGATAAAGACCTCAAGCTATTTCTCAGAAGAAGATTGAGGTAACAACTATACATAAAGATATCAAAGTATAATCACTTTGATGGGAGAAAGTTCCTTAGCGCTGATAAACTTTTCAGTTCAGCAGAGAAAGGTGGATTGAAGACTACCAGGTAGAAATTGAAACCAGGCAAGGTAAAAATAGAAGTGTTACTTTTTTCATTTATTTAACTGTGTGACAGCTCCAATAATAAACTGATTATTTGGCTCATAGTTATTAAGTAGGAGCACAGGACTGGGTAGACTCACACAAAGTATGTCCTTACTTCTTGAAAGGAAGAGTGGGGTTCATTTACTCTTTTCAACATGGGAGGCCAACTCTGAGATGGCCACAGGAGACATTTTCAGCAGTGTAGAGGGATGAGCATGCTGAGACAGGCTAGATGAAACATTCTCTGGAGGATTCTACTTTTCTCCGCTTTTCAGCTAGAAAGGGAGCCCAGAGGAACTAATTTGGACTGAGGCGTCTAGATTTTACTCTTCTTTAGCCACCATTTCTGACCTTCCTCTTTCTCACTGTCTACTCCCAAGCAGTATTTGACCACAAAATAGTATTCTCCTTTTCTTTTGAGGTACAAACGGAAATTGGCCGGAGGTGGCATGGTAAGAGATATGGACTTATGCCAGTGTGGAGGAGGACAAGATGGACTGTGCCATCTAGTTCTGGAATAAAAATGACCACATCTGTGTGCTAAAGATGGCCTCAGAATCTGGAGTAATCACATATAAAAGCCTGATTAGGAAAAAAAAAACCAAACAACAGACAAACCAAAAAACTCACCAAACACAATGATTGTATTTTATACCGAGAAAACTGGATGATGATCCACTTCTACAACAGTTCTGCCTACTGGACATCTTCTGCAGGGCAAGCATTGGAGTACCATATTAAACACTCATTGGCCCTCTCGTTGATATATTTTGCACCGCAGCAAACACAAAAATCACTTCTGTGTTCACTTCCTGCACATTTTCACTGTTGAACTATATAACATGATGTGTCTAGGGAGTGGACACCAGCTGTACCCTACAGTGATACCATAGATGACCGGCTCTGGAAACTGGTATCCCATCCTCACGCAATGGGAAGTGGAGTCTTTCCAGCTTGTTCAAGCTTTGTTCCTTGTTTAGATTCAATAGGCATGCAAATAAGAAGCCGAATGTCTTGTCAAACTGCAACACAATGACTAGAAAGTCCTCTTATATTGTCTTTTTATATTGTCTCTTTAGAAGCAAAAAAGATTAAAAGTTCACAATAAAACCCAATATAGCCTCAGGTTCTGTTATTTCAGTAGCTACAGGTTAGAAAATTTCTGATAGCCACGTAGCAGAAGGTGGAGGTGTTGGGAAAGACAATGCTCCATAAGATAACCGTTAAAGATCGATAATCGTTAAAGAATAACTGTTCTTCGCAAGTACATTAAAAAGAAAAGCAAACTTTTGTGCAGAAAGAGGATGATACCCATGGGAGATGGACAAGGAGTCTGCTAGGAATACTGCTAAGTATTTTCTTATGTGTTACTGTTTTTGCTCTCCACTGTTGTAAAACATTCAGAAGCTTGAAAATAAACTTACATTCCCAGTGTTTGTATTTGAGGGGGTTTGTTTGTTTGGCTGGTTTTGTTGTGTTTTGTTTTTTTTTTTTTTTTTTCCCAATGGTTGTTGTAACCTGTAGATGAATGGATTGATTAACCTCTTTGATGAGAACATAAGAGCTTGGGAAGGAGTAAAGAAAGCTAAACTGTACCAAACAGTGAGGACTATCAGATCGATACATTTTCACCCAGCTCTTCTGGACATGCCAGTGAACTGCCAAGTTTGATTAAACAACACAAATGATAGTAGAGAAAAGTAGACTTGCCTTTCATTTTCCTTTGCTGTACCCAGGTAATTACAGGTAACGTGAAGAAGTGGAATATTATGCCGTCTAGTTTTTATGTAAAAGCTGACTGCCAAGGAGACGTCTTCCTCTTTCCATTAAAAAAAAAAAAAAAATCTGTTCTTGTTTTTTCTTCTATACATGAAAAATACAGTAATGGCTACATTCAGATCTGAGCGTAGAAGAGTCCAAGGGAGCAGTGGGAGGAAGATGTTTATTTCCATTTCTGCAGTCATTCTTTGGAACAAATATTACTATGTGGGGCCCAAGATATTGTTTGTAATGGTTTCCTTCCTTTATCCAGAAGGACTCAAGGTGAGCTGGATGGAAGCATGTGTCAAATGGTTGTTGGTCTGTTGAAAGTAAGACAATATCAGAGAGCTGAGTTCTGCATGGCTTTCAGTGTCATAGAGCATCCGGCTAATGTGAAAAAGTGGCATAATGTGAACAAGTGGCATAATGTGAACATGAGTGTTGAGGTAGCTGAACGAGTCTTCTTTCCTGGAGACGGATGTTTTTAAGCTTCAGAAAGATCATTGTCTCTATCAGCTAGAAAGGACCCCAGAGTAATAGCTCATCTAAGAAGTTGGGGCTTTGAGCAACCTGGTCTAGTGGGAGGTGTCCCTGCCTATGGCAAGGTTGGAACTAGATGATCTTCAAGGTCCCTTCCAACCTAAACCATTCTATGATTCTAAGTCTAAATTTTATCCATCTATTCCATACATGCTTAGATAGAAAATTTCCTACAGCTGCGGCATTTCTGTTGTCATATAATTAACTGTGAAGTGGCAAATTTACTCTGAAGACCATCATGAGCCGTAACTGGAAGATAAAAGAAGCGGCAACAAAAACCAAATAAAATTCTTCCTTCTGCTGAGCAGATCAGCCATTGTCTGGCTCAGCTGATTTCTGCGTGTGATGGCATTTTCTTGTCTCCATGCCTCAACAAATGATATAACGTGTCATATTAAGACTTGTAAGTCTTGACCATATCAATTGGATTTTCTGCCTTGTAATTAAGTCCTACAATACTGAAATGGTGTTACCATGATGACTTTGACATTAACTGGACACATTAGTAACAAATATGAAGGCACATGAAAACATCGACTTCTCAGGGCTCTTGTTCTCTGCTTTTATAGAAGCCTGCATGAAGGGCTTGGCCCCAAATCCCTCTGAATCAAGAATACCGTCAGTCTGACCAAATAATTTCCATCGGCTTTGTGTCATATATAAAATAGACAATTATTTGGCTGCATTCAATGATCTGTGGCATCCGTTCTCACGTAAACAGGGCTATGAAAAACTAGGTCTTTGTCCTTTTCTAGTCATCTCAGCTTTTTCTAACATGAACAGAGGAAGGAATATTCAGAGAGCATTTCATTCCTTCCTGAAATAAATAGCCACTATAGGGTGAATACTGCCCTGTGGGACAGCTGAAACTGGAAAAAGAAGTGACTAAAATCAGAAGACATGACTGTATTTCATTAGAACATTAATATCAGTTATGACTAGGCACAGCATACATATTGTTTACATTACATTTTTCGCAAATTCAATCTTGATTATAAAGTGTTAAGCAGAATTTAACAACTTAAAAAATGTACAGATTTTCAGGAAGGGAATTGCATTGAATTTAGATATTTTTTACCAAGTTTAACACTAGCTTAACACACTTATTGCATAAGATTATGTTTCTGCAAGTTCTTGCCTGTCACATGCAAAGTTTGATAAAATAGGTATGAAAAGTGTGAGTAACAGAAACTCCTTAACCTTTAAAGAATAGATTTTGCTAAGTATGATTTACTTTCACTTGGAGTAGGGCCAGAGCAATGGAAAACTGACCCGAAGATAGCGAATCATTTCCACGGTGTGCAAATAGCTACAGGGTTTACACTGCAATGAGGAAAGACAAAAGTGCAAAAGAGCTTCCAGGCGCGATGGCTGAGCTGGTCTCACTGAGGGACGCAGTGGAAAAAAAAAAAGCTGCAGTTTTAGGTGTGTCTGCCAGGTTTCTGCCAGCTTAGGTACAACTTAAGACGTTTGGACTTGACTTTTATATCGTATCACAACCAATTGTGTGACATTGATTAACGTTTCTCCGTCTACCCTCAAAGAAACCTGCCAGCTTCCTAAAAATAAGTAATATTTTTGGCAGCATGGCATCGCTAAAGACCCCATCTTCCATTTATGTTTTTTTTTGAATGAAAATATCCCAGTGTAGAGCATTTGATTAGTTTCCTCTACACTGCACATTCAGGTAGCATTTTCTGTTAGGATCTTGTCTATTGGTTTTGTCCTAATTTTGGTTTTTTTTCTGTTCTTGGTCAGGCAATCACCCTTTTACAATGTTTTCTTCTGTCCAGCTTAGTGCCTTACATTGCTTCCCCAAACAGTGTAAGTGTTAATAACTTCAATCAATAGCAATGGCAAAGTCTTTCCTACTAACAGTATATATTTTGTAGTTTATATCAACAAAATAAAATGATGCATCATATCATGCCTAACAGCATACAGTTGTGGTTCTTCTGTCTTTATCTAACATCAAGGCAGGATTACTATTATTGCTTTTACAACATGAAAGAATTTCAGATTTGAGCAAAGAAAAGGCAGCTTTTCAGTGTTTTGCTTTATTTGGATTATGATTCAATCTGTAACACAGTAAACATTTACTACCTCTACCAAGGGATGTCCTACAGGGATAAGGACTGTCTTATTGTAGGACATAGTAGAGAAGAGAAAACAGAAAAATATTAAAAGTGGCCCAAAACAGTCAGTGAGCTTTAGACTGATTACCTTAATAAAAACTCCATTGGAAAAAATTGTTATATAAACCAATTTGTACCTAAAATCCTTCCGTGTAGTGAGATCCCAGCTCTTGTGTTGCGTGTATGTATCCGTAGGAAAAGGGAGATGTTCCTGTCTGTCTATAATAGATTGGGAACAAGCATGAACCATCTTTTAATTATAATGGCACTGTTCCCTGATGATCAGGGAGAGGTCTGGAAATTGAAACTGAGATCAGACAAATGTAATCGACATCAGCTTTGATTGCAAGAGAGACAATTACAACTCTAAAATCACTGTCTAGCTCGAATGGCGCTCTTAGATTATCAAATTAAGATATTAATGTGGTATACTTAAGGTGAATGTCTTACAATTATCCATAAAGAATGAAGCTTTTAATCAGATCTTGCCTACTGCAAAATATATCAGAACGACGGTGAGGCTTTTGGTTAGTGAAAATGATTGTAGAACACCCTATGAAAATCTTATGACTAAAGTTTAAAAAGTGAATTGCAGTTTGTATGAATATTTCAGGACTTTTATGCTTGCAGAACATCAATGTTGTTTAGTTGCAAATAAAAATACATAGTGATCATATTTCATGTCACAATATTAAATAACCGATGTTTATTTCTACTATATTCTGGTTCAAATGCTATCAATTTTTAATAGTAATTAATATTTTAAAATATGAGAAAATAAAATGAAAACATTATTTGTAATTTTATGTAGCAACAGGATTTTTCTGTCATTTTGTATGTGATTGAACAAAACCGCTGTATCAAAGTGGACATTAAATGCCTTTCTTAAAGTGACAGGAGCACATACAATAAATTCTTAGTCCTGTAGTCCACACAAATGTCTATAATAAATCTGTGTTTCTTTATTTCCCCAATTACGCTCACTTAACTTGACAATCTCTTTTATCTGTAGCACAGTTGGTCATGTGCAGAGCTGTCTAGATCATGATGATGACATTCCTTGCTCCGAGCTTAGCTTGTATAGTCCTTTCTTCTGGTCAACCCACTTCCAAACTGGAGGGCTATAAGTAACCATTTCCTTTTCCCAAAGTTGGCTTGAGGCAGATTGATCTCTCACCACTTTTTGCATGTTTAAAATATTAGAAAAATTGTTTCTTTCTTATAACAGCTACCCCTTACGCCACAGAGGGAAAATATTCACTGAGCCAAATTTCACCTTGAAATGGGATAGAGGAGGTGGGAAAAAGCACCCTGAAGTGGTCCTTTTCCCTTTCTCCAGTAACAATGGACAAAGCAGAAATGTCTGAGCTGGATTCTCCATGATCACGACAAACAACTACAACCACACCATGGAATTAGGAACAGGATTCGCCTCTAGCTGTTGTAGCTAAGCCAAGGTTAGGAAATGATGAGAGGGCAAGGTAGTGCCTCCCCTGCTCTGCCCAAACACAAGCTTTATTTTGAACCTCAGATTGATTTCCAGCTAGATAAAGTTCCTTGATCCAACTGACTATGTGTACATAAGTGCTTATACCAGCACACAGAGATTGTAGAAACAACTCTTTTTTTTTTTTTTTTTTTTTGGTAACAGCATTCATTTCTGATAATTTGAAGTGATTTAGAAACTAGAGAAACATCCACACCTTAATCCACATCGAGTGCATTAACAACTTAAGGCTTTTCTCCATCTCCTTATTGAACAGATAATAACAACGTGGAAAAGAGAACATTGAGTCTAAATCAGCTTGATGAGAAAGCACACATGATGTTCTCTTTATATTGTGTTAACTGTGCCTTTGTATCCGGTGGGGTCTACAGAAAATAAGTAAAATTTCATAGGGGAACATGAAAACATGTTAAAGGAAAATAAGCAATGTCAGTGTCAGACCCGCTAGGAGGATGAACAAACAGTGCTGGTCAGAAAGTTGTAAAGGGAACTTTCGATGAAAATATCTGTCATCTTTTTTAGAAAAAAAAAAATAAAATACAGTTTTGTTGCAACTGTACAAGCTGGGGTATGGGGGAATTAAAATACCATATTATTACTCTGCAAACAGCCCACATTTTTTTTAGTTGGGAATGAAAACCCTTGTGTGTTTTTCCATAGAGGTGAGATGGAGGACACAAACTGTTTCAGAAACAGTGGGCAAGACAGCTTCAGTGTTCCTTTATCCCCTATTTTCTGTGATTATGACGTGGTTCTGTCCTCAGAACAGTGTGTCCTCATTGATATCTAGGCTACTTAACTGTTTTATGACTTTTTCTCAAGTAGTGAGGCTATTTAATCTATGGATTATAGGTTAGTTGTGTGTTATTCCCATATATACTATTTATATATTTATTTTAGTCTAAACAAACATCACGACTCCACTAGATGGCAGCCGGGACCTTCACAGTTCTCATCCCGCTGAAACCGGATGATATTTTTGACGGATTCCCTTGACACATACCGATTAAGATGTTCCATTCAATGGATGAATTATTACACTGTCTTTCCAGTGAGACTCTCAGCATTCAGTACAGCACCAATGGAATCCACTCCAGCCAGGACAATACATCTTTCTTTCCCTTTCTGTTTGCCTGGGAAGTGTGGCCAGCAGGTCAAAAGAGGTGATTCTGCCCCTCTACTCCACTCTCGATAGACCCCACCTAGAGTACTGCATCCAGTTCTGGGGCCCCCAGCAATAAGAAGGATGTGGACCTGTTGGGCCGAGTGCAGATGAGGTCCACAAAGATGATCTGAGGGCTGGAGCACCTCTCCTATGAGGAGAGGCTGAAAGAGTTGGGGCTGTTCAGCCTGGAGAAGAGAAGGCTCCAGGGAGATCTTATTGCCGCCTTCCAGTACCTAAAGGGGCTACAGGAGAGCTGGGGAAGGACTTTTTACTGGGGCATGTAGTGATAGGACAAGGAGGAATGGCTTTAAACTGGAAGAGGGCAGGTTCAGATTGAACATTAAGAAGAAGTTTTTCACTTTGAGGGTGGTGAGGTACTGGAACAGGTTGCCCGGAGAGGTTGTTGAGGCCCCATCCCTGGAGGTGTTCAAGGCCAGGCTGGACGTGGCCTTGGGCAACGTGGTCTAGTGGGAGGTGTCCCTGCCTATGGCAGGGGGGTTGGACCTCAATGATCTTCAAGGTCCTTTCCAACCTAAACCATTCTATGATTCTATGATTCCTGGACCACCAAACACTGCTGGAGAGCAGCCTGCAAGCGGTTTGCAATGCCACTGTTGACTGAGAGCTACGTGGAATATGTATCACTTCACTTTTACAGCCACGCTGGAGACTACTCAGAGTCACAATGACTTTCCATGGCAGCCTGTAGACATCTCCAAGTTCCCTTTGGGAACTGCCAAGGCTCCTTGCATTGCTTCTTGGAGCCTCTGGGAGGAGGAAGATTCTCTGGGGCTATCCACTCCCATTTGGACAGATGATGGAGAAGCAGGCAGATGGCAAAGTTGACAAAGCAAAGGCAGAATCATTTGGATGTATTAATCAGTGCCTCAGCCCTGGTGTTTGGGTGAAAACAACTCCTTCCAGACACAGGGCTCTCTCAGGCTATACCCCATCAAGCGGCAAATGGGGATTTGGTGCAAAAGCCTGAACCTCAGGTACGGGCAAGAGTATTGCTGTGGCTGCACAGAGTTCAATTCAAGCCTTAAAATCTACCTGAGATGCCAAGAAAAAAGTGAATTAACAGCTGACCCAGGCTAGCGCCACAGCTGCCTGGCTGTTCACAGCTGGAGGAAGTTTGTTCGCAGGTGTCCTCATGATTGCTCGATCACTTGGTTGTGAGTAGTGGATCTATTTGCAAAATCTGCTCTAAAAATCACATAGTGCCAATTTTTCTAGTATACTGACAAAACCTCAGTTTTTCCCTGTCTTTATCTTGTTTTGCTACTGCATTTTTGGTGTTTTAATATGTTTTAATGGATTTAGAGTGAAAACCTTGTAGGCTTGTAGTGACTTCTGTGAGGCTTAGTTTTGGTAAAAGGGCTAAACCTGAGAGGAAGATGGATCTTGATTCTGGTAGGCACTTGTTTAATTATAGGGTTTGTTTAAAAAAAACCAAAAACAAAAACAAAAGAGAAAAGTAGTGGGTTTTGAGTGTTTGTGAATAGGTACAAGAGAAGGGATGAATAAAAAATAATTGTTATGGCTAGATGAATAGTAATAGAATTGTTTTCTACATGCCACCATCACAGATTACAGAGCTGTCATATTTTATGCAGGGGATTAAAGAATACCCTTCCAGTTCTGACTGAAAATAACTTTTCCGCTTTCCTTCTGATAAAGAAAAGGCTGCAACAATTAAGGTATTAGAAACATTAACTTACTACTCTTTTCATGACCAGGGCCAGATGGTATATTCAATCTTTTATTGAAAAATGAACATTTTTCTACTGATTTTAGAGTCTCTGTAGTGTTTCCAAAGAGCTGTTGCATCCTTCGAAGACAGTCCGTACCAGCTGTGGAAACCAACTTGACCTACTCATGTAGTTAATGCTGCACACGTACTTCAGCGTCTTCCTGGAATGGGGACTATATTAATGCAAAGCATGGGGGGGGGGGGGTTATATCTTTTTTGATGTTAAATTTGCTCTGGTATCTTTGAGCAGGAAATGTAGACAACTACCACCATTAAAAATTCAAAATACCTTAATTATCAGCCTAAGAAATGTATCATGGGGTTCCCTTTTGCTGACCATCTTTTTTCCTGCTGAAGATGCCATAAGAACTGTGTGTCTTACGGTCTTTGTGATGGGATAATAAAGTGTTTGCCATTAGAGATGCAGTCCTGCATGATCTGGGATCATCTGGCCAGCTGCAAGGAGTTGGGATTCATCTGACATTATTTAGTCGTCTAAGAGGTAGGTGCCTGAATCCAGGCTGGGCAACCTAGGCTCCCTTTAGAGTCAAAAGTGAGGAATAGAACATTCTGAGACACGATTTACCTGATCCATTTTAGATGATCTGTTTTAAGATGAGATGAATTGCACTGCAGACTCCCTTTGCTAGATCTCCATGTCTTATAAAGGAAGCCCACCTAGATGAGCCATAGATGTACTGACGTGTAGCCAGATGATCCCTCCCAGCACGCTCTTCTACATACAGACAAGTGGCGGAACAGTTGTGTTGCATTGCCTGCCTTCCCTGGGCTGACACCGTACAAAATTACAGTGTTCAAGACCAAGTGTTGAGACTCCTCAAAGCTGGTTCTCATCAGGTGTGACCAGTTTTCCTAGTGTCTTACCAGTTGTTTGTTTTGTTTGGCATCCACAGGGTACCTCATGCACTCACAAGCCCTTTTGCTGTCCTGCTCTAGGATGTGTCAGGACCCTGAAGGACATTTCAGGGCTCACATCCAGGAGACTCCCAGAGACCTGCATGGATATGCAGACCACTGGGCACACGTTAATCTATCTGCAGTGCCCTGGTGCAATGTCCAATTCTGGGCTTCCCAGTTCAAGACAGGGAACTACTGGAGAGAGTCCAGCAGACGGCTACAAAGATGATCAAGGGACTGGAGCACCTCTCTGATAAGGAAAGGCTGAGAGACCTGGGTCTGTTTAGCCTGGAGAAGAGAAGACTGAGAAGGGATCTCATCAGTGCTCATAAATATCTAAAGGGTGGGTGTCAAGAGGGTGGGGCCAGACTCTTCAGTGGAGCCCTGCGACAGGACAAGGGGCAACCGGCACAAACTGGAACACAGGAAATTCTGTCTGAACATGAGGAACTTCTTTCCTTTGAGGGTGGCAGAGCACTGGCACAGGGTGTCCAGAGAGGCTGTGGAGTCTCCTTCTCTGGGGATATTCAAAACCCACCTGAATGCGGTATTGTCCAACCTCCTCTGGGGGAACCTGATCTGGCAGAGGGGTTGGACTAGATGATCTGTAGGGGTCCCTTCCAGCCCCTGCCGTTCTGTGATTCTTTAATTCCTCTGGCCTTTCCAACAGATATGACTGTGTGTGTTTGACCAATTGCTGCTCGAGAATCATTGCTTGCAGCAGCCAATTTTGTCACGGATCAGCAACGTGACAGCCCAGCTCTCTCTGTAGTCTGCTCCTGGTGTTGGAGAAGGTTTCCTGCCCATGTTAAAAATGAAGTTATAGCTCAGCCTTGGTCCCCAGTGCAACAGTAGGCTTATTAACAGAGTAAATACACCCAATGCCTTTTCATATCATGATTTCCCTCTCTGAACTATGCAGAAAATTCTCCCCCCCCAATTCTTTTTTTTTTTTTTTTTCAGTGCTTTAGTTAAACAGGTGCTTACCTCAGTTGCTGCCATGCAGCACTTGCTTTGCTGTTTCTGGCATTTTGCATGGGCAGAGGGCAAAATACACTGAAGCAATCAGGTGCAAGTGCTGTCCATCCTTATCCCTCAGCTTTTAACGCATCTGTTTTCCTGAGTGCCCTTTTCAGAAGCTCAGTAACAAAAGGAAAGTAGCTTTTAACTACCGGTTGGATTTTAATCTTGGTTTGTCTCTGCTTTAAAAGCTTTGGAAAAAAAGTAGAGTGGCTTTTAATAAAGTAGCAACTATTGGAGCACCAGTAATTTTCTTCCCTCCCAGAGACACAGTGGAGAATATAATTTAATTTGATTAATTCACAGATCACATTTAAAATGTTGGATTCTTTTTGTTTCTCTCTCTTTCTATTTATTTTTTTTTCCTTTTCCTTTTTCTTTTTCCCCTACTTTCTTTTCGGCAGTTGCATTTATCAGCTATTTGAAAATAATTCAGATGCTTTTAGCAGGAAGTGGTTACCTCTGTACCCAGCAAGAAAACTGCCAGAACATTGACTTCTGATATGTGATGGAGAGGAACATTTGGTGAGTCATATATATATAATGACATATAATGACACACTGAGACAAAAAGAAGCTAAATTCCTCTAATTTTTCTGCTCTTTCTTTTCACAGGTGACTGCTCAGCATTTGGTCATGTACTACGTTTCTATTAGTACTCTGCTGTGTCTTTCTTTATAGCCACATATTTGAGCAATGAAATATTAAAGTTACAGAAAGACAAATGAAGAATGTTTCCATTAAAGCTGGATGGAACATTCTTTTAATGATTTCTCGGTTGGTTTTGGAAGCCAGTATGTGTGTCAAAAATCTTTCCTCAATGAAAACAAGATGTTTTGCATAGATTATTGATTTTGAAGGATTATCGAGTTCACATTGAAATGTTTCATCTATGTGAAAAAGTAAAAGGCAGACCCAAATGTCAGACCTGACTATTTCAATACAATTTAATTCCATGAAGTAATTTTGAATGTTTTACTTTTGCATTTTCCTTAGGGCTCCTATGAGCTATTGGAATAGGCATTTGTTTAATATTGCTTTTCCTTGTGATATGATGACAATTCACAGAGACAAGCTCTTAAACCATTTGAAACTTTTTGAAAACATTGATCTGCAGCTTAATTTCAAGGAGAAGACTTTCGCAGAAATGTTAAACTCTTCTTTTCCTTTTCCTCAAGTGAATAAATCAGGCTTTTTTTTTTTTTTTTAACAGTGTGTAAAAATATTCCAGTAGGGACACAGACACACAAACACACACACACACACACACACACAAACACACACACACACTTTTCCCAGAATTGCCTCGCTCAATACCTCTGCTGTTTTTCCCTATGTAGAGATATTTTTTTCCCCTGGATATTCATACACCTCCACCTCTTCCAAATTACTTTTCCCCTGCATGTCTGTTTACCTGAGCACTTATAAAACAGCTCCAGGAAGTGTAACCACTGGAAATATCTCAACAAAGAGATTGTAAATGAAGTCTGTGCCAGTGTGTGGCATCAGCAAGAGGGGATACAGGCAATGCTGGAATATAGTCTGATAAAAGATTCTTGTAAAAAACATGTCCCCTCTAACAGGCTTTTGGGTTTTGGAGTGCTGAAAAGCTTTTTTTTTTGATGAGAATAACAGGGCTTTTATCAGCAAAATTGGCCAAACACCAAGTAGCTGATTTCACATTGAGTAAACATGTGCAGAGGAAAAGGCAGCAGGAGAGCACACGGCCTTTGTGGCTGATCTGTGTTTACCCTGTAAGTGAAGGAGTTGCAGGAATTGACATGTGCTGGGCGAAAACAAAATGTGACAGCCTGTTCCTAAGGGGGCGTGCAATAGGGCAGCCCAAATAACCAAACACGGGGAGTAGTCACGAACTGCTTTGCTGAAGATGCTCAGCTGGAGAGCAGGTATCGGGCTGCTGCAGCAGTGGAGCAAGAGGGATTTTGGCAGAGAAGGTACGTGGGATAGACTCAGCCAAAGGGAAATGGTTAGTGCTGCTGAGGAGCTCCCTTCTGCAAGGGGTGCTTGTATCAAGTTAAATCAATATAATGGTGGGGGAGTTGGTTGATGAGAAGCTCAACATGAGCCAGCAGTGTGAGCTTGCCATCCAGAAAGCCAACTGTATCCTGAGCTACATCAGAAGAATTGTGGCCAGTAGGTTGAAGGAGGGGATTCTGCCCCTCTACTCCACTCTCATGAGACCCCACCTGGAGTACTGTGCCCAACTCTGGGGCCCCCAGCAATAAGAAGGATGTGGACCTGTTGGGGCGGGTGTAGATGAGGTACACAAAGATGACCCGAGGGCTGGAGCACCTCCCTATGAGGAGAGGCTGAAAGAGCTGGGGCTGTTCAGCCTGGAGAAGATAAGGCTCCGGGGAGATCTTGTGGCTTTCCAGTACCTCAAGGTGGCCTTCAGGAGAGCTGGGGAAGGACATGTAGTGTTCCCAGTTACTAGGGCATGTAGTGACAGGATGAGGGGGAATGGCTTTAAACTGGAAGAGGGCAGGTTCAGATTATACATTAGGAAGAAATTTTTCACTGTGAGGGTGGTGAGGCACTGGCCCAGGTTGCCCAGAGAGGCTGTTGAGGCCCCATCCCTGGAGGTGTTCAAGGCCAGGCTGGACGTGGCCTTGGGCAACCTGGTCTGGTGGGAGGTGTCCCTGCCTACGGGAGAATAGGGGACTATATGAGAATAATGCCTATCATAGAATCATAAAATGGTTAGTTTTGGAAGGGGCCTTAAAAATCATCTAGTTCCAACCCCCCTGCCATAGACAATGAGCAATTTGTTTCAGTGCCTCACCCCCCAGCTGGGGGGGGCCAGAGCTGGATGCAGTACTCCAGGTGGGGTCTCACGAGAGTGGAGTAGGGGGGCAGAATCACCTCCTTTGACCTGCTGGACACACTTCTGATGCAGCCCAGGACACCGTTGGCCTTCTGGGCTGCGATCACACATTGCGGGCTCATGTTGATCTTATGATTCTCAGTTCTGCCTGAGATATATCATGCAAACCTCTAGGAAAAAATCCAAGTCTGAAGAAAACAGCCTTCACATTTTCACTACGGGTGCATAGGAAATGACGTGAATTAAGCTCCAAGGTTCAGATTTGAGCCTTGAGCTGGTGTATGAAATATAAATGGGATCAAGCCTAAGAAGCAGAGTGCAACTTGACCTCTTCCTAGTAAAAGTCAGCCTGATAAGGCAGCTGAAAAATACATGCTATTCTGCCTTTTATAGGGGAGTAACATTTAAAAGTTATCATCTGAGGTGTTTCCAAGCGTTCTGTTTTCTGATTCTCTTGTCAATGTTTTGGCAAAACTGAACTAAAGTGGCTAAAATTTGATAAACTTTAATAATAACTGTTAAAAAAAAAAAAAAAAAAAAGAAGTCTTGGATCAGAAATACTGTTCCATATGGTTGGGTTTTATCTGATCCAAACCAAGGTGTGTGCCACAGGCCTCCTGTGCAGCCAACCGGCTATACAGGTACCTCTAGGGGATGGCTATTTATTCCTTAGTAAAACAGTGAGATGAACCACCCTGCAGACATGATATCACTCACCAGTGGTTTTAAAAGGGTTTTATGTCTAATTTAAAAGTTTAATTCTTAGGTATTTAAGTGTCTAAATTACAGCATATCAATCCCAATTCAAGAATCAAAATTGAATTTTGCCTCCACTGCATGTATTTGTAAGCATGCTTTTTTTTAACCGAATTTCAGCTGAAAGTAGGCTGAATCTTTTTCAACATCACATTGCTCTCTAAAGAAACAAGGCTATGTAGGATACCGAGAGCGAGAAGGAGAGTTAAAGGAGAAACAGAACGAAGGGCAGAGGAGCTCTGTGAGACACTGCAGATACAGACAGTGAAAAAGACGGTAAGTGGAGCTGCCCACAAAAGAAAACCAGAAGCAACCAATCCTACGCATTAGGCAGAAAGTCAGGGAAGTCGCTCTGTAACAGGTGAAACAAAGTGAACTTGCTGAAAAGTGTCAAAGCTGTTCAATTGCCCCTCTTGTTTGCTGTGCTGCTTACTTCACAGTCCTCTGCAGGAGACTCAGGAGACACCCCTGGACACTTTCAACAGGTAAAATGTTTAATTTATTCCTCTCACTTCTCAGATGTTAGGGCTTTGAAGTGGAGAACCCTGCTGCTGCATGTTCTGATTTTTTCCAGAGACCAAACTAAAAATATCTAATAGATCCGCAATCTGGGCCTTAGAACCAATTTTTCTCGTCTGCTTTTCTCTACAACTCTGCTTGGTGAATGTTCACGAAATGAAGTTTTACATAAAAAAACAAACGAACAAACAAACAAACGAACGAACAAACAAAACCTTATCATCTGCTTTATTATTTCTTCAGGAGTTCAGTTTCGAAATAATACATGACAAAGTGTCAGATTTGCAGCTCTATGGTTTCTGTTATGCTTTACACTGAACTTGCCTTAGGGCAAGCTTTTTTTTTACTACCTTTACCAGACATTTCAAGTACAAGCTGTATTGACCATAGTCAAATAATTTCCATATGCAATTCAAATACTTTGTGGAGGACTTACTTAGCTTTAATACCAGAGTTCTAAATCTCCACTAGTCAAACAAGGTTCCCCGGATGATGTGATGGAGAGAAGCAGGCATCTTTCAGGAACAGTACTCATTACCTTGGGTGCAGTATCCTGAAATGAAATAAATTGTTCTCTTGTGATGCCTCCCTCTAAATCACGGAATCACGGAATTTTCAGAGTTGGAAGGGACCTCTAGAGATCATCTAGTCCAACTCCCCTGCTAAAGCAGGATTGCCCAGAGCACATTACTCAGGACTGCATCCAGGCGGGTCTTGAAAATCTCCAGAGAAGGGCACTCCACAACCTCCCTGGGCAGCCTGTGCCAGTGCTCTGTCACCCTCACCGTAAAGAAGTTTTTCCGTGTATTTGAACGGAACTTCCTATGTTCTAACTTGTGCCCATTGCCCCTCGTCCTGTCACTGGGAACCACTGAAAAGAGCCTGGCTCCATCCTCCTTCAACCCACCCTTGAGATACTTGTACACCATAATAAGGTCTCCCCTCAGCCTTCTCTTCTCCAGGCTAAAGAGTCCCAGCTCTCTCAGCCTTTCCTCATAAGGGAGATGCTCCAATCCCTTCATCATCTCAGTTGCCCTTTGCTGGACTCGCTCCAGCAGTTCCCTGTCCCTCTTGAACTGGGGAGCCCAGAACTGGACACAGTATTCCAGTTGTGGCCTCACCAGTGCAGAGTAGAGTGGGAGAATGACCTCCTTCGACCTACTGGCCACACTCTTCCCTCGGCAGCCCAGGATTCCATTGGCCTTTTTGGCAACAAGGTCACATTGCTGTTTCATGGATAATTTACTGTCTACCACGACCCCCAGATCCTTCTCCTCAGAGCTACAATCCATGGCAATCCAAGCTAAATCCATGAAGGCAGCCAAGAGGAGACCTATGTCACACTGAGACAGCAGCTTTTCAATATTATATTAAAGGAGACAAATTCTGTCCTGCGTTCTAGAGCTGCATAGAATTTTCTTCTTACTACTTAATAAGTTACTGTTAGCACTTATATCTAGCTTCACAAAAGAGTGTAGGTGTTAGATATTATTGAGATGTGGGACTGGTATCAGCTAAATCTAACCTTGTAAAAAACAGCTAGATTCAATTGTTCGCAAACATCTACTGATGTTTGAGATATCTTGAAATGTCTTATACACCTACATGCTGCTGACAAATATAATGTAGGAGCTGCATGAAACCTATTGCATTCTGACAAGAATGGCAAGTGGAGGTATATCTCATAGGGGGAGCTAATTAAGTAGTTTCTTAAGATGTTATTCAGTTGCACGTATTCGTCTATTATGATGAGTATTATATGAGATACTCATGAGTTACTGTAGGGTTTCCAGGACAGTTATATGGGACTGACAGATGGGATCCATTTCAGACAACTGACATTTTAAAACAGATCTAAAAAATTCTTCACTTGTACAGGCAGCTGACTCAAGCATTACAATTAATATATACCATAGACACTTATATTTAAGAGCCTGTATTTAAAGTTAAATCGCACCGCTAAAAGTGGGAATATTAATATCAAGAAGTTGATCAAGTTGTCTATACACAGGACTCCTGTGTTGTTTGAGGTGCCTTGGATTACTCAAGGTGGCAGATATGATTGAGGTCCTACAGGAGACCTCTGTCCTTCTGAACCACCTGTTTGAGGCATAGTGGGGTAAGAATTTGGTGGAAGGTGAAGGACCAATACAGAAGTTTCTTGAGTTGCCAGATTTTACGATAACATATTCTGTGGATCATACTGACTTCAGCGTGAAGTTTAGGTATAATTATCATTATTGTTCACTAATTTAGGTATTAGGTTTTACTTGGTGTCCTGGTTATTTTTGAGAACAGTACCCTAAGAGAGACTGAGATTTCTGACTGGCACCGCCGACCCTTGCTGTATGACAAAGTAGATATTTTTAACCTCCGATTGTGCTGTATGATGGTCTCCCAACCAAGTTGAATGGAATCTCTGAAGACCGATCATAGCATTTATCCAGTGACATTGTCGCTATCATGGCAACATGTTTTTGGTGTTGAAGTTGAGAAAAAAAATGTTTTATTTTTAATGCCTGTCTGGAGGTTAGAAGCCACCAGCAAGACTTCATGCTAGTCTCTCAGTGTAGTGTCTTCTGAAGAGAACAGAAATGAAAGCATGAAGACTTCAAGCATTTCAGAGTCTCAGGAAAACCAAAGACTGAAAGAATGAGAAAAGCAGAAGCTGAAGCAGCAGCTTCTTCTTTTATGAAATATTTCTTTTAAAATTTATGCAAAGCAAATGCAGCTTTGTAAAGGGAACTGAACATAATCCCAGACACTGATGGCAGTGCTCAGACAATGAAGGCAAGTTGTTTAATTAGGTATGCAAATTGCAGAAGAATTAAAATTCATGGCCCCATAGAGAACCACAGTAGTGTTTAGACCTCTTAGATGATAGAAGGCCTGAAAGCAGAAGATAGTCTATGTGTGTATTACTGGAGGTGGAGGGAGAGATTTTTCAAAGGGGCATAACAGATTTCGATGCATAAATCTGACTACATGGCAATTAAACCTACACGGCTAATTGCTGTGGGCAAGCTTAAAATCCTGAATTTAGATTGCGTTATATATTCTAGACATTGCCTCAGGGGAGGCTGTGGGAAATGGGGGCAGGAGGAGTATGAGCAGCAAGCCTTCATAGAGGTGAAAGAAGACTTACTGAGTGAGAAAAATAAATTAGTCCAAATAAAACAAATAGGCACCTGAAGTTCTTTTACCTTCTATTGGCTATTCAGAAGATGATAGAAATCAAATCTAAGCTGGTTGTTCAGACCATCTCTATAATCAATAAAATGAAATCCAATGAAATGAAATCCAGAATTTCCCACCTCTAATTCATCTAAGCTCTGTTAGTTACACCTTAAAGGAGATTGAATTGACATTTGGAAGTGTTTCCATTGACTGCCTACAAATTTAGCTTGAAAAATGGAATAGAATAGAATATTTTACATTGGAAGGGACCTACAATGATAGCCTGACCACTTCAGGAAAAAAGACACTTTGCTCTTAGATAAGATGAATCCAGCTTCATGTACGCCCAAACCAAGACGATGTTTCTTGCAAAAATTTCTGTTCATCCACATGTGCAGTTTGTAGTGCATGAGAGTGGCACACACAGAGAACCCCAGGGAGTTCTGAGGGTGCAGAGATGAACAGGTGACCTCAAGTTTATGAATTGCTTTCACCTTCAGTTGATTAACATCTTGCTTCTGAGCTTTCATAGACCACAAATTTCTGTTTCTCTTGACAAAGAAACCCTTACTCTGTACCTAGATTGAGAGTGCTTTAGAAGTTGGGAAATTCTGTCTGCAAAGGACAACCAAAGGAAGATATATACATAATTTATTTTCCCCTGGGTAAGGGTATGAACCAGATTAATTACTTTTCACGAGCAACCGCTGGCAGATTTACCCCAGCTATTATTATAACCATTAAGTATCTAGGAGGAAGATAATCAATCAGTCAGTCTGTTAGACTTGCAATCTTGACATCTGAAACAATCAAGGAGCAGCAGATCTATTCATCTGCCTGTCTGTCTGTCTATTTTTCTACCTATTCATGTCTTCTAGATAGCAATATCTATCTATCTGTCTATCATCTAATAGTCCTATCTGTCTCTCATCTAATAGTCACTACTTTCTAAGACACATTCTCAGCTGGTAGCAGTGTAGAACTGTTCAAACCAGTTGAGCATCAGCAATTTCCTTTCGCTGATGGGTCAGCCCAGTATTATTTCCTCTCTGTAGAGTGAAAGTTGGATGAAAATGAAAGCAATTAGCATTCAAATGAGCTGAATCAGGGACAGCTGAATCAAAGAAGAGCAACAGAAATCCAGCATAGGAGAGGTGCTCTTCTATCTTTCCATCTCCAGAAGATTTTACATATTAAAGAGAGGCACTTTATTCTTCATTGTGACTAGGACTTAATTACAGAGGCATTCACTAATAAATATCATCGCTAACAGCTGTTTCTGTTAATATATTGCATAAACCATCTCTCTACCCATTAATCAAGTGGATGGAGTTCTGCTCAGAAGGGACCCTTCCTATCACATTTCTGCCATTCCTGTTAGACTTACTGTCTTCAAGAATACCTTTTGTGGAATAAAACAGTCCTCGGTGTAAGGGTGGCCAAAGAGCAGAGAGAGAAACCTCAATGATTGCTCACATTCTGGAATGCCAGCAAAGTTTATCCCTGAGCTATTTATTCATGAGAGAAAGGAGCCATTTACATGCATGTTTATCTATAGCACATATTGCTCCTGTAAATCACGCATTTGTCTGTCAAGCATCTTCCAAGTAGTCTAAAAAGAGCCAATTTATTTGTTCTGTGCTGTTAAGTAATTGAAGAGACTAACGGAGGAATAATAACATGAGTTTGGAAGCTCACATAAACATGAAATGTCAAGCTGTAATGATCCTCCAAAATTACGATTGTGCATTTTGAATCATGTATCAATAACAAGTAATTCAGCTGGCTCTGTTTTGAAGCTCTCTGTGCAGCCTGTGTCCTGATTTTCTTCAATTTTCTCTCAATGAAATCCATGTCCTGATAGACACGCTCTCTACTTTTCCGTTGCAGCTAAGCACAAAACCAAAAAGATCATTGAAAATACAGCTGGAAAGTCCTCAAGAAGTTGCCTAGCCTATATTCCAAGAGAGGCCCTGCTTGCCTAAAGAATTATTTTATATCTTTATACAGTCTGCTCCTAATGAAATCCAGAAACGAGAATATTGCAGTCTGCCTGGAGTTACTTCTTGACAGAATGCTTTATAACTAATGCCTTTATAATTACCTGAAATGCCTCTTGCTGAGATTTAAGCCTTTTTTTTTTTTCTTTTGTTTTAGCCACAGTAGATGTAAACGTGAATGTACAACTTTCCTTTTGACAGATACATTCTGTATCTTTAAAAGACTCTTATTTGAGGATTGTAATTGCAAGGGAGCAAGTATTCTTTCTTTCATTTTATACCGGCTTCCTACTGGGAATGTAACCGATAGATTTGCAAAATCCTACAGATTAAGATACCAAGTGCCAGACAGAGGAACACAGCTGAGGCGCGCACACACACACACACACACACAGACACACACAAAAATCCCCAAATAAAAATACTTTCATGTTATGCTGTTCTTTTTTAATTGACCACACAAATGATGGAAAATAAAGTTGACCAGCAACAAGAGTTTTACCTTTGTATTTTTTTTTTTCTGTTTCTTCTCAGTTTTGCTGCTAAATACAAATGACAATTTATTATGCTTCCTCAAGGTTTACAGAATGATTTAGGTTGATATGTTAATTGACTGCAATTAATTTTATCATGAGAGCTCTCATTCAGGCAACTTAAATAAACAATATACTTAAAGCGTTTTTGCCTGAGGTCTAACATATAAAACATGCCATTCACCTCATCTAATTATAAATATTTAAAAGTTACATCTCTCAGTGTATGTTAGTCTCCCATTTTTTATAGTCACTGGATAGAAATGGGCACCTAAGGAGGCAATTTTTATCTTAGAATTAGACAAATCTTCCTATTGCAGTTTTTATTTCTCCATGGTGAATGTAAGGATGACTGGTTCAGGCTTCGACAGGTAACCTGCTTACCTTGCATAAACAAAGCTCACCTAAGAGTAGAAAGAGAAATATGGACACAAAATAAATTTAATTTAATTAGACTTTTCAACCAACCAAGACAGAATCAAATGGGGATTTACCCAAAAATATGCCACAGTTCAATGTCAGAGGCAAGAATAATACTCAGTTCTCCAGAGAGTCATCCTAGTGTAATACAGAGACATAATGAATTGTAAATCCCTGGTAGTATGATTAGTTGTTTCTCCAGAGTACAAAAGTGAGGCAGGATGAAGTGAGATGAGGATCAGATGTTAGTGCTAAGTATTAGATTTCAGAAGCAGTTGCCAAAATGAAAACCACCACAACCAGCAAGTGAAAACCAGAAAGTGACTGGGAGGGTAGGACAAATGTTCTCTAAGCGTCTTACTTGGCTCAAATATTTTTTCATCTATTACTTTGGCTTCCTTCCTTCACTACTCATCAGATAAGAGAAATCTTCTAGCCCTCACAGTAATAGATTCTCAGAATAACGTACCATCTGAAAGTTATGTTCTGGAATACACAAAGCAAGACCTTCAATGCCCATATCCTATCCCTCTTGTAAATAACAGCAGCCATTATCTCAAAACCAGAGTGACCTTTTCTTTGTGTTCTGTTGGAGAAGGAAATTGTTCATTTCAACTCCAGAGAGGCTAATGGTCTGCAAATATTTCCCCAGCTGAAAGGAGACAGGCTGTATTTCTGGACTCTTTTATATAAACAGCATCTTGTCTACATATGTACGCTGTGTCCAGGCCACCACTACTGCCCCTGAAGAGCTTGATTCAGTTGAGATAACATAGCTGTCAGGTGGTACTGGAGATGCCCTAGGATGTCTGAGTCATCCATGTTGTGACTCACTGGTAGCCCCAAGGGACCAACAGAAAACTAAAACCAGTCTGCTGTGGTAGGTGCTAGAAGGTACATCCTAACATACCATCCTCCACCTAGTGAGTAGAACAGCTCTTTAGGCTCAACAATATTGCTCAGACCTTCATTAACCATAATGAACACTTAGATACTTTGCGTACATATAGATATGCCTCACCTAACCTCACCTCAGCCTCACCTCCATCCATGGAAAGATGATGGAACAGCTTGTTCTGGGTGTCATCTCAAAGCACCTGGAAGAAAAGAAGATTATCAGAAGTAGTCAACACGGATTCACCAAGGAGAAGTCATGTCTGACTAATCTGATAGCCTTCTATGATAAGGTGACTGGATGGGTGGATGAGGGGAGGGCAGTGGATATTGCTTGACTTCAGCAAGGCTTTTGACACTGTCTCCCACATCATCCTCATAGGCAAGCTTAGGAAGTGTGGGTTAGATGAATGGACAGTGGAGTGGACTGAGAAATGGTTGACAGATAGAGCCCAGAGGGTTGTGGTTAGTGGTGCAGAGTCTGGTTGGAGGTCATTAATGAGTGGTGTCCCTCAGGGGTCGGTACTGGGTCCAGTCCTGTTCAATATATTCATCAATGACCTGGATGAAGGGATAGAGTGTACCAGCAGCAAGTTTGCTGATGACACAAAACTGGGAGGAGTGGCTGACACGCCGGAAGGCTGTGCCACTGTACAGCGTGACCTGGACAGGTTGGAGAGTTGGGCAGAGAGGAACCTTATGAAATTCAACAAGGGCAAGTGTAGGGTACTGCATCTGGGGAGGAATAACCCCACGCATCAGTACAGGTTAGGGGCTGACCTGCTGGAGAGCAGCTCTGTGGAAAGGGACCTGGGAGTCCTGGTGGACAACAGGATGCCCATGAGCCAGCAATGTGCCCTGGTGGCCAAGAAGGCCAATGTCATCCTGGGGTGCATCAAGAAGAGTGTGGCCAGTAGGTCGAGGGAGGTCATCCTCCCCCTCTACTCTGCACTGGTGAGGCCACATCTGGAGTATTGTGTCCAGTTCTGGGCTCCCCAGTTCAAGAAAGACAGGGATCTGTGGAGAGCGTCCAGCAAAGGGCTACAAAGATGATGAGGGGATTAGAACATCTCTCTTATGAGGAAAGATTGAGGGACTTGGGTCTTTTTAGTCTAGAGAAAAGAAGATTGAGGGGGAATCTTAATGCTTATAAATACTTAAAGGGAGGGCGCCAGGGGGGTGGGAACAGTCTTTTTTCAGTGGTGCCCAGTGATAGGACAAGAGGCAACAGGCACAAACTTGAACATAGGAAGTTCCATCTTAACATGAGGAGGAACTTCTTTCCTTTGAGGGTGGCAGAGCACTGACACAGGCTGCCCAGAGAGGTTGTGGAGTCTCCCACTCTGGAGATGTTCAAAACCCACCTGGACGCCGTCCTGTGCAACTGCTGTAGGTGCCCCTGCTCTGGCAGGGGGGTTGGACTGGATGATCTCCAGAGGTGCCTTCCAACGCTGACCATTCTGGGATTCTGCGATAGCTATACTTAGACAATTAGATTTGTGTTTTTTAATCTACAAAAGGAGGTCCATCTCCATGGAGGAATAACTCAACTCTTAAGTACATAGAAATCGCCCAGGATGCCTAGCATGCAGAGGATGAATGAACATATAGGTTTGTAACAAGAACATTCCCAATTGCTTGAAAAAAAAAAAGGCATATCTCTATTTGCCCAAGAAAAGTTTTTTAAAACAAAGCTCACTGTGAATAGCGTTGACATAATCTCTTGGCAGCTGGATTGCAGTCGATCACTGACCAAAACATTTAACTGCCACCCAGACTCAGACCATTCCTCTGTGAAGCAGTCTAAGAGGTTGCTGAGAGAATCCACACTGATTTTTCACCAGCAATTCCTCACTTCAGTAGAAAAAGGGTTATAAGGAAAGGCACACATAAATTTTACTTCTTAAAATGTCTTTCCTGCTCCTTCTGGCGATGGATCCATTTGCTTTTTGTCTGTTTCTAAGTGAGCATGCCAGGATCTAATGTTGTAATCTGTAAAAGAACAGGGGTATGTCTTAAAATTATTTGGGGATTTAATCCTGTGGATAGGGAGAATTCTGGCAAGTTTCCTTCCACTAGTTAATGATTCTTTGAGAGCTGGAGTTATTAAGTTAAATATACGTAACTGTAAGTAACTTAGACTTCCATCACAGTCAGCTTTTACTTTAAATTAGTCAAGGCTCACTCTAATTTCAATTAACATTTTTTAATTTTTGCATACACACCAAATTCAAGGAAATATGGTCAGGAAGTGGCTTAAGATGATTAGGTGATGATATCACTCATTGTATCATTTAATATATAAATTGATGAATGGTGCCATATGTTAGTTAGGTGGACTGCGAACTGGCTGAAGGAGAGAAGCCAGAGAGTCATAGTCAATGGGGCAGAGTCCAGTTGGAGGCCGGTAACCAGTGGAGTGCCTCAAGGGTCGGTACTGGGGCCCATATTATTCAATATATTCATCAATGATTTAGATGAGGGAATTGAGTGTACTATCAGCAAGTTTGCTGATGACACTAAGCTAGGAGGAGTGGCTGACACGCCAGAGGGCTGTGCTGCCATCCAGAGAGACTTGGACAGGCTGGAGATTTGGGCAGGGAATAACTTCATGAAATACAACAAGGGAAAGTGTAGGGTCCTACATCTGGGCAGAAACAACCCCAGGTTCCAGTATAGGATGGGGAGCTACCTGTTAGAGAGCAGTGTAGAGGAAAGGGACCTGGGGGTCCTGGTGGACAGCAGGATGACCATGAGCCAGCACTGTGCCCTTGTGGTCAAGAAGGCCGATGGCTTCCTGGGCTGTATTAGAAGGGGGGTGGTTAGCAGATCGAGAGAGGTCCTCCTTCCCCTCTACTCTGCCCTGGTGAGACCGCATCTGGAATATTGTGTCCAGTTCTGGGCCCCTCAGTTCAAGAAGGACAGAGAGCTGCTGGAGAGAGTCCAGCGTAGGGCAACTAAGATGATTAAGGGAGTGGAGCATCTCCCTTATGAGGAAAGACTGAGGGAGTTGGGTCTCTTGAGTTTGGAGAAGAGGAGACTGAGGGGTGATCTTATTAGCGTTTATAAATATATAAAGGGGGAATGTCATGAGGATGGAGCCAGGCTCTTCTCAGTAGCGACCAATGATAGGACAAGGGGTAATGGATTCAAGCTGGAACACAAGAGGTTCCACTTAAATTTGAGAAGAAACTTCTTCTCAGTGAGGGTGACAGAGCACTGGAACAGGCTGCCCAGGGAGGTTGTGGAGTCTCCTTCTCTGGAGACATTCAAAACTCGCCTGGACGCCTTCCTGTGCAACCTCATCTAGGTGTTCCTGCTCCGACAGGGGGATTGGACTAGATGATCTTTTGAGGTCCCTTCCAATCCCTCGCATACTGTGATACTGTGTGATACTGTGATATGCATAAAGCTAAAGCCTCGGCAGGACTTTCAGATTTGTGACTGTCATGACCATACCAGAGTGTTGGAGGAGTTGGGGGAGCAAGGAACTGTCACATGTGGGATGGCTCACTCAGACGTGTCACTGTAAACAAGGCATCATTACAACATGTATTTCTGCCTTACCCTAAAAAGCTGACTCTTTTCTTTTCTTTTAAATTTATATATATGTATTCACATTGGCAAATTTCTTTCTGCCTTTCTACAGGTAAAGACCTATAGACTATAATTATTATTAGTGTGAGGACTGCATAAAGGAAACTGAGAGCCTGCCTGCTGTTCTTCTTAAAATAGATACCGAATCACTGTCATTGGCATCTCTTTTGTTTGTGCAGTAGCTACAGGGCTGTAATATTCTCTTCGCGTTGGCAGTTCTTGAGCAGTACATAAGAGAACAAGATCACAGCTTAAACAGAGAATGGCATAAACATCTGCTGACGATCTGATAGATATAGGGGGAATTATGGAGACAAAGGAAAGATTTAGCTTGCTTTAAGAACAGCAAAGACTGATTTCATTTTCTAAAGAATTAAGGCGTATTAGGAATTCAGCTGCTGTTTTTTGCATATTGAGTAAGGAAGAGAGGGCAGCTCAATTATACAACTCCTTCCACTTCATCCTGAGGCTGTTTTTTTTATTCTAAAATAAATGTTTATACTTTCTTTCAGATATTTCTGTTGAGTCAGGTTTGCATTGGTGTTCAGATTCGTTGTGATGGAAATCGCACCTATTAGGATTTATGAAAGTGACTATGTGTGGTCCTAAAGAGGCATTGGTGCAGGAAAGCCAAGTGTTGGCCAACAGTATGAAGGCAAAGATAAATTCTAATAAAGTTAAGTTTTAATAATGAGGGCAAATAATCTATGAGTTAACTATTCTGTTCCCTCTTCCCAGCTTGAGCACCCGCCCAGAAATCTGCAAGGTAAATCCAACTCCCTGAGTGCTTAGAGAGCTACGCTCCCAAATCATGAATAAACTATCTTGGCAAAACAACACTTCTTTGAGGGAGATAGGACAAAAGAATCATAGAATGGTTTAGGTTGGAAGGGACCTTGAAGATCATCTAGTTCCAACCCCCCTGCCATGGGCAGGGACACCTCCCCCCAGCCCAGGTTGCTCAAAGCCCCTTCCAATCTGGCCTTGAACACCTCCAGGGATGGGGCAGCCACAGCTTCTCTGGGCAACCTGTGCCAGTGTCTCACCACCCTCAGAGTGAAATTTCTTCCTGTTATCTAATCTAAATCTCCCCTCTTCCAGTTTAAAGTCATTCCCCCTCATCCTATCACTATCTGCCCCTGTAAAAAGTCCTTCCCCAGCTCTCCTGTAGGCCCCCTTTAGGGACTGGAAGGCCGCAATAAGGTCTCCCTGGAGCCTTCACTTCTCCAGGCTGAACAACCCCAACTCTTTCAGCCTCTCCTCATAGGAGAGGTGCTCAAAAAGAAAGAGAAGGTAGAAAGAAAGAACATATAAGAAGGAGCTACCTCTTTCTCAAAACACAGCAGTAATAATTTAAAACTCTTAATTTTCTGATGGAGTGACTAGAAGGGGAACTGACTAACCACCTCTTTCACCTTTTGCAGGTTGTTGTTCCAAATTCTGTAGGTCTCTCACTGGTCTGCAGATGAGCAGGACCTCATTGAACTGCATCCAAACCTGCAGGGCTGCCTGTGAACCCACCGCAGGCGGCCATTCCTCTTTGTAAGCTTTCTCAGTAGCTACCGATCGCCAAGATCTGCCTCTCTGTTGCCTTTGCTGCTTAACAGAAATACAACGGATTACATACCTTAGAGCAGTATCTCCCTTTTCTCTGCCTCTGATTCAGGGTTTTGCTACCTTAAGGTTACAAGCGATGTAATTTAGTGAGTTTGACTAGATCCATGCAGGACTAGTTGGTTTATTTATATATTATTTTGTTAAGTGAAGATTTTCCCTGAGTTTTGAGGGCTAAACATATAATAAAACATAAAATGCAAATAAACTATTTTTGGGGGGGTTTCCAAATAGTCCTGCTCAGCCATCTCTATTTCCATTGAGGGCGAGTAAGCGCTACCGCTATTCAAACTTACTTTCTCTCAAGCCTTGTGGAAGGTACTGCTCTTTTTTTTCAAGCCTCTGTAACCAGAATGACACTTCTCTTGCATGTTATGTTCAAAAAACAAGAAAAAGAAGGAGAAAATAAGAAAAGACATAAGTCAATTTTATTGCATATGAAAAACGTTTTAGGAAAACGATCATCTTTTCAAGTCAGAATAGGAAAGAAACCATCAATACATCCAACAGGACAGTTAAGTTACGCTTCACATTACAAAATGCCTACCCATGAAGCATAAAAAGAAAAATAATTGTCTTTGATTCCACAAATCGGAATTTGACCTGGACAATATGTGCATGACTGAATCCTGAGACATTAAAATGCAACTGAAGAGCATCTGGTTGTCAAGATTCTCAGAAGTTAAACCTTCGGAGAAAGGATAATCTGGTAGATAAGACATTACATTAAGATCTGGGAGACAAGTTCAGCCGTGCCTTCCGCTGCACACTTCATAGAATCATAGACTTGTCTAGGTTGGAAGAGACCCTTGGGGTCATCAAGTCCAACCATCTACCCTACTCTACAAAGTTCTCCCCTACACCATATCCCCCAACACCACATCTAAACGTCTCTTAAACACATCCAGGGATGGTGACTCAACCACCTCCCTGGGCAGTCTATTCCAATGCCCGACCACTCTTTCTGTGAAAAGTTCTTTCCTAATGTTCAGTCTAAACTGAACTCTTCTCTCACACTTCTTGTGTGAGACTTAATAAATCACTTTGTGTCAGGTCTGTGAAGGTGGATAATGTGTCACAGTGTCACTTGTTGCAGTGCCTTCAGGTGCCAACCTGCTGAGCAGAATTCAGGGACAGCTGGAGCTGCAGAAGGAGGAGAGCTGGAACAGCTCTGTCCATCAGAAACCGTGCAGGCTGGTCAGTAAGTCATGCGCAAAAGGGGGTTGTGTCTTCATTTCTGCAACTCTGGAAGATTTCAGTATTTTATTCTGAACTGTGGAGATTTGCCTTTTCTCCATAGGCAATTCACTGCTTTATGCATGCTCCTGGAGTTAAATAATTTACTCTTTTTTTTTTACATAAAAAAAACAAAAACAAACAAAAAAAAACCCCAACCAACCCAAAATACACAGGAATCTTTTTTTCCAGGGAGGAATGATGCCACCCTTTACCCGGGAGGATGCTCAGCAGAGCCTTGCCATAGATAGTGAGAAGCCTTGGTGTAGTTCCAGAGATCCATCCTATGTGTGTGCAGAGGGTACTCCAGCCAAAAGGCTGTCAGCTGCTGTGGACTTGTCTAGTGTAGGGGAAGCAGATGTTTTCACTCTCTCCTTAAGCTGCTCCATTTTGCATGCAATAATTCAGTATGAATTGGACCACTGAGAGAGAGGGAGAGATTAGTAAATGTAATTTGGAACCCCAGAGGCTCGTCACTTACTTGAGGGAAGGGAGCAAGACTTCAGTCCCCCTTCCAATTAACATAAGTAATGTATGCATTCATCAGAGCATGGTGTAAAGGCAGCTCCCTGTCTCCTGGGTGCATCAGCTAACCACAAATCCTCTTCCTTTCTCCAGCTCAGGTAACTGACAATTAGCATGCAGACCAGAAAAAAACAAAACAAAACAAAACAAAACAAAACCAAAAAAACTGGCAGGAGGGTTATAAAACCGCACCAGACTGCAGCCTAATGGTTAGGACAGGTTTATGTGGGTTTGGCTCTCCTTGGCTGAGAGACAGACTTAAAATCTCTGACCATGAGTTACTGGATAAAAAGGAAGAACCAAAATGCGTCAATTTGCTGAGCCTGCAATCGGTGCAAAAGCTTTCTGTATGTCTCTTAACTGGATTTGGAGAAATGACTGGTTTTAAATCCTGACAGCACAGAAATATGAATTACACGCTTAGCTGCTCGGTGCCATCAAAATGTAGATGGTTCCGGGCATGCCCCGGAGGAAACATTTATCTGCTCATGGAAGTTGACTGGTGGAAGTGCAATCACTTAAGGAACCTTTTCCGTTAACATGAAGGCTGCCATTGATCACTGCCTGCTGCTTTCTTCCTGCGGTAAAGCCTGGCTGTTTGGAAACCAGATGACTGGCTGACTTCGAATGTGAAGTGTGGGTTTTATATGACAAAGTGTAGATGTTTTGTGGCAGAGATATCTATATATGACCCAGTATCTTTGACTCCCTCTTTAAACTGTGGAGATTTAGTCAATACAGTCAGTGGATTGTATGACCAACTCCTTGCCAAATAAACATCTGAAATTAAAGAAAACATGTCCTAAAATAACTATCTCTCTCCATTAACTGTAAAGGAAGCCAAATAGAACTTTTAAAAAGGAAAAAACAACTTTCACATAAGTTCTGGCCACCAGTTCCCAGCGAGTCCTGCTCCATATTTTGGCACGGTGCTGTCATTCACGTCTCAGCACAGAAGTTGCATAACATTGTGGTTCAGACTTGTCAGTATATTATAGAATCGGCAAGTGGTTGCCAATAAGTTTGGATACTATGAAGAGTTACCACTGACCGTCGGGGAGCTGCTGCTTCTTAGGGGGAAACTGCAAGGGGCTCTGAAACTTTATTAACACACACCACAACTGATAAGCAGCTTATGCGTGGTCAACTTCTTGGCTCAAGGGCAGTATCGTAGACTTACTCATCTTCATGTTGCGGTCAGGAAAAAAAAAAGCTTCAAAAAGGATCGGGGAACAGACTTTAGACTTCTGTACTAGAAATTAGGAACATTAATTCAGCTAAGTCTAGTTCTTCTTT
The DNA here is from genome assembly GCF_965231255.1 of Vanellus vanellus. Taxonomy (NCBI): domain Eukaryota; kingdom Metazoa; phylum Chordata; class Aves; order Charadriiformes; family Charadriidae; genus Vanellus; species Vanellus vanellus. The sequence goes on along the minus strand of NC_138906.1, from coordinate 4,996,798 downwards.
GTTATACAGTTCTGTAGCACATCAAAGGTGGTTTAGAAGAGAGTCTAATGAGTACTAAGCCATCGTGTGACAGTCCAATGATTTCAGGTGTCAGGAAAATTAATATGGCCTTGTGGTTACTGTCAGACAGCTCTTTAAAATAGCCCAGCTACTACTGCCAAAGAGCTATTACATGTTACTCATTTTAAGAGTGATGGAGATCAATTAAAGACCTTGATATATTCTTGCTGCTTTTCACACAGGCTGTCACCAGCGTGTTCCTCCACATCCTTTTGCCTATTTTTTTTTAAAAAGAGAAACCTTATCCTTATGGTTCTGAGTGATTATTGAAATGTTCTGCTGTCTGGTTTCAAGCAATCTTCACAGACAAAAACTGTAGCGTAAGATGCTGTGCGGCTAAAAAAGCCACAGCATTTTATTAAATGAACACAATGTGCAGTGTAGGTTTGATCATTCGTTTGCAGCAATTGTTCATTTAAATTATTATCCCTCAGATGTTATCAAAATTAATAAAGTTTTAGAGGAAATCCCCTAATCCCTAATTTCATCTTTCTTCCTTTAGCCTTTAAAAGCTATGACTGAATTGTCCAGATTCTAAAATTTTAAGACCTCATTTTTTGAGACTGAAAGGAGATGTGTTCCTGGAAAAAGAGGGACGGATCACTAATTGCAGGAGCTATGGTGTCTATTTTTAGGTATGCAATTTATGTCCTCTAACTTAAGGCTCCAGACTCAGGCACCTAAATTTAGGTGTTGCAGTCTAGACCTCCATACATCATTTAGGTGCCTGAGCTCCTCTCCAGGAGAGACACCTATTGCAGCAGAAGTCACAGGATATCTAAAACATCTCTATGGAGCTGGCAGATATAACAGAGAATCCAAATATGCAACTTGTTGTCTTCTGGAAGGCCAGGCAAGACCCTTTAGGGTGTCTCAAATGACAGTAGATACTCCTGGGAGAGCAACTGAGATATTTGGGGAAGTGATTGTCCCTCTACTCAGCCCTGGTGAGGACACACCTTGAGTGTTGTGTTCAGTTTTGGGTCCCTCATGGCAAGAAAGACATTGAGGTGCTGGAGTGCATCCAAAGAAGGGCAACAAAGCTGGTGAGGGGTCTGGAGCTCAAGTATTATGAAGAGCAGCTGAGGGAACTGGGATTGTTTAGCCTGGAGAAAAGGAGGCTGAGGGGACCTTGTCGTTCTCTATAACTACCTGAAAGGAGGTTGTAGAGAGGGAGCAGTTGGTCTCTTCTCCCAAGTAACATGCAATAGGACAAAAAGAATGGCCTCAGGTTGTAACAGGGGAGGTTTAGGATAGATATTTGGAAAAATTTCTTCATTAAAAGGGTTGTCAAGCATTGGAACAGGCTGCCCATGGAAGTGGTTGAGCCACCATCCCTGGAGGTATTTAAAAGACAGGTAGGCATGGCGCTGAGGGACGAAGTTTAGTGGTGGACTTAGCTGTGTTCAGTTAATGGTTGGACTCTATGATCTTAAAGGTCTTTTCCAACCTAAATGATTATATGATTCTATGAACCCCCAAAGTGGGTGGGATGAGCCATCCTCTGGAGATTCCCTTCCCTTTGTAGTTATTGTTACTGCTACAGCTTAGGCTGGATCCATGCTATGAGTACATAACATGAATCTCAATAAATTTTCATAGTCCCATATCTCAGATGGTTTACATCTACTATGCAAAGAAGCAAAGTTGAAAAATTTATGTATAAAGAATTTGGGTAGCCAGATTTTTTAAAGATCGAGAAAAGAGTTGCTATACTAGAGATTCGTTAACATTTTCTAAGATCCTATTTTCAATTTCTCACAATAAGATTGAGTATTCCAGAAACTCTCTGCTCTATTCTTTAGAAATCTTCTAATTTTCAAATTAAATTCATGTGAGTAACTGAGAAAGAGACTGTGTCTATAGATAATTTTTTGCACCTGGACTTTTAGAGACTGCAGAGGAAGCCGGCAGTGCTGCTCCTTTTTAGCATACAGTTTGGTCTTCAGAGACTTAATTTTTTTTTAAACATTCATGTAAATTACCATAGCTAGCTCAGTGTCCTCAGTAGAAAAAAGGTAGTGATGTCCAGCTGAGTGTCTGTCCCCCCATAAAATTAATTTAATATAACTGTATAAGTATTTTAAAGATCTCTTTTAAAAGAAAGCCAGGCAAAATCAGATTTATTAAAAGTCAGATTTTCAGTAAAACACTGAAGAAGCAGTATATTCTTATTGCATGAAACCACAAAACAGTATATAGTTAAATAATTTTGTTTTTATCAGCTAACACTACTTTACGGGTAACTGAATACCACTTGGGTTTTAAAAGACATGATAAAATGCTTCTAGGTAATCTAATTAATTTCCTTATTAAAACTACTGCTCCTAACTTATGCATATTTATTAGCCTCCCTTGAGTATTAAACTACGGTCGTGAAATCTTAATTCCATTTCTCACATTACACAAACAGGCAGAGTAATGATCCTCGGTATCCAAAGCAACTATCAAGGGGTTATGGCTAGCATACAGCTTATTTTTAACTTACCGTACAGCATGCACTAAAAGTCCTTTTCTTTTCCTCTTGGCTGAAGGATTTAGTATGGAGGTTTACTCTCTCTCTCTTTTTTAATTTTTGTTTCTCCAACAGGATTATTCAGTTTACTAAGGAATTTACAGTTACCCATGTAAACCTAATTAATATTAAAGGATCAGCTCTTCTGAGTGGTTCACACTTGTGAATTTGTTTCTGCACATTTATACAGAAAAATGTATGTCCACGGTTTTGGAAGAATGCCTTCCAAAATTCATCTGAAGGAATGTTTTTCATAAGCTTTGCTTAGCTTTGGGTTGTGCCTTCATGTACAAAACTATCTGACATTTTACTATTAATTTAAGAGAGCATATGAAACCGTGGTGAAAGTAACTTTCTTTTGAAAGAGGTATGGAACAGATATTAAACTCCTTCCTCCGTGTTTTCTCTGCCAAGGACGTAGAGTCCAAAGGACTAGCTGTTTGCTTCTGAGATAAGCTGATCACTCTCTGCTCTCCTCCGTCACTGGAAGCAGTTTCCTCCAGAGGTTGCTGATTTGATGAATTTTTGTATGTTTCCCTGGAAGCATTTTTTTCCTTCCATGGATGTCAAAGGCAGCAACTGTCTTAAAATTGGACATCTACCTTGTAAAGGATTAAATTAGGACACGTGGATCATACCCTGAACTATCCTTCTCTCTTGTGTTGTGAGTTAAGGGGAGCATAACGCTTCCCAGAACATCCATTAAGCTTTCATTGTGCCTTTGGACATGCAAACCAGTACTGTTTTACCTTTTTTTAATCAGTATGTATGGTGTCAAAAAAAAAAAAAAACAAATACCCCCCCAAAAAAAACAAACCCAAAACTTGGTTAAAGATGGAGAACTTATTTTCCCCACTTGCTAAACAAAGACTTCATTTCACCTCATCTCCTTATCTCCTTAAGTACTGGGGCCTTATCCATATCAATGGTAGAATTCTATAGTCCTATAATACAGTACATAGTACATTATAATCTTATAGTATAACACAGGGTGGCAACAGATACTGGTTCATCATAACTGCCTTGCATATCAATTTCAGAGTGGGCCAAAGTGTTGTCAATAGACATGTACCTTGTTCTGTTTATTATAACCACAACCCAAGCAGCTAGATTATACAGCAGGAGGTCATTAAAACTCAATTTTTGAGTAACCTCCTTAATCCATTGGCACTAGGCAATCTGAAAACTGGAGAAAACGGTGAGGAGGTCTGGTTTCTGGATCTAATATGTTACCATCTCTGATCTTCTTCTACATGACATGATGACTTTAAATCTGTAGGAGTTTGCCAGAGGGTGTTACCCATTTGTTTGGTGGAGTATCAGTTTATATATTGCTCAGCGTGAAGTTACATGACCTCTGCACTCTCATGTGAACATTATTTCTCTCCTTGTTTTTCACTGGATCTCTTATGAGTTCATTCAAAAAGTACAAACTGTGGCCATTAGTATGGAAATCATAACACAGATCACCCTTGAAAGTGTGAAAAGGAAAACTAAAAAAGGAAAAAAAAAAATAGAAAACCGTCTGATCGATCGCACACGTTGTTTTGATCATTGAACAGATGCAGTGCATTCAAATTAGTTTACTCAAATTGTATGTGATTTTTGCCTTCCTGACTCTTTTGATGTCAGCCATAATAGGCTGTAGAAAAAAATATTGTGTTTGGTTTTGAGCATTCTATTACCAAGTGTATAATGACTTTGGAGGAGGTGGATACCACAAATGAATTACACTAGAGAGTAAGTGACAGAGATTCTGCTTTATAATTTTTGCTTTGTGCATATTATGCCGCTTTAAGGGTAACTGAATAGCGCTTCTGTTTCAGCAGACATAATAACACCTCTAAGTAAGTGAGTTCTTTTCCTTATCAAAAATACTTTCTTCTCAAGTAAAACGTAATTCATTTCCTGCTTTGCATTCCCAGAATAACAGTATCTCACATTATATTCAAGTGAAAAATAACATATAAAATGGCTTTCCGATTCAAGAAGTCTGAATAGTACAGATTCACCAAAAGACATTTGAGTTTTAGTAAGGTGAAAACAGTCTCTGTGCTTTAAAATGAGGGTGGAAGTGGATGTATTTCGACCAAGATATTTGTAGATGTAAAAAATGAATTTTGCCTGAAACTTGGTGTAAGCAGGAAATAATAAAATATTCATTCGCTTGACAGTTTGCAGATGTGTAGCATCTGCAACCTGGTACATAAAGCAACTAGCAGAAAGAGCTGCCTGCCTTTATTTTGACTGCTTTCTCTGTAATTCCCACTAGCATTGATGAGAACCAGCTAGTGCATGGTTAGGATTCCCCTCGCAGAGTTAAAGTGGGTCCGTGGTTTGCCAAAACCCTTTGTGCCACCATGCCAGTCCCTTTGCTAAGTCAAGAACCTGCCTATGCTTCTTCTTCGGTTCTGCCACAGGCTCTCAAAAGAAATAGACCTAAAGAAAAAGAGGGAGAAATTAGTCTCTGGGCGTTTCTCTGGGTGTCTGCAACTTGGACCAGAGGTGCTGACCTAGAGAAATCAATATCAAGTCTAACAGCAGTGGAAATTTGGACTGAAACAAGATTTGCCATTGCTGCCCTCCTTAGAGAATATAGATTAGGTGCCAGCCATTTGGGATATTTAAATTAGCCAGTGCAAGCCTGATGCTCAACCCTTTTGAAAGTGCAGGAGAATAAATTTTCAAACTGAATTTGTTCCATATAAGGTTAAAAATAGAGCAAAGTATGTGGCAAAAAACTTGGTAAATACATTTCCGTTAGCCCAAATCATTGCACAGTAATAGCAGTGAGAAAATTTCTGTATCCTTGTCTGTGGAGTTTGAAGAGAAAACAAATATAAATGGCACCTTGAATTTTAGAGCTACCAGTGTTTCAACAAATATAAGATAAAATAAAATAAATGAACAAATAAAAAAAGAACAGTGGATCGAAGGCATTGATGCTCGGAAATGAGTGATTCCTCTGAAAACCTGATCTATCGGGAAATATTGAAGTACTGAGTTTTTTGGAAAGTTCCACTCTCAGAGTGGCAAAAATAGAATGAATAAAAGTTAAAGGAAAGCAGAAGGAGTTTGTTTTTTCTTCCATCAGGTATTACTGAGCATGAAAAATAAAATGGCTTCATTTTTGTATAGCAACAACAGAGAACTGAATGTTCCTTCTTGGACATTTTTTTAAGTAAGATTCATATCTTACTGAAAATTTCACCAATCTGCTTTTTCCTCTGATTCTCAGACTACAATTGAGCAAATTAGAGTTGTATGTTGTTACTATAGTAATAAATGCTGCAGTGCATAAAAATAAATTGGGCAGTCTAAGATACATATCTCCCAGGGAAAATGGAATACAATTTTTCATAATTTTGACCACTCAGTGCCTTTGTAGATGTGGGTTCTAAGAAATGAATGTCCCTGTGTCAGTGCAAATGTTTTCCTACTCATTTGTCATTTTCAAAATGAACAGACATTTGAATCGAAGCTAAAAGTGTATTCCAAGTTGGTGGTGTAGGCAAGGAGACAGGGCTTACAGTACAATTTACATTGACATGTTGCTAGGCATAAGTCATTATATTTGATGTCTTCTATAGGAGCTTAATTTTCAAGTGTTGAATAAATTCATAAAGAAAGAGAAAGAAATTTATGGTTTAGTTGTTAATCTACATTTATTTACATATACACAAATGGATTTTATGTAAATTTATACATAAACCAGATCTGTGCTTCTGAATCTTCGTGCATCGGGATATGTGTATTTAGATAGATGTGTAAACATATATAGCAGTTGGCTTATAAGAATAAATTCACCTGGATATAGTTAAAATTAAAAATTACTACCACGTCAAATAGAACTAAAACATAATACAACAATCCTTATTTTAAAAACAATGAAAAAATAAGGATAATTTAAAAATAAAATTTAATAAAAAATTCAAATGACAAGTGACTGATTATTCACAAGTAAAGCACAAGAGGACCTGGAGGTGACAGTGAATTCCAGTCTGCGTATGAAGTCAACACATGATGCTTTTACTGTTAAAAAAAAAGAATAAAAAAATCTCATTCTGGAATATATTTTATGTAAGTATTAGCCCACCAGTACCATGAACCCATTTGAGTTACTCTCTGTCTGGTTTGGGGAGATGTAGAATAGGTACTGGGAAAAGATGTTTAGCTACGCAGATGATGAAGGTGGAAGTCAACTAATAGTTACATTTGTTTTCATTTTAGCTGGTCATCTAGAAACTTCTACTCAATAGGGAGATGCAGAAAGAATATGACTCGTCTCAATGCCAGAGCAGAGCCTGAAGCAAGTCAGATGAATCATGCTCTCCACATCTCTGTTCCTATCATTGACTATAAAAAGAACCCAGAAGGACTGGCTGAGCTGTCAGCGCCTGTGCTATGCATGTGCAAAGTTACGTGAGATGAGTCTGGTCCTTAACACTTGGGACAGCTCCCTAGAACGGTGGAGAAATGCCTATTAATGGAGACTTTTAAGAACACACCAGACATGCATCTGTCAAGAGTAACGTCAGTGTGTTCGATCCCATTTGGCATTTGGGGATGGACTAGATGATCCTTCTATGTGTCTGATTATAAAACACTGGTAAAAGCCCTTGTTTTGGGAGGTATATGGTGGCAGAGGCATGAAACACAGACAAAAGACACCAAGCAGATATCATTCAGTAACCTGGAGCGCGGGATACTAAGCTCGTCTTATACACTTTGTTCATCACACTTGTGAAAAGTAGATGTTTGCTTCTGCATTTACTTTTATTTTACTGTGCAGAGAATGACCTGACCAGTACACTGAAACTGTTAATGAGAGAATCCACTCACGTTATCCAACTGTCCCTCTCTCGGATCCTCTTCTCGTGTTTTAGAGCAAAAGCACAGTTCTGGTTTCCACAGCAGAGGCAATGCAGATCACAGAATAGAAATTTCAATTTGCTTCAATGACTGTTGCAATGCTCTTTTCCTAGGTTTGTTCCACAAAGCTGAAGAAACCCATGGTTTAACTCAGACAGATATGTATGTTACAACAAATTCCACATCCACGCCAACATCATGCCTGTTATACCTCCATCGGTTTTTACTCGAAGGCTTGAGAAGCACCCTGAGGAGTCATCCCTACAGCACTCCTTCACACTGCCTCCAGCTGGGTAGTCCCCCTTGGTCAGATAGATCTCCCCTGGCAGAAATCTTGCCCTTAAATCCAAAACTGAGTGTCAAAGCAAGGAGAAGATCCATAACACTGCTTTTCTTCTGCCGCCTGTTGAAGCAAAGACCCAAAAGGCTGTTCTACAATACTTTGTCTATGGTGTGCATCAACAAGAGAATGTTCTATAATACATTATCTATGGTGTACACAGATAAGAGAATGCAGGATTTCAACAGACTCAGCAGTATAAAATATGCCCTAATATATTTATTAAGGAAGGTATTTCCACTCGTCACAGCACCCTTTGAAAGAAGACATCTTTGTACAGAAATTGTATCACCCCACACCCTATTTCTGGTAAAAGGAGCTCTCTCTTTGCCAAGTTGCATGCTCGAAGTAGCATATTGCTGACAGAGAAGCTGTCAGTTACAGAAAGCTGTTGGCCAAAAAATGTGCCTGTGTGTGTACGAAGCTGGTGAAAACACGACACAAAACTTAGCGATTACATTGGTTGTGCCGGCTCTCCGAAATGACTGTTCACTTTGAGATGCTCAGCTCCGAAGCTGTGCAAAATGGGACCTTGGTGTATTTTTTTTATTTTAGCTAGTGGTGAAAAATGTTTCTCACAACTCAGGCCCTGTGATATTAAAATTAAAATCTTCGGGGTTTGATTTTTTTTTTTTTTTTCATTTCTCTGATGGGAGTTGGCTGATATCTTTAAAAAATATTTTAGCCTAGAAGTCAAGGGATCATGATTAATTCTCTAATCTGCCACAGACTTCTTGTATAACCTTAGTTATGTCACGATTCATTTTTACCTTCTAGTTACCAATCTTTCCAGTAGGGAAAAAGATATTAAAGTAGTGGTTAAACAGATCAGCGGTTATAGGGGGCTTAGAAATTGAAGTTAAAGTGTCCAGATCAATTACTTAGATAGATATATTTTCAATTTCAGGTGTATGGTGGAGTTTTTTTTGTTTGGTTGTGTTTGTTTTGTTTTCTTGTTTTCCATAAAAGTACTGTCTTGGTTATCCTTAGTTTTATTTTCCAGTGATTGGAGGGAGAATATCTGTTGTTAGCCTGTGACAAGGTTTCTTTCCTGTTAGTCTAAAGAAATTTCTGAGCTTTACTGATGACATATTTTGGCAAAAATTTGTTTTCCTTACCCCCTCAACTTCCTTACATATTCTGTCATCGTGACTGCCTGTCAAGGCATCTTTATGCTAAAAGGATGACTAATGTGAAAGTTTCCATCAAAGCACAGTCTCACCAGAAGAACAGAAAATTTATCCAGTAGATGCTAGACTGGACTGTAAAGTTAATGGCCAAGCTCCTACTCCTCTGATGGGCATCAGAAGTGTGGCCAGCAGGTCAAAGGAGGTGATTCTGCCCCTCTACTCCACTCTAGTGAGACCCCACCTAGAGTACTGCACCCAGCTCTGGAGTCCCCAACATAAGGAGGACATGGACCTGCTGGAGTGTGTCCAGAAGAGAGCCACGAGGATGATCCAAGGGCTGGAGCACCTACCCTATGAGGAGAGTCTGAAAGAGTTGGGACTGTTCAGCCTGGAGAAGAGAAAGCTCCAGGGAGATCTTATTGCGGCCTTCCAGTACCTAAAGGGGCTACAGGAGAGCTGGGGAAGGACTTTTTACTGGGGCATGTAGTGATAGGATGAGGGGAAATGGCTTTAAACTAGAAAAGGGCAGGTTCAGATTAAACAGTAAGAAGAAGTTTTTCACTTTGAGGGTGGCAAGGCACTGGAACAGGTTGCCCAGAGAGATTGTTGAGGCCCCATCCCTGGAGGTGTTCAAGGCCAGGCTGGACGTAGCCTTGGGCAACCTGGTCTAGTGGGAGGTGTCCCTGCCTATGGCAGGGGGGTTGGAACTCGATGATCTTCAAGGTCCTTTCCAGCCTAAACGATTCTATGATTCTATGATTCCCTTGGACTTCAAAGAGAATTTGTATGACTGGATTGATTTTCAATAGCTAAAATCAGGTGGGATTTTTCCATAACAGTTCCATGGTTGCTTTCAGCCATGGGAAACAGATATGAGAGATCAGCTAATTTGAGTCTCAAGATCGTGAGCTCTTGTCCTCGTGGGGGACTTCAATTTGCCGGATATCTGCTGGGAATATAATGTAGCAGGGAGGGAACAGTCTAGAAGGTTCCTGGAATGTACTGAGAATAACTTCCTGACACAGCTGGTGAGAGCCAACTAGGGACGGTGCCCTGCTGGATCTGTTGTTTGTAAATAGGGAAGGTCTTGTGGGGGATGTGACGGTTGGAGGCTGCCTTGGGAACAGTGATCATGAAATGATAGAGTTTTCAATTCTGGGAGAAGCAAGGAGAGGGGTCAGCAGAACTGCTACCTTGGACTTCTGGAGGGCGGACTTTGGGCTTTTCAGGACCATCTCCCCAGAGATCTCCCCGGAACCTTCTCTTCTCCAGGCTGAACAACCCCAACTCTTTCAGCCTCTCCTCATAGGAGAGGTGCTCCAGCCCTCAGATCATCCCCGTGGCTCTCCTCTGGACACGCTCTAGCAAGTCCATGTCCTTCTTATGTTGGAGACTCCAGAGCTGGATGCGACACTCCAGGTGGGGTCTCACGAGAGTGGAGTAGAGGGGCAGAATCACCTCCTTTGACATGCTGGGCACACTTCTTTTGATGCAGCCCAGGATACGGTTGGCCTTCTGGGCTGCCATCACACATTGCGGGCTCATGTTGAGCTTCTTGTCAATCAGCACCCTCAGGTCCTTCTCCTCAGGGCTGCTCTCCAGCCATTCCCCACCCGGCCTGCATCTGTGCTTGGGATTGCCCCGACCCAGATGTAAGACCTTGCACTTGGCCTTGTTGAACTGCATGAGGTTGGCTTGGGCCCACCTCTCCAGCCTGTCCAGGTCCCTCTGGATGGCATCCCTCCCCTCCAGCATGTCTACCTCTCCAAACAGCTTGGTATCATAGGCAAACTTGCTGAGGGTGCACTCGACCCCACTGTCCCTGTTGCCAACAAAGATGTTGAACAGTACAGGTCCCAGTACCGACCCCTGAGGAACACCACTTGTCACTGCTCTCCACTTGGACATTGAGCCGTTGACCGCAACTCTTTAAGTGCGACCGTCCAGCCAGTTCTTTATCCACCGAGTGGTCCATTTGTCAAATCCAGGATATCGTCAAAGTCAGCCAAAGAGCCAAAGTTAGCTCTCCCAAAGTCCAGGGTGGTCAGTTTGCTGCACACTCTCCTCACTGCCTCGAGGATCTCGAACTCGACCATTTCATGGTCACTACAGCCCAGGCTACCCTTGAGTTTGACAGTCTACCAGCCCTTTCTTGGTAAGAACAAGATCCAGCATAGCTCCTCTCCTCGTTGGCTCCTCAACCACTTGGAGAAGGAAGTTGTCCTCAGTGCAATCCAAGAACCTCCGGATTGCCTATGCCTGGCTGTGTTACCCTTCCAACAGATGTCGGGGTGGTTGAAGTCAACCATGAGGACCAGGGTCTGTGAATGTGATGCAGCCCTTATCTGTCTATAGAGGGCTTCATCCACTTGGTCTTCGTGGTCAGGTGGCCTGTAGCAGACCCCCATTGTAATGTCCCCTGCACCCGATTTCCCTTTAATCCTGACCCATAGGCTCTCAGTTGGCTCGTTATCCATCCCTAGGCTGAGCTCCATGCATTCCAGCTGCTCGCTGACATATAAGGGAACACCGCCTCCTCGTTTCCCTTGCCTGTCTCTCCTGAAAAGCCTGTAGCCTTCCATGGCAACACTCCAGTCATAGGAGTCATCCCACCAAGTCTCTACGATGCCAATGAGATCGTAGCCTTGGAGGCGTGCACACATTTCTAGCTCCTCCTGTTTGTTCCCCATGCTCTGTGCGTTTGCATAGAGGCACTTCAGCTGTGTCTTCTTTAGGGCTGGCTTGGCTGGAGCAGCTGTAATTACTTTGCACTGCTCTCCAGGTGCCATTCCTTTGCCATGTATTAACGGTGCCTCCCCCTTGGCTCCTGTTGTTCCAGGAGCTCCTGGCTCGTCTACATAAGACTTTGAGCATGCTGCAGCTCACTAGCACGCTGTTCCTCTTTGCTTGGTATGGTATCCCTTGGCTTGTTGCAGGCAAACCCAATAATACCCCCATCAAGTCTAGTTTAAAGCCCTGTTAATGGGCCCTGCTAATTTTTGAGTGAAAACCCTTCTGCCCCTTTGAGTGAGAGAACCTCCGTCTGGTGCCAGCAGGCCTGGTGCCACATAGGCCATTCCGTTGTTGTAAAACCCAAAATTATGGTGGTGACACCAGCCACAGAGCCACATATTAACAGACAGCTCATCTGTTCCTTTCAACATCATTGCCTGCAACTGGAAGTAGGGACAAAAAAACCCAGCTGTGCTCCAGATCCCCGTACTAACTGTCCCAAGGCCCTGGTATCTCTTTTAATCATTTTTGCACTTCAATCTGCACATTTGTTGCCCCCCACGTGGAAGAGGAGCAGTGGGTAGTAGTCCGAGGGCTGCACCAGGATAGGGAGTCTCTGTGCTGTCCCTGACCCGTGCCCCAGGGAGGCAGCAGACTTCCCTGAGAGTGGGGTCTGCCCTACATATTGGGCCCTCTGTCCCCCGCAGAGCTGAGTCGCCCACAACTATAGCCCTCCTTTTCTTCCTTGTAGAGCTGGACTTAATGTGGTGAGTAGGCCTTTCCAGCCCTGGTGGCTCCTGTGATGTATTAGGACTGTCAGCCTTGTTGTCCTTAGGCTGTTCTACCGTGCCCAGGGCCTCATACCTGTTGTACAGTGGTACAAGGGGAGGAGAGGCGGGCAAGGAGGGGGTTCGCTTGCTGCCCCCAACAGAGACTTGCTTCCATTCACCATTTTCCGGTAGGCCACTGCCTTCCATGCCTTCAGCCTGGAAGGGAGAACACAGAATATACAAAACAGGTCCTTCCAGTAAATACACATCATATAATAATTTGGTGACAACCCCCCACCCTAGGAACGATGTGCTTTTTCCTGGCTTGTCACAAACACTTAGTGGAGGTCCAATACTGTGAAGGACAAATTTATGTCTCCACGTGCTCAAAGTGTTGATGCAGAAGACCCTGATTTTTCAGAAAGCAGACTACCTCGGCATGGCTCCAGCAATCTCATCTCTTATACATCAAGATCTGTGTGCTGACAAAGCTTCCTCACTATTGAGCAATGCCTGGAAATAGTAAAAAGCAGATGGCACTTCCTCACTCTCCATTAGAAACAAACAGCAATGCAGGAGCATTCTGTCAGTTTTTTTATTTTTCACTTAGACACTGGCACTGACTGTGAAAACCTGACTGAGGCTCCTTAGTGATTTGATATGAGTAAACGAAATGAAACCAGATTTCAGGCAAACTTTCCCATCTCGCTGAAGGGGAAGGGATCTAGTTAAACACATACACACACAACCCCTCTGGTTTGTTTTCGTTTCCATTATCCTTTCTAGAGATACTGAGACGATGTTGATTTTATTGCAAGAGAGTGCAAAGCTAGATCTAAAGGTTAATTAAGTGGCAAAAGTCTCCTTCACTTTAAACTTGTGCTCTGCAGCAGGTGCGGCACTGTTGATGTCACATTCTGCTCCACACACAGCTCCCTCCTGGGCAGCAGGTACCAAGCCAGCATTCATGGCAATACACCAGTGCCCTGAGCAATCCCATGTCCCATCCTATGGCCGTCCTTTGATTCATGCTCCAGCGCAACATGGAAGTCTCTCCAAGTCTATTCCCTGCTGAGGATCCAGGAGCAGGTGAAACCTTCACCACCAAGAGCTGCAAGGCTGACATGCAACACTGATAAGGTCCTCAAATATACAGCTGTCCAGTAACGACTAAGAAAAAAACACACCTTTTGTCATTTTAGTAGAGACTGAAACAACTTTTATTTCTAATAAATCTGGTTTTGTGCATTAGAAATATTCTCCATCATTCCTCCAAATGTCATCAATTATCCATCCCTATTACCCTTTTTTCCCCTTTTTTTTTTTTTCATTTAATGCCCCTCAGACATTGTCATTTCTCTTTTATTTATTTGAGAGGATTATTTCTGGCTTTTATGAGACAGTTTTATGAGACATGACCAGAATTATGGAACAGTTCTCAAAAATGCTACATTATGCCTGATGTGCTGTAATTAGATGACAACAAATGCAGCCTTTTATGTGTGTTAGCTAGCTTGTGAAGAAAACCAATAGCCTATTTATGAAGGTTTTTTATGTTTTTTTCCTGAAGCAAAACTAATACATAGCTTGAAACCCTTTGATTTATTTCAGTAGGCTTCAGACCAACATAAAAATCCTCAAAAAAATAGACATATTTCCATTTAACAGACTACGACATTGTGTACTTCCAGTAACTCATTTGCCATGTATTTAAATCCACACACCAACAAATCCACAAATCCACAAACAAACAAAAGGTAAATGAAGTCTTGCCTAGCTGTGACCTGTATGAATAAGTCTTGTAAACAGTGCGTTACCAGGTGGGTATTCAGCCTTCTTCTAGGGAAATATATATTTAAAAACCTGGTGGTGTACAGTTTATGGACAAGAGCTGGAAATATAGGTTACCTTTAAAAATACAGTGACTTTTTTTTTTTTCTTTTTGACTTTGGAAAAAAAGAAGTAGTGAGAAATGGTAGAAAACACCTATTTACAGCAAGACAAGAGGACACACATAGTTTTAGAGCGAAACAAAAAAAATCCAAACCAAACCAAACCAAAACATTTTTTTCTGATTAAATCTTTCTGGCTTGGGACAATCGTTCCCTGGCAAAAAAAAAAAAAAAAACCAAATAAATCTTAATTCTTAATCAGTATTGACTTTTGTCAGTAGTGACATTTACCTGTGAAGTTAAGCACAAGTGTATTGGCCCCAGGCATGAAGAAGTGGTCAGGGTATGGTACCCAAGATGTGCAGCTTCTGTAAGAGGAGCGGTGGTGGGGACCTTAACCAAAGAGTGTTTGTGCTCTCATAGTACAGCCTTGAGATCCCTTCATTTTCTTTTCCCATGGAAATGGAACTCCAGAATAAAGAGGAAAGGTTAAGAAGAAAAGTGCTGAAGCTGAGGCTGTGAACTGACGAATGTTTGTCTTCCCTTTGGGCTGTAAGTGCTTCACTGCCTTTTCTCTGACTAATGATGTCTCATAGCTTGAAGCAATCCCCACCATAATCCCTGGGCATTTTGCAACACCCTCCATGTTACGTCTCATGATTGGTGGAAAAGCTTAGAGTGATCCCCTCAGGTGCAGTCTGAGTCCACCTGCACTAACAAGCTGCTTCTTCAGTCCTTGCTGGTTGTTATGCCTTGATCGCAAATTTTGGAGCGTCTCAGAAGTCAGGCTACCTTGGTACAGCTCTGCTGCCTCCAGTTGTTGAGTGAGGTCAGTTTGTTCATCTACTTGACACACTCAGTTTTTTGGCGTCTAATCATTAGGGGTAGGATTTAGCTGATTTCACATTGTTCCTCTGTCACAGACTGGTTGAAGTTGGAGGGGACCACTGGATGCCATCTGGTCCAATCCCTTTGCTCAAGCAGGGCCACCTAAAGCCAGTTGCCCAGGACTGTCTCCAGGTGGCTTTTGACAATCTCAAAGAGCGAGACTCCACAACCTCCCTGAGCAACCTATTCCAGTGCTCAGTCACCCTCGCAGTAGAAGTGTTTCTGATGTTCAGACGGAACCTCCTGTGTCTCAGCTTGTGCTGACTGCCTCTGTTCCTGCCACTGGGCACCACTGAAAAGAGCCTGGCTACATCCTCTTTGTATCCTCCCTTTAGGTATTTATATACATTAAAAAATCCCCCCTGAGCCTTCTTTTCTCTTGGTTAAACAGTCTCAGGTCTCATTCTTTCTTCACAGGAGAGATACTCCAGTCCCTTGATCACCTTGGTGACCCTTCTTTGGACTGCCTTTGGTATGTCCATGTGTCTCTTGTTCCGAGGAGCCCAGAACTGAACATGAGACTCCAGAGATGGCTTCACCAGTGCTGAGTAGAGGGGAAGGATCATGTCCTTTGACCTGCTGGCAATACTTTACCTAATGCAGCCCAGGATAACCTTTACCTTCTTTGCCGCAGGGGCACATTGCTGGCTCACGTTCAACTCATTGCTCACATACTAAAGGAACAAGGTGTTGCAGCAACTGGTCTGTTCTTTCGATGTTGATTCCTCATAAATACCTGGAAAAGGGTTCCTTATGGAGTTAGGGAGAGAATTCCCAAAGCACGAGGTCGCATGAGTATTCAGCAAATAATCCTTAGCTGACGTTCACATTCTAAACCCTTAGGAAGGACAGCTGATTTAACAATACATGTCAGCACCTGAGTTATTCAGCACAGGTTCCCTTTGCAGACCTCATCAACAAAGTCACTGGAACTTATGGCCTGGTTCACCTCATGCAAAGGTAGATATTTAAATACGCTCAGAGAATCATAAGTTAAGGTACCTATTTGTGTGTAAGACAGTCTAGACTCTGTTGCAGATCCCTAAAGTTAGGGGAAGAAAATTCTACGACATACAGGGAAGGGTTATTTCATTTAGAAGGGGGTATAAATATTCAGGGCTTCATTAAGACATAGTAGTTTTGTCCTAACACTAACTCTGACCAAGCTATGCCCCACCTTCATAACTTGATTTTTCCTGGTGAAAACTGTTGATAATTAATTATTCGCTTTTTGTTTGTTTTGACTAAATCAGAGATTCTGAGGTATAAAACTGACACCACCACCCCTCAGATAAAACAAACCCTTCTTAAATGTAGTGTGGAACCACCTGAGTTTGAGCCTTTGTATTCTTCAGTTTGAACCAGCTTATTATTAGTACTGCCACTCTTCGAGGTAAGAAAATGCAACCTGCTGTCTCTTCATATTTAAGCCAATGAGATTTTGGGTTTGATTTTTCTCCAGATAGTTTGTCTCATGGAAGAATAAGAAGCAGGAGAAAGGGTGCTTTTTTGGTTATGAATCCAGGTTTTAATAGCTTAGTGTCTCATATTTTAAAAAAATAAACATTCTTTCATATTACTTCCAACTTTGTGTGCGTAATTCTCTCTTTCCTCTAAGGGCACTTATACTCCAAAGCCTACATCCATTACTCCAGTAAGTGCATATATTTATTTTCATGATGTCCTTGTCTTTTTTCATGCTCTTTGTGATGCATGAAAACCAATTTGCTACTTTTCTTCTAGATGTTAGCACATGCTTCCCATCTGCCCCTAGAAGTGATGATAAGAAAAAGAGTTAAGCAAGCGCTCCAGTATTTTATATATAAATTTTAACCATGAGTGAATTTGTTGCTTCTGAAAATAGAACGGCTATTAGCCGTGACTGCGGCTGAATGAAATCTCTGGCGGTGCTGTGCTTTCCTTGCACAGCTCAGCCTCTCAGATGTCTTCTGTGGGAATGGGCATTGGAATCCTGTAGGTAGACATTGAACTTTTGCGATTTCCTTTCCTTTGGCTTCCTCTCTGCCTAACAGGAGGTCTAACAGATTACACACACCAAACATCAATATTTTCCACAGCACAGGAGTCTCAGGACTCCTCCTGGAGATTCAGAAGCATGTGCTAGTAGTTCAGACAGGCTGGAAGAGTTAGTCCCCTGGGTCCCTTCCGATGGCTGGTGTAGGTATATGCCCCCAGATGAGATATTTTTTCATTGTAGCAGGATGACTTACTAAAAGCAGAACTTTTAAAATTAAAACTAGACCTCTGGCAACCTTAGTTTTGTGAAGAAGCTGAAAGGAATTTCTGATTTTTCCACTGAACTACTACCATTTGCTGAACTAACAGGAGCAGCAGAAATGTAGGCTCCTGAAAATCACTCTCTGCTCCTTTTCTTCAAAGGTAAGGGCAAAATAAGCACAAACGGCATTCCTTAGAATAATTAAAGCTTAGATTTGGTCTGCTGTCCCCACCTCACCCAACTACCTCAGCAGGCAGTGCCCACTTCATGGTGAACTTCTAGCAGTCAGGGTTTTGGTACAATCTGGAATCACTAAAATATTTTCAAAGTTGTCTTATAAACATCAACTCTTTATAAGCCACACAACTGAGAACCAGGACTTTTGGGAATTGAAAGGAAACACTGAAAAAAACACCTTCACTTGAAATGAAAATGATTTTGAGTTATATCTGTAGAAATAAGTGACTTCTGCATTCTTCTGCATTAATTTCATGGACTATTTTGTTGCCATGTGAATAAGCGATCCATGTGTAACTGTGCATTATAGGGGGAATAAAAAAGTACCTTATTTTTCTATTTTGATTTATCCTTTTAGACTATAATGATATTTGTATGTCATGGCCAAATCACAGCCCATTATGCAAATATTATCCAACCATATTTAAACAAGTTCTTGAGCTTCAGATCTTAAATTTGAGAATATTTTTATACTTGCACAGGTATCAACAAGAAAAAAATCCAGTGGAAGTTAGAGCTCTTTTCCTCATTGAACGAAACACATAGAATTTCAAATATTCAGCTACTGCATACTAGTGAATAAAGATGAATAAGCAAAACCTTAGATGTGGGGCTCTTTTTATGCTGATATTGTTGATTTCTCAGTCTTTAAAGATCTAGTGTGAGCCTATGTTTTCTTATGAAATGATTACCCAAATGATTTTAGATTTAAGTATTCCTTGTCCAAACCTTTGTTGCAGTAATTCCACTGAAGTCAGAGCAACTTCCTGCTATCGAAGTACAGCGATGCCCCACCACTTTGGGGGCATCAAGGATGGGTTTGGAAGGTGCGATGAGACTTTGTCTTCCCATTACCTTTCCCCTCTGCTGCCAATGAGCAATGACACTCTCAGAAGAAGTGATCAGGATGTGTTGTATCTTACAGGCTTGTAGGTCACGAAACCTAGATTGGCTGAATGAAATCATCTTGTGGGACTATCAGCACTGACTAAGACATTTGGGAGGAGTGTGCAAGCTCACTGAAAAGTAGTCACTTTCCTCTCCCAAATTTCCATAGTGTTTGAGGAAGATACATTTTTAAGATCAGAGGTATCTGTTTTGAGATTAAGGATTTCTCGGAGGCTGCCATTCCTGCCCGTTATGTTGGGACGTGAATCAACAACTCGTGAGTACTTACAAGGGAATCATCTAAAAGAAAGATTTTGATTCTGGGCCCATTTAAAGATATATGCCCTCTTTTCACTATGAAATCTACGTGTTCAAGGGTAGAATACCCTCTATTTCCTGACTAGACCAGGGAGTCAGCTGAAAATGAAAGAGGGATTTCAGGTCAGTATTACTACCAGGTGGGATGTAAGGAGTAACTCAGAACTCAGTACATTTCACAAAAAAAAATATTAATTGACTGACATTATTTTGCAAATAAGTACATTTTTATAGAATGGAATTAAAACAGGTCTTTGTTTCTCTGTCAGATTTTTTACATTTGTTATTTGTCCAAGTACATTTAGAAGCATAACTAATTTATGTCTTTTCTCCTGTTGTTGTTACCTTCTCTGAAAGCTTATATTGCCTCTGGGAGCAAAGCAAAAAGTTCTCCTGTTCTGCAGATGTGAATAGCTCCAATAAATAAACCCGCCTTTTTTGTTTGGCTTTAAAACTCATGCATAGCAATGCTATTCAGGGTGAGCAGCTGGTAAAAGCTAAGATTAAAATAAAGAGCAGCAAAGAGGAGTTTCAAGAAAACAAATGGAATTTAGAGAGTGAAACCATACTGCCAAAAACTTCAATATGGCAAAAGATAAAATGAACAGCATTTAAAGCACTGTCTCTGCGAAATATCTGAAGGATAGCCAGTCAACAGCAATGCCACTGTCATTCCGTAGAGTGACAAAAGTGACGATTCACTATCTGGTGACCACAAATGAATGTGAAATGAAACTTTTGTGTTCCAGACCTAATATTTGCAACACACAGATGCAGAGCTTCCTCGCTGCTGCTAGCAGGGTGTGCAGTACTTGTGCAGCACGGACTTGCATTGAATAATAAACCAAACAGCTTTGCATGGGCGAGAGGCTCATGTCAAAACATATTTTGTGCCACCAGGGAGAAATAGGTAGTCAAAATGCAGTATGACTTTCCACCAACAGCTGCATTAGACACGATGACCTCAAGGTTTGTTTTTGTTTGGTTTTTTTTTTTTTTTTTTTTCACGCAGAACTGATACTCTGTAACCGGGTAGATTCCTAATAACTATTGCTACTTGGAAGTAATTGAATAAAGAAAATTAGCTTCTATTCCTGCATCATCTGACTCCCAGTACCAGATCCAATTTTATTGAGCATCTATACATGTTTGCCTTTGTGTTTTTAGCACATTGATTATAGAATAAGTCTAGCCAACCCTGAAAGAAGGGCTGGATCCAAAACACACTGTAGTATTTATGTTGATTTCTGTCAGCTTTGGGTCAATATTTTCACAAGTGGTTGAAATTACTTCAGTAGTGTTCAGTGAAGAAGGATTTGTGGGGAGAGGCACATACCTTTTTATTACAGGATTCTTAAAAAGAATAATGACAGGAAAAAAAAAAAAAAAAGACGTTTTCAAGCACTGCATTCATCTTATCTTTGTCATAGAGTCACAAGTGGTCTTTTAGATTTTCAAACTGATCCAACCAGATTTTCAAACTGATCCAACCAGATTTTCAAATGGTGGCTAATGTCAGAGTTGATACAGAAAATTCTGTGAGACTAATGTACTGATGTCACAAAATTGCAGTTGAGTGCAATGGTTTCAAAATCTCTGACAATAAGAAAACTTTACCTTATTGCAATAGAGTGTCACAAATGTTAGTTCTTCTGATGAGTCCCTGTGATCTAGGGGATCTGCAATCTTGGATTTTCTAACCCAAAAAAGAATCCAGACTGTAAAATCTTCGATAGCTATGATTTAACCAATATGCCTCTTGGGAGTAGATGAGGAAAAGAAAAAGAAATATCTGTATTATCAGTTCTTGGATAGAGATGCAAGAAAACAAATATGCAGACAAAAGGAGGTTTCAGTAGGTATCTAAGCTATTTTTAGCTATTCAGTAACTGTGAATACTTGATCAACCAGGAAGTACCTACAAAGCATTATTGATACATCAGGATAGGATGAATAGTCATCTAGTAGTTGAGCACTCTCATTAACAATGTTGTGGCTATGAAGAAGCCATGACATTTCTAATGGACCAAACTAGACAGAAAATAGTTAAAAATTGCACAATAATTTTAGGAGAAAACAATAGATCTGAAACCTTCTAATTCTGTTCTGGAAGGTACAGAATCATTTAACAGTTCAAGGGTAGAGCTATTTCTTCCTTCTTCTTTGGCAACCCAGTTAACGTGTGAAAAATTAAATAACAGATTTTCCTCTGAAAGACAGATCTTGATAGTGAAATGCTTAATGGGTTGACATGGCCTCCTTATTCACATCCCTAGGCGTACCCTCATGCCACAGTAGTGTGACCAGCATTTCTATATAAATTGCTGAGAAGACTGAGAAGTAACACAAAATGAAGAGAAACAGGTAAAGTCCATCAAAACTACAGTCTAATCTTACTCTGGAAGTATGGATGAAGCACCACTATTTTCTAAAACCTGCACAAAATTCATTACTCTTTTGTTCTGTTTTAATTATTATTATTATTTATTAGTGGAAAAGGAAAGGAAAAGATTTTACTCACTTGCGTTTGATTCTGTGTTACTAGACAAGAAACAAAAACTTGGTTATCCATAGTTTTTTTGTGATTTTGCCGAGTCCTATGGCATATTGGAAAAATAAGGGGAACTCTAAAGTGGAAAATACAGGAGAATATATCATCTCTTACTGAAGGAACTTTCAACAAAGTGTAAAACATGAAAATAAAGTTGAATGTAGATAGAGAAACAGAGAGTAGAAGGAACTAATGGTATCACATTGGTAACCACAATTGGCAGTTTTATGTGCACAGAACCCACTGACTGTTTGAGGTGTGTGGTAAAGAAAAGATGTAAAGAGAGATGTAAAGGTGACCAACAATATAGAATCATAGAATGGTTTATGTTGGAAAGGACCTTGAAGATCATCGAGTTCCAACCCCCCTGCCATAGGCAGGGACACCTCCCACCAGACCAGGTTGCCCAAGGCCACGTCCAGCCTGGCCTTGAACACCTCCAGGGATGGGGCCTCAACAACCTCTCTGGGCAACCTGTGCCAGGGCCTCACCACCCTCACAGTGAAAAACTTCTTCCTAATGTTCAATCTGAACCTGCCCTCTTCCAGTTTAAAGCCATTCCCCCTCGTCCTATCACTACATGCCCTAGTAAAAAGTCCTTCCCCAGCTCTCCTGTAGCCCCTTTAGGTACTGGAAGGCGGCAATAAGATCTCCCCAGAGCCTTCTCTTCTCCAGGCTGAACAGCCCCAACTCCTTCAGCCTCTTCTTATAGGGGAGGTGCTCCAGCCCTCGGATCATCCTCGTGGCTCTCCTCTGGACACACTCCAGCAGGTCCATATCCTTATGTTGGGGACTCCAGAGCTGGATGAAGTACTCCAACATATAGCTTTGTTATTAATAATGGGAACCCCATCGCAGCTGAGACAGGCAGAAAAAAGTTTGAAAAGCCTTTGGGAATTAAATAATAAGGTCATTGAGTGTGACCTAACTAATTTAGTTTGATGTTAACAGCTTATTAGTAAATTGAAGAGGATGAGTGAGCTTCATAAAAGACATTAGAAACAAACCTCAGGTGAGAGGAAATGGGATGATGTAGCAGAATAAGAGAGAAAGCAGCCTCTGCTGGGTTAAAGTGAGATCAACATCAAAGAAAAAATACAGTGGAAATCAGACTGTGAGAGGTCAAGAACTTGAGTAAGATTTTCTTGTACACATAAAAGTTAATGTCTTCAAAGATGATCAGAAGGATTTAGAGATGAAATCCCCTATGTTGACGGACACTCCTAGTTCAATGGATTGATGGATCAGTGTGATAGTTATATATATTTATTGGTTAACAAAGAAAATAGTGCAATGAATCAGTGAAAAGACTAGAACTCTGTTGCAGCCCTTTTGGGCTTGAAGCATCAGACAAGATTTCCTTGGAAAACAGAGACCACAGAAGGGATTTGATTAATCTGACCTCATTGACACCTAGGGTACAGGTATCCAGACTGTAGAGTTTGGGAACCCAACTGGTCACCCAGGCTTCCCTGTGAAAGTGAGGACATAACTATCATAAAAGGGTAGAGAGAGAGTGAACAATGATCCCCTGAAAGATATGAAACATGCCTAGTGGAACTAAAAGATGGGAAAAGAAAAACTCATCGATCTTAGGAAGGGAAAAGTTGAAGAAAAAGTGCCCGATCAGCCCTAGAGAAGATGGCTGACAGGTGAAGAGAGATGACTGAATATACACATTCTGATTTTTTTGTCAAGGAGACATGAGAGAGAATGGTGAAAGAAGTGAGCGTGAAACAAAGAACAGAGGTGAGGGAGGCTAAAATGGAATTAAGGGAGAGGAACTCCAGGGGGCAGCTGCAGACAAAGAAAGGGGGAAATGATAGTCATTGGAAATGAAAATGGATACTATGGATTGGTTTTAATTTAATAAAAGAGAAAATTTAATTTAATAAAAGAGAAAATTCTCACATTGTCGAGGAGAAAACAAGAGCACAGCTGCAGTTTAAAATCAAAGCTGGGGTCATAGAATAAACACAGAAAAAAAGCAAGGCCAGTAGGAAGTGCGTGAATGACCGATTTGTTTTTTTGGATGAAGAAAGAAGAAGGAAGGAAAAGTTTTGATGGGAGAGAGTTTTGAAAGGGTGAGGTGGAAAACTAAAGGCATGTTTTGTAGAAAAATACGAAAACAGGGAAAAGGAGGTGGGGGTGTTGAGGCACACACGTAAAGTCTATATGAAATTAATTACACAGGAAAACAAAAAAAAAATCTTGCTCTAAATTTTCTCATTCTTTGGTTTTTTTTGGTTTTTTTTGTTTTTTTTTACTTGGAATAGGTTCATCACTTCTGTAATGATCCTGATCAAATGGATGCAATTTTCTAGATTGTGAGCAACAAATTCACAATGTCAAGGAGTCTTTATATTAAGCAGCTACTGAAGACTTCTTCACCAATGAAAACACCTACCCAGCTTGCCATTGTGCATGGTGCTGGAAACACACCAAGCAGCGGGTACTGTATTATCTTGAAGATTTCAGGTCAGAAATAGTACGTATACATCTCGTGGGACAGCCATATAATATCTGCTCAACAGGGAATAAAGGAAGAGGGAAAAGAAGCCGAAAATAAGGGCTGATTTATAAAAGGAATAGTTCTTCTGCACAACCTACTGTCAGGGAGTTTCATAATCCTTTGCGGGTAATAAACCATCAGATGTAACAGTATTTCTCCAAAAGAGACAAATGCAATTCTCATGCTGTAGGTACGCGGCCACTTCAATCCAGACCAAGCTGGTGCTCTGCATGGAGCTTTTATGCTACACTAGCAAGCGTGTGGCTGCACAAAGAAACAGATTAGAGATTTTATCAGCTGGAAACTAATTGACTTCGTGTATGTGTACTTCTCTCCTGAACCAATTCCTCTGTCCTGCTGCAGAAACACAAGTGCTGGTGTAGGGGAGGTGAGGAAGTGGTCCTGGATACTTTTCTCCTGTCAGACCACTAACGTATGCCACAACGATGTCCAAATTTGAGGCAACCATGGGATTTGGGCCTATTATTCTTGAATTTATCTAGTTACAAGGGAGCTGTACTGTACGTGGAGGTGGAAGACACAGGAAGGTTTGGGAGTCAGGTTTCTCTTGAATAGTAAAAGAGTCCTTAAGTGCTCACCTGATTTTTCCTTGGCTGGTGAGAAAAACCTCATTTTATCCTTGTTTTGCACCAGGTTCTTATTCAATGTTTTTTGGCTTTGTTTTCTTTTACTACCCTTATTAATGTTTGCTTTTCCCTTCAGATTCTTCCGTTCTGTTTCAAACAACAGGTGCAATTGAAAAAGACCAAATGAACAAAAGGGTTATTAAGTGAGAAAAGATAGGTCTATTTGTTTTGTTCAGGCCTTGAATAAACAGAGGTTGTAATGAAGAATAAAGCAATCGATATGTCCAGGCTGAAAAAAAATCTGCACTGGTTTTACAGAAATAGGGTCAAATATTGGTACAAAGAATAATTCTGGAAATTGGATTGCTTTTTTTTTTTTTTTTCCCCTTTTTTCACTCTAAATAGTTGTTATTCTAAAATTTTTGCATTCATGATTATTATGTCCCAAGCAAATTGGAGCCAAGAGAAACACTGAACTAGTATGGGCTGTTTAGGTCCTTTCCCTTCAATTTCTCCAGCAGGGAGCACATAATAGTTGTTCTGCAGGTGTGGGGGCATGAGCAACAGTGAATCGAGGTATGCTGAATTTCAAAATTGCTGAATTTCAAAATCACTCAATAAGGGGCTTCACTTTTGCGCAAGTTAACAGCAGGGAGTTGTTACTTATAGATGATTTCAAGTGGAGTAGATGAGACATGAAAGAGATTTTGTGTGGATTTCATGTTGGTTTTTTATGCATTCAAAAATGAAAAAAATCCACCCCTTACTGGAGAAGAAACAATTTTAAAATGGAAAAGAGGAAAAAAACTCTGTGCACCAAAGCAAAATTAGCATTTTTTTTCCTTCCACACGCTAAAGCTTGGAGGACCACAAGAAGTTGCCACCTTTGTCCCTTCTCATCAGGCAGGAACAGCTACTGAAAACATTCTTGGCAGATTTGCATAACCTATTCTTAAAATCCTAAAATCACTCCCTGGATTAACTCTCTGCAGTGTTGCAAACTGTTGGATGACCCAGACTCTGAATCCCAAACCATGCATTATTGTCAATAAATTACTGGAGCACTGTTGGCAAAAGCTTAAATGAACGTCTGCATGATCCCGCTTCCCAAAGCTTGTAGAGCAAAAGGCATTAAGTGCTGACAAGCTGGAGAGAGTTCACAGAAGGCCAACAGCTAAACACAACGTTCGGAGATGGAATGGTCTATTAGGATATATGTATCCACGTCCCTGACAATACAGTATCTTTTTCTTTAGTTAGACACAATTTGCAGCATAATTCTAAAAATCTTTAAATATTAGATTCTCTCCCCACATTCCATTGCATCTGTTGTTTATCTAAGCAGGATGTTTTACCTTCTCAGTCACTCCTTTCTATACCCCGTTTGTTTTTTTTTCCTTTCACCTATTCCTTCCTATATTTTCTATATTTTGTCAATATCATTCAGTGAAACACTTCAGATGCTTCACGGGTAATGATAAATATAGTTTCATCTTTTAATCTTGGCAATGTAGTAGGACCAAAAATATATATAATTTGTACTGCCTGTTCCAAAGAAAATTATTTCATCATTTCCATTTTTATACTTGGAAGGTTCATTCACGCTGTCAGGGCTAGAGAACATTTAGATAGAGGTGCAGACACAGTAATAATCCAGGTGTGTTTTAAGGATGTTGGTGACAAGGCCATAAATGAATTAGTGTCATCGTTATCATTGGGTTCTTTATAATCTGGTTTAAAAACCTGCTAAGAAATACTAGATCCCACACATACACAAAATAGGAATCAGTTCATGCCCTGAAGAGCTTCTTGGTATCGTTAATGGATTTACTGTATTGACTGTTAGATTTAACCTTCTGAAGTGATGCTGTTTACTTGTCTTTCCCGGGATCTCAAGAAAGGTTCTGAATTCACAGGTTTAAGCCCTGGAAAGCTCATACTCTTTAGGCTCCACTGAGTCAAATTGATTAAATCTCCTTTGAATAAAGACCCAATGCACAGAGAGGGACCTACATTCAGGTTCATTAATCTGCAGTCTTAAATTTAGGTGTCTTGACCATCAAGGGGATTCCTACCCTGAATTACCAGTTGCTTTGCTTCAAAAAAAGCATTTTAAGACTTTAAGCTGAATTACAGAGGCAGTTTCTTCCTGGTTTTATTTTGTTTGTTTGTTTGTTTGGTTTGGGTTTGGGTTTTCTTTGTTTTTTTGGGGGGGGTTGGTTTTGTTGTGGGTTTTTTGTTTTTTGTTTTTTTTTTTTTTGCATACTGCTATTAAGTTCCCAGCCATGAAGAGAAGAGGTGCACTGTTCTAAGAAAATATTCAAAATTTACAGCCAACCTTGAGGAACTAGAAATACTTACTAGAAATACTCCAATTATAAAGGTTTCTTGGAAATTAGAGACTACAGCTGCTTACTGGAAGTTTACCTGTGCCTGAATACACTGACAAATTCCCTTGCCCTTCTCTTTTCTAGATGGGATTTGGGCTGACTGACAGCTCTCAAGTGTTGCTGCTGTCAGCTATAAAGGTGATTGCAGTACATCAACCACAATCAAAAAGTAGAAGCTCACATTAATGTGTGTTCTTGGTGAAACTGCAATGTCTTAGTTTAACACTACTTTCTACCTTCAGGAGTCATTTTTACCTATGCAAATCAGTACCAGGGTATTTTGCTCCATCTTTTAATTCGAAATGAATCAAATTTTCATAAGTCCAAAAGGTCAAATTCACAGGAGAATTGGGTCTTTTTTTTTTTTTTTTTTTTCTCTTTTAAATTGTGGGCCAAATTATGCTCCTGTGAAATAAATTTTGAAAAAGTCTACATAAGACGTTAAAACTTTTCTCCATATTCAGCTTTCCAAATTTCCTTACAGGAGCAAAGGGTGAAAGGATTTACAAACGTATAAAGGTCTCAGCCACTTTTGCACCTTTTTTCAAGCGGAAATTTCAGAGGGTGGCAGGAAGAAACAATACACCGACTTCTCCATTTTCACCTTTCTACCTGTGGACTTCTATTCTCAGGGCTGAGGGTTAGCGAGAAAAGGAGAAACAATACAACTAATGCTTCACAGTGTTTGGTCAGATAACTGGCCTTGTGGCAGGTTCTACCCAGGCAAAAGAGGGACCAGTTTTTCTATGGACCTCACCTTGTTCTCAGTGGAAGCTCTGAACATTCTGCTCCTCACAGTATTTCTTCATATGCGCTGTTGATACTTATATATTTACTGATGAAATAGATTCAGGCTGGTACTTCTAGTGGGTTACCTAGAAATGATTTCTCATTTAATAGAAAGATAAAGTGCCTAATGTTGTGAGATACTCCACGCTGACAGAATGTGGGAGACTTTTTGACCCAATATGTATTGCCTGAAGGTCTTAAGATTTTGACATCATTTACCCCTGTACTCGGCACTGGTGAGTACTGTGTTCAGTTTTGGGCTCCTCACCACAAGAAGGACATTGAGGTGCTGGAGTGCGTCCAAAGAAGGGCAAGGGAACTGGTGAGGTGTCTGGAACACATGCCTTATGAGGAGGGGCTGAGGGAACTGGGGTGGTTTAGCCTGGAGAAGAGGAGGCTGAGGGGAGACCTTATCGCTCTCCACAACTACCTGAAAGGAGGTTGCAGAGAGGTGGGAGTCGACCTATTCTGTTAAGTTACAGGTGATAAAACAAGAGGAAATGCCTTCAATTTGCACCAAGGGAAGTTTAGATTGGATATTTGGAATAATTTCTTTACTGAAAGGGTCATCAGGCATTGGAATGCGTTACCTGGGGCAGTGGTGGAGTCCCCATCCCAGGTGGTATTTAAGAGTCATGTAGATATAGTGCTCAGGGACGTGGTTTAGTGGTGGGTTGTCACTGTTAGGTTAATGATTGGATTAGATGATCTTACAGGTCTTTTCCAATCTAGAAGATTCTGTGATCTCGCTTTTTATTCATTCAACTAGGAGGAGTTCACTGAAAGTATAACTTGACAGATAATCTTATATAGCTGTTTACTTCTAGAGTAGGAGATTAAAACAGACCCACAATTGTACAAATTTGAGTATTAACGGGTCTCTTCTGCAGCATACGTCCTCCTCCACAGGAGGATTTTTACTGAATAAGGTTAAGTTCCCTCCAGAAAAAATGTCTTACAGTGGAAGTTACATTTTCAAAAGTGTACCTCATCACTACAACTCTCAGGATCCATTTCCGAAATTATTTCAACTGATTAAAGTTATGTAATTGCTCCGCTTACATTTATGGCTTATGTCATCTTATAAATTTCCTGAGGTCTTTAGGGTGCTCAATGAGTGAGTAGGCAATTTTCTACACGTATATTTTAAGTCTTGTATTACCCTATTCTGATCACGTTCAAAGCTGCTTCCATAGCAACACCTAAAAATATTATTCATTTCTAAAAATAAGGAAGTCTTTTAGTCTCTTAACACATGTAATTCTCCTTTTGTGACAAACAATGTAGTCACTCTGTTATAAGAGCTAAACTTTGGAAATGTTGTCATCAGTTTTGAAGAGATTTAAGTAACTTCCCAGATAGTTTCACTGACAAAACTACCCTTAAGCAGTGACAAGAATCTTTTAAATCTGGCAAAATATCCCCCCTCTAGTAACATGGGAAACCCTGTAAGTACTTACAGAGATGAGTTCATCTAAATTAAGAGATGAACGCTCTTCCTATTGCAGTCAGTGGTAGGTCTCAAAAATGGAGCGGGACGAGGAGGTGGGGCATGAAATGCATGCAAATAACAGTCCAGCTTTTTGCCGTGGAAGGCAGTATGAACCAGACCAATGGGATTAAAAGTTTTAACTGTTTTATGAAGACCACAGATGACCAGAAGACCCATGGGTTGAAAACAGAGAGAAGCATAGTCCATGCAAGTATCAGTTATAGGATCTCAGCTCAGGGATTTTGGTCAACATTCTCCATTCCAGTAATTAACTACATTGTTCTCTCTTCAGCATGTATATTTTGGAGTTGAGATGCAGTCCTACAGCAGGTCACTGGGAGAAGACCATTGCACTTTCAGTTTTGCTCTCACTTCAAAGCTTCAACCCCCTTGGAGCGGGGAGGTTGGACCAGGAGACCTCCAGAGGGACCTTTCATCCTAAACTATTCCTTTATTCTAACTTTGTTACTTCTCCAAAGCCCAGAGATGAATGGAATTTTTGTGGGAATAAGGGTAACAGTTTGGAGGTTTTCGGGAAGGAACTCCTGAAATGGAATCCAGTAGAGTCTTGCGTTGTTCAAGGCTGATGGATCCTCCAATGGCTTTGGAAAGGGGAAGATTATGGGCATGCTCTGGGGAATAAAATCATAGCTCAAAGGGACCGGTCTTTGAAAGCATGCAAGTTAGCTGAAAACAATCACGTGATAAATGTTCTCCAGTTTTGCTATCCTCAGTCCAGAGGTATCCAACTCACCATTTACTGAAGAGACACTACAGCTGGTCTTGCACACCTCTGTAGAGTTAATGCAGTTTTGTTCTTTCCTTCTCACAAAGGATTTTGGTTTAATGGTCTTGATATGGGAGGGTGGTCGTGGATCAGGTGATCTCTTAAGTTTCCTCACTCTCTTAGGCAGAGAATTAGTTAAAGGGAACTAAGCACATTAATGACAACCAAATATTTTACAGCTGCCTTCTCTCCTGACTGTTAGGACAATTCACTCATGTAAAAGGACAAGTTGTTAGAATGAATATAATAATGTAATATAAGGTCAAGAAATGTTTCCTGAAAGCAAAAACTTTACACTACAGAACAATCTTTAACAGGAAATTTATGAGTCTCACAGATTTGAGAAACTGAAGCCTGCTAACCTTGGAAAAGTGCTCTTAGAACTTGTGGTGTCGACACAATGGCCTGGTAATATTTTCTGTAGAGATATGTACTTTATGCTGTGGCAGAGTAATGAGAATGCTTTTTCTGAACGTGAGATGCTGCTTTATAGTGGCCCTTAGTGACCAGGATATGAGAGGACTTTGGAATAAAGTGGATTTAGGACAGGAACAGTGTGTTTGATGACTCCCTCTCTTCAAGAAAAAGAATGATGTTTTCAAGGCAACTCAGGCTTGAAGCACAGACTGATCCATTTTCTATTGGGACTTTTTAAAAGGTACAAAATTTCAAGTTACCATTGAAACTGAGCAATGTGAGAGGTTTGGTCTCCCATGGCAGTGCATGTTGAAATGTAGCATGCTCAGATTCCCTGCAATTCGCTCTAAATCGATCGCTATAGCACTACTAAATTCCTCTTAAGAGTTCTCTCTACCTTTTCACATCTATTATAACACCCTGTCTCTCATGTCCCTCATCTCTAGAGCAATACCCTTCCTTGTTTTCTGTCTTCCCAAGCTCCCTCACTCCCTTCATGATGTCGCTGATGCTCAAGCATCATCTACTGACCTTTTTGAGCAGAAGGGCAAGAAACGACAGTGCTGGTTGACCAGCTGGCCAGGGACCCATAGAGATCGTCTCTACTCTGCACCGCTGACATGAAATGACACCGGGGCTATCTGCAATTCCTGCATTGCGTGTCACACCGATCTTTTTTGTGTCAGAATGTAATGCCTTTGAGATTCTGATACGTTGCTAAATTTGTCTGAAATTGGCCACTATTAGGTGCAAACGGATTAAAATCTACACAGACAAACAACATGATTGCATATCCCGTATTTCTTTGTAAAGCTAAGCCATGCCCTGCCCACACACAAATAGGCACACACAGATTTCTTTTTCAGTAAGAAACACAGCTGTCTGGCAATAAGTAGGTTAGTGGTAAATTGTGACTACTTTTTCAAGCCGGTTTTAAAAATGTTCATCTTCCTCTTCTGGGCTACAATATCCCATTAGTTTTGTAACCTTATTCTCTCTACTCGTTTCTCCCAGCGCTATCTCCAACTTCCCTTTATTCCATCCATCTGTTATGTCTTAAAAGGTCTTTATGGTAAGGGCAGTTATTCATCTGTCACAGCAGGTCCTCAAAGTGGGAAATGCCTCAGGCTGATACCTCAGTATTACAACAAGATCCTGAGTATAATTTCTAAGAGCAAAAGACTTCTTTAAGTATATATCAGAATCCTGACCTCTGAGAATTTGTAAGTGATGCTTCATGAAGCAATTCATGTAGAGGAGGTGTGACAGTTGTTTTCTTTTTAATTTTTTTTTTTTTTCTTTTTTCACTCCAAAACCAAGTAAACCTATCCTGGCACCTCTCAGGGTAAGACAGTTTCACCTGAAAGCACAGAGCATAGTGCTACTGTGCTTAACAGGCACTCTCTTGTTATATCCCTTACATTGATCATGAGCCAGGCTAGGAAGCAGGGAGTAAACATTTCCACCATGACTGGAGACACAATGTTCAGAAAGCTTTGTTTGGCATGTTTTTATAGATTTGTGGAACAGTCAGTCCTACTGCAGTGCTGTTGTCAGTTATTGATATTACCGTTTAATACACTTCACTAATGAGTGGAACTGCAACCTTAATCACCACTAGACAAACAAGTGACCAAAAAAAGAGAAGACAGCACCTGACTGGAATGTGAATTCTCTTAGCTGGGCTCACCATTCATCTTGTGGGGTAACTGACACTCAAAGGTCTATAATGGCGTGTGAATAAAATATTAGAAAGTTGAGCAGATGAATCAATGTTAGGTAGATAGAACAGAAGGGAAATACATACATACTATATGTAGAAGGTTTGTGCAGATTTTTAAATACTGCTTTTGATGGGTGAACCGTTGGCAGGGCTGCAGGGAAAGAAAGATTACTGGTTTATAAGACTGAGAATCTAAACACATGCGCCTACTTTCGCATTTGCAAGGTGTTTTCTATGCACTGGTGCACTCATGTAAAGTGCTGTTCAGCTGCTTGTGGCTGCATTTCATCACAGGATGAAGTGGTGCTCATTTGTAAGATGGATTATTCTGTCATGTGTTAACAACACTGCAGTGGTGAAGGGGGCTTGCCAGACATTTTCAGCTGGAACCACTCTTGGTAAGGACTGCTTTCTGTGGAAAATGGAGATTTTTTTAATCAACTAGCCAAGTGGCTGTCAATCAAAGTAATTTAGCTAAATGTTCTTGATTGGTTCTGGATGTTATATTTCAGCTTTACTGAGATCTCCATTCTCTCTATAGAAAATTTTTGGGTGACAAACCGCATATATCATGGTATAAATCACAAGAAGGGACTCCTATGAATCATATTCTCCCTTATCATGAGTCAGAAAGCAAATTTTGGCCAATGAAGATGCATGATTCTGTAAGTTCCAGGTTCAGTAACAATTCCATTGTTTCTTAAATCACATAGTCCCCCAAAAGATGTCAGTGCATATTTTGTGGGAGTTAGAGTGCAGTGGATGAGTTGTCTGACCAATTGGACAGGACTTTGCATCCATTTTCTTCACACAGTGAAGACTGAATCTGAGTCTATGCAGGGAAACTCAGAGAAATGAAAGCTCAGGGACTCAAGTCTAGACAAATTCTTAATGAATACCTTAAACATGACCACATACTTCAGCGTATTAATGTGGAATTCTGGCTAGCTTGTGAGAGAAAGGATGGTCCTTGGTAGGGTGGCTGATAACACCAAAATGATCTGAGGACCAGTTCCGATTTCTTCCACAGACTTCCCCTATAACCTTGAGAATGGGAACTGACATAGGAGGAATGACTGACTTTTGGAAGACCCTCGCCTTAGCTCCTGAATTCCCTTTGATGTTTCTGGGTAAGGGTCAGAACCACCACACTACTGGCTTTTCTCAGGCAGACCTTTCCTCTTGGTTTTCAATGAAAAACTTTTGAAAATCTTGGGTTTACCCAGATGCCGAATGGAAATTTTTTCATATTCATAAAATGTTTCCTGGGATGTTGACTGTCATTATTTTCTATCCCATGGTCAAAAGCTTCGTGGTGATATACACACTTATAAAAGAAAAGGTGACCAGTTGGATAAACAAAACTGGTTCTGAAGGAATTGCACCACTTTTACATGAGAATAATTGTAAATAGGATTTGTGGCCTGTAAATTTCCAAAATATTTATTTTTTCATCCATAAACATAAGCGATTTATTTAGTTGATAAATAGTTCACCATAACCGTACTGTTCTTAGACTAGTCGCCCCCCAAATTAAGGATTATCCATCCCAGAGGGATCAAAATGCTTGGAAATTCAGTGGAAAGCTTGTCAGTCAGTTATATTTACTTCGAGTCATCAGGCTGGCATTTTGAGCTGCCAGCGAAACAGAAATGGAGGATTAGAATGACAAACGGGCTCACATCTGGGAAGGGTGGAAACCACTTACATGCTTGCTTCTGGAGATGACTCTGCTCTGGTAAGCTGTCAATGAGTCACTCTAAATGTACCTACCTTTCTTTTGGGGTAGACAGAAGGGTCTGCATTTGAAAATTTCTTTGGAAATCAAACCAAGAGAGAAGGTGCTACGGTACAGATACATAAAACACTGTTGGTTATTCATACTAAATAAAACCTGCTACTTATTCCTTTCCATCAGAAAGAGATGACAATTGCATAAGAATCCTGACCAATACATCCAAAAGACACTATAAGCACTGCAGTTTTTGGCTGTAGAATTTGACCGGATTTTAAAAGGTGAATGCTGTCAAACACTTGAGAGCATCTTCAGATATGTATAGTGGGTTTCCAAAATCTGTGTCTGTTTTTTAAAACCCTGTCCAAATAGGAGATGATGTGAGTCAAGAAAGCACCTTATGGTACAGCTTCGTATAATCTCTCATTTCTCTCACTCACATGTTTAACCCTAATCACATGAAAATATTTTATGGAAACATTAATAGATCATTGTTCAAATATGACAATGTGCAAGTGTTTGTGAGTTGGCTTTTCTTGGCATGTTTAACATGTCACTACAATAATTCTATAAAACACGGCAGCAATTTTGCAGCACATCGTTTCCCAAATCATCAGTCTGACACTTAAAACACTCTGGTACTTTACAATATCAAAACCTTTTTTAATGTAGTGCATTGTGAAATATCGTTTATATTTCGCAGCATTTCAATGGGGGGGGCAGGTTGTAAAAACTAAAACTAAAAAAAAAAAAAAATCAGTTCCTTCAGGCAAATAAGTTTTTTAAAGAAAACAAGACAGCTGCAAATTCAGGAAATCAGCAGCAATTGTATTCATTGTCATAGTTGAAGTAATATTATTTTTGACATTTCAATGCATTTTCATTTGTCAGGAAATTTCCATACTGTTGGATAGTGATAGGTTAATAGAGAGAATCTTTTTCACTCCAAATAAGAGAAATGGATTACTCTCTCTTTTGGTTCAGAAGGGCTACAGGGTAACGGTCAAAACAGATGAAGCTAAAAATTCACTTCTGGAAGCAATCACTTATACTATACAGCAAAAATCCTGCCTACCCTCATAAATCTGTTCCAAGTTAACTAGTGTTGCTGTGGTATAGAGCAGTTTCTGTCTGCAAACTACATTGCTACCAACCGCAGCTTTTCGTGGACATTGTTGGAACCAATTTTCAGATAGCTTTATCAAGATATGGAACGTGTCAGAATGAAACAGAGCAGCTGTGAAGACAACCCTATAGTTATAAATGAGTTGTGTATCCTTCTATTCTTCTCACTCCTAAACCGCGTATTTTTGGTACCTTTTTAGTTCTATGAATATACCTGTTGGTCTTCTGCGGCTTCATATTTATCTCTATTAAACATAACAGAATCACACAATAGTTGAGGTTGGAAAGGATCTCTGGAGGTCTCTCATCCAGCCACGCCAATCAAAGCAGAATCTATTAGGTCAGGTTGCCCAGGGCTGTTTCTAACATGGTTTTGCGTATCTCTAAGGATGGAAACTCCACATTCTCCCTGGGCAACCTGTTCCAGAGTTTGATAAGCCTCACAGGAAAGAAGGTTTTCTTACGCTGAAGTTGAATTTTCTGTAATTCAGTTTGTGCCCATTGCCTCACATCCTGATATATCTCCTGCCCAGTTTAGTTCCAACGCTCAGCAGGAGCTGTTCTTCACGTTTCTATGTCACAATATGTTGTTCATGGTCATGTCATACTTCTGTCACGTCATAGCTCAGCAGTAATATGTTGTGCTTCAGTCATGTCTTATATGGCATTCCTGGACTGTCCACTGAGTAGAAGTGTCATAAGTATTTTTTTAAAGACAGATTTTAAAATACCAACAGGAATTATATCCCAGACAAGCCAGCCAAGTAAATGTATTTCTACAGTAGCTACAGTAACATTATCCATTTCTGTTGATTCATAAATGTTAAAGCTCCCCCATACCTCCCCTTTTAAGCCAAATACAGCGTTGAACTTGACAGCTTTCTCATCCCTACTGTCCTAACTTGCAGTTCGTTTGCCTTCCTGCCCAAGGCGCCCCTGCCTGCAGGCAGAATTGCAGCAGATCTTTCCAGTTTGTCCACTGCCTTTCTGAAGAGAGAATTTTTCAGCCATGCCCGAGGGTAGCACTGCGTTTACCAGCCCGTGTTCACTATATGCTTACTAGTGAGTCTCTGATGCTGCCACCCACAGTCCTGCTCACAGTTATTAAATCTTTGCTTCAGAGAAAAAGAAGGCGTCTTGCTTGCAAGTTCACCAAAATCTGGGAGCAATTTATGCTCATGCACTGAGGGAAGTAACATGTTGCCCCTGCTTGCATGGAGATGACAGTTTACTGTTCTTTTTCCATTCTTTTGTTGTTTTTTTATCCCCACAAAACAGCTGAGAAAGATCACAGCAACCACAGACTGGAGTGCTTATATTGACCAGTTGGCCAAGCCTTATTACAGGAAAAGAGATGAAACAATAACATTTTCAAAGCCAAACTTTTCCACGTCCCTGAAAAAGGAAACAATGATTTAAGAAAAGAAACAGGGCCACTGAAGCATGAGAAAAAAGAAGAGGACAAGAAAAACGGCTGGGGCCTTGGAGACAAAGCTCCTCGGGATGAGAGAGAGGAAGGAGGTAAATACCTGGGCAAAGACAGCGTCGAGGGGCTGCTGCACTACCTGAGCACTGAAAAGTTCCCGTGAGTAAATATATCCACTTTCTTTTCAAAAACACTTGGATTCCTGCTGCCCATTTTCTAACCCTGCTGGGCAGATTCCTTCTCAGACCGTGGTCTATCTTGGGGAAATAAAAGCAATTCAAATGAAAGGATTATTTGGTTAAAATTAGTGCTTGCCTGACATTCTGGGATACAGCCTTCACCACAACAGCTCCATTGCAAATTTCCCTCTCTCAACAAAACAAGGATTTTTTTTTGCATTCCTTTGTTTTTTCATGTTGACTTGGAGAAGGGGTGGGCTCGCAATTCCTTTAAATTTAACTCACCATTAAGTTCATTGAAATGATTTTAGGTTCTCTGTTTTCTAACTTAAACCATTGTAGTGTATTCCTACCCTGTTGTAAAATCCAAATCTAAACATGAGTTATTTATACTCATGTTTATACTACTTTATATTTATACAGGCTGAGAGAGTTGGGGTTGTTCAGCCTGGAGAAGAGAAGGCTCCATGAAGACTTTATAGCCCCTTCCAGTATCTGAAGGGGGCCTACAAGAAAGCTGGAGAGGAACCTTTTATAAGGGCATGTAGTGATAGGATGAGGGGGAATGGCTTCAAACTGGAAAAGGGGAGATTTAGAATAAATATTAGGAAGAAATTTTTCACTCTGTGGGTGGTGAGGCACTGGAACAGGTTGGCCAGAGAAGTTGTGGCTTCCCCATCCCTGGAGGTGTTCAAGGCCAGGCTGGATGGGGCTTGGAGCAACCTGGGCTGGTGGGACGTGTCCCTGCCTATGGCAGGGGGGTTGGAACTTGATGATCTTCAAGGTCCCTTCCAACCTAAACCATTCTATGATTCTATAAACCATTGCTTAAACTCCACACAGCAATTCTTGCAAAGAATACTGAAATCTCTGCATGAAACATAAGGAAATTTTTGACTCACGATCACATATATTTTGTGTTAATTTCAGTAGTCGCAATCCAGGCTTTGCACATGTTCAGTTACCTTGTTCAAAAATGGTGTCTACTTTTTTACAGGAATATAGTGCATTCCTGGGTCGTTGCAGGGGCCATTTTTTTAGCTTCTCAAAATATTCAACAAGTCTGCCCACATCCACCTCCAGCATCCACCTCCTTCCCATCTGTAAGGCCTTCTCCCTTTCCCTCAAGATGATCATGTAAAGTAACAGCAATGGGAAACACTGGAAGCAACTATTTCTCAGCAGCCTCCACGCTTGACATCAAAGTCCTCAGTCTACTCTTCAGCATTCTGCAGTCTTACGTTGCTGTCATTGTTTGGCAACTCAGGGGACAGCCAAGCAGTTAATGTCATCTCTCCAAAAGCAGTACTGACTAAATGTAGACATTTACATTTACCCAGTCAGCCTACACTCTACTTATAGTCGATGCACACCAAGTCCACAGAGTCAATATTCAGGGCATGATTCATTGTCTTCAAAAGTAAACCTGCTGTAACAGCTATGTGTCACAGCAAATAACGCGCTTACCCGAAAAGCTGAGCAGGTACTTGGGAACACGGCACTGACCTGTGGCTGTGAAGGGACCTTACCTCTAATGCAACAGCATGGTCAGGGCACGCTCCTCAAGGCACGAGCGTTACGGTTGACTTAATATGTGAGTAAAAGGAACACAAACATTTAGAGTGCAGGCCTTTCCATGAAACCTTTTTTTTTTTCTACTTAATTATTCTCTGTCATAGTATTTCCTTCACTGGCTGAGAGCAGAGTAGGGCGGATGTAAAACATTTCCCTTACGGAACAGCTGCTTTACATTTTCAGGGAATTTAAACCTGCTGGTAGGGTGATATCTGCCAAGATGTGTCTGTAGGTTGTTGTTACTTCCTCAGCTTGCTGGAAAGAAATGAGGTGCACCATATTGTGCTAAATGTCCTGGTTCAAATAGGTCCAGCTGCAATCCTTCTAATCACGGCTCTATGTTTCTGTTTCACACAGGAAACAACTCAAGAACGGAAACTTTTGGACTCTAACACTGGTTCCTACAGAGAGTCCCTCTATACTTAAGGGAATCTGATGACCATTTGCTTTTTCTTACTTGAGGAAAAAAGAAGAGTTTGTTGAAGTCTGTTATTAACTTATTCAAAAAAGTCTAAAAATCCTAACCACAGATAAACAACATTTGCAAGAATTAGTATTCTTTTCTGCTAAGAATGTATTTACCATACAACCATTTAAGTCTGTACCATTGATCAGCTGGTTTAAATTTATCATGAAAAAAAAACAACAACCCCTGAGTATGTTCCTCTAAGATCAAAAAATGGACTGAGACCCAGTGCTCTTCTAACAAACTTCAGCTGAAGTCCGTGGCCTGAAACCAACAGCTGACTTGGCAGCCAAGCTGACCCATCAGCTCTCACAACTTTTATTCTTTATTTGTCCATTTTCTGTTTATATCTATAAAAGGGTGGTGAAGCTTATAGAGTAAGGTCTTGGGTTTTTGTGATATCAACTGAAACAGATAAGAAACAGGAATGTTTTCAGAATTAAATCTGTATTTTGATTTCTCCCAAAACACTTTGGAGGTATGAGCATTCAGAACCTATGAGAGGAAGGTTTTTCCTCAACTATAAATCATAGAAAATTATTCTTACTTTCTTCAGATGATAAAGCCAAATTAAGTAGTTGATTGCTGGTTTATAGTTCAAGCACCGGACTGGAGTTTATAGTTTAGAGCCACGTAGTCTTGGAGT
Organism: Vanellus vanellus; assembly: GCF_965231255.1. Taxonomy (NCBI): domain Eukaryota; kingdom Metazoa; phylum Chordata; class Aves; order Charadriiformes; family Charadriidae; genus Vanellus; species Vanellus vanellus. The sequence continues at coordinate 4,957,516 of NC_138906.1, read as the reverse complement.
GTATGTCACATCACAGAGAGGAACACTTTGAAGCACTCCTTTAATGTTACAATATCCGCCTTTTTTTTAGTAGCCTGTGGGGGATGTGACCAGCTTGGTCCACATCGCTTTCTCTTTCTGTGACTTAGAGCTGCCAAAAAGGATCTGTGCTTCCATTTGACCCATCTTGGGTTTCTTCCCTTCTCTTTCAGACAAGCTGGACCTAGCTAGTTTGAACTAGCTGTTCCCTGGACACCCAGCCTCAAGAGCTAGGAGACAGGGAGGGGAAGCAGAATGAGAGCATCACGATTAAAGAGGAAGTGATCAGTGACCTGCTATGCCGTTTGGATGCACACAAGTCTATGGGACCGGATGGGCTACACCCAAGAGTGCTGAAAGAGTTGGCAGACATGCTCGCCAAACCGCTTTCCATCATTTACAGGAAATCATGGTTAACTGGGGAGGTCCCAATGGACTGGGGGTGGCAAATGTAACACCCATCTACAAGAAAGGCAAAAAGGAGGATCTAGGTAACTGTAGACCTGTCAGTCTAACCTCGATACCAGGGAAGGTCATGGAGCAGGTCATCTGGAGTGCCATCAAAACCCACATAATGGGCAACCAGGGGATCAGGCCTAGTCAGCACGGGTTTATGGAAGGTAGGGCCTGCCAGACGAACCTGATCTCCTTCTATGACAAGATTACCAGAATATTGGACGAGGGAAAGGCTGTTCATATTGTATACCTGGACTTTCAAAAAGCATTCGATACTGTCCCCCATACAATTCTCATGGAAAAACTGGCTCCGCAGGCCTGAATGAGCATACAATCCGCTGGATCAAGCACTGGCTGACTGGAAGGTCCCAAAGAGTGATGCTCAATGGATTTAAATCCAGCTGGTGGCTGGTCACAAGTGGTGTGCCTCAGGGCTCAGTGTTGGGACCATTTCTGTTTAACGTCTTTATTGATGATCTTGATAAGGACATAGGGTGTATCATCAGCAAGTTTGCAGATGACACCAAGTTAAGCAGGAGTGCTGATTCCCAGGAGGATAGGGGAGCTCTACAGAGAGACTTAGATTGGATCATTGGGCCAACATCAATGGTATGAGTTTCAACAAGGGCAAGTGCCAGGTCCTGCACTTGGGCCACAATAACCCCACACAGCGCTACAGACTTGGGGAGGTGTGGCTGGAAAGCTGCCTGGCAGAAAGAGACCTGGGGGTTCTAATTGATAAGTGGCTGAATATGAGGCGGCAGTGTGCCCAGGTGGCCAAGAAAGCCAGCGGCATCCTGGCTTGTATTAGAAATAGCGTGGCCAGCAGAAGTAGGGAGGTGATTGTGCCCCTGTACTCAGCACTGGTGAGGCCACACCTCGAGTATTGTGTCCAGTTTTGGGCACCTCAATACAAGAGAGATATGGAGGTGCTGGAGTGAGTGCAGAGGAGGGCAACGAAGCTGGTGAAGGGCCTAGCAGACAAATCATATGAAGAGCGGTTGAAGGAGCTGGGACTGTTTAGTTTGAGGAGGAGGAGGCTGAGGGGAGACCTCACACTCTCTACAACTATTTGAAAGGACACTGTAGAGAGGTTGGTGCTGGTCTCTTCTCACAGGTAATTAATGACAGAACCAGAGGGAATGTCTTCAAGCTCTAACAGGGTAGATTTAGACTGAACATTAGGAAAGAACTTTTCACAGAAAGAGTGGTCGGGCATTGGAATAGACTGCCCAGAGAGGTGGTTGAGTCGCCATCCCTGGATGTGTTTAAGAGATGTTTAGATGTGGTGTTGGGGGATATGGTGTAGGGGAGGACTTTGTAGAGTAGGGTAGATGGTTGGACTCGATGATCCCAAGGGTCTCTTCCAACCTAGACAATTCTATGATTCTAAGAGAGGAGAAGATGCAGCAGAGAATGGCAACTGGGCCACCATGTTTGTACATGGAGGTGACATGCTTGGAAGGTGCTTACGTGAATTGTCTCCCCACACACGCATGTAGGCACATTCTGAAAAACTATGATATTAGCAACGCTGTGACCTGAATTTCTGCCCTGGAGATTTTTTTTTAGTAGTGGTCTAAATCACTGTAGTTGTTCTGCATTTTTGTTTGTTTATTTCTTGTTTGTTTATTTTCTGGCTCATGGGGACATTTTGTAAGCAGTGACATTTCCCAGTGCTTGGTTCTGAACCTTAGATTTCAAAATTAGAAATTTTCTAAAGCATTTATAATTGCAGGGATAGGAAAGCCTAATGAATGGAAATGGAAAACCAACTATACCAATCAAACAAAAAAACCCCACCACAGTAGTAATGTCAGAAAATATTAGACTTACTGATCCCACACCTCAGCAGAAATAAACCTGGCAAATGCTGTTGAATGCAGGCGAAATCTCTGGGACTCTTTATACCACCTGTGAATCTCACCCACAGACTCTACCGGCAAATTTTAGTCTCTTTAGATTTAAAATAACCTCCACTTTTCTGAACAGTATCAAAAATTAGATCATATATTTTCGTAGAAGTTACTCTGGGTTTGACATTATTAGCAAAGAAACATCCATGCCAAGTAATTCTGAGGATATGAGTAAGTATATGTGTCAAGATAGATTTAAAAATAAAAAGTGATTATACCAGATAAATATTCCAAGATGCAACTGTGCAGGGACAAGAGGAAAGACTAATTCTATTTTTATTATCAATCATACATCAGTAATGGTAGTAACAATTACTATTTTTATGTATAATCTATTAAATCCACCAGCTACCTGATTTGGGAAAACTGTAAACCTGGTTTTGAGGTTACACGGAACCACTGTGACTAACTGATCAGTACAGGAATACTGACTCTTGTATTTATCACCCATTTGAAATCCATCTTGCAGACATCCAGAGCGAGGTTCAGTTGCCAAATAACGTGCCTAGTGCCATAGCCCACACATCCGTACTGAGCTTGTAGGTGTGATGCAGGACCTACAGCAGACCTGCTCCTTGCTGGTGAGACAACTGGAAGTCCAGGTGAGATCGCCTGGGGCATTTCTTATGGTACTGGTACATCCGTTTAGACAATGGAGTTCCCACTCCTGCTTGTGTTTTAAGTGATCCTAGAGGTGCAGAATTTCACTGTCTCACTGTAATCTCCTCCTCTCGTTATTTAGCCCTTAAAAATATTGCTTCTGTTAAGGTTGATAGGGTTAATAATAAATGATCAACTGCGACTAAGGTCAGTCTTAAATATTATGTATATAGCAGAGAAGGGAGAAAGAAAATTACGTGTCAGTGTCTTGGGACTGGAATTTTCTTGTTTAAGCTGGACTCTAATATGATCTTGCTCGATAAATAATATACACTGAACTCCCAAACACCAAGGTTAGCTGTTTGCTGTCTCATTATTAGATAATGGGGGCAAGAAGGGTCATGACTCGCTATTACATCAAAGACATCAATAGTAAACCTGATACCCTGACAGCATGAATAACGTAGTTAGAGGGGAGAAGTATTTACCAGCGCAGTAAACAAAGCTGTGAATTGTGTTTCAGTCTATTCTCAATTCTGTTTTGGTCACTTGCTGTGAGTAAAGCAAAGAATTTATGCAAAAAGGGAAACACTGTGAATACAGAGTACAGCAGCAGCTCCAGAGCCAGCGAGGACTCATCAAGAGGTGGGATTACTCTTGCTCTGTGTGCTAGGTCTCTCTCCAAACTATTTCTGTTAAACATTAAGTGCTATGTCTTGTCTTATAGAAATGCATTTAATGGCAGCTCACATCCTTTTTTGCTCTCTTTCCTTTTCCCTCTCCCAAACCCTCCCCCCTCCCCCAATCTCTAAAAACAACAATGCTAGGGATCAATTATCCTAAACCATTAAACCATCAGCAGTACTCACAGCTGTAAAAACATCTGCATTATAGCCTCTGCTTCTTCCTAAGAGACAGAGATGTAATTGATTCTCTCATTCTGGCATGATTGTACAGCTTCTGGTTTGTGTTATGTTGGGGAAGTGGGTGGGGGAGGTAGGAGGGAGGCATCTTGCCTTGCGCTAATCTGATTCATGTTCATCTAGTCATGAAACACATGCCTGGACTGAGCAACAGAGCACAGACCATACTGCAGGAAGCAGCTTCACCTCTTTTACATCCTTGTCTTCTCTCTTAATATTGCAGGGGTAAGTAATTTCACACGCAGTAAACCAGGCGTTCCTGTGCTCCGAGAAAAGGAAGGATTTATGTGTTAGAGAAACTGCTGCATCGCTGCCATAGGAGAATTGCTCTGTAAAACCTTTTCTTTCTCCCTCCCTGCCAGTAGTTGCCTTAGTGACAAAACTAATTGCCACTGGTGCCCCTGCTCCAGTGCATAGGAGAAAAACAAAGCCATTTGTATTGTCATTCTAGCAATCTTCTGCAGGACTACCTTCAAGATTAAAGGTTCTGATTAAAAAGATATGTTACAGGCATTAGAGTGGTACAATGAAAAGACAGACTGAGGTACATGATTCCCCTCTCCTGGCTACGCCTTTTGAACAGCCTCTTGAAGTCAGTGTGTAAATCCGTTATAAGAGCACACAGGTGGAAAATTACGAACGTCTTCTCTCTTTCACAGCAAAAGTAGAAAGACTGCTAGGTTGGAAGTCTATGAATTTTACTATCATCTTCACTTACATCTAACGGGTGGTTTCTGCATATAAATTACAAGCACTGCTTTTTCTTCCCCCCCCCCTCCCCCCCTTTGGGATGTCTATGGACTGTAGGCTGCTTGATAAGAGCACAGATGATTAGAAGTATCTCCTTTCACAGTGGACTTCACTGTACAGCTTGGTGGTGTACAATTACTTATGCGATTCTTCTCCCACTTTTGAGATTCCTTGTCTGAAAAAGTAATTTCCAAGAAGAGGAAAGGTTCCCCAAGCTGGTTTAACTTACCTGGGGAAATCATGCCTGTGAAGATACACAGTGGTATCACTTAGAACAGGTATCTGATTTAGAAAGCTATTTTTAATGGATTTTCTCATTAAGGACCCAATATGGTCCTACAGAGTCTCTGATATCAGAATAACACCCGACCTTAGTTCAGTAAAAGGATGTAGAGCCATCACACATACGTAGAATCATAAAATAGTTTGGATTGGAAGGGACCTTTAAAGGCCATCTAGGCCAAACCCCAGCAATGAGCAGGGATGTCTTCAACTAGATCAGGTTGCTCAGAGCCCCGTCCAACCTGTCCTTGAATACCACCAGGGATCTACCACCTCTCTGGGTAACCTGTGCCAGTGTTTCACCACCCTCATTGAAAAAATATTCTTCTTTATATCTAGTCTAAATTTACCCTCTTTTATTTTAAAACCTTTACTCCTTGTCCTATCACATCAGGCCCCATCTTTCTTATAAACCCCCTTTAAGTACTGAAAGGCCGCAATAAGGTCTCCCTGGAGCCTTCTCTTCTCCAGGATGAACAACCCCAACTCTCTTAGCCTGTCCTCATAGCAGAGGTGCTCCAGCCCTCAGATCATTTTCACGTCCCTTCTCAAAACCTGCTCTAACAGGTCCATGTCTTTCCTGTGCTGAGGGCTCCAGAGCTGGACGCAGCACTGCAGGTGGGGTCTCATGAGAGAAGAGGGGCAGAATCCCCTCCCTCACCCTGCTGGCCATGCTGGTTTTGATGCAACCCAGGATATGGTTGCCCTTCTGGGCTGCGAGTGCACTTGCCAGCTCATGCCAGCTTTTCACCTACCAGTACCCCCAAGTCCTTCTCAGCAGAGCTGCTGTTCATACCTTCATCCCCCAGCTTGTATTGATACTGGCAGTTGCCCCAACCCAGGTGCATAACCCTGTACTTGGCCTTGTTGAACCTCATGGGGTTCGCACCAGCCTACTTCTTGAGCCTGTCCATGTTCCTCTGGATGGCATCCTGTCCCTCAGACATGTCAACCATGCCACTCAACTTGATGTTGTCTGCAAACTTGCTGAGGGTCCAGCTGTGCCTTGGCCTTCCTGATCCCATCCTTATGCAACCGGGAAGTGTCCCTGTACTCTTCCCAGGATACCTGTCCCTGCTTCCACTGCCCGTGCATCTCTTTGTTGCTCTTTAGTTTGATCAGCAGGCCTCAACTCAGCCACGCTGGTCTCTTGCCCTCATTTCCTGATTTCTTGCACCTTGGGATCGAGAGCTCTCATGCTCTAAGTTAAGTGTTCTTAAAGATGTGCCAGCTCAGTTCTGCTCCCTGAGGGCAGTTTCCCAGGAGGTCGCATTGACTAACTCCTTGAAGTGCTGGAATTTTGCTTCCCTAAAATTCAGGGTCCTAACTTTACTCTTTGCCTGACCCATAACCCTCAGGACTGCAAACTCCCCCAGTGCATGAACACTGCAGCCGAGGCTGCTTCTAAACTTGATGTCACCAATTAGTTCGCTTGCGTTGGTGACCATCAAGCCCAGTGTCGCATCCCCTCTGGTGGGGCTGTCTATTACCTGGCTCAAGAAGTCATCCTCCATGCATTCCAGGAATCTCCTGGATTGCCTACAGCTCACTGTGCTACTTCTCCAGCAGATGTCGGGGTGGTTGAAGTCCTCAAACAGGATGAAAGCCTATGAGTGAGATGCCTCCTGTAGCTGGAGTAAGAAGATTTCTTTAACAGGCTCCCCTTGATCAGGTGCTCTGTAGTAGACACCAACCATAAGGCTCCCTTTGATGCCCTGTTCTCTAATTATCACCCTATCACCCTATCACCCTATCACCATACACTATACAGATGTTAAGTGGGAGAGTCAGAAGACAAAACACCTGGGGAAGGTTAAATGTAAATATGGAACATGTTTCTGTACTAAGAATATCTTACCTGAAGAAGCACTTATAAAAATACTTTTCCAAATGTGTCTATGTTCTAAAAATGTTCTTGTAGACTAGGTTATTCCATGGACTTAGAGGACAGCTATGGGAGCAATGATGTAGGTTATCATGTGTCTACTTCACTATGAGGACAGAATTTTAGAGTCACTATTTTAAAAGGTTCCATTTTCTCTGTCAGGAATGCTAACGTCTGTGTTCTCTCCTGCACTGAAGTTATGAAATAAAAGATAATGTCATGTAATCAGTAGGAACTTTCACAAAAGTCAGCCCAAAACTGGGTAAAGATTTGACTGCATTGAATTTATCTCACAAAACAAGCAACATATTGTCACAGAACTTTTTTAATAAGACAGAAAAAAAAAGATGTAAAAAAGTGAAACTTGCATATTTTATTAATGAACATAAATCTCAGACTCTTTGAGAGTCTACCTCCTATGGACACGGGCCAGTTATTTTGGAGTTCCTGCCCCAAAACAGAGCATTATTTGAATAATACAAGGCTCAACCCAGAAGAAATAAATATTTAGCAGGAATAGTTTAAAATCTCAACGTTGTGATGGCTAAGAGGTTGCATTAACAAGAGGTGCTTTTTTTATCTGTCCTAAAAGGCAAGAGTGTATGCAGCAGCAAGATTTTTTTCCACCCTAATTTCTCACCACCTTTTTAAGCAACATTCTCTTGGAATATTACTTAGATCCATTGATTTTTCCTCCTTTGCCCAGTTACCCTCAGAGGACAATTATCATTCTAGCAATGGCTGGATGTGCCTTTCAGGCTCTATCAACATTAACAGCTGCCTGTCCCAGGCCCACATTGTTATTCTTCCTTGGTCTTCCTGGTCAGGATTTTCAAAGACATTAAATTGTGTCCAAACATAGTTGTGGAGGGAATCATCAAAAGAACAGATAAGTTGAAAATATCTCAGTTCATAACTACTGTGATGAAAAAACAAAACAAGTCAATGACATTCCAAATTAGGTGGAAATTACTTTCAGATATTTTGCAAGCCTCTGTCTTTAAAATATTTGCTATTTATTCCATGCTTCCTATCCGATACAGTGGTGATTCCATGCCTACATGAATGAGAGGGCAGAAGGAAGCCATCAAGTGGGTGTTTCACCTGGGACCATTCCTCCACTGCTCAGAGAGTGCAGTTTCACTTCATCAAGATCAATGGAGTACACTGTCTGCTGAGGGTCTCAATCCTAAATTACATGTTAAACACAGATCTCCAGGGTGGAAAAGCTAATGCACTAATAGCTCTGTGTCATCCACTTCTGCCAGAAAACAGCGAAGCACCTTACACTGTTGATTATCATTCAGTCAAGGCTCACATCCAACCATACAGACACGAGTGATTCAGCTGAGACAAAACAAAACCATTTCAGAGTTATAATTCATGCTGTGGCTACATAGTTGTTTCCCTCTGGCAAGCAGTATAGAAGTCCTATTTAATATTTCATAGAATCATAGAACCGTAGAACAATTTAGGTTGGAAAAGACCCTTAAGATCATTGAGTCTAAGAACAAACCTAACCTTGCTGAATCCACCACTAAACCATGTCCCTCAATACCACATTTACATTACACGGTCGGGCATTGGAATAGACTGCCCAGGGAGGTGGTTGAGTCGCCATCCCTGGATGTGTTTAAGAGATGTTTAGATGTGGTGTTGAGGGATATGGTGTAGGGGAGGACTTTGTAGAGTAGGGTAGATGGTTGGACTCGATGATCCCAAGGGTCTCTTCCAACCTAGACAATTCTATGATTCTATGATTCTACATGTCTTTTAAATACCTCCAGGGATGGCGACTCCACCACTTCCCTGGGCAACGTGTTCCAATGCTTGACAACCCTTTTGGTGAAGAAATTTTTCCTAATATGCAATATAAACCTCCCCGGCAAAACTTGAGGCCATTTACTTTTGGCCTATCACTTGTTACGTGGGAGGAGAGACCAACCCCCACCTGGCTACAACCTCCTTTCGGGTAGTTGTAGAGAGCGATAAGATGTCTTCTCCGCCATGCTTCAGCACCTCGATGTCTTTCTTGTCGTGAGGGGCCCAAAACCGAACACATACCTCATCTAAGCACGTGCATAATTTCTTTATTTAAGGAATAAGATTCCGATGGTGAACTTTTGATAACTCATTAGGGGTTTTTTTGTACAGTAGCCAATACAATAATGTTAAACCAATAAATGCTATGCACTCACAATGGCTAGGTCAACAGAAAGATGGAAATTTCTAGTGAGAAAGGTGTTTCTGGATATCTTCAAAATCAAAACTTATTAATCTTCACATATACTAAACATCTCCTGAACACCCTATTCATTTTACAAAAAGTAGATAGAAAAAGAGAAAAAAAAAAAAAAAAAAAGCAGAATTTGTAAAATGTCTTGTAAAGATATTTTGCTGCGACCAATAAAGTAAAATAGTATGTGCCTATGGGATTCTTCATTCAGAAGGGACCCAAAGCACTATGCCAACAGTTTAAACATTCAAGACTATTCTAGGTGTGTATATGTACATTATTTCACTATGGAAATGCTGCTGAGAAGTGGTTAGAACATTTTTGGAAACAAAAATGGAGTGGTTAGTACATTTTTGGAAACAAAACCAGATTTTGATCAAATCGTGACACTGAACTTAATTGTATAATAACTGTTCTAAACACATTGTCCAAATTATAGCCCCAAATGACAAAATTCCAATTTATTGCAATATATGAGGGCCATGTGATTTTTAGTTACTGCTAGGCTTCAAGTACAGAGAAGAAATAAAAATGCTAAGTATAAGCAAAATCTGAATTTCTTATTCATGGGTCAAGAAAAGAGCCTCATCGAAGCTGAATTATAGTGTAATGCAGAAATGCAATTGGAAGATCTCTGACAAGCAACAGGTAAATTAACATAATATATCTGGGGCTTGGATGATCTCCAATGACCTCTTCTTCTGCAATCCAGTTTCCACTTGCCATGTTTGAACAATGGGGGAAAAAAACGTACTGTTAAGAAGTTCAGCAAGAGTTTTTCGGAATATATTAGTTAATTCAATTATTTCACTTAAAGAATTTAGAAGAAAACAAATAGCCATTGTATATTTATTATGCCTGTTGTTATCGTTTCATACAGTAAATGACAGTATTTCTGACAGATCCTAAGCTTGAGATCTCTTTTGTTGAAAAAAAAAAAAAAAGTTTAAATATTGAGAATTGGTGAGCTGAAATTGAAGGAAAAAAATGCTCTTTTTAAAATTTTTTCTCTTTTCCTTCATGTGATATTCTACTCGCCTGTTGTACCTGCCACTTTCACTTATAGCATAAGCACTATTTGTAGGCTGAATGTATTGTCAGAAATTCCCTTCTCAGGATTTGAGAAGATATAATCTTGTAAACTGTTTATTACTCCCCTAAGCTTTTCAAATGATGTTAAAAAATTAAGCCCCGGAGACCTAGAATGAGAAGGAGGGAAATGAAGAGGGATGGTATATATCCAAGAAGTGATTGAATATGCAATCTCTAATGTTTTTGCACTAGAGCAAACAGCATTTCATGCTGTGTGTTCTCTGAGGAAAGTTTCAGGATTTAGGGATTTATTTATTTTTTAATATAGATTTAAGTGGCATCTGCAAGTCAAATATTGAACTATTCCTTGGTGGGATATATAAGACAAATTTGCACTGGGCGCAAAAAAGTTCTAAAATAATTTATAACCTTATGCAAATACTAAATATTAGATTTTCTGATTATTTAAAAGGAAAACTTGTTTACAATGTATGTTTAAAATAAAAATAATGAACAAAAGAGGACTTAAAATAAAATGAAAAAAAGGCTCAAAAGCAGGACTAATTTTATCGTTTACATGCCCAGGGATGTAACTGGGCTACTTGCAAGGAACTACCTCTAAGATGCAGGTCTTTTGGACACTCGAGTATATTTCCATCACCAAGTGTTTCTATATCTGATGCAGAGAGTACAAAGTGGCATATCCCCAGGAAACAACAGCCTCCAGAGAGCAGCATGGGTCCAAATGTAGAATGAGCACAATAAACACCTGACTAACATTACTTTGTGTTTGATATGTTATATTATGCTTATATGATTCCATCTATATTTTCCAGTTCTGGAGTTAGGGAGCTCTCCACTTGCTCTAGTGCTTTGTATGTCATGATGCGCAGGACACAGCAAGAAAATATATTAATATCTATAAGCTCAGTGGTACAGGTGGGTGCAGGACTGTATCTCATCTTAAAAGCCATCTCTGCACCGCATTAACAGCAACATCTCCTGGCTGGACCAAACCTGTAGGCAGAAAAAGGAACATCTCCAATCCCCACTTCCTCTACTGCACGGGGGCAGCAGCAGCTTTCTGCTGACAGAGCCGTTTACAGAGGACAGAAAAAGAAATATATATATATTAGAGCAATAGTGATCGATCAAGAACTTTCCCCAACTCCTTCAGTGAAAAGGTAAGGTATCAAATATTACAGCATCCGGAATAGGTGGCCAAGAAACGGGTTGGACCTGACATATGGGCACAAACTTGAGTATAGGAAGTTCCACCTAAACATGAGGAGGAACTTTTTTACCTTGAGGGTGGCAGAGCACTGGAACAGGCTGCCCAGGGAGGTGGTGGAGTCTCCATCTCTGGAGACATTCAAAACCCACCTGGACGCGTTCCTGTGCAACCTGCTCTAAGGTGGCCCTGTTCTGGCAGGGGGGTTGGACTAGATGATCTCCAGAGGTCCCTTCCAACCCTATGATTCTATGATTCTATGATTCTATGATATATTTAGGGCAGGGCCGAGTTGCTTAGACAAGGCATCTAGTGACATTTTAGGCAGCATAACTTTTCCACATGGCCTTTGGCAGCTGCTCCAGAAAATGATAGGCCTCCTGTGGACCCTGTCCTACCACTTACTAACATATATATCATCTGTGACACGGGGGTCTGTTGTTGGGTCACTGCAGCAAGCAGTGTTGAGCTCCATTTTAAGAATGTTAAATTTGCACATCCAAAATAAGTCTTTAGACACAACCCAGGTGTTTAAACTCTTGCTATAGGCAGCAGAGACCTGGCCAACAGCATCAGTGAAGCTTGCAACATGATCCGGCCCATCAGCCAGCAGACTCGTCTTTATCCAGGCAGCTGTGCTAATCCTCTGATCTTTGTTGACCGCACTGAGAATATATTCACATAGATGGCAACAGGTTGACACCTTAATTTAGATAAAACTGAATCCCAGTGAGGGAAACACAATCGAAAAATTTATTGTCATCCGAATTTCAAGAGGTTTCCGCTCTCTAACCATTTAAAAACAAAACGTGAAAAATTAACCACGAATAATAGTCCTGTTGAGGTACCCAGATGAAGGATACTGTTACAGAATGTTCTTCCTAAATTTTTGAATGAAAATCTGTTGGAGCACCGGTTAGAGAAATCCCTGGACTATGTTCTGCAGGAAATAAAACTGGATGATCTAAAAAGCCTTCCAGTCTTTAGATTAGTGAGTGGGAAGTTAGTGATGGCATCAGTGACTTCAGTGGTTAACAGAATTAGGACAATAATGAGAACTGCAGTAAATCACCATCTAGGAATAAATAAACACTTCACTTTCGACCACACCAATGAATCACCAGATTGCACTGGAGGCATTGTGCTGTTGAAAAGGCTTTTATTTTTGGATGTGATACATAGCAAATCGTGAACATTTATTCTCATCAACAATTCTGGGCCTTCTTTTTCGTGTGTGACAGTTACAACAGTGACTGATGCATCGGCTCTCCAGAACTGACACCATCAGTCTCTAGGAGTTGAATTAAATAGTCGGGTTTTGCAAGTGGTGCCTGGAACACGCTCCTGTTGTCTACGGAAGAGCATCAGGGCATCCTGTGACTTCTGACAGCTTGACAGAAAGGGTTATTTATCCCCAAATGGCTGTAATTCCCAAAACTGTCTGGCTGGGATCATGTCTACTGTCTTTAAGTATCCAAAACCAGGCCTTCTCCGTAAGTCTTCTTCATACGGTCATATGAGACAGACTTTTTGGCATACCTTTCATCCCACACAGATTTCCAAACTGATCCCTGCTAGCCTACAAGAGACACAGCGATCACGTGGGTATGTGATTCCTACAGCCAAAGCCAGAACACTGCCAATCGCTGCGCTCGGCAGCAGTAACCGCTGTTTACAGCCTCCCCGTTAGATGGCTCCATCCAGACCACTGCGAAGACATCAGCGTTTCTGAGGCTCCACAGTAGGGCTACAACTATATCAATAATTGAAATGGGCCGGAGACCATTTGCTAGCTCTGACTCTTAACTGGCACGGCACAGCTTCTGGCTGCACTGTGAAAGCCTCTCAGCTTTCCAAATGGGATCAAGTACCTAAACTGCTTACTGGGAACGCTCCCTTGCTCCTGCTAACTTCTGGATCATGCCTGGGAACTGTTTGGGACTATATATGTAGATTCAGGCCAAAACTATGCCAGGGACAAGGGTTACACTTAACATATAGATGATTGCAAGGTGGTGCCTCGGTCGCTGTCTCGGCTGCTTGATTTACTGTTACAGATATGGTTTAGCAGTCTGTAGTCCTCGCAGAGACATTTACAGAATTATAAGCAGAATAAATCTAAGATGTTTGCCGGAGGTTTGCGATATGTCCAGGAGTTCTGGGCATATTGGATATTTGTGTAAATGGATATATGAAGACAGCCGTGCCCTCAGATAATGATTTATTCAATGGAGGCAGTAGCAAGGATGAGGGTATTGCTTGAAGACTAGACATCAGTTAGGAGAGTTGAATAAACTTTCTGACAGCCTTTTCCTCCTCTGGATGAAAAAAGAGTCTGATCCTCTGGGATAAAACCAAGCCCATTATTTAGTTTATGAATTTTTATTTATGCAGTTTTTTTATAAGTTTTAATAATCTTTTATTTATGCTCCTCTGTCTCTAAACCGTTTCTGGAAGCTTTGCATTCAGAACTGAAATAATCTCATTTTTCTCTTATCTAAAAAGACTGTTGTCTTAAGAATGGCTTCAGGGTGCCTGGAGAGACATGAGCATTTCACTCTCAAGACAATAACAATATAAGATGGGTACAACTGCGCTGTGGCAGTGTGCAGCACCCCAGTACATGACCAGTGTAGCAAAAGACTGTCAGGTGCTCCTTTGTTATTTATTAATGTGGGCTACTGGCCGAAGGGGAAAAGAGAGTCCTAAATAACTGTTCATCAGCATATTCTCGGTGTGCAGCTGTATAACAGGGAGAGTATCCGAGCCCTGACGTGGAAATTGCGGTACCTGGGCCAAAGAGGACTTAATGTAATACATCCTGATCCTGAACAGAGGCCAAGGGATATAGCAAGCAGAGGTGTGCCACAAGGTACATATGAGGTTTTAAAAAAGAAGCAATCAATAAGCCTTCTAGCTAATGCTTTGGTTAGAGTAATACAGTATATCTGAATTGTACAAAGTTCATTAAGAAGAATTTCCTGATTTTCGTCGCCTCTGTTCTTGTTTCTTAACCACCTACTTGCAACATGCTTAACAGATATGCACCTTTAGCAGATGTTTACAGGCTGTCTGTAAATATTTTTCATGTTTTATGGTCCTTGAATATGAGTATGTGTTTAATCTTAGTGAGCTATTCTGACAATTTGCCACCTTGCCAAATCCCAGCAGTCGTCTTTTTTCAACTGTGATAAATGTCTTGTCTTCCCATCTTGTCTTCCCATCATATATTTCTGATTTCTTCTGTTTGGTGGAATGTCTTTTTTAAATTGATAGAGTCAGCCATCATCCTTCTATTTTATCCCATATTGCCCATTTATGCATCTGTTATGTAGAAGGTTTGCTGTTTGTGAAGTTCCATTTTCCTGATACGTGGCAAAGTAATTTATACCTCTCCCTTCAGTCATTGATTATAATTTTTACCACCATCTTCACTTCTTCACTGAAGTTGCTAACAAGAGCTATTACACTTAAGAGAAAAGCTTTCTCTTCTGAAATGTATCATCAGTTTTGTAAAATATATTACTGTGAGATATATTCATATGCCTGCACTTGTGCCAAACAGCTAACGATCTTCTGGGAAAAAAAAAAAAAACAAACCAACCCAGAAAGAAGATTCAAGACAAGCAATAATTTTTCTTTTGCATTTGTCAACATTCTGTTTCAGAAAACAGAAACATCTTTTTTACCATGTGGTTAGCTACAGGTAGATATGACAAAATCATTTAATTAAGGCATACTCAAGGCATTCTCTTCTGAAAAGTGTACTACTTTTTGTCATCATAATACTCAGACTGTAACAATTTCCAAATCCATTGCTGGTGACACTTAGAGTCTTCTAACAGGGTTACTTCTGCAAAACAATAAGAATGATCTCTCATGATCACATGGTTTCCAATTTTCAGCATCCACAGATCAGCTCTGTTTTCCAAGATATTTCAGCTCTTCTCTGGTTATGTCAGAGATCCCTTCTTTTAAATTAATGAATAAAGACTCATTGGGAAAAAGTGAGCAAGCAAAATAAATAAAATTTATTACCAACTTCAAAATTGCTTTATTTTCTTTCAGTTGGAGCAGTATGCACAGGAGGCTGTAAGTAGTGGGCCCCACTTTAGACTTCCAATCCCATTGATCACTTCCTTAAATATCTCCTCTGCTGCTACTCAAGATTTGTGGCCGTTTAAACATGCCCGCTCATGGGTATATACCCGGCTATAAAGACAACGGAGCAGTGAAATGCTAATTTCTTACATTTCAGCTTATTAATCATCATGACACCACTCTTTTCTGTATGGAAGAACGTCCCTCAGTCTTTAAGTAATGTGGATTAGTGCAGCTCTTAGTAGCTCCTCTTATTACTTAAAAATGTGGAAGGCAGATAATGGGGTTCTCCCTTTCTGTTTGTTTCCTAATCATTGGGCAATAGAATTGGGTTTTACTTTAACTCTTGTGCTCAAGTATCTAAATGCTTTACAGGAAGCTCATGAAGCTGTGGGATTTGCATTATATCTAAAATTCAAGAAGTGTCACGTGTAAAAAAAAGCTTTTGTGGATTTCTCTCTCCATAATTCCAGAATGTGAATTTTTCCTTTCTTTTCTGTGGAAAAAGTGTATTCCAGGCTGCGGTAATATTCAGAGAGTGCTAGGGAGGCAGTGTGCATTGGTAAACAATTGGTAAAGAAACATTACTGGGTATATTTTTTTGCTTACTGCTTTTATCCCTGCTTGCTGGCCAATAGGCAGGAAAAATTGTTTTCTCTATTTTTTTGCTTACTGCTTTTATCCCTACTTCTTGCCTTTTAGCTTTAGCTCTCCGAAGCGTCCTAGTGAGACGGCACGCTGCTCTAACCATGTTCACACGCAGCGTTGCTCTTTGTTCAGCAGTTTGCTCTCGGGCAGGGCACACGCTGATGGCAGCACGCTTTCAATTACTGCAGGAAGACTTCGCTAAAATCCAGGAGTCAGGTACTTTTACGCTTTCAGAAACGCTGCCTATAACCTTTAGAGGGCCCACTTAAATCTCATCACGTGTACACCGCTCAGCAAACGATGGTGCGTGGACAACCATGGAGGAAGACTGAATAACTCTTCCATTGCTGCACATATGCTCAAATATTAGGGTAACTATACAGCTATATCTTCCAGACCAGAACTGGGCTGCATCGTGGTCAATGACGTGCTCAGTAGCAAGAGCTCGTTTCTGCCCTGATAAATACTCCCTCTATTGTTCTTGCTGAGTTTACAGTCACATCTGGTCCTAATTTCTGTCATTGACATTGAACATCCTGCCATGATTTCTGAAGTTTACTTTTGGAGTTGGCCTAGACCACAGGGTATGAGTATAAATGTACCTTCCCTCTTCCAAGGTGTTGTGCAAGGAGATGCTTCTGAAGCAGGATCCAAGCTACACGTAACGTAAAAGAGCTGTATAGAAAAGAGAAGGGAAGGCAAAGGGAAGGCAAAGGGAAAGGGAAAGGCAAACTACATATAGAGATCTCACAGTTGTCCATGGCCAGGGGAAATCTGCTTAAAGCATGCCAATATATCTAACAGCCTGCAGAATTTGGCCCTTGTTCCTCTGCCTAAACACTGCTCCCCAGTGCAGGAATTTTATCACAAACTGCTAGAAAGCAGATTGCTATGTGAAAGTGTGGAAGCCTGTCTAAAATAAAACCAGTATATAATTTTGCAGACCCAGGCTGTTTCACAAATCTTTTCTGTGACAATAATAAAAATCAAAACGCTTTAGATGCAGTGATACTGTGAATGACGCAATGGCACAAGGAAGGGTTCTGATAAGAGTTCCTGTACTTTTTATTTATTCCAAGAAATGAGAAAAGAAAATTAAAGCCACCACAGAAAGTATTAATCCCCTTTCTGACTCACTTTTCTCTTGAAAATCTGAAGAAAGGACAATGGGAAGATTGAGTACAATATGGAATGAGAACACTTTCTGAAAGTAGGGAGACTCTATGAATAGTATGTCTCTTTTTTAAAGGTAGAACAAAATGCTTTGTTACATATAATACTGTATGTTTTAGTAGCACAACAACTATTTTAACAGGAAGTAGCATTTTCTTTCTAGGCACAGCCCTTTATTTTCAAAGATTTGAAAAAAAAAAAAAATCTTGCAGGTTGTTCATATAGATATAGATATTTTGGGAGAGATACTCTGAATGCCCTGATCATTTATTTCCTCCAACAAGTAGAAATGCCAGTGATGTAGGAAGCAGAATTCGTCCCACTGAAGCAGACTGGGTCAGTGTCAGTGGATCCTGCAATATTTAACTCTTCCCATTAAGGTGTTAGGTTTTCCTGATTTGTGTGGAGCAGAATTTGACCAGCACCAAGGCGAAACTTGTGCCAGTCGATGAGTCTTATTGCTGGAAAAGAAAATAAATTACATGGAGGAGAAATTGCTTGGCTTGTCCTTAAAGGAATGTTGTATTTTTGAGAGAGAGCTAGGGGGAAAAAAACAATAAGCAAAACATTTTTCATCTACCAGAACATTTTGTTAGAGCTGCAAGAAAATGCACCCTTCTCTTGCATGTGTATTCCTCATTTGTCAGCCCAGGGCTGACAGTGGGGCTGAAGAGAGTCTTTTCACTTATTTTCTTTCTAAGGTCTATAGCTTACGAGTCATTGCGCTTGGTTTGAGCTGGAGCATGAAAACTTAGATTCCAAACTCACGTGTGGTATCTAGCTGAGGTGAAGAACTGTTATAATATGAATATCAAATACTAATAAAAATAAATGCATTCCCCAGCAGGAAGTGAAAGCTCGCAATGGAGCTGGAATCTCCACGATCTTCACAAAGGATGTGAAGCCAGGACCTGGCCACTGAACGCTGTTGGACTTTTCATAACACTTTTTTCTGTTACCACTCTGTGTTATTTAGCCAAGATTTGCATTTTTAGTCTCTGTGGTATCTTAAAATAGGGTAATTAACCTGATTTTCTGGCTAAATTCAGTGGAGGTAATTAAATTTTACATATAAAAATTTTCCCCGTACCATTAATTACAGCAAAGTTTTGCGTTTGTTGCCTGTGCTACTGATGGAGTGTAAAGAGCATGTTGTAAAAGTCTTGTGGTGGTTTACCATTGAAGTATTGTTTTTAATACAGCTTCTGAGCAAACTGAGTTCAGCTAATCTATATCAACTGATGTTCTCACATTAACCTTATGAAGCAATAAAATGCACTGAATAATTTATACAGAGATGTAGACTGCACAGCTCTATTTGAGCCAAGTGTGATGAACATGGGAATAACTATAGCAAGGTCATTCGATGATGCTCTAAGGAATTCTGAAAAACCAATAGTATCTCTCTTAGGAGCTGGCATAGTTCCTCAGATGATAAAATACTGAAATAATAAGGGCGGGAGGGGGGGAGGCGGAGAAGCCATTTATGCATACTTGGCAGTCTTCTAGAAAGTGGTTGTGAGTAGCTGAGCATACACTGAGCCATACATACCCAAGGAGTTTCTTAGTCAAAGAAAAAGACCTAGATATTTGATCGCAGCCCAGAAGGCCAACCATATCCTGGGCTGCATCAGAAGAAGTGTGGCCAGCAGCTCAGAGGAGGTGATTCTGCCCCTCTACTCCACTCTTGTGAGACCCCACCTGGAGTACTGCATCCAGCTCTGGAGTCCCCAACATAAGGAGGACATGGACCTGCTGGAGCATGTCCAGAGGAGAGCCACGAGGATGATCCGAGGGCTGGTGCACCTCTCCTATGAGGAGAGGCTGAAAGAGTTGGGGCTGTTCAGCCTGGAGAAGAGAAGGTTCCGGAGAGATCTTATTGCGGCCTTCCAGTCCCTAAAGGGGGCCTACAGGAGAGCTGGGGAAGGACTTTTTACAGGGGCATGTAGTGATAGGACGAGGGGGAATGGCTTTAAACTGGAAGAGGGCAGGTTCAGATCAAACATTAGGAAGTTTTTTACTTTGAGGGTGGTGAGGCCCTGGAAGAGGTTGCCCAGAGAGGTTGTTGAGGCCCCATCCCTGGAGGTGTTCAAGGCCAGGCTGGACGTGGCCTTGGGGAACCGGGTCTAGTGGGAGGTGTCCCTGCTTATGGTAGGGGGGTTGGAACTCGATGACCTTCAAGGTCCTTTCTAACTCTAAACGATTCTATGATTCTATGATATTTGCTGTCAAATTTCAATCAGCATTCTTTAAGGAGACACCTTTGTGTCAATTTCATTTTAAAGTAACTTGCAACTAACAAACTAAGAATATGGATTTGTTTAATCCAGAATTACTGTAACTTTCAAGCAGTAGTGGAAGAATTTATTTCCAGTCTTTCACAATAGTGGAAAGCATCGGGGTGTCATGACATTGGCTTAATGTCTGATAATGGAAAAAAAAAGGCTATTCACTGTTCTTCATCCTATGAACTGAACACATTTTTCTTTTTTTTGCAGATTCCATTGGCCTTATTAGGGGTGGTGAATATGAAATCTAGAAGCAAAGAATGTTCCATTCCAAAAAAATATTATTATCTATAGAAAAAAAGCAGCTGAGTAATGAATTTAAAAAACTGAAGAAAAGAAATTTGATTGTGGTACTCAGGGATAATCATTCAGTCCTAGAATTTCTGTCTTGTTTGATGATGTTTAGAATGCTCCTTAAGGCTTTTGCTGCTTTGTTTTTCTTATCCATTTGTAAAAACAGGAATGCTTAAATTGTTAATTCTGTTTGACCTTATTTTCCCTCAGCTGAAAAATAATAAAAACAAAGGGCTTAAGAGATCACCTCTTACAACTGAATCAAAGAAAGACAATTTCATCAAGGCTCTGGTCATCATGAATTCTTTCAAGTTAGCTAACATCATCTGCACATAAGGGCACATCCTTTGTGTCACTTCAGTGAAACTATGCCAGGAGTTAATGAATCCACTCAATGAAAGACTGGCATCTCAAGCTGCACCGTATGGCTATGCTTGTGCAACTGAATCAAGTCCTAAACCCCAAAGCTCTAGAAGTATTTAGATCCTTAAACCTTAGGTGCCAATGTAAAATATGATTTAGAAGCTTAAAAATAAACATCTAGTGTAATTTTAAATGCTATGTCATATCCAGGCTGGCCTTCAGTTGCCTCTACAGGTTGGTATAGGTCTTCTGTACCATATCATCAGCTCCGAGATTTCCTAGTGTCTCTAGGAGTCAGATCGGACACTAAATGTCAGTGCTCAGGCAGCTAAATCCGCCTCCTAGGACTGAATTCTTCCTACACAAGTTTAGGTTTCTACACTGTTTATTGTCTATGTAAGTTCTCATATGTGAGCTGGGTTCGCCTGTATAGTTCCCATTGCTGTTAGTGAACATCTGGGGCTAAACTCAGTTACTCAGGAGTACAGCTATTCGAGCTGGCATAGCTCAGCTGCCGGGTGTTGGTTTAACAGGGTTGTTCTGTGGATCCAGTGCCATACCTGGAAGATGCCCCAGATACCTCAGGGCAGCTTCAGTAGCACTAGATGGTTATGATATGGGAAACTTGGATAGAGGTGCTAAATTGTGTTGTCTCTACATGGAAGCAGACTCTCAGCCTTACATTTACGTGTCTGCATCTGGATCTGAATCCTACCCCTGACCTGCAAACAATTAAATTCATGTAAAGTGAGTCCCACCCAAGCAGCTTAGTAGGGAGTCCTATCTATAAATACCTTGTAAGAGCTGGACCTAAGTCACATACCTTCAATTCAGCATAAGCTTCTGTCACAGAGCAAGGAAGTACATCTAAAAGTATAGTTAATACTTGAAGTGTTGGATTAGATTATTTTTTTTTTAACCAACTCCCTCATTGCTGATTCCTTTCTGATATAATACACTACTCACAGTATCAAGTACAGATGACAGAGGTCAGTTTTTGTCAATTAATCCTTGTCTTGACCGGTTGCTTAAATGCACACGAGTTTTAATGGTAAAGTTGCCATGTCAGGCCTAAACACATCCTCCTAGATTCATTTCACTCCCTTTTTTACTGGACCTGGCAAAATAACATTTATTTGAAGAATCTGTTTTCCATCATTTTCAGAAGTGGCCTGGAAGAAGTCCTACATTCTCTTTCTTCTTGTTTATTCTACATCCAGATGAAGTCATTAGCTGTGGATAATACTACTTTAAAGATGTAATATTAAAGCAAAAATTGAGGTACTATTATACTATTTAATTCAATGTATGCCATATTTTTCAGCCATATGTTGACGTAAAATATGGATTTTTTCCCCTCTAATGCAGTAACAGTTTTTACACCTTTTATTTTCTTTTCTGATTTGCGTCAACGGGTGAACAACTGCCATCCTCAAATAAGCTATTTAAAGTGCTTTTGCCAGAAATGTTTGAAGCTTGTTCATCTCTGTAATAAACATGCACTACATATGTTTGAAAAAAAAAAATATTCTTTTGACAACTGCTTGATAAAAATAGCCTTTTTTCTTAAATTGTTCAGGCAGATAATACCATAAAATTGCAGACTATGGAAAGCTAACCACTTGGGCCTCCTTACAGAGCCTGCAAAGATAAAGAAAAATAAAGTAGAAAGTAGTTTTTTTCCAAAATCATACAAAGATTTCTTCGTGGATATTCTATTAGAAAACTGTGAAGATGCTCTTTTTGACTGAACGTGCCCAGTGCTCTCCAAAATCTTTGGCTCCATACTACCTTTCTGTAGTTTGGATACTCTCAGGATATTGTGCTTGTTTTTGTGGAGTAGATGATAACACCAAATCAGTTAAAAGGGAAAAACCTCCAGTGTCTCCTTTGCATCTTCCCTGCGTGGAGTGGTGGAGGAGGATCTTGGACTCCTAAAAGAAATTTAATTGATTCCTCAGAAGTATTTTGAGAGGTTAAACTACAGTTCATAAGGCAGATGCCTTAGAGTGAAGAAAAATATAACAAGAATAAATATTTACATTGTTTGTTTTCCCGACATCCTTTTTTCACCCTTTCATGAAAACCATGGAACATATTGTCTGTGTTTTGAGAAAGTTCTTACCACTGTACCACTGGTCATGAGTTTCTAAGGCATAGAACTGTGATGCTGCATTGCCTTGAGGAGCGGAAAGGAATTATTGTGCCGTACTGAGAAAATCTGCTCCCGCACTGAACCCAAAGTAGGCGCACGCAGAGGATGAGGGTCACCTCACGTAGCTTTAAATGTCTTCTGTGTGGCACAGTACTCGTAGGGAGAGATCCGTCTGTTTTAGCTTGATCTCAGTTACACCGTACACACTGATTATATTGATTTAATCACTCTTGATTTTGCAGGCAGCCTGGGCTGACTGGTTTGAACACACATTTAAGCAGTGAAACCCCACTCATAGAGGAATCCATGGAGGCTTATTCAATCTGGAAAGGAGACAGAAATACAGACAGGGAGCGTTGTGGTAGAGCAATTACATCGAAGCACTGCGAACCAGAGGGACCCAGATTTTAGACTACAAAGAAGACAAATGGGAACTCTCATATCTGGCTGGAGGTAATCCCTGTTTTGTTCCTCACATTAGTGTCCAGGCTTATGTTACAGCTTTGAAGGAGAGTGTATATGCAGCAGTATGTATGTATAGAGAAAGTAGACTGAATTACAGCCAAACCTTTTTGTCTTCTCCATAGGAAAATTTTTTTGAAGTGTTATGTCAGGATTAAACTATGTATTCTGTATTTAGATAGTGCCCTTTTAAAAATCTTTCTTTTTTTTTTTTTTTTCTTTTTGTGAACCATCTTCATTCTTATGCATCAGCATTTTCTGAAGAAGAAAAGAATCCACTTGGAGAATTTCCAACCTGCTCTCATCAGATACTCATCACTAGAACAACAACTTGAAAGATTTCTGAGCCCTTCAATCACAGCCCTGCTCAGGCTCAAAGATAAACTCCAAACACCATTTAAAATCTAATGATAGCTATTCAAAATTTAAATATGTAGTTTCATCTAGTTGATAAGGTTCCTTTTACAGTCAATGGAGAGAGAAGGGTACTTCTAGGTACCTCTAAAAGGTAATTTTTTGCAGGTATCTTAAACAACTATTTTAAGATGGGTGAATCACTCTCTCTATCTGTCTCTCTTCACAGATGATTGAAGGTACGTAAGAGCCTAATTTAGACTAGTCACCTAATTTTTGAATGGATAAAGGCTTCTTCCCAAAATATTTGTCTGTTATTTCTTTCCTACCTCCTCCTGTTTTTACCAGGTCCTATTAAAGCCTCTATTAACATAGGGTTATGCCTAAAATCCCCACTACTGGTGACAGTTGCATTACATTCTATTTTGCCAAAAAACATGGTTTAATTACCTCCATAAACAGATGGCTTATTTTTTGGTTGTCTGCTAAAAATTTCATGAAACTGCGTTGCCTAAAATAACACCATACTTCTACAAGTCTTCCATTGCTGCGTCACTGCAGACTGCATTAAAACGTCCTCCAATTCAGATCTTCTGAAAGCTCCATCTTAAAGTACAGTCCTCATTTACCAGTCCATATTTCTTCTGAATCATTAGCGTAATTGGGTAGCCATGACTGCCTAATGAGTACATTTTAAGAATTTGCTATGTATACCTTGCTGCTAATTTTGCATATATCAAGGACACATCTCTCCAGCGTACATCAACAGAATGTGTGTCAAAGTCAGAAATGCGGAGCTCTCATAAAAAATGACCAAATTATGTATTTGTCTACTAAGGTTTCTTCTAATTATTTCTGTTTGGGTTTTTTTGTTTGTTTTTTGTTTTTTTTTTTTTTTTCATACTGAACTCTTTTCTTTGGTAGGAAACTCTTTGTTTTTCAAACAAAACACACCATGATAATTACAATATGCCATGAGTAATACAGACACCTCTAAAAAGTTGCAGATATATATTACAACAGTTATGGCAAACAAATGAATAGGATGTGACTCAATTTAACTGGTTATGCAGAAATGTAGATCTTTCCTGTATCCCCACTCAGGTAATCCATAACTTGCAGTGGAATGAAAACAGAATTCAGAGGAACACAAGTATGATTTATTTGATATAATGTAGGTTGTTTTTTTTTTTTTTTTCCCAACAGAAGTAGTTCCTGTCCATTCATGGTCAAGGATCTAGTTTCCAATTAGTTTCCAATTAGTCATGATTAGTGATTTTCGAGATCTAGTTTCCAATTAGTGATGTAAACTCAAAGGAGACACACAAAATGTGTTATGTGAATCAAGTCCGAGAAGCATTTTTTTTTTTTTTCTTCGACTATCTAAGTAACAGGTAGTGTGAATCCCACCCTCTTTAATCAGGGAGAAGACTGCATGGCAGAAGAGCAAAGATGGATCGAGCCAGGTGTAGAGAAGGACTGGATTGCTCCAAATTAAGATTCATTTAAAATTTACTCTCCAGCTTTTCTACCTAAAGAAAGGAACATTGCCTGAAATCATGGTCCTGCCCTAATTCTTCTCTGCCCTTCACTACAAAATGATTGCAAAAACCTGTATTCCATTATGCTTCATAAGAATGGGTAAAAGAATAATGTTTATAATGAACTTTTAGCATGTTGCCTCCCACAGCCTCATCTGAGTTTATCACTGCCTTGTTTCCTGTTAGACATGAGTCATTCCAGCAAGTCATTGAGCAAATCATTCCCAATTCCACTCCAAACATCAATTAAAAGTTGTCTTACCATCGGAATCTACGCCGAAGACTATCCACTAGGAAAGAAATTCTTATACAGAATGACAGATATGACAACTCCAACTAGTTCAAGTATTTTACACTTTACTTCTATGGGAGTTGTGTTTTTATCCAAGTGTAAAGTGCTCCAAGGAAATCACGACCTTGTGAATCCAAGTCTTGTCAGGGGACTTCTTTAAATCTAGTGTCAGTATGACATTGGTAG
Source organism: Vanellus vanellus (assembly GCF_965231255.1). NCBI lineage: Eukaryota > Metazoa > Chordata > Aves > Charadriiformes > Charadriidae > Vanellus > Vanellus vanellus. The sequence goes on along the minus strand of NC_138906.1, from coordinate 4,932,330 downwards.
CTGCTCAACAACAAACACGTTCACAGCAGATCATTGCCATTTGCCATACAGATATAGCCTTCAACAGAATCCTGAGCCTTGAAAACAGCTGAAAAGCATGGAGCACTGGAGGTGTGAAGCTGAGTTTGTGCAGCTGTTGAAGATGCCGGCACTTCTGAGTGGTAGGTAGGTGAATGTCAGGTGGTTTGCAAGGCTGCTTTGGACAAATACATCATCCTTCCGGATCACTTGAAGTTTTGAAGCTTGCAATGCCAGTTGCTGGTATTTTGGAAGCTTGGAGAACTGGGGTCTTCCACATAAGGAAAGATTCTTTTACTCAACGGTCCTTTCTTTTCCTGTTGTTTAATACAACCTCTTCTCATGAGACTCCTCCCAGGTGAGTCTGGGTTTCGGGGCAGGGTTCAGAGCCTTCCATAGTGACTTAAGACAACTACACCCCTTCCTCCTTAAGCTGGGAACAAGCTGCACTCGTATATCGACAGATAACTATGTTGTATCATGTCAGAATCGAGAAGTTGGTAAGTGCAAGTCCCATGGCAGCTGCATGGTACAACTCCTGAACTTACTACCCTCAGCCATCCGGGGCCTTGGGCAGTGGTGCAGGGGGCACGATGCCGGTTCCCAATGAGATCTGTATCAGATATCTTCACAACATGCTGTTTTGGTGAGGAGGATAATTAGCACAGAGATTTTGGGTTCTTTGGCTTCATAGTGCAGTTAACAAAGACAGTCAGGCTCTCTAGAGCCTGACTCAAAACAGGAGCTTATTTCAACTGTTTCAGTTTTCTTGGGAAAAAAAAAACCAAAACTATCCTTTCTCATGACTGTAGAAGAGACCTAGGAAAATTGTCTGTCTGAAGTCAGGGAGTATGATGCTATTACCTTTTCATTGCTCTTCCTAAAGCTCTTCTCCCACTTTTGTCCTAGTGTGCAGGGGTAGAGAACTGAGGAAACCACATGCAGTCAACTGCTAGCAATGGTCTCCAGGTAATTACCCATGACTGGAATTAATGATCCAAACTCAAAACTGATGTGGAGAGCCTCACTTCCCAGAACTTCTGACAGCTCTTTTTTTTTCTGGTTACATGAGCTGTTGGGTTTTTTTTTGTTTGTTTGCTTGTTTTTTTTTTTTTCTGATAGAGTTTGGTTTTGTCACTGATTTGGACACGAGAATTTGGTTAACATTTCTAAGATCTTGACATAGAAAGGTTTTCCTGTGCATTGTGAGAGGGTGAGTGAGCAGTCCCCGATATCCTGATTTATGGTGAAGGCTGATGTCTTTTTTAATATCTATCCAAGGTCTTTTGTTGTGGGATAGTCTTCATGTATATCATGGATGAAATAAAGGTACAGAGATTCCTAAGCTGGAGGAAAGCAAGACAGAGCCAGAACCACGGCTATGATAGTTCTGCCACCACAGCACAGCACCCATGCTAATTAGCTCCGCAGAGAAACAGCGTTAATTAACCCAGACACAACATCACATCAGTTAAGTTTTATAGTTTGGGCAGCTGAGCTAATAACTCCAAATATCAATGTGAAAAGACACTCAGTATGGATAACACCTTCTGCTGCACTCCGTCAATATGGTACATATGCACAAGGCCTTCCCCTTACTAATGAAATCAATGGGTAATTTGCATAAATGATTTCAGAGCAGACCCAACAGTCTAGCTAGTCAGGACGCCAAATAAAACAGAGTGGGTTGGACGTATTAATTCATGGTTCTGAATTAACTGGAAGATTTTTGTAGCTGATTATAGCATAAAATGATAATGAAAAGAACCAGCAGTCTACACCATAAAATTTTATATGTGAATAACTTTTTAAAACATTAAAAGGAAAGGAACTAAATAATGAACCGTGCTTGTCCCTTTATATCCAATATCTAAATACCTATAGAAGACATTATTTCTGATTCTGGCACCTTTATAATTTGGCAAAGGATGGGAAAACAGAAGACACTGAGAGGAAATTAAAGCTAGACAAATCAACCCAGAAATGGGAACGCATTGTAAAGCAGGGTGACAGGGAACTTTAGTAAAGTCTTCATTGTGAGAGTCTTTGAACCAAGATCAGTTTGATGGGAAAAACGAGTCGCTGGATGGAATTCGGTGCTCTTACGGAGGTTGGCCTGGAGGAGCAGCATGTCTCCTTGTGGCTCACAGAGTAGAGAGAGTGGTGGCAGCTGGTTGGAATCCGGAGTCTGACATGAGCCGAAGCAGACAGTACTTGGGTGTCTAGAGAAGAGAAGCTCTTGTTTTGCTCTGATTTAACAGGAGAAGAAATTTTCCCTCCTGTGCTCGCAAGAATTGTTACTTTCAGTTCGGTAAGGCTGCGCACCTGAGCCAGGGAAGAAAAATTTGACTCACAATGTACCAGCTGAAGGTTCAAATTAATGACCCAATTAAAATTATTATATCATCAGCTGAGCAATGGTTACTGATCAGATGCACTCTGTTGGCTGCATGGCATATGTAATGAACTGTATCATAACTTGAACTCACAGAAATAATTTTAAGATAAGTTCCTTTACTTCGCATTTCTGAAAAGGCCAAACATCCATATAAAAGAGTTCAGTTTTCATGCGCTAGTGTTTCCTACGGGCTTATGTTGTGCATATGGGCCATTACAACAACTTACTTGACTTGCCAAATTGTGATAATTAGAACCTGAAACTGAATCCTTAAGAGAAAATAGTTCCTTTGCTCTTCACCAGTTGGTTTTGTAATGGAGGCCTCTGTGTGGAATATTATTCTCTGCTTCATAGCTGGATGGAGCAACACAGGGGAATTTTACCTCTTCCTATAATGTATGGGTGCATAAAAGAGAATAACTGGCATGCACTCAGTCCCATATTTTTCCTTGAAATACCATGCTCTGCTTTGCACGTCCATCTGTCCTAAGTATGTTCCTCTTTTGAATGAATCATGGAATTGAACTCAAACACTGCAAAAAGGAAATTAGCTCACAATTTGGTCCATCATAATGATAATTTGCATTGGTGTACATCTACCTCTCCAAAGGCTTGACACGGTGCCAGCCCTAATGCAACATTTGACAATAATGTGGGGTGGAGGGAAATATAAAAAAATAACAGGTCAAGTCCCCCACAGGAGAAAATTAATCCAATGCCACTGATTTCAGTGGAGATAAGCCAGTTCATATCAGTTGAGGATCTGCTGCTTTTCACAGGGCTGATGGTAATGATTAATGAGATACCAGATGGGTATTTGTTGTTGTTTGAAGTGATCGGTGCCTGATATCCCCACATTATTATTTAACTCCTGTATCAACAAGATTATCACTTAATTTGGACGAGTGCGTGTGCATAGAAATGATGCCTCGCAGAGCCTATTTAGGATAATCCTATCAGCTGGCAGCCAAGAATTGACTGAGCTGTTTGTCACCCACTATGAAGTTGGAATTACTGAGGAACCGAAACCTTTCTCTCGCTTTCTCTGCCTGCCTTTATGGGGATGTGCTGTGTCATTACAGCCAGCTCTTTTGTCCTCCGCTGGAATTAAAGAGCACCTCAGAAAAGATAATTAACTGCACACAATGAATGGGGTTAGGGAAGGATGAAGGAAGGTTTGTAGGAAAGGACAGATAATGTGTCATCTTCTGTCAAGTGCACAGAATATACAGCCAGGTGGTTTTTCAACTTGTTTTTGCTGCTTAAAGCAGAAAAGCTTGTTGGGGCATCGGGGCATGGAAAAAAGAACTGGTTTATATGTAGGTTTAGAAGGTGTTGCTGCAGTTTTACCAAATTGTCTTTAGATGCTGAAGGAATATTCTCAGGACTTGTTGAGTTCTCCAGCTCCTTGTCCTACCCCTTTTGTAAGAAATAACAAAAATGTTGCCAGTCTGTATATGGAGAAAGAGATGCTAGGCTGGTCTTCCTTGATTTTGGCCCTTGAACTTGAAACTCAATGTAATCCAGCAGCCAGATATAAAAGAGAGCACAAACACTGCTTCTGAGGACTGCAAAGTGTCTTCTGGTGTGCCAAGCTAGTTCACATTGCTGTCCTCAGTCGTCATCTTCCAAGGCAGGACCACATGCACTATCGTGCTCCAGTCAACCCCAAGGGAAAGTTTGGTGACCACCATCTAACACTGTCTCCTGCTACCTTCTCTTCCAAAGCAAAAGCAGGAGCTCTCTTCTCGCCGGTGGAACGAGGGCTGTAGCAGAGTCAGAACCCCCAGGGTGGATGCTGGAGCAATGAATGCTGCATAGCAGGTCATGTAAGTCTTTCTACGGGTGCCTTGTGGATAGGAAGTAGCGAATATGAAATGTTAAAGCATACAGAGTGTGGAGAGGGGTATTCAGGAGGAAAGCTGTTATTCCTGTCAACTCCTCTTCTCTCTGCTATGCACCCTGCTTACTCTCCAGGTTTCACAGAGACGGTCAGGACAGACAAGGAAATCTACACAAAACACTGCCTTTAATTACTGCTGAGCAGATCTGCAGGTCTGTAGTAACAGCTACAGGGAAAAAAAATGGAAAAAAAAAAAAACAAACAACAACCCGAAACACAACAAAACCCCATCCTACACTTTCACTTTTCTCATTCCATTATATAACATCTCTGAATCCTAAGGATAAAGCGTCTTCCTGATATATACCCCAAGAATCTGGTCTTTTTTCTTCTTTTTTCTCTTTCCTGCAATAAGAAGTTTAGAAGAGATAATGATTTTTTGACAGTATGCTTACAGCTTAAGGGCTGTGTGCTCCTCCTTAGAGTCAAGAGCCGTGCAAAGGGCAGGGATCTGCAGTGATCACCTGAACAAGAAGGAAAGAAAACATAATTTGCAGTCATCTGGATTTTCAACACAGCAAAGAGAGACGAAAGCCAGGGTAACCCATCAGGGACCATGGAAAATATTGAACTTGGGGGTTTCTAATGGGATTTGGATGCCAGGATATAGCTATGAGTGAACTGTATGTAAGCTGCATGCAGTTCCAAGTGAATTCTGCACAGTTCATTTCTTTCCAGCCAGCCTCTATATCTGTAGAAATCCAGTGAAACTGCAGTTTTGTCCCACTAAGATATTTCTTTGGATAGCAAAACTACCGTTCACTGGAGGAGCAATAACATATAGGGTGATTTTCATAATAAGCAGAGGTGAAACTCAGACTTGACAAACTGTTTTCTGACTCACTTTCCTTGTGTGCTTGATCAATATGTCCATTCCCATCTCTCCACGAAAACAAGAGGGAATAATGCTGGTGAACAGCAACATAACACATGTGAGTACCTGCATTTAAAGGGTAGAAATCTTACATCAAAATAGAAAATGGTTTTTCCCTTTGAAGAAGTATAATCTTACAGTCTGGCGTAATTATTATCTATCTCACATAAAGTGAGATACTTGTGTTGTTGATGAATATAGCTCAGCTGCAGCAGAGCTGTGGCTGAAACTCTTGCTATGGGCAATACAGAGAAACAGACTATTCAGCATATGATTCTTTTGACTTGTTTCAGACGCTTATTTCAACATGAGATTAATCATACCCAGCGAATCCTTGTTTCTCTCCAGTAATTCTGAAAGAGCTGAGAGAAGGAACCAAGGAACAGACATCTACACTATACTTATGTTCAGATAAATCTTATCTTTTCAGACAATTCTTACTCCTTTTCAGACAATTCTTAGTTCTCTAAAATCGGTTGATATTCTGGGTCACAATAAAGTCATCATCATAATAATTATTATTCAAAAATTAAATTAATGAATAATGAAATAAGTAATAAATTTCCACAAGCCTATGCGTAAGTCCCCTTTAGGGCTTAGCAGACCTCTACTTTTGGTTGAAGTCAAAGTATTATTTTCATTGTTTCTTTGAATCTTTTTCTTTATACCTTAACACTTTTGGTGCTGTTGTATGGTCCTTGTGTCATAGGGAACTTGTATAGCTTTTTTTCCCCCTCCAATGTTACTCGGGGTTGGGGGGAGTTTATTATGCTGATTTATCCTTGTATAACTGGAAGTAGAATTAGGTGCACAGCAGGTGAGCCACCTAAGGCATGAAGTGGCAAGATGAATTGGAAGAAGACAGCAATGTTTTAAACTCTATGTCTTCTGTGGTTGGAAAGAAGTCAACGTAAACTAGACGATATGAAGACAGCTGAGAATGGTGGATCCACACTGTTTGAAAGCACATGTACTTCTTAGCTGCTTGTGAACTTCCCATAAAAGTGCAGGTTTTTTTGTACAAATAACAGGCTTCCATGCTTGGCACCTGAGTGATTCTTTGTTTCCAGCAGAGAAACTGTGGGTTTATGGCCTAAGAATGACAATAGGAATGTGTTTATTGCTCGGATCGCAGCTGGAGATGATTATTACTTTTTTCTTTGTCGCAAGGCAATGCTACAGGCAGCGAAACATGCTTTCAGGCTGATTTAAGGGAGTATTTCTGAGAAAAAGTCCTCTCTCTCTATGCTTCATTTTCCTTTCTCAGAACTAGGTTTACTTTACCACTGGAAGGCAGGAGGTCCATAATATTTTTGTTCTGACAGGAAATCATGCAAAATTTACATCATTTGCTTTATTGAGGAGACTGGGGAGAAATCGGTGTTAAGGATTCTCAGGGTTAGGGATTCTCATTCTTCTGCAAATTTACCCCAGTGCCCATGTATAGCAAAGTCTGTCTGTGCTGCATACAACAGCTTCTCTCTCAGTAGGCTGCAAAATCTAGAAAGTGCTGGAAAGTTCTGTTAGCACTGAGCTCCAGCGCAGTCTCACGTGAAGCCAGCTTGGCACGGTGTTGACGTGCTCTAAAAGCCCTGTCCAAATGTTACTATAGTAAATGAGTTGAAGGTGCTCTAAAGAAGACATTCCAACACAGAAATACTGTGGCAGCAGCTCCTCTTTGCAAACCAAGTCCAAAGGACAGCATTTTTAACCTTTCAAAGATATACCTCGCCTTCCAACCTCAGTAGTTGGCTCAGTCAGTGGTAACCTCAGGAAATGACTGGTATCAATCAACCTTTTTATAGACACAAATGCGTGTCTAAACATCATCTTTTGTAATTAATACAGTCCATTCCTCCATTCTCCCATTGACTTTGGTAGCTGAGATGTAATCTGATTTAATTTCTGTAACATAATCTTGTTTGTTTTTATAGTACTTCCCCCTGCTGATATTTAAATCCTATTCATTTAGTTGTATGCACTGTTAGGTCCATGTGCATCTGTGGGTGGATTGTAGACATGGAAGATCTGATATATGAAGCAATGCTTTCAGTGGGCTGAAATTACCCAGGGCTGAAACAATACCCAGAAATCTGAGCCTCTGATAAACTTTTCCCTTTTAGAAATACAGACACAATATTCATAACACAAAGGTGGCAGTAGTTCTCCAGAAGCACATGTTATTTTGTTCAAAGTCTTTGCAAACTGAAAGAGTATCTGTAAGAATTTCCTTTGCTTGACTACAAACAGTACAGTTTACATTTTATTCTAATTTCATAGGATGAACTTAAAAACTCAGGAAGTCTCATGTTTCAGACTGAATCAGCTGGTGAACGTTCAAATTGTAAATATAGACTGGTGCCTGACCAATTATAGACATCTGCAATGTAGACATCTTCAGCTGAGATTCTCCTTAGCACCAGAAAAGAGAAATTAGATTTTTTGGGGAGCAGATCATCTTATCAGAAAAATAGATATTACAAATACATCAGAGAAGTCATGCTTAAAAGGGTCTATTTCTTTCCAGTTGCAAATGGTTCACAGATATTTGCATTGTTGATGCTGATAGCTGCTGAAATCAGTTGCACCCAGGGAACATCTAATGGATGGTAAAGGTGGATTTTGATGACCAGCAGGACTTCAAATGGCTTTGATCTGGAGCTTCACCACCACTGAGAGAGTTAGAAGCAATTACCTCCTCATTGATCACACAGGGAGGTGCAGTCCACAAGCCTTAGACATTATTGGAGAGCGAATCCACCTGAAGTGTTCTAGAAGAAACCCAATTATAACCTTAATGTGCTACAACAGTGAGCTTCTTTTTGGAATTAATGGGTCCTGGTGCTTATACAAGGAGGTCATATCTAAATACCTGTGAGAACTTGACAATTAAGTGGAAAGACCCCTATCATGGTATGCAATCATAACCTGCTTTTTATATATCAGTGCCATATAGATATGCCAGCTCAGATGGGAAACGTATCATTTTATGTGTTATATTAAATTACTGTGAAAGACAGATCTTGTTTTAGCACTAAAATATCTGAAATGAGGTGAGAAGATAAAAGACGCCAGAGGTGAAAAGAGCAGCCTTACATTATGAAGCAAGTTAGGGGAAAAAACAGCGCAAACATCAGATTTCTGGAGCCTTCCATGAGGTCATGTTGCCTTCCTACTCTGTGCATGCTCTGAGTAAATAAAGGTCAGCTATGGATAATGAACTCCATTACTCTAATTAAAACAGAGCCCACTCCCACTGCCTGCCCCTTGAGGAAATGCCTGGGCTTTACTCCCACGAAACTGTTTGAATGTATTAAAATAGTGTGGAATATATGCTATTAAACTCCTGATTAATCAAGAGGCAGAGGTGCACACGGAGGTTAGGGACGTTGCACTGGGACTGGGCAGAACCATAGATTCGAGTCATGGTATATCTCCCATTTACAGTGTAAAACTTTGTTTTATACACAGGTTGTCTCAGGCCCTGAGATGTTGATCCTTTGGAAGTCAACAGGAGGAGGACAGGTCAGCCTTGGGACTGTGTGCAGTGTAAACACAGGTATAGAAGTGATCCGATGGTGAGTCCATATACAGTGTCTTAGTTCTCTCCTCCTCAAGGCTAAGCAAAAGCAAATAAGAACTAACAATTTTTTGTTATCAAAGTCTGGCTAAAATGGTTGGTAACTCCTCACTTTCCCACCTTAAAAGCATGCTCTGATTGAAATCACTTGCTTTGGGTTAATCAGTTTCCTCTGGGTTATTATAATCAAGAAAGAAACCGAAAGCAAAATAAAAAAAAACCCACTGATTAAGTGCATACGTGAGAGGTGCTGCCTATGCTGCTCGATTCCCAATGAGCGTTTTGTCTTAGACGGTATTCTTAAAGCTAAATTAGCCAATAAAAGCTTTTTCCCGGAACTAAAAGCAATTTAGCTGGTTTCTGTACTACTGCGCTGAACAGTAAGCACAAATGCAGCTGTTAAGTCAGTTGTATACCAGCCTGGCAGGCCTAAGTATAGCTAGTTCTGCTTGTCTTGCGATTAATGTCAAGTGAAAGTAGGTGACAGTAATTGGTGTTGTTGGGAAATGAGTTCTCCTGAGAAGAGAGCAGTTCTGTGAATGCAGAGGAATGTGACATTGTGCGGATTGAGAGCTTGCTGTGTCAAGGCGAAATTCAAAATTCAGAACCAGGGAGTGAAATTATGCAGCTGATGAAATATACATCTGAGGAATCCCTTTAAATTATTCAGCTAGTCATCCCGAGCGTACGTCTGCGAAGGCAAAGAATTGTTCCGGGTAGTAAGCCCGTTATGTCTATGGGTGGCGTTCCATATTTTTTGATTATGTGATTTTAGCTGGAATTAAGACTCGGTAAAATGAGACCATCGTTAAAAAAGGTCCAGATAAATAACTTCTGCTGAAATTAATGACATAATCTGAAAGTTCTGAGTCATATTCATTACCTCTCGCCTTTGTGTCTCTGGGTGAAAGTCAATTTGCAGAATAAGACGTCAATATGTGGGCATCCTCATGCAGGTCTGTAAGCGAGCCAGGCTGCTTTGTTTCTATTATAGTGATGGAGAGCTACTCTTTGCTGTCTGTGGAGTTCAGAGAGTGATTCAGCTCATCATATATAGGTGTACTGAGGTGAGCATGGGACTTTCTCACAAGGGACTTGGTTCAGTTTTCCTCAGATAGCCCTCTAGTACCATTCGAGATGCTTGGAGGTATCCAGATATCCATGTAGGGCTGATGGATGACACAAGGTTTAAGAGTGATCCATGCACTTCTGGAGAGAAGATGGAGGCCAGACAGTACTCTCAAATGGGAACAGAGAAATATAGGGCATGTAGTGATAGGACGAGGGGGAATGGCTTTAAACCGGAAGAGAGCAGGTTTAGATTAAACATTAGGAAGATTTTTCACTTTGAGGATGGTGAGGCACTGGAAGAGGTTGCCCAGAGAGGTTGTTGAGGCCCCATCCCTGGAGGTGTTCAAGGCCAGGCTGGACGTGGCCTTGGGCAACCGGGTCTAGTGGGAGGTGTCCCTGCCTATGGCAGGGGGGTGGGAACTTGATGATCTTCAAGGTCCTTTCCAACCTAAACCATTCTATGATTCTATGATATACTACATACTACATGAAGTACGTATAGTATCACAGTACATACTATATATATATAATATATCTATACTATATACTGTAGAAAACCGAATTGGGTCTTCAATACCCAGCTCATGTGTGCCCACCTTCCTACAGATATCCAGCGAGTGATTCAGCTGCACATGTGCAACTCTACAGTGGCTCTCTGAGATGGTCAAGAATACTGTGCCATGTCTGCCAGATCACGATGCTGTCCCTGATGCTGCAGGGAATCTCAACAGGGGGTAGGTGCTGATGGGCAGGAGGTGGGAATGTATGACAGGAGGATGTGAAAAATAGAACATGTCACTGGGACCTTCATCTGGGGATCCCGGGGCCCCTTTTGGGAAATGGGAGTGTGGGGGCATGGAAGCAATAAGAGGCTGCTAAATAGGCTAAGGAGGCTGAGGGGAGACATTATCGCTCTCTGCAACTACCTGAAAGGAGGTCGTAGTCAGGTGGGGATCAGTTTCTTCTCCCACGTAAGAAGTGATAGGAAGAGGGGAAATGGCCTCAAGTTGTGCTAGGGGAGGTTTAAATTGGATATTAGGAAAAATTTCTTCACCAAAAAGGTTGTCAAGCATTGGAACAGGCTGTCCAAGGAAGTGGTGAAGTTGCCATCCATGGAGGTATTTAAAAGATGGGTAAATGTGGTGCTGAGGGACATGGTTTAGTGGTGGACTTGGCAGTGTTAGGTGAATGGTTGGATTTGATGACGTTCAAGGTCCCTTCCAACCACAACGATTCCATGATTCTATGATTCTACAGGGCCATGGGTTATGTCCTTGGAAATGAAAACAGCTGATCTGCTTTTTCAGAATAATTGAGGGCTGTACTTCAAAAATTTTTGGGGAAGATGTGTGGCATGCCCTTGTTCTCTGAGAAATAAAAGATCCATATGGTATAAATTAAGGCACAGTACGGTGAGCTGTAGCTGTTTTGTAGTTCTGATCCATTTCCTTTACCTCTTTCAAGGCTGATGATATGTAAGATAACAGTGGCTGTACAGTTTGGCACAAAAAGCCGAGGAGGAGGATCATTTGCTGCACATGGTGCTTATAAAACCCACAGTAGGAGACAGAGAATTTCAGCTTTGTTTTGAGAATAGAAGAAAAATCTAAGGTTGAGGGGTCTGGTAGGTGGAGGTTTGTGGGGATCACCTGCCGTTACTTCGGACATAATATGAAATAGGGGAAGAGCTGCAGAGAAGTAGTCCTGCCCAGGTAATATGTCTCACAGTGGGAGCCTCAAATTTGTGCTACAGCTCACCATGGGGTAAGAGGTGGTCAGGAGCATGAGAAGCGCAAAACTGAGGAAGAAATTGTGGAACTTTGCTATAAATATGTGAGATGTCAGAGGGGCTGGGAAGACCTCTGTTAGAGTGGGCTATATTTAAAATCATTTTGTATTTGTAAAGGTTTGAAGGTCATTATGTTTGTAACAAATTCCCAGACAGTGATGTTAAATAGAAATGACCTGATAATTAGTGGAAGAAGGCATCACTGATATGTTCTGAAATATACCCAAGTTATTACATAAATGAGAAGGCCTGAGTTAAAAGCATATTCTTTGAAGAATGTTTCTATAACATTTTTTACAAATACAACTTTCAAATCCGTTGGTCAAATTTCCTGTCAGGCCAAGGAAGATATATATTAAAAAAAAGGAGACAAACTTCTAAACATTCTTTTCTTTTCTTTCTCAAAATAATTCAACTTTTTAGTCATAAAGACTGTAACTGCTACTTCTTGATTTCTGCCAAAATAAGCCTGTGGTTCTGTGCAATAATTTTAGTGTGACTGCTGAGAGTTGGAGGCAGAAGCATTAACATACGTTAACTGAGACGAATCTAACTAAACTAATCATACATTGAATGTATTTGATAGGGCTGAATGAAGTGAGATATTATTCAAGCTTTATTAATACACTCTATTAACAGAAAATACCACTTCTATCCAATGTACTGGTGATCAAGATAGACTTTAAAACAGTGTACAAGCACGTACAGATGGATACAGATGGTGTATGAAGCAATTATGAGTGCATCAATCAATCAATTGCTTCAAGTGTATTTCATACACAAGAAAATACACTTTGTTAAGAATGTCTTGCTTTGTGTTACCACAACTATTCACAAAAGCACCAGATTCCCGGTACGGCTCCTGGTACGCAAAGACGAAGTCAACCAAGCAGGACTGTTTCCTGTGTAATTTAGGATTGCTGTGAAATTCTCCATCTGGACCAAACGGAGAAAAAAGTCACACAGGGAGTAACGATGAGAAGTCCTTGCTTCCCCAAATGCTCCCCTTATATCTTGGAGTGGAACAGAAAAAAAAGAAAGGTAAAATATCTATATATGAAGTGAGGAAGAAGTGGCAATAAAACTACGCTTAGAAATGCAAGGAGAGGGTGAAAATGAATAGCGAAGGTCACAAATCTGTCTGTATTCATCTGTAAATTCCACATATTTTTAGGTAAGGCAGTAATCATAGTGAGTAGTAGTGGTATTAGTACAGGTATCACAGAATCACAGAATCACAGAATCATCAGAGTTGGAAGGGACCTCTAGAGATCATCTCGTCCAACTCCCCTGCTAAAGCAGCATTGCCCAGAACACATTACTCAGGACTGCATCCAGGCGGGTCTTGAAAATCTCCAGGGAAGGGGACTCCACAACCTCCCTGGGCAGCCTGTGCCAGTGCTCTGTCACCCTCACCGTAAAGAACTGTTTCTGTGTATTTGAACGGAACTTCCTGTGTTCTAACTTGTGCCCATTACCCCTCGTCCTGTCACTTGGAACCATTGAAAAGAGCCTGGCTCCATCCTCCTTCAACCCACCCTTTAGATACTTGTATGCCATAATAAGGTCTCCCCTCAGCCTTCTCTTCTCCAGGCTAAAGAGTCCCAGCTCTCTCAGCCTTTCCCCATAAGGCAGATGCTCCAATCCCTCAATCATCTCAGTTGCTCTTCGCTGGACTCGCTCCAGCAGTTCCCTGTCCCTCTTGAACTGGGGAGCCCAAAACTGGACACAGTATTCCAGTTGTGGCCTCACCAGTGCAGAGTAGAGGGGGAGAATGACCTCCCTCGACCTACTGGCCACACTCTTCCCTATGCAGCCCAGGATTCCATTGGCCTTTTTGGCGACAAGGGCACATTGCTGGGTCATGGATAATTTACTGTCTGCATATATAGAGTATACGAGAGTACAGTACTACTGATTCTTTTTCCATCCTCTACCTTTTATTTCAGGACGGGAAGAACATTCTGATGTGATGCAGCTCTGTGCAGAACCCACTTATTGGGATTCTGCTAGAGCTACCCCGAAGAATTTCTAAGAGGGATGATGGTATAAACTGTGCATCCCCATGAGAATACGAGCAAGAGCAATGAACATGCTGTTCTCACAGACACAGCTATTCAGCATTTGTTCTGCTTCTTGCATTTGGGATAAATACTGCATCCCTGAGGAGAATTATGCTCTTTCCAGGGAGATGCACAATGGGTATTAGCAATTCGGGAAGAGCTGCTGCTTCTAACATCTCCAACACTACACCTGAAGTAGACGTATCATAGCGAAGGGAATCTTCATCAGAGCAGACTGCTCTCTGAGGAGAAGAAGAGCCTGTAGCTCAGGATCACTAATTTGACCTTTATTTCATGCCGCTGTTTACTCGCAGGAAGCTTAGCTCAGGAACCGCAGAGACAGAGATCCTCAGTGTCAGAGCAAAAAGGTTAAAGCAGAAGAAGGGACCTAAAAAGCTGGCTGTGGAAGTGAAATATAAAATCTGAAAAGGAAGCAAATGTTTTTAAATGTTGAGCAAAAACAAGAAAAAATATGTCAGACTTGAAAGAGATACAGGGCAGAATTAGACTGGGAAATACACTGTAGTTGAAAGCCAGCACTAAAATAACAGATTTCGGAAGCAAACGTAATGTAGCCATACCAACATTACAGCTGAATTGTGGAGTAGGTTGGAGTATGGATGTTCACTTTTGCCTGAAGTTTATCCACAGTTGTTGATCTCTGAATTCAACTTCTGCTTGTCGGCTTGAAAATATTTTACCCAGTGAGTCTGCTAGCAAGTGCTCAGAAGGCATATGAATTTTGTTAATGGCTTATTTTAGATCTGGACAACTTTTTGATCACCTTTACATTTCTGAAATGAAACCCAACATTGACTGAGAACCAAGTCTCTCTCTTTTTGTTTTTTTTCAAAGAGATTTATCTCTAAGGTTTTTGGGTTTTATCACTGACTTTATTAGCAGTGTGTAGCAGTACTAGCAGGTGTCTTTCGTCTTCTGAAACACTGCTTTAGGCTTACAGAACCTCCAAAGGTTGGTGTCCGTGACTCTTGAGAGAATAAGGAAGAACTAACAGGGGACAGAAGTGGAAGATGATGAAGCAATGTATTGTAGGGAATTGCATTTATGGGAGGATGAATATATGCGAACTTCACATAAGAATGCCTGATGCATTGAAAAAAGTATACAGATTTTGGCAAATATTTCAGCAAACTGCACCAAGCTCTTTTATCCTGGGACTCATGAGTGATTTAAGTTTCCAAATTTGCCTCCGGAGCTTTGCCCTAGTTATTTTAGGAAGATTTAGATTGGGCAAGATATTGTCAATCAAAATCTTCAACAAACACCTTCCCAAATTTCTTATCTTCTCTAGGAAATAGGATAAATTCTGCCCTCTTTGGAGATAGGAATGGGTGAAATATATGTATGAAGAGGTTAGGGTTACATCTATATCAATAAGTAAAATGCACTAGGTACTCTTTTCTGTCCCTCAGACACACATCGCATGTGCCCATAGTCCTAAACTCTCCAGACTCCCTAACAAGAAATCCTCAAAGGCAACAGGAATGTGTCTGGTTTTGCCTGTTTTTTTATTATCTGATATTTCAGAGAGAATGCTGAAAATCCCTAACAATAGATTAGCTGTCATATCTTTGTAGCTAAACAGCACAGCTTGAGTTGAGATATTGTTCTCACTGATGCACAAAGCTTCTATTTTTCAACTGAGTACACAAATATCAGGGAACTGTGCACAGCTGCCTTTGAGTATGCCTCTTCATCAGGGCAACCACTTGAGATTCATTATTCCCCTGATAGCCAGGGGAAAACACTTTCCTTGGCTGTTCAGAATTGTAAGTTCCATCATGCTGTAGTACTCAATCACGACATTAAGGCTGAGATTCATCTCCCCTAACTTTAGACGTCCACAGCCTAGAGGTTTCCAACTGCAGTGCAGCCACCTGGGCTCCTGTTATTCCCTTAGCAGAACTGGTGCTTCAGGTGATGATTAACCTGACTTCAGACGCCTACTGTAAAATGGGATGTCTGGCACCATAGATATCACAGACTAGATCACCCCTGACGATGAATGCTCACCCAGGTGAAAAGGCCACGTGGAGACCTCTCCGGCGTAATATGGTTACATTTATTCAAATAAATCTCACATTTTTTTCATTTGCTTCTTTCCCACTATGAAGTTGGTTTAAAATACTAAGAAAGTGCTTGCCCCCATCTTTTTCTGGAGGTTTCTGCCATGGTAGCATGCTTATCAGAAGACAGCATTCTGCTCTGGTCCATGAATCAGTCAGCCACGAATGAATTCCTGATGAGGCAGGCTTCAGCTAAGACGTCAAAATTTGCACTGGAGCAACCGGGAATCTGTTATCTCTGCTGATTCCACTATAGATAAGCAACTTTTGGCAGAGAAATTATAACAAGGTCCAGGGTGGTAGCTTTTTCTGCAATATTACCTTTAGGAAGGAGCATGAGACTGAGCTCCCTGCAATATTCAGCTGGTGGAGCTGCAGTGGTCTAAAACAGCTGAGAATCTGACCCTTCTATTCACCTTTTTTTTTTTTTTCTTTTTAATTTATTTCTTGTTTTAGTTCTTCATAATATCTTTCACGTTTCAATTTTTTCCAGATACAGAGAAGATGATTATTCTCCATGCATTAGTTAAAGGAAATTATATCTAAATACACTGAGAAGCTCTGTGTAGGCATAGAATATTTGGTGTAATGCAGAAATTGCTTTAAAACAAACAAACAAACAAACAAACAAATAAACAACAAAGATGTGTATTGATTATTAAAGAATATCAGAATGAGTGCTAGGCTTCACAGGGGTCCCTATACAAAACTAGGCAACATAATTGACTTGTAACAGGTTCCTTTAGTGCTTGTAACCCTTGCTTTTGAAAGTCCTCAGACATTCTCTTTTGGTTTTGCTAATTTTTTGGGGGGTTTCATGTGGAGTCTGATTTTTTGGCAGGTAAGATTGTGCATCAGCATACATGGACTTAAGTACTAAAATACCTCCTTTCTAACACATTATTAAGTGTATCAACAGTTGCCATGCAAGAAAAGACAGATAATCCTGAATATGGATGAAAAACATTTGAAGTATTATAAGTTTATTTATATCTTTCAAAGTCTACCCAGCTTATTTAATCCCTCCCATTGGGCAAATCATTCTATGGGACTGAATTTCTAGTTAAGGCGCTATTATTAGCATAATGTTGGCATCATTTTGATGGTCTATGCAATCTAGATCACTATTCTGCAGTCAATGACAATGCATACTGTGTCAATCTAAACACAATGAAAGATGTTCCAAAGCCTACCCCAAATTCATTCCACAAAATGCCACGTTCTATCTGCAAATCAGAGATGAAAAGCCAAAGTTGGCAAAGGCTGATGCTCCAGAGTTAACCACTGAAAAGTGCTCTTCTGTATTTCTAGGTGTCATAAGAGACAAATAGTTGTGTGTAGTCAGGCTGCCACCAAAAAGCATATTCCGCCTACTCTGATAAACAGATCAGATAGCTCTGCCTCTGCTTTCATGCACTCAGTGCATTGTATGGAGCTTTTTTTTCCTCTCTGTTTTTGTGTTAATGGTTTCCTTGCAATTCATTTTGCTGTCTGACAGCATTTCATTTTTATTTTTTATGAGCTGCAGGGTAGAAGAAATAAGTTCTCTATTTCTTGCTTTGATCCAGTTAATTTCTTACTTTTTTTTTCCCCCCATGCTCCAGTCTGCTATGGCTTTTGCTTTTCGAGATTCAGTATCTGTAGCTAAAAGAAATTAGAATTTCAAGACAGAATGTGCTTTATTGTGTGGGGTTTTACCCCTCCAGTAAGAGTTTTAGGCTTAGGGTCTTCATTTCTGGAAGACAAATGGGTACATTACTGCAAAACTATACTAGCCTTTCATCTTTGGAAAGCCGATTGAGAATATTCAGTGAGACTCGCTGGTACTTTAACTGACAGGGAGGAAAATGAATGTACAGAAATAAAGGAGAAGACTGCTTTTGCCAAGTTTTATGGGGAATCAAAGAGATCTGGGCTCAAATGTTAAACTGTCACAGTGTCTCTGTGCAACGCACTGTGATTTTTGAGCTAGAGAGTTCGGAAATACGAAGCAGTCTGGACACGTCAACTTGGTGCTCAGGCAGCTGTCCTGCCTGTAAACCTGAGATAAATAACCTGATGAGCTGTTGCACGAACATGCGTGTACGCTCTCCTCCCTCTGTTCCTGTTCCAATAGGTTCAAATTCCTTGAGTTGTCCTGAAGTTCTGTGTTTGCATTGTTTCCAGGATGAAAGTGGATCCCAGCCATCCCACTGATTTATCCATTTTCACTCCGACTGAAATCACTCCACCCTTGTTTGCCAGGAGTTTCCTCTGTTCCTCACTATTGCTGCACTGAATAGCTCATACTGAGAAGATGTCAGAGGCTCTACATATTTGATGCCTCGAGTTGGGTGCTAACAATCCTCCTTAGACATCCACGAGAGATTTATGCAACCAGTGTTGCATTTATTTGTGAGCACATTCATGTTAGAAATGATCGGACACTATTCATTGCTTAACTAGTCCTTTGTACTGGGTGATTCTGACTGCAGTCGATCGTATTGATGTGAGTTCTCAGATTCAGTGGAAAGTGAACTGACATATTAAGAATTACTAATAACCGCTTCTTCCTGATCTACATTTTTTTTTGGTTGTTTTATTTTGGTTTGTAGTTCTTGGAAGATGATCAAGATTCCTTCCTTGCTTTAAAACGTGAATTCTCGTGATGAACTGTTTATTCATGATTATTCATGTAGATTCTGATAATCTAAAAACTGTAGGGCTTGATGAAAAACAGTCAGCAGCTATCTTCTTCCAACATGTAGGAAATACTGAAACTTGTTTTCTCAGTGGAAGAGAAATCAACCGTGTCAAGTTTAGATACACTCCCCATATCACTTGTCTTCCAGAAGCTTTGTAAACCACAGCCCACGGTTTCATCTGTGTGATCCCAGGCCAAGTTTGGTGCAGCACAGCTTTGGGATCCTGGCTTAGTTTTGCTGGGAAAATGATTTTCAGCTGTGAGGAAGATTGTGCGCTAAAGCTATGTGAGAAAAGTAAAAATGCAGGCATCACTGAAATTATTAAGACTGTGATTAATAGGCATTCAATGATTGAAAAGTATTGACATAAGGAGGTATTAAAATCCTTTGAAAAAAACAGAGAACCGAAAGGTGGCAACTCAACAAGACCTTCACAAAGGAGCAAAGCAAGCTTGGCCAGCAGAGATGTTCTGCACGTCACATTTAGGGTCACACACATATTAATCTTTCACTTGGTAGGGTATGGATCCTTGCACTCCATAATGGGTGTCAGCCAATAAATATTTACTGTGTCCTTTTAACTTCTTGATGTTCTTCTAGCACAGTGTGTGTGTACATGGTAGAAAATACCTAAACAAACATGACCTACTGAGCTAGGATTTGGGGGAATGATTTCAGTCTCATGCCAAGCATCAGTGTCATGTACATCGATTGAGTTGGAAAGGTCAGAGCAAAGAATGAGATCCTCTGCTCTTTGCAATTACTCCTGCTTATCCTTCAGCCCAGGTACCTCTAAACTGGTGATTATTCAGCATTTACTCCATGCTGTACCATTCTTATATGCTAGGAATCAAGCCGTGCACTGTTACCTGCTAGAGTGCGGACCAGATGACTTCTGCCATAGTCTTGTTGGTGTATACCAACTTAAAGAAATGTCCCTTTGGCTTCAAATCAGCATTTCACACATTTGTTTGAAAGTGATTTACACCTCTTCCCCCAACCCATCATTTATAGTGAGTTGTTTTTGTTGCTGTTGTTGTTGCACTGAACGCATAGCTCTTAGGGGAATATTTTACAAAACTCAGAACATCTGTCTGGAAGCAGCTTGAGCACTGGTGAAGGGCAGCAGGCAAGGTAAACTAACTGAATATGGACAATTCCATCTCAATATAAGGAAAAACTTCTTTACCTTGAGGGTGACAGGGCACTGGAACAGACTGCCCAGAGAGGTTGTGGAGTCTCCTTCTCTGGAGATATTCAGAACCCACCTGGATGTGTTCCTGTCCAACCTGCACTGGGTGAACCTATTTTGGTGGGGGGCTGGACTAGATGATCTCCAAACGTCCCTTCCAACCCCCGCCATTCTGTGATTCTGTGAGCATGTGAAGAGGACAGTTTGGCAGCACTGAAGTTCAACCAACTCGATACCTTTTCCTAAATGGGAAAAGATCTGTTCCATTCTGTCTAAAACTGGAACAAACCCAAACTCCTTGATATTCTATTTCACATATCAGTCTTTCCTTTTTCTTCTCTTGCATGGAAGTTCCTTTAAGTTAAAAGTTTGGTTGACACTGCATAATCTTCAATAGTGTGCATCAACCCTGCAAATCTGTGCCCTTCTTGAAAAAGATGAAGTTCATTTTGCAGAACAGCCCACATTCTTCATGCATATGATGAGTCACATGTGCGGGCCAAAGAAAGCGATATTTTGCTTTTTGCTTTTGATCAAAAAGTCTTGCCATGCTGCAGCTTTTCAGAGCACACCTGATAAAATCCATAATACATTTTTTCTGCTTCAGTAGTGATAAAAAGCCTCTGACAATTGATAATAGCAAGGCCATCTGTCACTTTGAAAACCTGTCTTTTCAGTGAAAGGAACAGAATCAACCTCTTTTACCCCAGTAAAGAAAAAAAACCCAACACACAGACAACTCTTCCCATACATAAAACATAAAGCATATGAATAACACATAGGCGTTCCATCATGCTTTTCCTCAGGATATCCCAAAGCACAGTAGATGCTCTCTGTCATTCACATTACTACATCTGGGACACTGAAGTGCATGGAGGTGAAGTAACTGATGAGCATCAAGCCTTTGCCAGCTACAAGGGTCCACAGTGTTACAAGCAACCAACATGATCTACCTTGTTAAAGTTTCTTTTGCTTTTCTGGTAGGAGGATCTTCATCAGGTTTCTAGCTAGTAGTCAACTTTCACTGTTAAAACTAAAGAATGGAATGGAATGGAATGGAATGGAATGGAATGGAATGGAATGGAATGGAATGGAATGCAATGCAATGCAATGCAATGCAATGCAATGGAATGGAATGGAATCATGGCTGAAACTTGAAACACTCTCAAATTGTTGCAAACTGGAAAATTTTATTCCTACCCATTACAGGAAAGAAAAATGGAAATGAAAAATGTAAAATAAAATAAAAAATAAAAAATAAAAAATCAGTCTTGGATCTCTCTGGGCTTTCCACTGAACAGCTCATGTTTCATCAGGTGCATCTGGCTAAACGCAAATGTAAAATTCTAAGATAATTGTTCTGTGAAGATCTATGAAGGTCTAGTCATAAAATCAACAAAGTCTGGGAAACAAGTCAACTCACCCTGAAGTGCACATCTAAAATAGATCAGATCATCAAACCTCAGTAGCGTTGTCTATGAAGAGAGGTCAACATGACTAGCTCAGCTGCAGACATCTACTGTGGATGTCCAAAGACAGATGAAAAGTATCCCCTCATAGGACCAGAGTACCAGTAAAACAGTTCAACTAAAGCTCTTCGTAATGCTGGTAGGCAGCAAAAATGCCAATGACAAATTAGGTTGCACATAGAACAAGTTGAAAACATTACGCTGGAGCATCCTGCCTTTATGTGAATCAACAGAGCAGCTTCAGTGGGAATGTGTGTTGAGTTCTGATGGTTCAAAGACAAAAACGTACTGCCAGAGCTGGAGAAATTCCTCAAAAGGGCCATGAGATAAGGAAAGGCACAGAAAATCTGCCATTTGAAGAGTTTAAAAAGACTGGGATTGTTCACGCCCATGAGTAGATGAATATAATTAAAGCCACATTCACTGTGGCTGTGTTCTTGCTTTGTCACACAAATTCAGGGTGGCAACTACTCATACCCGGGTATCTCTAAGTGTCCAGATCTGAGATAGTCTTCCTGGGCTCCAATTAGACTTGATGAACAGGCACAGAAGACTCTGCAGGGTCACTCATCCAATTTCTTAGACGTATTTAGAATAAGGCAGACAAACCATATTCTGATAAAATATTTCTCTTCGTTGGTAATAAATGCTAGATAAATAAAACTGACTCTGACTCTGAGGTGTTTGAGACTAGGGGAGATACTTTCTTGTTTTAAAATTTAAAAAATGACAAGAAGAAAAGCGGTACATGTATCTGCTTCTCCTCTGATTGCAAAAATGAACTGTGGATCTTACTGCTATGTGACATGATACAATACCACTAAAAGCTGAGTAAGATTCCAGGAGAAACATGATAATTAGATGGTTAAAAAGAATATTTGGATATAAAAAATGTATAAACTTATACAGAAAGGCCGTAAAAGCCTCAGATTCAAAATGATTAAGCTAACCTTTAACTTTTATTGCTCAAAAGACATAATCTGGGTTACAAACTGTAACATCTGCTTAATATGAAGAGTTTTACACTTTTCTCCAGCCAATACTCACACTCAGAAAAAAAGTTATTAAGTTATTTCTATGATTGATTATGTACATTTTTATGCTGATAGAGAAGATGGAAGTTCCCATTTCTTTCTAACACAGGTTTTCCTCTTCTAGCTGGAAATTACTCAGTCTCATTGATCGAGTGCAATTTCCATAAACTTCGCTACAGCTCTGCAGGACTTAATGACTGCACCCCACCTAGCAATATTGTCTGCATTTGATTTACTATGCATATTACTTTTAGAGCACGTCTCAAAGAACCTTCATTGATTTCTTCATCAGATACACAAGTCTATCACCTTATATGACTGGATGACTGGTTGACTAAAATGCAGTGCCATGATAAAGTAAAACCTAGACTGAGACAGACTGATGTGGTTGAACAGAATTTAAAGGCCAAAGAAAAATTCGCCATCTGCACTGATGTTTTTGAAAAGAAAGCTGATAGGGACACTGAACACAGCGAGACCTGCAAAATAGTTTGGCAAATGAGTTACCATCAAAGCAAAGTGTTTATGCAAAATATTTGACGCTGTCCCACTCGACATCCTGGTCTCTAAACTAGAGACACACGGATTTGACGGATTGAGCACTCAGTGGATAAGGAACTGGCTGGCTGGACACACTCAAAGAGTTGTGATCAATGGCTTGATGTACAAGTGGAGACCAGTGATGAGTGGTGTCCCTCAGGGGTTGGTACTAGGACCAGTGCTGTTCAACATATTTGTTGGCAACATGGACAGTGGGATTGAGTGCTCCGTCAGCAAGTTTGCTGACAACACCAAGCTGTGTGGAGCAGTTGACATGCTGGAGGGAAAGGACGCCATCCAGAGGGACCTGGACAGGCTTGAGAGGCAGGCCTGTGCAAATCTCATGACATTCAACAAGGCCAAGTGCACCTAGGTCGAGGCAATCCCATGCACAAATACAGACTGGGCAGAGAATGGATTGAGAGAAGCCCCGAGGAGGACTTGGGGGTGCCGTGTGATGAGAAGCTCAACATGAGCTGGCAATGTGTGCTTGCAGCCCAGAAAGCCAACCACATCCTGGGGTGCATCAAAAAAGCATGGCCAGCAGGTCAAGGGAGGTGATTCTGCCCCTCTGCTCTGCTCTTGTGACACCCCTCCTGGAATATTGTGTCCATCTCTGGAGCCCCCAGCAATAAGAAGGACATGGACCTGTTGAAGTGAGTCCAGAGGAGGACCATGAATATGACAGAGGGTTGGAGCATCGCTGCTATGAAGACAGACTGAGAGAGTTGGGATTGTTCAGCCCGGAGAAGAGAAGGCTCCAGGGAGACCTTATAGCAGCTTTCCAGTAACTGAAGGGCTCCTACAGGAAAGCTGGAGAGGGACTTTTTACAAGGGCATGTAGTGGTAGAACAAAGACTAATGGCTTCAAACTGGAAGAGGGGAGATTTTGATTAAATAACCGGAAGAAATTTTTTACACAGGTGGTGGTGAGGCACTGGCACAGGTTGCCCAGAGAAGCTGTGGCTGCCCCATCCCTGGAAGTGTTCAAGGCCAGGTTGGATGGGGCTTTGAGCAACCTGTTCTGGTGGGAGGTGTCCCTGCCCATGGCAGGGGGGTTGGAACTCGATGATCTTTAAGGATCCTTCCAACAGAACTGTTCTATGATTCTATGATCACCTTCCAAAAAACCTTCTGAATATCACCTTGGGGATGATCTGATAATAACCCAAAAAATCTCTAGAATGAGTTATAGCCTGTGGATACAATGTAAGTTGATTTAAGAGCACGTCCATGGCTATGGCTGACCTCATGTGTTTGAAAAAGCACAAAAAGGTCATTGTTGTATGGTTTAAAGCAATATCTGCAGGTGTGAATTTTAAACTGGATGAAAAACAAATGTTCAGAAAACACTTTGAGATTTCATATGATTTCCTTGTGGTAGAACACTATGTGGCATCATCACCTTCACTTTCAGTTGCGGTGAAATTTAGAGCAGGATTTAAATACAAACTCTACGAGCTTTCTCCCAAAAGGCATATGCTTACTACCCTGTTTTATTAAAAGCTGAATTCCAGCTAAATAGTCATGACTGTTTGAGGTTTGGGGGTTTTGGAGGTTTTTATGGGCTTTGGTTGTTTTTTTTTTGTTTGTTTGTTTGTTTGTTTGTTTGTTTTAAATAAAGCTTGTAACCATGAACACTGTTATTTTTGTCCTTCTGCACTTCCTACTAGGCAGACTCTTCTTGTTGTGCTTAGTGGATATATGTTTTTCAAAGAGCACTTATTTTCTTCATTCTCAGCACTTAGAGGGGATCATACATCAGTGAGGACTAGGTCTCTGAAAAAGACATTGTCTCCTGCTACAGGGCTTGAAAGTGCTCTGATGCATCTCGTGAGGTTGTAGTGTGTGTGGGTTATGGGTGGTACAACACTGCACTGGGGTTATCTGCCAGTTCCAGCCTGGCTCAGTATCGTACCACATCAACAGTCCTTGGTGGAGAAAAAACCTTTTCCTTAGTCATGTATAGTGAGAAAGTTCAACTGTTCACAGATCATAGGTATCTCTGCACCATGCTTTCGGTGTCCATGTGGCTTGTGAAGGAGCAGGCGTGGGTGCTGAACTCTATACCTTGATTGTACGTACAATGTCTAACACATCTGCAGACTTGGTACCTTTGTTGTGCAACCACTTGTTGAACTAAAGATTTCAGCCTAGTACATGTGAAATACAGCACATTTCAGGTTGGGCTGATGACCTCCTATTTTACGGTTATGAGTAGCTTCATGTCTCCAGATCACTTCATGGACTGATGCTGAGCTCTGGAGTATCAGATTGAGCTGAACAGATTAAAACCTGTTGCCATGTAAACATTAAGGTCTTGGATGCTAAAATACCCAAGTTTATCTAATGCTACAAAGCACCTGGCAGACATTGTGTGGTAGATGAATAATCCTTTACTACAGCCCACACAGTGCTGCCATCTCTTTATTTATTTATTTAAAGGTAGAATTTTTTTCACATACTTATACAGGGGAGAGGTGGATTTTGCTCTAGAAAAAGCTACAATGAGATACAGATGAGTAACATTACAAGCCCATTAAGGTATCATATATTTTTTTCCTCTTTAGCAACCCATGGGAAGTCCTGCTCTTCACTGTTGACTTTAGACATTTTTACTGAGCAGTGTAAACTTAAATTGTTGTAATAAATTAGAGAAGTCTGAATAGCCTTTTAAGGATAACAATTATTCCAACTCATCATTTCTTGTTATTTCATTTTCATCAAAATCAGTATGTCACTGCATTTACTTAAGGCTGGAAGATAGATGTCAGACGGAGTAGAAGTGGTTGCGAGATATACGATCTCCAGGAATTACACAGATTAGCACCCACGCTTCACACTATATAACTGTTCTTTTAGTTAAGCATCCAGTTCCGGGTGCTTAACAGGATGCTGAGTACTGCATGCAGCTCTGGAGCCCTCAGCACAGGAAAGACATGGACCTGTTGGAGCAGGTTCAGAGGAGGGCCATGAAAATGATCAGAGGGCTGGAGCACCTCTGCTGTGAGGAGAGGCTGAGAGAGTTGGGGTTGCTCAGCCTGGAGAAGAGAAGACTCCGGGGAGACCTTATTGTGGCCTTTCAGTACTTATAAGAAAGATAGAGACTTTTTACAAGGCCAGTAGCAACAGAACAAGGGGAAACTGTTTTAAACTGAAAACAGGTAGGTTTAGATTGGACAAAAAGAAGAAATTTTTTGTGATGAAAGTTTTGAGACACTGGAACAGGTTGCCCAGAGAAGCTGGGGATGATCCATCCCTGGAAGTGTCCAAGGTCAAGTTGGACAGGGCTTTAAGCTACCCGAATTAGTGAAAGATGTCTGTGCCCACAGTAGGAGGGCTGGAACGAGATGATTTTTAAGGTCCCTTCAAACCCAAGCTATTCTATGATTCTATGAAGCCATCCTTATTTACTCATTCACAGCCTTACAAGTATAAGAACACCAGGATAGCCACAAGAAGTCAAACAGAAAGTTCACCTAGTTCAGTATGCCACTTGCACTGGTGCTTGTTCATAGAAGAGTTTAGAAGAAGGTCAACCATGTAGTGATATTACCCTGCCGTATTCTCTCAGTCTCCAGTGATTTGCTATTTAGAGGCTTCCTGAAGGAAAATGATGTCTTTGTTTTAATAACCCTCAATGGATTTTGCCATCCTAAATTTCTTCAGAGCTTTCTGTACCTGAAAATGGTTAGCCTCTGGAGCATGCTTTGGTGAAGAGTAGCAGTTTAAATGTAAGTTATATGAAGAAATATATCCTTTTCCTTGTTCTGTAGGATTGCAAAATGCCATTGCTTCTATATTGTCTATAAGAACTAATAGCCTTTCAGAATCTCTCCATTATTCTCGTAGCTCAGGTCAACTTCCTACCATTGTACCTGCAGAAACCTGCATGAATTTTCTAATACCAAATCTCTATAAAGAGTGGTGAAACTTTTTTCATCTCCAAATTCAGATGATTATCAAAAAGTTAAGCCACGTCTGGTAAATAAGTTCTTCTGTTTGTTTTTGTTTTGTTTGTTTATTTCTTTGCTTTTTGCTTTTAAATCTGCCTCTCTGATCTTCTCTGTCTTCCCTACCCTTTCCTGTACATTGCCTTTCAATGTTTGAATGCCAAACTAGACCATAAATAAGTGGCGGTGGGAATTCTTCACCTGTAGCAATTCATATCCAACCAGGGAAATGTGATTTTGCTCTAGTGCCCAATTGGGATGCAAGAGACTTTATTGCCCTTAATGGAGCTACCTTCATTTACGTCAGCCAAGAAGCTCAGCTACTGAGTGTAATGAGAACACTGAGTGAATCACTTCTTGACGCGAAGTATTCTTTAACTGGGAAAGCCCATTTCGTGTTGTTCCTAACAGCTTCTCTCTGATGCAGCCGACACAGTTCTCAGCTTCCTCACAAGCGACAAGTAAAGAGGCTCCTCGAGAACAAAGTATGAGATGAATAAAATAGAAGTTATGTCTGTGACGTTACCATAGCAATCAAAGTTCATGCCTGATGCCAAAACTATAATCACTGATCAAAGAAAAGTGTCCAGTTGTCATGGCAACTCTGAAAGGCTTGTACTCCAATTTCGGCATCTCCACAATTCCAAATAAATAAATAAATAAATAGGACTGCTACTAATCTAAATAATTACAGCTTATGTATTTTTAGTATTATCCTATAATCATGACGTGTTGAAGCCAAGAAATTTGCTAAACCCCCTCAACAAATCCCACAGCTTCGTCAGTAGTCACATTGGATGTTGTTAATTTCTTTTTTTGTGACATGTGAAAGCGTTTCATGGCCTGATGCCTGCTGGAACGTGTGTTAAGGCATCCTGCTACGTGGCGTGGGGGTGTCTTTGATGCTAGAAAGCAAAGTCTGGGAATACGCTGCCCAAGGACTTGTTCATCTGAGGTTTCAATAATGGTGAGAAGAATAGAGTGGAAAAAGCATTTATAACACAAGCAAATCTTGGTGGAAGTAATTTGAAAACTGCTGTGCTATTTTTCTTAACGTAAAAGTATGATTTCTGCATATACTGTGTATGTGCGTACACGGAATGCAGCCTGAATGATTGTTAACTAGGAGTTAAAAATAGCTCAAGTCCACTGAGGAGAAGAACAAAATCTTTTAATATAAAGTACACATAATTGGCAGAACGCTATCGGGGAGCTGGATTCTTGCCTAGATGTAAGTCAATCTTTATCCTGTGTCGTATGCACTGGTGATTATGTTCCTGCCCTCAGCATTTCAAGGAGTGAGAGCAGAAAACCAAAGAGAAAAAAGTTATAATTCCAATTACTTTGTGGGGGAAAAAAATAATCTTTTAATGTCTCCTCTTCGTCTCCTCTGTTTCCGTACGAGGAGAAAATAAATGGCTTGGTTAATTTTTGTTTCTGCTGACCCAAATTAGGATTCAATAGCACATATCAAGATGTATTTTCAAACAACTTCAAAAGGTTTTGCCTGCATACTTTCCCCCGAAAAAGATAAGCTGTTAAAATATGTCTAGGGACATGAGTTTTTTGATGTATCTTGCAAATACTAAATAATGTAGAAACCTCACACACTGTAATGAAATAAGGCACAGAAAATACTGGCAAATAGCTTATCAGGAACTGTTCTTTTTATTCCTGTCTGGAACAGGATGCACTTGTGTTTTCAATGCAAGATGCTCAATGTTTAATTCACCCGTGATAAGTTAGCTTGGACTTAATTCTACTTCCGATACTGATGAAGCACCTAGAATAGACAACAGGTCATAAAGAGAGAGCAAATGCTTGGAGACTTCTGCATTCTCCACCTACTGCAGCAACCACTCATTTACCATTGCCAAGTATTTTTCAGAACCTTTCTAACACCAGATTTTTATTATTTTTTTTTTCTTCTTGGTTAAAGCAACTGAGTTTATTGCTGATGAGAGAATACTTGGTAGAACTCCAGGCAATCATTTTTGGATATTATGTTCAGGTACTTCTAAGCCTCTATTTCTTGCTGGGAATGTTGCCAAAAATGCAACAGATAGATAGCAATGTTTGGAAAAGATATTTTGAGTGTTACACTTTAAGTAAGTAGGTTACAGTTAAGTACAAGATGACATAAGAAATAGTTTTTACAAAACTGTAGTGATAATCTTGTTTGCATTTTTTTCATTATTGATTCTGAAGGAAATGGCAAGTTATTTAACGCGTTGATTAAAACTTCAAATTTTTCATGAAATTGTGGATTGAAATAGGATACATAATCTTACACATTTTATCTCTTCCAAGGAAGCAAACTGTAAATAATTTTCATTCTTTGGAAAGTTAATCAAGTATTTCCTTATTATGATGATAACCTGTGTACTTTCTCCTTGAAAACCATGAATCAGTATGAAGCACAATGAGAAATTTTTTTCAGTCTTTTCTGTTAAGATGCCACCACACACATTTGTTAAAAAAATGGAACCTTTGATTCATTTCTTCATCTTGGCTGGAGCTGAAAAATATTAGGAACATAAAAACAGATCCAGTGGATGGCACTGGAGAGTCAGTCCAGCCCCGTAACTTCTCTCCAATGGTGGCCAAAGTGGATGTCTGCACAAGAGTACTAGAACAGAGCAAGCATTATGGGCACTGTATACATTAGTTGTGTTGCCCACAACTACTCTCACAGACTCCTACTAGTTCAGGATCAGGCGTGGCTAGTGAGGAATGCGAGTCCTCTGATTTTATACTCTGTGAACTTCAATTTCCCTTAGATCCATGAAAAATTTTAGCACCTGAAATATACTTTGGTGAGGAGTACCATAACTTGCATGAAGAATTGTCTTGGGTTTTTTTTTTTTTTTTTTGGTTGGGGGTGTGTGTTTGTTTGTTTAATCTGTTTTGAAGACATTTCTTTCTGTCTTCAGTTAATGCCTCAATCCATCTCCATAGGCTTCGCATGACTTCATGGACTTCTACCACACTGTTCATGAGCTGTATTATTTTCTGAACTAGAGAGTTCTAGCACACCTCCTCATTGCTTACACAAGTGCAGTTCAGCAGCTGTGAATATCCTTTCCTTCTCTGTTCCTGTTCTCGTTCCTTGTATATTTTGGAGATGGACAATCAGAACTTGACATTGAGAGGTCCATGGATTTATACAGCACCATGCTGATACTTTCAGTATTGTTCTCAAAAAAATAAAACATTATTATTTTCCTAATAGTTCTCAAGATTAGTTTTGTAGGTTATTATTTATACTATACTTCTGTCATCCCCTACTCAATCAAAACTCAATCAGGATCAAGATATCCTTCTATATTCCTCATAGTAGCCCTTTTTCCTCACTATTCCAAATACTGTCATGAGCAAAATGTCATGTCACCATTTGCCCTTTTCTTTTTTAAGTTAGTTACATATATTTTGACCATCTTAGGTTATAGCACAGGACTCAGGGGGATCCCATTGCCAATTTCTCCATTGGGAGAAATAATTGTTTATTCTTGTTTTCAGTTTCCAACTTTTTATACAACTATTTAACCAAGTGAAGTCCTTCTCTTTTATTCAGTAGCCATTAGTTTCTCTGGCAGCTTGTTTAATTGTTGCTTGGCCAAAGCCATACTAAACGGAACGTAAAGGGTAACAGTTTCCATAACGTGGGAATGGATCTTTACTGTGTATGGAAAATATGACCGTTTTCCCGGGAAAGAGTCTTGCAAACAAAGGTTTTGATCCCATTCACGTTGCCCTCAGATGAAACTTTACAATGATACAAACCGCAGTTTGAGAAAGCTCTACTCTGATAGTCCAGAATTTTACCCAGACATTCACATTTCCTTGAAAAGCACTGTAGAAGGGCTTCCTCTCAGGTCTTTAATTAACATTTCTGCATCCGTTGTGGAGAAAGACCGTATTTCCTTCCAGTGGAAGTACTGATTTACCAGTGCTCCTACATTTATAGGCAATGCCGGGTGTTTTATTACTTAAAATATTTTATGTCTGTATATTTTTATTATTATATTTTTCTACTCCCTGAATGTAGCTATTTTATATTCAATTACTTAAACATGTTAAATTACTTATATTAAAATTACTTATATTCAATTACTTAAACATGTTAAATATTATACTGTATGCATAAGGTTTGTAATACAAATGGTACTATATCATTTACACCCTTATGCGGTGGTTTTATTTAATAAGAAGTCTGATGAGAGGCAACTTAGTAGCAGATCAAAACAGCCATAACCTCACAAAGCAAAAACCTCAACTCATACAGACTCACTTCAAATTTGTTCCAAAAACAGAAAAAGGAAAACGACAGTGCAATATGTCCTGACAGTCTTGAGGTCAATTCAAGTATCATTTATACCCTTCGGCAGATATAACTTTGTTTATAAGACAGTAGTTGCTATAAATACTAAATCATGGGAGGGTTTTTTGATTAATTTGAAAGAAATGTAAGTGTGTACTCACACATGGATCATAATAAATGTCTTTTGATGGGCAATCTGGTAGTGCCCAGATCTTGCATGAAGGACAGCAGAACCATAGCCTGACTTGCAGGGTACTTTACTCCAAGAGGAGCCTCCTTGAAGCCAAAGCTTCTCTGTGTTGGGCACTCATTTACACCTCATTTTCACTTGGGAGAGAAGGAGACCTTCCCTCAAAGTCCTAGGAAATGGTTTGTTTTACCATGGTAGATGCAGAAGTGATGTTTGTCACTTTTGGTGTATCCTGCCCTCCAGAGCAGAATGGCATAGCTCCTCCTTACCACACACAATGGAAAATGGGCATGAAACTCTTCCTTCATCAATGCAGTACTTTTTCCCCCATTTTCCATTTCACTGGTCCTGATGACACCTACACTGAGTCATATGCTGAAGTAGCACAAGAGAGGAGTAATTAAAGCTTTGTTGAGTGCTGAAAGAAGTGCAAACAAGACGTCTTTGCATAGCTATAATGGCTCAAACGCATCATTCATCAAAGGGTACAGCTTTCATTCAGTAATAACAGCTTTGAAAAAAAGATTTCAGCTGGCATTGCATTTTAGTAGAGCTTTGTATGTGATTCATGTAAGAGTCAAATGTGCACACACATATATTTATATATATATGTGTACGTATGGCAGATGATTCAGGCTTTCATTTCCCAGATGGTTGCTGCAACCTAACTTTTCTGAAGCAATGATAAGATCAGTTATATAATTTCTTGCATAAGAAGTTTTCCCTACAACTACCTCATTAAAACGTTTGTTAAGTGAGCGAGAATGAGCTGAGCTGGGTGAATCAAACCTCAGGGTGAGCACTTGCGAAAGGACAACCTGATAATTCTGCATTTTTAGGGTCAAATCTCCCCCAGTGAAGTAACTAAATCTAATCACTTAAAAGCCGAAAAAAAAAAAAAAAAAAAAGACCTCAGTGAGCCCTGAGAGCTAAAATACAAAACACGGCAAAACGACGGAAGCAGAAGCTGAGGAACAGTTCAGCAAATGAAACTTTCTGAACTTGTCTTCCCAGTACCCTGTGTCTGCCCTTTATGTACCTTTTGTAAACCTACTGGACTAGAAACCTTGAATTAAAGTACAAACAATTAAAAAGCTAAGTGGTTTAGGCAGCATTTACCTTAGAACTTAGGAAGTAGTTTCAGAGGGTTAGGAGCATATATATTTCGCTCTTACCTCAACCCTGGTGAATACTAAGTTTACAAAAATGAGGACCTGAGTGGGGTCTGTCCTGGAGATAGCACGAGCAGTATGCGTGAATGTCCAATCTGAGAGGGAGGGAAATGACATCAGAACAAAGCCCGCTGCCGCATTTTCTTACCTCCTCCTGGTAAGAAAGTGTAAGGCAAAAAGAAAATGCTGGGTGGAGAAATAAGACTTTCTAGGTCTTTCTAAGAGATGAATAAAATGCGCTGGAAAGGGAATAATGGAGTCACATAGGGCCGGTTTTAATAGGAAACAGAGAAAGCATTTTGAGAAACTCCCATTTCTTTTTTCTACCTGCAGTCTAGTACACAATTACACAATTTATTTAGAGCAGTCGAACTCTAAGCAGCTCCTGATGCGAGTGTTCTAGGTATTTGCGTGGTGTAGATCAGTATATATCCAGCTTTTCGTGGTAATTATGCATCATATGCAAACACAAAATAACGTTCTTATAATCTTCAGCACTGAGCCGCAGCGTGGGCTGTCATGAGCAGCTGAACAGGGACGGCAGTTGCATTGTTGTATATAACCGTCGTTACTCAATTTGAGAGGAAGATTGGAATTCAGTCCTTGACAAATACATGGGAAGATTCAGAAAGGGCAAAGAGTAGAAAGAAGGATTGGAAGATAAAAGCAGCACACACACACACGCAACCCCCCCAACAAACAGAAAATACACGTGCCCTCACCTCACCTATCTTTTGCCTGCAGAAACCGCCCGACCCCAGCTGCTAAACTGGGCCCGGTGAATAGAGACAGCCTGAGAAGCGAGGACCCCCGTGAATTCGGGAGCAATTACCCGGCTGGGCTGAAAACATCAATAGCGTGTCTTAGAATGGAATCCCGGAGCCGTGGATAATAGAAAATATGTACCCTTTGGCTGAGTGCGGAACTAACGGTCTGTTGGGAGATCGCTGCTGCTGTACGGCCGGGGCTGTTGTCAGCTTCTCACTGAGCAGGCTGCACCTCAACGGAAGGAACGATTTTGAAGCCTTTGTCAAAGTTGATTTTAGCAAAAGCAAGTACTGCTCTGATGCATTGCCAGTAATTTGACTTTTTTATTAAACACCGCCTGAGCTCCACCTTATACTATATGTAACAGGAGTGTTTGAAAAGATTATTGCTGGGAGTGAAAGCTTCCCTCTGAGGCAGCGTTTACTCAGGAGAATTAAAACAAACAGGGATTTCTCATTACATTGATCGATAAGGAGTGAAAATCTGCAACTGTAACCCAAGGCTGAGGAGAATTATGGTTCAGATTAATTCCCAGTGTAGATCTAAGACGTTAAGGTAAACTGAAGGACCTCTGCAGATGTCTTTCCCTCTCTGTGAACTCCAACACTAAAAGGAACCTATCAACAGCTGCCTCAGCTGTCTACTCAGTTACCAGGTAAACCCATGCCTTTTGACCACTTACAGTGTTATGTAAAGTTCACATAGATATTACTAAGGCATCATGATTGATTAATAATCATAATAGTCAGTGATGGACAATTTGAATCCCTCTAATCCAGAGTAACCAGGTCCTACCTCCCTATGCACTCAATGATACTATGGATGATCTGGACAGATCATAGAATCATAGAATGATTTAGGTTGGAAGGGACCTTGAAGATCATCAAGTTCCAACCCCACTGCCATGGGCAGGGACACCTCCCACCAGCCCAGGTTGCTCAAAGCCCTGTCCAACCTGGCCTTAAACACCTCCAAGGGTGGAACTTCTACAGCTTCTCTGGGCAACCTGTTCCAGTGCCTCACCACCCACTAAAGTGAAAAGACTTCTTCCTAATATCTAATCTAAATCTCTGTTCTTCCAGTTTGAAGTCATTCCCCCTTATCCTATCACTACATGCACCTGTAAAATGTCCCTCCCCAGCTTTCCTGTAGGCTCTTTAGGTACTGTAAGGCCACAATCAGGTCTCTCCGGAGCCTTCTCTTCTCCAGGCTGAACAACCCCAACTCTCTCAGCCTGTCCCCATAGGAAAGGTGCTCCAACCCTCGGATCATCTTCGTGGCCCTCGTCTGGACCCATTTCAACAGGTCCATGTCATTCCTGTGTTGGGGGCTCCAGAGCTGGACATAGTACTCCAGGTGGGGTCTCACCAGAGCAGAGCAGAGGGGAAGAATCACCTCCCAAAGATGTTCAATCTACTCAGTTGTGCTGGATGCGGACGAAGTCTCAGATGTTCTGGCCTCCCTGGCCCTTAGCTGGGAGTCAGAATATAGCAACATTGTTTATGTGGGTATCTGTGAAGTGGGGATGATTCAAAGTTGCATGAGGTGTGAGCTCTGGAAGGACTACCTCAGCAATCCGTGTTTCACCCGGTGACTTCTCCAGTCACCAGCAGTAATATTCACTTGCTAAAGCCATGCAAACAATGAGGTGTCTTGCTGTACAGGGACTCTGCATAAGTTTTAGCCCAAGGCTGTGCTCTGGCTGGAGAGGAATGTTTCATAACCTCATTCCCTTTTTCTTTCAATTCTGTACTTCTCCAAATAATGATAATACGAGAGAAGTACCCCTCTTCTCCATAAATACATACATGCAGATTTTTGCTGGGATTTTTTTGGCATGTGTTAGCTATGCCTTCGGGCAACGTAGTCTGAAATTTCCCAGTACCTGACACCATTTGTTGCTCAAAATATATATTACAATACAGAAAAGGAATGGTCTTATACTTCACAGATGATTCACGGTTAGATAGGCCAGGAACATGAAGTATTTGGTAATTAGAAAGCAGCCTCTACTACGCGGCTTCAACGCCTCCTAGCTTGAAGGTGTTAGAACTGCCCATTGCTATTTCTTCTGGAATTTATCTTCTTACTGATTTCTCAAGACTGCTTTTCTTTCCCATCTTCCTTTTGTAGTAGAAAAGGAGCGACTACTATTACTGATGAGCACTAAGAAATGGGCTGTAATGTCTCCTCAGGTGGCGGAGATTTGTCTTGAAAAAATAGAGTTCTTTACAGTAAGTGCCTGAGTGAGTTTTCTACCATGGTATAAAAGTACAAAGTGAATCCAACAGAAACAAATAGAAAGAATATGGGGCCTCTTAGTGTGTAAAAACTCTTAAAATAGCAGTTCAAGATGCAGCTCTTTTTTTTTGCTTTTAATACACTAAAAATTGAGTTGCCAGTCAATTTTAAACTTTAACCTACCAGATTTAGGCTGCTAAATAAAATGTTTTATTTCCTTTCTCTCTTTAGTTTGTTTCCCTTCCATTTCCCTTTGGAATATATGTTGGAATAAACATTTTTTTCAAGCAAACAAGTGCCTATCTTGCCTAGATATCATCTCCTTACTGGTGTTACTAATGCTACACCATACTTTTCTGTTTATCTCAGACTGGGCTTAAATGAAAGTGTTGTGCTAAAATACTGTGAAATAAGCTGTTACTATGCTATTTTTGGTTGGAAATTCAAACCGAATGTGTGTGGATAAATTTGGACATGAAAACTTTGCTTTTAGAAATATGACTGATTTGAGACTCCAAAATTATGAGGAAATGCAAAGGATTTTTTCAATTAGAGAAATGTCTAACAGTTGGAGCCAGTTTTAGAGCTTCACAGAAAAGGTTATGACCTAGACATACACTGTGAGACAGCATATCCCCCAAAACACATACCAGAGTTTTCCTGGGAAACGAAAGATGTGAGCTCTTCACCTTGATTTAGAAGAGTAGATTCAAGACAGAGTATCTAAGGTCCAAAGCCAACAATGCTTTAGTGGGTAGGTAAGAACCAAAACAGCAGACACATATCTAAGTAGTTTAGGGCAGTGATTTAATAAAAAATATTCAACTCTCATTTGGGGAGTTGGGATAGAAACCCACATGAATGCACTATATTGCAAGTCTTGAGCTCACCTTGTCTAAGGCTAAAATGTGCCTTTAAACTATGAAACAGTTATTTCTTTTCTGCATCGCTAATCGCTGGTGCATCGAGGTGTTTACCTTTGGCTATGGCACCACTCACTAGGAGGTTTCGCCCTAGCATTCTTGTTCTCTGATGGTCCTTGCCACCTGGGTGGTGATTTGTACCTGCACTCCCACGTCTACTGGTTATATTAATGTAAAAAAAAAAAAAAAGGCAAGGCTGAGGGGCTGATGTGTACATAGGATACACAACAACTATTAAGGGAAGTTGACTTGGGTGGTGTTTATGATGCAGGGTTTTATCTTCTCTCACACAGAATTACAGTTAGGAACACAGTTTAATAAGGAAACAGGATGGGTTGTGGTGATCAGGCACAGGGCACAGCCACACAAGTGCACTGACCAGCAACTTGTTGACATGCAACTGACTCCTTATATCCACGCACACCCATTTTCCCATTCTCTTTTCTCCACCATCCAGCTCGACTCCCTTCCATTCCCAGCTTTTGGCCCTTCTGAACATGCCACAAATTTGGCGCATGCTTGCATAGTGAGTTTTACACAATCCCACAAAGTCCCTCAAATATCACATAGTAACTTTGCTCTTTCCTGTAAGACCCGTGATAGTCTTGTTTCCCTGGTCTTATCAGTTACTAAGTTCTGGCTGGATTTCTCCAAAGTTATGTTCCTTCCATGAGCTATCAAACAGCAAATTCATCTTTCTGGTCTTTATTATTGCCTCAGGGCTCTACTCATTAAAGTTTGTGTATCTGTGTGCTTAATTTACTTCTTTTCCTGTCTATTCCCTTCACCTCTTATGCTGACTCGCCATTAACCAGAAATTAGCTGTTCTTACACTAAATGCAGCAGGGATGTGACAATAGACAGATAAAACCTTCACAATATGGGTATGACAAAAGACACCAAACCAGGCTGAGTGCGCTACCAAGGCAGGCTCATTGAAGCCCATTATTGATGTAGGGGATCTAAGAGAGTGCTATCTCATCTGTGCTAGACCAACGGCATGCTCAAAATGAGCCTTGATGTAGTGTGCTTATTACGTCAGTGTTCGGTACTTCCTAAAAATGATAATTTACCACATTTTAGAACAGTCACAGAATCACAGGATCACAGAATGGTAGAGATTGGGAGGAACCTTTGGAGATCATCTAGTCCAACCCCTCTGGCAAAGCAGGTTCACCCAGAGCAGATATTGGACAGGAACGCGTCCAGATGGGGTTTGAATATCTCCAGAGAAGGAGACACCACCACCTGTCTAGGCAGCCTGTTCCAGAGCTCTGCCACCCTCAAAAGAAAGTAGTTTTTCCTCATGTTCAGAAAGAATTTCCTGTGTTCCAGTTTGTGCCCGTTGCCTCGTCCTGTCACTGGGCACCACTGAAAAGAATCTGGCCCCATCCTCTTGACACCCGCCCTTCAGATATTTATGAACATTTATGAGATCCCCTCTCAGTCTTCACTTCTCCAGGCTACACAAACCCAGGTCTTTCAGCCTTTCCTCATAAGACAGGTGCTCCATTCACTTGATCACCTTTGTAGCCCTTTGCTGGACCCTCTCCAGCTGTTCCCTGTCCTTCTTGAACTGGGGAGCCCAGAACTGGACACAATACTCCAGATGTAGCCTCACCAGGGCAGAGTAGAGGGGGAGGATAACCTTCCTTGACCTGCTGGCTACACTCTTTTTTAAGTGTCCCAGGAGACCATTGGTCTTCTGGCCACCAGGGCACTTTACTGCCTTGTGGTGAACTTGTCCACCAAGACTCCCAGATCCTTCTCTGCACAGCTGCTTTCCAGCAGGTTAACCCCTAACCTGTACCAGTTTATGGGGTTATTCCTCCTTAGGTGCAGGACCCAACAGCTCCAAGCATTGATCCTCAGACCCCTCCTAACAAAATCTTGCTCTCAAATAACATCTCAAACCTATATTCTTACCAAATATGGTAAGAAAAAAAAACATTATTCTTACCAATAACACAAGCACGGTCAGTTACTGAGAGTTAGTCCTTGCATGTCTTCATAAACAATGACAAAATAAAAAAAAAAGCCATGTTAACATGTTTTCCTTTCTGAGAGTTCATAATCACTGATCCAGTGCTTTATATTTCCATTAGCATTTTCAATAATAGGATAGTCCTCATGCAAGCACTACATGATCCTTGCTGTGTCTGCCTCTCATCTCATCTTTGGCTCTATGCAGTCTCACACATAGTCTCTTTCACATGCCTGAAATTCTCTGTGTGGACACTTTTGTCCCTTCTTAAAATATGCTTCTCCCATGAAGCACGACACAATGTCTTGCCAAAACAGCCGCTCATTTCATTCTCCATCTGCTGTGTCTTTTTCCCCATTTGGACATAAGTATCTAATTTTAGATATATCCTATCAAACTCCAGGCATCCAGCTGAAGCCTAAGTTAGAATCCTCGTCATCAAATTGTCTTTCTATTATAGACAAAGGGGAAAAAACCATGCCCGTCTCTCTCTTTGTCTCCCTCTTTCTCTTTTACACTGGCTTCAGAGGGGATCTGCAGGATTTGCCTTGCTACCAGCTGGTTCTTTGGGAGAGAGGAGATGAGCAGAAGCTCAACTGTTTGACTTTTCAATTTGCTTTTCTTAGTGAATTTAACTTTATACTTAACAGGAAAGTATTTTTATTACTATATAAGTAATATAGGAATGTGTAGATTTTTCTAAAAAAAATACTCAAAGATGATCTCTGCTGTCAGAGCTTGGATTTCAGAGACATATTGTGTTTTAAGTAAAGTTGTTTACACACTGTGCATGAGACAAACTGCACATTTAATCGAAAATAATTCAATAGCTTTACTTACATCATAGCTTGATATCATGAAAAACACCAAGATGTTTTTTCCCTTGGCCAGTTTTCAGCTTATCTTACATTTTTCTGCAAAACCACAACATTATTTTTTTGTTCAAAGACCTCTATAAATGTCTTTTTCTCAAATCACCCACAATTCCATGTTCTTGTCACTTTCCAAGAAAAGAAGAACACTGTGAGGTGTCTCTGCTTCCTACGTGAAGCTGTAATATACAATTTCATTCCCTTCTCAGTTTGAAGAGTCTTTCCTACTTTGGCTAAAACTGCTATCATGTAAGCAAGCATCCGTAGTTGAGACTTTCTCTTGGATAAATCGTAGCATTAACTAGAAGCTATACATGAATTAACCGGTATATGACAGAAACAAAACTCCTACTACCTCACTTCCTTCTGCCCCAGAAATGACTATTTATATAGATTTCCATATAACCAATTCCATCGCTTTCATTCCACACTTCATCTTAATTCTGGTGCTTCTGTTCTCTTAAGGTAAGGATTGGTTTGAGCTTGCAATCAGATGAAATCAAGGTAGAACTACTTGGGTTAAAACTGTAGTGTAACTGAAAATCACCCCTTTTGTAGGATTGTTGGGCTGCGTTTTTTTTTTTTTGTAGGGTTTTGTGTTTGGTTGGTTGGTTTGTTTTGTTGTTTGCTTGTTTGTTGTTTTTTTTTTTTTTAATAATCACTGTGCATATGGGTTTTTTTTTGCCACATGCTACAAAAGCCTTCTACTAAAGCACCCATCATGTTAAATGTGCTCTCTGCATGTGAACAATGCCTGAGCTTAAAGGAAAATGTTTCAGAGCTGTCAGGAAACTGCCATTTTCCAGATGGCTAATCAAATGGAGGACACAGACACACAGGCAGTATCTCCAAAGAGATGTGTTAATAATGGATGTTACTCACTTGTGGTGGAATGGGACAGAGACAAAACGAAGAGAATAAAGCTGATACTGAGCACTCTGTAATCAAGAATTTCTAAAGCTCACAGTTCCTTTTTTAAAAACCTATCATTCATTCTAAATGTGCAAAGGTCTTGATAGATTATTTAAGCAATACTTGCTTAGAACAGCAAATAAAATTGCTACCAGGTTCTGAATTCATGGATTTAAAAAAAAATATATATATATGAAAAGATGGTCTTGAGTAGGGATTCACTTTTCTATGAGAGAAAATTCAAAAATTAAGGATTGTTCTCTTCTTGTTCTCCTTCAGCTGATCTCTGTAAAACCTTCCTGATGAAACCTTAATTGGAAGAAGATTCACCTTGTATCTGCCTGGTTCAAATGTTGGGTGTGTCTGGATTGCTTTGTAGAACAAGACTTCAAAGCACTGAATAAAGATCAGGAGCTTCTTGTCAGATGCTTGGGAAGCACTAGAGGCCTCCATGGCCATGAAGTCCCATGAAAGCCACTCTAAACTCAAACAACACAAGGCTCCTGGAAAATGGGGAGGTGTAACAACCCTCAAGACAGGGTTGGGTTGGATGACCTAAAGCGTTGGCTGAGGCATGCCGCGGACTGAGCTGCAAGAGGTTGAGTTGCACTCAGATGTCTACTCTGTCCCTCTCTGGATACGACGATCCCCTTCCCAAAGACACCAGATGGCCATCCATGCTTGCATTTCTGTTAGCAGTGTATCATACTAGACTTTAAAGCACAAAAAAGCTTGGTTTGGTGCTCTTTGTCTGCTTTCTCCTCTATAGGCTTGGTAACGTGGTGCATAGGCAGAAAAATTGGCCGTCGTATAGTACAGTTTAGGAAGCAGAGCTCTGATGTGTGAAAAGTTTCCAATGTACATCGAAAATTCCATGGCAGGAGAGGAGAGGGATCCCTTTAGGTGTGCTCTAAAGTTTGTATTTATTGCATTTTATAAGTGGAAGATGCGAAGCCCTATCTCTGCTAGCTTTAATCCGGCTATCTCAGCTGCCTAGACTGGCAATGTAAGAGTGAATTGCACTGTGTAAGCTCAATGGGCAACTTGATAATTATTTGGATTTCAAACTTATATGCTGCATTTTCCCTGCTGTTACTATCCTTCATAGCTGTGACCTTCACACATCTCAGTCACACTTCTTGATAACCTCAGAGACAGAATCTTAACTGCGGCTTTCTTTCCTCACTTTAAGTTAGAAGCTGAAATTCAGCATAAAGTTTGCTGCCGATTTATAATTGAGTTTTGAAGAGCCCTAGCTTGTTTTTCACTTGGTGCAGACATAGCTTTATCACTTTATCTTCAGTGCCGCTCTGGCTTGAGCATCTGTGTGACACCTGAAATTCTAAATGAAATACAGGAGGATGAAGAAATAAATATTAAGAATAAGAACAGTGGTGCTGGTTGGAGGATGAGACAAAACGGACATGAGTTAAAGCAAGAAAAGTTCTGACCATGTATAAAGAAAACATTTTACTCATGAGGACAGTCAAGCAGTAACGAAGGTTGCCCAGAGAAGCTGTGTAGTCTCAGGCTGTGCAGTTTCCATCCTTGGAGGTTTTCAAGACCCAACTGGATAAAACCCTGAGCAACTTGTTCTGACGGCAGGGCTGATCTTGCTCTGAACAAGAGGTTGGACTGGAGCCCTCATGACATTGCATCCAATCTGAAC
Organism: Vanellus vanellus; assembly: GCF_965231255.1. Classification (NCBI taxonomy): domain Eukaryota; kingdom Metazoa; phylum Chordata; class Aves; order Charadriiformes; family Charadriidae; genus Vanellus; species Vanellus vanellus. The sequence continues at coordinate 4,890,623 of NC_138906.1, read as the reverse complement.
TATCCTGTGATCCTGTCACAATAACAGAAAGGAAACTGGGCGCCATCAAATATTTTCTGGAAAGGTTTGAGAAAGGGCACCTTGATATGATGTTTGTTCTGTTGGGTTATTCAAATCTAAATACAAGCTACCTTTGGACTATGAATAAGCCTAGAAGATCAGATCCTGATGTCTCCATTCAGCACAGATATGAAGCTCTGTTTTACCTATTCTCTGATTTGCATGGGAGCAGACTAAAGAAGGACCTTAAACAGTCAGAAAAAGAGGGAATGATTAAGGAAAAGAGCAAGAGGAGGAGAGAAGGGAATTTCCTTTAAGGCTTTTCAGATGTTAGGTAATCTGTTGTTCCTCTGTAGTTTATGGAGTTATATATATATGTATATATATATATGGAGTTATGCTGACGTGACATTATTGTAAATGAGATTCCCAAAAAATCCAGGGGACATTGAGAAGTTTAGTATGAGATTCGTGGCAACTACTGTCAATCATGTGAAAATCAAATATCTGATTTAAGCTAGCTCTCTGGATGCCCCATAAAGTACAGTGAGAGGTGTGTTTTTAGATGGAGGCTCTTATCTTAAAACATATGTCGTAAACAGGCTGGTAAATCACACCAGTCTTTCTCCAGTGAATGCACAGAACACCCCCTGACTAACTTAGATCAGAGTTCTAACTTTCACAAGGCCAAACTTAGCTTAGATAAATCCATGTTGGGTTACGCATTTGCCTCTCTGACCTCTGTAACAGGTGATTTCATTGAATACTGTAGTAATAATGTTTTCATTGACTGCAGTAGACTTCTTATGAAATCCTTAATTGTAAATTCCTTTTAAGGCCTTCTTTCTGCTGTAAATTGTCCGTGAGTTAGCAGATATGTAGGGTCGGTCTCCTTGGTACAAGCACATGATCCCTACATGTTTCTTCTACCTTGGTCAATTTTTTGCCTTCAGCTCTCAGTCAGGCAAGCAAAAGCTGTAATCTACCTCCCTTTCACAGAACTGTTTGCATTGAATCTGAATTCTCATGACTCAGACCAGAAAGATATTAAAAATATTTTAATTAAAATATTTGGTTTGAACAAATCCTTCATTACTTTTCTTGTATTGTTTAAAGACCTTAAAATACTGAGAGGGCTTGAGTCCCAAATGATATGGTGCATTGAACTTAAAACAGAAGGTTTTCTGTTTTGGGGTAGGGTTTTTATTTTCCTTTCCATTTTTGAATTAGCCAAAACGGGATAAAAATTTGGTTTTGTGCTTGAGATTTTACAGAGCTGTGTGCACACTGACAAATAATATTTTTTTTTTCTGCTTCTTTTCACAGGAATCTCTTTGTAAGCACTAAATTCCCCACTAAACCTGTGTAGGTCTGTGCTTTTTATCTGCCTTGTTTATTCGCCCATTTTCCTGTAACCACCTTCCCCACTGTCTGACACATAACAAGGAGAGGGGAATGCATCATCCCCGGGGGCCAAAGATTGGCATCACCTTGGCAAAGGGAAGGGAGTAGTAGAAGATATGGTTGTGTCACTTTGGTCTTCTGTGCTTTCTCTTGTGGTGCTGATCATGTTTGGTTAGCCTGGTTAATGAAGAACATCTTGTTAAAACCAAAGTTCTGTAGTATTTAGCGTATTCTTGCCAATTGTTAATTAGCGTATTGACAGGAGAATGTTTTGGATTTCGTTTTTCAGCAACATCCTCTCCCCACCCCTAGTCCATCCTGCCAAAATAAAGATCTTTCCAGTCACAACATGTTTGAGAGCCATATGACATGCCTGTGAAGGCTGCCTTGGAGCACTCGTGCACGGGAAAGATACATATGTTATTAGCCAAAGCCAACGTGAAACCTGAAAGCACAGGAGATGCAGGGCTGGGGAATCCTTTGCGTTACTAATTTATCATGTAGCTACAGATTTCACGTCCTTTACTGCCGCTTTCCCTGTCTGAGGCAGGTTCTGATATTCAGTCATGTTTTTCAACAAGACCCCGTTGGCACAGAAGCTGCATATATAATCTGTATTTCGGGAGAAAGTGTTTTGTTTGCCCTCTTTGTGTTGACTGAGGTACTTACAATCTGATCTTTAGCCTCCCCTAAGGCAGCTTTGGGATTTTTATGGGGTTTCATGCATTCATATCTGTTGCCCTGGTTCTTTTTAAGAAGAGGGATGATTCATAGCAGCTTTGACCTAAATTGCAGAGGGCTACGCACTACACCACTGTCACTATAATATAGGATGCATAGGTAGGTGTCAAAGGGTGTTAAAGCTCTCTTAAGTCCTCTTCCACCATCAGTAATTCTCTTCTGCATTCAGACAACACAATGTAGCTGGTATAATAGCACAGTACCAATAGACAGGAAAGTCTCCGCAGCTGCACCAGCCCTACTCCCACGCTTATCTTCTGCTGCCTTTAGTCCAACTCACCCGTTAGATCATTTAACCCTGAATCATCAGAAAATTACTTCTGGAATAAAAGGACTGATTTTTTTTATTATTTTTTTTTTTCGAGTTTCTCTGAAAATTTTAACGAGAGTTTAGTTTTATTTTCTGCACAGCAGAGAGCGTGACCACTGATGAGGCTGATACCAAGGAGGGGCCTAGATCATACATTTGGGGGAAAGACAACGAGTAGGGGAGTGGGGAACATTTTGATGACAGTTGACTGTAATGTAGGGTTAGGTCAGGCTTGCTGTTATGTTTGATAAATCAGGCAGGGGCAATGTTTTGAATTCCTCTTTGGAGATTTTTACTTCATTCCCTTGGCTACGCAAGGTTTTAAATGCAAGCACCAAAGTGCCTGAAAATAAACAGCTGAGTAGGTCTTCTATCAACTGTCTCTCCTTGTAGATTTTATAAAGGCCACGTCTGATCTTAAATTTGTTTGCAAAGTAATCTGTTCTCAAATAAGTTAGCAAGTCCCTTCATGAAGAAATGGTCGCATTAAACCAACAGAATCTTGTTACAAGCTATATTTTTGGGGGTCTTTGTCCAGGATACAACTAAAATACCACGGTCACAACTTTTGACAGTTCCATCCATGTCAAATTAGACCTTGGCTCATTAATTTCTGCTCAACTGTTGGGATTCTAATAGTTCAATGATTGACATTTTAAAGCCATTAACTTTCATTCAGTTTGATCACCTGCAGGCAGGAGTCTGTCGTCAGCTCCTCAGCTCCTGACAGGATCTGCTAGGTTAGTGTGTGCTCTCTGATATGACATGTGAAAACCAAGCCTTCCTCTGCTGGATGGATGTTTAAAGGAATTTTACAAAACCGGGGAGGAAGGGACAGGGGACGGGGGGAATGGGAAGGAGGGGGAAGGGGAAGAAAAAGGAGGACACAGTGAAACTTCAAGCTGAAAAGTTTATCTTCTGGAAATATGAGACCTTGGCGGACAAAAATCAATAGCATCAGAAGTCTAAATAGCCACGCTGCTGAACACTGGATTTTTGTGGGTGCTTGCTGCTGGACTGAATAACGGGTAGCTAGATGAACGAGGCAGGTTATTTAGAAAACGTTACATTTCTGAGTGGTTCAAGACACGATAACAGATCGGGACTTCTGCAGAAGAATGATTTTGCACAGCAATGTTCAGGGTAACCTGGACCATCAAGAACTGATTCCATTTGTGGGCAAACTCTTCTTTCACTCTCCTTCTTCTTTTCTAAACCTGCAAGCTAAGCAGGTGACACCCAGAGATGTAAGTGGTCCTTCGTGCTGAAGTCAGGGTGTGCTCCTTCTTCCATCTCCTTGGGGCCCCAGGTGAAATGATGCTATAGACAGTGTGGGAAATAAAAATCAAGTGCAAAACTGCTCCCAGTGCCTCTGTCTCCATGTGGCAATACGCCTTCTGGGTGGCCAAGAAAGTTACTACAGATCCCGTGGGTGAATTTGCTGTGGATCCTCATGAATGAAATGAGGAAGACTTTATGTCCTTTGTGCTTCATTCATCTCAAAGAAAGCAAAAATAACAGAAGAAATTTTATCCCTACATGAAAATATCTTGAAAAATTCAGAGTGAGTAAGAGAAAATAAGCTGGTAGTAATCTCTATGAAAAATAAAACCAATCACTGAACAAAACTGCGACATCGACCTCCTGTACAGCTAAATGATTTCCTTTGCAGGAGTTTTGGTATAATTCTGCAGTAAGAACATAATTCTGTGTGAACTTTAATAAAAGGATTTAAACCAAGGCAACCGAACCAGCCAAACCAATTTTAGAAAGGCTCTTGTTTTCTGTGCTGCACAGGACTCGGCAAAAAGCCAGTAAACATGTGCACGATGTGCCTTCTGTTCCCGCAAAAATTAGCGTTGGATAGGAGCTGTTAAGCACGGTGGCCTGATCCGTGATTGCATCCAAAAATATCACAACATCTGGTTCTTACAATCTTTCCTTTTAACTCCATTGCTGTGTGGACATTTCTGGCTCTCTGAGCAGCACCAAAAAAAAAAAAAAAGAGTGAGTCCAGGGTCTCTTCCATCTCTGGTTTCAAGCAAAACAAAAGCTTTTTCTCTTGATTTACGCAACTTTTATTGATGAGATTGACTGGTAGCTTTGACTTGCTTCATCACCTCTCCTTCCTGCTCTGTCCCCCGCACTGGGGTTGTGCAGGTGACGTGGAGAGACAGGAGGGAACACGAAAAGGCAGCCGAGGATGAGTCCATCCAGCTTTGGCTGGAGGAGAAAAACAGGTGATGGGAGTGCGACATTACTTTCTGGATTCCATTCAGTGCCCCTCTGTGAAAAACTTTGCCGTTAGCACTGGCTTAACACTCAAATTGATGGCAAAATGCCTTATGCAGGTGCACAGGGTGCCTGGGAGGAAAGGAAGAGAGGATTTTAAAGCTCTGTTGGTAATGCATGATATTTGCTCTGGACCTGTCATCCTCTTTCATTAGGTGGCTTGTTTTTATCCTCTTATGAAGAAAAAAAAAATCTTTTATCTTCCATGCTGTTGTAATTCTGCTTTCAGAACTTGAACTTCCTTATTTTTGTCAAGCAGTAGTGCTGCATTTTAGAGTTTTGGGCAGTTATTTCTTCTCTTTGAAGGTGTATTCATTGCTACAGTGGGGATCTAAACTGGCTAGAGATCAAATCATATCTATAATGTTTGCGCGTATCTGTGTCCTCTTTCTGCATACTATTTTAAAAATAGTCTCTTGGCATATAGTATAAATTCCTGTTTGTTAAAAGGGGCGTTTAGACATGAAGCTATTGTTACCAGATCTGAGAGCCGGGTTTTTTTAACTATGCCCCTAAATCTGACATTGTTGGAAATTAAGTAGGAAAACGAGACCTTAGAACGAAGGTAGGAAAGAAAGGGTTCTTGATTGGAAGTTAGGGCATCTGAAAAGAATGCTTTGTCATCTCCCAGTCTGCACAGCCTCTGACATGTTTTAGGAATGAACGAATCACTTGACAGTTTTGTACTTCAGCTTTCCACTCTTTGTTTACAAATGTAGATGATGCTTGTGAAAAAAACATTGTTTGTAAACCTAGGGGTGAGAGGTGTGAAAAGGGGAAAGAGAAAAGGGGTGCAGGGAAGCCTTTATGTCAGTGCTGAGTTTAATGTTTTAAATTGCTTCTGCAAGCCGTTAGCCATGATGCATAGTGCTTGTCATACATAATAACACAGAACACTGTTTGCATGAAGTCCTTCTTCAAAGAAACAGCCGCTACCTGTGGATTTACATCCTTATTCTTTATCAGTCGATTGCCTGTTGGCCTCAGGCTCTGTCTGCAGAGCTGGGTAGATACGTGGTCTCTACAGGAGCTGGGCGCCTTTTACTCTGAAACCTCCTCTGCTACAGTGTATTATCCAGTGATTCTTCTGCGAAAGGGTTAAAAGTTTTTTATCGACTAAGGAGCCAGCTCATTCCTTCCCCCGGATACAAAGCAAGTGGAAATTTTCTGTGTTGAAGCTTGTGGGGAGTGTGTTTAGCATCAGATTGTCTAGGGATGTACAGAGCGTGGGGAAAAGTCATCGTCTGGATTTTGTTATAGATGCATAATATTTAGAGCAAGGAGAAAAGAATAGTCCAGTTAGTCTGTTTCTTACACAAACTTGCCATAAAATGTTTTTAGTCTGGCTGCAGCTTACTGTCCAGCTCTCGTTAGCAAATTCCAGGCTGGCCTCTAAAGGGCATGTCATTTACAAGAGGAGGAGCTGAAAAACACCTCCTTCCAGTGTATGTTGCAGACTTGTTCAAGTCATATAGTTTTCCCTTTCTCTAAAATATGTTTCCTGCATTTGTGTAAATGTATAACAGTCCACAGATGAAAAGCACAAATTGCCCAAAGAAAAAGATGACACAGCTCATTTTGTGAAACCAAGCGAAGAGGCTCTTGGTATTTAAGGTCTCATCCAAATTGCTCTAAGTGGAAGGATGCAGTCTAAATCATTCCCTGGGCTTTACACAAACACTGTAAATACCATGTCTCATTGATATTTGTGAGTGACACGCTTGCGAGCTGATGGAGGCTTTTTTTTTGCAGCTTAGCAACAAGCAGTGACTGGCAAATTCCTCTGCTCTTCAAAATCAATGCCACTTTTCTGGATCATTTCCTCATCTTCACGATCATCTGTCAGAACAGTAAATTGACAACGGGTTCCCAGGGACAGAGTGGGGTCTGCTGCAAGCTTTGATGGTTAGAGGATGAACTTAGCCTTTTCAAAGTCAAACATATTACGGTTTTGGTTCCCATATAAGCCTTAGTTTGTTTTTGACACTGTTAATCTGGATGTTTTTTGTACTCCAATAAGCTTTTCCCTTTGCATGCAAAGTATCACTGTGACAACACGCACTGGTTGATTCATACACCAGCAATACGTTTGTTATTATTGCTATCTATTATTATAACACCTGTGAACCTTAAGCATGGATTGTAATCCTGCAGTGCGAGCCCAGAATAAAAAAAATTGACTCTGACCTGGGCAACTGTGTGTGATGATAAAAGGCAGAGCAGAGAGATAAGGGACACTGGTGAGTGGGCGAGCACAGGGAAAATGAGGAAAATAACCGGTTGTCATTGCAGGTGGGATACTGTTGACAATAGCTACTTGAGATAAGCGCTGTGGGGGTTTTTAGTGAGAATTGGAAGGAAAAGAGCTACCGCTACAGGTGTTTACGAGCAGCTTCTGGAGAGCCAGAATTGCCAGGGTATTTGCTTGGGACCATCCCTGGCAATGGGGATGCAGGATTCTGCTGGAAGTTCAAGCTGAAACTTGAACATCGTGTTTGCCAGTTAAAGGTGTCAGCTGATACTCAACCATTCAGCAAATTCATTAAACATAATCAGAGGAAGGATGCTCAAGTAGGATCACCTGGCTGCAGTGGGACGCTGGACAGTGGCTTGAGTGGGACAGTAGGATATACAGAAGTACATTAAGTGTTAAAAAGAGTGAAAGGAGATGAAGAACACTGGTGGTAGTATATGTATTGAGTTGGAATACCTTACAATAAGTTAGTGTGAATCTTGTCACCTTTAAACCTGTAATTAAGTCACCGTTCAATTATTTTATTATATCGCGTTGTAAACCCCTAAACCAGTTAACGATTAAGTGCTGCCAAAATTCAACCTCTCGATCTACCTTAAATCACTAATAAATTTTGAATCACTGAGAAATCATAACCATGTCAAATATTTGTATAATGTTGGGAGTGTAACTAGAAGCTACCTGTCAGGAAAGATGAAAACTTACTTGAAAAGTACAGGACTTTACAGGATGAGATAGAGGGGTGCAAATCTGCTGAACTGTTGTTATCAGTTTAAATAGAACAACAGAAAAAAAAAAAAAAAAAAACCAAACCCACAACTTAAGGAAGTGCAATTAAAACACCAAAAACTTTGAGAAGGAGTTGAAACAATGCTACTGCACCACCACACCTGCCCCTTGGGTACCATAAGGGCTGAGTGTCACTTGTAGGTGATGGTACTTCAAATAGCCCGGGCAGCTAACCTTCCCTTTATATTGAGAAGTGGGAGACAGCTTTCTGAGAAAGGTTCAGCTGTTCAAACACTTTTCTGAAGTTCTCATCTGCCACATGGTTGATGACTATGAAGTGTGCCTTTCACAGTCTGGAAATAGCCCTGAGAACAGAGACAGAAATCCTTGGCATGGTCAGTGTAAAAGCACCTTCAAAGAAAATTCCACAGTCCTTAACAGCCTGAAAAACTATCATTGTACTGTGGCTTGTCTCCTTAAGAAAGTAATTATTGATTAGGTATGGTCTTACTAATTAGTTTGTTTCTTAGCAGAGGTGCTTAGATGGCTTAAGTATTCTTTTTCACCTTTATCATCACTTGTATCATCGATAAAAATCCCAAGGCTACTTGAAGCCCAAACTTCTATTTCCATGAAAATCAGGCAAATTACTCTGAAAATCGTAGCTGTAGGATATGGTGTCTGATTAATTTTGTAAGAAAGTCATACTCAAGCAGATTCGGAGCCTTCAGCAGCTCAGTGTTTGCAGCTTATTTCACTCAAGCCCTATCCATGGTCCTGTTAATCTGTTTATGGTATTACTGATATCTGCAAGTCAAACTGTACTTTGGAACAGCCAAAAACCTGATCCAGCTGTATTTACCACTTCAGTTAAAAGCTAAAGATGAAATAAGAAGAGACTTCCACTTCAGAAAAAAATAAAACATTCTGATTTTAACAATCTGAGTAAGAAAAAGTGAGGAGTGTTGTGAAGTACTGAGATTTGGTAGAACCGTAATTAGAAATTGAGTGGAAATATGTGCAGTTCAACAGTTTTATGTTTCTTGGTTGCACACAGAGTATGCATAGTCATGGTTTATGTGCTATGGGACACTTGATAAGCAGGAGTCACTGCTAAGCAGGTAACTGGGATGCGTTGTATGCTTTTCACTGCTTGTAATTATTCAAATTGCATGTCAATTTAATTTAAATTGTCAGTTATAAAAAACTGAATTAATTTGACTTCGTAAATAGTGTTTTGTTAGAGGAGGGAGGAGAAGAATTGGAACGGAATAGAATAATATTTACATCTGTAACTATTCCCAAAACAAAAAAAAATGCTTTTGTGCAAATAAATGAGCCTTTGGGCATTTTTTCCTGGTGAATGGCTGTTTAGGAACCAGACAGTTATGACAGTCCGAGATTTCAGGCCATCAGTCTTACAGTACATTGGCTTTCTTGATACAAATCTACCTGTGAATATTTTCATCAGTATTTTCAAAGCTTTTGCTCTCAAGAAGAGATTTGAATTGCAAAGACTAGTTAGATTTTCAATGTACTTTGAACATCCATTGTCTGTCAGCTCATCCTTTTCTCCAATAAATTTTGCTATACATTCCACAAGTCATTGTGGCATCTGTTAGGATCAGCATAGATAATCCTGTCTGTCTGTGTCTATATTACTGTGTTGAACACAACCTGGTGCACTAATTTTGTTGAACACAAGGAATTGTGTTAACTTTGAAGGCAGGAGCCTGAAAGATGTTGCGTTTCTTGCTAGATTCCATCCAAAATTAAAACCTTTCTGAGCAGATACTCAGCATTTTTTTTGTCAGCCTTCTTCATTTTCAGTACAGATAAGTAAGAACAGCTTCCTTAGTCCAGGTGGATTTGCCTGTGGTTATCTGTAAGTCCTTAATTTGTTCTTAATTGGTTACTTTATTTTATTTTTTTTTTAATTAGTTATAATACTGTGGTTGCTAAAATTACTGCACCTGCTCAGACACATTTTTTGTCTGCAAGACATTTTTTTCCCTAGGCCAGGTTCTTGTGAATCTACATAACATATCTGGGATTTACCCTGTGAAGATGTGCTGTGTGGCAATGAAGACATGAGGGGTAGTGATAATTTAGTAACTACAGAAGTGTCTGAGCATGATCAGGTGGGAATCAGAGCTTGTCCCCCCAAAAAAGTGGCAGGACAATTAGCCCAGTTGAAATGCATCTACACTAATGCACACAGTGTGGGGAATAAACAGGAGGAGCTGGAGGCCATTGTACAGCAAGGAAACTATGATATAGTTGCCGTCACAGAAACGTGGTGGGAAGACACACACAAGTGGAGTGCTGTGATCAATGGCTACCAACTTTTAAGAAGGGATAGGCAAGGAAGGAGAGGTGGTGGGGTGGCCCTCTATGTTAGGGACAGTTTTGAATGTCTAGAACTTAACAATGTGAATGACAGTGTTGAGTGTTTATGGATAAGAATCAAGGGGAAGGCCAACAAGGCAGACACCGTGATGGGAGTTTGTTATGGACCCCCCAATCAGGATGTAGAAACTGATGAAATATTCTATAAGTTTGCTGATGATACCAAGCTGTTTGGTGAGGTAGACACGCTGGAGAGGGGGGATGCCATCCAGAGGGACCTGGACAGGCTGCAGAGGTGGGCCCAAGCCAACCTCATGCAGTTCAACAAGGCCAAGTGCAAGGTCCTACATCTGGATCGGGGCAATCCCAAGCACAAACACAGGCTAGGCGGGGAATGGCTGGAGAGCAGCCCTGAGGAGAAGGACCTGGGGGTGCTGACTGACAAGAAGCTCAACACGAGCCAGCAGTGTGCAATCGAAGCCCAGAAGGCCAACCGTATCCTGGGCTGCATCAGAAGAACTGTGGCCAGCATGTCAAAGGAGGTGATTCTGCTCCTCTACTCCACTCTCATGAGACCCCACCTGGAGTACTGCATCCAGCTCTGGAGTCCCCAACATAAGGTGGACACGGACCTGCTGGAGCGTGTCAGGAGGAGAGCCACGAGGATGATCCAAGGGCTGGTGCACCTCTCCTATGAGGAGAGGCTGAAGGAGTTGGGGTTGTTCAGCCTGGAGGCTCCAGGGAGATCATATTGCTGTATGTAAATACCTAAAGGGGGCCTTTAAATATATTTTTCCACATTAAATATAACTGAGGTTCCAGTAGGGAGAAAAATAAATACGCGATAAATAGCAATAAATAGAGAAGGGGACAAGGCACGGGGATGGCCCGCAGCAGTACCTAAAGGGGGCCTACAGGAGAGCTGGGAAAGGACTTTTTACTGGGGCATGTAGTGATAGGACGAGGGGGAATGGCTTTAAACTGGAAGAGGGCAGGTTCAGATTAAACATTAGGAAGAAGTTTTTCACTGTGAGGGTGGTGAGGCACTGGAACAGGTTTCCCAGAGAGGTTGTTGAGGCCCCATCCCTGGAGGTGTTCAAGGCCAGGCTGGACGTGGCCTTGGGGAACCGGGTCTAGTGGGAAGTGTCCCTGCCTATGGCAGGGGGGTTGGAACTCGATGATCTTCAAGGTCCTTTCCAACCTAAACCTTTCTATGATTCTATGTTTCTATGATTTTACAACTTGTTAAGAACGATTTTTCATTCCAACTAGAGTGAAAGGCTTCAAATTTTTCCACTTTTAGCCTCCAGGGAAGCCAAATGGCAAAGATTTCTTCTGGATATATAAATGCGTGTATGTATAATCTCTCCATATATAAATATATAAACAAAGGTGTTTTATTTACCACTGTGTTTCCAGTAGACTTTCAATGACCTTAAAGCTTCAGTTTCCAAAGCAGATCCAAATTTAGATTTCTCTTTTCTGTCCCACACAACATCTAAAAGTAGCTTTTAGGACAAAAAAACTAACCCAAGCATATAATTTTTGGGACATGCTCCTCAATTATCTGAGTTTCATTGGTTGTCCAGAGATTATAAAAATGGTGAAATTCGTGGCTTCATTCAAAATACTGAAATATTTCATGACTGATATTTAAAGGCAAGTCTTAATTACAGCGATAGCCTTTCCCCCAAATTCCAGTCACTTTAATTTCCTTGTTGGCAATTTTCAACTACGCTTAACTGTCATAAGTAACGTAAGAACCTGTAAGGGTGTGTGTTAACGTACGTGTGAATGGCTGACGCATTGTTCTTCTTCATGGCAGTAATGCAGATTGCTCCGGGCTTTGCGTTACTGCCGTGCGAGGGCGTTCGTGCAAAGTAGTCTCTTTGTGTTTTGTGCATAGTTTTAAGCGCTCTGGAGATGACTGAGCATATGGTGCACCTCGGAAGGGATTAATTTGGAGGCAGATGGATAGTGTTACTCGGGCTACTGTGAGAGGCATTGTGTTATCTGAAGCGTAAAGCTGCTGTTTGCTCTTGCGATGGTGGAGGAGTTCGGCATCATCCTTAATGCAAATATATGGCCCAAGGGCTATTCTGCTGCTGCTTTGGGGCTACAACAGGACGATTCTGCATCCATTCCCCAAACCCTGAAGGGCTCTGCTGAGCGTTGTGTCTGCTGGGGATTTGTGCATGAGCGGAGGAATTATCTTTCTAATCCCTTAGATGATTGCAGTAGCAGATGCAGCATTTAAGGTGTAATAGCAAATTTGCGTGATGCGAGCTCCTCTGATCTGGTCTGACAGTTGAAAAGTGTGCTAACAGACTGGATATTATCTTACATTTCCCATGCTGGAGTAAAACAGCAGCCAACGTAAATAAAAGTATTCGAATGAACAAAAGTTTTCAAGTATAACACTTATTATTTTCAAAGGAAGTGAGTGTCAGGAAGTTTGGGGGAGTTTTGCTTTTTTCTTTTTATTTTTAATTGAAAAGGAGAAAGTGAAAGAGTTTCAGGTAAAATTGCCTGTATTTGCTGTCATTATCAACTTAACCTTTGGAAAGCTATGCAATCAGTATTCTCTTTTTATGTAGTATAAGCACCGTATTGTATAAGCACAGAAACAACACGAAGCAGCTCGTGTTCAACGCAAGCTACAAACTTAGCTCAGATGGAGCAAATCTCCACATGTTTTATCATATTTCTCTTGTCCTGCGATCTCTTCTGCCATTTGTTTTCTGAAGTGACAAAGGGACAAGGGCTAAGTCTAATTAAATATGCAACACACCATTGCAGTGCTCTGTGTTTTTCTAGTCTTCCAGAAAAATGATACTAAGGAGCCTCAGCCACTGTAGCTGAGTTTCTGCATAAAGGACGGCTCGTGCAGGCTGCGTTTCATAGGAGAGGAGACATCCTTTGCTTTTCAAGATGCGCACGTCTTCTGTACCTTGGTACCTTCTTCTGAAACTGGGAGAAAGGCTGCCTCTGTGTGGCATAACTGAGTTAGCAAACCGCAGTGTTGACAGTAGGCCAGACCAGCTGGTGTTAGGATCTCGGGTATTGTCACTGCCACGTAGGAAGCCTTAATTCCAAAAATATCTTGGACACAGAGCACTGGGAAGAAAGATTACCTTCTCCTTAACTTAAGCAGGACTTTTGCAGGGTCTGGAGAAAAGACCCGCTACCTTTCTGAACAGAGATGCAGACAAGGCACAAGGACCTTGGGGTCACTGATCAGTTCTGAAACCAACATCCAACTTCTCTTGTTTGTGTGAGGGGACATCCCAGTGTTACAAACTGAGCTTCTGGACATTGGTTGAACTTTCCAGTCATGGTGCAGAACTGGCTTTCTTTCAGTGGGTGGGAAATGAACAGTGAGTGTGGTAGACATGGTGTCTGAACTAATAATTTCCGGTTCCTTATGGCAGGAATGTTTCATCGACCTACCTACCTTGCTGAACTTCTGAAATTTAATAGACACAAGATAACATTATTAAACCAAAGTCAATCAAAGAAAATGTTCTCTTTCTCCTTTGGAAAAAAAAAAAAAAAAACGTGACACAGCGCAGTTTGAGTATGTTCCTAATGTCTCTCTTCCTAAGCTCTCTTTTTCCCAAAAAGGCAATTGAAACAAAATTGACATGAATATGATAATGAACATGTACTGGAAAGACATTCTCAGTGCTTGGTGTGGGAGCTCTGTGTTTGCTCTTTTCCCTGAACATGACTTAGATTCATCCCTTAGCAACCTTTTAGGCATCTAGCGGATGTGAGAGAAACAAAGGATAGGTCCTGAATTCACTGATGGGATCCCTTTACAGCAGTCCTGAGAAAATGTTAGGCTGATGTAACAAACACTGCACGATACAGAGTTCTCTTTTTCATTGCCTGTGACTTTATCATAGGAAACATTCTGTTCTTGACCTGCTTTTTTTCTAATGGGAGGGACAAGTAAGTGAATAAATACCCTTTTTTCGTGTTAAGTTCTGAGGCAGTTGCAGCTGACTGGTGATTCTGGTGATTTTAGTAATAGAACTGTAAAAATCACTAGTGGTTCCTATCATGATTGCGCATGTCAGTCAATATATCTTGAAATAAGCGACCAGTTTCTCTTCAGGCGGTCAGAGACCACGAGAGATGCTGCTTTCTTCTTCCCAGTGCTAAAAAATCCAAACCTGTTAACTTCCATCTATCTGTTATCCTTCTTTACTTAATGGCTATCTGCACTATATTGGTGAGAGGAATGCCTCAAGACATGCAATATGTCAGGCATGCAAAAATGCAATAAGACAACAAAGGGTGTCCATAGATTGAATCTTTTCCCAGAATAATTATAATTTCTGTCTAATTCTTAATCTCAGAGGAGGATCATAAAGCTTTTTTCATTTCAGCTGCCCTAATACTTCCCTTGCTCACAGTTGTGCATAGTCACAGTTAAATCACAGCTTTAACCCTGAGTTTACTTCACAACTTCTACTCTGACATTTTTTGTACCTGAAGACTGTGTATGCGCGCAGGAAAGTCGTCACTGTTAGGTTTAGACGTTGACTATCTCATTCATTTTACACTATTCTACTACTTACAGTGGTAAACACACACTTCTGCATGTTTGTAGCTTCCCTTCCACATCCTGACAAGATGTTTCTCATCTGCTTCCAGAAATAGCTTCAAAATTTGGTTCAGGGTTAGTCTACAATATCTACATGTTCAGTCTCTTAAGCTCCATCCCTCTCCAGCCCATAATGGGATGGAGGTAATTTTTTTGTGTTAAGAAATGATTTATAAATGATGGTCTTGTCCTTTTCTTACTATTCCTTACTATTCCTTACTATTCCTTTTTCCTACTGGGGAAATTTTGGAGATGTGACATATGTATGGATAAATACCCAAAGCAAAATGCAATATGACAGCAAAGGGTGTCCATAGGTTGAATCTTGTTCCAGAATAATTATAATTTCTGTCTAATTCTTAATCTCAGAAGGGGATCATAAAGCTTTTTGGCTTTTAAAAAAAGGTCTGCATATTTGTATTCCATTTTGTTAGTATTATGTTCCTAATATTGCATTCAAACAATTAAAAATGATCAAAATCTCTCTAAATTGTGAAATACAGAAGAACTGCGCGAGGTAGGTGCTACGGCAGCTTTCCAAAGGAAATGTTGTCCAGTGAGTCGTTGTCAGCACGTCTGTGGAAAATGAATCCTTACTCCTCAGCCTCTGAAAAGATCATACAAAAGGAAAGACCTGTGATAGGATGAACTGAGTGTTTAACCAGAAAACTGACTCAGACAGCCATTTAGGAGAAATCTGGGGTCAGAACAGGGTGAGAAGTTGGAAGACAATATCTGCAACATTAGGGTTTGCAGATCTTGGAAATGCCACAGCCAGCTTTCACAAGCCTATTTATTTTGTTCATCTCAGCTGAGAGTATTTCAACCTTTTTGTATAACCACTGTTTATGGAAAATGAAGTCATTACCTCCACTGCTTCTCCAGCACAATGCATGCCTTTTAACCCACTTAAACTGCATACACATATAATTCCTGCTTAACCCTCTCAGAATTATTAATACTTCTTGGTAATTATTTTTTTTTTTTTTCTGCCTGATTTTATAACTGGAGATAGGACATTATCCACATATGGAGAAACAGTGTTTTCAAGCACGGTGTGGTACAAAGGCAGCAATCCCATCTGAACGGACACTTGCTTATGTACATTTCCTGATTAGTCTGTTTTCCTTTGTACCTGAGACTAATGAAAAAGGCCGGGGGTTTCAGGGCTGAGAGAGCCATCAGCTTCCACAGTGATCCCTAGTGCTTGGTTTATCTGCTCATCTGAGGAAGTTCCCTTAATGAGTATGGAAACTCAAGGATATTTGCGGAAAACAAACGTTTACATCCTGAACTTAACACCAAAGCCAATTTTGCTCCCCAAATGGCATTGTCACGGATGGAATAATGCACTTCACTCATAAGAGAGAAGCAGCAACATATTTATGGATATATAACAATGATTTAACAAAGCTTAATAGCAAATGTGACAGTGGTTGAACAAGGTTCGATGGTAAGGTACACTTGGTTATTCACTGCATGGAGAACGGGGTCAGGCAGAGCTGTCAGGGAGACCCTCCCATTGAGTGGAGGTTCAGAGAGGACCCCCCTTGCTTCCTAAAGTCCTTCTCAGAGAGGAGCCCCGGTGCGGCTGGATCCAATCCTGATCCCACACTTGCTCAGTGGTTTATGTTCACATTCTCTCTGAGATATAATCTTAGTGAAGCTTCAAAGTTTAGCACGCTATTAGTCCCTGTTGCGGCAAGGAATCTCTCAATCTTGGAAATAACGTTGAGGGTGTCCCTACTCAAGGGGAGATCCTGGTGTGCAGCCCGCTGCCATGCAGGAGAGCTCAAAGGGCTCTTGGGGTGTTCATGATTTATGGGCGTAAGACAACTGACTTATGGCCATATTTGCATATTGACCACAGTACTGATGTTGTGGTGAGATGGGTCCATTGCTCGTTAGCCCTTGGCTATTGTGTTGTTATACGTGTCCCCAAAACCACATTGGGCTGGATGCAGCCATCACAAGTAGATGCACCCATGACCACCACGGGTGGTTATCGCTTGGGCAGGGTTACGGGAGATAAAGGTCAGGTTGGGGGTGGGGCTGGAGCACGCTGTCACAGGCATCCATAGAAATTCCCTTTTTTTTAGACAAGTAAATTTGTGTCCAAAGGATGTAATGAATTTTACCTAGAGACTTTAGTGTATCTGAAAACTTCGTGTCTCTGTGTGTACACATTAATAAAATAGTATGAAATCAGTCCCTACCTTCCTCCCACATTATTTCTAGTTTTCAGGAAAAAAAACCAACACCCTATTGATCTACGGTTATACAACTCCTAGGTACCACCGAGTCAAACTGCCATTGCCTTGGCTAAAACATTTAACATTAGTTAACAGATTCATACACAATGCGTTGTTTGGTGACTGTCTTCCATGAGTATTATTATCATCATCATTGTTTTCTTTCTAGAGGAAGGAACAGGTTTGCCTTCCATGATGAAGTTAATAAGTCTGAAAGTACAAAATTTTACACTCCTTTTAACAGGTTCATGAAATTGGATCATAAACCTTCCTGGACTTTGTCATTAGATTTTTAAATATAGTCTTTTTTACAAAAAGAAAATGGACACAAAGCAGGAGTTTTTTAACGTGATAATTGAGGCAAGACTAGTTCTTTATGATCTGATTAATTTCTTTTACTTTTTGCATTCAGTAAAGATAGAAAAATCTGCAATATGTCCAAAAATGTCTTCTGTTTCTTTTGAGACAACTATGACTTGTTCCTTATAATCCTATAGTACCGTCATTGCTATTCTAACTCTTTTTTACCAGCTACTTTGGAAGATCTTGCCCATCCATTTTAATATATACTATAACTCTGTCCTTTACTGACTTCACCGATTTTCTCCTCAGCCTAGTAATTATAACTATTATACTGTTGTCGTGCATTTTCTATAAATATGGACGTTTAATGCTGATGGTTAAATTTTCCCACCTTCTCTGAATAGTGAGTTCTGTAAAACTATGTTAATATATCGTATTCTAGATATTGGTAGCAATGGTAAATGTTGGTATTTCAGGCTTCCATCTGTCGCTTCCTGAATTAGGACAATACACCGTCCATCAAATGTCTCCATATACTCCTATCCTTTTCTGCTGGTCTCAATTTTTACCTTTTCTTTCCCACCTTCCTCCATATTCATTTCCCGGTATTACTGTTCTTTCTTGCAATGCTTTTTCCATCCTTCCTCTCCTTTTGTTTATATTTTCCTGACCTACTTCTAATAGCAAGTTTTAATCCATATTTGCTCTTCTCAAAGTCTCTTTAGATGATTCTATAGCAGTTAAACATCATTCCCACACAAGACAGGGGAGAACTGATGTGAGTGCCACATTTCTCTGAAGGCAGGGGCTTGTTAATCTTTCTTCTCCTCTGGTGCATATACTCACGTTGCTTCCTTGCAGTAACTGTTTCTGAGGACTTTGTGCTATTTTAAATTGTGTTTTCTTATAATTGCTGAAGTCCTGGTTGAAGTATTTCTGGGCTAGAGAGACTGTCTGATTCAAAATTCACCTTTAAAAACTCACTCTAAACCCCGTCTTTAATGACAGAATTCCTGACAATCTTCTGAAGGATGGGGGAATTTTCTTGCCTTTTTTTCTGCTACTGTTTGGAACAAGAATTTTCATTCTGTGAAATTATTCATGTGGATCCCCAGTTATTTAATTAAGGCATATATGTACTTTTCAGTAAAATATTTTATCATTATCCCAGCGACATTCTACTTTAATCCTTTTGTCTATGAAATATCTACATAAGATATAAAAATTAGTTTTGTTTTGTTTTGTTTTGTTTTTTTTTCCAGATAGTAATTTCTAATGAGAAGCAAAGAAAAAGAAAACTGTTTGAAATGTAGAAACTGAAAGTGAAAGATCATTTAAAATGAAGGCTCCTTAGAAAGCAGGCGTGAGTTCAGGCACAAGCACAGGGAAATTTTGAAGAAGTCATGCTGGGAAGAGGGAAATGTAAGAGGAAGTACCAAACACGGTTATTATGCTCTTGAGTTTGAGCCTGTATATATGAACATCCTGGCCAGAAAGAAAATGCTAGTTTCATGTTTTCAATATTTATAATTTTCTTCAACATAGCAGACATTAAATACCATGAGGCTTTTTATTTTATTTCAGTCTTCACGCTGAACTCCTGAGTATCTTGATGTTCACTATGTACCCTGGAGGACATCTGTAATCTCTGGATTCACTCAATGTTACATGCTTTCTGATTCAAAGTGCCATTTTGGAATTTTGTCTCAACTTTGCTCATTTCAGTCAAGTAGATTCTGAGATTACGCATAGCATATTGTCTTGTTGGATACTTGGAGTGTCCTTTGTTCTTTGTCAGTGTGAAAGCTCCTTTTTTTGTCCAACTACAATCATGCTCATTTCTGATGAAAACACTTATGCTTTTTTCTCCTTGATTAATTCCCTTACTGCATTTTTGGCTCATATTATAATTTTCTTTTCTGTTCCTTTTCTTTTTCCCTACCTGTTTGTTTGAAGGGTTCGGGAAGAAGAGGCTTTGCATCCTGTGCCTCCCCAGGTAGAGCTTCATCCATTCTGTTGTAAAATGGTCTTTGAAGTCCTGAGGCTACTTCCTTTCATTTGCAATAAATACTCCTTATTAAGGTCCTTCTTTTTCTGTTGCTCACAGCAACATTGTCAACAAGGGTACAAATTGTGCAGAACATGGAAACAGGGAGGTTTTACCTTTGTTCCATGCATGTATGGTTTGTTTCATAGGGGTTTGCTGAAGCTGAAGGGAGGGAGGAAAACATTTCTTTGATGCTGTGGTACCTGTTAAAAGCAATTAACCCTACTGGCTATGGTTATGTTGCTGTCTCTGAGGGATGAAAATGGATTTTTAGTTTGAGAAAAAAATGAGGGAATCAGAAGCTGTGGAGGGAGAGCCCGTGGGTTTTTCTGAAGATAAAGAACCACATGAAAGGTCAAGTGAAAACGAACGAAAATTAGAGTCAAGGAGCTCTCCGAGTCCAAATTCTGGACAAACAGCATTGATTCACTTTCCTCTACAGGTGTTTTTGACTGAGCTAACACTGAAAAGATATGACAAAATTTCAGTCAGCACTGAAATACCCGCAACACCTGTGAGCATTAGGTTTTGCAAGAGAAGGCTTTGGCTAATGTGGGATATTCAAGGAGGTCTCCTGGGCATGGGGTTTCCGTCCCCTTAAGTACTGATGCACCTTCACCTTTTTACCTGCGGAGACATCTTTCAGTGGTGCCATCCCAACAACGTTCATTGCTTTGTATCATTCAGATTATGCAGCCCCTGTGCCTCTTCACCGCTTTGCCGTGGGGATCCCATACTTGTAGAATGAGCCCTTCTCCGCAAAATTTCTTTACCATAGTCAACCGACATGTCGTAAGCACAGTAAGCTGACACACTCATGGAGGCAGGTCAGCAATTCCTTCTCCCGACACATGGGAATTAGTTTAGAGTGCATCTCATGGGTGGTTTCCCCACACCCTTTACAGACTCGATGCAGGAGTAAGGCAGATATGAGGCCTCTAAGCAGCATTTCACTGAAGATAAAGCAGAGGTATAAGCACCTGGAGTCGGCTCCTGCACAAATGTGTAAACTCTTCTGCACGTCTTGACCAGGAACATTCAACAGTGACCCCATTCACTGCTTATCTGATATAATTTATAGTGGTGATACAGCTCCCTATGCTCTACCATTCATTTTATGACTTCCAAATTCAGTGTTCATTTTATCACTGTCAAATTCAGTGTCAGATTTCTCCCAGAAGGGGAAGAAAAAAAAATTCAGATGTTTCTGCATGTGACATGTTCATTGTTCTCTTTATGCACATATAGAAAAATATGCATATGTGCTAGAGGTTATGGTATCTGATACTGTACTCGCTGTTCCTGATTCTTCAGCTAAATTTGTGAAATTACAGGACAGTTTTAGGTATTGAACTCTTTCTTTTGGTTCCTGCAGTCAGGGTAGACTGCTGCCTGCAAAATTTTTAAGCATTTTAAGAAATAACAAGCCATAGTAAGACTGAGAGGTGATCCCATTTATCAATTTTATTTTGTTTTTACATTTTTATCATTCCTTCATTATTCCTGAGGTTTATTAAGGTTATTGTTTATGTTCAAAGCATATTAAATGCACAGAATGTGATCTTGATTTTTCTTTTTATTTCAGCTACATGTTGGTTTCTTGCATGGCCTAGAAAATATTGTTTCATTTGTTTTTCCTTCCTCTTAGTATGCATTCTGATCAGTTAGTGTAACAAAAGGATTCTCAAGCTGTCTTTAGCGTAACTAAATCCCTCAGACTAAAATTCCCAAAAGCGAACGCTTTGTACTGGTATTGCTTTTGCATCTTTCAGAAACTCTCCTTGCATTAGCGAAAGAGGGATTTACATTGGTCCTCCAGTTTCTAGTGTTGAAAAGTCAATGAAGAGAAAGTAGGAATAGCCCATGATCTAATGAGTAGTTGCCAGTATTTCAAAATGTCATTTTATTTACCTGACCTTTTCACATCCTTAAAGGGTGACAACAGTAACAGTAACAGAATCTATCTGGTGTGAAATATGTCCATTTGAGTACAAATGGCTGAAAGACAGATGCTTTTTAAGTAAAATGATCATGTACATGAAAATGCACTTTGAATTCTTAACAACGTTGAGAATAAAACCCAGCAGATTGAATCTTGATTGTGTTTAGTGCAATACATAAATGCATCTTGTCAGCTTTTATTGTTAACAGATGTCTGCATCTGGGTCTTTTATTTTCTTAAGTTGTTGTAGTAATTGCATGGAACTGCTGTTATCCATCTCTCGGGTAGTTCTCTATGCAGATCTTAATACTCTTTCTGAATGTGAGGCAGCAAATATTCATGTGCACAGTTGCCTACTTTTCCTGTGATAATTGGTTTGTGGTGAGTCTTGTACTAAATCAGCCTAACACAGAGGTGGTTTATATTGCCCCTGGAATAAGAGTTCATTTACAATGATGACACAAACCCATCTTTCCTTGGGACGTCGTGTCATTTAAACAGCTGCAGGTAATACCAAAGCCATGGCATCATATCAAGAATGGAGAAGTTACCTGATGGGAAAACAAGGAACATCAAACCACCACGGAGAGAATTTTCCTAATTTGTTGATTTATGTGACTGCCAGTGGAGTTTTACCGGTGAGACAGGCTCTGTAGAGCAGGGAGGGAAGAGACGGGACAGTGATTTGTCTGTTTCCACTGTGTGGTGGCTCTGAGCCGGAAGCACCATTGGACTTCATGAGACATCGCTATGCTCCTCTGAGTCAAGGATAACAGCTACTGTTTATACTGACATTACTACCTGTGTCTGAAAGAGATCACTTACTTCATACGTGCAAGTAGATCTCTGTGTTGGCACTTATTTAGGCTAACAGTTGTTTCCCACGTACTTTAATCTGGAGGGGTACGAAAAGGAAAGGGGATAATTTTCTTCAGCCTTGTGTATTTTATTCTTAGGAGCCAATGTTCTGCCACCAGAAATTCCTTGCCAAAATTTTTGGGGAGCTTATCTCCCCAATCTGGACTTTCCAGCAACAGAGAGAGTGCTCCAAGAGCAAAGAGTTTTCAGCCAAAAAAGTCCCCCTCCGTGTCTTTATGCCAGCAGTGCAGCAGTGTGGTGATAATTAATAAACCTCCTTCCAGCTTTGTGGGAGGCTGTGCTCCTGCTTCAGGGGCTAAGGCTATAAAAGATGTTATCGAAACTAATTTACAGAAAAACTTAGCTGACACCAGCCACGCACTTTCCCCTGGTGTCTGACTTGCTGTATTAACCAGCACATTGGGTGAAAGTCTTCTCAAGGTTGGGTTGCCGTTGTTGCTAGGTTACCAGCCCGATGCAGGGATTTGCATGCATATTCACATTATCGCCTCAATTGCTTTTCTCCCCGCAAACCATAAAGATCTTATAAAACATAAAGTTCTGCGTACAGTGCCAGTGTATTTTCTTTTGATTGCGAAGGGTATTGTTCCGTGAAAATCTGATAGCATAATCTGCAAGGTGTCTGAGCTGTTTTCCTTCACTCTAGTAGCAACATAGGCTGCAATGTCTCGTGTCTGAAAAAAACATGCACACAAGAGCCTTTTACAGCAGCCAGGCTGTTGGTGGACAGCAGTCACAAAAGACAGCGGTTCTCCTACGTTATTGTCATTGGACAGGAAGACAACCCTGAAAAAGAAAACATTTTTCTATTTGTTATTTTTCCTCCAGGGCTACATGCACATTATCAAAAACAAACAGTGGTGGGAAGCAGTCAATGTGGGCACTAATCCATACTATTAAATTTTTAGCATGATCCCTGGCATGGTTTTATCTATGCTGACTAGCTCTGCTCCTGACAATGACTGGGCACAATTTGGTGCTAGCCCGTGCAAAGCCTAGGCTCAATGGGCAGATTGCACATATGACCACCTGGTTCCTAGGGTAGGAAATGAGTTTAACACTGTGGAGCTGAGCTGTGCTCTTCCACTTGGCCAGAAAATGCTACTTAAGGGAGTACAGGCATAGTAAGAGATCCTCTGCACCACAACTGTTGACTAACTGGTATTTATGTACTTCTCTGTCCCTTTGAAAATTTGTATTGCTTCACTCATATATGTTTCCATATACATGGAGCTTCAGGACTATAGCAAATTAACACATTCGCAATGCAAAAACAATTCTTCATAATGATCCTTATACTCCAAAGATCATCTTCTCCTTATAATGCTGAGCCTGTGAGAATCAAGTCATGTTCAAGGTGATAACCTTAACTTGCAGCAGAAGGGGGCCGAGCGGTATGTTGGTGCAAGGCATGACAGTTCACACACCGGGTGATTATATATCTGAAGCTTGAAGAGAAATTTGGCCTGATAATGTTTTTAGGGCACATTATTCTGACTCGAAGAACTTTAAACTTCCCTGACTCTGAGAGGTGTCTGGCTTTCCTTGGGAGTCTGCTGTCAGATTTGCAAGTCAGAGACTTCAGTGACTCCTCTGTCCTTTCCACATTAGGTACAGACTCACCCTTTATTAAAGGCAGTGGCAATGAGTCAGAGAAATGAAGGAAACCTCTCTTCAGTTCTTGGGTTGCTTGAGAAGGTACATCTTCTTTGCTGCCGTAAATATTCATCTAACATTCAGCACCTTTGAAGATAATTAATGTATGCTGCTGTTACATATGGGCACCTTATGCTACATATGTTGCGTATCGTTGGTTTATATTAGTCGCAAACCTGGTGTGAGTCTTGGTTCCTGTATTTTTCACACCTGCTAATATACGACCTACAGTTTAACTACAGCTGTCACTTCAATTATAAATTACAGTAAGATTTTCACTTTCTGCCCTGCAGGGAATGAAACTGCGGTCCACATACAAAATCTTTTCCATCTAAGCACACAATAAAACATGTTTTATGTCTTTGTCATCTCTCGCTATTGCTGTATATAACTGTCACTTCCTTTCTTTTAAAGCTTTTAAGCAGTGTCAGCTTTTTCCCACATGCCAGACTCACAGGATCACATCTCCTGAGGTGAAGTAAATAGAAGATCATGGAAAAAAAACAAAACTTTCACAGTGAAGTCTAGTTTGCTTATGAAATGCTGAATACGGCCATTAAAACATCAACATCTGCAGCAGAAGTGTCAAAATCATGTTACATAGTTGTCTGAATCAGATTTCTTGGTCTACTCTAAATGGGTCAAGTTTAGCTAAAGATACAAATTTTTAATAAATTCTGTAAAGATTAAGTAATATTGGTACAGACTGGATTATTGCCTGCTGCACACTGCCTTAACCATTAATAATTTGTTTTAATGCAGTTGTTTACTAAAAAAACCCATGCATTTGTTCATGTCATCTTGAATATTGAATTCAGGTCTGAATTCATTAAGCCAAAGACAAAACTGTAAAGTTTGTAATGGCTGCTATATTTAAAATTACGTATTCTTTGCTCACTGTCCGCATTCATCTCTTCCCCTGCTACTTGATATTCCAAATAGAAATATGGTACCCGTCATCCTTCAAGAATTTGTTGCACAAAATTGCAGAGAGATGCCTGGATTCTCTCAGCAGGGTGCACCAATTAATAGGGCAAGATATTTTGTGCAAATGTCTGACCCTGCTCTTCCAGCACTGAGACGGCAAATAAATAAAGAGAAACAGTACCTGTAGATATTAACAGAAGAATGTAATTTATTGTACGTATTAATGTGTTGTCCTCTGTCAAGATTGAGTCTCACTTTTTTTTCTTCACTCAACGTGATTTCTCCAGGTGTCATTGTTCAGCTATTTTACCTTCCACACGAGATATTTTCAGAAGCTGAAATGCTTAACAGCTAGTCTCCACAAGCAATTTTTCATATTTGTAGCTGCAAGCCTGCATTACAATTCTGTAATATCGCCCACTTGGTGACCAAAGTCCTGGTGAATGTAAACCCAGTGAGAATCAGAAGAAGAAACTCAAATGGTTTGTTCATTTATTTATTTACATTTTAATTTTGCTCTGCCACACAGGACGACTAATAAGTAAAATAATTTAAAACACAGGAACTTTCCTTAGAAAGTGTACTTATCGTTTAAAAAGATTGTTTCCTCAATATCACATTGTGCTGAATAAAGATGAGGCACAGAGCTAAATTTGTGTTGACTGACAATCATGGCAATGAGGAAGTCGAGGGATGGCTATTCCGGTGTGAACATCCTGTTCTTCAAAAAGATGCAAAAGAAAGAATGCTTTCCACTTGAAATATCTTATTTTTTATGTGAAAGGATAATTTGCTGTGTTTGTGGAAAAGGTGAAAGGTTGAAGATACGGTCTCCTCCTGCCGTTTCAGACACTCTTCCTGCAGGCGCGTCTGTGTTTATCCTCAGTCTTTTCATTTCTTTCCTCTTACAAGCCAAGAGGGAAAACATGCCAGTGAATGGTTGCTCAGTTCTTGTTGTATTTAGGTCTAACCCTGCATAGGGTGACACCAGGAGAAAGCATCAGTGTTGCAGCTAGGAACGAGAGAGAGAAAGGAGTGAGTCTGCACAATGGCTGCAGGTGCTGGGATGGGGCTACACTTCATGATCCTCCTTCAGAGGGAATGTCTCCATCTGCTGGTCTGCAAGTCCTTCACTCTACCTATGTGGAAGCCCTGTCTTCACTCTGGCAGCTCCCACAGAAGGCGAAGATGCTCCTTCCCTATGCCAGGCTGAAAATAAATATATAAAACGAAATGGAAAACACCACAAAAGCAAAGCTTCTAAGCCTTAACCCTTTTATATCAGCCTCACTTTCAGCAGTTTTTTGCCAAAGGCCTCGGGAAGAGCTTTCCACTGACAATCCACCTTGCAGAAAAGGTGGAGAAGACTAGCAAAGCTCCAGCCCTTGCGATAATGAACCTTCTGAAGAGCCCATCTGAATATCTCTGATAGGCACACATGAAGGGACACCATGTCACCAGGATCTCTATTTCCACTGCACTGTCACTTTGGAGGCAACTCCATATTTGCTTGATCCTTCCTCATCTCAGCAGTCAGAGCACAGTGGAGTCATCTCAGCGCCTTTTGCTTATATCCCACCCTCTTTCTGACTGAGCCACCTCAGTGCTTGACTGATCCTGGTCAGGATGTGGCTCACAGAGCCTAAGGTCACCCTGTGCAACCTTCAAAACCTTCTCTGGTGAAAAAATAAAAAAGCAAACCACACACACAAAAAAATCTCTATTATTTTGTCTGCTGTTTCACGCAGTATTCTTGCTTCTTCGTGACTTCTGTGATTACAGACCTGTGCCCTTGTCCCGGCCTTGACTTTTCACTGCTCTGGCTCCTCTCATCTCACCATGTGGTTGACCCAGGATCTTGCTCTTCCAGCCACTCAGGCACTTAGTGCCTGGCCAAAGTCTTCTCCTAGTTCTCTCAGGATCTGAGGGGAGTGTCCTGGGGGTGGTCGTAGTAGACTGTGCTGCCTTTGTGAGCGTGGTTCCTCCTCCTGTTGCTGGAGGCCGCTGTAGGAGCTCATTTTATGTGAAAACCGAAACTTCTGCAACTCCACTGTGGGCTGCACAAAGCCCTTCCTGTTCCCCCATGAGTCCTCAGCCAGTTCCTGTCCCACCACACTGTCTGTCCCACATGATGAACTGCTCTTCAATGAACATTAAACTGCTTTTACCGGGAATAAATGCCTTCTCAGATGTAGATTGTTACCCTGGCAGTGATCAGCTCGTATGCCTGTCACAGAGGGTCAGAAGTTGCATGGGCCAGATGTAGGGTGTTTGATAAGAAGCTGTTCCATCTGATCCTGCAATATTTTTCAGGATGTAGGTACTGATGTGACTTCTCGGGAGGGGACATTGCTGGAGAGATGTGCGTGATCTTGGGGAGAAAGTCGTGTCATCTCTTGTCTTTGAAGTATCAGGAAAGAGCCTCTCACAAGGAAAACATAATAGACTTTTGTTCTGCCTTACATCCAGATTGCCACTGGCTCTGGTTACCAGATTGCCACTGGCTCTGGTTACCAGCCTGATAGTAGAAAGCTTTTTCATTTCTTTGAGAAGCTCTGGCTTTTTTTTTTTTTCTTCCTTTTTCCTGCTGAGAGCAGTTTCATTATCAGCCCAAAGGTACTTCAAAGGCAGAAACACAGCCTCAGGAGTCAAAGCTGTCTCTGAACATACACTTTACATTTGTCATTAGTATTTTTGAGTTCCAGAGTGACTGGATTTGAATTATTATCTCTTTATTATTTTTTTTTTTATTTTAATTTATTTGCTGTCTTTCGGAAATCAGATTTTACAAATAATCTTTTTCTTCTTCCCTGTTCTTCCTTTGGCTCATTGAACCAGTGGATCGATGTTATAGCCAGTAGATTAGAAATGCCATTCTTCCAGATTAGCTTTGGTGGAGTGTAGGTTATTCCTGTGGCAACAGTGACCAGGTGTTTTGGGCAAGCCGGTACGTATGTGGGATACAGCATCAGGGAAAGAATGAGCCAGAACTGGGGTGGGGTGGGGGAAGTGGTGAGAGCAAAGTGGGCAGTAATGGTAATTCTGACTTTGACAATGGACATTTCTGTATCCCAAGGAATTTTCCACGGTTTCTTCCCTCATCTCTAAAGTGAGGACAGAAGAGGAAGCTTCATCTCGCAGCCCTCCTCTTGAGCTGGCAGCCTCAGCCGCCCAAAAGCAACATATGCAGAGGAAAATCTGGTGTCAGTGTATGCAACACTTGCTCTTTTTGGGAGGCTTGTATCTAGCAA
Source organism: Vanellus vanellus (assembly GCF_965231255.1). Taxonomy (NCBI): domain Eukaryota; kingdom Metazoa; phylum Chordata; class Aves; order Charadriiformes; family Charadriidae; genus Vanellus; species Vanellus vanellus. Next base: position 4,862,675 of record NC_138906.1, on the reverse strand, counting down.
GAATCATCTCAGATGTTTGCTGTTGATCACCCTCTGCAAAGTCCAAACTCCATTGACATGCATTTCTCAATGTAAGAGTTCACTTTTTTTTTTTGGCCGGTATCTAAATGAGCCTCTTTGCAATGTTAATTCCAGTTCTCTCTGCAATTGACTTCTTTAAATCTTTCCCAGTTTCTTTTTGTCTGACTTCAGGTCATTTTTCACTGTTCTCATCCTGTACTACTCTTGTTCAGCTCTTGTTTGATTATCCTTCAGTTTCTTTTCCTCACCAGTTTATTTTTCTTCCAATTTCCGAATCGTCAGTCTCTTACTTTCCCCGTTATGGGGGGATGACAGAGCCTGTGCTAAGCTTAACCAGTGAGCTTTTTGTTTTGTCAGTATGCAATGACAAGGTTAACTTTTTCCCAAAGGCAATTCAGTTTCTCAGAACTCCGGTGGGCTGTTGAATCGATATATGCAGTTAGATATTTTCAGTTTTAAAGTGTGGCTCCCGACAGAGTTGTGCTAACAGGGTCAGTACACTTCAAGTGCCTTGAATTCGCAGGGGGAAGGAAGGGTGCACAGTCTGAAAACTGAGCACGGATTAAAAACGTGCTGGGTTTACTATTTTGTTGTCGTTGTTGTTATTGTTGAGAAGCTTTGTACTACTTTCCAGGACTATTATTAATTAGCAGTCCAAAAAAAAGCTATCAGACGCAACAGGGAGAACAAGTTAAATTTTAAAAACGCTGCAAGTTGTTATTATGGGATTCAGTGTGCTGTACAACCGGATTGAACAACGAACCGTGAAAGCCTTTACAGCACATTGGAAAGTTTCAAATGGAGCTGATGAAAAATAAAAGTACCGGAAGAAAATCTGCAGTGTAATTTTACAGGACGTGGCTTCTGGCTGTTTGCAAGGTTGTCCTCAGGGCTCTTTAACAAGTTAAGAAGAGGATTCCATGAAGGAGACAAGTTTTTTATGGATCTGCAACCATTTCTAAACAGTGTCTGGTGACCAGAGAACTTGAAATGTAGATTCATGGCAGAATCATCTTCCTGCTTTTAAGAACCTATTCTCTTTTGTTCACCGTCACCTATGTATATAGTTATGTATATATAACACCTTGGAAAAAAACAGACTTTTCTTTGACTGGTTACTTTGCTCGGAAGAATAGATCCAGGCAGGTGTAGCAATGCTTGGACCTGTTCTATTACCATATGGAAGCTGATACTCATTATCCACCAAGATGTGAACTCCCACTGTTGAAGGTCGTGGACTAGTACACACACCAAACTACCTTCCTAGCAAAGCTGAAAGAAGAACCTCAGTTCATAACTGTGCCACCTCCCAGCTTCTTGGGTACCCCCCAACTTTTTGTTGGCAGGACAGTGTGAGAAGCTGAAAAGTCCTTGACAGCTTAACAACAGTTAAAATATTAGTGTGTTATCAACACTATTCTCATCCTAAATCTGAAACACAGCACTATACCAGCTGCTAGTAAGAATATTAACTCTAAGCCAGCCAAAACCAGCACAGTATCCACCCCTTGTTCAATACCATTTACCCCATGCTCTGGTACCACACTGTCCAATACATCCTCATTAACCATCCCCCTTCCCATCCTTTGATATAATACACAGATATCATTCCCCTAATGTGTGGACCACCACTGTAAAATGTCAGTAAAATGTCTACAGATGTCCACAAAATGTCCACTGAGTTCATTTAGTCCGTGACTTCAGGCTCCATCTGTTACGGTGGTCGTTCAGGACAGGAGAGATGATGTGTTGTGTGGAGTTACTGGGCACCAAAGCCAGCTCAGGTTGGGTCACTGCTGCACTTTCTCTGCTTCTTGTAAGGCTTCTCCTCTGTTGGTTCAGGTAGTTCCTGCTACAGTAATTCCTATGACGTGCAACTGAAATAATAGAATCATGATTCTATGATTGAAGCGGATCGATAAAGCCTTTGGCAGTAGGAATTTGGTGACCATGTGCTGTGGAAAAAAGGTATATTATCCCACTATTTGAAGATGATATTTCAGAAACTACCTGTGGGAGATCATTGGTGAAGAAAATGACTTTGAAAGAGTGTGATTGCTTTCAGCCTGTGCTTTCTTGTGCTGAAGGAGGATGAGATCAAGCACCCTGTGTCCTAGGTAGCGCTGCATACGAGGGAATGAAGCATACTGCACTTCTCTCGCTCTTGAAAAAAAAAAGGAGGCAACATGCTGTATGGACATGGTTATCCAGAGTGGTCTTTATTCTTATAGTTCTTATTTACAAAAACCTGAATATAGTTCTTATTTACAAATAACTGAAGTATTTTGTTACCAAAATGTTTCTGAAGACTCTTCATTTCCCTTCAGAATAGGGGAGACACCCTTGTTCTGCTGACTCTCAGTTCCATAAAGAGTAGACCTGACGCACATTCAAGTTTCAGTACATGAACCCCTCTTCAAAAAGCCTAAGGTTAAATCGTTAGCCAACTTCTGAGGCAGAGATTCAAAGGCTGCTCCTGGTATTCAATGGTTTTAAGGCCCGAGGGGGGGCATTAACAGCTGTCCCCTTGTATAAAGTAGGTCACATGATTTTACCCAGTGCGAGGAAATTTTCTAAGGCTTTGAAAAATGAAGCTCAGAGTTCAAAATTGCAAGGGAGAAAATGCTAATAAAAGCATCTCTATGAGATTTGTGCCTATTACTTTAAGAAAAGGAAAGTCTGCAAATGGACTGAATATAGCAGAGGAGTTCTTGAGGATGAGGGAACTGGCAGGTTGGGAAATGGAGCCTTTAGCTCTGAAAGACAAGAGAGGGGACTTGGGGAGAATTTGTTGTGTCACATATTCCCGATCTAATGACACACCAGCCAGACACAGAGGTAGGTGGAAAGTAATTTTGCAAAGGGCACTGCTGTTACAGTACTTACCTTGCTTTTTGATCTCTTTTCTTCTTTCCTTCTCAGTAATGCACAGGAAATGGATGAAGAGGTGCATTTTACATAAAATAGACTAGAATAGTTGGTGTCATCATCTGAGGGGATCTGGGTTCTCCTCTTGAAATGCACGCGTTGCGGGGGGGTGAAGTGCAGGCAGAGTCTTGAAAGTGACCAAGGAATGGGAATGTTCTGTTAACCCTTGGTTGGATCAAGGTGAAAAAGTCAAAAGGACGAGGAAGGAAGAGGAGAGAGGGAGGAAGGAAGAGGAGAGAGGGAGGAAGAAGAGGGAGGGAAAAAGAAAAAGAAGTATGTATTGCTGGTGATAATATAATTCAGTGGTATGTTTGTGGGCTGGGCATGCACACGCAGCTTTTGTAGGTAAAGGAGAAGGTGACCGTGGGTTCACTAGGTAAAGCATCTTATTCCTGAACTGGTGGTAGCTTTTATTGCACCCCACTGCAGGAAGACGCAGGGCTGGGCTCAGCTGAGGAAGGAAGCTATGGAAATTGGGTTTGCCTGAAGTACGACCTGTGCTGTGCTTGTCAAGCTGTGCTTGTCAAGAAAAGACAAGATCCGTAGACACTCTGTGCTGTGCTTAGCAGTGAAGTTGTCACGGAGTCATTCCCACTGCACGCTGACGTCCCCTTCGCCCTCACCCCTTCCAGCCCTCTTTCTCCATAAAGTACAAAAAGAGAAGACCACATAGGAAGCATTAGATCTCACGTTGTTACACAAGCGTGACTGTTAGGCAGATCTGGACATGAAATAAACCCCATTTTGTAAGCCATCGAAATAAAATTGGCTGAGAGCTGCTACTGAGCATGGCCTAAAATGAGAGCCAGAAATATTTTGCAGTGCCTTAGTGTGACCTTTGCGCTTGCCCAAATCCCCTGTAGTTGGTAGGAACTAGCTTGAAGATCACGTAACATCAAGATATGAAACTCATTCTACGCAAACTTACAGGTCTTTCTTAGTTTATCTGTTGTCTCTCTCTTTTTGTCCTTCTTTATGCTGCTTGTCAGATCTTCATATCCCCAATGGTTTTGGTTCTACAGTTATAACATCTCACTGGTTTGTTCATGTTATGGTTGAATTCATATTTTACAGAGCAATTTCCCCGGGTTCATCTGGATCCTGCTGTGAACCAGAGTCTGGGTCCCCATTCTCTAAAACGTCTGAGTTTGTAAAAGGCAGATAGGTATTTTTCTACAGTAAGACAAAATTGGATGATACGGAATCTGTGATATCCCAGTATTAGTAGTACAATCTACAGAACGGCACAGTGAAAGGTTGATGTGTTTTTTTTTCCTTTTGTAAGTTAGAGGTGTTGAAGATGAGATGATAGGAATTGTGGAATCCCTGATTGAAAAATAAATGCCTTTGAAAGAAATAAATGAAATCATCCTGTACTCACTGAACTGTAACACTGCGTTTGGTCTCCTGGTTTTGGTGATCCTCTGCGTGTGAGAGAAACATTAAGTGAATGTTGAGAATTCTTTCAGCTTTTGTCACATTTACGTGCAGATTCACCTCTCTGGGATACTGGACTTAGCGCAGAGTCTCCAGGCTAGGAGAACTTTATCATGGTGCACTCAGGTGGACCAGTAGGATGAAGCTCAGTCTTCTTCCAGTTTTTGCAGTGGTCTTTGTACTATGGCAAGTCAGATATTATGTGCCAAAATGCCACGACTGAAGAGATGAGTCCCAGGGGAACATAAGCTGCCACAAAGCTGCGATCCTGAGAGTTTGCCTGGCCTACCATGTTACGTAGGGATGGACTGCATTGTGGTGCCAGATCAGGCCACAGCCTCTTTTATATGTGACCAAATTGCTGTACAATATGTAGGTAAAATGCTATTAGAAAGAGTGGGAAAATGACTTTTCTAAACAAAGCAGTGCTTTCTCCCATGTGTCTTGCAGGGGTTGGTGAAGTGGGTGAGGACACATGTTCAGAGCATTAAGCACTGGGGATCCACGAGCTTGATAGGAAGTACTTGATCAGATAATACAAGCATACTGAGCTTGGTGGAAAAATTTGACTAGAATGAAGCAGTGGGTGTTTATTATCGTCATAAGGTAAAGAAGGCTACAAAGTGGATTGGGTCATAGACACCCTGATAGAGCCACTCCTTTGACATGACTCACCTTCCCAAGAGCTCCTTGCATTGCTAGTGCTGTGATCATGGGCTCTAGTTAGAGGAGGAACATCAGCCCTTGCTGATGGGCCAGTCTATGGTAGCAGGGAAGGGATAGGAGGAACCTACCTACAGGGAACATGCAAATCCCAGTGGGTATTTGGGAAGTAGCCTTTGTGGCACAAGCTCTCACTGCAAATACAGCAAATAGAATGGAATATAGCAAAAAGATGGGAATAGATGGTAAACTATCCAATTCCTTACCCGTCTTCTGCTAAAGTTACTGATGCCTGAACAGGATGATAGAAGTTTGTGATGCTCAAATGGATCATAACCCTACTAGTCAAGTTCTTCTAGCTTTCACTCTATTCTGCAGGACTTCAGCTACATGGGCATTTGCCCATGGTTTTGGGTGTTACCCTTGGTACAAACTGCTACCTGCACTTGTTTTCCAAAAGGCTGGAGCTACTGGAATAGAGTTTGTGTTTTCTTTTTAGCGTTATTAAAATTGAGTCATTTGACAACACAGCATCATGGTCAGCAATAAGCTGTGCATCCTCTAGTGTGCAGAGCTCAAGTACTGGCAGAATTAATGGACTGGCAATTCTATCACCTCTGATTTGATAATGGCTTTACTATCCTGTAGTTGAATATTCTGTCATCGACAAAATTATAATGTCCACGAGGTCCTTGTTTCCTTGTTTTCTCTTTGTTCAAGTTTTTAGGCAGGAGTTGTGCAAAGACACAGCCTTACTTGGTATTGGTTTTGGAAGCTCAAGGAGCTTCTGTTCCATCTCGATCCAAGACACTTGCTCTTTTGTGATAATGAACAGAGTGAATGGCAGTGCCCTGATTGCCTGGACAGCCATATATCTGCAGGTGATTCATAATAGCATCAAGACTTTGGTTAGGCTGCTAAGTCTGGAAGTATATTTCTTACAGTTCTGTCTGAATCTGCCTAGATACAGAATTATATTAACCTAATCTTGATGCATTGACATCCCAGAATTTTTTTTTAGTCTTTTGAGCAAGCGTGTTGACCATTATTCTCCTGAGGACTTATATAGCAGCATGAGAAATGAGGTACCATAGTAGTTATCACAGTATGAGCTGTCACCTTTCTGTTCATGGAAGTCGATGATGTTTGCATCCTGGAGTGCTTGAGCAACGATCTTGTTATCCCATCTGATGGTAAACAACTGCACCACTTCTCTGTAAAACTAGACGTGTTCGTATGTGTTAGCAGGGTGCCAGTGGCTCCTGCTCCTTCACCCTCTGACATTGATAGTTTCACATTTCTGCCGCAGTTGTGGTTGTTGCCAGCTGCTTCTGGCTGGAAAACTGTGAAATTTCAATCAGTGCATCAGTAGAAAGGGCAGGAAGAGACACTAATCAGCTTCCAAAACACTTGCAGAAGAAATCGATCCATTCGACAACTTCCCTCCGTTTGTCTCTCTTCACTTAAAAGTAGGAGAGGCTTTAGGGTTGTTTTAACAAGTTGGGTTTTTTTAACCTGTTTTTCCTGCTCTCTTTCTTTCATGCGATATGTGTGTGACCCGCTTCAGTGTCTGCTAAGCAGCTGGAATATTGCTCTCTGTATGGCTGACGAAGGTAGCAGAAAATGCCCTGCATTAATGCTTACTGTGGAGGGGCAGAGGCATCACAGCCTTTGCACAATACTCACCATGGGTTCAGCTGCCATTTACTTGAGCAAGAACAGCGCACAAATTCTCATAATGCATCCACAAATTCTCATAGCACATCTGCAAATTCTTCTAATGCATCCGACATAACGTGGTTCCTCTGCGGAACCACAGCCCTGTTTCTCTGATCACCTGGCAGCTTGTATGAATGATGTTTTCTTTAAATTAAGAAACTAGAGAAAACACTGAGAACCAAGATGAAGGACGGAGATAGCTATTAAACATGAGAGTTGGGGCTGTTCAGCCTGCAGAAGAGAAGGCTTCGGGGAGACCTTATTGCAGCCTTCCAGTACCTAAAGGGGCTACAGGAGAGCTGGGGAAGGACTTTTTACAGGGTCATGTCGTGATAGGACGAGGGGGAATGACTTTAAACTGGAAGAGGGTAGATTTAGATTAAATATTAGGAAGTTTTTCACTTTGAGGGTGGCGAGGCACTGGAACAGTTTGCCCAGCGAAGCTGTGGATGCCCCATCCCTGGAGGTGTTCAAGGCCAGGTTGGACGGGGCTTTGAGCAACCTGGACTGGTGGGAAGTGTCCCTGCCCATGGCAGGGGGGTTGGAACTTGATGATCTTCAAGGTCCCTTCCAACCCAATTCTATGATTCTATGATTCTATGAATGCACATGATTATTACCATACTCTGTATTAAAGTGATTTGCCATGAAAGATTATGCTATAGATCTTGAGAATGAGCTGGAAAAGTTCTAAAAATCAGAGAGGAGGTGTTAGTGGGTAGCTAATAGCAAGTTTTTCAAATGGCCAGTCATCCGCATGGCATATAACTGCATAGTGAGTTTTGGGGTTACCATCTGACCTACTTCATGTGCTACACCTTTACCTTTTCTTAACGTGAACTACTTTTTGACCTGAACATCAATAAAGTACTAGACAAGTGCAAGTTGAGGATGATTGGACACGGTAAAGACTGTATAAAACTGACAGTATACACAGACCCCTGTGTTTTGAAAAATCTATAGCTAAGGTATGTTGCATGTAGGTGCCTTGTGTTTTGGGGTACCTTGCACAGAAGGATGTAAGGGAATTGTTCTTTGAATGTTTCCCAGATTTATGAGGTTATATTTGCCTTTACGCTCTGAGTGAAAGGAATCACCATTTTATCTATGACTTCTATACATGTGTCTCTCTTGCTTATGGAAATACCCTGTGAGAAGACACTTCAGTTCCCAAATGCCCTTGAAAGGTATTTGCTCAAAACGGGGATTTCGCATACAACTAGTGATATAAAAGAGTCCTGAACCCTACTGGTTTTACAGGTCCACTGGAGAGCTGAGGAGCAAGAACCCATGTTCTCGGAGTCTCCAGAAGCAGCTTTGTTCCTTGTCACAGCCAGCTTCTCACCTAGTGCAAACAGAACTTCTAATGCCGTGTGTGCAGGAGGCAACACTAACCACCAGAGCTGACACTACTGTTCAATAAATGCCAGTGGGATAAGGAGAGGTGGGGGATTCTTTGGAGGAGGTATCGATGTTTCCTAGGCAATGCTGACAAAAGCGTGCTGCCTCTAATTGGCTCCACTACAAATATTTACAGCTGTGAAAAGAAGTTTGCTGATCCCACGACGGTAGCCATGGTTGCCTATCTTTTTAGCTGCTGTTGCGCTGGTGAGAAACACGAATAGGTTGCAAGAATCCCTCGCTGGCTTTGTAGCAGGAACATTTGCTGACCCAAATGTAGAAGCCAATTAAGCTCTAAAGCCTCTGTGTGTTTTTTCTGGTAAGCCTTGCCATTTGTCCTGCTCATTAGCCAAAAAAAAAAAAAAACCCAACTAATAAACCCATGGTGAGGGGCTACAACAAATTCAGGGCTTGTTACCATTTATATTGGTTGTGTGTATATAAATAAAATATTACGTTTCAATATAATATCAACGTATTACTCTACGAATTCGAATTCCCATGCTGGCAGTGTCTGTTTGCAGGTCTGCGTACTCAGTCAACCCCTTGAAGTAGAAGTGTTGGTACAATATGTTTTAATATTTGTTCTGAAATTACCTATCATCAGTTTAAATGTGTACTTACTCCTGATGGGAGGAAGGGAAGAAGATGGATCCAGACTCTTCTCAGTGCTGTCCAGTGGCAAGAGAAGATGCAACGGGCACAAACAGAAATATTGGAAACATAGGAAGGTATTCTTTACTCTGAGGGTGGTGAGGCATCGGCCCAGGTTGCCCAGAGAAGTTGTGGATGCCCCATCCCTGGAGGTGTTCAGGTTGGATGGGGCTTTAAGTAACCTAGTCTAGTAACCTAGGTTAAGCAACCTACGTCTAGCGGGAGGTGTCTCTGCCCATGACAGGGGGGTTGGAACTAGATGATCTTTAAGGTCCTTTACAACCCAAACCATTCTATGATTCAATGAAATACCTTTTAAATGTAAGAAAAATGTCATTACTATGAGGGTGGTCTAACACTGTAACAGGTTGCCTAGAGAGGTTGTGGAGTGCCTGAACTTGGAGATACTCAAAACCTAACCGGACACAGTCCTGGAAAACCTGCTGTAGCTGTCAAGGTCAACTATTCTGTGATTCTCTGAACATGCCAGAAATTCTGCATCTTCTATTTTAGCATTGTTGTGTGTTTTATACAATACGTATCTCGTGAAATAATGGATCTGAAATCCCACAGAAGGAACCTGCAGGCACAGAGGGTACATTGACTAGAGGAAGATTTTCCCTCAGTTGAGGAGGACCGTGTCAGAGACCACTTGGCCAAGATGGACATTCACAAGTCCATGGGCCCTGATGGCATGCACCCGCGACTCCTGAGAGAGCTGGCGGATGTTATTGCTAGACCACTCTCCATCGTCTTTGAACGGTCATGGAGAACAGGAGAGGTGCCTGAGGACTGGAGGAAGGCCGACATCACTCCAATCTTCAAAAAAGGCAAGAAGGAGGACCCAGGGAACTACAGACCAGTTAGTCTCACCTCTGTCCCTGGCAAGGTAATGGAGCGACTCATTCTGGATGTCATCTCCAAACACGTTGAGGAACAGGAAGTTATTGGAAGTGGTCAACATGGATTTACCAAGGGTAAATCATGCTTGACCAATCTGATAGCTTTCTATGATGTTATAACTGGTTGGCTGGATGAGAGGAGAGTTGTGGATGTCATCTACCTTGATGTTAGCAAGGCTTTTGACACTGTCTCCCATGACATCCTCATTAGGAAGCTGAGGAAGTATGGGCTAGATGAGGTGACAGTGAGGTGGATTGAGAGTTGGCTGCGGGACAGAACTCAGAGGGTTGTGATCAGCGGCACAGAGTCTAGTTGGAGGCCTGTAACCAGTGGTGTCCCCCAGGGGTCAATACTTGGTCCAATTTTGTTTAATATATTCATTAATGACCTGGATGAGGGGACAGAGTGTATCCTCAGCAAGTTTGCTGATGATACCAAACTGGGTGGGGTGGCTGACACCCCAGAGGGCCGTGCTGCCATCCAGCATGACCTGGACAGGCTGGAGAGCTGGGCAGAGAAGAACCTAATGAGGTTCAACAAAAGCAAGTGCAAGGTCCTGCACCTGGGAGGAAGAATGCAAAGCACCAGTATAGGTTAGGGGCGGACCTGCTGGGAAGTAGCTCTGAGGAGAAGGATCTGGGGGTCCTGGTAGACAGTAAATTATCCATGGCCCAGCAATGTGCCCTTGTCACCAAAAAGGCCAATGGAATCCTGGGCTGCATAGGGAAGAGTGTGGCCAGTAGGTCGAGGGAGGTCATTCTCCCCCTCTACTCTGCACTGGTGAGGCCACAACTGGAATACTGTGTCCAGTTTTGGGCTCCCCAGTTCAAGAGGGACAGGGAACTGCTGGAGCGAGTCCAGCGAAGGGCAACTAAGATGATTAAGGGCTTGGAGCATCTCCCTTATGAGGAAAGGCTGAGAGAGCTGGGACTCTTTAGCCTGGAGAAGAGAAGGCTGAGGGGAGACCTTATTATGGCGTACAAGTATCTAAAGGGTGGGTTGAAGGAGGATGGAGCCAGGCTCTTTTCAATGGTTCCCAGTGACAGGACAAGGGGCAATGGGCACAAGTTAGAACATAGGAAGTTCCGTTCAAATACACGGAAACACTTCCTTACGGTGAGGGTGACAGAGCACTGGCACAGGCTGCCCAGGGAGGTGGGGGGGTCCCCTTCTCTGGAGATTTTCAAGACCCGCCTGGATGCAGTCCTGAGTAATGTGCTCTGGGCAATCCTGCTTTGGCAGGGGAGTGGGACTAGATGATCTGTAGAGGTCCCTTCCAACTCTGAAATTCTGTGATTCTGTGATTCTGTGACTACCTGGTATTACACGCAACACCTTGCCCAGGTAATGGCCTTTATCATCCCCACGTTTGCACGCCCTGGTGCAACAGACTGCACACTCATTTTATGAGTTGAATGAGAGTCAGAATATGCCTGGCAGATTTTGTTTTTCAGGAAGGGAAGATGGTTACCCAAGAAAATTTTGATCAGAACAGTGCCTGTTGGTAGTAACATGTTCTGGTGAAAGAAGGTATGAAAATGACTTGATTTGTTTTAAAGACTCTGAAATGACACCACATTTTTCAGTAGGTGAACGTCCCCAGAGGTTGCTGTTCCTTTCATGCTTCAGGCTTCAGCAAAATAACATATTTTTGGGGTGAAAACTCAGGCTGCAGCATTGCTTGGCAAACTTAAGAGCCTCGCTTGCTAGTCAGGGACCATTAGCCTGAATGTTTGTATGAGCTTGTCATAGGCACAGTAATAGGCAAGACTTCACATTGACATTTAGTGCTGAATGTATTTCTTTTCAATCAGACAAGATGTGGGCTGCTGTATTGTGCTGATATTTGTTCTCCGTTTTCCAGCCAGTTCTTGAAAGTGGCTCGTGAATGCACAGTGAATTATTAACATCTGTTTACTTTCAATTTAGCTCAAGAAATTTCTCATGAGGTTTGTGCCTTCCTGCTTAATGTAGTGCTTGAAGGGGCTTTGCTTCTCATAGTTACTGCTGTCAGTGCTGCGTCTTGAGCTGAAACTGATGCTACTGACAAACTGATATGTGGCACAATGTGGCCGCTCATGTGAGAGCTTTCTGTATATATGCACTGTAGTCTCAGACAATGAATTAAAGAATAAGCTTATGTGTTGGGTTTGTATGTCAGCAATTTTTCAGGAAAGAATTCCATAGTGATTTAATATGCATGTACTTTTGGAAATTGTGAATGAGGCTTTAACTAGTGATGAATTATCCAAAAGGTACATGTGCCAGCAAATGCAATTTTGGTGGTGACTCAAAACACAGACACATACAATGTTAGATACCTCATCGACAGCTAACAAATCACATATTGACCAAATTAACAAGTCTGTACTCCATAGAATTTTCTAGGTTGGAAGGGACCTTTAAGATCATCGAGACCAACCATTTTTCTCTAAATTTCTATTCAGCTATTAGCATGTCTAACAGCATTGGAAGACTTGTACATTTTCTCACAGAACCGCTATTTTGCCTCAACTATGAGCAGCAAGGCATTGCATTTAGGTGCAAGAGTTAATACCTTCCTTTGTCTCTTTGGCTCTATACTCTGTGGGTACCAAGCACAGAAGTGTGGACTTTGGGAACATATAAAAAACACTAGTTTTTTTCTCATTTAACTGTTTTCATTTTTCTTGTGATCTTTTTCCTAACTCTGTGATAAGTTCTAGACTCTCTTCCTCTGCCTTGAATTTATTGCATACCATTCCAAATTGAGGCTTACATGATATTTTTGACTGGAGGATCTCCAAAAGACTCTCTCTGCTGGAAGCACTAACCCTTCCTGTGTATTGCAAATGGAAATAGAAAGCAGTTTCACTCAAGGGAGGACACATCTTGATACAATCTTTGTTGTTCTTCAATTGCCTGTTGCTCTTCCTGGTGCCAGGAGAACGAGACTATCTTTCTCAGGTGTATTTGGTTGCACGTGCTCTGTCTGCAGAGGAATGAGGACCGTCCCACCTGCCTCCTACAGGTGATCCCCTTTCTGTCCCATTTTCTTTGCTCTGGGTCTGGTATTTAATTTTTATTCAATAACCCCTCGATTTTGTTGAAATGTCTGCCAACATGTTCAACGGTTCCCTGACTGGATGGCTACAAGAAGATGCATATGGCTATAAGAGCAGAATATATGAGCAATAAGTCTTCCGTCACTAACTTTTTTTTTTTTTTTCTCCTGACATTTGTGACAACTGCCCTACAGTACCGAGCTGAGCTTTACAATCTGCTACGTTTTTTGTGGTTTTACAGACACACATGAAAGGTTTTAGCTTTAGTAGCATTTTCTTACTTAGGCTGCCTTTCCACAAGACCAAGTCATTATTCATTCACCTATTCCTCGATGTGCCCCTGTGTCATGTTTTAGTGTCATTAGCTCATGTCCCACACACCCAGACAAACTTTGTCGCCTCCAATTCCCTTTATTCCTTTTTCTTCTTATTGGTTAGCCACAGCGCTTTCTCCATAACAGTTTCTTAGGTCTGTTTCAGTTCTGCACTGATTTCTTGCAAATACATCTGCCTATGTTCTGTGCATTGTCTAGTATTTTACTGATCTCACTCTTAATTTTTAATATACGTTGTTAATCAACTCTGCCTCTTTCTATCGGTTACCACTCCGTTGCAGTGGGCAGTCACTCTTCTGGTTTTGAATTTTTGACTCCACTCTGCCGTTTAGTTTGTTGTTGTGTTGTTTTTTGGTTTTGGGGTTTTTTTTGTTTGTTTGTTTGTTTTGTTTGTTTGGTTGGTTTTGGTTTTTTTTTTTTTTTTTTTCTAGTTTGTAGCTGCCTCAGTGTCGTACCACAGCAACATGTTGTTTGAGCTTTTTCCCATCCATGGCTACCATGTTTGTATTTTCCCCACAGTGAGGTCAGGTCACCAGGGTGTGTTTGGCAAACCCAGATAGACGCCAAATGAAAAGTAATGCTGTGGTTGATGATCATTTCCTCCAGCTCCGCAACCACAGCTGACAATTCTGCAGCTCTGCTTTTCTACAAATCTGCAAATCTGCAATTCTCACTGTGCTGAATGAGCATGATACAAGCCTGACGGATTTCTCTAGTGGATTTAGTCAGAAGGCAAGACCATTTTTAGATTTCCTTTTAACACGCTGTAACAATCCACTAATAAATCCAACCTGATATGCTTCAGCATCCAATTTCCTTTCTCTTAAGGCACTTTCTCTAGGAAGGTGGGATTTGCCCTATGGAAAGAAGCAGTCATGGGGTTACCAGGAAACAATTTATATGTTTATGAGAAACCTCCTTCGGGATGGGTAGGAGCTGCATTTAAGGCCAGACCCTTGTCCTATGCCCTTGCCTGCAGTAATTAAGGTCATGCCGAGCCTTGTGCCCCGGTGATCCTCACCTTGCTTTGCTGACCTCTTCCTGGCCCGATCTTGGCTCTGCCACATCACTACAGATTTCTCCGGTCATCTAGGTTCTTGGGTGATGATGGCTGTTTTTATTGGACATGCTTTGCTCTCTTTGCTCAGGCACTGAGGGACAGTAGCCCTTAATGGTGAAGGCAATGCCTTGTCTGCCTTTCTGTCACCCTCAGCTCCAGACTCACTTTCCACTACTGTTGATCCCTGACAGTGGGATGGTGGATGGACCACTTTTCCTTTCTGCTTGGAAATCAGTAATTATTGGAGGCAGATGTCATATTGCAGAATGATTCCACATGTGCTACTGTCATTTTACCTGATAGGAGGCTCCTTGCTATGAAAACTGTTGACACAGCCACATTGCAAAGCACTGTGAGATAAAGAGAATGCTAATAACCTGCTTTATGATATGCATGTTTCCTATGCCATCTGGATAAATGTTTTTTTTCTAAGTATTATCCAGTATCAGTGTTGCTTCCAGACCTGTTTCTATTTCAAAACCTTCTGCCATTGAAGTTTTGTTTGGTTTTGGGCTTTAAACAAGTTAGAGTGTTTAGGAGTAGAGACCTCCAGATCCTTTGCCTTTGATAACTGATAAGGGGAACAACTTTTTGTATCCTGAGTAACATTTTCAGCAATGTCTAGATCATCCTAAGAAATATTTCAGGGTAGCAACAGCACAAAGGAGGGGAAGTCCAGTAAGTAACAACAGTCCTAATTTTTTGACCATTCCCCTCTTCTGTATAGAGTGAATTCCAAGCAGTTCAATACAGTTTTAGCAAATTGATTTGTTTGTTAGGTTGTTTTTTTTTTTTAATCCTGTTTGATGTAAGTTCTACTCTAGAAGCAGGTACAGAACTCCACATCGTATTTATATAGAATCATAGAATCATAGAATAGTTTGGGTGGGAAGGAACCCTAAAGATCACCTAGTTCCAACCCATCAGGTTGCTCAGAGCCCCATCCAACTTGGCCTTCAACCTTCCTTCCAGGAATGGGGCATCTACCACCTCTCTGGACAACCTGTTCCCGTGTCTCACCACCCTCACAATAAAGAATTTCCTCATAATATCTAATCTAAATCTACTTTCCTTCAGTTTAAAACCATTACCCCTCACCCTATCACTCCACTCCCTCACAAAGTGTCCCTCCCCATCTTTCCTGCAGGCCCCCTTTAAGCAGTGGAATGGGCTATAAGGTCTCCCCAGAACCTTCTCTTCTCTAAGCTAAACAACCCCAATTCTCTCAGCCAGCCCTCACACAGGAGGTGTTCCAGCCCTCTGATCATCTTCGTGGCCCTCCTCTGGACCCGCTTGAGATGTGAGAACATGATCCACAAAGACTGTCTCACCCTTTCAGTATATCAGATCTACTATTTTGGGCACGTCCAAGTGGGGAAAAAACAGAGATGCTGAAGAACTGAACATCAGCCAGCAGCCATGATGCAGAAGTATTATTTCAAATCAGCCTGAAATATTTAGGATGGAGATGGCTTCATCTCACAATTACATCTGTCACACAGTGTTAAGAGTGTTCTGAGTGCTGTCTTAGGAATGACCTTACTCAATGCTGGTTAATTAATGGCTGCTTGGCATACAATCTCTGACTTCTTTATTGTCATACTATGATGTCTGTGTGTAGGATTTATTTCAACTAAAATTCCTTGTTGTCCTACAGAGTTAATTGTAAGAGCCAAGCCTTTATTTGCACTGCAGTTTTCTGAAGATAAAGACGACTAAGTACCCAGTCTTCTAAATACTGTCATGGAGTTTCTGTATTTTAAGTGCATGTATGTTGATTTGGTCTCTAAAACTGTCTATCAATCTTCTTTGATTACAAAAGAAGTATAGATAATTATCTCAGGCTGGACTTTTAAGTGGCTAAAATAATGGGAGATGAACGCTGGATTTTAGGTACCCAAATGTCTATAAAAGCAACGGAAGACCCATGAACTTTGATTCAGACAGAGAAGATGTCTTAGCTGTGGACGGTATGGCATACTCTGCCTCTGTCCTCCTGGCTCAGGTGGGTGCATGACCCTTTTGTTCTCATCCGGCTCACATTTGCTACCTGCTACAGTCTACTGTCGTTGCCACTTTTCCTGTGGTATGTCCCTCTGTTCCCCAACAGTCTTGGAGAAGAATGTGATGGGAATGAAGAAGAAAGGAGTTTGCCATTGTCATTTTTATTCTTCTGGCACATTTTTTAAAAATGGAGAGTTATGTCAGCGTCTGTCCAAAAGACTGATACACGTGGATACTCAGCCCTTCATAGATGCACAGCTCGTTTGTAGTACTGGCAATAGATGGGAGAGGGAATGCAACATAGTGATACAGATTTTCACATGTTGTGACTTGATACTTCTTCTGTGGCTGAATTGTGATTTTGTCTTGAATTTAGATGAGAACAGAATTTAATAGTGCATAGAGGAATCTAATAACCTCTGACGGCAATTCTGAATGATTCCCAAGTTTGATGAAGATCACCTCATCTCACAACACCAGAGCTCCTCTGTCTTTATTTATAACTCAGCCAAATAAACACACTTCAGTGCACATTTGTCTCTTACTAACTTTTCAAGCAAGGTGATCTTGATTTTGTAAAATTTTTTTTTTCTACTTTTTTTTTTTTTTTTATTTTCCTGTAAGAGAACTTCATGAGTGTGTACTTGAAATTAAAACTTGTTATGGAACTTCAAAAAACATCCGGAAAAGCTATTGAAAAGACAATGCCAAGTGGAGGCATTCTACAGCAACACGAAGAGTCCTTTGCAGTAGGGCATTGCTTCCCGCAGTGAAGTAATCCTGGAAACCGGTGAAAAGGAGCATGTTTTACAAACCACAGGAGAGAAATCAATACAAGCGTCAGTGTGCAAAACCAACAACTATTTTTTTTCTGACTCAGCTATCTAAGCAAGGCCAACGATAACATTATTTGAAAGACAGGATGCTGTATGAACAGTGCATGAAGAGATCGGATTTTCCACCTAATGAAACCAAATTGCGCTGTTGCTGCCTGCAGCTGAATTTCTACACTCACACATGAAAAAAGATTCCACTGGCAGGAGAATGCAGAACTAGGTCCTGAGCTTTTAAGAAGACAAGGGTCTTTGGGTCAGATCCTCAAAAACAGTAACCATGGAGTATGAATGACTTCTTTAGCATGCTAGGAACAGTGGTGTAAAACAGGTCTTGATCTTATCTTCAGTTCTTCCCTTTCTGTGCCCAACAAGCACAGTGACTAGTGCTACGGGTTCGGTTGCAGAGCTCTGCACAGATGCAGTGTAATTATTTCATTTGTGAATCATTTAGTCTCATCGTTCAGACTAATCATCTTTCCAGCTATTTATAGGTTGCAGCTGCCAACTGGAAAGCCTGCAAACATGGGAACAGTAGAGAAAAAACAGACTTTCTTAAGTGCCCGTAGGCTGCAACTGAATGTTTTAAATGATCTTGAGACAGAGGTAGTTATTCCTCTGAAGCATAGTTTCTTTGCCAAACAAGAGGTTGTGGTAACTCCACAACAATCCCCACCCCAAAAGAGAGTTGGCAAAGAGGAGTTTTTAAGTTATTGCTCTTCTGCTACTATGTATTTCCTTACATTTTTCATGTGAATCTTCCTTTAAGAATCTTTACTGGTCTGAAACATATCACACAGAGGAGTAGTAACTGAAGAATTTTCCTCCATCAGTGTAGTTGATGGGAAAATGCAAACAGAGATGACTTTTCCTTCCGTCTGTTTCAAGACTACTCGTTGTGTTCGGCAGGAAGGTAATGGGATGTATACAGAAGTAGTACATCAAAATACCTTGTATGCTACATCTTCCTAAAGAAATAGGAAGAAAATGCTTTTGCTCTTAGCTGTGGGAATGTAATTTCAGGACCAGGGCCTGAAAATTACAGCTTTCACCTCTAATAATCCAGAATGTTGATTTCGAAAGTTACTATTTTTGTTTTCTGAAGCATGATGGTGCTGCACTGCTGGTCTTTGTGTCAGTCTTCCTTGGTGTGTCCTAGAAGCTCTGCCCTATGTACTAAATGAGCACTAGACCTTCTATTTTTAACATTTGCTTCTACAATTGTAGAGATAATCATTGCCATTATTTCTATTGTTTGTGTTTGCCCTTGAACTACAAGTAAAAGAATCAGATTCAGTCCCTTTTCTTTGTTTGACTTTCCATTCCTTTCATTGCTGTGTGACAAGGGAAGAAATAGCCAAATCTGCACCTACTTGCCCTTAGTAGATCAGTCAAAAAGTGGTTTAAGATCTGCTAGAAACTTCTTTTGCTTACTGGTGGTTGACACTAGGGCTTAGATCCTTATTTGTTTGCCAGATGAGGTGGATAAGACTGAGACTGAGTCTGGGACAGGGATTTGTGTGAAAAATCCTTGTAAAGGTGGTCCCAGAGAGGAGATATCTGCAAGAAATTAGATTTTTATTAGGTGATGCTCTACTTAAAGCAGAAGGTTTCAGGCATCTGATGAATGGAGAGATGTCGTCTGCTTCTTCCAAAGGATTTGTCATGATAGTAGTCAGGACTTATTTATTACCAGTCAATGTGGGCAGCTTCAGGTCTCTGATGATTTCACCACCATTTCTATTTTTACCTGGAGACACGACCACCAGGCTGATGACTCAAACCCACAGAGACCTGAACCATATTTGTCTCTAATCCTGTGAAGCTAAAATCCTGAACTGAGCCCTATAACCTGGTCCTCCTCACTGCTGTTGTTTGCACTTCTGCCTCTAGAATGTGCCTGTTGATGTTGGGCTGAATCAGTCTACTGCTTTCTAGGCTCTGACTAATGACTTCCTACCTGACTGCCGGGCGGAGGAAAGCCAATTACTTCGTTAACTGAAAATTCAATGCTGTGTTACAATACCTACTATGTTCTTCTTTCACTTAGAAGCCGTCTGGAAGTTGTCACAACTCTCGAGCTAAGTGTCCTGATTATAGGACTTGTAGGCTAGAATCCTTTTATCCTGAATTTAGGAACTTAAAAGGTAAAAGTCAATTATTGATCTCACTTTAGACTCAGGGAAGCAAATATGGTTTCCTTGAGAGGGTAGTCTGTCTTATCCTAAGACAGGTAATTTTGGTGAAATCAAACAAATCAGCTCTAGAGGTAACTATTTTTTCCAGTGACTATAAAAGAAGTCTGTAGTGAACGATTTAATAAAAATTAATAAATCAGCTATGCTGTTATTTTTCCTTGCTGGTCATGTCTGAATCGTGCAGGAAAAGCACCTGGAAAAAGATCAGCCTGTGGACAAATAGCTTTTCTGCTTAAACCCTACTTGGTAGGTAATGGAGATATGCATGCCTTTTGTTCATCCTCTTTTCCCAGACCAAAGTTGGCCATAGTTTTATCTACTTCTGCAGACCAAAACCCTGTCTAACTATCTTTATAATGAATTGCACAGTAGGGGAAGGTAGTAGATTTGACCAATTTCTTTCCTCTGTGTGTATGGACATGGAATAAGATCTACAAGTTCTAATGATGCTCTCAAACTTTTTCTTCCAATAGTGATGCTCAATAGCTTGCTGGTTCATTGCTTGTTCATGGCAAGGAGATGTTCAAAGTGAAAGATGAAAAATATATCAACAAAATTATAAATTTTAACTAAAAATTAAAATTTAAATAAAGTTATAAAAATAAATCAACAAAAAATAAATACAAAATAAATTATAAAAAAAGATCAATTGCAAACTATATTTATTTTTAAAGGTACTGTGGATCAATAGCTTTCACATAGTCATGTTGCTGTGCCAACTTATCGGGCTGTTGAAGATGTTGCGATATATATTTTAAATATTATTTTTGAGTTACTATTAATAATTATACTCATCAGAGATAACTAACATAAGCAAGTGTTGGTTAGTTGTGCAGTGAGACATGGGAATGAGCATGGCACACACATCCTTCCTAGGTTTTTTAGAGAGAAAAGACTTATCTCTCTTCATGTGACACAAATAAGAAGATGAAGATGCTCGCTAACTAAATGAAGCATCTGACTGAAAGGAATGCCCATCCAACAGCCGACTAAACACTGCCATGCTTTTAAAGCGAGCCCAAAGGATGTGCAAGCAAGACCAGGGAAATTTATGACATCAAACTTACGGGCACAAGTTGGAACACAGGAAGTTCCGTTCAAATACACAGAAAAACTTCTTTACGGTGAGGGTGACAGAGCACTGGCACAGGCTGCCCAGGGAGGTTGTGGAGTCCCCTTCCCTGGAGATTTTCAAGACCCGCCTGGATGCAGTCCTGAGTGATGTGCTCTGGGCAATCCTGCTTTGGCAGGGGAGTTGGACTTAGATGATCTCTAGAGGTCCCTTCCAACTCTGAAAATTCTGTGATTCTGTGATTCTGTGAAAGTTGAGAATACAGCTATCCATAACAAATTTTTTGAGCCTGTAGAAGGTTGCTTTTATTTTGCCAATGTACTGAGAACACTGCCACGCTTCACTTCTTCACAAGGCTGAATACCATCCATGGTATACTGAACCATGGGCAAGGTTTCTACCACGTGTCTGCTGAAACCCTGTTCCCGATATCTGTACTGCTGTTTATTGCTGAAGGTCCGTCTTATTCATGGCTTTTATGGGACCACACCAAGACTGGGATTCACCTGACTGAATGTAGATGTTCCTACCCCAGACATATATTTAGTGATTTCTTTCATAGTCAGTAAAGGACTCATCAGCATAAGCAGTAATTTCTAAGGTACAGTTATTTTCATCTTAGTGTAGATGTAGAAAACTGATCAACAAAATCCCTCTCTAAATGTCTCACTGTAAACTCACTAGCTGCCCAGTTAGCTGCTCAACGTGCTGTGAAAGAAGAGCTAGCAGCACGCACGTTTATTGCAGAGGAGCTGGGATAAAAGGACGTGTACATATGTCCTTCAGCTGGACAGCAAGCCAAAGACTGATTACAATGCAACCAAAGAGCGTCAAGGTAGGATAGGGATTAATTACACTTGGGGACAAAAGATAATGTATGAAAAATTGGACAAAATGCAATTTAGATATTCATTTGAGTAATAGGTCCACCCATTCTGAGGTTGATATTGTTTGCTGCTATGTTGGCTCTTTAACATAACGACTCTTACAAGCCAACAGTCTTCCTGTTGGCTTTCCAAAATCTGATTCTTACTAACATAATTGTCAAGGGTTTCTGTGGCATTTTCTTGCTCATATCTTGTTCCTTCAGTTTGATCCCTTTAGCAGCCAGCTGTATCCCTGCCTCCAGGGCTGCTGAGAAAATGCAAGGAAATAATAACAAAAAAACCTCCAAAAAACGTGGGAGGAAGATGTACTGACAAAAGTTTTCTGAGAAATCAGTATCCTACAGCTTCAACAATCTCCTTTAAGTTGTCAGTTGAGCCAGGGGCTTAAGCCTTTAGAGCAGCTGCTGACCAGGGGCAGCATCAGCTACAATCTGTTATTATTCCCCTCTTTGATCACATTTGCGTCTGTTTGCCGTTCTCCACTGAGCTCATAGATACCTTGTAAAGTTCCCATCACCATTGGTAGCATGTGTCAATAGCGATATCCTTCAGCTTTGGGCTATGTTTCTTGTAAATGCACACAATCTCTTTATTTCTGGAAAAATCACAATGGTGATTCTTCCACAAACTGATGAAGTTGTGGTTGTATGCTCCAGCCAGCTGTGGGCTCATGTCTTTCACAGATATCTCACAAAGGATGAGGATAGTCTTGGCCAACATTAGGCACCTAAGACTCAGCCACTCACACCAAATCCCATCACAAATAAAAAAGTCAGCCATCAACCCTAAACAGTTCACATTTCTGGAAAATAATGCTCCTTCTCTTTCATTCTTCTTTACCTCCTTGCCTTGTGAATGAACAAAGGAGGCACCCTGACGTGTATCCTTCCCTGATGCAGCAAAAATGATGTTGGAGAGTGAGATGACAACAGGCGTGTTCAGAGAAGACGTGAAGGCTGATTGTAATTGTACACACAGTTCCTGGCATCCTCCTATAGAATTGCGTAAATTTATATTATTTTGAACTGAAGTCAAATGGCAACTTATGCCCTTTAGAAACAGAATATTTATCTTTTCAGGACACAGCTATTATTGGTGTTATTATTGTGACAAGTGACTGCACACCATATCACTTCGCGAGAGGCTTTTTTCAAGTTTTCAAGTTTCGTTTTCTTCTGAGTAGTAGATTGCAAGCTAAGTTGAAGCATTATCCAGAGAAATCTACGGCCTGACTGTTACACACTTCTGTCCTCTGATATTAATAATTTTGTGTCCTATGTCTTTCCAAGGTTTTCATTTGGAAACTGTGAGGGTGGTGAGGCACTGGCCCAGGTTGCCCAGAGAAGCTGTGGATGCCCCATCCCTGGAGGTGTTCAAGGCCAGGTTGGATGGGGCTTGGAGCAACCTGGGTTGGTGGGAGGTGTCCCTGCCCATGGCAGGGGGTTGGAACTCGATGACCTTCAAGGTGCCTTCCAACCTAAACCATTCTATGATTCTCTGAATGGCAGTAAGATGAGCTAAGCAATTCAAACACACAAAAGGAATTAATGTTTTACATAAATATAACTATGAATCATACAACAGGGATAAAGCAGAATCCAAAATTTTATCATGATGAAAGCAGCAGGCGGAGGACTGAGATATGTAGATATTTACTGATTATTAGCTTTTGATACTGATCACTGGTAAAAGATCGCTTAGGAGAACCGGTTAACTTGAGAGAGACTTCAGACTTTAATCACCTGAGTAGATTAATTGAAAACTTAATAGTTTTTTATAAGGTGGCAGTCACATTTAGTGTACTGATAAAGGAGATGAAGAATGAATGTTTCAACACTGTGCGTTCACTTAGCATCACCCAGAGATACTCAACGCAATTGAGGCCCATGTAAAAATGTGCCTTGCTTTTAGGGATTGCTGAACACTTGAAATTCACAGCAGTTTAGTTACGGTTCAGAAATATTTGCAAACAGCTGAAGGACACCAGAGCTTATTTACCTAAGATTAATGAACCGTACTTCTCCCTGCATTCCACCTGAAGCTCTGGGAGTACTTGACAAACTGTAATGAATTAAACATCCTTTTGTTTGACATTAACGTTGCGAGTTAGGCAGGCACTTTGCGTCTGACCTTACTCAGCTGGAGTAAAATGTTTTGTTTTTTTTTCTGTCAAAGAGAAGGCGTGTTGCTTTTTGCATGCTGAGGATCTGATCTTGGTGGAAGAGTTACTACATGGAGGGCTCAATTTCTTTTACAGAAAGGTCTTCTGTAAACTCAAAAACCCAGTTGGGCTGTGTGACAGGATTTTGAAAGCAGAGACTGGGGTAGTAAGAAAGTCCAGAAAAAAGTTATTTTCCCTCACCACTTAGACAGAGAAGGCAAGAGCATGTCAGGGATGAAACCCTGAGCTAATGAACAACCTGATCTAGAGAAAGATGCCCCTGACTATGGCAGGAGAGTTGGAATCCATGATCTTTAAAAGTCCCTCATGACCCATACAATTCTGATTCTATGGTTCTGTGCCTGAGATACAACTAAGGAAGGTTTAGTTTTGCCTCATCTCAGTCACGTTTCTGGTGGATTCTGGTTTCAGACAACCATTAGACTTATCCTGCAGCCAGTGAAGAAAGTCACGTGTGTGTCCTCAGTCTCATATTGAAGGTGGGTCTTATGACACAAAAGAGGAGAATTTTCTGGCTCATATACATACCTGCAACCTCAACTGGTGACAATCTAAACTGCTCGGTGTCAAGGTCTGCTCCCAGCCCTTGCAGTGCTGCCGTGTTGTTGACATTGGTCACAGAGCCAGGCCAGGGATCTTTCCAGAGGAGCCCCAAATGTGTGAATCTGAACTTGGACTTCTTTCTGGTTTATGTTTGTAGGTGAGCCCTTCATCGGTGTAACTCTTTTTTTTATTTCAGAGAGAAGTTATGATAGCAATTAGCTTCTCTGAATCTGTGGGACCTCCCATCCATCACTGAGTCCAGCCTGGGACTGCCCCAGTGCCAGCCAGTGATGTGATTGTCATCTCAGGAGCTTGATACGGTTTTGTATTTATTTCATTATTTTTTCTTTTTATTTTATTATTAATATTTCATTAAAGTAGTTTAGTTCCTTCTAAACTCATAAGTCTCTTTTTCCTCCTCTGCCTCTCTCTTTGAAGAGGGGTATAGGGGAGCATCTGTCGGTACCGTCTGGGGTCCCTCGGGTCCCCAGTGGTGGATTTGGCCTAAACCACGACAGATTAATTGGCGCCCAATGTGGGTGGACCTTACGTGGGTCTGTTAAGATGGGAATATCATACTCGGGTTTATACACTTGTATTTACATTTCTACATTAGCTACTCTCAGATTGTTTTGGTCCATCCAGAGCAATAGACATCTGCAGCTGTTCACTCACCTAAAATGACTTAGTTAATTAGCGAAGCAGGAAGTGGGTTACCTTCTGTAAGTACTGTGCTTTGGTTTGGTTTTGTTTTTACCAATGAGTGCACAGGGAGTATGGGTAACTAAGGATAACATCCAGTCTTTATATTTTTACACAGTACTGACTTACAACTCGTTAAACATCAGTTTAATTGAAGCTGCTGAAGTGTTATTTAGCCCAAATTTACAAATACTAAACACAAGCAAATCAGTTTATTTGAGGCAGTGACTGAGCTATGCCTTTGAAAGGAAACAACACATAAGGAAACTGAAGGCTTGGGTTTCTGCTGTATTTAGATAATAAATTAAAATCTGTGCATATTTGACTATAGTAATTCTTAATGTATATATGTTCATACAACCAGCTAAGAATAAGTCATTTGACAAGAAAAATGAAGTAGTGTTGTTGTTTACTGTCATGTCAGTATGACTTTAAGAGCACATTAGGGTCATGTTCACTAATCGTCTCATAGTTTTTTTGTGTGGTTATCAATAGCACAAAATTGTTTCTTTCTGTTCCATGTGACATTGCTTTTAATGCAACATTTGAAGTGTTCGCTTAGGATGGTATACTCCAAAGGGTTATTATTAGACATTTTCTTCTCCTTTAAAGAACCAAAAAGTGGTCACAGATGTAGCCCTAAGGCCTATTTCCTGCACTACTGAATTCAGCTGAATTGCTCTAGAAATTGAATTCATCTCATTTTAGACTTCCAAAAGTTGCTCATCTGTTTCTTAACTGGTCCATCACCTGGTCCAACAGGCAGTAGAGAGAAACAGGTACCCTCCAGACGGTCAGTCAGCTCGTTTCAGAGCTGGCATCTAAGAGAGATCAGATGAGCTGCTCTCCCAGAATGCTTGTTTTACTCCTCTGACTCCTAACAGTGTGGGGTACCTGTCACAGGTACTTAAATATCTAGTTCAGGAAAGTGGTATAGCTTTCTAAACTCTGTTGTCCATGCATAATAGGCAGCTCATGGGCAGACACGTACATGTAGAAAATAATAAGTTTAAGTGTCCTATCCTATAGCTGAATCCTACTGCGGAAATGTCACATGAATCCTACCTTAAAAATGCCATCTTCTCTCCTGTTTTTATTACCTAGAGTGTTAAATACAAATATGTGCAAGTTACACAAGATGCAGCCTCCTCAGTTTGTTCAGGACAGGTTAAATAGGTGGGGTGCACCTACCTAAATATAAGCACCCCAGCTCATTTGAAATACCTTGGGGTGTACAAGGCATTTACCTGCTGCCGGTATACATGATACAGGGTTTAGGGGATGGCCATAAACTTCTGCAGTGGCAGCCAGCTGTCAGGCAGGTACAGTGCACAGCACCTAAAGTGGCACCTAAACTTATGTATAACTATCCCATCCATTGATTCTGACTCATAAAACTAAGAGCAAAACCAGGATGGTGTTATCTTTTGGGCAGTTAGAACAATATGGTCTCTCCATGCAGTCATAGCAGATTATAGGGCAAGTGCTAGACCAAAATATATACAAATGTTGCTAAATATTTTTAAATCACTGTTAATTTCTTCTTTATGCTTTCACCACAGATGTTTTTTGCATAACCTGCTAATATTAAAGTGATGATCAGTCTACTGGCAAAAGAAATTTAAAGTGAGCATTACTGTTTCTGGAACAGTTTTGATGCATTTATTCATGGTTTTATAGGGATCTTGGGAATTTTTATTCTTTTTGAACTGCTCAAGGAAGTCTTAAGCAAGTCAGGAAAGGTTGTTCCCCTCACACTGTTTATGGCAGTTCTTTTTCATGTGAAACTGTGAAGTAGGGTTTAAGTACTCACTGTAGACCGTACCAAAGGTAGAAGGACTATCATTGATGTCTACCTTAGTTTGGCCAGGTGAGAAAGTTTCAAATATGAAACCAACGGGATTATACTACAGTTTCAGACAGAATTATTATTGCTGCAAAACACCAATTTTCCTTGACTCTCCAAGAACTGGGCAGTAAGTAGGGCTATTTTAAGTTATCCTGCACATCAGCACATCAACCCAGTAGCCATACAGAAGCACTAATCAAGGTCAACAGAAATGGTTTCTGGACATCACATTTCCCTCCCCAAATAGTGAGCAGGAAGGTTCCTCAGCAAAGGAGACCACCTTGTCCCCAGCAATGATCAACTGGTTCTAGAGTTTTCCAGAGGAAACTGAAGCCTGGAGGAGAGAAGGTTATGGGGGAATTTACTGCTGTCTACAGATTGGAGGCTACAGAGAAGACGGAACCAGACTTTTCTTGGAGGTAAATGGCAAAAGGAAAAGAGGCAATGCGTAGACATTGGAATATGGGAAATTACAACTGAATATTAAGACGTTAGGTGGAGGGGTTGGGTTCCTTTTTTTTTTTTTTTCTATGAGAATGGTCAAACATAGAGTCCATAGATAGACTATGCAATCTACATCCTTGGAGACGTTCAACACTCAGTTGGGGATCACAGAATCACAGAATGGTCAGGCTTGGAAGAGACCTCTGGAGATCATCCAGTCCACCCTCCCTGCCAGAGCAGGGGCACCTACAGCAGTGGCACAGGACAGTGTCCAGGCCGGTTTGGAATATCTCCAGTGTGGGAGACTCCACAACCTCTCTGGGCAGCCTGTGCCAGTGCTCTGCCACCCTCACAGGAAAGAAGTTCCTCCTCACGTTAAGATGGAACTTCCTATGTTCAAGTTTGTGCCCATTACCTCTTGTCCTGTCACTGGCCACCACTGAAAAAAGACTGTTCCCATCCCCCTGGCGCCCTCCCTTTAAGTATTTATAAGCATTAATAAGATTCCCCCTCAATCTTCTTTTCTCTAGACTAAAAAAACTCAAGTCCCTCAATCTTTCCTCATAAGAGAGATGTTCTAATCCCCTCATCATCTTTGTAATCCTTTGCTGGACCCTCTCCAGCAGATCCCTGTCTGTCTTGAACTGGGGAGCCCAGAACTGGACACAATACTCCAGATGTGGCCTCACCAGTGCAGAGTAGAGGGGGAGGATGACCTCCCTCGACCTGCTGGCCACACTCTTCTTGATGCATCCCAGGATGCCATTGGCCTTCTTGGCCACCAGGGCACATTGCTGGGCCATGGATAATTTACTGGCTACAATAATGGAATATTTTTTTGCATGTGTGTTCCAGTGTCACAAAGAACTGTTGAGACATTCTTCTATATGAGGCAAGACTAGAGGAGAATAACGTGTGGAGCATTATTTTGTCTATACCTCTGTGTTCTGGGCAGTTAAGGTTGGAATAAACAGAAAGCAAGAGGAAAACTTGGGAGATCAGTGCTTAAATTTGCATAGATTTCAGTGAATACAGGACTTCATCTGAGCATGTAAAATTGACAGTAATTTTTTCTGCCCTTTTCTGGTATGTTTTCCACTGAATTTAAGAACTATTGAGATTTTAAGTCCATTTACTGAAGCATACCATAAATATACTCGCTTTTTCTCCTTTCCCACCTCTCTGATTTCAAGTAATTTAAAAGTCATTTGGAAACTGAAGGTTCTGTGTCTGACACCCACTTTCCAAAATGTCAAGGGACTGAAATAGTAGGTTTGTTTGCAATCACAAATCTTACTATGATTAATACGTCAAGCCATTGCTGGGAAAAGCTTTGATACCTTTTAAGTACTCTTCAAAGCAGAAGCACGTAGACTGCAAGTTAAGAGTCTTCTCTCTTTGTGTAAATCTTTGGGTATGTGTTTATCTAACTTCAATGAAAAAGCTTTTCTCATCCAAACATGCATTGTAAGCTAAATAAAAATTTCTGTGGGGAAAAGTCTTTTGATAATTGTGACAGATAATTTTGTTTTGCATAGATATTAGCATTGTAAACGTGGTTATGAATGTTTGATATGTGATACTACTAACGAAGTGTTGCAATCTAAGCCAACATTACGACAGGATTCTTAATCTGTTTGCAGGCCATACGGGAAACGTGCAGAACAAAGGCTTTCAAAAGACCACCCAAGTTATTAAGGAGAAGTACTACACATGATTCGGGAATGACGTCTACAAACAAGTGTATACAGAAATGCATTACATTCAGAAGGAAACCAAATGTCAAAATGACTGGATAAGTTACCCATTTGCTGAAGCGCATTCAGGGGAGGCCAATAAGTGGTATCTCCATCAAACTGCAAGGATATGAAAGGGAGGGAGATAACCAGGTCTCTGAGATCTACCCCTTTAGAGATCAATGGAGGTGACTCAGACAACCTGAAAGAAGGTAGAAGCTGCTGATTTTTGGCAGCCTGTTCAACTCACAGCCCACGTGGGCCACTCTTGCACTAAATGTCAGAGTAATAATTGAAGCCGTCAGATCCTGTCCCTGCCACTTTTCTACAATTCCCAGAAATGCAAACAACAAAAAATGTAAGCCTGATGATTATTTCTCCCCCCCCCCCCCCAAAAACAATCACCTTCCTTGAAACTCAACACTTTTTTTCTCAACTGAATTAAAAGTTTGAAATGCTATAACTTTCTCTACTATGAAAACCAATTTTCTTACTATCTGGTAAGGCTCAGCACAAAGAACGCTGTGGAGGCTTAACAAGATTTTATAGTGCCTCCAAAAAAGACTCCTTTCGTGAACCACCATTGGAGGTATAAATTTTCTAAGGATGGAACCAGAGTAATTTTAGACATTGTGGGGTATCCTTTCTAGTTTCCAGGTGCCATTCCAAAAGTCTGTGTCTTCCAAAAGTTTCAGTCATATTTGCCAGCTCTGCATGGAAGTCTTTGACACAAGAGGTCTCTAATGGTGAAAGGAACCTCACATTTAGGCAAATGAATCCTGCTCCCTCTATCTCTCCTTTGCTTGTGAAGGAAGTCTAAGTTACTGCTTTAGACTAACATATCTAATTTTCAAACATCTGAAGTTTCCTGCTTCAGAGCACATTAGTGAGGATATATTTTTGTACATATTGAACAGTTGGACAAAAAACAACACCTGAGTGAGAGCAACGTAGTTAACGTTCTGAAATGCTTTACAAACTGGAAGGTCACAGGTTTAAATAAGAAATACATGATGTAAACTGAAAACTCTTCAGGGTGGGCCATGGTCCCTTATACATGTGTGCAGTATACATAAATTTTTTGCCTAGCAGTAAATCTCTGGTACAAATGGAACAAAGTCTGGTTACCCATGTACTTATATAGCATGGTAGTAAAACCCATGGATGATACTTGTGATCAGAGAAAAGAGGACCAGAAAGGACTGTAGGAATCATGAAGCATCAGGAATCATGGAGCATCAGGAATCATGGAGGATCAGGAGCATGACCACTACTGCTTCAAAGAACTCCTTCAGCTCAAATAAGTCTTTCAAGAGGACGGATTTGGAAGAAAAAAAAAAAAAAGAAGCTTCAAGAACAGGGTTTTTTTTATGTCTTGATCTGTGGCTTCGTCCATGCCTTGATCTCTGGCTCAGTGGCTTTTGGGTCTAGTCGCAGATCCTGACATATAATTTTTTGTTTCCAGACTTTCTTGTTAATTGTGTGAAGGCTGGTCTTATCGTGGGCAACAGAAGACAAGATTCATGGACACCTGGTGACAAAACCTAACATATCTTCAGGAAAGGTGAGCACATCAAGTGTTTCTTCCCCTACTCTATTCTGATTTTTCATCCCTTAGCTAAATTTCTCTATAATGCCTCACAACAGTAGCTGCAGTAGGAGTTTCTATTTGTATTATCACTGTTACAATGAAGCAAAAAAAGTAAATAAACACATCATACCAAGACTAAGTTACCATGCTGAAAATGAATTGAATCCCTTGTTCTCTTTGGACATCCCAAAGAGTGGTTCTGGATCTGGAAACAAAACTAAAAGGCTTTCTTCTGGACAGCGAAACCAACGTTGATGGAAAGAATCTGCTCACATAGTAATCATGGCATGGACCATATTCAGATATCAGTTTCAATGGCTCAGTGCTCCAAATATTTGTGTGTTTACACAGCATGGACGTGCAAGAAGATTCAGGCCTTATTTACCCTGGAAACCAAAGTCATCCTGCTTGTGCTGTTCGTACAGAAACCAGACTCACATTCACTGTGCTCTAGGGGTATCCTCTGCGTGCTATTTCAACACCACAAATACCATGTTGGTATTAAAGCAGGAGAATGCAGTCTGTCTCCATGCAAGAAACTAGCAGAACAGGCAATGCAAGAAAACAGCAGCGTGGGGAAGATCAAAGAAACCCGGGCACGCTGACCCCAGCTTACTCACTCCATGCCTCTCCAAAGGGTACTTCCTTCTGCTCAATTCACCATCAGGACAAGCAGAAAAAAAAAAAAAAACAAAACAACAAACCAAACAACAACCAAAAACCAAACCCCACTGCCCCGGGAATATAGAAGTCAAGTTGTTCTCTTCTTCTGCTTCTTCCCTTGCACGCTGCTCGGAAGAGAAAAGGAGCTGGAATATTGCCACGTGTCACTGCACAGAGGAGTCCTTGGCTGGCACAGAGCCTGCATAATATTTCCTACAACCCGTTTTGGTTTTTTGGGTTTTTTTTGTTTTTTTTTTTTTGTTTTTTTTTTTTTCTGATGGGATTCATCTTCCCTAACCTTCACCATCTAATAATTAGGCATCTAATCTAAGTCATTCATTATGTTCTCTCTGGAGTCGATGCATAGAGAGAGGTTGGATGAATCGCCCTCTGGGGGTACTTGTCTCTGTGTGTTGACAACAGAGTCAGCCTAAAAGACTGGCTTAGAACAGACAGCTAACTTTTTTGGCAGCTAAAATTAAATTAGATGAATCCTAGCATCGGCTGCACTACTGTGACTGGCAGACTGACTCAGACTAAGTCACAGCTAGCTCTGGTACTTTACATGCTCAACAGAAGTCGGTGTATTTCTGGCCCTGGGATCACTGTGTACATCTTTAGCCCTGCAAAATCTGGATTTATGTATTTTCTCTTTACGTAACTGTTGGGGCAGCTAAACAGACTCGCAAACAAATCAGGAAACGATGATGCATGGAATATGATCACATGAACGTGTAAGATAACGTGCAGTGAAGTGGATTGAAAACTGGTTGAATTGCTGAGATCAAATGATTGTGATCAGCAGCATGAAGTTCAGCAGGAGGCAAGTCAATAATGCTGTACCACAGCTGTCTATACTGGGACCGATACCATGCAGTATTTTCACTAGTGACATCGATGATGGGACAGAGTGCACCTTCTGCAAGTTTGGACATGGTAAAAATTCAGGAGGGGTCGTTGACCAGATGGTTGTTCTGCCATTCAGAGGGACCCTGTTGGTTTGGGGAAATGGGCAGAGAGGAATCTCATAAAGGTCAACAAAGGGAAATACTAATCCTGCACCTGGGGAGAAATAACCCAACGCACCAGTACAGGCTGGGGACTGATGGGCTGGAAAGCAGCTTTGCAGAGAAGACCCTAGGGGTCCTAGTGGACACCAAGTTGACCATGAAACAGCAGTGTCTGAAGTAGAGGAAATTTCATTTGAACTTTTTTCCATAACATATTTACTCTCAGAGTGTTCAAGCACTGGAACAGGTTGCCCAGAGGGGTTGCATAGTCTCCATCCTTGGAGATACTCAAAATCCAACTGGACACAGTCCTGGGCAACTTGCTGTAGTTGTCCTTGCTCTGAGCAGATGGGTTGGACTGGATGTTCTCCAAAAGTCCCTGACATGTTCAACCATTCCATGCCATTCTCTGCATATGCAATCTCATTGCTACATGAAGAACCATCTGAACCTGACATATTTCACACTTTGTAAAAAATCAATGGTTTTAATTCCAGTTTTAGAGAGTGCAGACAAAAAGAGGTAGTCACATGCACTGTTTCCCTTGAGATACTTCCTGATCATTTCTAATTGTTCAAAACCAGTGCAGAACAGGAACGTGAAATCCTGATGCATATGTCAATAAAACTCATTAATGACATCTAGAACACAATGCAAAAGAGATCACGGATATTTGTTAGAAATAACAGATATTTTGTCAGAAAAAAAACCACCAGAATTCATGCTGGCAGGTCCTCAGACATATCGGAAATGTTTTTCCTTTCAGATCTAGAGTTTGTGGTCTAGAAATGCCATTCTGAATTCAGTCATGCTTCTAGAATACAATTCAGTAAGTATTAAGCCTCTCCAGAATGAAAATGTTCATCTCAGATACTCAGATATTTGCAGACAGCACTCTTAAGTGTGGCTTGCTTAAATATTTGCAGTCAGTAGATGGTCAGTGAGGCCTATGGATACTCCAGCCAATAGTGGACACTGAAAAGAGCTGTTGACATTAATAGTTCACATTCTCCCCAGGTTCTTTAGTAGTCTACAGTGTGGGTTAGGTACCTGCTCTGATCATAGCTCCGCTGAATCACTTCAGGAGATATTTCACTTTCTATTTGGTGTAGAGTGTACCCCAAGACAGTGGGGGTGCAGATGTCTACAGGTAACTTATTTCAGTTCACTTAATTAATAAGACTTGATGAGGGATGAGGGAGTTTTCCCCAACACATTTTAGGTCAAGACTCAGAAATATTTCCTTTTCTTATTCAGTGTTTAAGCATTCGCTTAAATTCATTAAAGTCTGTAGAAATGAATACATACAACAGGTTAATGGTGAATCATTTTGTTCTAAGGATAGCTGTGACTCTCATGTTTGAATTCCTATTTTTATACTGTAAGAATAGTTTTAATTACATATTGCTGCATGTATAATTTTAAGATAATTATATAGCAAGTAGATTAAGCTCTTATTTACTTATCATGCCTGAAGATCTCATTTAGCAATTACTTAATATTCACCTAATGTAAAGCTGTCCTATTAAGTCTATGCTGAACAGCAAAGACTTTTTTTTTTTTAAACGTTCACAACTTTGTAAGGGAAGAATAGAATTGTCAGACATGTATAAAGCACACAGTCTTTAGCTATTATAATTTAGCTTGGGTTTTCTTAAGAAAAAACATGTGACATCCATTTATTGATGTCGAGGCTGACTAAAATGATCTCAGTGTCTCTCCTTACCTGATTAAACAGTGTGTATAGTGTGTGGGCTTCCAGCCACAGGCTGGAAACACACCCACCACCATTCAGAGACAAGGAGAGGACCAACTATTTGCCCTTTGATTCCTTCAAAAATTCCTCTCTGAAGGGATTTTCCACTGATACAAAGAGCGTAGAGAGTAAGCAACAATTTTCCTAGTAATCACAAACAAACTGTCTCAAATGGAATTTACATTTGGTGAGACAGACTCCAAATATAGCAGATAATGTAGGGAATTAGTAAAAAAATAAGGCTGACCACCATTTCTCCTCTGCTGATCCACAGATCAATATCTGATGTCTTTAAACCTTCAGATCGTCCTGAAGGCTGTGCCTGAGGGATGCCTTTAAGTCTCCATAAGACTGGAGGGAAATGTAGTGAAGCAGCTAAGCAATATAAATATCCAGTCACTTATTCCTGGAAGATTAGTGCCTCCTATGAAAAGTAAAAGACATCGAAGCCGCTGAGTACCTTTAGGGCATCAAATGCCCAAATGATGACAAGAATTCATTATCTTCTGTTTTGGGGGCTTTATGCCTGATGATCTATAGGCAAACGAAAGCGCGCTGTGATTAACACAGCGCTCACATCTCATATCTTGCCCTCCTGTTTTAGGTTTCCTGGCAGTTACCACCGTGTTCTACTTTAAAAAGTACATTTGTACTCGCTTTGAACCTAAAATTGTCTGTTCTCCAAATCAGGATTACATACTTGCTCATGGCTAAGTATTTGTGTCTGTTACATATGGGTTAACTCACAGACTAGCTCTTCATTACCTAAGAGCATGGGTAATGTTTATACCCCTATATATACACGGGCAAGGTCTTTGATCTGAGTATTTCAGAATTTCATTGATGTCTACTAAGCACCCTAAGATTTCTGTGAAAAAGGGAGATTTATTCTTTTTTAAAGTCGACTACGTGTGTCAGCCAGTTCAAGTTAATAAGCTTTTTTTTAAAAAAAGGCAAATGTAATCATTAGCACAAATAGGGTGCAGACTTCGCACCTTAATTGTGTTCTGACTCTAGCCAATCCCAGATGTGATAAACGATCCTCCTTTATTTTTAGGGTTTATTTGTTTTTGCTACAAGCTAGGTAGTTGGATGAATCTTTTAACCAGATGATATGTACGAGTAAGATCTATGAGTATCAGGACCTATTATTAGACTGGAGCCCGTGGTTCTGATGTATGTTTTGCATACAGCTAACCCACTAAGCCGTAATTCACTGACAGCTGCTAAAGAGGAACAACTTAATCAACCAATTAGTTCAAGGTTTATCCTTTCAGAGAGGAATTTAGATTCTGGTGATCTATGACCATACCTTTAAACCTTGAATAAATAGCTATGAATCAGTACAAACTGGAGCTGTCCCGTTTCTTTCCTGCCACCACAGGACTTGTTGGCTCAGTTGTTTGTGCAGGCTAAGCTCCCCGAATCATGTTTTCTAGAAACAAAGAGGGTCTCCCAAGCATTCAGAGCAGGAAGCACAAGCTAATTTATAATAGGATTAACTTTGCACCACCACCCTCCCTGTGGCTTTGCTGGGTTTTCTGTGGCAAGATCTCCACTACAGCTGCTCTGTTTGATTGCAATTCTGTCCATGTCGCCTCTCTGCTGCAAGGCAGGGACTGTTTTTGTGTTTGTTTGGGTTGTTTTGTTTACCCCAGTCACCATACATAGCCGCCTCCACAATAGATGAATGTCTCTTAGCATCGCTGTGGAAAATGGGAGATATTCACACAGGCTTCTTTGGGAGGCACAAGTATTGCCGTGCTTATTTACCATGCATGTCTCTGAATTAATGAAGTGGCTCTATACAAAAAAAAAAAAAGAAACAGCCTCGGGAGCTACAGGGTGTGCTATGCTTGGATCTGCCTGCTTGACTCCACCTCCAGGTACAGCAGGTGGAGTGGATTCAGCCAAAGATCAAAACAACTAAATTTCATTAAACGTTCAGGTATTCACAGATGAGGTGTGAACTTCAGTTCTCTCTGTGCTCGGTGGATATCTAAATCTGTTTTAGTTGCCCACACCTGTGTGTCTATTTGCAATGCCGTAGGTTATCTTGCCTGAACTTCACTTTTGTTTCAAGAGGATCTTCTGCAGCTGCGCTGTCACATCTGCCAGCTCTGCGTGGATATCTCGGCTGTCCTAGCTTGTTTCAAAAGGTGTTGCCTGATTGTACGGGTAATTAAACCTGCCTGCTTTAGGATGCTTGTTCCTCTTTAGCATCTCTCATTCTTGTGGTGGTGACTGAAGGAGATTCTCATTCTGAAAAATATCTAGGTGTCTGCAACCTGTCAAGTTCATGGTATAGGTGCTTTTTAGCCTTTGAGTATCTGACGCTGAAAGCTTTTCTTTTTTTAACTGTTTTTTGCGCAATTCTGAAAAAAATTGCACAGGAAAAATCATAATCCCACTGTACTCTGCAGAGCATTTACTGCCAGTACAATCTTACCACAGGTAAAAATAAAAAATACATTGTTTGGATAAAAACTATAACACGCTTGGTAAAATGCTGATGCACTGGCAAAAAATGATACTCTCTTATTTGAGACCTTTATCCATTTTTGCCTATTATATCACACAAAAATATTGTTACTAACCAGAGAGACTCATTTTCAGTTTACCAAACCTAAGTCTCTGTGAAAGGTTTAATAGAATATACTAATTATCACTTGCGTATACCCTTAACTCTTAACAATAATGTTTCTCTGTAATGGCCTTAGAAGAGGGGAGTAAAAAAATCTATATCAGAAGAAAATTTATAGGTGAAGACGTTACTGGAGTTTTTCACTACCAGGTTGGTAATCTCTCATCCCAACTCTATGACTGTTATAAAATAACCAAAGGTTTTTGAAGGGCTACTGTTATTAACACCTGTGTTTAATGGCTCAATTTGAGGCACTGTAAGAATATTTGCTCTGGTCAGATGGAAGTTCCACCAAGCTCAGCATCATGTCTGACAAAGTTTGAAAGAAACCAGACAAATGTGAACTTGGCCTTGGCTTGGTGTGCTCTTTCAGCTTCTGACAGTCAGCCATTTAGAGAAGTTGGTATGTTTTTTTATATCAGGAAAGCAATGATTATCTGCAGTTCAGAGGCTAAGTGACCCTCCCATGTCTACACTCTCAAAATGCATTTTCAGAGAAAGAGTATAATTTCCCTTTGGCCGTGTCCTGAAACTATCAAGAAGCCAAAGAATCAAAGAAAATTCTAATGCTAAGTGGGTACTGTCTATTTTTTTCCTATGCAAAATAAGTTAACAACTAAGCCTGTCAGTAGTTGGTTATCATAGAAACAGAGTTATTTGCATTATACATGTATTAGCGTTATCACTGTGATTCAACAGACATGTTGTTCTTTCAGAATTTCTAATTAAAGTGTAGTGTGAATGAATCTTTAGTAACCATTACATATAATTTTTTTCTCACACGGGTGCTAGAAACTATAATCCAAATCATTGCACTGAAAGACTTAAAACAGGACATGGGCTCATCTCCTGGAGTCACATTCCCCCAGCTCTGAGTCATAATACTGGGGCAGGATTATTATAAAAGTGTATAAAAATGAAAATTTTGAGCTGGTATGGTAGGTTCGTCTTACAGTTAAATAATCACCAACAGAGGATAATTCAGGTCATGCTAACCTGAGTATCCAAGATAGACACCACTAGAGTTTTAGATATCTTACATATCTCCTTTTATCAATTAAAAGGGTGTCAAGAACGATCAGC
The DNA here is from genome assembly GCF_965231255.1 of Vanellus vanellus. Lineage (NCBI taxonomy): Eukaryota > Metazoa > Chordata > Aves > Charadriiformes > Charadriidae > Vanellus > Vanellus vanellus. The sequence continues at coordinate 4,825,313 of NC_138906.1, read as the reverse complement.
TCCAAATTAGATGTCTACCTTTTAGGAGTCCGCATTCCAATAGCTAGATCTCACCTTTGGTAACTTAGCAACACATAATTAAAAGGGCACTTTGACCACCTAAGGTGGATAGTCAACGAGTCACCTGAGTGTATCACTGGAGATTATAAAAGGAAAAATATCTCGTCAGTTGCTGTGCAGAGAGCACTACGCACAAAAGGGTCTTAAAAGAGATTTATTTTTTTTTTAAGGCAAGCGGACCAAAAAATCAAATAAAATTGATTTGAAGAAGGGAAAAAGAGGAGGGGGAGTATAAGAGGAAGGTTGGTTCCGAGGAGAAAGCAGAATGAAAATTACTTGAAGAACTGCCCATACTGGTGAGGAGCTTAAGGCAGGAAAATGCCTCTTCCTGGGACAAATTAGTGTACCTATTCTGCTACTTAAATAAAAGATAAATAGTCACGGAATGAAGTGTCAAGTTGTCTGAGTGCGTATCCTTAGCATATCTGCTACTGAACTTTTGGGAATGAGAGAGGGGCTCTTGTTCTGTGGAGAAACAGGAGGGTGGAGTTTGCACCCCGGAAGGGTGTGTCATTACTGTCCCACAGCCTGGTTAGACCCAAGGAAATTGGGGAAAAAAAAAAAAAAAAAAAGAATTCTGTTCGTCAGGAACCAGGATAATAGTTGGCAGCTGACTCAGAGAAGCTCTGTTAGGGCTTTGTCCACTATTTGGGCAAGTTCAGAACAGTGTGATTGATGTATTACCTTCCTGTGAACCTACAGTTAACTTTCCCTGGTGACACTGCGTTTGTGAAATTACAGTCATTATTTTGAGCAAAGAGAGATTGCAAAACTCACTCTCTCCAGCCAGGTGAGAAGAGTTTCTTCCTTAATATTCTCTAACCACAGCTTGTGGAATGTCCAACTTTCCTTACAAACCGATGACCATTGCAGCTGCCTGACCGATGACTCCTCCAAATTTTGTTTGTATGGTTCAAAAGTTTTCTTTGAGAGCAAATTGGCAAAATAATGTATTTTCTCTAGTGAGGTAAAGGCAGACACAGATATATCAGCTTAATCAAAATTTTAAAATCTCTGTGTAAAGATCTGGTCTTACTCCAGACTCTAGTGAGGAACTGCACACGTGCATAAAAAAACTATCCCAATTGCCTTTATTTAACATATTGTTCCTTCTTCCTTTGCTGTAATTGTCTTTTTCTTGTACATTTGAACCCCAAAAGTTCTACTAGAGAAGAAGACTGAAACAAAAGCATGAAAAGACCAAATTAATCTCATCGTTGTGAACAATTCCAGACAGGGCTATGAAGCCTGTAGGTCCTCCCACACCCTTATCCTCAGCCTTAGAGACATCACCCTTCATTTCATAGTCTTTACTTTCTTGCTCAGAACCACATAAGATTTTTAGAGCGTGTTTTCTGATGTGTAACTCCAAGACTATTCCCCAGTGACTGCCCCGAAGAAGATCGTAATAGAAACATTTATAGAAATTCTCTTTTGGCCACAGCAAAATAGACTCTCCGAAGGAGTCAGGTAACACTTGATCAGCTCCTCTATCATTACAGGAGATCAAGGATTGTTCCCCCAGGACAAGACAACGTTCTTCACTGATTCCATGTCCACCTCATGGTTTCCACTTGCCATCATTGTTGAGTTACTAATCCTTAAGAAGACAGTCTTCTGCAACCCATTACCTAATGTCTGTTTCTGTGCTAGACCCAGAGTATTTCTACTATGGAAACATGGCAGATGCTTCTAAGAGAACTGTCATGAAGACGAGATTTGCTGGTACGGTCACTACAACAAGTAGGACCACAACAGAGACAGCTAATCCTTTTGAACAGCAGAGAGACTGTCTTTGTCAAACACCCCCTTTGCTGTGCCTCTAGGTGCAACGTATCTGATGCTGAAGCAAGGCACGAGGCACACACCTCCTCCCGTTTTCTGTTTTGCACCCTAAGGGCAATCTCAGAGTTATCTAAAATAAGTTATATGTAAGAAAAGGTTCTTTTTAGCTGGCTCTTATGTATTGGTTTTGCCCATAAAACTTACCAAACTATCCAGATTCAGCCCACCTACAGTGTCAGAGCTGCAGTTGACAAAAGCTGAAGATCAGACCCAACAAACCCTAGTGCTCATTGGTTTGAAAATGTGATAATGAATAGCAAAGCAAACACAGTGCTCTGTCGTACAGCTCTAATAGTTCTCTGGGGTAACCTAAATTACCTGTTATCTGAAATTATCACGTTCAGTGGGTCACATTTTCCACCATTGCTTCAAGCTATTCTCCTTTAGCTCAGTCTTTCATGATACAGTTTTGTACTCATATGAATATGAAATTAATTTTCAGTACCTTTTTAGTCCTAACGTCTGGTGTCATGAAGTTTGGAGCAACCCGTTCTCTTCTAGGACACAAGTTTGTTGTAAAATAATTAACATGTCAACCTAAAAACTGCCACAGAGGGCATATCTTCTCCGGATTAAGGAATGGTGCTTTGAAACAAAGTCGCCCAGCTGTGCCTAGAGCATTGAACTGAGACTTGGAAGATCTACTTCTGGGTTTATCCCTGGATTATTTTGAGTAGGTCATTTTTCTTTCCCATCTGTAAAATGGGAGTGATGATGTAGGCACCTTCACCTGCAGATCTCAAGGCCTTTTGCAAGTATGAAGTATTCCATTTTAATTCAGCACTATCTATGAGACTAATTAACATAACGGCTCAAGAGAATCTTTTTATCTTTGAAGGTAAAAAGAGACACCAATTCCTTTTGATTTTGAAGGCAAAAAGCACGACCAGCCCTCTACAAAATCAGACCCTTCAAATTATGTAACTCTCTGAGATTGATATGCTGAAGCTCATTTGCTTCACAGGGATTTTAATGAGTTTTATTATTCGGAAAGCACAGAATCCTGAGATGAGAGAACTTATAGACAAGTAACATTTTTATTTTTCTATTTCTCTTTTCTTTTCTTTTGGCTAGTCAAATGAACATTTGAACTCATTTATAAGAACAAAGAGATACAGGGAGGGCCATTAAAATCTTGATATTTGCTCTTCCCAGTAATTACATTTAGCAGAGCATTCAGAGCAATCTTGCTTCTAAACACAGCAAATGCAGTGGCTCAGGTAAACGTTAGGATTCAGTAAATAGTGAGGGTTTCATGGTACCTGTGGTAACATAAGGAACACATGTGGAGACAGGCACTGAAGAACTCAGGTTTTACCCAGTACGTAAATAAGAGCTTATCATCTTCAGCTCAGTTCCCCTTATGTCCCCCATCAACAGTGTTTGAGAAAAGGCAGAATTTTAATCCCAAGGTTTTCTCAGAAAGAGTTGTTTACCAACAGAGGTCAGCTTGAGAAAGCAGTCCAAGCAACAAAGTTCTGGTTGGAAGGATTAGTGGGTCGACAAAATTATAAGCATCTGGCCAGGTCTTATAGTAAGATCTGTTTGACAAGACCAGTCTAATATTTATGTTCCAAGCACTGAAGGAAGATTATCCCTTTGCTATCAAGAGGTCTCGATGTATTTTCTTTACAACTGATCACCACAATGTGGACAGGGCAAAATCCTAAGGAGTAAAAATAAACAATGAAAACTAGAACTGAGGCTGATAGTGGAGTTTTTTTGACAAAGTCAAAGTTATTGGGGTCCTACAGCTCACCCTTGGGCTAGGAGTTTGCAGACTGGCAAGTTTCTAATCTTTGATGCTGAACATACGCAAAGAACCTTTTGTGGCTGTTTCCTTATCTGGAGAATGGGTTTAATGATACTTCTCTCTCCTCTTTCAGCTCTGATAATGAAATGGATTATGTGATGGTTAATATCAAATTATTGGGACAGGATCAGGCCTCTTGAGAGGCAAATAATGCCTTACGAATTTACTAAGTGACCATGTCAGAGTGTTATTTTTCCTCCCAAATGATCTTCTAATTATTATTTTTTTAAAAGTATTTAATGGAAAAGGGGAACGAATGTTTCAGCCTTGGGACCTCATTTCAAGGTTGCACATTGTACAAAAGTGCATTATGAAAAACCTTTTATACCAACTGTAATTAGAGATAATTGCCAGCAGTCTAGCTGTTCATTTTCAAGAACTAGGCACAGGAGGTTATCTCTGCTCAAAATGCCCATCACATTTGTGCCTGCTTGCATATTTTTATAGCAAGGACCTCTGCAATTTTACTTAAGGATGTGAAAGGATAATTTACAGCCTGGCTGAGTACAGCGTACCTGCAAATATGCAGTGTGGATAACCCACTTTAGCTCTGATGCTTGGAGAGTAAGAGGGCTCTTGTTGCATAAAATTAGGTAGTGCCTGATCAAATGAATTCAGCTATTGATTCTACTTTATGGGTTCTTAGGAAAGTAACTTTACTCTCTGTGTAACTTGAATATAGCTACTTAATTCTTAGGTTATCAATTTTTGCTGAATAAGAGTCAGACTGTACATCCTTGACAGCGTGTGAAGATAACGTGATTGAGGATTTCGAGTCTGATGACGATTAAGAGACAAACTCAACTCTCATATATCTGTACCATCTACAATAGAATATTAACTATTTTTTCTTCCAGGCTCTCAGGCACTATGATATAAAAGACCTTTACTGTATCCTGAAAGTGTATATATAGGATATACTTTTATATATAGAGACATAAATGTGTTCTGTATCTATTTGTGTACGTATGCGTATATATTTATAGACACATAAGTATACTTTGTATTTTTGTTTTCACTGCCTCTTCAAAGTAGTTACATCTCAAATCAGTCTTTTACAGAGGTGAAAGTAAAAGACTTTTTTTGTTAGCTTTTGATACATAACATGTAGACATCTAGATCTGCACCAGTCATCCCAGGCTCTCCTTCTAACCGACAGATGGACTTTGGGGGAATAATTGATATACCTTATCATAGACTTTACATGTCCCCAAATTACCTTTTGCTTTCCTTCAATGACAGAGGCACCCAGGAGTCACTAGATTGAAGGTAGACACCTGCATTGCACAGATGAGTCCCATCCCTGGTTATTGTAAGGTGTGGAGGATGCCAGGTCTGAGGCACAGGAGCAGACAAACAGATAAGTAGAACACAAATTAAGGGATGCAAAGTGTTAGCCGGGACACCAAGCTTGGGACACCAAGCTCAGATGACTTGATGTACGTAACATGGGAAGTTAAAGGCAGAACCAAGATCCAACTCGACATTCTTCTGAATGACCCTACAGGGTCTCATTTATAAACTACACTTACTGTCAGTGTAATTAAAGTAGCAATTAATACCAAAGTAGCAACCTTAAATAACTTGACTGAGGCAAATCATTGAGTCATTATTCCAGTTCGATATTTGTCTTGCTTACTTTGGAGGAGGAATTACTTGGATACCATCTGTTTCCTGCTAGCTGTATTTTAAGGAAAAAAGAATAACAATACATTATTTTGAGAAAACCTATTACAAATGAGCACTCAGGAAATGTACAGGAGAAGGCCTAGCATGAAAGATGGAGCTACAACCTGTGACTTACAAGGTATTGGCAACAGTAAGGTGAGATTTCCCATACCTTTATAATTATCCTTTTATCTTTGCTATTGGGACAGATCAAAAGAAGTTCATGTTATTTCTATTTCTGCTCAGTGTTTTATAAGTGGTACAAATATTTTGCCTAATGCAGTGTTAAAGTCCTTTGGGAACTGGACTGAGTCCGCTGAACATATTGCTCATGATCATTTTGCCCATGCCTTTTAATCTCTTTGTAAAACAGCTCTTGGTCCTCAGGACAAATTCTTTAACCTATTGTTGTGCAGAGCCAGAAACTAAAAAAGCAGTAATTAAACAGCAAATGAGTACACTTGTTTAGAATGCTTTTGCCTAAGATTTTTAAGAAATGAGAGCCTAAAAATTGAGGCCAAAGATTCATGTCTTGAGTATTTCAAGAGCTCTTGCTATCATGACTTCAGAGACTCAGAGGGTGACGCTCCAGGAAGTTTATAAGACAGGCAGGTCCTGACTCCTACCTTTAATTAAAGACCATTAAATGAACTGTCTCTGCTAGGAATATCATTGAAATTCACGCCATTTTAATGCTGACAGTGGATATCTTCAATCATTACCAGGTATTGCACAGCAAGGGGAGAAATGCAACCTGAACGTTATAGTCCTTGCGATCAAAGAGAATAAGTAATGTTTGTGCAAAGAATCTGAAGAATCGCATTTATTTAACATGACAGTTCGTGGCCAATACTAATAGAGCATTGTTATCTGTGTCTGCCTCGCTGTTCTTTGACTTGGTGAACCTATTCTAATCAGAGAGTGAGCAAATTGCTGCTACACTTATTTATTATGCATCCCAGTTAGCACAGCTATTAATTTGAGCTTGGAAAGGATTATTTTTGTCCATTAACCTCCTGTATCTCCTTGTGTGAAACATCAAATCTTGAAATCCTATCCACCATTGATATATAAAGGGTTTCTTAATGAAAGCCTGTAAGACATTAATTATCTAGTTGGGTTTCTAAGTGGGAACTGTGTTGTGCTTGAAGTTCAGCTGCTAGAAGAGGTTGAAAACCGCACAGAACAGAATATGTGGCTCTAGTTCAAAAAAATCTATTGAGCATATGCTTAAAGTCTAGTTATGCATATGCTTGAAGCTGCACACAGGTTGTGGTAGTCTGCTGAATCATGAGTAGAAAGCAATGCCTTCATCTTTTAATTTCTTGATTCAGCCAAGTGAAATGTTTGCTGCATTCTTGTCAGTGGAAAGAGCAGTTAAAAAAATGTATTATCACCTTCTCTCTTTTTAAATGAAGAAATCCCTCGTTTAACAGATAGCTTTTCTATTATGTTAAGCAATGCAGTTCATTAAATTTATGGTAATTTTTACTTGCATGACCACGCTATTACCTTTCAAACTAAAATATAAATTCAGGGAAGAAACGGAGTTCAAGAAATTTCTGAAAATGGCTTGCTTAAAGATTTTCATTCCAAATGTCTTTGAAAACAAGCTTGACGGATTTTTTGAATGGGCTTTAAAGATTCCATAACAATAACAGAAGACTTAGTCCTACATTGTAAAGAAAGGGAAGATCATATAGTGATAGAAAGAGGGAGGACTCTTCAGGTAACTCTCATTTCTATGCCTATGTTGGAGTATTTCAGCTGAAGATCAAGACCTGAATGTGACGTTGCAAACATTAAAAAAACTGCTTCAGTTTAATGCAATGCAGAATGTAATATACTGAGAAATTAAAAGTATCTTGATATAGTTTTAAGAACTGCAGGGAGGAGAGTAATTAAACAAATAATCTTCATATTTATACAGTATGAACAACACTAAAGTTGACTATATAAATGTTCACCAGATGTGCTAGTTGCCAAAGGGATTTAGAAAGGAAAGAATAAGGATCTCCACTAGCAGGAGGCTTCCCAAAATCGGGTTTATTTTCCGTTCTGCAGATTCTTTGGTTCCAAATATTGTGATTGAAACCCCGAACATCCAATTCTTACAGTTGTAACATCAGCTGTAGTCCATCTCCTCTTTCTTCCTAACTATCATTAGCAACCTTAATATCCTTGAAACATACCTCATGTCTAATGATGATTGAAACTGGCCAACATATTTAATGAATAGTGGGGACTGGCAGACATACAGCAGGATCGCAGAAGCTTCCTTTCCTCAGGAAACCAATTAAAAAATGATGAAGACTTCCTTTACACCTTGCTTTTTTTTTAGTTAGTGGTGTTGTGCAGGTCAAAATGGAACTGAGAGCACATTTTGTTATGGCAATTAAGACATAAGAGGTGTATAATTAGGCTAATATTATATGACTCTACCTGTAATCAAATATATATGTGGAAATCCAGAGACTTGCTGGAGTGCGTGTGTCTGTAAAAATATTTCACCTGAACAAGAACCGTTTTCCAGAGGCCAAGTGAGGGGATGGGATGGCTGAGAAACAAGACAGGTTTTGTAAGGCTCTGTCAACTCCTTTCAGCCATATAAGCTTTGCAAAACCAGCTGCGGTTTTCAAAACCTGACATTTCAGACACACACCCCCCCGCAGCCTCTGTGCTGGTCAATCTTAGAGCAACTGCTCTACCCAGTCTCCCCAGGGGCAGAAACACCTGCGGAAGGTGCTGTTCCCTTCCCTTCCCTTCCCTTCCCTTCCCTTCCCTTCCCTTCCCTTCCCTTCCCTTCCCTTCCCTTCCCTTCCCTTCCCTTCCCTTCCCTTCCCTTCCCTTCCCTTCCCTTCCCTTCCCTTCCCTTCCCTTCCCTTCCCTTCCCTTCCCTTCCCTTCCCTTCCCTTCCCTTCCCTTCCCTTCCCTTCCCTTCCCTTCCCTTCCCTTCCCTTCCCTTCCCTTCCCTTCCCTTCCCTTCCCTTCCCTTCCCTTCCCTTCCCTTCCCTTCCCTTCCCCCTTCCCTTCTCCCTTCCCCCTTCCCCTCCTCTTGTCTGCAACAGAGACCATGGAAAGTTACCCTTAGCTTTAAGGGGTTACCTAATGAATCAGAGACACATGATGAAAATCAGGCATCTGACGCTGTCCCAGGCATAACCCTAGCTAAGAGGTGGTTTGGGAAGGTGGATATATTTGTTTAAACTTATTTCACTGAAGCCCTTTTAACTTTTTTGAAACATTGTGACTTGTTCATATAGTCTTGTGATTGCTGAATGCATGGCTGGAATATGGCATCTATGTACATGCTGGGCAAGCCCCTTCAAGGAGTTATGAAGGGCCGATGTGAGCTGTAGGAAGGAACCACAAAGTGAAACTTTGTTATGTTTTCATAATAAATGACCATAATGGTACCTCCTGGCCTTAAATTCAACGTGTGCGTTACTACCACAGCTACAGAAAATCGAACATTTTTCCCAGTATCCTGCCATTAAAAAGTATAAATTATTGGTTTAAACTTCTTAGAGAGAAACATTTGTGTTCCCCATAGTTAGTCCATTTTTCAGGTATGGATACAACTTCCCTGCTACACAAAACATCCCCAAAGTACAGAGAGTTTGGTTCACGCTACAGCCGGAGATGAAGATTTCTCTCTGTCTAAGACTCCTTTTGCTACCTGCATGTAAACAACTGTAATGATCTTGAAGGGTTGATAGCTTAAATCTCTAGGGAATAGTAAAGGTGAAAGGAAAATGTCATACTCTGACAGTAATTGCATAAGTATGATTAAGCTAAACTACTGAATGGATGCCTACGAACGTTGATTGTGGTGCAGCTAAGGAAAAGAGAAAATTATTTCCTGCTTCAGAAGACTACACAGGAAAAAATACATTCTAATTTTTGATATATCAAATGACAGAGGAATGATACCTCAGCATTTTATTTATACAAATACACTTGGGGATTTAGAATCACAGCTCAAGGAGAGCATTTTCATTGTGCATTATCCAGAGTCATCAAGGCTGTAATTTAATTTGTGATAATGGAAAGAAAAGAAAAATGTGGATAAAAATGTTGCTGTGTGCATGCATGTATGTGAGCGCGTAAATACAGCAGTACGTAGTACCAAAATGCAGCAGTCTGCATTAGCAGTAAACCATAATTATTTTGGAAGCCGTGGAAAGACAGCAGAGACATGACCTGTTTTTCCATTTCTTCTTTATTCTGGAGGGAGATGGGAATACTCCGTTCAGTTTAGCAGTGTTTCCATCTGTCTTTGATTCAGTAGTGCTATCACGTACTTATCCTCTTGGGTCCAGATCCACAACTAGTATAATTTGACCCAGCACCATTGATTTTACTGGAATCACACCAATTCACTATATTTGAGAATTGGGCCTGCACTGATTTCTTCATCTTACTGTAGCAGTTTATAGACTCCTTTTGTCTTTTTTTTTTTTTAATTAAATATGTCCTTTCACAGCTTATTAAACCCTGTTGTTTGCAGACAGTCAATGCAACAAAGGTTAACGTGTCAGGTTTTGCTTCCTGAAATAAGTGTTTAGGCTTGACTGAGGCCACAAGGGAATGACTTTACAGAGCTAAAAATTGCTCACTGGAATCTGTGAAAAAACTAATGACTTTAGAAGGATTTAACCAATGCATATCAACTAAACTCCCAATGGCTGGTAAAAACGAGAACATACTCTCTACAATTAAAGGATCATAATAGTCCATAGTTGTACCCTGTCTGATCAGCCTGGTATGTGCTGTAAAGCTGAGAATCAAATATTTCATACAAAAGAAAATCTGAAGCTGACAAATACAGCACAATTTCAACTGTCCAAAGAGGTCTTGACCTTTTTCCTGGAACGCTCTTATCTATAAATTGTCCTTATCCTTCTCAGCTCCCACTTAACCTGCAAAAGAGCAGCTGGGCTGATAAAGAGTCAGGAATGTGCAGAACCGTTTGCTAATCTGGGTATAACCTGTCCCAATGAGTCTTTTAAATTTTATTTTTTACAAGAAAAAGAAATTTTCAGAGGGAAAGCTGGTAAAATGTGAAAATAAATCCAAGAAGGGTCAATCATAAAGCTTGACTCAAGAAAACAACCTCAAAGGAACTTTTTTTGGTGGAGAGGGAAGGAGAGAGACAGGAGAGTCCTGTCCTGGAATGGAATAGTTGCCCTTTCCCTTTCCCAGAGCTGAGGACTGCTCAGGAGTTCAGTGCCTGATAGCCCAAAGGCCCTGGAACAGAAAAAATATTTCCTTGGGCCAACTTCTGTGTGTAGGAGCAATGTTCAAAATTAGTCAATTGTATGACAGTGTATTTTTCTGATCGTCTTCAAATCCTTAGGTGGCCATGCAAAAGTATTTCTTTTCTTCATCCAAACTATATCTCAAGATATTTTTCTATGTATAAGCTATACCTCAAGATGCGAATTCCAACTGGCTTTTATTGACCAGGCCTATGCTTCTGTTATGCAGACACAATCACAGATATATTTTCATCTGTTCTTTATAAGATATGCAGATGCAAGTCATCAGTCTCTTTCTGGTCAATTTAGGAGATAAGAGTTGTTCTACTCCCTTGGTGGAGGGGTTTGATTTTGCAGGTCAAAGTGTATTATTATCTGTGGTTTTAGGCTGGCTACTCCTCAGCTCAGTCTCCAGGTTAATTAATGAATTAATGGATGAACTGGGTTGTGTGAGGGTGTAATGCTGCTGTGCTTTTTAGATGGCTCCTGTAAGCACAGAGCCCTGCAAAGTGGTGACTGTTTTGTGGCTGCTATGTCGTGACTCCACCTATTGCCTTTGCAGGGATCGTTTATATCAAATCTTTTTTTCACTGGTAGCTTAACAGCTGTGCCTGCCATGTAACACATACAGGAGAAATACTTCTCTGCTTCATGACCAATGTGTCCATTGAAGCCAGCACAGATACATGGTGAGGAAACGTGAGACATAAGGAGAGGGGGCATCAGATAATCCTTGCAAATTAAGTGTTGGATTTACTGGCTTTGCTGTCCTTCCCTTGGGTGGGATTTCCTGCACCTCTCATCATCTGTGCAGACACGGACATGAGTTTCTTCCCCTGAGGCTTCCCTGACCATCAATGGACAAAAATAGGTAGTTGTGCAGCATAGCTCATCTCACCTACGTTATATGTTTAGTCGAGGATTAAGTGGAATTGAAACTTACTGTCCATTGACTGAATTGATTAGATCTCCTGAAGGAGCCACGGGGGACTAGCTCAGGCTGAAATGCCTACTTTGCAGGTGTTCATGAATAGTGAGGTAAGTCCTTCCCTTCCCTTCCCTTCCCTTCCCTTCCCTTCCCTTCCCTTCCCTTCCCTTCCCTTCCCTTCCCTTCCCTTCCCTTCCCTTCCCTTCCCTTCCCTTCCCTTCCCTTCCCTTCCCTTCCCTTCCCTTCCCTTCCCTTCCCTTCCCTTCCCTTCCCTTCCCTTCCCTTCCCTTCCCTTCCCTTCCCTTCCCTTCCCTTCCCTTCCCTTCCCTTCCCTTCCCTTTATCTTTCACACAGGTGCCTAGACTCAGCTTTTTAGCCCAGGGTCTTGTGTTTGCTTCTTTTCTTTTTTTTCTCTTTCTTTTTTTTTTTCTTTTTTTTTTTTTTTTAATTATTAAGAAACCTGCACACAAGATCTCTTTTGCTCCAGGAATTTCTCTCTTCCTCTTTTCATATCCTCACCTAGAATTGCAATTTTTTCCCCTGGACTCATAATTATCTCCACAGCAACTAATGGGGATTCTCAAACAAAGGGTTGTTATTTCAGTTGAAAAATAAGCAGCAGAAGCAGATACATGACTGCAGCAGCAAAGTTACTGTCTGGTCTGCTTTTCAGAGGTTTTGAGCATCCCCTGTCGTGTTTTATTCAAAAGAAATCACTCCAGTGTCAGCTTGGGAGCGTAGCCCTTTTCTTACACGTTTTTGCTACTACAAATCATGAATTCGGTAGATGCTGAAAAAAACCTCTTGAATCCCAAATTATGAAGTCAAAAATTTAGATCTGAACTTCTTGCTCAAATGAGCAAAAATATTAAAGATAACCCGCCATTAATATGAGATTGTTTAAAAAGAGTTTATTTTCTGGTATGGTCAGGAAGGGGCAAGTTTTGAATCTGATACCAAACATACATTAGTCAGGAAAGGAAAAAATATCCTTCTAACATTTCACCAGAATGACAATGAAGGAAAAAAAACGCTACTTGCCATGTATGAAGGAACCAGAGTGTTCCCAATTGTCATGATATTTATTGTAAGTCTTAGGAAGGAGGGTGAATTTATCTCACCTAAATGTAGCTATATAAAAGCATCCCGACTACCTGTCTCAGCTTCCTCTATGGTCAGTGAAAAGAGACTGGTAGCTCCGGTGTGCATTTTGCTGAGACACCTGTATCTAATATAAAATTACCCTCTCAGATGAAAGGCTAAATTTAAATGAAATCCCAAATTTTCATCATTTTTTCTTAAAGCCCAGTTCCTGTGTCAATATGAATAGGGAAAAAAAAAAAAAAAAAAAGAGACCAAAACTTAGCTATAATCAAAAAGGAAAATAAAAAGTATCCACCTTTCCTGATTGTCATGTGTCACAATGTCTCTATAGAAACAAGCAAAATAAAAGGAACTATGGTATTTATTACTTTAGAAGCATTATTATTTATTTCAATGGTGTCTTTGGGTGGGGGTGTCCCTGTAGAAGGTTATCATTTCAAGATCTTTGGGTGAAACTTCTCAGTAAGCATTCCTTCAGCGGAAAACTGTGATTCTCCATCCAGGTGACACTTTACAGTGAAACCCCATAGGCTGTAAGGTGGAGCATCGACACATTGACTGGCAGCTCTGGATCAAGCCGTGTTGGAGCTGTCGCTTCCCTTCCAGACCTCACAAGTCAATCTTTGAGACCCAGGTGGCCAAAAGGGACCACAGTTAGGCATTCCATAACAACACATTTAAGCATCTGAGTTAGAAAGAAAGTACTGACTCTAAATGCTTAATTGAAGTGCCCCTATTACAGCAGGTCTGAGTGATCAGCTCTATATTGCACAGGGAATTGGCGGTGCAGCTGGATGGACACCTCCCACATCTGTGATGGCTGATGGACCTCACCCCTGATGTCACTGGAAGAAACTCTACTTTTGACCCAGACGTCTTTCAACTGCAATTTGTCAGACTTCTCACAGGGGGATCAGAAAGTTTGTTAGGGTCATCTCCTATTCAGCAGACAGCACGGTGACCTGGCTGGAGGAACAAGTTATGTATCAGGCAAAGGTCATAGTGGTCGCCTATTTTGCCAGGAAAAGCCATTACCTATTCTTGTATAGTCATGGTATTGGCAAATTAAATAAACTACTCCTGAGCTGCAGCGTTCCTGGAGGTTTGCCCAAGGTGAAATTGCACATACAAAGATCCTGTATCATCGGTGGTGTTGTAGAAGCAAAAGGCAGTCTAACAAGCTGTAAATCCCCTGGTGAAATGACCGCTTTCAGGCATGGCCAGAGGATCATGAGTGACTGCGTTTAGAAGTATTACTATGTTTTCGCCGCAGCGCCACAGCTGACTATGTATTTACTGTTACTCCATCGGCCTGCAGGCAAAATCAGTCACGTCAGGACTGAAGAGGCACCATATGACTTTGAATTGCCCCAAACTCGGCGTGTACACATTGCCCATGGTCACATCTCAGCTGTTAAGGATACTGTCATCAGCCCAGATTTTTTGTGGGTCTGTGACCAGAGACCACACCTCAGACACCCCTCAGAGAGTGGGATGTGCCCTTTTCTCAGCTCCCACTCTTTCCACCCGTGTTACTACCAAGACAATTTCATGAGCTTGACAGAGACAGCAGAGGACCTTTGGGAATCCTCCCCACCCTGAGCTGCTTTAGAAGTGGGGCAGAATGACGGCAAGGTGTGGTTAAAACACAAAACACTTAAAAGCTGCAATATAGTGAAGTCCAGGAAAAAGAAGTCAAGAATGTTGAGAAACAGAAACAGGTTCGACCAACGGTGGGATTGTCCATGCAAGAAAGCATAGATCAGGTGGGCAGATTGTGTCTCCTTTGATCACAACAGACGTGGGGTTTGTAATCTGTGCACGTTTTAAAACAGGCAACTCTTGGAAACAAGCATTTCCCAGGGTAAATTAGATTGGACACAGACCTCATTAGAGCGACAAGATTTGGAGGTTTCAGAGCAGCGAGTCTGCCTGATGCTGGTAACATCTCCTGATTTTAGAGAAAAGAGACTGGATGAAAATTCTATGCAAATTCTTGGTGTTTTTTCACTATGAGGAAATAATGAATGGAACAAAGTTCTGTGCCTTTTGCTGCTGTTCATCCAGAGAAATATACACAATCCAAGACTGTGCTTATTCCTGCACCAAGAGTTTTGCGAATAATTATTCTGTACATTTGTATAGGCAACACCAGTATTTCTGAGGCTCTGAAACTCCTGGAAATAGAGAGTCCACTCTTTTGCAGTGTTAAAAAAAGAAAGATTCAATGAAGAAATACTCAGATCCAGATGCAAGTTAAGGTAAGAATTTTAAATTTCCAAACTAAGGACAAGATTAAACATTTATCTGACTCAGCTGTAGGAGGGAGTGCTGCTCCCCTGCTTCCCTGCTTCTACTTATAAACTTGATGCTGAAGGGTCTTATGGAAAAAGAAGAATTGTAGGCAGAACTGAAATGGAAAGTATGTGACAGCTGTGGAGTGGAGAAGTCATTGAAAGTATGAATCTCATCTTGGATCTCTGTCTACCTGCTGCTAGGATCCGTGTAAATTAGCACTGAAGCCAGTTCACAGAGGAGATCCCTGCATTTATCATAGCTGCCAACAAGAGAGCTCGAGAGAATATTTTTCAAGATGGAAAGACAGCTCAATCACATATAAATTTACCTTCCGATTTTTTATTTCTGTTGGAATTAGGTGTATGGCCTGGTTTCATCATGTCTTTGGAATTATGTAATTTAGGAGTATAGTCACATTGGTTCCTTCCAAGGGCAAAAGAAACAACCTTTGCAAGGAAGTTTGGCCATTTCAGGCACTTACTTCCCCCTGTTCCTAGTGATATATTTCCATCGCACTTCTCCATTACTCTTTATGATCCTGTTCCTAGACGTCACGGTTAGTAACTACCTAAAGACCATCCCAGATGCCGCAGTCTGAGATCCGAATACACCCAAAAGTGGCAAGTGGCGTTTTTTAAATGCATATGTGTTGACTTATTTGTGCGTAATGCATAATGCCTTGAAAATACCTTGGAAAATACAGTTTTCTGTCCTTTGTGTTGGGTATCAGATCTTGCATTCTGCACAAGGTATACTTCACCCTCCTTTGTGATCAGAGCTGTGCTAAAAAGAAGGATGACAACGAATCACCCATCCCAAGCAGTGCTAACCCAGGTTCTCCAATACCTGCCCTGGGGACCAGGTCCTCATTCCTGTTAGTCACATGGTTAAAACAGGCTTTGTTTGTCGCCCAGATCCCTTTCCACTGAACTAACAAAGGATGAACTTCTGCATAACAGTAGCCCAAGCAGAATTCAGCTAAGCTTCTCCTTCGTGTACCTTAAGAACGCCTCCTATGGGGGTTTGCTTCATTCCCAGGGACTGAGGTAAGGTAATTGGCATGTAGTTCTCCGTAGCCTCCTCCTTGTCTTTTTTTAAGAATTAACATAGCGTCCTTTTTTTTGTTTTGTTTTGTTTTTTCTTTAATCATTGGCAACCTCTCTCAGTGTTTCAAAGAAGATGGAGAGTGACAGTATTTTGTCAGCCAGCTCCCTGCTGGATACATCCCATATGGCTCCAGGACTCGTGCATGTCCCATTTACCAGGTTCAGGAGTTTAGTAGATTCCCAAATCCCCAATCCACTGCTTGAATTTCTTTCTCTCTCAGAAGCGATTTTTTTTTTTTTTCCTCTCCATCAACCTAATTGTCATGAACAGCCACAGCTGAGGCAAACGGTATCTACAACAATTTAATTAATGCTCTCTTGAAAACATTCAGGGCTGCATGTATTCACTCCACACCTTCCACCCGTTCCCCCTCCCAATCTTAAAACGAGCCAGGTGGAAGAAAAATTGTGTGCAGCAAACCATACGTTTCTTACAGGTCACCCCAATGAGGCATGTAAAGTGGACTGACATTGCACATAGCACGGCAGAAGCTAAACTTACCTGTCTGTTTAGTCCCTACTGAGCAGCTAAACCAAAAAGCGGCTCACGGTGAGAAGCAACTTTGTCTGTCAACATGGCAGGTTGTTTAGTCCACCTTCCATGGTCCAAATATTTGCCAGAAACCAGCAAGAGTTGTGGATACAGTTGTCAATGAAGATTAGAACCTTTCCTGACATGTATTCTCCTCTCATATAGCTCTCAAAGTCTGTTGGACCAACCAAGTGAAGCCATAAAGGGCATCTTGGGCTGAAATCACCCCCTTTTGTGGTTTGGGACACCTGGGAGAAAGTAGCAATTCTTGCCTGAGATGGAGGGAGATAGAGGCATAGGAACACAGCACATTTGTTTTACACCAGACAAATGCTCCCGATGGTGATGAATTTACAGATGAACGGGCCTTCAGTTTGGGCCTCTTTGTGCCAATGCAACAGATTGAAAGGGCCAAAGCTAAAAAGGAATCTGGTCTGTTGTCTTAAACTGATGTTATATACAGCAGTAAGGAGATGATGAGTGGGATCCAGCTCGCTAAAAGTAGACATCGACATTATAGACATTTAACTGAGGTGGACACCGTCAGCTGCTCCCTTTATAGTCAATGGAGGTGTAGGGTAGGTTTTGTATTCCTAAACAAAATTGTTTGCTGATGTCCTGCCAGCTTCACAGTTGTGCTCCAGAAGGGCACAAACCTCCAATACACCCTGCTATGTTTGCCAGGCCTGTGTGGATGTCTGGTACCCTCAACACGAGAGCATCCCTAAGGCCAATGGGCACTTCTCCCCTGAAGTTTGGCATGGTAAATCTTACCCACTGGCCTAATTCATTCCCATTCCTGGCTGTGTCTTTAATTGGTCCCCGCATGGTTCAAATAAGATTCCTGTTTTGTCAGAGGGAAAAAAAAATAATTGCTCCTTGATTAAGATGTTATTTTATTCCATTCTCAAAGGGTTCCCTAAAGGACATGAGAAACAAGCTGAAATTTTAACAATGACAAATGTGATTACTATGTTGGAAGAGCTGGCAATTTTATTTTTCTAGTGAAAAGGCTTTCTCATCCAAATAATGGAATGCGTTTTAAAATAGATTTTTGGTGAAAAAAAAATAGTCAGAGCTATGATTCTAACCAGCTTCCTTTTCTTTCCTGGAAATATTTTTTTCAAAAAAAAAACCCCAAAACTGGGGGAAGGAAGGAATTACCTGTTTGTTTGCCTTTCTAGGTGATCACTTCATACTGTTAAATCACCCCTATCCCATTGAATTATGTCATAGAATCATAGAATCATAGAATTAGTGAGGTTGGAAGGGACCTTTAAGATCATCAAGTCCAACCATTAACCTACCCTGATAAAAATACCACCACTTCTAAACTATGTCCCTAAGCACCTCATCTACCCTTTTCTTAAACACCTCCAGGGATGGTGAATCCACCACCTCTCTGGGCAGCCTATTCCAATGTTTAGTAACCCTTTCAGTGAAAAAATGCTTCCTAATATCCAATCTAAACCTGCCCTGACATAACTTGAACCCATTTCCTCTTGTCCTATCACTTGTCACCAGGGAGAAGAGGTCAGCTCCCATCTCTCTAAAACCTCCTTTCAGGTAGTTGTAGAGGGTGATAAGGTCTCCCCTCAGCCTCCTCTTCTCCAGGCTAAACAACCCCAGATCCCTCAGTCGTTCCTCATAAGGTTTGTCCTCCAGACCCTTCACCAGCTTTGTAGCCCTTGTATGTCCCTTTCATGGAAATGAGATATTCAGTGTATTTAATGAAACAACCATGCAAACCACATCTAAAGATACAGAAACTATGTACTTTACTGAACACCTTAGGATAATCTCACAAGAAGGTAAAATTACACAATTAATTAAAACAACTCATCTAGAGAGAGTAGGACCTATGCGGTATTTTGCTTGAGAATCACTACACGCAGTGTAGTGGATTTATCTGTATTAATTCTGTTCCTATGAGTCTCTTTATGTGACTAGAGTCTGTCCATCACCCTGGCTGTGCCAGAAGATGCAGATGTGATATGCAGATGCACGTCAATGCACCTCAACTACATGCCCGGACAAAATTGTCCCATTATGGACCTTGGCTTCTTTGTGATGGAAGCCCAGGGATGCACATAGGAAAAAAAAAAAGGGGTCTTAAGACACTGTAAGAAGTCAGGATGGTCAGGATGACTGATTGATCCTGTAAGACTGACTGATGTCCAGACTGATGCAGGATGACCAGGATGATGGCCTTCTAGCAGTTTAGATAAAGCTTTCCCAAATAAGCAGCAAACCAAACACAAACACAATGGTGAAACTCACTCCTTGAGAATCCACTAGATTTTACCAAACTTTTTTTCCTGCAATTATTTCAAGAAGGGTCATGATTTTTTTTTTCTTTTTCCTTCTTCTTAAGATACACCATTAATAGTGGTGAAAAGGGCCTGAAAAGCATGGCTAGGCAGTGTGTGAAGACAGGGTTGTGTAAGAAGTTATGTCTTTTCCCATCTCATCTGGGAGTTGCAGCTCTCAAGAAGGCTGCAGTTTTACAGGCAGATTCTGCTGGCTGAACTGCAGGCTGCTGCCGAAAAATTTAGCCTTTGGTGTCAGCTAGTTGTCCTGCACTATGTCCTATCACCATTGCTTATGCAAGTTTGTGTTGAGCTGTATCTAAACAGATGACATAAATGTCCCTTTGGAAAGTCTATCACACTCTATTAAGCGGGAAAGGTATCTAAGGTGGTTTGCTTGAAGCTGGGTCGTTAGCCATAAGGCACCAGGGACAGGATAGGAGACAGTTGACTAAACGTCATCATATTGGACATCTAAAATACTTCTGCAGTGAAGTTGCTCTTGCTGCAGGACCTATAGGAAACCTGTGCCTTTATGTTTTGGTAGATGAGGGCCAAGCAGGAGACCATAAATGTCATTTTTCAAGTAACTAATTCTCCCCTTGATGTCTTCTTGGTGTCCTAAGGGATATTCTAATGTCCTCCAACTGCTGATCCAGAAGGCATTGGCCTCTTGTAGATGCTGTGTATTGTGTAACAGTCCCACGTGGATGTCCCATGTAACCTAGGGTGGCTGAAAAAGCATAAGAATCTTGCATTAGGGACAAACTTCTGATAATTGAATGACATGGATTAAACTTTTAGCAAAGATTTTTCTGATTGATTGTCTAATTGTGAGCCCAATTAGAAGAGATCAAGAAGGTGGTCAGCAAAAAATTATGGACAACTTAAAAACCAAAATTAAGGAGGACTGGAAAAGTAAAGCAAAGAGGATGTGACTACGATCTCTATGTATTATCCAGACCTTCTGAAAAAACTGATTTTTCTCCAGAACAGGACTTCAGTTTGAAAAGAGGAGAGAAATAAGAGGAATTTTGTCAAGGCAAAGCGATGAAAATGACAACATGCCAGAAGGTAGGGATGACACACAAGGGAATCATGATGATGATAATAAAAAACTTTCTGTACATGTGAAAATTTTGGCAATATAAATGTTATTTACAGAGCACAGAGGTGTCTAGAGTACTGGCCATAACTAAGTACTGTGCTGTCAAATTATTCTCATTTTATAGAACAAAGGAGGTATGAAAATCACAAAAGAAGCCATTTCCTTTCAACGAAGTGTTGCAGCTCATTCGTTTCAGTGTATATCTGTGGACATTTTTCTTTCTTATTACTATTCTGTCCCCCTGACAGATGTTTTGCTTCCAGGGGTAGAAAAGCAGTTACAAATATATGCAAGAGTCCCCGCCTGACAAGACTTGGGATCTGTTACTACTGAAAGAACAGCCATCAGGTCAGTCTCAACACTCATTGATTTGACAGTAGTGACTATACAGCTGCATAGAAGTAGAAAGCTGCAAGACCATTTCTAGGCAAAAGCAAGAGCTTGACCTGGCATCAGCAGTGTTAACTGAATTCAAGGTGTGCCCAGGAAGATCAAGTTCCCCCTAAGGCTGTATAAAGCATCATTTGGCGTACAGCAAGTTCTTCCCTTGTGCATGTGTTTGCTAAGGGGCTTAAAAGGGGCTGGATAATCACACTCAAAAAGCTGTGGTCAATGGCTTGATGTCCAAGTGGAAACCAATGACGAGTGGTGTTCCTCAGGGATGGTCCTGGGACCAGTGCTGTTGAACACCTTTGTCAGCAACATGGACTGTAGGATTGAGTCAGCAAATTTGCCGATGACACCAACCTGTGTGGAGCAGTCAACATGCTGGAGGGAAAGGATGTCATCCAGGGGAACCTTGACAGGCTTGAGAGGTGGGCCGGTGCAAACCTCATGAAGTTCAGCAGGGCCAAGTGTAAGGTCCTGCACATGACCACGGCAATCCCAAGCACAAATACAGGCTGGGCAGAGAATGGATGAAAAGCAGCCCTGAGGAGAAGGACTTGGGGGTGTTGGTTGATAAGAAGCTCAACATGAGCCAGCTATGCACACTTGCAGGCCAGAAAGCCAACCGTATCCTGGGCTGCATCAAAAGAAGTGCGGCCAGCAGGTCGAGAGAGGTGATTCTCTCCCTCTACTCCGCTCTTGTGAGACCTCACCTGGAATATGGCACCCAGCTCTGGAGCCCTCAACATAAGAAGGACATGGACCTGTTCAAGTGGGTCCAGAGGAAGGCCACAAAAATGATCAGAGGGATGGAGTACTTCTCCTACGATGACAGGCTGAGAGAGTTGGGATTGTTCAGCATGGAAAAGAAAAGGCTCTGGGGAGATCTTATAGCAGCCTTCCAGTATCTAAAGGAGGCCCACAGGAAAGATGGGAAGCGACTCTATCAGGGAATGTAGCGATAGGACGAGGGGAAATGGCTTCAAACTGGAAGAGGGGAGATTTAGATTAGGTATTAGGAAGGAATTTTTCACTGTGAGGCTGGTGAGGCACTGGCACAGGTTGCCCAGAGAAGCTGTGGCTGCCCCATCCCTGGAGGTGTTCAAGGCCAGGCTGGATGGGGCTTTGAGCAACCTGGGCTGGTGGGAAGTGTCCCTGCCCAGGGCAGGGGGTTGGAACTCCATGATCTTTAAGGTCCCTTCTAACCTAAACCATTGTATAATTTCTTAAATAAAAGATATTTTCTGCATGACAACATCTTGTGTTATCCTATTCTGCAGCCATGAGTTCCTAAGAAAAAAATTATGTTCAAAACGGACTGAATAAAACTACTCCCTTCTGGATGAGGTTTATAACATTCTCTGGTTGAGAACTCACATTTTTGTGAAGAAGGGAAGCTTAAGTACCAGAAAATATTTTGGGGTAAGTTTTTGTTTCAGAGGGAAATGGAGTTGACGGCCAGAATCTGAATTTTACATGAAAGCAAAATTTATGAAAAATTAAAAATGTTCCATAAATGTATGACCAAAAAAAAATATTTATGGACCAGGGAAAACAGAGAAAGAAAAGGAGATGAGGAACAGGAGAAAAATGTGAGCAGGAGCTCTTATTATATGCTCACAATTACAAATCAAAACTCTAGAACTGTAAGGTCGTAAGATTTGTCAATTTGTTCTATAAAGGGAGACAAAAGTCTGGTCTTTGGAGAAAAAGTGGTCCTAACCTCCAAAACCCCAAAGTGATGAAGACTCAAAAAGCTTTACAATGATTTTCCCCATGATCCTTTGCTTGGGGTCTCCCTTGTGCATAGAAAGAAGTTCCCATCAAGACCCATAGTATCTCATTATCTTGCTACAAATACTCTTTTCTTACGTGATTGCAAATATATTGTTAATCTATTCAGCTGAAGATCATGACTTATGCTACTGAATAGTGATATTGACCAATAGTTTCTTCAGAAATTTCTTTAGAAATTAAATAATCTACAAACAATTTTTTGTATAAGTTTCTGTGTGCACCATGTGGTCTCTCTCCTTGAAGATATATTCCACAGGTAGACTCGTTTTAGGCACTTAAAATAAAAGTTTGTTTTGTTCAGAAGAACATTTCAGCAATGGATAGATGATTAAAGAAAAAAAAAAAAGAAGAAGAGTTAAAACCAGTCAAAGTAGTTTCTTGTTAGTCCGTCCCAAATAAGCACCGTTTGTTACGGCTCTCTGTGATCTGCAGACAGGTTGGGTTTTCAGTGACCCAAAGGACCTGAAACTGCAGTGTCACGGAAATAGAGAGGACCAGGCGGAGATAGTCAAATTCTGCATTGTTTGGTTTCATAAGACTTTTAGGAAAGACTCAGATATCATCAGTGAATAAAAATGTAAAATATTCCTGCAGGCAAAAGACAGACAACTTTTTCTGTAAACTGATGTTGCAGTTGTTTGGGTGGATAATGGGACGAAACAAGCGCATGCCTCTAACAAGGGTAATGTGTTTGACAAAATGGCAAAAACAGTCTTGTCAAACATGAGGTTGTTTTCCTAATTAATGATTTATAACATAATTATAATCCCATGTTTAGATCACAGCCAAGGTCCTTCGCTATAAATAATTCATAAGTCAATGATCAAAATTCAGATGTAGCAGGTTATAGCAATTTAATAACACTAGGTAGTGACAGAAGGCAGAAGCCAGGCTACAGATACTAGATATTTAAATGAGATGTTGAGACCTACCTAAGAAGAAGGTGTATGACCCAAAGAGGAAGAACTAATTAGTTGAAAATGCTTCGTGAATCTCTTTAGAGAGCCTCTGAGGATAAACGGGTGATGTTATGTGCAGTAGCTAAGCTCCTGTCTTTAAGCTCAGGGAAGACATTGAATACGAGCTGCTTCTTCAGACCCAGACTTGGAAATCTTCTGAGGGGAAATGTCAAATTGAGCAGTGCTCCTGTGCTACCTTCATTCTTTTCGTATAGCAGCCGTGATCACTTTATCCCCACTATCAAGGAAGGATTCGGTTCTTTGATCTCTTGGATGGAAAGGACTTGGATCCACCAGTCATGGGAAGTTTTCTTAATCAGTAGCCCATGAGTTATTTTAAGAGGGCTCTGATGGATCTGTCTGCTTTGATTTTATTATGTAGCTTGAATATCTGGAATGTGAAAGCCACAGACTTAGGTATCAGACCCTGTATTAAAGCGTGAGAAGGTCTAAGTGGGATCTTGAGTAGTTTGCTGAGAAAAGGGACATGCCTGTTCTGTGCAGGCCAGCCTGCACCGGCCAAATGTGTGTTGAAGATATTAGTTCTAATCAGAGCAGCAATCTGAAGTTTTACTAGAATTTTTGGCAATCACCACATCTGGCATATACATGATATTTTAAGTTCTTATTATGTATCATCCTTTCAAAATGTGTGAGTCTCTGAATCATATACAGAACAAGAGCCTGCTGAAATGAACAGAGTTCTCTTTAAACCTACATTATAAAGTCTTTTCCTCGGTTTTAATAACTTCTGAGCATTGTTACACACTACAGTATAACATATATATTAAAAACAAAACAAAACCAAACCAAAACCAAAACAACTATTCAGGACAACTTCTTGAAAATCAGTAACAAGAAAAATGTTTGGAAAAATATTCTGATGAACAACAAAAGTGAATGGACTCACTTCTGTTACTTACTATGTTAAGAAAGAAAGAGAGAAAAAGAATAAGAACGAAGGAAGGAAGAAAGAATGAAAAGAAGAAAGGAAGGAAGAAAGAAAGAAGGAAAGAAATAAAGAGGAAGGAAGGAAGGAGTGAGGGAAGGAAGAAAGGAAGAAAGGAAGGAAAGAAAGAAGGAAGGAAGGAAGGAAAGAACAAAGGAAGGAAGGAACGAGGGAAGGAAGAAAGGAAGAAAGAAAGAAGAAAGGCAGAAAGATTTCAGATTAGAGTACTTGACAAAATTAAAGATTAATTAAATAGGAAATATAACACTGATTTTTAACTTTGACTACAGGAGAGCAATGATGGCAGTAGATAATGATAATTGTGCTGCTCTTCTATTAGAATGTGCATCCTATTATATATGGAGTAGGGCAATATGGGACTTTTATGAGTGCTTGAACTCATAGATTTTAAGGTAAAAAATCGTAATGTAACACGATGATTCATGATGTTATATGATCCCCTGCATACCAAAGCCCACTCTAATACTGCTAGCATTTGTATATGGTTGACCAGCCAAGTATGCTGTGTCTTCATTAATAACATGACAAGAAAAACTGAAAAAACTCATAGTTGCTTCTCAGGACTGCATCTCGCATCCAATGAAGAGGAACAGAGCTGGTGAGGGGTCTGGAGCACACGTCTGATGAGGAGCGGCTGAGGGAACTGGGGGTGTTCAGTCTGGAGAAAAGGAGGCTGAGGGGAGACCTTATCGCTCTCTACAGCTCCCTGAAAAGAGGATGCAGCCAGGTGGGGGTTGGGCTCTACTCCCAAGTAACAAGTGATAGGACAAGAGGAAATGGCCTCAAGTTGCGCCAGGGGAGGTTTAGATTGGATATGAGGAAAAATTTCTTCACAGAAAGGGTTGTCAAGCACTGGCACAGGCTGCCCAGGGAAGTGGTGGAGTCACCGTCCCTGGAGGTATTGAAAAGACGGGTAGACGTGGTGCTGAGGGACATGGTTTAGTGGTGGTTTTGGCAGTGTTAGGTTAATGGTTGGACTCGATGATTTTAAGGGTCTTTTCCAACCTAAATGATTCTATGATTCTGTGAAATTCAACCCATGCTGAACCTGTGCTCAATGATTTGTGTCTGACTAAAGCATCTTGTCCAGAAAGACATTAATTTTGATATGAGGACATCAGTAAGGAAGAATTTATGGCTTTACTTAGAGTTGCTTATTATTTTAAGTACTAAAAGTATACTTTATTTCTAATATGAAGTAATGTGACTTTAACTTCTAGCCACTCCACCCGTGTCTTTTACCATTAGGTTAAAGATCTTATCAGAAGGCCTTATCTCCTTCCAATATAGTATGTTCATATTAGACCATTATCAGTAATCTCTGAGTCAGCTTTATGATAACCAAAACAGGATTCTTTTGTCTTTCAGTCTGTGATCTATACATTTAAATATCAATTTTTGCATTAGGAATGCCTCCACTGGAGTTGCTCCCTCTTGACTCTTGGCCATCATTGGAGAGCCAGTGAAAACAGCCAGTGGAAATCAGGACACAATTTATCTCACCCTAAAATAAATATCTGAAATACGCTATATGTCTCACACCTGAAAAGTGCCTATTTTTTCCCACTGACTATAAAATGAGCCTGTTATGATCTGCTCAGCAGCAAATGTCTGTTTTGCAGATTGTGTCAAATGCAAACATTTTCTGTAAGCTTTAGTAGTTCTTTTTTTGTTTCTTTTTTTTTAGCAGCAGTGCACAAGAGCATGTAGATTTCCTGGACAAATTCTACAGAAACAATACAGAGAGCCAAAATAACACATCATTCTCCTCTTTATACATCCAATAACTGCTTCCACTCTTTATTGCATAGGCGGTGAATCTTCTCCTCTCTCCTTCTGAAACCTTTTTGAAATAACTGCTTGTCAAAACACACCCCTTGTTGTGTCTTTCATTCCTAATTGTCAGGTGTGTAACTCTCCAAATCACTAGAAATCACTGCATTGGTCCTCTTGGATTTAAGTGTCTCATTTGCTGTCATTAGATTATTTGCTGCAAAATATGCAAAATAACACATAGAAGTAACCTTTTATTTTTTTTTTTTTCTTTCCGTGAAAGCACAGATTTAATAATGCTCAGCATCCTTGTTAATGCTGGTCATTAGAGCTATCTTGCTTTATCTGTCTCTGGGCCTACATTTCATCTTCCACCTAGGCCTTATCAGGATGATGCAGTTGTCAATTAACCTCGTTATCTGCAAGAAAAAAAACAGACCCAGAACCGCTGGCTCGTGTGATACCTTTAGTGGTGATTAATGGAAGATTTGGCCACCTGAAAACAATTCTATTTACAAGTGAAGAGCCTGCATTTTTTATTACCGTCCTGAACTCCTTCCCTGATCAATGCCTTTGTGTGTGACTGGAAAGATTGCCTCCGCACTGTATGAAATCGTATTTACGTTTATCATCAGTGAGCTAGATAGGAATCTTACAGTCAGCTTCTGACCTTCCCTCTTAAAGCTCTTACGTTTGTTGGCTTATGAACTAAAACGCTTTCCACATCTTTAATCTCCTTTAATAGATTTTTAAGGCTGTCTGTTGCCAGTTAGGATAGGCAGTTGCCATATTCTAGTATTACCCTTTACTGTATTTAGAAAAAAACTCCCCTTTTGCTTTAATGGGAATGACGTCTTTGATTCCTTCCAGACCTCACCCTTACGTCGTTGAACCACTGTACACAGCACATAAATGCTGCTACTGCTCGTGAGTGATATGTGATGTTAAAAAAAAAAACAAAAACAAAAAAAACAAAACCCAAAATAAGCCGCATAAATGCAAAAAACAAACCTATTGGGGACTTGGGGATCCCAAGCAGCACTTTTGTGCCACCACTGCTCTGCTCTTCCCTGTGTTGCTCTGCACAGGCGCATGATACGCAGCTCAGGGACACAGCAAGGTAGAGATAACAAGCCCAGCTATAAACCTGCCAGAAACTAGACAAGCAAAACACTCTATAACAAATCCAAGGCACTCAGGGGCAGTCCAGCTTCAATTTGCTGCATGTCATCATTGTTTGCTGTTCCAGAGTGATCACAGGGATAATTCCCTGATTCTAAGGAAGAAATTTTTTACAATGAGGGTGGGGAAACTCTGGCCCAGGATGCCCAGAGAGGTGGTAGATGCCCCATCCCTGGAAATGTTCAAGGTCAGGTTGGACGGGGGTCTGAGCAACCTGATCTAGTTGATGTCCCTCTTCATTGCAGGAGGGTAGACTAGATGACCTCTAAAGGTCCCTTCGAACCCAAACTATTCTATGATCTTATGATTCTTTCTCCAGCCATCCACTGACTGAGATAAAAGAGACTCTCATGGTATGGGGCATGTTACGAGGCTCATGGAGGACACCTGGATATTTTTTATTTTCTCTTGAAACAGATGCAGGTACACATGTATGTCCTTGACTTACAGTCTCACCACTACTCAGCTCATAATGGCTTTATTTGTGGGTGAGTAATTATTGCCTAGCAAGACACGGCTGGATGTAATGAATGATTCAGTAACATAAAATCTTACTGGGAAGCAAGGGAGATTCTCAAGCTATGACTGGAAGACCTTGCCTAAGAAACAAACACTCCTTGAAAAGACAACTGCCAGATAGAGAAGTTTATTCACGTGTTAAGAAATTAAGCCAATTTGATTGACATTTCTTTGAAATCAGAAGTGTTCCAGACATAACAAAATTGCTAACCAGACCTCAGAAAGAAGAGGTTGCAACAGAATATGATTGGAATGAACTAGTCTATTGATGAAGAGATGATGAACAGATAAAGCTGGGTCCCTAAATTGCAATACTGAGCAAATATTCCATGATAGGACACTTGTTTCCCAGAGAAAGAAAGTCTGCTATGGCCAAAAGCTTTCTCAGACTTTATGTCAGATCCCTTCAACGGCTTGGGTTGTGGGGATTTCTTCCCCTCTCTCCCCCCGCCCCATTTAATTAGGTGACGTTCAGATTATGCTACTCCTTCCTCACAGTCTGAGTGTGATTTATCTGGGTTTGCAGTTTAATTGTCCCTTGGACACCTTGACCTTAGACTTTATGTTGTACAGAGTCCATTAGAGCCCAGTGGATTTGTCATCATAGACCCAACATGAAGGTAGTGATATTGCCTTCAGGGTCACCCCTGGTCCAGGAAGGGATTATCGGCATTCACACAGCATAGAGCCCAAACATACACATTGTGAGGATCAAAGCTGGTTACACGCTGAGCACTACAAGCCTGCTACAGACCCCCTTTCCTCAGCAGCTCTGCAAATGGCCACTTGGGGCTGGCTGAGATTGCTAACTCCAGTTTAGTGCTGTAAACCATACCTGAATCCTGCGAACCAAGTGGAGTGACTCTACATGAAGTCTCTTGATAAATAGTATCTTTCTGTTTTCTGGAGAAAAAAAAAAAAAAAAACAACAAAAAAACAACCCACAAACAAATAATAATAATAAAAAAACCCAACACACAAATAAAAACCAGGCAGTCTTTCCTGTCCTTTCCTCCCCTCTTTTCCCTTGAAAAAAATTGTGGTCAGCTAGAGAAGATTAAGGGAGAACAGCACTATGCTGAGAAAATCAGAGCAAAGCAACATTGCACAAGGTACTATACAAATCTCTAAACACAAAAGTCCCAAGAACATCACAACCAAAGGTGCCTTTTTTTACAGACAAGCTGCAGCAGGTATCACCGACATCTGTCTGTGTCAAGCTGATCTAACCACAGTTCTCCAGCTGAAGGTGTGATTGCCATGCACATGGACCTGAGATAGCTTCAAAGGAGCCGGCTTAGGGGCTGCCACCTCCATTTTCTGGTCTAGTCTTCATCTCTTCCAAATTTTCCACTTATTAAATTATTTCTTCCACTCTCTGCGCTGCCCTGTCCCACCGCCATGAATATACAACTACCAAGTCCTGCTGAAAATGTGACTTTATTTTTGAACAGGGCTAAATCCACTTCTGCTTCGTTGACACCCAAAGTCTTCCTCACCTGAAGGTGGTGTCATTGCACTCTTCCTTTCCTGCCTCTTCAGTTATGCAGTGGCTTGGAAAGCAATAATTTTGGATTACTCTAGGATAACATTTGACCCGTTTTCCCTGACGGCTTGTGGTAATTAACGCATCTGAGATGTTTGTAGGCCTAAATGTTGCTATATAGCACCGGAGGGAGAAAAAAACAAATGGGGTTTGCAGATGAGAAGATATTGAAAATGACTGCTTTAGATTTACACTGAAGGAAATAAGAAAATTGGCAAAATTTGTTTTTCTGGACTTATTCAGGATGAAAATTCTTCATAGGCAACACTACCTCTAGTTTCCCGGGCAAAGCTACTTAGCTCCCTGTAGGAATCGCTAGGTACCCAACGCCTTTAAAATCCTCCTCTGGTTGTCAGCAATCTCAGATCTATATAACACTCCCCTTTCTTTCTATTTTTTTTTTTTTTTTTTCTCTACAATGTTGACATTTATACTCACCTGTGCAGGAAAACCGCTTTTATGTTTGGAAAGAATCTAAATACGAAGGGAAGAGGGTGTGAGGCTGCCTCAGCATCGCCGTGAACATCTATCCCATCTATGACACTAAATTATCCAGGGGGTGATGTGCTGTTAGCAGGTACTTCAGAGACACAGCTTTTCAGTGACGCAGAATACGAACCCCGTACTGACTCCGTGAGGGCATTGCAGGGCTCTGTGATGAGCCACGTTGCAGGCACAGAGGATAATTATTATTTCGCCAACGCTTTGTTTGTTATTCAGGAATCCTCAGCCTGTTTGGTTCCCCCCTAGAGCTAATTCCAATTCATATTGCAAATTTCTGCCTATGGTTCCCTCATAGATGCTACGGAGCACTTCAAATGAGAACAATCAGTGGCAATTTCACTTGGAGACTATTCTGTGCAATGTGAAATGATTGCGTTAAGCCAGTCTGCTTGCCTGTCATGATTTGGAAAGCTCTTTAAAAAAAAACCCTGAAAGAGATGTCCACAAAAATTGCAGCTCTACAGCTTATAAAGTCTTTATTGCTAGTGATGACATTTTGGGTTGGTTTTTTTTCCCTAGATTTCCAATCCATGTTCATTCAGAGCATTTCATTATGGTCCTAAGTGTAAAAGAGCAGAATTGATAGAATGATGTGCTTTACTGCTCATAAAAAAAGAACTAGAAATGAATAAAGGGAACATTTAGTGTTCAGAGGCACTGCAGCTGGAGTGTGTCGTCCTGCTTATTGCAGAAAACTGCATAATGCCACAATGTTATTGCTTCCATGGTTCATTGAAATATTTATCAGCAAAATAGATGCTTCAAAATTATCCGTCATAGTCACAGGTGTATAGAGAATCAACTTTCAACTTGGCCTCTCCATGCTGATGGCAAAATCTTGACGGAATATGGGTTACCCTGGGCTGACGTGCCAGTACCTTGTCCCTAAGAAAACAGCTGTGTCCAGGTGTTATGCAGTTACAGCTCGTGTGTGTGATCATGTTTTTCCATGAGATGGAGGAAAAATACTCTATATTTCATAGTTGTTTCGTTGGTGTTTTCCCGGGGAGACCAGTACCGTAATCGTCATTTTTTAAATGGGGAAACTGAGGAAGAGAAGAAGTATGACAATACAGTCACTCAGGCCACTGTCACAACTTCAGCTCAGGTCCTTGATACATGAAGCATAGCCATCACTTCAGAAAAAAAAAGAATAACCTTGGCTTGGTTCGTAATGTATTTGCAGGATGTATATGTTTTACTTAAAAAATGCATGGAGAAATTGTTTTGGAAGATTAAATGGTACTATAGCAATTTTGTAATACGGAAATTTATACTGTGCGTAGATGTAACAGTATTGAGCGTGCGTGTACTTGGTGAACAGCCAAGGATATCATGGGAGACATCTGAGGGATGTATTTCGTCTCTGGCTGTTAAATGCACTTAAAAGCAGCATGAGCAATGTGTATTATAACAGAAATTATTGACCCTATTTGTACTGAATATGCGTACATATGGAAGAGGAGGCTGTAGTGATAGTCCCTCCACATTTATACATGTAAACATTTATACTGTAGACATCTTCACTTAGTGGAACAAACGCATCTTATATTTTTTACTTTCAGCGGAGACAAACTGTTTACAGAATCCCTTCACCAGAGGAAATGGGTGGAATTCTACATGTTTATCTATGCCAGTATCTCTAACACCTTTTATTCACCAGTTCTTGTAAGGATGGTGGTAAATTTGCTCCTGAGGGTTTGTGGCACAGCAGAGGGCTGCAGAAGCTTCTGAAATCATATAAGCGAATCAGATGAACATCTGACTGAGCCTCTTCTTTGGAAAGGTCCACAGCAGAATGAGAAGATGACAGAAAGAAGTGAAAGACAATACACAGGCAGATGAAACCAGCATCTTTAGAGCAGCAGCACGGGTGGACAGAAGCCACAGGAATGAAAAATGGATGAGAGACGCAAACAGCTACAAACGGATAAATGCAGAGATCAGAACTGATTGAAGAGAGGATGCTGTAACCTTTATACAAGGTTTTAGACTAAAATCAGTAAGAAAGGAATTAGGCTGTAAGGCAGATATTTAGTGAACTAATGATACGTTGATGGAAAAAAAAAAAAAAAAATTACCCTGGACATAGGTAGTGTTTGATTCTTGCTAATCTTGCTATTGAAGAGAAAAAAACAAACCCTCATAATCCACCAATTTTTTAGGATGAGAATGTGTTATATCCACCTTATGTTGTGTCAACCTGCCAGGATCAGACTGTGCTGGGACTGAACAGAGAGCAGAAACAAAGCTGGTATTTAAAACGAGCAACATGTGAGGAACTCTATTGCAAATGTAGAATGTGTGTAGAGTTAAGCTAAATCCTGAGATAATATTGCTGTGACAAAAATACAAAAGAAGTTACACTAAACCTATTGAGTTTAGGCACTGTTTATTGTAAGATTATGTAAAACATTAAGTATAAATGATTAACAAAAATGGAAGTGAGACAGTTCAAAGATGAAAGAGAGTGCTAAGGAATCATTTTTGGGAGCTTTTCGCTGAAGTGACACTCCACCATGTCTTGTTTCTGCCACGCTAGGGTGTGAAGCATGAGGTCTTTTGTTCTGCAGGACTTTGCTTTTAGTAATTAACTCGTTTTCTGGTTTGCTCTCTACAACTTGTATTTCTCTGTGTAACTCTAATAACAAACCTTGTTACCGTTGAAAGAAAACTGAAAAATTCAAGAAACCCATCACCTATTTAAAGAGATCATATGAAATTCAAAAAGTAAAGTGATAAATACTGACATAGGATAAAAATCCAGATACAAATAACAACAGAGAGTGGGGGTTTTGTTTATTTGTTTGTTTGTTTGGTTGGTTATTATTATTTGTATCAGAAAATAAGATGAACATGTTTTATTTTCCAGGAAGTTTTGGGAATATAGGGATCTCCTGATTCCATCGGATCCTTTGCCTATCTAATCCAGTCTTCTCTTTGCCCCAGACAAGGTATTTTAGATGAAAGTGTAAGAATGCCTAGGGTAATATGTTTTCTGTGTTATTTTTACCCTGTCCTTTAGTAACTAGGGACTGATTAAAGCTTTCAAGCTTTAACATATCCTATTAAATTTATCTTATCATTATTAATGTTTCCTCTGGATAATCTTTATATTTTTCTTAGATTCCAATTCCTTCCATTCTGAATAATACTCTTAGTCTCTATCATTTTTTTATGGAAATGTGTTCCACCACTGAAATCTTGTCTTACAAAGTATTTCCTCTTATCAGGGTTGAGATCCCCACATTTGCATTCATCTGGCCATCATATGCCACTAAATTTAATTCAGTTATTGAAGTCAATGATTTATATTTGGATAAAGCATCTCCTTAAAGTAACAAATGGACTTGTCTTGAAGACATTTAGAGTGGGAATCATCTCACCCATCTTTAGATGTTGGCAACAGGTACCTTTTTCTGACACAAGGTTCTTTTGAAGTTAGTGAAGAGAAATAACACTTTCAGGATGTGATTTTTCTCATTTATTTTACATGCCTCCCTCAGGGCAAGGTGATTCATGCACTGATTTCTGGTGGCTGTATGAACTAGGTTTCTTTTGACTAGAAAGGGAAACAAGGACTAGCTCTGCTACAGGCATCTCCATTGCAGGTACATCTAACCTTTGATTAGATGAAGAACCTTCCTCTGGTACATTATTCCGGTGGTTACTTTTCCTACTTATTTACGAACGCATTTTTTTTTTTTATTCCTGAAATGCATTTGTTTGGCTTTTGCTTCCAATCACTAGCTCTACTTTTTCTTTTCTCTGCTAGGTTTGACAGACCCCAAGGAGCAAGTGTACTTTTCTTGTGAATATTTAATCTAATTTAATGTTTTCGTACATTCATGCTACAGGAGATGACAACAGAAATTTTGTATGCACCTGCCTTTGATTGCGTAGTGTTTTCATGCTCAGAGAAGGGAAGTGGATTGTCAGGGAGGCTGGTGTCTCCTATAGGAGACCAGATGTCATACCAATGTACACTAGACTGCAAAGAGTGTTAAGAAGCATGGGAACCGCAGAAGAGACATCTACTAGAAGTCAAAGGAAAAAGATTTTTAGCTTTGTCATATTTGATTTGAGATAATTGGCTTTCAGCCAAAAGTAGAGGAAGACAATTTAAGTAGAAAAGAACGAAAAAATACACATACCAGGAAAAAGCAGGGGAAAAGAGAACATATCTGAATGTAATTACCAGTTATGTTCCAGTGACAAAGCATATTCATTATTACAGAGTCTGGCTTACTAAATTGTGACAAACTACTACTAGCAACAGTCACAGCTATTTCTTAGATGTGAGTGCAAGTAGGAGATATTTTGAAATGGTTAAAGTCACATCTTTCTTCACTTCTAATGACTCATATTGGAAGGTACTATTTCACATAATAAATGCTATGTAGCACCTAGGGCCCAAGACAATGTATTAAGAAAAGCAAATATATGTAATAAAAGGAGTAAGAAATTGAGGTGGTGAGGAAGTTCTGAAAGAAATATAAAACAAGCAAATTTCATTCTCTAGATAAAAGATGATTTCCTCATTCCACATAAAGAAATGCGTTAGGTAGAACAGCCAGCAGGCAGCAGTCCCATATGAGAAAACTCCGTGAGTGCCATTTGCAGATGTAGCAATCAGCTCCTTCCATTAAAACCTCTTCATTAGGGCATGGCTAACACGGATTGGATACTCAGGCTAATCATACAACTTTTGCAGCCCACACTAGACTGTCATTTGCTTCCATCTTCTCATGTTTTGAAGGAAAAGAAATTTGCTGTTCTTCTTCCGTAGCTCAAAAGGTTTCCAGTTGTCCTCGTTCAGCAGCAGAGAAGAATCTCTCTCCAAAGGTATTTCATGCAACAGCAGATATTAGACTTAAGCAATTTTGAGTGCCAGAATCAAAGACAATTACCACGGCTGGATGTTTCTCACCTCACTAAGAGGAGTGCAGCAAGGAATTTAACTCAAGACAACCTGCGGAGAGATTAGAAAAAAACCATTTGACTGCAGGGTTTGGGGAGCCATCTGCCTATGCCTAAAGATAAAGGAAGGCAGAACCATCCAAAGTGTCAAAACCAGCTTATAAATGAAGATAGTTCAGATGAGAAGTGTGACCTTTGAATTTAGCCACAAGTTGGTCATCAATAACTCTAGTAAGAACTGTCTAAGGAGGATGTAGTGCATCTTTCATCTGCTGCAAGAGAAGACTGTCTAAAAGATGAAGGAAGGTGTGCATCAGTAGGAGATGGAAGCTGGATACATCAGTGACTTCTTCCTCAAATCTGTTTCACTAGTGTCTTTATTATACTTGAATTAAGGAAAAGTTGTCTGGGTGAGGGTTTAGGCCACAAATCCTCAAGCCATCAATTTGCAGCGCAAAAATTCTTACGTGGACTCACCTTCAACCACCTTCTAGCTTTGAAGGTCAGAGTGAAAATTTTCTTGGGAGGTGTTGGTTTTAGGAAAGAATTTAATAAATTCTTATAGGTATCCACACTCTTCGGTCAGAACAAGAATCCCTGAAAGGAGACTTCTGCTTATCGGTTACATTCTGATAAATGTCCATAAAGGTTTGTATGCTTGTGGAGGGTTCGTTCCACACTTGTTGGCAAGCAGAAACTGTAGACAACTTTCAGCCTTCAGGGGACACTTATTTGTTCTAAGATTTTTGGCTAAGGCTCTTTACCTCACTACAATATCCACTATTCTAAGATAAATACTGACAAGGAATACTCCTTGCACCTGTATTTATTTATGGTTGCATGATTTAGTTTGAAACAATCACAAATTCTTATTAAAACACTATTCATCGAAGCTTTGCGTACTTTGAGCTTCTTTATATTTGTAGGTGGAAATTCAGAGAGGGTTATCAATTAATCTTTGTGCAGACCTCTAGCTACTGATTTCTGGATTATGAGAGAAGGCACAGACGTATAAGCCTCCTATATCAATGCTCCTTTTTCCTATTCTTTTTACAGATTGTCAAAATGTTTGGTTGATAAATAAATCTATTGTAGTAACTCTTTTGGTGAGAAATGTTTTTGGGTTTCTGTTCTGAGAAACAACAAACATACTGTTACCTTTGTTCTTTTATCTGTTTTGGAAATGGAAATAATTTCCAAAATATTTCACTGCTGGTGCTACTTAAAGACAACCCTCTCATCATACTAACCCGCCACTCCTCCTGCAACCAACAACCCCCCACAACAAACCAAACAAGCCAAGAAGAAGACAAGAATATTTCACTGAAAATTGCAATTTTCTCTTTCTAAACCTCCTGCTGACACTTACAGATTGTGCATAGCTCTGAGCAAGCTCACTAAATTACTGGGAAGGTTCATGATAGCAAAGTGAGGGACATGAGTAAGTGTTCTCAGGACTGTGACCCTAAAAAAAAAGCCTTCATAGCCATGGTGATCCCTTCCCTGTCTCCACACGGAAATTCTTGTGATGCAACCCTGCCTGCTGTATTTGCTCTGTGATGGGCTTGAGCAGGACATAAGTCCCAGTTCAGAGGCTGTCCCTAAGAGCTTCTTCACCACTTTGTTGCTGTTTTCTGTTTCCGACCAGAGCTAGCAATACCCAGACCATCTTCTCCCCCGCCTTCCTAGAAGGCAGCAAACTTAATCCATCTGTGATTATTTGTTCTTGGATGCAAACGGTGCGAGCGTCAGACTTCCAGGAACAAAGGAAAGGGAGAGAAATCAGCAGACTGGCTCTCATCTCAACTAAGCAGTGATATTATCAGCTGTTGTCTTCCATACGAAACTTGAGTATGACTTTGGATATGACAACAGCAGGTTCATAGGTTCATCATGAGAAAATCCAGAGCCCCAGCCTGGGCTTAAAGTGCAGTTTGAACAATAGACTCTTTCTACACTCCTGCTGTATTGGAGGTTCTCGTCAGCAGCTTTGTTTTCTGCAAGCAGTAATGAATCTTGTTGTGCCCTGTGCTCTTTGAGGCATTGCCTAACTGTTCCTTTTGCCCCCGATAAAGAAAATGGTGCTGTCAGAAGATGTTTCCTTTAGTGAGTGCTGCATACAGAGACATAGAGTAACTGTTGTTGGCCTTTCTTCCAAGTCCAGTTTTATCCAGGTTTGGGAAGGAGAAAAAGTCCCAGATGTTTCATCAAGGACATGTGAAAACTTCCTCGTGGACAGCAGCACTGAGCTGAGTGCCAGAAGGTGGACATTATCTCCTGAGATTGTTCATTTTGATATGTCTCCCCTCCTCTTTAGCGCCATCCGATGCAGTGTTCCTTCCAGCATACGTTACACCTGCATGACTAGACAGCTCTTACTGTCTAAAACAAAGATGCATCCACATCTGGCTGTTTTTATTTACACTATTCATATTTCTCAACACTTCACTCCTCACGCGAAAATCAGCAAAACTCCCCCAATTCCATTAAGGAAGAGGATGAGGTGGGGTTGAAATTCAGCAACACTCACTGTAATTATTAACAACTAATTTATTTAGAGAGCTTACATTATTTTAGTTAGAAGCTTCAAAATTAAACGAATTTTATTGTTTTCGCCAAAGTTTTTGCAGAAATTTTGGTGGGTGAAGTTTCAAGACTGCTTTGCAGTTTAGCATGGGTACTGAACCTTAAATCCACACACGTGGATATACGTTTATCCAATGAAGGAACAGAATTGGTGCAAAACTCAACTAAAAATCAAACCAAGTTTTCTTAAGAATGTTTATTGGCTGAACATAGACATTTGAGTACGTTCCACTCAGAGAATGCTTTAGAGATCATAATTAGAAAAAAATCATAGAGTAATGGACTGTGTTTAAGGAAGCGAAACACTTGAGACACAGGTATCTGTCTGAGAAGAGGATAGCTCACCTGCCAGAAATCCCACCAGTAAAAGTATTGCTTGCAAGTTATTTGTTCATGACTAATAACAAGTGAGACTGTCTTTTGCAGATTGTACCGCTGCAAATAATTTTCTCCTCAATAGTGATACCTGAAAGTACTATTTTGGTTGTATTTGTGATAACCTTATTATACATTTGTCCCATATAACCCAAGTCACTTCAATGCAAGTATAGGCACTGTCAGCTGGTTTTAATAGTCAGTGAGCAGACAGGGATGTTTCAGAAGTACCCCAAAAATCACAGGAGGGGTCTATCTCTAGAAATGGAGACCACAGAGCAAGGAAAGTCCTAGAAAATTCATCTAAGTGTCTAAAATGCGGTAGGATGGGTCTTGGCCACATCACAATAGAGAGGTTGTAAGAAGAACTGCAGGAATGCTGGAGCTTTCAGTTCAGATCAGAATAGTAATTTATATAATCAATTATATAACATATATTTATAGATATATTTATGAAATGAATTTATATAATATATATTTATCATTTCATATCAGTCCAAAGCATCTTTTTGCCCACACAGTCTGAAAAATAGCACAAAATTCCTTTCCAGATCAATTCAAGTATTTTGCTACACATGTCAAAATGGAGACCAAACTGTCAAAATATTCCATTTAGAAAGTACTGAAATGAAACCTCTCTGTCCTTTTTTTTTCCTTATTCATCAAGCACATCTTGATGACACAATAATTTAGTTTCTTAAAACTACATTTTTTTCTGAAATTATATTTTTTTTTCCTAATTTGTCCCAATTATTTATTGTCCTGATTACAGAGTTTAGGGCTGAAAAGTTGAATGTTGAGGTACGTTGAGATACATCGAGGTGAGGATATCAATAACATTAAATATTTCTGAAAGATGTCAAATGAAACCTTTCCTTTAGATATCTAAATCACTAAAAGCAGAGATATCTGATCCCTAAATTGTCACTTGGCAGTTTCCAGATATTCATACTCGGGAGTGGTAACATGTTACTACTTTGTAAATATGTCCAAGAACCTTCCGTTAGAAGTAACTGCCCTCCAAACAGAGTTGGCAGAAAGAAGTATGTCTCAGCTTCCCAGATGCCAGTGTAGCTGTGTGAGTTATGGATATCACAGTCTAGTGACCAGACTCAAAAAAATGAGTAATTTTGGCTAACGGATTGGGCGACAAGATGTGACAATAGAAAATGTAAGAATGTCTGCACCGAGTTAGACCAGAAATCAGCATGTAGCCTTGCAAGTCCCTAGAAAGAATAAAAGCAAAAGTCAAGCATTGATGTATAAGTGCCCTAAATTATCTCCCAGCTCCTACGGAAAAGTGTCTCAGAGACTCTCTGAGCCTGAAGTGGTCTCTTGGTATTTAATTGCCTTTATGGACTTTTCCTCCACGGATTTGCTCTGAACGCTTGGAAGATTCTAGCATCCACCAGGTCAAATAACATTTTATGTTAAGATTTTGTGTTATTTTGAACTAAGTGTCCCTGTTATTTGTTTGGCATGTTTTCATTCTTGTATTAGGAAGGACAGTGGACATTTTTTCCTTATTCACCTTCTCAATACCATTTTTTATAAACCTCCTCCATTGTCCCTCTCAGTAGTCTCTAGTGAAAGCTGAAGAATCTTAATCTACCCAGTTCTTATAGGTAATTAATTCCATACATTTAATCCCCCTGCTGACCTCCTGTTCTATCTTGTTCGTTATTACTTTTCCCTTTATCAGAGAAACTCACACACATTCCCTTCTGTTGAGTCCCTTTAGTGAGGATGTAACTTTCACTGGAAGGATGATTCACACAATGTAATTTCTTTAAACAGCTGATCATGAATCACGAGAGTTTGTCAGAGGACATCTTTAGCTTATTTACCTGAGAAGGGGAAAGAACAAATGCTGCCCTCATGCCAAGTGGGGCTGGGGCTCCAGAAAAAGAAGGTAGGTCAGATAAGGAAAATAACTCTGAATTCATTGGTAAATGTACTCTTGACTTCAAGAAAGGTAGGATACTGGAGCCGTGCATTGGTCACCTGAACTATACACTTTGTTAGTGGATCATGTGTATCTAAAACATTCTCTTGAAACTAGCACATACAACACAGGAGCTGCAAGAGACCCGTGGTCTTGTGGAGCAACAGCTGGTGCAAGAAAAGTTCCTCTAGGACATCTCAAAAGGCACTTGATTGCTGCCTAAATGTTACCTAAACTGTAGACGCTAAAAGAGTCAATAGAGTCCAGGGAGCTCTTTGGTTGGTCACATCCAACCCTGCAGAGAAGTTCTTGGCAGTATTGGTGGATGAAACACTGAATATGAGCCCGCAATGTGTGCTCATAGCCCAGAAAACCAACTGCATCCTGGGCTGCATCAAAAGAAGTGTAGCCAGCAGGTCAAGGGAGGTGATTCTCCCCCTCTGTTCCATTCTTGCGAGATCCCACCTGGAATACTGTGTTCAGCTCTGTGGCCCCCAGCATAAAAGAGACATGGACCTGCTTAAGCAGGTGCACAGGAGGGGCACGAGGATGATCAAGGGGGCTGGAAAACCTTCTGCATGAAAGGCTGAGAGAGTTAAGGTTGTTTAGCCTAGAGAAGAGACGGCTCTGCGGAGGCTTATTGTGGACTTCAAGTACTTAAAGGGAATATGCAGGAAATAGGAGAAGGGACTCTTTATCAGGGAGTGTAGTGATAGGATGAGGCGTAATGGTTTTAAACTGAAAGAGGGGAGATTTAGATTAGATATTATGAAGAAATTCTTTCCTCTGAGGGTGGTGGAACAGGTTGCCCAGGGAAGCTGTGGCTGCTCCTCTGGGCAGGAGTTCGAGGCCAGGCTGGATGGGGCTTGGAGCAACCTGGGCTGGTGGGAGGTGTCCATGCCCATGGCAGGGGGGTTGGAACTCGATGATCTTTAAGGTCCAATCTAAACCATTTTGTAATTCTACTGTTCTATGGTTCTCTGCAGGTATATATTGTAGGGTCAGTTCAGCATATCCCTCGTCTTCACTGACTGTAATGACTAGATCTCTGTTGACTACAGTGGCAGCGTTCTACCTGGCTCACGTGTAGATACCTACATTCACCTGTCAATCTGCAAACTGACTCCTATTCTTTATCCCTGGGATGTTATACCTTGTTATGGGGCAGTCTGTGGAGGCTGATCAAGGTAAGTTATGGCTACCACCATTTGGATAAGTACGCCCTTCTTAGCTGGCCTGCAAGCTCTCCAGCAGAACGTGCCTTCCTGTCATGCCCAACTTCTGGTGGGTGATTTCTGCATCTGCAAAAGCCTGAGTCGGAGGCAGGTAAGCCTTACCTGTATGTACTGCAAACCAAGCTTAATGTGCGTGTGTACCCCTCGTTTTTCAGAGTAGTCAACTATAGCATCTTCTGCAGCAGAGCGCGTGTGAGGGAAGAGAGAGGAGTTGATGAGGGAAGGTGCAGTTCTCCACTAAACCTCATTGCAGTGCTGCTGGAGGCAGAGAAAGAAAGGCTGGATGCAGGAATCAAGGGGTTTGATTCAATTAAATTCCCTTTGAGGATAGCCAGGTCAGGAGCCTCCTGTCCGGTCAGCTGGGACTGAATTTACAGCACCTCAGCTTCTCGCTGATGGCTGCTCTGCCACCTTCCAGAGACCTGGGGGACACTTCTCTGTGGGCTAAGCTACTTTGTATTTACTGAAAGGTAAGAGTAGGTCCACAACAGGATACCTACTGCTCTTTAAGTCCACACTTTGAGTTACTCCCTTTTAACATAGTGATGCAGACATTTGCCTACACAGCAAGTGTGTCCCAGTTGATCCCAGCAGGTAGAGTATTCAGCATACTGCTTTCTCCCTGGCTGTGGACACAGTTCTATGAGTAGAAATGTCTTAAAACAGCACAGCTCATTTCCATAGCTGGAAAGGGAACAAACTACTGTCGTTGTCTGCATAAATAGCTGTTTTCTCCCACTCTCTACCTCCACCACATCTTGTCCTAGGGAACTAGGAGATGTCTCTTTCTGACTGTTAGAAATCTACCGGTTGATAGGAAGTGACTGAGGAATATGCAGACCAGAGGGTCCCATCTGGTGTGAGGTAATTCTCAACCTCACATCTCAGCTGCACAGCAGGAGAGCTTTCCTTTCCTCTGGGTCTCCTTTATCATCCCTGGCACAGCTTATCATCACATCAGAGGATCTGCAGGCCATTAGGGTCTGGCAGATGGGATCTCAGTGTGGGTTGGAGGCTGTGGCACTATCTGGGGGCAGAGGAGAACAAGCCAACCAGGTGAGTGTAAATATTTCAGGCTTGTCAAACCTGATAGTGAAAGAGGAATTATTCTCATTAAAGCTTAGATGTCTACTTTGTGGGTGTTGACAAGCTGGGCTAGTGTTCCCAGGGCGTCTAACATCAGTGGAGAGAAACAGGCACATTTAGGACACCATTCCTCCAAACTGTTTTCAATATCTCCTTGGGCTGAGAGGGATCGTGCCTTATATTCCAGTGACTGCACTGGAAGATCTGACCTTCATTTGAAGGGAGACATGGTTGGCCAGCTCAGATCTAGCAGTTTGGTCAACTAAATCATAGAATCATAGAATGGTTTAGGTTGGAAAAGACCTTGAAGATCATCAAGTTCCAAGCCCTCTGCCATAGGTAGGGACACCTAGACCAGGTTGTTCAAGGCCACGTCCAGCTTGGCCTTGAACACCTCCAGGGATGGGATCTCAACAACCTCTCTGGGCAACCTGTTCCAGTGCCTCACCACCCTCAAAGTGAAAAACTTCTTCCTGATGTTCAATCTGAACCTGCACTCTTCCAGTTTAAAGACATCTCACACGTGAGATGACAAAATGAAAGAAGAAAACAAGGACTTTCCAACAAAATACCATTAACCCAGTATCAGTGAACATTCTTGTAGCCAGCTTGCCAGTGTCTTGCCCCTATGTAGGATGACAGATGGATGGTTGTCTAAGTCAGTTAGCAGTAACTCACACTTTTCTCCGAGGAAGCCTTCTCCTGCCTCTGTCAGTCTCTAATGTTAGCCAAGATAATGACTATTAAGCTTTACACAAACTTGTAAACAATTAAGATCTATTTAATAGACTGCTCATGAGGATAACGATAAAGCATCATTTGCCTGAAACTGTCTTAATTGTTTTCTCCTAAAGAAAACTCTCTTCTTTGGAGAACGAAGTTCTTAGATAGACTCTCTTGACTACTTCAATAGGAAACCTGATACTAATATCAGCTGAGATTGTCTAAGGCAGTTCGACTGTGGCTGGATATGGGCCACAAGATGATTCTCTTGGCCCGTTGCCCTTCTCCTGGGAAAGATAGGGAGCAGATGTTGGAGCAGCACATAATAATCGAACAGCTGAGAACCTTCTTCCATGCTTAGCAACCCAAGACAACTTTTCATAGTGGGGCTTCTGTGTTTTGAGGTATTTTGAGAATTTTGACTGCCATAAATTCTGGAAGTTTTGAGGGGGCGCAGCTGAGGTTTTGTTTGTTTTGTTGTATTTTTTTTTCTTTTTTTTTGGGGGGGTGCAGAAGAGGTTCTTTAAGTTTGCAGAGCAAATATGGATGGTTTTTTGTGGGAAGAACAAACATTTTGCTGTGGAGGTTTCTTTGCCTGCATCTTACCTTTTAGGATGCAGAGAAATAAGGCTTGCTGAGATACATCTGATGGAAAAATAAGTGTCTGTGTCTGATTTAGTTAGTCTCGGCTCCCTTTATATTTCATGAAAATCTAGTTAGGTGTTTTATACTATGTAGACCTATAAAGCAGGTGCAATGACATCTTAACAGTGCCTCTCTCTCGTTAATGTCTATATAAAGTGCACAGGCTGATTAGCTCAGCTGTACAATGTAAACATCCACATCCTTTGTTGTTTTTTGTTTTTTGTTTTTTTGTTTTTTTTCCCCTCATATTTAGTGAGGTTACTGGAAGCTGTAAGACATAGCTAGAGAAAATGGCAGAACTGGAGGAAAACGTGCGAAGGAAAGCTTTGAAAAGTCGAGTTAATTCTTTGTACTGCTCCACAGTGGCGGAATAAAACCAGAGCTGAAGGCATTCCCAATGTGTCTGTGCGTGCTTTCATCGAGGGAAGGCATCTATGCAGCCGTGGGGATGTTACTGTGCCAAGGGACTGGGAGCAGGGCTGGTTGGTCCAGTGCTTCTGCTCTGGAGCTCTGTCCCGTCAGGCTCCTGCATCTGGACTGAGCGCCACAGGGACTACAACATAGAAGTAACTGGGTCAGGCATTTTCACACTAGACAAGTTGCTTTTGTGTCCAAATTGCCTTTTGTCTCCTTTGTTTAAGTTGGGAGCAGGGTAAAGGCAAGGAGGATTTGAAATGAATTTATGTGCTAAGGGAAATGGAAGATGAGAGATGCAGAAAATGAAGGGGAAATGGTAAAAGATAAACAGTGGAAAGGGCTTCCACAATGGCAAGAGCAACAGTATCAGTATCGCAGGTGTTGTGAAATTTCAGGGTGATTAGAATTAGATGAGCTGCCTCATCAGCAGGCAGCTGCTCTTCCAGCACAGGTCTCGGAGAATTTGGATATGGACGTGGGCATTCAGCATCTCAAGTTCTTGACATGGATCTGTGGGGCCAGCACGG
Organism: Vanellus vanellus; assembly: GCF_965231255.1. Taxonomy (NCBI): domain Eukaryota; kingdom Metazoa; phylum Chordata; class Aves; order Charadriiformes; family Charadriidae; genus Vanellus; species Vanellus vanellus. The sequence continues at coordinate 4,781,185 of NC_138906.1, read as the reverse complement.
TTGGCAGCAGCAAGAGCAGCGTGGTGCCAGGTGTCTCCATGGGATGCCCTGGCAGAGGGCTCCCCTAGGCCTGCTAGAGATGTTCAGACTCCTTTAGTGATCATTTTTCAGGTCTGGAGAGCTTTCTGGAGTGCTACTCACTGCAGAAGGAAGCAGTGACTGGATGCTTTCGTGCACTATCCTTGCAGGGGACATGTGCCACCTTGCTCTTTTCCAGGTACAAGTCAAAGGAACCAGCTGGACATCCCTTCCCTTCTCACCAACCACCTCAGCTCTCTCTGCAGCTCCACTCCACGGGTTTTCCAGCAACAGGTACCACTCCAGCCCTGCTGTAGCAGGGACCCTGTTGCTTTGTAGCTCTGAGGCAATGCAGGACAGTGCAGATGCTGCTGTTCCTGTGCAGTCACTTCCCTTCCTGGGTTGCATCTCTCTGCTGTGGGAGGGGAGGAAGTCCTTTCCACAAGCTCAGAGGGCTCATCCTGGAGACGGGCCACCTGCCCATCTGCAAAATGCTGCTTCTAGGTGAAATTCCTGCTCTGCTTCCCCCCAGCTCCCCTCCCTTCCAACTCCAGCTGCTTTATCGCTTTTCTTTGCAACCAACTCTTCTGCAGCCCAGGGAAAAAATTGTCTCCCTTAACCCTCCCTTCCACTCCCCCCTCTCCCGTCCAGGAGCGATGCCATCCTCCCCCCATCACTGTGTTTTGCTGACCTTGCCACACTAATTGAAAAAGAAATGAAATCTGTGGACAGCAGAAACGATGCTTAGGTGACAGGGAGAAGGAGGATTTGAGGGAGGTAGGAGGAGGAAAGAAAAAGGAGGAAAAAAAAAAAGTGCTTGATTTAAGAAACTTAATTTGAATAAACCCCTCCTCCCGCTCGTCCTCATTGGTTTCCTCCTCTTCCTCCATATTAATGAGACTATCCAAGGAAAAGCTATTGGTTCCATCTCTCTTTTCCTTTCCTCAGGCTCATGGGGGAGGAGGTGTTTGCATTTCTCCGCAGGACCAGCTCGCTTTGCAGAGCATTGTCTGGGTATGAGAATCACACACACACACACACAGAGAAATCCAGGGGCGAGCACGCCAGAGCCTTGACTCGCAGGCAGAGCATCTGATCCAGCCTGAATACCCTTCTCCTCCCCCGCCCCACCCCCTACTTCCCCAGCACGAATAACCCCACTTAAAAAAACAAAAAAGAAAAAAAGAAAAAAAAAGTTTGCAAATTTCCTGCTTCCCTCCTTTTTTTTTTTGTTTTGTTTGGGTTTTAGTTTTTTAATTAGTATTATTTATTATTATTTATTTGGCGATGGCAAATTCCTTCACGGCCAGGAGCTGGCCCATCCCCTGAGCAAAGGCAGCCTGGACATGACCGGCAGGGGAGGGAGGAGGAATTTGGATTCCCTTCGGAGGCGCCGACCCCTCCTCCGCCCGGTACGAACCAGGCGGGGGGAGCCCGGCTCCGGCCGCTCACTCCAGCCGGGGCTGACCAGGTCCTACCGGGGAACCCCTCCGTGTGTCCCCCCTCCGCCGCTGCCTCCGACCCCACCGCCACCCGCCCCGCCGCGGCGGGGATGCAGCATCTCCAGCACCGGGACGGATCCCTGCTGCAATGGTAAGTCCTTTTCTCCGGCTTCTCCCCCAACTCCCACACCCCACGACCCCCCAACTGGCGGTGGCATCGCTCCGGTCCCCCCATCCCCCATCCTGGGCTGGGGCTGGGGGGCAGCGGCAGCCGCGCCGACCCCGGGGATGCCAAAGCGCCGCGATTGCAGCCGGTGAGGGAAAAAGGAACCGCCGGGTTGTCTTCGAGTGACATTGATTCACCGGCTCTTCCCCAGGTCCTGGGAATACTTTTTTTTTTTTTTTTTTTTTTTGGGGGGGGGGTGAGGTGGGGGGGAGGGTTTGCATGCATGCAGGCTTTCTGCCTTTCAGCCAGAACCGCAGGTTCTGAGGATGCGTCCGTGAGATAGATTTTGATTCTTTTGGAACAAATAAATCTCCCCCGGCAAGCAGGGACAGGTTAACGCGCTCGGAATGGGAATCACGTCTGTTTTTAACACAATATGGCCGGTAAATAAAACCTGATTGCTAACAGCCCCGGTGCTGCTGTTGGCATTTTCGAGCTCCCTTTGCGGTTCTGCATCTTCACCTGCCGCAGAAACTCTGATTCACCCTTCAAGCGGTACACCAGCACTTCTCTATTTTTACTGTGGGGCAGTAGTAAAAATTGCCGTTAATGTGCCTTTGACCTCTGCTTCCATGCCTCTGTGCCCTTTCCCTTATCACTGTTTGAACAGCTGGTTCTAATAATACCATCTTTATGCAAAGCACATCTTAAGTCAGAGGGATAGCGTCCAGGACAGACTCTTTACCGTGAATTTAACATGTGAACAGTTCGGGTATGTATTGGAATCTGAAGAGTTTACAGCCAGGGAGAGAAAGATAATGCAGCATCCTGTTTAGGACTGGAAAATACATGAAAAAATGAAAGAGAGAGATTTGTTTAGTGACATGCCGGTGGTTATGGCTAGACGATCATCCCACTTACATAGAAGCAGGTCTGGAAGTACTCCCTGGAAGTCAGCGGCTTTCCTCTGCATCTAATTGGCTGGTAAACAGAATCTGGCCTTTAGCTTGAAGAATATATTGGAGTAGCACTGGAGGTAATTATAATAATAATGAAAAAATATTAGCCAAAGTGAATAAGGCAGCAAAGTGACCTGATTCCTTCCGAGGATGTTATGGATTACCATCCGTCTGGTGTATGTTAATTACAGTGTAGGTGTTGGACTGCTATGGCAATATGCAACACACCTGAAGTAGCTTTTTGGGTGGGTTTTGTTTGTTTGTTGTTTGTGTTTTGTTTTTGTTTTTTTTTTTTTTTTAAATCTGTCGGGGTCAACAAACAAAAAATGCATTTTCATTTGATGTTATTTGGGTACACAGCCATCTCCCTTCCCTGTTCAGCCTATGCAACACCGGTCGGGTACAGTGAGGAGACCTTTCCATGGATAGCACGTGCTGATTGAGGGGAAGGTATGATTATTTAAGGTTGCTGACAGTGACAGCATGAAGGCAAATTCCTTAAGGTGCTGTTGGTACAGCTACAGAGACAGAACGCGTTATACAAGCGTCTGTACTTGGCTAATGCAAAACACACCGGAGCTGTCTTGAAAGTTGTCCTATAGGATGGGTAAGGCAACACCGCTCCAATTCGATGGATAATCAAGGAGTGCTATTCAGTTGGATTAAGGTTGGTGTCTCTGCTTGAGTCTCGGTTACAGTTCTGCGTTACGGTCTTTTCCCTTTTCCCCCCTGTTTCTGTGTGCTGAGGGCAGTGGTTGCTGCTTTGTTGCTCACTCAGGACAGCTACGACTGATCTGTTACTGTACCAGCAATCTATCTCGGACATCGCGGAGCGGAAGGTTTCTGTTTTGTTTTCTCCAACCGAAGGCGTGCGTGCCGTGACTGGAGGGATAACCATTGGCACTGAACAGACTCCCAAGGTCATGGGGGGCTTTTTGTGTGATAAATACACGTATCTTTCTTTACACGGGGAACTAGCTTTGTGATCACTCCTTGGCTTTAGCCTTCCAGCATTCGTTGGGGTCCGTGCGAGAAAACAGGAGGGCTCCTTCCTCCCTGTAGATTTAAGATGTCTGCTGTTTGCATGGTGGTGCCACAGCCGCAGGTAGCTCTCGAGATCTGCTGTTGTCGGTGCTTACGCGAAGCTCATAAACACGAAGGCAGGAGCTTTGTTGTGGGATGCTACCAGGGAGAGAAAAACAGAGATTTCTGAGATCATGGGCTGCACTGCTGATCACGTTCAGACCTTTGTTCATCTCATCTCTCTTCGTTTGGCTGACTGAGCCGGCACCCTGGAGATATTTTTTTCTGGGGTTGAGTTCCATATGTGCCTACGCCTTTGATAAGTTGAGGCCCATGTCCCCAAGCTGATTCATTTCAATGTAGCAGATTTTGTTTTCCTTTCCTTCCGAGCACACTTAGTACAAACAGTCTAATTCCTAAATTAGCTCAGATTATCTTTTAATGAAACCAGAGTATTTGAGTTAAGAAGCACTGAGAAAAAGTAAACTCAGGACAGGATCGTGCTGTAACTCATATCTGGCGGAAAGACCTGCAGAAATATCAGCTCTTACAGCTAGTCCTGATTTGACAGACGAGTTATTTATTTGCCACAGTTCTCAGGAGAGGTAAACTGATATAAATATAGAAGTCAGTGGAGATACTGAATTTTATTTCACCCTGCTACTTGGCCAGAGAGTGCAACCTCAACCTTTAAGTCAGCAAAGTGTATTTTTGTGTTGGCTTATGTTCCTTTGTTTCCATTCCCTGTTCTCCTTTCACATCCAGCCATCCCGTATCACCTGTGAAGACAGCAGGGGCGGGATTCGGTACACACTGCAGTCAACAGGATTTTGGAGTGAGTTTTCCTCACCAGTGCAGAAGTGGAACAACTCTACTGAAAGGGATGTAAATGCACCAGTGAGGAACTCCTGCCTTTTTCCTACGCACAACTTTAAAGTCATCTTTGCTGATAACGTATTGTCAGGGATAGCCGTAACACCGCTCTGTTTCAGACTACTCCTGCTACCCGATAACATACAGCATCTCTTGATGAGAAGATACTTCTGCCGTTCCCTCGGTGCTGGACTTGTTCTGCTCTTAAGAAATGCTTTGCATACAGAAAGGTATTTGGTAGTTTTCCACAAGGCTAACAAGCACTAGAATTCATGTGGCAGTGGTGGCTGTTGAAACGCTGTTTGGATTGTAATTGAGCGGGCACAAACATATGCGAAGAAAGGCAGACTTTTCTGCAGAGCGCTTCCCGGCAGATTGTCCAGTCCTCAACCCATTGCTTCGCCTGTGTGTTATTCTCTGACAACCTTTTGCTCTCTCAATTTATTGATCTGACTTCTCAGGCTTGAACTTTTATCTCCACCAGACAAACTAGGAACTCGTGTAAAACAAGCCAGATTGTTCGAGTCTTGTTTATGTAATTCACTGCAGCTCATTGATTGCATCCCCGTGCAAGCTGATGGGCTGATCGGTAGAGCAGTAATATTACTGTAGAGTAATAATTTCAGGGTAGAACTTCTTAAGAGGCGCTCAATCATCCCACCTCCTGAAGAAAAAGTAGAAGCATTGTCGCACAGAGCGTTTCAAGCTAACGTGGCTGTTGTGCTGAGGAATATTCCCTTGGAAAGGTTCCTGCAGAAATACACAGACGCGGTTGCAGGGACTCTTGTTTGCTACCCTCATTCTACAACACTGTTGAATCCAAATTCTTCTGAGATAATCGTCCCATGAAATGAGCTGGTTTGCATTTGACATTGGAGTTTATCTGCCCTGGAGACATCCTGACAGTCTCATTCCTGCTCATTCGGGTGCCACACTTTACTTTTGGATGGCTTAAGGTAGGACTATGTTCTGAAACTGCTCCGTTCCATTTAATTGACAGACTCTTTTAAAAAAGAGTTTTAAAAGGTGTGAAAACCTCTCTGCTTAATACCACTGGTTAAACACCCCCGCTTCCCCAACAAATTAACTCAATAATTCTAGTTTTTGTTAGTGTAACTCATAATTCACTCTAACACTGACAGAAAAAGGCATCAATATTTATATGGTCTTTTTTTTTTTTTTTTAATAATAGTCACAGCAATAGCAACAATAATAATTTCTTTTACAACATGTTGGGAATATTGAAGTCTAAGAGCTCCTTACTGAACATACAACATTAAACTTCTGCCACATATGTTTTCAAGTTTCTCTGTCCAGTGTTGAGGCATTTCACAAAAAGCCTCAATCACAGCGGCTTTCGCAATCCATTAGAGATGATTGGGTCACGATTGCTCAGGAGCTGCAAATGGAAAGATAATTATAGTCTGTTATCTATGATTTGTTGGGCCTGCTAAGCAGAGCTGAGGGTTAGGGCAGGGAAAGTCCTTTTAATATGCATGGTGGGTTAATAGTCTAGATTTTTAATTTTTATTCTTTAGTTCCTCAGAATGAGGCAAATTTTGCTACTTTCTTTTCCTGCAAGGGATGGAATATTGTTCCATCTGATTGGGTTGGGATTCTTCATAGAATCATAGAATCATAGAATGGTTTAGGTTGGAAAGGACCTTGAAGATCATGGAGTTCCAACCCCCCTGCCATGGGCAGGGACACCTCCCACTAGACCAGGTTGCCCAAGGCCACGTCCAGTCTGGCCTTGAACACCTCCAGGGATGGGGCCTCAACAACCTCTCTGGGCAACCTGTTCCAGTGCCTCACCACCCTCACAGTGAAAAACTTCTTCCTAATGTTCAATCTGAACCTGCCCTCTTCCAGTTTAAAGCCATTCCCCCTTGTCCTATTGCTACATGCCCTAAGGAAAATTTTTCTTAAGGAAAAATGCCTTATTCAAGGGAAATGTGGCAAAATCAAGTTCTTTTGCAGGGAGTAGATGTATCATTAGGTCCACCTCTGAGGTACGGAGGAGGTATAAACCTCACAGAATGGAAGGGGTTGGCAGGGACCTCTGGAGCTCATCTAGTCCACCCCCCCTGCCAGAGCAGGGTCACCTACAGCAGTTGCACAGGATGGCACCCAGGCAGGTTTTGAATGTCTCCAGAGTGGGAGACTCCCCCACCTCTCTGGGCAGCCTGTGCCAGTGCTCTCCCGCCCTCACAGGAAAGAAGTTTCCTCATTCTTAAGGTGGAGACTTGGCCCCAAAGGATCCCTCAGCAAAATTATCATACATTTCATGTGGAGGAAGGCTTTCGCACTCAGGAGAAGTGTTTGGCAGCCTGGGTGACATTCATCTACTCTCACTTCAGCTTCTGAAAACTACACAATCGCATCCAAGCTAATCACCCCAAATCACTACGTTATGGGGGCAGGGTGGTTCATCTCATCCTGAAATGGGTCAGATAAATTACCTTACAGAGGTTCTTGCAGCAGCTGGCTCAGAGATACAAATCCAAAATCAGTGAGATTAATCCTTCCATGGTATCTCAGAGATACCCCTGTGAAGTGCAATTCCTCTCTTACTCCCATCTTTGCTCAGGGGGAAGACAGGTAATATTTTGCTAGCTCATAGCAATAGCAAATTGTGATAGACATTAAGTTTTCTGAAGAGCTCAAGTCTTCTGTGGTGGCCACCACATCTTCCTCACCCACATCTTCCCTTTATTCAACCAATGGCAGACTCAGCCTGTTCCTTGCAGGGAGGATTCATGACACAGGTCCCCGGCAATATCTTATCTGTCTTTTTATTTATTTATTTTTTTTATTTATTCATTGTTAATTTAAAATCTCAGAGGTTTCCTCAGTGTATCAACACCTTCTGTCTTCGAGCATGTCCAATTACTAAGAGGGATTTGCCAAGTGAAGCTTGTATGTAATTTTGTGAACAGGTGGGGATACATCAACACAGGGACACATCTAGGATGGCTATGTGATTTTCTGGGGGCAGATGCAAGCTTGCTCTGCCTGTTCTCTGAGCCAGCCAGAAGCTGTGCAACGCTCCAAGCCTCATCTAAAATGCCCTACTTGTGAATAGCTACACCGTAAGTTGCAAGAAGATGGAGATGAATGCTGACCAGACCTCATTAGCTTAAGGTTGGCACCTTGTGAAATACATTTTGACCAGCTTGGAGCACTTGACACGCTTAGAATTAGGTGACCTAAAAGTCAGCTTTTTGCCATAAATCAATAGCTCAATGCTTTGTTATTATAACGTATCCACCCGCTGTCCGAAGCTAAAAAAATCCCCCAGTCAGTTGATAAATGGATTTAACTAAGTCCTTCCTCCTTAACTATGTCTTTTAAAAATATTTACCATAATCCAAATAATTAAAAAAAAAAATAAAATACCTTAACTTCTCAGAACACATTGGTATGTAGACTGGAATTAATGTTGTAGTACTAAGAGATACAGTTCTCCACAGTAGAAAGAAATTACATTTATTTAGAAAGGGAGTTTAAAATAGCTAAACTATCCTTAGCTATGAATTCCTTTTCCTGGAATGGTAAGACTTCATTAAGTCATAATGTTTCTGTTTCTACTGTTACTGTCACATTTTTGAAGTAAGTTTATAGAAGTTTGTTTAATTCTAGCAAAAATATAAAACGGCACATTCATCGTCATAAGTAAAAAGCATTTCTTTTTAAAAAAGCAGTTTTGGTAATACTGATATTTTTATATGTGTCTGAATTCTTAAATTGATGTAACTAGTACCAAAAGCCAAATATGAGCTGGGGCTTAGTACTTATCTAAGATGTTGGACACACAAGACTTTCTCTCTTAGCCTTGGCCTAGAAACAAATTACATAAAGAAGCATGCACATACGCATTATATAAAGGACCAAGTTAAAGTTAGTAAAGTTACTCATTTCCTGTGTTTGAGAGAGCTCTGGGTCTTTGGATTCCTTCCAGGATTTTTGTGCTCTAACTTAAGATGCAGAGGAGATGAGAGAGCATCAGAAATACCGCAGATGCTTAAGCTCTTCATGACTAAGGCTGTGAATGTGTCACAGCTGTCACTGGAGCCTTGGATGCCACAATCCACACTCATTCATTCCAGTTTTGTGAAGTTTGACAGCTTGGATGATGTTTTTGTGCTAGTGAATGGGTTAGTTAGCCGAGATGATTATGTACAGTGGGCAAACAGCTGGAACAAACTTCATTAGGGAATGGTACGCGGTGACTACAGAGGAGAGAGCAGCATGAAAAGCCATTATTAGCCACGTTGAAGTTGCTTCTCTGCAGCATATTCAAGTCTCTGGACACTGCTCTATATTCTCTAGCTTTTTGTTCTCTTGCTCTTTGCACCACGGCTAGATGCAGTACTGGTGGTCATGGAAAAGAGCATTCAGAGACTACCAAAGTCTGAATGTTATTCAGAAGAGGAGAAGAAATGAATGTCACAGCCTTTTTGGTTCCCCCAGCAAGTGTATCCCTGACAGATTTTCACCTCTGGTATTCAACTCATTCCCTTTCCTCTGTATGGAAGACTTGCACATCTTTTTTGCTTAGATAGTATCTATCATGCTGACCAGAAATGGGATTCAGCTCGCAGATTAAGACACCTAAAGATAGGTGTGTACTTTGAGTTGTCTACCCGTCTCTAAGTACATAAGCTCCTGTTCCAGTCGAAGGAGATTTAGGACATGGTTCAGTTACCTAAACATAGGTGTGAAGTGCCATCTGAGATCCTGTGGGGTATCTAACATGCACTAGGGATCTGTAGGTATGATGCTTATCTACACCACATCTTTTACCCTCTGTATGAGGGCAGGTAAAATACCCTGGGGTATTGCTGACACCAAACACCAGCGTTTAGGCTACTGATTCTGGCCCCAGGCAACTGCCCAGCCAATGTAGGGTATAGGTATCTACTATATAGGTATCTACTATAGAGTGAGCTCTGTAACTGTTCAACCTGAAAAGTCTTCAATAAATGCCACTGAGATGGTTTAATCTGCAGTCTGGATCCTGTCCTGGGTTTCCGATCCCTCTGATGGTTTAGAATGAGACTCGTCAAATCTTGGCCTCAGTGCTCTGACCACACACACAAAGAGCTCAGTTGATTTTCATATACTCTCACGTAGGGCTTGGTGTTGCTCTCTTGGGATATGACAGTTAAGATTCTGGGCCAGAAAAGAATTACTTCATTGCAGGTGTACCTACTCAGCTCCACAGCATTCCTGGAACAATTTTCCCTGAGACAGCCAATAATAATCCAAATAATGAACTGCATTCACCTTTCTCCAGATTCAACTACCACAGGCAGCTCCTACTCGTCCTGTGACATCCAGAAGGTGTTTTTCTCCATATATAATTTATGGATGAAGTATTCCCAGCCTGCACTTCATCTTTTAGTAGGTTGCCTTGTACAGCTCGCTACTCCATGCTGGCTCTGTCCTGTTACCGCCCTTCACCTGTGCATCACCACTGTCCTAATCTCACGAAGAGGAAAACGTCAATCCATGATAGATGTACTGGGGTCAAACCTATGGTCTTGCGTTACTTTTATTATGACAGTCTGACCGAATATTCTCACTTTATCCTGACACTTCTGGCTGTCCAAGACACAGCTCTCTTGCTGCCCAGCTTTCTCTCCCCTGTTACTTCTAGGGGCTTTGAATATTTGTGATTCACCAGCTTCAGTCTGGAGTTTTTCATCATGACTTCTTTTTCCAGTTTCCTTGAAATGTAAGTTCCCTGAAGTTTCGGCATCTTTGATGCAAAAAGACCTTGCTGTCCAAGTTCCCAGTCTCCTTAGTGCTCTTGACTTTGCTGCCTGGTTGTCTCAGTTCCTCCAAACTCTCCTGTCTGAAATGAAGAATGACCGGTACACGCCTACTTTGGTGATGGTTTGTATTGCTTTGCTTTGCTTTCTTTTTTTCTGGCAGGTTCTCTGTCTCCAGAAGACATGGGGCTGGGTCCAAAATGATTAAAGCAAAACGTGACCTATTTAAAGCAAAACACTTCAAAGCACCAGGCTTTAATATTACTCTGACAGACCCAGCTTCTTCAAGCTCTTCGGGGGAGCTTTGTGTGCATCTGTTTGGAAAACCTCTGATATAACTCTCCCTGAAAGAAAAAGGTTTTTTAACTTTTCATGATCCATTTTATCTGTAGCTTCCTGATCTGGCAAAATAAGCCTCAGATCTTCCTAGCAGAAACAATAAAGGGTCCTCCAAACTAAGAGCCTCCCTTTTGATTTTCTTGTCTTGATTTTTATTTTTTTTTCTCCTGATAGATCATTAAATTGACCTCTTGCCTTCCTTCCTACTGTCCCTAATGAATGAGAGCAACAAGGGCATCATTTAGCTACTCTACTATTCCCAAAGAGCTTCTGAGACAAACCTCAATAAGTAGAATATGTATATTTTGAAGCAGTTCCATATACACCACCGCTGCATTATGCAGCACAAAGGATGTGACCCATAGTCAAATCTATTCACAGCCACAAAAAGTTTAGTGTGTGAACTGTCATTAAAAAATATGGGTATGAAAGCAAGAATGTGATAGCTCAACCACACAACTTAGGTTAGATAATTTGTAACACGTGGCTATTTTCTTAAAAGGTGATTAGGAAGCTCGCCTGAACAGCCACATGTCATTAATTTCTTTGCTGACTGGAGAAACTCTCACCTGATATTCAGCTTAATGAACTGATAGACTATTCCATACTGCATGTCATATACTGAAATGTCAAAATCTAAAAATTCTTTCATTTAAATCAAAGTTGGTCTGAATTTTCACACAATCATACATAATTTTGCATAATTTCCCTTTTGCTTCTCTTATAAGCACTTGCTCTAAACATACAACATTTTTGGGTTTGCAGCTTTCTGGGTGGGACTAAATGGCTGTTTATTATGTGTTGCCTTTATAGGCAGTGTAGTCCAGATTTCAGTTTTTTTGATGCCAAAGTAGGTTTCTAAAATAATTAATGTGAGTTGGGCATCCCTTTTAACTCCATTAACTACGTGGGGATACTGGGCTGTGAGCACTATGGAAGAGCCAGGTAAGCCAGACAAGATGATCTAAAAAAGTCAAATGAGATCTACCTATTTCATCTAAATTGTCCAGACTGAAAAGAATATGCAGGCATGTCTGACTGCACGTCCAAGCTAATCCGTATCACTCTCTTTAGCAGCATGTTCAAACTTGCATTTTTTAAGTCAGCTTTGAGAGCTTTAACCCAAAATGTTACAGTTTGTGATTCATGGGCTGGTTCCAACCTGCAAAATTTTTCTACGCTTTCCTCTGTGTCCTTGCCGTTTCCAAAATGCGTCACCCCAGCGTGCCACTACTTCTGTGTGACTCTGAAAAATCTCCTGTTGTAGTGCCTCAGTATTTACATTTAGCCTGCAACAGGTAAAAGATCAGACCAGAGATCATAACATGTACTACAGAAAACAATGTGCATTTGAATCAGGAATGATAAAGATAGATGACAGACTTGAAGATGGCTGAGCCTATCTTGCTGTTTCACATCTCTGCAGCTGCCCTCAACACATAAAAAATTCCATCTTTCCTTAAAATGCATCTCAAGATTTAGCTTCCTTGGCCGGTGGAGCAACTTAGATCAGAATGTTGTCCCATCATTCCTCTGCCCTGACTTCCAGCACTTCTAAACATTACGTTAACCTTTGTGGCAAATTTTTCTCCTCTAAGATTAAGAAGGCTAAGAAAAGCGACTGATGCAAGGCAACGTGAAGAAAGAAAAAAAAAATTAACATGCTCTAATTTGAGTCGGTAGTAGTGGCATCATCTCAAGCTGACCTTAGCCTTCAGCAAAGAGCTAGTCTCCAAGAAGAGTTAGTCTCTTAGAAAGACTCCTCCATACTCAGCGAAATGACCATACTGATTTTCCAGCCCATTCAGTAATCAATCAAATGAGCAAAAAAGTAAACAAATGCACATTCCTCCAAGTACTTCCCGCTCCCCTGTGGGAGCCGTGGGCCGTGGGCCATGCTTGTTCAGTGCCCTTTTTGCATTGTGTCCTATTTGTTCAATTGGGATTCAGCCTCTTCTTGCCAATGCCATGACTTCAGCCAACGTTAAGATGAGATCCATGGCTGGTGGCTCTGTATTTTCATGCCCGGCATTACAAAATGTTCTATATGACTCCACATCTTATTCTTTATCGTCTATATCAGCAGACTGTTGTCTTTTGTGACCGATAAGTAATAATACAAAGCAGGTGAAGTACGCCGTGACTTATACTTTGCTCCACCTGTTGTTTTGAGGTTTCCCCTCTTAGCTTCCTGTGAGCAGCTTTGGAAGAGCTCCTACGTAATGTTTCGCAATGAGCTAAGGAACGAACCACTGTTATTAATGTCAGCAATGTTGACATATTTGTCAGATAGATTCTTCCTACTTGTTGCAACTTGGCCTCACTACAATACCATTGAATCAACAAGGGATGACCCGGATTTCTTAATATGTGTCTCGGCAAATATTCTACCTATGTTCTCTGAATTCTTTTAAAATAAATCATTTAAATTAATCACTCTCTATATTGAAACTTGTTTGTTCATCTTGGGATTTCTTCAACACTTTGCTCCAATAGCAACGGGGCTCTGTTGCAAAAACACAACACCCTGCATGAGACACCTGGAGAACGTACAGTTTAAACAGATTTCCACAATATAACTGTATCTGAGATACACCTAAGGAGAGTAAGAATATAAGATTCAATTCTTTTTTTCCCAAAGCAGTAATTTCAAATAAAACAGAAGACTTGTGCCCCCAAATGGCCTTTTTTCTCCATTGTCCATTAAGGGAGTCTGGGATGACTTAGTTATCTATAAATATCCACAAAGTATATGTCTGAAGTTACTGGAGGGAAATCCACTTTGATTTGCATAAAGTTATGTAGAAAATTTGAAGAAAAGTCGACAAATGAGTACAATTTCTCTGAGGTTTCATATACTGTTGCTATCACAACACTCTTCTAACTCTCCTCATGAATTTACAAAACAAAGACCTTCCATGTCAAGCGTGGGACACTAAGGTCAATAGATTTAAAGTAAAAAAGAATATAAAAATATTTCCTTCATAGGTTTACAGAATTTAAAAGTGAATACTTACTCTTCTTCTCCCAAAGGATTTCTTAAAAGTATCACTGTCATTATCCTAAATTGGTAGTTAATGAGGAATGATCTGAGGAAAACTCACAACCTCAGAGAGCTTGTGTGCTCAGAGGAGCACAGGTTCATCATCAAACATTTAACAATTGCTTAGCTTTTGCAATGCACCTTTTTATTTTTATGATATGTAATGACAGAAAATTCTGTTGTCTTTTTGAGATAAAATAAATCTTCCTTGATGTGGAAGAAACTGTTTTCAGTAAGATCTGTTCGGCAACGGTGCATTCGCTTGACTCAGCACTGGCATGAATACCAATTAGGCTGGAAATGGTTAGGAAAACAGATATTCTTTTACACTGCTTTAATAGGAGAAAAACAGGAAGAATTTGCAGTAACCCAGGAGAATGTGATTTCCAAATAAGTTGCTCTCTACACAACATTTAATAAATAAGATATCTAACAAATAAAGGCCAACACCACAATTACAAACACTGCTGAGGGAAAATCATGGCCCGGAGACTGTTTCCACAGGCAGTTTGATGAGGCCATTTTCATTTGCGGTAAAGCAGTTTAGCAGAGTGGGTCAAAGTGATGACTTGCTACTTGCCCTCAAGGCCAAGGAAGGGTCCCAGACCTGACGTATTTAGCAATGTAGTTGTAACGTTAATGTCCATTTCTTTTCCTCGCCCCTGCTATGAAACCACCATTGGTGGTTGTCGGGTGCTCAGTTCGCTTCCTTATGCTCCTTCGTATTCACAAACAAGCTGACGAAACACTTCTGATACAAAGGTGGGTGATGAATTTACCGTCAAAGCAAACCCTCCCGGCTGGCTGGCTGGACAGATTTTTACCTTGATAGAGGATTGCTCAGTGGTTATTGAATTGTTGCCATTGACAGATGGATTCACTGTGGTCCAGCTGTTTACTTGCACAGAACAGCTTTGCTTTTAGACCTTTTAAGCATTTTTTTTTTGTCTACAGGCCACACAAAGGAGAGTTACAGAGAGCCAGATTACACTTTTACACAAGGGGAAGGGAAATAGAAGACTAGAGACTGTAAGCAGCTAGGGACACAGCAGAAGTAAACTTGTCTTTGGGGAGATGTTCTGGTTCTCAGATAAAGATCATAGAATCATAGAATGATTTAGGTGGGAAAGGACCTTGAAGATCATCAAGTTCCAACCCCCCTGCCATAGGCAGGGACACCTCCCACCAGACCAGGTTGCCCAAGGCCACGTCCAGCCTGGCCTTGAACACCTCCAGGGATGGGATCTCAACAACCTCTCTGGGCAACCTGTTCCAGTGCCTCACCACCCTCACAGTGAAAAAATTCTTCCTAATGTTCAATCTGAACCTGCCCTCTTCCGGTTTAAAGCCATTCCCCCTCGTCCTATCGCTACATGCCCAAGTAAAAAGTCCTTCCCCAGCTCTCCTGTAGGCCCTTTGACACTGCCAAGGAACCTTAGAAAGTAAGATCTGACATGGACACCTGTCAGTGGTAACGAGAAAGCATTTGTAAAGCTCAGATGCTCTGAAATGAATTTATGTTAGTGGAGTCTTTCCACGTGTTCCACTTGGCCTGTTGTCTCTAAGTCTCGCCTGAGTCCTCCATGATTAAAACAAATAATCCTGTTCCCTAGTTGCTGCCTGTTATAAGTGATGTCTCTTTTCAATGAATTTAGCCATGATTTGCTTCTTAGACTATAGCAGAAGTGGTGACAAAGGGTATATTCATGCATGCTCCTGTTTGAATGTATTTCAGCGGAATATGCCATTCTTTGGGATAAAAGGTACTCTACAACAGTGGAACACATTGGCTGTGCTGATGCTGAGAAATTAAAGACCACCAGTGAATATCCTGGACCTCTGGAATTCGCTTACTAAACTGTTATTAAATTATTACTAAATTAATGCAAATTATTTGCATGGCACGTTGAATGGGTTTGCAGACAGGTCAACTGTAATTCTTATTTACAACGCTTGGTCACAGTTCAGAGATTATCAAAGTTCATCATTCCCTCTTGGCAGTTTGCAGAAGGCCACTGTATTTGAAGCGCTAAAGCGGTTGAACAACATATACGTGCCCTGTTTGCCCCGATGCAAAAAAAGCATACATCTGAACTCTTGTAGGGGAGGTGGGGGAAGGGAAGGGGAGGTGAAGTATGGGTGAAAACACCATCACAAGAGAACAGACAAAAATTTCTGTCCTGTGCCTCCCACATTCCCTAGCTCCTGTTCTATTCTAGGTCTCCTGGCAGTGCTGTTAGGGGAGTATCCTAAGGCAAAATCCCTTAGCTTAGTCTTGGCACTATGCTTTGATGTCTCCTGTTGTGGCAAGTCTGGACTATGGCTTTTCCGGAGCATCAGAGTTCAATCTCCGCATGAAATAAGGATTCAGCTGAGATAGAGCAGGAGAGAGCTCCTTTGGTGGGCAGACCTGATTTTCCAGAGTTGGGAAGTGTGTTGGAAGAGAGTGTTGGCTGCACATCAAAGAGTCTGTATACTCAACTTGCAGATTCCTAGGAAGTCGTTTCCTTAGTGACAATAACAAGAAGAACAATTTTAGAGTATTTTCTTCATGTCTGTTTTTAGTGTTTCAGATACGTTCAGAAGTCAAAAAGTACAACTGGCACTTCCCTGCAGAAAGCGAGGTTTTTGGTTGTTTTTCTTTTCTCTTCTCTTTTGTAGCTCCCACCGACACATAGGAATTCTTGCTTATAACAGGGATCTGTCCGTCTTAGTCCATTGGCATTTTTAAATCCACAGACACCGTGGCAGCTGAAAGAACAGATCTTGCAACATTCTTAGTGCGTCTTGTAAACGGTAGCAAGTTGGGAAGTTATCTCTGCAATGTGAGTGCTGTGGGCCATGTAGGGTAGACACACCTTAAAGCCCACCCAGCTCCAGTGAGAAGGTACTCACCAACTCTCAAACCCAGGCTTGTAACAGGAAGGAGTAGGAAAACGAAACAGAGAAAACAGCAGTAAATTGTGTTTGAGAAACAAATCTTGACATAAGCCAGCAACCTCCGTATTTAACACGAATTATGCAATCTGATTTGGGGAAAAAAAGGAATTAGTTGCAGAATGGGACTTCTCTAGCAACAAGACTGGTGTTTTGGTTTAGGGTTTGCTGAAGAAACCCTGTAGGATGAACACCCACTCTGCCTCCTGACAATTTAAGACCCTGAGTACAATCAGCGGGGTTTAGCTTTTCTTTTTCCAAGAAAACAAGACTGACTGAAACCAGCACAAAAACGTACAGATTGGAAGCAGGGAGAAGTTTTAGAGGTCACCAGGTGCTAGTGAAACAGAGGTATAACAAGGAAAAAAGTGAAAGGACTTATGAGCTATGGCAGAAGGAAGTCCTAAGAAGTGAAAGCATAAAGATGTAGAGAAAACTCTATTATCATGCCTGAATTAAGAGTGCAGTTAGTATAGGCTTCCCGGCTTCCTCTTTAACTAAAGAGAACTAGACATCTGCCAAGAGTGACCAAAGTCAAAATATGATTCATGCAATGGTGGTGTCTGGCTCTTTTTATTAGCAGTAGAAAAAGCTTGAAATATCTCTGCTTGTAATTTAAATTTTAATAATTAACTGGGGAGAACTCAAGCCCTGGTGACCAGAAGTGGTGTCATCAGTTCACTAACACCATATGATACTTTCTTTGTTCAGGACATCATATAATTATAAATAAAATACAATGTCACGAGGAACTTTATTTTTCCTTCCACAGGCAGGGAAGTGGGGCTTAAAACATTGTGTGTATGTGCATTTCCAAATGTGTTTCTAATTTCTGTTCAATTCTGACACAGTAAATCATGATTAAATTATGAAGTGTTATAAAGTAAATTATATGCTGTTGTCTAAAATAGCAGAATGGATTTAAGATAGTAATTAAAAATATACATCCACATAAAGTCTTTCTTAAATACCTTCCCCAGTTATCAAAAAGAATTTCCAAACTATGTGTCCCGAATCAGTTATAACCAACATTTTTTGGGGGGGAAAAAAAAATATCTAAAAGTGTAAATGACAAACCGAAATAGTACTTATGATTAAAATATAGATTGCCCATTTGCTATTTTAACAGTTTGATTTGAACCATTAATTTAAATGGAAATCCCTGATAACTGAGCAGCAAGGTTAATTAAACTCAAAGTCCCGCTTTGGACTCAGTCAACTGATATCTACATTTCCCTCCCCTGCCGATTTGGAGCCAAATTTCAGTCTTTCTAGTGAACTTTTCCTTGTCCTTATGCAACTACTTTTTTTCAATAACTCACCACTGTTCAGTGGTTCCAGCCTAGACTTGAATCTTTATCCTTTCATCAAAACGCTGATCAGGATTGACTCAGCTCTGAAATGCCGGGATGATAAAATCTAAGATCACAAACTGTGCACTGCATGTGTATTTTACATTAAACCACTCAGTAGTATCTAAGAAAATGGAAAAGATTTTTCTTAGCTTCAGCCTTCCAGGCCCTTTCATGGCTGAATGTATTAAAGCAGAATGCCAAATTAGGAATTAAAAGATTTACTAGGTTAAATCAGAGAAATCCCACATGGATGCAAGTGATATGTTGGTTATGTACTGAGGGAGGGGGAAGTAAGGGGGCTGAAAAAAGAACCACAATAAGAGTCTAACAGATTAAACTGACAATGTGCCATTTAATGCGCATGATGAGAATACATCCATTAAATGGCAAATGAAATAGCAGGAGAATTTGCTGCATATTTTCTTACTGAAAAATGTTTCTCATCACAAAATCAGAATATATGCATTACTAAGATCCATTTTCACCTGCTTCGTCAAGAGTGGTGGAATTAATCTGTCAGTTGATAGTTAAAATTATGCGCGTCCAGAGTGAGGAGCAGTACATACAAGAAAAAGGAAAAAAAAAAAAAAAACAACAGTTGTGTCATAAGGAGATGTCGGGTTTATGAGTTCTGCAGTCTGAAGTCTACACAACTGCTGTGAAGTCCTGTAGCTGTCTGAAGACACCACCACCTCCAGCCAACTCCACCATCTTGTCACCACCTCTTGAAGCTGCCGGCAGAGCTGCTTGCGAGAGAGCTCTCTAACCTGATTGTATCACATTGACCTTGGTCAGCAAAGCCTTATTATTTAAGCTAACCCAATTTATTTGGAGTCAATTGGGTTAGGCAATGCTCGTACGATCTGCTCGGTGGGCAGATCGGAGGCACAGATTAGCATCTCTAAGCTGACCGGGAGTAATGTTCTTTTCAGCATGGCTACAGCTGGAGAGAGATGTCCACAGCCTCATGCAGATGTCAAGAGCTGGCAGCCGTTCGTAGCTCTCCAATGGGATTTATACACAATGGTGGGCATTTCACGTCTACAGAGGATAGGCAGAAGGAGAGAATTCATGTATTTTCATGAAGAAATCTCGAATACCCTTCGGCTAATGCAAACAAGGTATATTAACTTGCTGGAAACAAGTTAAAAAGGAAAACACTGTGAAAAAATAATAAAGATAATTTGGTTGGTTTGGTTGGTTCCCTGCGTTGGTGATCAGAGGAGATGGAGCTGGTACTCGGAGCTAAATTAATCCTATGTATGTCTGTAATATTGGAGCTATTGATACGAAGTACTGAATGCCCTCATTTCTCCCTCAAGTCACTCAGAGCAGAAGCTGCTACTTATGTCTTCAGAAATGTGGGCCCTTCATTAGCTTTATGGCTTCATTGGTATGCAAAATAGGAGTGGTAACCCTACTGCAAATATGCGTTATATCTTGAGCAGATGTTTCTTTGCAGGTAGAATAATCCTAAATGATTAAGATTGCCTTCAGGATGTCTTTACGTATGTGAGCAAACTGGGGCATTTGGTTTGCTTTGGAAAGCAGATTAAAAAGACAGAGGAGAAAAAAACCAAAACACATTAATTTCTATTTTAGAGACATGCTGATTTGTTTTAGAAGACAGGGAGGATGCTGGCCTTTTGGATTGGAGCTGGATGGCTGACACTGAATAATGTATTACTGTACTTAGGGTTTATTCACTTATTTATGACTTGTAAGGCCTAACGTCCTGGTTCGGTTTTGTGGTTTTGTTTTTTTGCTTTGTTTTTTTTCATGTTTAAAAATCCTGATTTAAAATTATGATTATTTTCATTACTGGCTTGAAGATAACACAGAATACCACCACTCCTTTGCAGAACGTGAGCCAGAATTATTTCTGTGAAACCTGTGATTATTGCCCATCAAGGAAGATTTTGTCATCAATTAGAGCCAAGCAATGCCGGATGAAATTAAACAATACAAAGGACATCTAAATCCATGACACAAAATTTTGGTTTCATCTAAGTGGGAGACATGCACACACCCAAAATGTGCAAAATATTATTGGGAAAATTATTCTCTGCCTCACACGACGTTTTCATTTCATGGCTGTTCCTGAACAAAGCATTCCTCAATAAAATATCCAATTCTTGGAGCATGTCTAATGGCAGCCAAGCTGTGCCCTGGAGAGTCCTCTAATTCACTGCACGGTGACCGTGCGCCACCCTATCGAGACTCCATCACAAAATTGATTCTGTTTGCCCGAAACAGCCTCACACTGTGCTGACTTCAGGTTATCAGACTTTTCATTTTATTTGCCGAGAGAGGATCGTTGTCTTCCTTTCCCTCATGTGTCCCCACCCCGGGTTCCCCAGTGAGTTACACATTTCAGAACAACATCCAAACTCATCCCATGCTTCATTTACTCCAGCTGGCAGCAAACTCCAGGGACAGAAGTGAACTCTGGGACATGAGGAAAGAAATGCCATAAAATGTGGACTCACCTTTTCTACTGCATGTGGAGGATTTTTTTTATTGTTGTTTTTGGTGTTTTTTTTTGTGTGTTGTTTTTTTTTTTTTTTTTTTATTGCCGGGTGCCTCAAATGAAATGCCGGTCTTTGCTGCAGAATGCGCTCCCAGGGGACAGACAGCAACAAAAGACCCCGAGATGTCAGTTCACCAGACTGGGCAGAGCCAGAAAATAAATGTAAAGGTAACTCAGAGTTATTCTGTGCTACCGCTAACTAGTTCCTGAGATTGTTTAAAAGCACAGATGTCTCAGAGTTTATCAGGCTATCAGCCAATGCACAGATAAACCGTCAAACTTTGTCCCATGTTTTGCTAGCTGACCCTCACATACCACTGGTGGTCTCTCCTTTATTTTGTTGTCCTTTAATTCTCTCTCTTACCAGGGATGAGAAAACCCAAGGAGGCTACTTGCATGTAGCTCGCTCTTTGCCATCTGCAGGCATGAGGGTTATTAATAATGCAGCCCGCAGAAACGAGGGCTTTGGGACATCTTTATTTCTCTTCTTAATAAATTGCATCCTTCGGAGGCTGCCGAAGTGGATCTCCCAGTGCTGGAGATCAATAAAGCTTTCTCTTTCTTAGGTTGCTTTTCTTTTTAGAATGTTTTGGCCAAATGCTGGCTAGGATGGGCAGGTACTGTGTTTCTGTCAGAAGCCAACCTGTGAAGCCGTGCCTGCCTACAGCAATGTTATTGTAGCTATTTGAAGAGACAAGAAGAAATCCTCTCCACAGAGCCTACAAGGAAATAGCGGAATAGGGGATTAATGGAGAACTGCTGTATTATACACTACAGTGAAACTGGGAAATCTTTGGCCAAAATCCTTTGACCTGATGAGTTTTCAAAGGGTCAAAGTTTCATCCCCAAAGTGCTGGAAAGGCACATGATGATGATCATCGTGATAGAACCATACCAGTGCTTTAAGGCCACAGATTTTAGTTAGCTTGCTTTTTTTTCAGCAACTAACCTAAATAATCTTTACTTTGCATGACTGCTCCACCTGCTTCTCAAGCCAATGTTTCTTCGGTGTCATTTCTGCTGAGCTTAAATTACATATTAAACTAAAGGCGGGTGCAAATGAAGATGTGAACAGAATTTAGACTTGATCTAATGTGAGGAAAGTAAAGGCAGGAGGTTGGAGCCACAAGAAAATGCTTCTGTTACTGAAAATTTCACGTTTATTTGACTTTAATTTGCTGCCTAATGTAAGATGCTACTGATCAGCTGAGTGTAGCTTTGGCAAACTTTTACCATTTGGGCTAAAAGTTTTTATGCTGTGTCTGTCTCAAATTTTCTCTTCCTTTCTCTCGTTCCCTCCCTCCTTCTTGACAGAAACTATAAAGAAATAGGGTGCAATTCATCTGATGCTTTGAGACACATAATTTAGGATGATTGAACTTGTGCTCTGAACTCTACTGGCTATGCTTGCTATGTCTCACAGACTATGCAAGTAATCTGTGGAAATTAGCTCGGTTTTAGAGGTATACATTTTAATGAAATGACTTTCACCCAAGGTCCTGAAAGACCACCCGTGGGGACGAGGCATTTTCACTGTCTCTTTGAAACATGAGTCAACCTGTTTAAAACTGAGCAGTGGGCATTTTGGAGATGAGGGATATTTCAGCCTGGTTGAATTTACATCCTTATATCCTAGGTTTTACTGGTATGCATGACAATAAAATGTCAAAGTTATTCAATGGAATGGAATAATATTTCGGGTGTCTTCTGGACCACATGGAATATTCCAGTTCCACATAATTTCTAAAGGAAAATGTGAACCATACCAAGTTCAGTTGCATCTGAGCTCATGACCATACTGCCAATTTATAAACTTAATCATCACGCATCTTAACATCCATAATCAGGGTTTTCAGCTTTCACCGCAACATCCACATTCAACATAGTACATTAACCCACTTTTTTATAGATCCCATTGACTCCTGTTCACACAAGTTCTGTATATCAGAATTCTGTTGTAGTAAATTTGAGTTCCACACAAATAAACCCAATGCTATAATGGATACAACGAATCTCTCCTAGTTGTGTTTTGATGGGTTTGGTTTGGTTTTTGACACCTCTTGAACTAATAAAAGAAGAGAATATATCATATCTCAGCCAACAAATTTTGCATGTATGTTTACGCGTGTATGTATATTAAACTGGTTTGATCCTGTATAGTTCACACCTTCCCAGGTATTCAATTAAGGCCATATTCTCCCACCTTGTAGGGCTACTATAGGGCCACCTAATAGGGCACCATAGGGCCAGCTTATCTTCTAGATATTTAGATATTATCTTCTAGATAGATATTATCTATCTAGATATTATCTTCTAGAATTGTCACGTGGAAATCCATGAGCAGATCAGGAAGATGAATACAGAAATCATTGGCTTTAATCACAGGCTGAGAAAGTGACTACACGGGAACTATTCACTTCCATTCATTTATATTTACTTTTTTTTCCTAGAAACACAGTGGTAGTGCTGGTTTATTCCGAATAATCATGAAGCAGACTTGAGTGAATCAAGCTGAGTATTTACACTGTCTGGATTGTAGTTTTTAAAAAGTAATGCCCATAAGAAGCTTCAGTGTTGTAAGCCATGGCTATCCATACCTTTTTAAGGCATTGGGCACTCTGAAATGTGACCTCAACTAAGACACCGTGAGTGCTCTGAACCATGGCTGGGGAATTCAGTTTTATAGCATGGAATAATTTCGCAAGGCCCCCCAAGATGTTAGGACTTCCAGCTTTTTCAAAAAATGGACTATCTAGAGACAAGCTAAGGCAAAGGGATGAAAAGGTTGGGGTTACCTGCAACTTTCTCATCATTGTGTCATCTGATGTGTCCTTGCTTCACGAGACAGAGTGCAAAGGCCTTTGGGACCTGCCAAAATAAAGTGCATAAAAAAAAAAAAAAAGAATCCCACAACATCTTCTCTAGACTCAGTTTCATTTCCTGCTATGCCAGACCAAAGGAAACAGGCTTGGACTGCCCTTTGCGTGAATAGAAGTTGTTCTTCTGAGGCCTGAATGCCTCCTGCCTGTCCCCGTCTGTCTAAGCTACCATCACTCTCACCACCCACTACCAGGAAAAGCTCAGCTGCCTTCACTGCTTCTGGGTCAGTGGGAGCAGAAAAGGCCAAGAAAACATTGCAGTTCTCTCCCTGCTCTTTCCTCCTGAGACACGAGTTCACTCCATGCTTTGAGGTGACTGGATGGCAGTCAGCTCTGAGCCGGAGGCCATGGGGTCGGGAACTTCCGTCTATTTGCACCGCAAAAATCCATGCGTCAGAGAAAGTGATTTGCAAAATATTCACATTATAGAGAGCGCTTTTAAAATTGTAACATTTTTTGACTATCCTCCTGTTACTGGAAGGCACTTCCAGGGCCTCTGTCTGTGGATGGCAGAAAGCTTTCTTCTAATTCCCATCTTACGATCTTCTCGTCCCAAACCTGACTTTAACTTCAATTGCTTTTCTTTCTCCTTTGTTTATATTTCTGTTATGCTCAGGGCTTTCCTTACTCAACACAGATTCTTCTGAGCTAATCAAACTGGTTCTCTGCTTTATTAGCTCTCTCTTTACCAAGATGAGCCACACATTGTCCCAGAGCAAGGCAAACCCATGTGCTGCTGAGGTAAATTGTTCATCTTCTGTTCACTATGAAGGGAGCTGAGGGAAACTAGCTTGGATAGAGATATTTCACTTTTAGACAGTTAAATTTATGTGACATGAATTCCATCCCTGGTGTTGCAAGAAAATGTGATGTGGAAAGTCGTAACACTGTCCAAATGTAATGAGTAACGTCTTGTAACCCCAAGTTGGGACACAGCTGGGTGAACTTAGGCTGCTCAAGGCGCAATAGAAAAAGAGGACAATAAGAAATGTGGGTGGAAAAATAATTATGCAACTTTCTAGTGCTTATGGAGTGACTTAATCTTATCTTTCAGTGTAGGAATGAAACTGTTCCAAAAAAAAAATGTTTTCGTCTCTCTAAGGACAGAAGAAACATCATTGTAGTCCCAGGCCTGTTCCGGGATACATTTCCCCGAGAACTGAACAATATGCACTTGAGGAATCACAAAAGTAGGGGAATAATTTTCCTACTCAGTAAGGAATCAGGAAACATATTATTTCTGTTCTTTTTTTTTCATCAAGATGGGCTGAACTTTGGTCCATGAAAGATTTCTATGTTGTTTTTTAGAATTGTGGAGGAGGCCAATGGATATTCATCTGGGACATCACCATAGTTTGCCAAGTCAAAGTGCTCAGTGAAGTACAAGCTGTTATACTCAGAACAGCTCTGCCGTTTGCGTTGGAAAATAACAAGGAATTGTACAAGTAAGGCAAAGAAAGATAATTTTGTCGTCCTCTCTGAACACCTCGGCAATTTTTCTACACTTCCAAGCACCCTTCTGTTAATGCCAAGGTTATGTCAGACAGTTTTCTGCACACCGTCAAATTTATTAATTTGGCATCAGGCGATTGCTCATTGTATTTACCACCTTCCAAAGCAACAGATAACTCCCTTTCATTGCTTATTTTATTGCTTTAGTTCGGCCTTCTGTTGGGAAGGGTAGCCCCGTTTCTCAGCGACGCTATGAGATTGGTGTGCTGTTGCTGGAGTTCAGAAACTGTGTGTTGCCCGTGGGTCCATCACCAGCTGCGGGGCCACTCCTCTGGAGCCTGCCTGTGCTAGATTATGGAATGCCTTGCTAAAGATACTCCTGGTACTTCCTCACAGCTGAGAGCATGCAGCACCTTGCACAGAGGCAAGCTTGGGTCTAGGGAGCAATGATAGCTACACAATGACAGCTAGATCTCAAGATATTCAGTTCAGCACACCAACAGAGTTAATGAAGGGTGTTAAGAGTGGCATCGCATTCCAGTAAATTTATTTTTTTGAGTTAAGGAGTTGGTTTGGGTGTATTGTACAAGTACTGTACTTGAGATGATCTTCAGACACAATGGGAATAAAGGGCTCCGGTCCAGAGCTGTGTTTTTCTGCTCTTACTCTTTCCTCTGGCTGTGATGGATGTCTGCTCAACAGTGATGCTGTTTAGTAGTGATATATCCAGCCAGATGGGTTCAAAGCAGAGACCGATGGCAATGTTGATGGATAGGTAACAGAGTCCTTACGAGCTCCGGTGTAAACAGCAGTTACAGCTATAGCCGGAGCAGGAAATGCAGACCACCAACCAGTCAAGGAAAGAAAATTAATCAAGCAGCTCTTGTAAAACTTTCTTATGCCAGATAGAGAACGCAGTTTACTGTTTGTGGAGTAATGATTTTGAAGGACCTCACCAAGCAGCACTTAAAGCTCTGCTGGAATGGAGCCGCACATAGTTATCTTTATGATCCCATATTAGTTGCATATTAGCTATGAAGTACCGTATAGATCACAGGTGCTTCAAAATGGTAATTGACCTGCCTGTGAAGATAAAAACTTCTCACATCACTTTTTACTTTGCCTACTAATGCTTCTTAAATGCACGGTAGTTTATAAATATTTCCCTGCAACTGAATATCCATGGTCTATAGTTAAAGAAGTCATGCCATTTCACCAGGTCTCTGGGGAAGTCAACAACGTAAGGGCACAATAAATCTGATAGATAGAAAATCGTGCCAATCAAGGCAAGCCTTGCTGGATGAATTTTATGGGTGACTTTATATGGGAAATCTGCCAAGAATAACAGCCCTGTGCACAAGGAGTTACGAATTGTATTCCATAGTCTCTGCTTTCATAAGTCTATAACTCCTATAGTAGCAAAGATAAGCTAGAAAATCTTGACCTGTAGATGAATGTTCCACTCACATCCCCCTAAATTTTCAGAGCGCCTGAAGCAACAGTTCCAACACACATGCTTCCAAAGTTGCCATAATGTCAAATACTCAGATATCCACAACGATCCTTTGGATGTCAGACACCTTCAAAGTTTAATCATACCTATAGGGGTGAAGCAGCATAACATGAAGGAGAATAATTGTTATATCGTGAAAAAAAATATTACTTATAAAACCCAGGCATTTTAACTGGAGTTTGAAAAATCAAGTGTTGGTTAGTTTTATACACAGTGTCCTGAAAGGGCATAAACTTTCAAAGCTCAGGAAAGGCTGGGTTTATTAATGGATGGGAAATAGTGGATTTCGATTTTCAAAACTTTTTTGATAATGTCCTTACTGACGAAAGATTCTACCTTGAAGGAAATCAGGCATCAGCTGAGGTCAGAAGAGCTGAGTGGCTCAGACATGACTGATTTACCTTAATTTAACAGGTTTTCACACATCTGCTGGCCTATGGTAACTCCTTTTGTGTATTCTTTTCCTACAGTGAACGCAGGGCAATGAAACTTAGCTTGCCGACAATGAAAGAGAACCGAAACAAAATTATACTGCCTTGAATTTGGCATGAACCAAGAGAGGCATATATACTTACTGCGTATGAGCTGAGATGTAACAACTTTGTAAGCCGTAAAAATTGTATTATGTGTCTGAGCCTTAAACACAGAGAAAACAAAGCATCAGGAGTATACGATTCTTTCTCAAAATTAATAGTGAGTGCCACAAGGAACTACACTAGCCTAAGCCGATGTAAGGTCCGCGAGTGAACAATATGTTGGCAAAATTTGCAGAAGATCAAGAAATGAATCTGATCTTCAGAAAGTGTGAACTGGGATATCTTTCTTGAATTGACTGAGCGACACATTAGAATCCATTCTAGAATAGTTTTGAGATGTTTTTTTGAAATGTTAGGAACATTCTATAAAGCTAGAGGACTAGGAAATACAAGACCTGTCAGGTTATACAGAAATGATAAGGAATGTACTTTGTAAGGACAAATTATAATACTCTTACATCTTCAGGGAATTTCAATTTAATTGAAACCACTCAAAGGAAAAGAAAAAAAAAAAAAAAAACTTCACCAAAATTATAATCGGGGACAGCTGAAGTAAAACATGCACGGAAGTTATTAGGCATAGTTATTAGCAATAAAGATAGTACTGCAAGTAAGAAAAGGCTGTAACGTAGACGGAAGTCAGTGCTGTGTTTTGCTTACCATTCGTGCTTTGGTGTCTTAAACTTTGGGATGGAATTTTCTTTGTTTGCTCTTGTCAGCCTGAGTAAGCAGAGGGGAAAAAGGCAGACTCTTTCAAAGCAGTAACTCACTTTCTCCAAAATTAGGCATCTAGCATTAGGGTATAGAAATTTGTCCCTGAGGATACTTACCTTTTCTCCACTAAGTGTAAAGAGAGCCTGGGTCGACTGAACTGCACTATAAGGGTCTAACGTTTGAAGGAGACCAATGCCATTTAAAGTTTACGTTAATGACGAGGATGATGGGGCAGGGTGCACCTTCAGAAAGTTTGGAGATTACACAAATTTGGGAGGAGTGGTTGATAGACCAAGTGTTTGGTCGTGCTGTTATTCAGACTGGACAGGCACGAGAAATAGGCAGAGGAGAACGTCATCAAATTCAAGTAAGAGAAAGGCAAAGTCCTACACCCGGAGAGGAATAACCCTAAGCACCAGGGCAGGCTGGGGATCAGCTGGCTGGAAAACAGTTTTGCAGAGAAGGACCTAAGGCTCCTGGTGGACACGGAGTTGGTCCTGTGCCAGCAATTTGCTTTTGTGGTAAAGAAGGCCAAAAGCATCGTCAGCTGCATGAGCAAAAGTGTTGGCAGCGTGTCAAGGGAGGTGATGCTTTCTCTCCCTCAGCCCTGGTGAGACACATCTGGAGTACTGGGTCCAGCGCTGAGCTGCTGGGTACAAGAGACATGAACACACCGCAGTGAGTCCTGCGAAGAGCCACAAAGGTGATTAAGGAACTATGAGGAGAGACTGAGAGATCTGAGGCTCTTTAGCCAAGAGGAGAGAAGGTTCAGGGGGGTCTTCTCAGTGTGTAGGAATATCTGACGGGAGGGTGTAAAGGAGATGGACTCAGGCTCTTCTTGGTGGCAACCAGCAACACAAGAGGCAACAAGCACAATTAGAAACATAGGAAATTTAACTTAAAGATAAGAAAATACTGTTTTATTGTTAGAATGGCCAAATAGTGGAACAGGTCACCTGTGGAACTTGTGGAGTCTCAATACTTGGAGCTATTCAGAAACTGATGGGAAATGGGTTTTGAATAACCTAAGCTATCTGCTCTCACTGACCTTGCTTTGAGCAGGTGAGTTGGATGAGACAGTCTCCAGAGGTCTCTGCCAACCCCCAATTCTGTGAATCCCCCTCATAAGTTATTCTTTCTTCTTGCAAAACCGCATTGCTCTGATTTCTTTCCTACACAAGTCCTCATGGAACCCAACGAAATCGATAATCCTAATTCATGTAGAAACATTCAAACACCTGGTCTCTCATTTGCATATGGGAATCACAGCATCTGCAATTTACCATTTCCTATTTTTGTAATCATACCTTTATTTTAATTTTTAAATGGGGAGCTCTAGTAAAATTCATAGGTGTTTTCTGCATGTTATGCAAGGGGAAAAAATAAAAGAAACTATTCCTCCAGATAGAAAAAAGACTATTACTGAGTATTGTTGACAGATTTGGTTGCTATTTAACACTGAAATGCCTTAGCCAAGCAACAAGTTGAATATATTTCTTTCAACTATTTGCATGAAAAATTACTGCTAGCTTTGTATCAGCTCCTTCTTAAAATTTTGTTTCCTGAAGTCAAAAGCAACAATTATCCTGAAACACTGGATATTAGAAGAGACTACCTGATTGCATCCGTCATGAATGGACATTTTGCAGCACACGACCCCCACGCCAGTTCTTGTGTTAGAACGATGGCTGGATATCCTACAGACCGCATCCTTCCTTGTGGACAATCCCGTGACAAAATCCAGGTTGTTGGTCGCCAACTCTTTCAGGCAGAGGTGTGGCATTTCTGCCTGAGGCCCTCAAGACATTCATGTGTTGCTGAAAAGGGCTGACTTGTCCCTTGAAGCGGTAAATCCTTTCTCAAAATCCACCTCTTAGATCTCCTGATGTAATTACCCTTCGAATCCTGTTTTGTCGTTGACAACAGACACGGTGAGTGGAAACAAGGACACCAGGGACTTTTCAAGTTAAACACGCAAGGGGAAAAAAGGGAATAAATGTCGTCTTGGTTCTTAAAAGAAAGATAGGGCCAGATTCTCAGCTGCTGTGATCCATGCAGATACTTTAATTTCAATGAATTGACAAAGATTATTGCAAGTAAATGAAAACAACCCAAAATATTTGAACTCCAGGAAATAATAAGTGGTATATTAAAGATAGTAGAAAGGCCATGTTGTTCTTTTTTTTTTTTTTTTTTTTTTTTTTTTGCCTTCATAGGATTGCTCTTTACAGATGACTTTCTACAGGAAACTTTAGAGGTCTTACTGTCTGGCATTTGGTTAAACTTTCTTTTAGTTTTTCTGTTACCTCAACTTATTGACACCCTAAACAGTCTAATTCCTTCTCAAGCCTTTGGTGTAGGTCAAACTTTGCTATTTTGGGTTTCACATTGCTGATCCATATACTTCAGAAGAGTCTGGAGGTGGGGTTATTCTGTCCAAATTTAGATATCTACAATGTAGATGTCAACATATGAGCTAGCTGTTAAGAATTCCTTTACACTTACGGGAGAGAAGTACAAAGTTTAGAGTAGACAGTTAAAATAGGTCAGACAAATTGCTTTCTTCATATGTCTACTCTCTGTTGACTGCATAAAAAGAGACTTGACAATGAGCTCATACGTGAGTATTCGTCTTCTAGGTTTCTAAAATTAGGTGACATGTCCTGGGTCACTGAAGGGTTGCTTCCCCAACTCTGCTTATTTCTTGTCAGCAAATGTCTCAGTTGACATGAAGAAGGTTCACCGTGCCCTCTCATATAAATTATGAAGCTGATGTAGTACATTTTGGAAGTTTTAGGAGGGAAATAATAAAATGCACTGGATTTCACACCTTGTGTTGAAAGCCTGAAGAAAGATAGAGTGGCAATTACATAATTATCTGTTCATATATAAGCCAAAGATGTCCATCTATCAAAATCTGTGTCATAATCAGCTGTGGAGTTCCCTTCCCTGGGGAGAACTCAGAAGTGCTGAGGGAGTGGTCTATGAGCCAGACTCACTGGTGACGGCTGGAGTATTCTCGGCACCTTCTTTCTTTGGCACCCCATCATTCTCCAGCCATGTTTACTCTGCATAGGGAAATATTCTTCACGTCACTAGGAAGCACTGGGATAACTGTGCATGGAGTGGGTGACTTTGCTGCAGTGTATTCAGTCTGCAAAATCTCAATTGATCCTGCATGTTGTCAGAAGCTTTCAGATTTCCACGCTTGAGTAGTAGCTCGGTCATGGTGCAGGAGAAGGATGTGGTGGGCAGCCCTGACTAGTCACTGAATTAAGATTAATTAAGTAATTTGAACACCACTGGTCTAAACCACTGTGGAGCAGCTTTGAAATTTATTATTTTCCTTTCAAACCACTGGCACACGTCCCAGAGGACCGTATCAAGGAGCCCAGCAAATCAGGTTGTTTCTTTCTTTGGGGGGAGATCTCAATAACAGCTCACAACTGCCTTATAAAATCACTAAAAATCCTCTTTAATTCATCCTACATGGGTACACTCTATCTGACATGTTGTGTAACAATTCCACCCATTACTTGATACAGTGAGGTTTGATTCTTTTAAGCAGTGATTCTTTTATGCCTCCCTGGGAATAAGCACATCCTACTTGGAAAGGACTCACTGTCTGTTTTTGTCGGTTACTGAGATCATACTTACGCTTGGCACTTATGGGCTTCTCCTGGTGCAATTCTCCTCACCAGGCTTTAGGCTTCTGTTACATAGTCCACATATGAAATAATCATTCCAGAATCCCTTTTTAGATAGGAGAAAAAAATGGGCACTTGCAGCAGAACATGTTTTGCCGGAGCTTTTCCAGCCTGCCCTTGAAGTACCCATGATTCGCCACGAGGTAACACAAAGAATCTGCTGTGGCACTGAAAGTGTCTACAGTGGACAGATGAATCCACCTTCATAGATGATGAATTACTTAAGTCATTAGCTGACCGAAACAAGTGTATTTTTTTTTCTTCCTGTATTTTAGCCGTGCTTGAAATAATCCCCTGAAGCCCATTC
Source organism: Vanellus vanellus (assembly GCF_965231255.1). NCBI lineage: Eukaryota > Metazoa > Chordata > Aves > Charadriiformes > Charadriidae > Vanellus > Vanellus vanellus. The sequence goes on along the minus strand of NC_138906.1, from coordinate 4,749,615 downwards.
CATTTCAGTAACAGTCAACTGATTTTCAGATTCTCAGAGACTTCAACAGCCCTTCTTTTTCACCAGAGATAATTGAAGAGTTTTTTTTTTATATTGGAGAACTGAAACATATGCATAATTAAAAGGTACAACCCTCATGCTATTGGCTAACTTCACTAATTTTAATTACAGCAGCAGATGCAAATAAAACAACAACACGAAGCACTAGTATCTCTAATTTACTAATGAAATTACGGGATTTGGCTACCAGTGACATCAGAAGACAATATGACAATTCAAGCTTCCCTTCCAAATCCTGTATTCATAGATCTATTTCTTTTCTTTGAAATGGAAATTGTCATATTTCATTGCCTGTATTTTTAAAAAGTTCATTTTTCTGATAAAACATAGCTGATAGATAGTACCTGTTTGTGAGATAACCAGCCTTTTGCTGGTAATAGGTAGAACCTGCAGCTGTGTCTATCACACATGCTAGGAGCTGCCAAACAATATATGTAGGTTCCGCTGCAGGTCTGGGACATAAGTTGACAGAACTGGTAGTTGTTATTGCATAATAAACACTTGAGTCTCTGTGGACAATATGAAGACCTCAGCCCAGTTTTTGATTCAGGTTTCCATGACTACCTTGAAGGCAAAAATGAAGTCGATTCTTTTACTTTCTCTGTAAAATGTGAAAGAAAGGCAATGAAATGGTTTGCAGATGTTCTTGTTGTCTCTTTAGAAGCTCCTTTGAAAATAAGATAAAACAGAAAACATCCACTCTCCACTTTTCAAACCGAGTGAACGCCAGGTTAAAGTAAAAATGGGACTTCAAATATTGCAGAGTGTATTCTAAATGTTACCACTTTCCCACATGCTACCTTTCCATCTGTTTACTCAGACATTTCCCACCCTTCCATTGTATTTAAATCTCATTTCTGCACCGTATTTAAATCTGCATTACAGCGGCAGAATCCAAGGATAGAATTCAATCTCCACACCACTCTGGCCCTTCTGGACTGGCCTGCACACAGGAGTGCAAATGATCAAGAAATAATTTCAAATCCAATGTCTGCTAATGCGTCTGTCTGGTTTTCTGTTGCCTCTGTTAATGGAGTGACTTTCCTTTTCCAAATCCTCACTGCTGAATGTCACCACGGATGTTTGCTGTTCTCCTCAGCTGAGATAGTATCAGTCCCTCATTATTTGATAAACCATCAGAAATACAGCTAAGTAATTAAATTCAGTACTGGAGTAGGGCTAGAGTGACTGATTGAGTGAGGATGGAAGAAAGCAGATCGGTTTAGAGGGAATTTTATGAATCATTGTTCTCCATTTAGTCAGGGTCTGGATACAGAAGACAAAAATTTAGAGAGAGCTTAATTTTCCTTTTTTATTTTTTAATTGGAAGGCTCTATACTTTCTAAATGCTGATATCTTGGCAATATATTACAGTAAGTATAAAAATTGTGTCCCCTGATTGTAAAATTTCTCTTACATTTTCCTTTGTCATTCCTTTATTTACTTTCTGTCTTTGGTCTGTTTTCTTCTCAGTTTTTTTCTCCTTTGTTATATTTCCTCACATTCCCTCTGATATTTTAAATGTTTTTTCCAATACATCCTTGCTTTATCCTTTCTCTAATTGTTTGTGTGTCTTGTATCCCTGATTTGTTATTATGTATGATCCCTTTCTTTTCTTCTCTCAAACATTTACTCATCTGTTAAAACACTTCTCCAGTTGTGAAGATGTATGTCAGTTGTGGTTTTGCCCACGGAGGTGATAGGTGGTGGCATGTAGGAAACCTACGTTAGACAGGAAGATTTTAAAAGGGGCCTTGGTTTTCAAAGGCTTCGTTTACACTTGGAAATACAACAGATGAGACACAATTCTCTGACTATGAGACAAACTGGTGTGGCACAGCTCATGTCCATGGGACTAAACTCTCATACCTTCCTAAGCAAAGAGTTTGCGCCTACACTACTGTAGACATTGCCAAGGGACCTCTGGCTGAGCTTATCTTAGAGGAATTAGGTCTATAGGGTAGAGATACACTGAAGGGGTGTGGCGTGTTAACCTTGGTTGGATGCCAGGTGCCCACTAAAGCCGCTCTATCACTCCCCCTCTTCAGCTGGACAGGGGAGAGAACATATAATGAAATAAGGACAGGGAGCCATCACTCAGTTATTACCATCATGGGCAAAACAACTTGGGGAAGTTAGTTTAATTGATTACCAATCAAATCAGAGTGGGATAATGAGAAATAGAAACATATCTTAAAACACTTCTCCCCCACCCTTCCCTTCTTCTCGGGCTCAACTTCACTCCCGAATTCTCTACCTGCTCCCACAGAACGGTGCAGGAGAACAGGGAATGGGGGTAGTGGTCAGTTCATGACGTGTTGTCTCTGCTGGTGCTTCCTCCTCACTCTCTTCCCCTGCTCCAATGTGGGGTCCATCCCGTGGGAGACAGACCTCTGTGAACTTCTCCAACATGAGTCCTTCCTGTGGGGTGCAGTCCTTCAGGAACAGACTGTTTCAGCATGGGTACCCCACAGGGTTTCATGTCCTGCCAGAAGACCTGCTTCAGTGTGGGCTGCTCTCAGACCCACAGGTCCTGCCAGGAGCCTGCTCCAGCGTGGGCTTCCCACGGGGTTACTGCCTCCTTCGAGCATCCAGCTGCTCCAGCGTGGGGTCCTCCACGGGCGGCAGGTGGATATCTGCTCCACCATTATTCTACAGGGGGACAGCCTGCCTCACCATGGTCTTCACCACAGGCTGCAGGGGAATCTATGCTCTAGCACCCGGAACACCTCCTCCCCCTCCTTCTTCGCTGACCTTTGTGTCTGCAGAGTGGTTTATCTCACATCTCACTCCTCTCTTCCAGCTACTCTTGCACAGCATTTTTTTCCCTTCTTAAATATGGTATCACAGAGGTGCTACCACCGTTGCTGACGGGCTCGGCCTTGGCCGTCTTGGAGCTTCCTGATATTGGCTCTGTCAGACAGGGGGGAAGTTTGTAGCAACTTCTCACAGAAGCTACCCCTGTAGCCCACCCCCCTACCAAAACTTTGTCACACAAACCCAATACAAGGGGATCCATCTCAGGTGAGGGACAACTGGGGAAAGAAAACCAAGGAATATGAAAGTATATCTCCATGCTAAAACTTGGCTGTAAGCAGGGTGTCAAATGAGACCTCTCTGATACACCAAGGTGTATCAAGATCTGAGGCAGAACTGTGTTTTAAAAGGTAATGAGGATTGGATCCAGCCAGAGATTGGGACAGAGGTTCTCTTGAATGCAAAACTGTTTGAGGAATCATCATGATTCGAAGCCGTTGGGAATTTTTAAACACTGGGCTATGGCAGGAGGTACTACGATGGAGCTAATGTCAGGTATGCAATTCTGTTGATGTCCTGACCAGCTGCCTAGCTCCTTGGCAGAGCCCTAGCAATGGAAGTCACAGACATGCATGACACTGTTGTCCTTATAAGGCAATCCTGTCTTATGTCATGGGTGAATCTTTAGCCTGAGAGTACAATTCATTCCTTTGCAAATGTATTCCTGAGTTCTCAAAAAGCTATCTGATTATTAACAACTCCAGTCACAGATTTTGTTATCTGGACAAGTGATCTCTGGGAGTAAACCAGCATGTCATACAGTCTCCTAAACCCCCCCCAGACAGTTGTGCTTTTGAGACACTACTGAAAATCATGAAGGTCAGATAATGAAGCAGTTCTTTTTCTGGTTCAAAATACTCCATCCTACCTTTTCTGTTGGGTACAATTTAGGTCTTTGCAGCTACAGAACCTGTTTCAGTAGTTTCTGTGATACAAGTTACTGATCATACAGACATGTCCTCTGGCTTTAAATTAAGTCTTTGAGACCATCTGTAATAACTGCAATCCAGACAATCGTGGCTGATCTCTAATATGTACAGCTCACAGTTCAAGTATTGGGCTCTCTGTTTTCTGTCCATTTCTTTTTCACTCTCTTGATGTTTTCCATATTTCTAATAATTTTCCTCTTTCACTGCAGAGATCTGAGCCTTGACGTGAAGACCTTAGTCAAAAGATCTGCCAAGAGGGTGTGCTTCAGCCCTAATAATAGTGTTAACAAGCAGAACCTGACTAAAGTTCAAAATTAAGAGAGAAGATGGGCACCAGCTGGAAGATCTGCTTCTTCACTCTCATATTGCTTCCCATGGTAAGGAAAGACATTTTTATTTACATTGATATAAATACGTGTTCTCAAGGACAGCACTTGCTAAGAGTGAAGGATCTGTTGCTGACACTGATTCTGGCTTTTTCTGTGTGGCCTCATAGGTTATGTTAAGGCTTTTCTAATCTCTTGTGGATGCGATAGAACTGTCATCACTTCTCATCTTGTTAAAGGGGAAGTCAGTTCCTTGAGGGGATTTGTTCACTGTTTGAGATGAAAAAGAAAATAAAATACAGTAATTAAAAAAAAAAAAAAAAGACAACAACAAAACGGGGCTCCTGTTTCAAATCCATTGGTTTAAGATTATTTCTTTCCAGGTAGAGAGGATAACGCTAGAGATTGCCATCAGCCCTGTGAAACCTAAACCTTGGGATACTTCGGCTAGTGCTTCCGCGTGCCTCCGTTTTCAGAGGGCCAATTTTAAAAACTCATACAAGTGGGCCTCTAAAGATACAGCCACTTGAACTCTTTCATCACTCTGCTGAATCTCTTGGACCCTTTATGAAGATTACAGGGACTTATTTTCACCATAAGTCTATACTTACTACGTAACATGTTATCCCATGAATCACTCGGTCTTAACATGTGTCTGGGGATGGTAACTCTATTCCTGCCCACTGTCCCCCTACGCGTTGTGGCTGTATGTAGCCTCACGTAACAGCCATGAGACCACTGAATAAAGTGTGCTTTTTCACCTCGTAACTGTGAGCATCACCGCCTGATCCCCAAAATAAACTCATGTTGCATTTCAACTCAGTTTTTTTTTTTTTTTGCTAGATCATAACTGTGCTTTTCATCACTTCTCAAGAAGCGTTGCGCAGAAGGATCTTGTAGAAAATAGCATAAGTATTTAAATCCTCTATCTTGTTCTTAATAATAGCCTTCTATAACTTCGATGCAAATGCTTTACAGTTGCTTCACGTACTGATATTCTCATGTTACTGCACGTTAATAGCCAGGTATTTTAAAGCATTCTTGACATATATTTTGCTTTTGTTTTTAAATAAGAACTATTTAATATGTGACCAGAGTATCTTTTAGCAGTTTTTACAGTTTCCTTCTTACGTGCGACCTGTCTTTTACAACGCGTAGTGGTCAGTCTACAGGGCTCATCTTTATTTTGGCAGACAAAAATGCATTCTTTCCTCTTAGGTCTTATTTAGAGACCACTTTAATTAACTGCATATCTTAAATGTAGCGTTATTCAGCTAAATTCTGTAGAACAGAATTGGAACTGGTAGCATACTTCCGTTCTTCCAAATAACTGTCTCTTACCATACAAATATGTGGTCTTCTTTGAATTTCTTTTTTAGTGCATGACTTTTCTAACTATTGCCTGGCTTTTCTGGTCAGTTAGAAAGTATTACATAGTAAAAACATAAGTATGTTTAATTTTTACTCTGTATCTCTGAAATAGTTACACTAGACTTCATCTAAGCTATTGGAGGGGGAGAAAACCTCAACATTTAACCTGTTTTGGATGCTCATATTAGTATGAGATTGCTGTCTTCTTGACTATAAGAGGAGATTAGCTGAAATTCAGATACCGTGGTTTTGGACATACATTAGATTACAGATTGCTTCTGGTTTGAGACCCAGAAATGGCAACTGTCATGTCTCAGTCTCTTAGGAGCTCCCATATTGCAGCTAAGCCTGGGACAGCCTCAATGCTTCCTCATCTGTAAGGGTTGGTGAGATGCACCCTACACCAGGCGAAACTGGAAAGCAGGTTGGTAGAGCTGCTGAACTCCTGGGTATGCAAACATATTTTTCAGACTGGAACAAAATTAATTAAACGGTCATACGAATGGAAAGGCAAAAGGCATTTTCTTAAATGACGGAGATTTTTGGTGTTCAGCTTCAGACAGTCAAAAGGTGCCTTCTTATTTAGAGGTGAATAATTTTTAATTAAGGGAAATAAATGTGACTGAACATATCTCTTAAGCTTTCAGATGGATGACCTTCCTGGCAAATGTAGAAGGACAGCAAGTTTCCAGTTCCTAGCATTTCAGGACGTAACTGTGATCACTGAGCTGGATAATTAGTGATCAGCTCCAGCTTTTGGAAAGAACAGCTCTCCAACGAAATACTATGAAGCAAACTAGAGCTAATAAGAACAAATATGCTTTTATATATGCAGCTTCTGCAATGTTTATGAGCTTGTTTGTGAGTGCAAGGTTTTGTTATAGTCTCCTGTGGGAATCCAGGTGCTAAAATTAACACTTTTACACACATGAACCTGTGTGTATGCACACACACTTCTTTGGTCAGTGAAGAGACTTATGCCTATGACATAGATTGAACCATAATTTGCATATCATATTCTTTCTTTATTATTTCCCTTAAGTTTCTTTTCACAGACTGGAGCTCAGGAATGCTATAATGTTATTTATGTTTCTTCCCTTTGTGACTCTTTTGTAATGCTTGTGGTAACACATTGTCTCTCCATTGGGGGACACACTTTCTCTTGAAACCACCTCTAACGTGCTGTGCTGATGTCCTCAAGTTGGTACTTTTCTATCATACAGATTTGCAGATTTTCTACCAAGGGAATGCATGTGACTTTTAAAAAATTTAGAGTAAATTTAAATGTCGTCCTAGCCTCCAAGATGTGCCTGAAAAAAAAAAATCTTCTTTTCCATTGCTTTCCGCTAAACACAACTAGTACTGTTCAAGAAATCTTGAATTACTCTCAAGGAGAGCTCCTGTTCTCAGCAGTTGGGACTGATCCCCATTTTGTCGCACATGTCTCCATCCCCCGCAATCAGTGTGGCTGTATTAGCTCCTGAACCTCTACACATGCTTGAATCTGCAGTTTTTTGGCTTCAACAATAGACAGACCCAGTTTACCCACAGAAAAACGAAGCACCTGGACTAAGGTCCTCATTCATAAACAGAAAAAAAGAAGACAAAGTGCATTAATGGAAAATTCTAGGTGGCGTCAGGTATAAACTCACACCAGAAAACAAGAAAATAATATTCTAATAAATAATTAGGAAAGGACATGTTAAGGCGATTCTAACTGGCAGAGACAGGCGTGGTCAGATTTTTCATGTGTTTAAACAGGCTGTTCTGTGTTTGCCTGCCACAGAGGCGTTCCACCTTCTTATTAATCACTTGGGACTGACCTCAATGTCAAGGTCAATGAGACCTGCTAGATCTTTTAGAGAAATTCTTGAGCTTTATTTTTTGCCCCGTTTTAAATGCTTTCCTAGCCTTGAACATCTAAATTGCTATTTTAGCTGGGTTTAATCTATTTTTTGTTAGCTAGCCCGCTTCTTTTCAATCACTCTCATTCTTTTCTTCATTTGGTCTGATCATCTCCTCTTTTCATTTGAACATCGGTTTTCTTCATCCTACCTGTTTGCTGCTTCTGAATTCACTTTCACTGCCATTTTGATTGATTTCCCATCTATGATGGCAGTGGGTGTGGTTTTTTAATAGGAAATATTAAGAAAAGTCATCATGAAATTATTGAGGAGATAGGATCCTAAACCATCGTTCCCTTGTCTGGTTCCAAATGTACTTGAGAAACAATGAAATTCATGACTCACAAAGTTGGCTTAGTGTATGAACTGAATTTTAAATGTAACTGCAATGCAGGTGTTCTAACTGTCTGTAATAATTCAATCATCAGATGTATTTCTTCATCTAATACTTGGAATTTCTTGTGGGTGCATTTTTCATATTGCTAAGCTTAAATATTTCAAATTATAAGATATTCTTTGTAGTGTTTCATTAGGTGGCAAACATATATTCGCTGACTTTCTTTAAAAAAAAAAAAGAGAGAGATAAAAAAGAAAGGTGTAAATGATGTCTGTTGTACACCAACACTGAAGTGTGATCACTGTCTGAGGGTCAGATGGGCAAATTCAGATTTGGATGCGCCGACAGCATCTCACAGATCAGAGAATGAAACCTCCATCTGATTATGTTTAAGCAATTCACTAAGAGGTGAAGAGAGAAACTCGATCTGCTTGCTCAGACCCTGTTTACTGAAGGGGGTAATATCGCTCAGTCTTTTAAGGGTGTGTATAGTCTACAGAGCAAAGAGCTGTCTGTATCCTCCATTATTCATCTGGAGCTGTCACTACCAGTGGCAGGCAACCTTCAAATAGGATCATCTACATTTCAGTCCCTGTCATTTTTTTGAAGATGAGAGGCAGTGTATTCAGACACACACTACTTCTAGTTTTTCTCCAGCCCTGTTATGTTTGTTAGACCATCCATTTTCTGCTGCAGCCCCAAACGTGAGGTTCCTCAAGCACAAACACAGATGGTTGTGTTGGTCCCTGCTCTTTAAATAACCTATTTTTTCCATGCAGGACTTAATGAGACAGCTTTTAATGAGTTTATCTGCATTATGATTTGTAACATCTCATAATGCTATTAGAGAACTCAGGTTCTCTGTAGGACTGCAACCGTCTCTGACATAATGCAGTTACATGGGACTTCCCTCTTACTTATGTAATGTAAATACAAACACGTACAAATATAGCTGCGGAACTGCTGGGAATGTTCTCCAGATGAGAAAAAAACTCAGCTAGCCAGGACTTTACTGCTGCTATAGCTTTTCCTTTTTAATATAAAGAGATAATGCTGGGGGCAATCAGCAGAATATAACAACTTCTTAAAAGCCTATGCCTTGTTTAAAAAAAGAAAAAAAAAGTCTCAGGTAGTGTAATATTGGGTAAGGTAGTTTCAAAGAGAAGGTTCAGAATTTCTGGTAAGTTGCGTCACAAAAAGCATCTAAGAATATCAGTGTTGCAAAACAGTGAGAGCGTCCTTGATACCAACCGACTTCAAGCACCTGTCAGAGGCACAAAAATTAGGATCCTCGGTTCCAGATGGTCGTTAGCCTGTCAGCTACGTGAGATAGGTACTTGCAGAGAGTGACAAAGTGATCGATAGCTCAAGGCATATCTCCACCTGACTTATAGATAAGTCCCTGGGTTTTTCTGAGGAAGCCTAGCGTGATGACACTCCTTTTGAAGATGCCTGAAGCTGGCAGGAGACCTTGATGTTGTGTTGGTGCTCTGTCTAGTACAGTGGCACTTGTAATCTCACGCTGGGCACGTCAGGTGTCAGTTACAGTTATTGCAGAAGCTGAAGAAAGACACACTTCGTTAAAACGTTTTTAAGCTTATTAAGCTTATTCGCACAAAACATGAATGACAACCAAAAAAGAAAGTCTAGAAGCACGCATGTCCTACCAACATGTGGTTCACAATGCTATGCACGAGCACAGGTATCTCCGTGCAACTAAGATATCCTGGTCTTAGAAACGCATGGCAGCAGGTTACAAAGCAGAAAATAGTTGCCCTACATTAATGTGTTCACTCTTTTGCCCTCTGGTAGTAGCAATAATTTCTGTGACAGGCAAATAATATGATGACAACACTGATTTAAGGACGTTAATATGATTCTTTTCCCTGCTGGTTTTGTATTCATGAGCTCGGAGGCGCGCTGGACGAGCAGTCAATGAACAAATTGGGAAATAGAAAAAGACCTCTTGGAAAAGGAGCCTGTAAAAAAAATAACAGAATTGGTAATTTTTCATGTTGCTCAGCTATTAATATCCGGTACCCGGAGGGATATTATTCAAGTCTCTAGCGAGTGTGCTGCTGGCCTGCTCTTCCTTGGGTTTGCTGAGTCAGCAGCCTAAGATTTGCTGTGGATTCAGCTTGAAGAGATAGATAACTGCGATGCAGAAACAAAGCTACATTAAAAGGAAGGGGGAAGTGGAAGTAAAAGAGCAGGAAGAGAGGAAAAGAATACAAAAAAGCGCTACATTTACATGACTACACTGTTAAGGATTTGGTCTTTTATATGGCCTCCTGCCCCTCTCACCATGGCTTGTAATAACTCGTTCCTGAAATAAACTCCACTGCTTCTGAACGTACGTCCTACGGCAAGAGTCCGGGCCTTCCTGAGGATCAAGGAGCTATGCTGTAGGCCTGCCTGGGGGGACCACACAGGATCAGTGCTTGCCCCAGGGTTACACACCACAAGGCCCTCCAGGTGAACTGTCCAGAGGTTGCCTATGCCATAGCCAGAGGGTTGGGAAGTAGATGCACGGCAGCGTACAGTGCTTAAGGCTTCTGCTAGGACTTCTTTTTCAAAACTATAGAAGCATGGCTATTATTTAATGAAAATCTATGAGGCCCAGTAAAAAAACTGCCAACCATAAAGCCAAAGTGTTGCTGTCATTGCAGTCCCCAAGGGCACAGAACCCAACTCAACAAAACACTCTTTCTCTGGGCAAGGGGCAAATAGCTCACTCCAGGCAAGCTTGTGCTCGTGTTCATGAACATCTCAGGCTTTTTTTTTTTATTATTTTCCATGTGGAAATCACTTGCAAGTGAGGATTTTGGAGATATGGGTCCCCTTCTATACTAAAATATGGTGATCTCTGTGATATATTCACTACATGCTGTATAACGCTAATTGTGTCCAAAATGGTGATCACTTTCCTAATGAATGGGATCTGCCTGTGTACTTCCCTGTGTGTGTTAGAGCTGAGTTACATACCTAACTGATGTCAGAAAATGTACTTAGGCTAATATTTAGCCACCTAAATGCCGGAAGCCTAGATTAAGATATTGACCTATATTAATATATACTAATGATGTTTCTATAGTCAGTGGCAAGGGACAGACACCTCTAGCTATTGGTATAACCCATCCTAACCCCCCCTAGTGCTCTCCTTACTGGAGGGTCATCAAAAATTAGCTTAGAGTAGACTTTGGTTTCATTAGTTTTTAGAAACCTCATCTTTATTGAGCACTATGTTCCATTTTATGAATGCCATGTGGATGATGAATAGATGACAGTAAGTCACTGTCGCCAATTGATTGTCTCGCATTATCAACATCTTGGGACTCATCTTCATAGGGCGGCTTGTAAGATTAACACAAATGCTGTTTACTGCCTTTCCTGGAATATGGTTTTAAAATCGAGTATAGAACGTGTATTCTTGTATGGGTGAGGGCAGATGCCAATGGACCATTGTGTCTGTAGTAAAGAAAAGTAAAAAATGCATACCGGTAAATACTTCAGAATCTTTAAAAAAATGAAAGAAGATCCATTTTAAGGAGAAGAGGAAAAATATTTTCCATGCATGATAACTTTTTAAAAATATTTTGTAGTACTTGGATAGAATTATTCTTTCCGGTAAAGTTTAAAGAATTTAACTTCAATGTCAATCACTTTCCCCCCCTTTTTTTTTTTTGTATAAAATAAAATTCCTGAATAAATATTGTCTGCAAATAAGACGCTTACAATGTGGAAACTCCCCTCCTGCCCCCTCCCTCCCCCTCTTTTAAAAAGGAACAAATGACACCTTCTTGGGGTTTTTGTTTTTTTTTTTTTTTTTTTGGTTTTTTTGTTTTTTGTTTTTTCTACCATAGAATCCTCTAGGTTGGAAGGGACCTTTAAGATCATCAAGTTCAACCATCAACCTAACACTGCTAAGTCCACCATTAAACCATGTCCCTCAGCACCACATCTGCCTGTCTTTTAAATATCTCCAGGGACGGTGACTCCGCCGGGCAGCCTGTGCCAGTGCTTGACAACCCTTGCAGTGAAGAAATTATCCTAATATCCAATCTAAACCTTCCCTGGCACAATGTGAGGCCATTTCCTCTTGTCCTATCAACTGTTACTTGGGAGAAGAGACTGACCAGCACCTCTCCACACCCTCCTTTCAGGTAGTTGCAGAGAGCGAGAAGGTCTCCCCTCAGCCTCCTCTTCTCCAGGCTGAACACCCCCAGTTCCCTCAGTTGTTCCTCATCAGACTTGTGCTCCAGAGAAGGGCAACAATCAATGTTTTAGGCTGTAAAATTAATCAATATGTTGTTTCCTGGGGGAAAATAGTCTCAATGTACGTCTTTCAGTCAGATTTAATTTGTGTTGGTTTGTGGGTTTAATGGTTTCCCAACCTTTGTACTGCGTTCACTGTTCCAATATACTTATATATACGTACGCTTATGCTAAAAAGTTCTGTTGAGGCTTGCAAAGTTTTTTTACTGTTTCTGGCCTGCCCAATAACACATTTATGCAATGTCCTTTTCTGTCAAACACCCCTCAGTAGCTTCTTTTGGAGCGTAAAATTCCTATTAATTCTCTAAGAGCTTTAGATGGAAAAATAAAACACTTTGGCTTCTGTGTACTCTTTTCAAATGCTTTCGGTATGACAATCTCACTCTGACTCAGCATCTACGGCCAAAGTGTGGTATTCAGGGGTTATTTAGGCTAAATACAAGCTGGTGATCTGGTGGTTTGAAGAATCCTAAAACAGTTTGTCAATAATTTGCGCTACTGGTATTTGCAGATTTGGAAAGGGAAAGTGCATAGATTGGGTTTTTTTGTAATTATTCCTTCACAATAGCCACATCTGAGAACGTTGCATATTTTGACACAAAACTGTTTTAGACCTTTATTTTGGCTTTCTTGTTTGCTAAGGGCTTGCCAGATAACTGGTAATCCAAAGTGCACGTTGGATAAGATTAGGGATATGCTGAATCTCAAGGGTATAAATTTCTGTTTACTTCCTCACAAATATTAAAATGTTATTTTTTTCTTGGTGCCCTCTGGCTGAGCTGGTTTTAGTTATTATATCTCTGTTAGCCGGTTTTATGATAATTTGTTCCATTACTTAAAAACCGTAACAAAATACATGACATTTTTGCACTGCAACAGAAACTAAATTCTCATGCAACTATGGGCTGGGCTAGTCCATTTTAGTACCTCTTCCAGCAATGTAGATGTGCATAATCTAAACCTTTTTCGGCCATCCTGTTTTGTCTATTATGTCCAAATGAATGCAGAAACACCAGGTGAATAAACTGTGTGCTAATTTAAAATACCTCTTGAATCTCGCCACGTGTTTTCGGTCTAACAGCTTTGGCATTGAGATTGATGAAGTTACTGTTCCTTCTGGAACTGACCACAGCTGTAGGCGTTCCCTTGCACCCTCCATTTGCAGAGCAGTTGTGGGAGAGTCAGGAATTTTGTACAGGCAGGCAACATCGGCGAGAACAGGCTGTAAGATGCTGAAGGGCCTTTGACACCCTGAGGAAAACAGATTAATGAGATCACACCTATGCATATGTATTTATTTTTCCCTTCCTCCAGGTCATCTGTCTCCCCCCAAACCATGAATGCTATGGGTGGTTTCAACTAAATTTGATAGAAGGACCACCTTCTCAGACAAATTAATTTTCTAACAGTTTCATACGAATGTTTAGACAAAGACAGATTTTGTTAATTCTCTACACAAAAATGAACTTCAACATAAGCTCAAGCCTCGGCAAATGGCAGAGCATCCAAACAGGAGCTATTCTAGGAGACACTAATCCATGTGATCAATGGCTAAAGCCTTCTGATACTGCTCACAAAATTCATCAGCTTTTTTTTTTTTTTTTTTTTTTTTTTTAAATCTAACAGCTAATTCAGGTATATGGCAATTCAGGGTCACTGGCAATTAGGCATGAGATCTTGACAATCAAATGTTCTTATCGTGCCAGATTGGTACTTGATTTGAGCCATGCTCAGCTTCTTGTTCCTCAGTTCTCTCTGTGTCAAACAAGGCCAGCTGCACTGCTCTGTCTTTAAAAGGTGTGGAAAAGATAAAGCCACTAAGGTATACTCAAGAGTGATCATGCCAAAGACAGATGTCTGAGTTATGAGAAGTTTTGTTAATCTCAGTGCAGCACTGTGGAGAAGCACATGCTGGTGAGCTCCCTGAAGATCTCTGCAGGGCAAAGGAGCTCCGTGAGACACCTGGCTTTGAGACCTTCTGAGATCTAACCTGAAAAAATCTTGTTGGGCTCTGTATTTTGTGTATTTTGCAGCTCAAACCATAAACAAAAGCAAAGAATCATAGAATCGTAGAATGGTTTAGGTTGGAAAGGACCTTGAAGATCATCGAGTTCCAACCCCCGTGCCATAGGCAGGGACACCTCCCACCAGCCCAGGTTGCTCCAAGCTCCGTCCAACCTGGCCTTGAACACCTCCAGGGATGGGGCCTCAACAACCTCTCTGGGCAACCTGTTCCAGTGCCTCACCACCCTCAGAGTGAAAAACTTCTTCCTAATGTTTAGTCTGAAACTGCCCTCTTCCAGTATAAAGCCATTCCCCCTTGTCCTATCGCTACATGCCCGAGTAAAAAGTCCTTCCCCAGCTCTCCTGTAGGCTCTCTTTAGGTACTGGAAGGCCGCAATCAGATCTCCCCAGAGCCTTCTCTTCTCCAGGCTGAACAGCCCCAACTCTTTCAGCCTCTCCTCATCAGTTGCATGAGTGAAACACGACTTTATTTCACCAGTTCATTGTACTGAACTGATGCTGTGTGATCAAGCATCCCTCTTCTTCTGACTTTTTCTCACATTTCTTTGTACATAACCAAGTATCTAACTTATTCTCACCCATGAAATCCATATATGTGCACTGACAGTGGATGGCATAGCAGCTGTGGGGCACCCCTGGTTGCTCTTGAAGAACACAGGTGGGGATGGCCACAGTGCCTCCTGATTTTCTAACCCTGGTGTGAAGTCCCACGTAAATCTTCATCTGATGAATGCCTTCATGCTTGCATTGACCTACTGTCATGATTTGGGCAGAACCAGCTACTGGGTAGAACGACAGATGTTCTCTCCTACCTGTCTTCAGAGAGGCGGGAGAGACAGAGAGAGACGAGTTTAGAAGGAACTATAGTACTTTAATGAAATATTAACAATAAAAAGGAAATAATAAAAAATATACAAAACCATGTCAAGCTCCCAGGATGACGATCATGTCACCGGCTGCCACTGAAGAAGTCTTAGACTGGACTCTGTGATGGATGGGAACTGGATTTCAGATCTGGATTCAGGATCAGGATCAAAGTTTAACGAACAGTCAGAGTCCTCCTCAGATGTCGGCCATTGAAGGAAGAGGGCTGACCCTTTGATCCCTCAGCTTTTATACTGAGCATGAGGCAGATGGGATAGAATACCCTCTTGGTCAGTTTTGGGTCACCTGTCCTGTCCATTCCTTCCCTCAGGTGGGACACCTCTACGCTTTTCCATTTCCAACCCTCCAACGGGGCAAATAACCAAGTGAGCTGCCCTGGGGGGTTACAGCAGTAAGTGTGAGCAGAAGCCTCTCTGCATACCATGCCTGGGCATCAGCTATAAACATAGGTCTTACTACTCTGAGAACAAACAATTTTTGAACAATAAGCCATTAATTTCAGTAGTTAGAAGAGGTCCAGCTAAAAAGTAAAGTTACTGAACAAAATTGGTCCCGTTTTAGCTCAAACCAGGATGCATACTTACTCCTCCACTTCACAGGAGAATATTTGTTCTATTTATCCAAATGTTCACTCACTGCTTTTTAATCTTTTGGGGACTTTTTTTTCTATGAATTAAAGGATTAGATGGGGACCAGAAATGACAAGGTTTATTTTGCTTTGGTTTTCACACTGTGACCTATTGGTTACACCATTAATTCTGCGGATATTAAATTGCAGGACACAAAGGTGGAAATTCAACTTCTTTTGCCTTTTTTGTCTATGTATTTTTCCTGTATCTCTGTTAATGAAATCCAAAATAACACCTGGTGGGTGACAATTAATATTGGAGGGACAGGTCATCTTGTACTGAGGTCACCTCCCACTACATGGCCCTGCTTACACAGGGTGTTGAGCAACGTGAAGTGGCGATCTTCCAGCGGTGTTCATGGCTTTGGGAAAAAAAAAAAAAAAAACAACAAACACCAAACAGCTGCAGAAGCTAGAAGGAGCCTTTGAGAAATAACACCGTTAAAATTATGGAAGAATGAAATCCTGAGTTTAATGTAATGTAACAAAAAATAAAGGGAAAGTGACAGGGATGTGTATGAATAATGCTAATCTAGGGAAAAATCTGTTTTCAGTACTGATTGCTTGCATTTTGAGGCAGTGATTTTTATTCAGGGTATTTTTTTTTTTTCATAAGTGAAAATGTGAAATATTTATATCTGTTGTCAAAGTTGTAGCATAGAAATCCCGATCACGGTAATCTTGAGGATCAGACAAATGACAGTTAACGTATATTGGAGTCACCCAGAATAACCCACGAGGGACAATATGAAACAGGTTCCACCAATTTTGCTTTCAAGTCTCTGTTTACCTTAAGTATGACAGCAATTTGCTCTCGTGGCAGAGGAATCTCTTCTCTTTCTCTCTCTTTGGTACGTATTAGACATACAATATTTAAATATGTTAATGTTTTCTTCTAATAGCAGGAAAACCAAAGCAGTCTGAAATACCTGCCCCCATTTCTGACCTTACCTTTCTCTACGGAAAATGAAACCTATTTCTATTAACTTCAATCTGAACCAAATGGCAAGATTACCGCAATTTAATGTTATCATTTCAAGGGCTTCAGAGATATACCTTTTTTTGTTGTATAAGTCATACTACAATCCAGAAATCAGCAGAGCTATGAAAATTTAGACAATTTACCTTACAGGAAATGCTTTGCACATCTTTATTCCATTGCATATATATGGCTGTAGGATGGGCAATAAGGGCCTGAACTCCATGAGAAGTCAAAATAGTATAAACGGTGGAACTGAGTTTTCTGTAACTGGGAATACATTAGCAGAAGAGAAATCAACTTCTTGGAAGGAAAGGGTATGAGCAGGGAGCTGAAAGCAGAGCTGTTAAGGTTAATAACTGAGAAATTCTAGCCACTTCAGGGCCTGGGTAGGCATTCATGTGGGGAAATTCATCTGAACCCGAGCAACAACCTTTTCCGAAGCTTTTGGCTTACTAAGAACAGCAATCAAGGGAAAGACACAGGCATGAACCTTGCGCAAGGCCCCTTTTCTGAGGTGGTGTTGCATGTACTGTGTGGTGCTCAGCAGCCACCACTGTTAACTATAGAGACAAAATTTGGCTTGTACTTCTGGGACGCATACTAGGTCAAGACACATGAAGACGTGTGGGAGTCTACGAAGCCCGAAGATTTCAGAACCAGGTGTCGGTGAGGCTGTGATGTGGTCGTTGTCACAGATGAAGAGATGAAGTAACATTCAACATTTTCAAGCCCAGATACATAACATTGGGCTCTCTTAGTCAACATGCAAGGATCCTATTAAATATGGCCTGCATAAACACCCCAGCAGAACCCTTACCTCTTTCTCCAGGATGACAATTTATTGGCACTTCCACCCATTTAGTAAATTAAATTTGGGTAGAGAGGCTTGAACATATTGGCCAGCGCTTATTGTCTTTAGTGTGGAGCAGTAACCATGTATGCTTGGGCTTTAAAGCCTTTTCTTTTTCCTTTTTCTTTTTTTTTTTTTTTTTTTTTTTGTGACA
Organism: Vanellus vanellus; assembly: GCF_965231255.1. NCBI lineage: Eukaryota > Metazoa > Chordata > Aves > Charadriiformes > Charadriidae > Vanellus > Vanellus vanellus. The sequence continues at coordinate 4,732,072 of NC_138906.1, read as the reverse complement.
CTGAAAAATTGTCTCCTGTTTAAATATGCAAAAGATTCTGAGTCCTAACTGCCTGCGCATTGCAGTCAGCTGCAAACAGCACAGCTGAAGCATCTGTCACCCTTGGAGAGAGCCCCGGTGCCACCGAGTTCTGCACCAAGAGTGCCCTTGCACCGGCCAGACGAGGTGACTGGCTTAACACTTCAGATGCCTGCTGTATTTTGTTGGGGCTGAGAACGACAGGAGATGTACCATGGGGGTAAAAAAAAAAAAAGCATCCTGAATCTGTCCTTTTTGAGTAGGACATCCCTTATCTGAGCAAATTTCTCTACAGTAGCAGAGCAGAAAATGCTGGAGCGGAATCTGGGTCATGACAAGACTCTGAAAGTGAGACCTGTGGCTTATCTGTCAGGGTCTGAAATGCATCCAAGTCCTGCAGGTTTATTTGGAATGAGGTCACCCTTTAAGGGGGAGATCTGTCCTTAGAAGAAGACCATATCCATCACTGCGCGTTGTCCCTCCTTAAATCGAATCATACCCTGCAGTGATATAGGAATAAAATAAGAATTTGAGAGAGGGTATGCAATCTGGCACTGTGTCTTGTTGTTTTGTTGTTTTCTAGTAATTTTGCAATGTTCTTTTCTAACACAATGTATTTCTCAACTTCTTGAAACCTGCTTGAGGTTCAGCTCATGAAATATAACGCAGTCACTGGTAGGATTTTCTATACAGCTCATGAGCAGTGCGTTTGCGATAAATTCATTGCTGCAAGCATTTTATGCTGCTAGCGGAGCCATTAGCGGATGAGGTTCTGGGTCCCACCTGTCTCCTACCCACGTAACGGTCTCATGGGCAGTCCCTGTGCAGTTTTGCTGTCCTCGCACCAAACGAAGCAAAGCATTCGGATAAGGAGTCCTGCAGGGACAGGAATCCCACTTTTTGCCAGAGAAGGTAGCATTCTTACATCATGGGTCGTAAGAATTTTGAGTTAGGGTTTATAATGACAAAGTATTCTTGATACAGCAACTGGTAAATAACAATATAAGCACATAAAATGTTCCCCTCCCTCCCCCCCCCCCCCAAAAAAAAAAAGAGGAAACTTCAGGAAGGAGAAAGAGGGAGCTGTATGTCTAACACACCTGTAGCTAGGAATGGTCTCAAATGTATCGTTCCATGGCAGCCCAAACTTTTTATACAGTGTGTTACCCTTCCAAAACACTGTCTCTACTTTTGGGGATCCTATCCCACAGCAATGGCAAAAAAAAAAAAAAAAAAAAAAAAAATTAAAAAGCAGGAGTGTTCAGGGTTGGGGAAGATTTACTGGGCTGTAAGAAGGCTATAGTTGCCCCACTGTTGGTAGGTGGCATTGCTGAATATTCTGCCCAGTGCGTGATGGGGACTGGATATTTTGTCACGCACCGCTGGTTCCTATCTCTGCTCCCTCCATATAGCTGCTGTTCTCAGTTCCTCAGGAAACGAATTTACATTGGTGGGTCTGGATTTTTCATAGTGTGTAAAAAGAAAATCCCGGTACGTGTCACACCTCATCTGAGATGTTCTAGAGTTCAACCCTTGGGACTGAAGAAAGGAACTGGGTGTGATTGTGTTTCTGTATCTCTTAAGCTCCTGTGAAAAAGTCAATTACTGCTGTCTGCCTATTGTGGTTCTAACGTGGCTAATACGTGGGTCCCTGCTGATAGTGAGTCTGGGCATGTGCTTGTCTTTTATGGCGTATATGAAAGAAATATGTTTTTATTGTGCCTTTGAAATATCAGGAATGGGCAACTGAGGTCTGAAAATGTACTCTGTCACCTGTTCACTGCATGTTCTTGAGTGGGGCACATCTTAACTTCATTCGAACCACAAGGCATGGTCCTAGTTCAGAGCTGCACGTTCTCAAGTTCTGAAAATATAGGTTATAGAGTGAAAGAAAAAGGCCAAGGCTCCAACTGTAAGTTATTCTTTGTCAATATACATTAGTTGAGGAGCCGACTCCTTTACTTTAACGAGCTAAATACTATACAGCAGGTAATGTGGCTTCATTCAGATTCCCATTCAGTGATGTCTAAGGAGTCTTTAAACAGGTATAATTTTTCAACTTACGAATGCCCAAGGCAGAGATGTTGCATGTGGCTAAATTACTATGAATCACAAACGTACCAAATACTGTCTGCTGCATCAGTGGAGGGAATTGTGTTGGTGGAACTGATCGCCCCTTTGCGATGATTTGTCTACCCAGAACTTAGCTAATCACTATCGTGATATAACGGCACATCACCAGAGATTATGTTTTCTGAGAATTACATTTAAACGTAGCTGTTGAAAAGCTCTTGCCACGTATTTAAAGACTGGTGATTGGCCGTGATTAAATCATGTGCCCAATGACAGTGCGATACTTCTGCTGGCCTACAAAATCTTGGGTGCTTAAGGTGGAAACGCAATGCACAGATAACCGTATCCAAGAAGCAGGGTGGGAATGGGATTCATTAGTGCAATATCTACAGCTCCACAAGTCACCTTGGGCTCTCATTTTTGCTACGAACAAGAAACAAACCCTGACACTGCAAGTCTCTCTCCATAGCATGTTTTTCACCCAGAGAACTTAGGCCTTAAATATTGACCAACACTCAGTGTCCATACCATTATCTGGCTGTGAGAGGATTGTCTACTGATGTTTTTCAGCAGCACAGTCCTAAATATAGAGATAAAGTATCCATCATTAGGCAGACAATCATAATAGGAACCCTATTTCATTAGGTAACCTAATAAAAGTAGCTTCAGTACCATTTTCTGTGGTATAAACCCAGACTGAAAGATTACAGTGGTTAATAATTTTATACAGGCAAATTTTGGAATTTTCTATCACATGGAAAACTCAGTACTTTCAATATCTTTTGTTATCCTACAGGAATATGTTCATAGATCTGGACTTCCACCTCCCTTCCCCCCGCAAACCTCCACACGCCCCCAAGCAGTTTCCATAGATTGCATTACTTTTTTTAAAATTTGATTCCAAAATAGTGAAATATTGCATACCAACATCTTTAAGCAGAGCACAAACTTTCCTTACCCCTGAACTGGATTGCTTGAATGACACCTGGGTTCCTCAACCTACCAGTGCAACATTTGATGTCATATTTTGTATTTGTATCAATGTTAAATGGCTGTGAGCGTGGCCAATGCATGGGAAAGCACAGCTACATCATACATCTTCACATTCATAAGCCGAGACGTCAGAGGAACAAGGCAGCTCATGCGCCGTGGCTTTGCCAGCAATTTCCTTACAGCCATTGCGGCACTTTCCTGCCCGGCAATGTCTACAGCCCAGGGACAATCCAGTCTGGTCATAAATGCCTCTTAAGATGACTCGTTTCTTCCTCTTAAAAATGGTAATTTTGTGGTGGTGGTGGTGTTTTTTTCTGTGTATGGCCTCAGTGGTCATCATTAGGAAGTTTTCCTGCACTGCCCCTCTTCCTTCCTAATGCCCTCCGCTCAGGTCCACATTGGCTCCTCTCACTGCGTTGGGGCTCTGACACACCATTCAGCCTGCTCCCTCCTTCATGAATACGTACTTTATTCCCCTCCTTGAGTTTTTTACAGTGAAACAGTGGTGAAACTCTCCAGAGCTGGGAAGGAGGAAGCGTTTGTCGAGAAAGTTACTCTACACACAGTCTTTTGTGCAGAGATTTGATTCTTTGTGGGATTTGAGTGGGTTTTTTTGGTTGCGGGTGGTTGTTTTTTTGTTGTTTTTTTTTTTTTCCCTCCACTTTGGCACAGTATCTAAACCAATGTCTTTTACCAGTGAAAGGAGAAGGAGGTAAATTGAGAATGAGCTTGAGTACTTCCCATTACCACTGTTGTAATGAGCTCTTTGCCTCCGTTCTTCAGTATTCTCCCCAGTCCTGAAGCCCCTTTGGGGAATATTAGAGTGAGAGCTGCAGCACGACGCGCTTGCTGGGGAGGAGTGAAAGGGAGGAATGTGTGTGATAGTTGAGGGCAAATAGCTTTCATTTAATTAGCAGATTAATTAAAGCTTTCCCCCTTGGGTAGGGTATATGTGTGCGTGTGTGGAGAAAGTGTTGCTGTAGCCTCCTGTAGCTGTTCATCACGCATTTCTGTTCCAAGTGTGACTCAGACGGGGTTTCTATTGAACTTGCTGGGAGCCTGCACAAAACAAATTTCCTGCCTAAGATCTTTTCTCTTCAGGGTTTTCTTTAAATGTAATGAGGTATAAATGGGCAAATAATAACAACGAGTAATAACAAGAACTTGCTTTGCAAATGAATGTGGCATCCGGCAGCACGACAAATGCAGAACTCCTGAAAGCTTCTCTGTTTTCCAAAGTCCCCGCAGTGAGAGAAGTCTTACGCTAGCACAGATTCCCTCAACCTTCTATCAGTGAAACTCACCAAGAGTTTTTCAGTGTGATAAACCACTCTAAGATACTTGATAGCCTTGACTCTGCATACGTGACACAGGTCCTGATGAAAGCAGATTAAATCCGACAGTGTGCTGGGCTGTATTAGCAAGACCATAGCCAGCAGATCCAGGGAAATGATCACACCCTTCTAGTCAGCACCTGCTGGAACACTTCTAGGATACTACATCCAGTTTTAGGCTCCTCGGCATACTAAAGATGTCAATCAACTGGAACAAGGTCAGAGGAGGGACACCAAGAGAGCCTGTGAGAAGAGGATGAGGAAAATGGGCTTGTTTAGCTGATGGAAGGAGAGAGGCTTTCGGGGCAACCTAGTAGCAGCCTTACAGTTCCTACAAGGAGACCATCAAGAAGAAAGAGCCAGGCTCTTCATTGTGGCATGTGTCAGGATAACAGTGAACAGCCTGTGTCAAGAATTGGAGAGTATCCTTGAAAGCAATTGGTGGTGAACTCTGCAAGCCCTACACCACTGATGTCCTGCGGTGGGGCCACACAACCAACTTTTGCCCCAACTAAAAATTCTCAGAGGGGTGAGAATCTTCCCATGAAGTTTCAGTCAGATTTGTAAGGGGGTAGACCCTGATTTGGATGCTTAAATCCCATTGCTCTTGAACACTTTTGAAAATAAGTGGGAGTTGCAGTGTTGGCAGGAGTCTGTCAGCTTTTCAGGCCTAGGATGACCTCTGAGGAATGAAGGAGGAAGACATCTAGCATGCGTTACTGGGGGTTGTACTTCTAGCAGTTTTATCTTTGGGGGAGAAAGTCTCAGGAACAACCAGAGAAAGGCATTTTACGTAATACAATCAGCAATCAGAAAGAGCTACTGCACCTTTAGTTTCACCTCAAGGACATTACGTCTAGTAAGATTTTTAAACGCTTTTCCAATGAGCGGTTGCGTCCCACCAGTACAAGGCTTCGAAAACCGGTGTTTGGTATTGCCTTCTATCAGAGATAGTATAAAGGTACACTTTGGTTTAGCTCAGGATGTCAGTTCCTGGGAAAGTCACCAGCTGTACTGAGAACGCCTCACCACGCTCAAAGAGAGATTTTTCAACTGATCTCCCAGATAAAAAGCCAGTTAAGGCAAACTCAAAAATAGGTTTACCCCACGTTGCATAACACATCTTTTGTCCAGAGTTACCACTTCAGAAGGTATCCACTGAGCGAGGGAAATGTTGATTATGCTGCTGCTATTTTCTAATCTGCAGTGAGACGTGCATCTCTCCAGGAGCCATCAGTGTTAGAAGGTAACCGTATCTTAAATTCATGTAAGCCGGTTTGAAAGGGATCAATGCCTTTTTTTGGCAGTGTGCTGTGTTGATGTTGTTTTTTTTTTAGTGCACAATTTGCTTAAAGCAAGGCATTGAAACTATGCTGCAGATTGTACAGTTGTGGCTTGGTTTGGAGAAGTTTCTAATCGCTTTACCCTTTTATTTTGTCTAAACTGTTTTGAAATTACAGTAGTTTGGGTGCCATTTACACAGGGAGACAAAAATGCAGTCAGGTAACATCATAAGGCCTTCCCAGAGACGACAATTTGTTCAACTCCCAAGCCATTGTTGTGGGTACCGGTAATTATGTAAATCAGTTCTGAAAAAATCCAGATATTCAGAGCTCCTTCCCAAACGTCTATTTTTAACACAATGTTTTGCAGCTGTTTTGACCAGTTGAATCGTTGCTTGATAAGAACAGGGATTAAATCTAGTAATGTTGTTTCCATGACAAAGTTAGCTTCTTTCAGCAATGCTCACATAATAATGTATCTTTTTTTTAAGACCACTTTTTAAAACTGAACATCATAATAGAATTAGTAAAAAGTGTAGTTCAGTATGAAGTGAATGATCTAATATACCTGGTGGATTAAACTCCTCTCTTGCATTAGAGACAGCACAGACTAAAGGTGAGACTCTATTTCATCTCTCTGTTGATGTAAAACACTGTCCATGAGGAATCTAATGACAGTTTTTTGTTGTTGTTTCTTTGCTTTTCTTAATCTGTATTTCTTTATCCCTCTCCTTATTGTCATGGTGCCCAATATAACATATCCTGAATGGAGTGGAAATATTCTCTTTCCTTTTGCAAAAAAAAGAATGAGGGCTTTACAGGCGTAATACAGAAATGCAGAAAAGGAAAGAACAGCCAATGGTACTGAATTGCTCTATTTGATCAGGGCTTTGTAGAAATGAAAATACCAAACGAATCACACAGTTCACTATTACATCTTTGCTATGACTTCAAGGCATATTTTCTGATCCTGGAGTTTCTCAAGAATACTGGTGACTTTTCTCATTTCTATAGATCTACTGACTTGTGTAGTGAAATCACATTTTAAAGCAATTGTGAATATTATGACCGTGAGTAAAATGAGGAGAACAGTATTTTTTTGAATGACGGTATGTGGTCAAAGACACTTTGGGTTTCTCAACTAGAACGTTCTGCGCTGTTGGCCTACAGGATGATTAGTCTGGATAACACCGACACCTTTTTCGGTGCCTGGCTTTGATGTGTTAAAAAATTTCCAGATCCTTCCACCACCCAACTACCTCTCCTCTGCTCAAGTCTTTATCAGTGACTATGAACCCAAGGATAATGTCCCATTCATAGAGAACATCCTGATTTTCCTTTGAGAAGGCCTCGATACCACTGAGGAAATGATTCAAGTGCCGAAACATAAATATCTTTTGCCTTTGGAGATACCCTACGGTGTCCAAAATATCCTGACAAAAGGCAAACATAAAGGCGCACGCAGCCAACAGCAACTGGAGGTCAAGCGAGATACCCTAAGGCACATCAAATGGTCTAGACATCTGTGCTTAGACTTCTCACCTACTCACTTTGGGGATAGCTGTACGTCCATGTTGTATACACAGCGTATAAGTTAGGGCAGATACCTAAGCGTGGTGTCCAGTTTAAATTCATATCCCTTGTTCCTTAGCACAAGCCGTTAGGAAGCATCTTCTTAATGCGGTCCAGTCCTGCTCTCTCAGCTGCCCGCTCCCAGCCTTGCTTTGTGCTTTGTTGCCTTTCCAGAATAGAAATCTTTGGGAAAGGAAGAAGTTGCTCTTGTGGTTACCTTCACCTCGCCTTTCTCCCAGCACTTGATATACTTGAACCAAAACAAGAAGAAAGAGAGCTTATTTAAATTTCCATCTGGAATGATCCAGCAACAAGTGTTTATTTCCATGAGCAGGGAAGTGTTTGGTACCCTTCTGGTCTGCACAATTCCCCCCATGTGGTTCCTTCCCTGGAGCATCCATAGGTTTAAGTAATGTCTTGCTTAAGCACATGACTCTAAAATTTGCTAATTGATTTACACATATAGCTAAGGGCAGGTCCAGACACAGCACAAATGTGTTCAACTGGTTCTCCGCTCAGGTTTATGTACTAACAATGGCTTTCTTAACGGAACGGCTCACAATAAAGCAGCACCTGGAGAGTACGTGTGAGAGAATATACGTAGGTTGTAGCATAATAACGTGATTGCTGTTAATATTACCATAATGTCAAGGGAACAACAAAGAGTTAAATACTACAAGTTACACAGAGCACATGCTGCTTTATCTCTGTGATGGCCACCTTAATAAAAACAAATGAAGAAATATGAAAGCTCTCAATTTGTTGCATAGCTTGTCGTAGGCAGCTGCTTTGGTCTTTTTATGTTTTCTCAAAATTAAACAAACATTGACTGTATTTACTGTCTTCATATCTATACAAATACATGCCTTTTCAAAACTGATGTGAGTCAAACTCCTTCACTCCATTGCGAGTAATAAATTTTTTAAGAAGAATTAATGTCATGCATTTGGTTTCTTGCCTTCTTGATTTTTCTAGCATGTGTCAGAATGTTCTTTAACTGCACATATCACTGATATCTTCCGGGAAACTGAAACCAGACCGTCTCTACTGAACTCAGGAAATTGCAAATGTCCTTGAGGCAAAAGAAATGAAATCAGGAGGCCATGGAGTTCCAGCTTACACTTCCATTTGAATTGTGCTCTGCCGTTCAGTTCTTAAAGACTGACTCGACAGATTAAAGGCTCTACCAGTGCGTAGTTAATGGAGAAACGTGAAACATGTGGATCCTTTCAGGAAAACATGATAACGTTAATGCATCTCTGCATTCAACAGAGAAACCCTTTGTTTTAAACAATCCAAATCTGGTTTTATTTTCTCAGATACGGCATTGCTAATTGACAGGCAGCTTCTCTTCTCTCATCTGGCACTGAGGTTACTGTTTCCTCCCTTTCTTTGTTTTCTATCTCAGTTTCTGGGTTCCCCAATATTCATTTTTTTAAAAAAAATCTGTTGATGAAGAGTGCAGCAAAATGGCATAATGATGGTTATGGGAAGTCACGTCAAAGCATCCTGCCAATAGTGAAAGAGTAAGGAAGGCCACAGGGACGGGTGAGGCACATCCCAGTAGCCTTCTCTCTGTGCCCAGCTGTCTGCATTTCACATTCCTCCTGAGCCGGACTTACTCAGATAAATTGGCTAAATTTAGTCAGTTTAGTCAGATACGTCTCACTTGATGTGCCTCCCCGCGAGGAAAACAATAAAATCTGAGCTTTTAACCTCAGGCTTTCTTTATAATCAGTCGTGGCTTTGATTTAACCTCTACTAAAGAAGACAACGAAAATAAGGATATATCACGTTGTTTTGTCCTTTGACTATAGATTGAACCTAAACCACCTTCTCAAAGGTCTAGGGTTACCTCATAGGATATCAAAAGTTGGGCATGGTGGGTTTCTTAGTGTTTAGTATCCTTTGATGGACTTTGCATACATAGATACACATATATATATATATATGTTTTGAACTCCTCTAACATTTAACATCCACAATATCAAGATGAAAGGGGTTCTGCAGGATAACATTTCCTTTTGCTTATTTGTATTCTGCTTGTGTCGACAATATATATTGTAACTATATTTTTTTTATTATTATTATTATTATACAGCTTTTCTAATCTGCATATACTGAACTGTATAGAAACTGCCACGTTCATGTACTGAGACAACCCCTGGACTCTGTTTTCAGGCCTGGGCAGGGCAACTGTGGAGAGTAAACCAGTATGAGCAGCAGAAGCCTTATTTACTTCCTATTTCCCTTTTATCTTTTTAAAAGATATTCTAAGAACTTGAATGTCAGCCAATGCAATTTTCCCAGTCTTTGGCGAGGTTTAGGGGATGATGTAGCAAAAGCCCTTATGTTCTTGGGAGATCCCAGAGATCTGTGACAATATATATTTTCCAGGACCTTGGGGAGCCCTTAGAACAGAAAAGTGTTTGTTTTGAAGATAAACAAATTTAATATGGTTATGCCTGGTATATCCCACGGGGAAAATAGCTGAAATTTATTACTGGGATCTTGGAGATGAAACTGTGTTAGCGTTAACAGTTCCTACAAATGGTGAGTAACGCTTTCCAGTAGAGGGGCATTAGGAAACCCTCTCTGTCTTTGAAATAGGGGTGGTGGCTTCTAACTGTTACAGGGTCAAAAGCGTGCAAAAGGCTCCATGCCTCCCAGCACACGCAAAAGCACCACCAAACTAGGATTACGCGTGCCTTGGGATTTGCTGTAAGTGTGTACTGAGTGTGTGGTGGTAGTTCGATGCATTAGCGACCCAAACTGTTCACTCCATTCCCTCTATTGGGATGTGAGGGAAGGAGTTGACCGGTGAAGCTGGGGCTCCAAAAATAAACTGAAGCAGATTGAATTCAGGTATTGCTTTCCCTATTTGCTTGTTCTTACTTAGCAGGTAAGGGAAAACAGACGACTTTGCAGGTACATCCTGCTTCCTCTGTAGTGCTCCATCGCCAAGAGTGAAGGAGATGGGATGGCAAATGTGAAAGAGCAAAATTGCTTGCAGAGAACCAGGGTGACCTACCCCATCTTCAACCAGTGCAGTGATTTTCACGGTGCTTTCCACACAGCGTGATTTGAACCTTAGCAGTGCCCCTATAAAATGATCTAATTAAACCTGAGTTTCTATTATTGTATTTCCCCTGAATTGATATACCCTGACCACTTTATACCACAGGAATGAAATCTTGTATTGATTTCTGGGAATGGGTCCCATTCTTACTTTGTTGCTGCTTTGGGATTGCCTATATTCTGTTGGCTGCAATGTTCCTGTTACAGACTCATTTATCTCCTTTTTTTCTATTTTCCTTTTTTTATTTTTTCTTGCAGTGGGCTTAGAGCCTTAAAGTTAGAAAAAAAAAAAAGGAAAAAAAGATTTGGATCAAGTCATCTCAGTTTAATTGGCATTGCATTCTTTTTCTTGGCAAGAAAGCAGACTTTTATTCACTGGGAATAAAGAAGGAAACATTAAGGAATGGACAGGGTGAAAGACTAAGAGAAAGAGCTTTTAATTTAGTTTTGAGTCCTGAGTGAGGTTAATGGATTGTGCAAGACTCATAAGAAACAGTTGGAAGATCAAAGTTAGGCTCAATTGATTTCTGAATTTCTGATTCCTCTTTAAATTAATTCTTTAATTAGAGGTACCTTTGCGTCATGTTTATATAAGGAAAGGAATAAAAAAAAAAAAAGTTAGAAATTACACTTTGACAGGGCAACATAAACTCCCCCCAAAATCTATGAGAATTATAATTCTATAGTTTGACTTTAAGCCTCCTGTAAGGAAAAGGAAAAAAAAAAAAGACAAAAAAATAGCAAGAAAAAAAGAAAAGTTTGTTTTAATTTTCTCTCATCTTCCAAAGATGTTTTTATTTCTTTTAGCTTTTGAAACAGGACCTCAAAACTTACTGATGTTTCCTGATAAACTCACTAGCTATTTTAAATTTGTAATTGTTCTTTCCCCACATTTTTTCCCCACATTTCAGGTTATGGCAACCCATTCCAACTGCATCATTAAAAAGGAGCAAGAGACATGTCTGGAGAAGATACGGAGGGCAGCTGCCCTGAACCCTCTCAATGACTCTTCTCCAGGTGAGTTTCAGCTGGGGATAGATCACGTACATTGAGCTGATGGTTTCTAAACCTTTCCTATCGTGTCTGCGGGGGTTTTTCAGCAATGTCAATGCAAACAGCTTACGGTAAGAGGTGCAATCACTGCAGCTGAATGATCTTAGAGAAACATTATAAGGACAAAAAAATCAATCAACGGGGACGTACCAGAACAATTGCTGGTTATTATCAGGTCAGGAATTTGCTTCTGTACTTTAGGTGATGCAGTGACATATATCTACAAAATTAAACCGGGGGGTGGAAGAAAAAAAAAAAAAAAAAAAAAGGAAAGAAAAAAGAAACAGTGTGCCTGGAAAGGCCTTGATAGTGTTTATGTCTTCTGCTGGTGCAGGTGGCAATAGCTATTGACATAAGACTAAGTGCATCACCAGTCTCTTCTGCAACAGCTCATTCCCCTTCATCAGCTCAGTAATAATTTGTGCCTCTTTCTCACATGATCTGAAGACCTTTGCAAGGGATTAACATTGCGTTGACTGTAATCTTGATGAAGAACACTTGTGCTATTGCTGAGATAAGAAACTGAGGCAGCAACCAAAGAAAATATTAATAGTTTAATATCCTGTCTCATTTCCCACTGACTGCAGCAGGAGCTGCCTATGGCCAACACCAATGAGAGAAGGGCAAAGAATGACAAAGAAACTAATTGGAAATCAGGGTCTATTTCCCGAGTCTTGTCCAAACTGCTTCTACCCTGACTGGAATTGGTAAAACTGCAGAGAAAAGGGGATAAAACACATTGAGTGTGTGATAAAAAATGGGAGATTTCTCTCCCCTTTTCCTCGCCACACGTTTTAGCCCAGAAGAAGGGACAGCAGGATGCAGATCTCTGTGTCACCACAGCATCCTCTGAAGCAAGCCATTCCTGCATTTCAGCTGCTAGGACTATTTCTATCACAGTCCTGCTCTTTATCTCATGCATAAGCTCATTTTTTGTTCTGCTTCTCAGCTTTGGGCAAATGACCTGTGTGCTTTGGAGGAATCGAGGAAAGCGTGTACTTCAGGCAGGTCATTTCAGCCCCAGGGGCGTGTTTTTGAGACCCTCTTTGTGCATTACAGAAGAGCTTCCCAATTCTTCCCTGAACCAGAAGTGGCATAAGTAAGGACAAAAGGGAAAAAAAAAAAAAACAACTTTCTCCTCCCCTAACCCCAGAATGATGTCACAAGCTGACCACGAGCCCTACTTCTTATGATTATGAAACAACTATTATTTGGATTCAAGAATTCACATATTTTTCTAGGTCAAAAGAGACTATTTCAGCTAGTCTTTTCTTTATCACTCAAATCCAGAATAACCCTGGTATTTGGGGGACTATTCAGATGGAAGTCCCATCCCCCCCCAGCCTGTTCCGAATTCAAAGAGCACAGCTCAGAGATAGAGGAGGTCCAGAGCCATTGGAAAGGCTTTTTCATCTCAATGTGATTAAAAAGTGTCACCCACGCAGGCAGGAAAGGACTGAATCCTTTCAAGCACCAGCTTAGCAGCAGAGAACCCAGCTGCTCTTCATTCTGGTCCCCCAATATTTTTGTATGGAATCACTGTAAAGATTTTCCCAGGCACACTGTGCATCTTTTAGTTGTTCACCACATCCCGTGGCACCATGTTTACCTGGCTTTGGGTAAAGAAGTCACGTCCCCTCAAAGACATCTATTTTCCAGTGAAGAATTCTGGCAATTTCTTTTTTGAAAGCTATTTCATCATGGATCCTGTTTGTTGCCCTTTCTTTCTACATTTTTTAAATTATTGTAGACATGTTTTACATATATTTGGTTTCACCTCCAGGACTCCACTCTATTCCCGTTAAATCTTGACCTTCCAGGCTCACCTTTCATTACACGATACTTGTTTCAAGGTATATCCCGCCACCCTCGTTCCCAACAAAGCCTTATCTCCATATTTAAAGGATGGGACATCAACAGAGTTCTACCACCTTCTTACTGTTTGCTCTATGTCATTGAGATACTACTTATTCTGTTTTGAATGACACCTTATTGCTGCCTGCTAAGGAGAGGATACCAACACAGGATACTCCGCACATGGTTTAATTCACACTCCGCAGAATATGAGTAGATACCACAAGTATCTGTTTTCTCCAAAAGCACTTTTGCTCCCGGTCTGTTACTGGAATGGAGCACTATTCACCACAGCTGAGCCTGGCTTTTAGGATAAGTTGTCACGCACTATTTGGAGAAGTTTCATTACGAAACTCCCTGAAGAAGTAGTAACTGCAGTCAGATTTGCAGTGCGTTGATTCCTCCCAATTTTCACCTGCTGCAGACAACCTATTTTTCACTTGGGAGAAGTGAAAATTGCCCAACATTTGGGTTTTGTTATTGTTCTGTAGCAGTAAGACTTAGTAATGATGTCAGGTAGTGGAGAAATATGTTATTAGCTTGCTTCCCTTCAAAGAAAGAGAAACATAGGAAATAACTCCCTTGCTTGTCAGAAACAGCTGAAAGAAGGAAGAAATCCCTCCTGGCTGATGAGTAAAGGTCTGTTTATTCAAGAGCAAGGAGAAGCATAAAACTACCTCTTCCCCCTTTTGATTACTACTGCATGCAAATTTCCACAGAACAATTCAATATATAAATTTTCAGAGGATTTATTTCTCCTCAGAGGGGCTGCAGGGTATAAAATGGGAATGTCAGGTTTTAGAGTCCGTAGGCACATGTTCAGGTTACTCTGGCTTAAAAAAAAAATAAAAAGTCCTCCAAATCAGCTGTACTACAGTAACTTCTGTAAGCGAGGTAAGTCCACATTCTATTGCAGGTGACACAAAGTCAAATGATCATGTATACAACTTGAGTCTGGGACATGAACAGTCTTTGTGATCTGTATTTCTACAGTATCTAGAACAATAATGTCACAGAACACGAATCCTACTCCAGGGAGCCCACATGGTGCAAAAAAAATAACAACGGTAATAGTAGGTTCTCTGCTCTTGTTTAGAAACCTTTTCTTCTGCACTGATACTTCTCCTGCCTCAAAATACTGCAGGGAAAACACTGCACTTTGAAGTCAAAAGAGGAAGAACATCTTATGGGTTCCTACATTTTGCAGTAGTTCAACTCTCCTGCCTTTGCTTTGCCCCCTTGCTGCGTTCAGCGTCTGTGAACACAGACATAAACTAAATGCTTCCCCAGAGCTGCTCTGGGTGAGGTCCAACACAAGCAGAACGTAGATGCTGCAACCGCAACCACGGGTCTTGAAGAGCAAGGCTGGCACTATATTGTGGAAAGCATCCATCCCTGAATTAGTGCTCTGGTGTTTTCCCTTTTCCCTTCCCCTCTGCCTCTCATGCCCAGATGTTATGCTCATTACTGTTTTATTCTTCACAGCACTGTTTCCCCTCCTTCTGCTGCTCTGTAATGCCTATAATGCTTTGGAGACAGTGATTGCCTTGAGAATTTCTGTTCCGTTTTTCTTTTCTATGGGTTTTATGATGGCTTCTTCCTCTTAAATGCTTTAAATTCTTCAGGAGGCTTTATATAAGAAGAAATAAGGAACGTGTGCTGACCCTGTGTGTCCATCCCTGTTCAACCGTCACCTACAGCCTGAATGAAAAAGAGAATTTGAAGAAAATGAAATCTCGGCAGGACCCAGAATCTGACTCCTTAGCTCTGGAGACAAAATTAAAGCCACGAAGTGAAATAACGAAAGCCAAATGCAAGAAAAAAAAAAAAGAAAAAAAAAAAAGAAAAAAAAAAAAGAAAAAAAAAAAGAAAAAAAAAAAAAAAGAGGGGAGTGATTACTTCATACTCAACAACTTCTCCAGGCAGTGGAGCCTGGCTATTTCTTAGCTGTAAGATGTAAGAAATACATCACTGTTTTGAATCTCCCTTTGAGTTTTTTTCCCTGTTCTAGTGCAGAGCTGCCTCAGTTCCTGTTGGACCTTCTTCCAGCTGTCAGCAGTCCTCAGGGGACTTTCTGCCTGACAAGAACTGATAAAGCTCACTGCTGATCCCTATGCACACTTTTTCATTTTTATTTTTTCCCATCCAGACTGTTGACCTGTTCCCAGCCCCGCGGCTAGGAAGGAATGGCATAGGAGTTACTCAGATGCTGAACGACAGTTTCCTGGGTCATATACACTTAACATGGGATTCATCTAATTAAGTGTTGATGCCTGCAAATTCATCTACACTACAAATGAGCGATTCACCCGTCTCATTTTGTAGCTCTGAATTTCTAATAAGTAGAGCCTGAGACATACATCATTTCATCCTCAAAGGAGATTAGATGAGTCCTTTTTTTCTCTGCGGAAATATACGGAAGTAAGGGTGACCATCTCACCTATATATATTTACGCTGTAGATGTCTACATTTTATCCGACAAATCCTACCTTTAGCATCTGGCTCTGTTACACTGACTAGGTCATGTTAGAGCTCTGGATTACCCAAAATAATACGGACCATGATTTTTACTATGGGATGTTTTGATATGTAGGTGTCTCCTTCATACCATCCACATACTTAACTGTAGTAGATCTAGCGTGAGCAGGTTTTGCAATCAATGCTTCCTTGAGTGGTGAGCTCGAAATACAGGCAGGTGTTCAACAGCCTGCTCATTCACACTTGCCCCATGGAGGCACTGACAGAGAGAATATCCCAGCCGCCTTCTGCTTCCAGGCACGCTTGTATCTCGTGTAGTTGTGCCTCCAAGGGCCTTGCACATTTGTCTGCCTTGATCTGGGATCTACTGACCAGTTGCGTCTGATACTGTCCATGGGGGCACCAGGTCACAGCCAGGAAATACACCACTCGAAGAAATCTCATGATAGAAACACCCCTGCTAATGAAGTATAGAATATTTCTCCATCTGTAGGCTGGCCTGATAGACTTTTACCAGCCTGTTCTTGCTTTCCACTGTTGGAACTTGATGTTCTGGATTTCTCCCTGAATGTGGCTCTCTCAGTGCCTAAAATGGACTGGTCTGGAATGACTTGAGACATGATTATAGTGAACACAGCACAAGAATTTGAATAGAAATAGAAGTGATGAGGACTAATTGGAGATTATGTGGTTCACGACTCACTGTCAAATTAATCTTCGACTTGTAATCCTAGTTAGCTAGTCCCATTCCTCCTGTACTTCCTCTGAAAAACACTGAAGGGCAGTAGTATTGCCAGGCAAGCCAAGTAGTTCAAATGAAATAAATATTTGCAGGGATGTGATGCCTACAATGATCTTAGTTAAGAGGAATCCTGTCAGCAAGTTACCCTGTAAATCAAAAGGAAAGAAACTGGTAAGGGTGCCAAGGGGGGAGGAGGTGGTAATTAGAAGGTAATTGTTGTAATGCAGGGAGAGAGAAAATCACAGCAGACTTTGAAAAATGTTTCTGTCTTCATATGATGATGGAGCAGGGTTTTGTAGTTTTAGACTTTTATTGGGTGTCTCACCAGCCTCCTGTTCTTTCAGAGCCTTTTAATCATCTGCTCTTATTTCCCTTGACACCACTGGGAAGACATTGCTTCATTGTGTGCCTGTGTATGTGTGCGTGTGTCTCCCTTATTGATGCAGCTGTGCACAAGAACAATAGGACTAGGGTTGTTCTTCTCACACTCAGCTTTTAAAAGCTATTGAGTTCCTACAGTTGGGAGGTTATAGTCAAGAATACGTCTCTGCACCTAAATGTTTTTCACTTGGCTCCCCTTTGAGCCAGGATACAGACCTAGATAGCTTTGATCTGCCTGAATACATCTGTCTTTGGTCAAAAATACTTTTTTGCCCTGATGGATTTGTCCATGTGACACGGCATAAAATGTCTTCTACTAACCTTATGTTAGAGATGGTAGAAACAAGCAAGAATTTGAAGGTAGAAGTTAGGGACCATGTGATACCACGGTTAGGATCCGTGCTCATTTCAGACATCTATACTGTAGGGGTCTCTATCTCAACAAGTCACCCATGCAACACTCACTACCCAAGTTGTCATCAAGATTTACTCTTTCTCAGGCAAACACAAGAAAAAGGGCTTCACTAATCTACTAATCTCTGTTTTCCAAGCATTGACTCATTCTTTAGCTCTTTGCTGAATGTCTCTGACTTTATAAACACACTTTTTAGAAGTCCGTTCATGAGATACAATGGATGGATTCATGTCACCTAAATGTGGTTGTAGAGAAAAGAGAGGCCTTTATTAATGCTAGTTATTTAGACTGTGTTTATACCGAATAGACCAAAATAAGTACTTAGAAGTCACTTACGCTTACAAGTACTTACAGGACTTAAAATCTCCCTATTTTAAACATCCATCTTAAGTTGAGAAGATTGTATGACAAGTGCCTGTTTCTCTCCATTGCTTATTAAAGCCATCATTATGGAGGTCTGAAGCTAGGTGATATGAAATCTGTCGCTAATAACGCAGCAGTACTGGAATGAATGAAACCTTCACAATCCAGGCATAAACCAAGCTTTAAGCTATAAAGAATCTTGTTCTCAAATAGAGCAGCAGCAGCTAAAAGGGATGTTGGGATCCTACTGTGAACTCAGTCACAGTAGTGAAGCTGAAAGCCTGGAAGCGCAATGTCATTGAAAAAGTTCAGGATCAGCTGTGGCAGGGGAAAGACGCCGTGCTGTGTCACAGACAAACTGCTTTGGAATGACCTACAGAATTATTTTTTTTTTGCCAATCACAGCTGGAGACGGGACAAACCTCCAATGAGTGAAACACCGGTATGTTCCTATTTCTAGGCAAAGCCTCCAACATATTTCTTTCTCATCCTTCAATAATACACTGCCAAGCTATACTTATATATATGGTCTGCCTGGGAAGAAAAATAGTATAGTAACAATAATTTTACTGGTGAAGAATTCCTGGTAACAGGGAGTAAAAACCCATCCACATTGGGTAGAATCACCTCATATCCACAGGGAGATGATTCTTCCTCTCTACTCTGCTCTGGTGAGACCCCACCTGGAGTACTGCATCCAGCTCTGGAGCCCCCAGCACAGGAAAGACATGGGCCTGATGGACCGTGTCCAGAGGAGGGACACAAAGGTGATCCGAGGGCTGGAGCACCTCTCCTATGAGGACAGGCTGAGAGAGTTGGGGTTGTTCAGCCTGGAGAAGAGAAGGCTCCGGGGAGACCTTAGAGCCCCTTCCAGTACCTAAAGGGGACCTACAGGAAAGATGGGGAGGGACTTTTTACAAGGGCATGTAGTGATAGGATGAGGGGGACTGGCTTTAAATTGGAAGAGGGGAGATTTAGATTAGATATTAGGAAGAAATTTTTCACTCTGAGGGTGGTGAGCCCCTGGCGCAGGTTGCCCAGAGAAGCTGTGGCTGCCCCATCCCTGGAGGTGTTCAAGGCCAGGTTGGACGGAGCTTGGAGCAACCTGGGCTGGTGGGAGGTGTCCCTGCCCATGGCAGGGGTGTTGGAACTCGATGATCTTCAAGGTCCTTTCCAACCTAAACCATTCTATGATTCTATGGTTGTACCCTAGACATAATATGAAGATGCACACAGTAATGCCGGTAATGTCATTGTAGCTCTCAGCTGAGACATTACTCCTGGGAGCAGAAATAATTTGCTGTGGGGCGGTGCTGTGCTACAGCTTTTGCTTCCAGATCTAGCTGGGTTGCCATTAGACTGGGCTTCTCTGTACCATTCTTCATTAGGGAACATGGGACCCTTGGTAATCCTATGTGTCTCTGTGTCAAGATAACCTTTCCTTAATATATTACCCCTTTCCCTTCAGTCCACGGGCCACCCACAGTACAGTGCTAAGCCATGGCAAATTGGTGGAGTGTGTAGGGCCATAGGTGCATCATGTGGTACCAGCACAGTATTCTACCATGGATTTTGTACAGCACATATGATAGGTATGGATACCTCAGTCTCTGTCCTGAGTCTTAACCCCAAATCCTACCAGGTTTTATTTACTATTTTGTCTCCAGGGGTGTGATTTTTCTCTCTCTATTTTAGTAACACCTCATTTGTCTAGTCTCAACTAAGTCTAAGTAACCACTGAAGAGCTGTGGGTTCTTCCTTACAGCTAATCCTTCCAAACTCTTGTGGGTTCTTGACATTTGTGGAATAAATTGATCCCTAGAATGGCCCTTTTCTCTCTACTGACTCAAGAGGGAAGCTGGAGAGCAAATTAAGCTATACAGACTCTCTAAGATGGTTAAAACTTAGGTGAGGTGGTCATCAGCCTGGCAATGGTCAGTTAAGATGACTCAGAAAAAAGACGCAAAAATCGCTGTAATGGAGCAGAAACTTCTATTATCTCCTTGGGCAGCATGAAAACATTCTGCCAAAACATTCAGCAGCATTTTGTTGGTTTAAATGAGGACTACCTCCTTTGCAAGCCCTGCTAATAAATCCAAGTTTAGCCATCTTCTCAGCATTTGCTGGACTTCCATTCAGATATGAAATGAAGGGAAAGTACTGGAATTTAACGCCTACAGCTCTGAAAACACCACTAACTGCGAAGCATGTTAAGCAGGAAGAGTTAGAAACTCTTGTTCGGTCAGGAGATTATGATCTGGTGGCAATTACAGAGACATGGTGGGACAGCTCACATGACTGGAATGTGGTCATGGGTGGCTATGTCCTTTTCAGGAAAGACAGGCCAGCCAGGCGAGGTGGTGGAGTTGCCCTTTACGTGAGAAAGCAACTACAATGTACCGAGTACTGTCCACGTGCAGTTGAGGAGCAAGTTGAGAGTCTGTGGGTGAGGATTAAGGGACAGGCTGGCAGGGGTGACACTGTTGTGGGTGTCTATTACAGGCCACCAGATCAGGGGGAGGAAGTTGATGAGGCCTTCTATGGGCAGCTGAGAGTGGCCTCACAGTCACAGGCCCTGGTTGTCGTGGGGGATTTTAACTTTCCGGATGTTTGCTGGAAGGACTACACAGCCAGCCAGCCTCAGTCTAGGAGGTTCCTCCAATGCATTGATGACAACTTTCTGATGCAAATGGTGGAGGAGCCGACTAGGAGAGGTGCACTGCTGGATCTCGTCCTCACTAACAAGGAGGGTCTGGTGCAAGGAGTAAAGGTTGAAGGCTGCCTTGGCTGCAGCGACCATGAGATGGTGGAGTTCATGATCTCGGCTGGTGGAAGCAGAATAGCAAGCAGAATTGCAACCCTGGACTTCAGCAGGGCTAACTTTGGCCTTTTCAAACAATTACTAGGGGAAATCCCGTGGACAAAGCTGTTTGAAGGTAAAGGTGCCCAGGATAGCTGGTCAGCATTCAGGGACTGCTTCTACCAAGCTCAAGATCAGAGCATCCCGACACGTAGGAAGTCAAGAAAGGGAGCCAGGAGACCTGTGTGGCTAAACAGGGAACTGCTTGGCAAGCTCAAGAGGAAGAAGAGAGTTTATAGATCATGGAAGGAGGGGCTGACCACTTGGGAGGAGTACAGGGCTGCTGTCAGGGGATGTAGAGAGGCAACTAGGAAAGCTAAGGCCTCCTTAGAGTTAAACCTGGCAAGAGGGGTCAAAGACAACAGGAAGAGCTTTTTCAAATACATGGCAGATAAAACTAACACCAGAGGCAATGTAGGCCCACTACTGAATGGGGTGGGTGCCCTGGTGACAGAAGATACAGAGAAGGCAGAACTATTGAATGCCTTCTTTGTCTACTCTGTCGGGGGCTGTCCTGAGGAGTCCTGTTCTGCTGAGACCCCAGATGAAGATGAAGTCAAGTCAATGGATGGGTTTGCCTTAGTTGATGAGGACTGGGTCAGAGACCAGTTAAGCAACCTGAACATCCATAAATCCATGGGTCCAGATGGGATGCACCCGCGGGTGCTGAAGGAGCTGTCTGAAGTCATTGCTGGACCACTCTCCACCATCTTTACCAAGTCTTGGGAAACGGGCGAGGTGCCTGAGGACTGAAGGAAAGCAAATGTCACTCCAGTCTTCAAAAAGGGCAAGAAGGAGGACCCGGGTAACTATAGACCGGTCAGCCTCACCTCCATCCCTGGGAAACTGATGGAGCAGCTTATCCTTGGTGCCCTCTCAAGGCATATCAAGGATAAGAGGGTTATTAGGGGCAGTCAGCATGGCTTTTCCAAGGGGAAGTCATGCTTGACCAACCTCATAGCCTTTTATGAGGAAATAACGAGGTGGATGGATGATGGCAGAGCGGTGGATGTGGTCTACCTTGACTTCAGTAAAGCATTTGACACGGTCTCCCACAGCATCCTCATGGCTAAACTGAGGAAGTGTGGACTGGATGACCGGATAATTAGGTGGACTGCGAACTGGCTGAAGGAGAGAAGCCAGAGAGTCGTAGTCAATGGGGCAGAGTCCAGTTGGAGGCCAGTAACCAGTGGAGTGCCTCAAGGGTTGGTACTGGGGCCCATATTATTCAATATATTCATCAATGATTTAGATGAGGGAATTGAGTGTACTATCAGCAAGTTTGCTGATGACACTAAGCTAGGAGGAGTGGCTGACACGCCAGAGGGCTGTGCTGCCATCCAGAGAGACTTGGACAGGCTGGAGATTTGGGCAGGGAATAACTTAATGAAATACAACAAGGGAAAGTGTAGGGTCCTACATCTGGGCAGAAACAACCCCAGGTTCCAGTATAGGATGGGGAGCTACCTGTTAGAGAGCAGTGTAGAGGAAAGGGACCTGGGGGTCCTGGTGGACAGCAGGATGACCATGAGCCAGCACTGTGCCCTTGTGGCCAAGAAGGCCAATGGCATCCTGGGCTGTATTAGAAGGGGGGTGGTTAGCAGATCGAGAGAGGTCCTCCTTCCCCTCTACTCTGCACTGGTGAGACCGCATCTGGAATATTGTGTCCAGTTCTGGGCCCCTCAGTTCAAGAAGAGAGCTGCTGGAGAGAGTCCAGCGTAGGGCAACTAAGATGATTAAGGGAGTGGAGCATCTCCCTTATGAGGCAAGACTGAGGGAGCTGGGTCTCTTTAGTTTGGAGAAGAGGAGACTGAGGGGTGATCTTATTAGCGTTTATAAATATATAAAGGGGGAATGTCATGAGGATGGAGCCAGGCTCTTCTCAGTGGCGACCAGTGATAGGACAAGGGGTAATGGATTCAAGCTGGAACACAAGAGGTTCCACTTAAATTTGAGAAGAAACTTCTTCTCAGTGAGGATGACAGAGCACTGGAACAGGCTGCCCAGGGAGGTTGTGGAGTCTCCTTCTCTGGAGACATTCAAAACTCGCCTGGACGCCTTCCTGTGCAACCTCATCTAGGTGTTCCTGCTCCGACAGGGGGATTGGACTAGATGATCTTTTGAGGTCCCTTCCAATCCCTAGCATACTGTGATACTGTGATACTGTGATTCCCATCCCATAGTATATTCATTGTAATAATTCCTACCTGGTTCTCTCAAAGCTATTACTGTTGTAATCTTCCGAATTACCAGGAAGTCTTTCTTTAATAACTGAGGAACAGAAGTTAAAAGAAAACAAAAGGTGGAATGGAATTTGTCCAGGCAACCGGGTGAGATATTGACTCAGATAAGATTAGTTTCTGGGAGCAGGACTGAACAAAAGTATTTTTCCACAAGAAGCCTAGTCATTGAAAAATGCAGGTTGAGGTTAAATTTTTAAATAATTTAGGCTGAAATATAATACCTATTAAAAAATTTGGAAAATAAAAATGTACTGACATTCCACAACAGAACATGGTTTCAAAAGTATTGCTAATTGAATCAGAAGTATTGCTAATTAAATATAACAAGGGTTAAAAATTAAAAAAAATGCTAAAATTAAAAATAAAAGCTAAAAATAAAATTTGCTGTCTGCCTGTCCAACTCTCTGTATTTTATGGCAGTCAAAAAGATGGAAAAAAAAATCTTAACTGAACAGAATGTTTTTTTTTCCTTTTTTTTTTTTTTTTTTGGTTTAACCATTGAAACAAAATATCAATTATTTACACAATTCCACCTGTGAGTTCCTTGTTTCTATGGTGACAGCTAGTTCATTAAACCACACCACCTCTCTTTTTTTGTCTGGATTGAAACAGTATCAAGAAGCTCAGTCTTACCTTCTGCTACACAACATAAACGATGTGCAGTAAGAAGCTGATCAAGAGTAAACAGGGACAGCTTCTTTATCGTATACGCAGAGGCTATCAGTAAGTGAGGGTTTGCCCCGTATACTTATTTACTTGCCTTTGTTTTTTTTGACTTTTTTTTTCTTTTTTTTTTTTTTTTTTTTGTAATGCCCATTTTCAAATGCAAAGTGTAGTAGATGCATTTGCATTTTACCTGTGGGGCAGGGGGATTGCTTTAATTCACGTCACCCCAAGCTGCAATGGTGAGCATTACATGTAATGGTAAGCATGATATACCAGGTCACTGCAGTTAAAAAATGATCAACAAATACAAGTAAAACTTCTGTAAAGAGATGGGTGATGGTCTTTCCTGTGCTGCTGTGATGTGCCAGTATCTTCAGAGTCATGGACAGCTGGAAAATGTGACAGTTTACAATCATTTAGGTTTTTAATGTCTATAGTACCATGGCATAAAAAATCCCCAAAAGACTACTAATATGTCATCTGAGTTATAACTGAGTGACCGTCTGTGATTGTAGTATGATTCTCATTGGATCTTTGCAGCTCCTTTTAGACCGTGTGCTTGCGCCCTATCCCATCAGGTAGCTGCTGCAGTCTTCTGCAGAACTGGATATATTCCCATGGTGAATTGCAGCGTTTCCTTGCACGAAAACTGTGTTTTCATGAAGGTCCTAAAACCACATTTCTGTAAAAATGAGTGAGTCAGGTGTTGGACAACTGGAAATTCTTTTAAAAGATAATTCTGTGAAAATGTTCTTTTGTTCCTAATCCCATGGCACATTCTGTGGCTGTCTGCCGTATTTTCTGGCAAAAGTGTCTTTATTGCGTCTTTAGATTGTTAGACTCACTGAGAAAAACACAGCGGTAAGAGAGTGAATTCGATTCTTGCTGGAATCAATGACACAGTTGACTGGTTTCTAGGATCTTTATTTCTAGCGACGGAACATGGATTAAGACAGCATTGATTAACTTTGAATTTCTCTGCACTGGCAGTGACTACTATTCAGGGAAATCCTAAACGAACCCTCGACTTTGAATGTATATTTCGTTCTAGTGTCCAAGAAGTTCCTGGAGCAAGAGGATTAGGGAATTACTTTGGAGATTTTTAGGATCAGATTCAAGTGCACATAAAGAGCGAGTGTCTCTAGATTCCTTAGGGTTTCAAGAGATTCTGACATGGGACCTACAGAAGGTCGGTGTCTATCTGGACTGGCAACTTGGTCCCCTGAAGCATCTCAAATTGCACTAAAATTGCTGACCTTTGTGAAAATAAATTAAATCCTTACAGTGGAAATACCTGATGTAGCTACCTACAAATTCCACGTTCGGTCCAAATTAGTCACCCAGGCTCCCTCAATCATCAATGACGAAAAACAGAAGACTTCTGAGTGCAGACCGTTACCCACAGTCGTCTTCCTTTTATCACTGGAATTACTTTCATGGCTTCAGTAAATATATTGACTTTGTGGGCTATAGTGGAAGGTGAGACACTGGGGAAGGGGGTTTATAGTGTAGAGACAGATATCTGATGCCATTTGAGACACCTTGGGTATCTGAGACACCCACACAGGGCTGGAGGATGTGGCACAGACTTAAAGGAGTAACAATATTGGAGTAGAAGCAGGATGTCTGGTAATAGCTCAGGTGGCCCTATTGACATGTACTGAGGCAGCTGAAGCCCACCTCAGTTTACATACAGACATATATATTTAAGTTTCTTACTCTGAACCTAAAGGACTTGCTGAATCAGGGTGCTGAGACACTGGCCCAAGTTGCCCAGAGAGGTGGTAGATGCCTCATCCCTGGAAACATTTGAGGTCAGGTTGGATGGGGCTCGGAGCAACCTGGTCTGGTTGCAGGTGTCCCTGCTCATTGCAGGGGGTTGGACTAGATGGCCTTTAAAGATTCCTTCCAACCCAGACCATTCCATGATTCTATGAATCACTGTGGAAAGAGATAGGCAGAGAACCAGTTGTGTTCCCTAAGAGAGACCTCTAAAAAAATAAAGTTTGCTTGCTGCAGGATGTTAACTAACCTATGAAATAATGCCTATATTTTTGCATTGATTTTGCGGAGACAGAGAAAAGAAAAATGCTAACGTTAAGCGTTCTGAGCACTGACTAACAGGGACGTGTTTGGTTGTTTTTAACAAAGAGAATAGAGGATTATTGTACACACACATCCACCGGGTTTGGTTGTATTAGTTGAATTACCCAAAGGCAAGGAAAGGACAATACAGCAGTAATTTATGGTCTCTGCTTCAGCTTATAAAAGCCTAGGAGGATGTAAAAGATACCGGTACATATGCTAATAGTTAATAAAGACAAAATACAAATGTTGATCCTTTCTGCAATTCCTCAGGTTTGGGCTTCTGTTGCTAATGAAATCATGAAGTATGGCCAGCGACTATAACAGGAGCTACCAGTACAGACGGAAAGCAGCATTCTTGGTTGTGTTAAGGATATGTTTTATCTCCCTGGTATGACGAAGGGTTTGTAACATATCTGCCCATTCCCATTCTACGCCACAGTAGCGCCCCATATGTAATGAGGTTTCTTGTTGCTGGTAATGACTATCAGGATCCTTGTTCTTTCTTCTGGCTCTGCGTTGGGAAGAAGCACCAAAGGGAACAGAGACACTAGAACAGAGACACAGTGTGTGACACTTTTTTTGTCAGCTGACAGGGCTATGGATTTGCAGAACGCACACAGCTTTTCCAACAGAAGTGTGAGCTGGGAACAGTGCTCCAGCCTGGGACCTGCTGCGGAGAAGCTCGACCAGACTCCCCTTTTTACTTATCCACGGGGACTGTGGTCATCCAGTCCATCATTTGCAGGAGACAACAATGACAGTCATCAAGTATCATGCAGTGTCCTTCCATTTCTGCCTTGTTTCTAGTCAATCCTTCACTCAGTCTCTCATTAAAGGTAGATTTAACAGGCTTAGCAGTGGCGCGGCCCAGGAATTGAACTGGTTGGACCTCATTTTCTGGGATATAATGGGGCTTTTGTGAGCTTGCTTTGAAGGCGGCATTGTTTGAACTTCCTTGGTTATTCTTCTGTACCTTGATGTGAAGATAAGAGCAATATCAGGTCGGGGAGTGGGGTGGGGGGTTTGCATAGAGACAGCATGGAGTTTTTCTCATGGAACCTGAGGTTTCTATGGCACAGATATTTTTATCTCAGCTATTGTCCAGAAGCTGCCTTCACAGCCAATGGGCAAAAGTTGGCTTTTTGAGGGAATGACTCATCAGACCTTTTTCAAATGTCTGCTTTCGGATGAGAGATGTTGTTCTCTAGAATTGTCTAATTCTTTATATTACTACAAACATTTTGAGAACTATTCAAATGTAGATGTTGGCAATTGGTCAGTTGAATCCCAGTCTGGCAAGCACATTTGCCAGTTAGTGCTTGCTTTGTTAATGGGAATGGTTGCCTGAACTTGGACCACTAGTGGGAGAACAGTAAATGTGATGGGAACAAGAAGGGGTTAGAACCAACTCCAATGGCTTTCTGTTAATAACTTCAATTGGAAGATTGTCTGTACACTCTGAAGAATCCCTTCCTTTTCACCAGTGTATTAACTTCTGGAGGAACGTTCTGACATACCACATTTCATATGTTTAGAATCACTCCTTTTGGCATCTGTGTGTATTGCAGGGTCACTCAGAAAGCTCCAGTCTTGGATCAAGGGTTGTTAGACCAAAGACTCAAGAGTCTTCTTAGGCTGTTCTTTACTGTGAAATGTTTTTTTCTTATGAGACTTCACCAAGCATTGATATCCTCATATAGGTGGCCAAAGACTAAAATTGCCCAACTGTACAATCTCATTTCTTGTTTCAACTTATTCTGAGCTACGTCCACTACTTCTTAATATACCTTACAAACTTAAGCCAAGAACTTCATTACAGGAAACTGCCTACTCAATAATACATGCAATTGGGTAAGTGTAATAATTTGGACTCCTGACAGATTGTGCATATTGATTTTTCCTCAGCAAAATAAAACTGAAGAACAGTAAGTTAAATCATCTTCAGACAAGCGAGCAAGTTACAGTACTATAACAAGTTATTAACTGCTCAGTCCGCTAAGCGGTAGAAAAATATCTGTATGTACTTCTCTCACCATGGCAAAAATGAGATAATTCAGTTTTACTTACCTTCAAAAGTAGAAGTGCAGAGTAACCTACACACATAATAACATCTTAAACATCAACTCCCTGAGCCCTTACTAAGACCTATTGTTTTCCACAAAGTTCTTCATATTTCTACTTCATTAGACAATTAAGCTATGCCCTTTCTTTTGTTGGAGATTACAATGGATCGGATCCTGATCTCCTCTGCCGGATGCTGAAGAGATTTAGAAAGTGGAGACAGCCATTTAGTATCTGCTGAACTTCACAGCTTCTTCCATCACTAGAAAAGCAAGGCAGTAGGAAATGCATATCCAATATTCATTGGATTTATTTTTTTTTAATTTCTGGGGAAGGGAGGATGAAGGTGGGGAAAGGGAGATCCTTGGCTTTGCCCATGAGCTGCTAGCCAGCACTGCTGACTCAGAACGTGCATGGTAATTTGCTCCTGGCAAAAGGAAGGAAAAGATGTGCAATTTCTTCCCCTAATTCCTCCCATGAAACAGAAGGAACAAGAAAGGGGAAAGGGAAAGATTTTTCTCAATTTCATGCAGTTTTACAGCTTTTTGTAAAAGAAATCACAGAACCATAGAAAAGTTTAGGTTGGAAGGGACCTTAAAGATCATTGAGTTCCACTCCCCTGCCATGGTCACCTTCCACCAGCCCAGGTTGCTCAAAAGCCCGTCCAACCTGGCCTTGAACACCTCCAGGGATGGGGCAGCCACAACTCCCCTGTGCCTGGTTCTCACCACCTTCACAGTAAACAATTTCTTCCCAATATCTAATCTGAATCTCCCCTCTTTCAGTTTAAAACTGTTACGCCTTGTCCTATCTCAACACTCCCTGATAAAGAGTCCCTCCCCAGATTTCCTGTAGCCCCTTTAGGTATTGGAAGGGCTATAAGGTCTCCCCGGAGCCTTCTCTTCTCCAGGCTGAACAACCCCAACTCTCTCAGCACATCTTCGTAGGAGAGGTGCTCCAGCCTTCTCAGGTGTTTTGTTTTGGGGGTCATAAAGCTTAACATGTTGAAATATTTCATTCTAGAGATATGAATTTTGCATGATACACTAGAAGAAAACGAACCTGGCCTGTCCCGCTGTTTTGTTTCCCAGCTTGAGATTTCATTTTCTAACATGAATTCCACCACAGAAATAGGCAATTCTGTGGTGCAGCAATACTTAAGCAACCGCATGCTGAAGGCTAAAGGTGAAATTAGTCTCACATTTGCTGGCTGAAAGCAGAATGTTTGCTTAAAGTGGACATGTAGGCTCCTCTATAGCAAAAAAAAAAAAAAAAAAAAAAGAGGAAAAATGTTGATTTTACCAGCCTTTGATATGTATTTTGATATATTTTGATTAATTTCAAACACTTCAGAAGTAGGATTGTATATCTTCTCTCCTATTTATGTGTGATCTTTTTATTTTTCTCATTTTATATCTACAGGAACATTGAAAGTTAGAGTCCCGTTCTAAGCCAGCTTTTGGGTTTGTTTATTTTTTTCAAATATATGCATTATTCCTGCAAGATAGTTAGAAAGGAATAGAACTTAGAAATCTTGCCATCCAGGCTTCAGATTGATCTCAGTTAAAATAAATGTTCTTTCTTCCTTTTTTTCATTTCTGAATTTTGCTCCCGGATGCCATGAAGACTCATGATTTTGACAGCTTGATGAATACATAGTGTCTTATAAATCGTTTACAGCTGAATCAAGATAATTACTTGCTTCTTGCATCATACTGTAAACAGGTAGTTTAGAGGGAATTTTGCTTTTAACATGGGTAGTTTTGAGCCTTGGGCCATAGGGAAATATTGAAGCAGGCTCACCTCCCAGCTAATAATATATTTATAGCTACTACCAGCTTGTTTTCTGAAAAGATCACTACGAAACAAGACTTTTAAGATTGTAATAATTCTTAAAGTGAACACACCTTTTACCAAAAGAAGTGCAGCAAATGCCCAGCCGGTGGTGGGAGCGTTCTGCTGTCAGCACGAGGAGCGGCTCCCGCCCTTCTCCAGTTGCAATTCCGCTGCAAACTACACCCCCACGGAATTCAACAGGCATTTGTGACACGTGTTTCAGAAAAGAGATCTAGATTTAGGGAAAAATGACCTTCTTGGGGAACAATTGCATCACTGGATTTTAGACATCTAATATTGATGTTGCTGTTATATTTATTATTATTATTATTGTTGTTGTTATTATTATTACTATTATTATTATTAATTATTGTTATTTTACTATGGACTAGTCTCCCAAGACTCCTTGTACAATTAATAGATACTGAGATTTACATTCATTTTGCACATTAAAACACTTAAATTAAGGTGTCTTAATAGGCAAGCTGGTTCCCACTCAAGCTGTACCACAATCTCAAAGAGTTTAGCTGCCTGTTTCACTCCCCAGTCCAGGATTTCCTCTTTCTCCATAATTCACATATGCTATTTTCTTTTCTGGCATTTTTTTTTTGCTTTTTCCTTTTTTTTTTTTTTTTTTTTTTTGAGTGAACCATGTGGAAACCCTACCCAAGTAGCTTTGCCAGGTCAGGCACATGTCTGAATTTAGATGCTGCTGTTTTCACCCTTCAGGAGCAGACAGTTGAGCCTTGTGGGCAATCACCTGGAGGTGCTCTTCTTATTGATCCCTTTCCTTGCCTCTCTGATTACCCTAAAAGCCATTTCAGGCTTCCCGAATGCCTGCCTTTCCCCAGCAGCTTGCGCTTTTGATAATCGAGCCATACATTTCGTGCTCACGCTGTTGCTAGAATCGATTGGTTTGTTTCCTTTGCAGAAAAACAAATCAAAGGAAGCACAATGAAACAACACAAATAGAAATCACAACGGAACAACGCAACTAGAAATCACAACCGAAACAAAAGGCAAGGTTAGAATAGTGCATAATTGAGTGGCTAACTGGGGCCTGTATGAAAAAAAAAGACTTGAAATGGAAGTCAATGCATAATTAAATGTTTTAGAAGAGAAAAACAATTATTAGAGTATGTAGCAAGAGTTTGCCCGAACCATGTAAAAAGAGCAGAGCCAAACCGAAATAATGACCACAAGCAATTAATTAAAATGCGCTGAAGGACTGTTGTATACGTTTTGAGAATGTGCCTCATCTTTGTTCCCAAGACATGAAAGTACTTGAATCTACTCCAGGTTTTTGGTCATAGAGCCAAATGACTAATATAATTCTACTCCTTCTCTGCTAACCTGCAAGCTACTTAAAACAGAACCCATTGTTACCATAATTGAATGAGCTAGATCAAAATTAAATACAGTACTCCCAGTCAGTAGAACTATTTCATAATTGTCTTCATACAGGATATACCAGAATCACTGATTTGTTTCTCATTAATCTTCTGCATTGAGAACTGGAAAAAAAAAAAAGTTCAGATGGTATTATTACAACAGCTGATCATTCCTGTTCATGTGAATAAGGTTTCTCGCTTGGGTTATAAATAGGGGATTTTTTGTGTGCTTTCTAATTT
Organism: Vanellus vanellus; assembly: GCF_965231255.1. Taxonomy (NCBI): domain Eukaryota; kingdom Metazoa; phylum Chordata; class Aves; order Charadriiformes; family Charadriidae; genus Vanellus; species Vanellus vanellus. Next base: position 4,701,049 of record NC_138906.1, on the reverse strand, counting down.
TTCTTCTACGTGTACACGTAGAAGTATGGACAGAGTAATCTATCTGAGTGTATATGTAAATATATACCTATTCTCTATACCTGTATAAACACATAGATATACCTATAAATAACTTCTACCTCTAACTGGGTTTTACAGTAGGGGTTAATTCTATGTCTGCTTAGTATGACATCTGTTCACTCTCAGAGTATCATGCAGAAATTTGTTACCACCTTTATATATGACGCTGATGCTATCACAGTCCCTGCAAGTCAAAAATTATCAAATGACTGAAACATGAAGAAGTTTCTGAACCTTTACTCTATAAATTAAGCATGCGGAATTATGCCCTGTAACATATTTTTCTCATTCTTTGTCCAGCTAATAAGAATATCACAGACAGTGAGAACTCCCAAACTTCCTTTTAGATATTTTAGTCATGGTTTATTTTGCCTGGGTGTAGGGAATAACCTCTATGACCTACACAGGTCCCTTTAGGCTTATTTTCTGTTTTTCCATAATTATTCCTCATTCCATTTAATACCAACGGTAAAAGAGTATTTATTATATGTATACAAATTTTCCTAGTTATTTATTACTTCAGATGGGACTGTAGTTAACTGCCCACACAAATTTGTGATCAACACCACAGAACAATTTCTCTTCCTACCAGGTCTTTAACATTTTCTAGCGAGAATAGAGGGAGAAGGAATAATATACTTAATTAATTTTCATATTTCTTTTTTAACCGGTCTCTAAATTCTCTAACCCAATTAGTCTCTGACTTATGGCAGCTTTATACGTGGAGAAACTCATTGACTTTCTTGGAATTAACTCCTCATTCACAGGAGTAAACAAAAGGAAAACTATGATCTGCAGAAAATTTTTTCCCAAATATGGTTAAAACCCACATTCTTCCCAAAATACCATTTCTTGAAATGACTACTGTAGTGGCTTTTATGGCGGCAGTGATGAAACCAATAGTGGTGGAGGTTTGATGCGTATCTGTTGTTACTGATGTTAGCGGTCCTCTACCATAAATCGTCAGGTAGTGATGGCAGCATCAGCACTCTCTAATGACTACTTCCCGCCTTTAGGCAAAGACGGACAGATCCACCACACTTGTTGTGATCTAAAGGCAAGCAAAGGGGAATTATTTTGTCTCTAGCGGTCCAGATTTTGCATTAACACCACTGTAATTTTGGGCCTTCCAGTGTCCACTTCCTATGGTTTTCTGGACATTTTCACCTGACGTGTTCCAAGTATCTAAATGTCAGGAATACTTCCGACCTCTTCCAATGCCTCATTATGATATTTATGGGTTTGGTTTTTTTTGTACTTTACTATAGACTGTTGGGAAATTTTGTAATTTGTAGATTACACAATACAGAGTTGTGAGCAACACAAACACTTTTTTTTTTTTTTTTTTTTTGATTAAATTCATATGGCCTCTGCTTGCTGGTGGTAGTGCTGGTCTGGGCGTGCACACCACCCCAGTCTACATTCCGTCCCATTACTTCCCCTTCTTTCTCTGCAAAAAAAATCTTTCCAGGAAAAACAAAAAAAGGAAAACATCCTGTCATACAAGTATCTAAAGGGTGGGTTGAAGGAGGATGGAGCCAGGCTCTTCAATGGTTCCCAGTGACAGGACGAGGGGTAACAGGCACAAGTTAGAACACAGCAAGTTCCGTTCAAATACACGGAAACACTTCTTTACGGTGAGAGTGAGAGAGCACTGGCACAGGCTGCCCAGGGAGGTGGGGGCGTCCCCTTCTCTGGAGATTTTCAAGACCCGCCTGGATGCAGTCCTGAGTGATGTGCTCTGGGCAATCCTGCTTTGGCAGGGGAGTTGGACTAGATGATCTCTAGAGGTCCCTTCCAACTCTGAAAACTCCGTGATTCCGTGATCCACTGTTCATTACCAAGGGAATGATCATGATAGTCTCCATGTTTCACTAGCATCTCCTTTGTCCTTCTTCATCATGCACTCTACCTCCCTTTTCATCTATTGACACCCCTCACACTGCCTTTTCACTGCCTTCAGATTGTAACCCGCCCAGATCAAGGCATATATCTTTATACACCTTTACTTTTGACAGGAAGGAATCTAGTACCCGGGAAATTACTAAATAATAACATCATTGCCTTTAGTCTCTTTCATACCAACCAAATTTTCCCAGGTATATGCAGATCCTTGTGAGGCTGGATTGCATTTAAATTTCGGTGTTATTTTTCCTACTCTCTGAATACATTGCGGGCAGTCGGAGACGTTCAATAGGAAACCGGAGACAGGCTGTCCTAAACTCTGACACTATTACTGAATCACACCCTGGCTTCAAGATTTCTTTTTCAGTTACTCCGAAAGCTTGAACAAAATACAGCTCCTGTCTCCCTGTTCAGGAGTATGAAATGCAGTGCGTTAAATGCCTCTTAACAGAGTATGAACTGCCTTTTTATAATGTATCTATTTCCTTTGTTTCCTCCACTAGATCATACGGTCTCATGGATCATAAGGTCCCGTGGGCTCTAATAAGGAATTGTTTGACTCACCACTAGAACAATATCCAGGAGAGATTATGGAATTTGCACACCGGAAGAAATTAAGTTATTTAATTCAGTCATTTCTCATTCTCAGATTTGAAGGAGTAAACAAGGAATAAATGCCTCTCGAGTATCCACATTGGCGTCACTGTGGTTAAATCAGGAATGAATTTGGCCCAAGATCTGTTATAAGTTGACTTCTATACAGACCTGCCTTTTCCACTGAGATAACTATTTATAAACAATAGAAAAGCAAGAAAGTGGGGACGACAGGAGTCTGAATATGAAGGGGCAGCTTGCTTCTGAGCTCCATTGCAACTCTTCTTCTGGAGACCGTTTAGCTTTCGATGTCAGCATTTATTTTTGGTTTGTTCTGTTTTGCTTTGTTTTCCAGCTGTAAGAAGAGCAGAAAAATCTTCTTAACCCTAGAGCTACCATGAAACCTATATAATGATAATTTGTAAATTCCTTAGAGGGAACTTAATATACGTGTAGCAGAATTTGATATAAATTCTGAAATTACCAGTCATATAGACTTGAGGTCAGTTGCTATTATCAACATCAAAGTTGTTTTGCATCTGTCTGTTTTGCTTAATCTTTTTATCCTTTAAGAAAGAAGTCAAAATTCTTGACAAATGATATTGACTAAGCAATTGTTGACCTCAGGCTTTGACTGAATAACTCCCGTTGAAAATCCTTCTACAATCCCAATCTACTACATTGGGATTTATTAAGATTGAAGTGTAAACCCATACCCAGAGACTCTTTCAAGGTCTGTGTCCAATTTTAGTCCCACTTCAGTGCTGTTGTGAAATTAGTTAGAAGCTGACAAATCAAAGGAATATATTATCATTTTTTTCTTTTGTGATAGAACAGATTTGAAGCCCTGAATTTATTGCTGGGAAACCTCGATGCTCAAGACACCTGCTACTAAATCTTCTTCTCATTTTCTTCCATGCAACTAAATCCTCCCTCCATTTTCAAAGGGAGGCAGACTCCAAAACATCAAAAAGACATGCTGAAAAAAATTCTGCTTTCTCTGTATCCATGGCAACTAGTTATCCTAGTGGTCTTTACAGATGTCTTCTTCACAGGACCATAAAACTCATAATGGGGCAAATGTCACTGCTCTCCATGAGCGGCAAAAGTGGCAATGAGCTGTTCAGCCACACAGCTTGGGAAGATTCCTTACCTACAGCCCTCTTGAAAGCCAGGGTTCCCTGTGAGGCATGTTAATACTCGTGGGGAAAAAATATATCGTATATAATATACATATTGTATATATAAATATGTATTTATTTCTATCCAGTTCCTCTATCGCCACAAATGATTGTAGGCTTAGTTAATATTGTTAATTGAAGCTATTCAAAAAGGTAAGACACAGCTGATAGTGCTCCACCCACCTGTCCTTAACCCCTTTTTTTGGGTGGGTTGTGCCTGTGAAGGGGAGGCTCCATATGGGTGGGATCTGACAGAGGAAGGTAAGGATTTGTTGGAGAGAAACACGTCTTTCTGTTCCTTGCTCCGTTGCTTGTTTCTCAAACTCGGTCTTAACTCTGTAAACTTCAGGTGGTATTTTTACTATGCTCTTCCCGGAAATGATTCTGAGCCCATTCATTAATTGACTAAAGTTTGTAGCACTGTGATGCGTGAAAAGCCTGCTAGGCACTGGTGGAATAGCCATCCTTTTCCCTTCTCTCTCAGCTTGGAGAATTAGCAGAAGATAGAGTCGATAAAGAAAAGCGCACGATCTCTTCTTGCCCTAAAAAGGGAAGGAAGTGAGTCAGAATGGTGCGGTGGTGGGGTAGGACGATGACAGTCATTTTGGCTGCCACCAGCGATGAAAGAAGTAAGGGGTACCAGCTGCTGCCCGGCAAGGCTGCCTCCAGCAGTACCCCATGATCTCACATAACCCGTGTCCGGAGCGATGCCAGATTAGCCGCAGCTGGTGCGCTTGGCACTGGCTCAGGTTCTGGCAGCCTCTAAGAGTCATTCTGTCCTCCAGCAGTGTTGGAATAAAAATCGCCCGTTTTTTCTTTTTTTTTTTTTTTTTTTCAGTAATTTCACAAAGTCTTTTTGCCTCCAGAGCAGCAGTGGTGACTTTTCATACAAGAATAACTAATCTTTTTTTATTATATTTAAAGAAAATAAAAAAAAAAAAAAACACCTCTCCATTATTGGCTTTTTACTCTTCTGTATAATAAGACAAATAAGTGTTCCAAAGATTTTGCCAAACTAAAGTTTTGCTTTAAAATTCTCCAAAGCTCACCTAACGCCAATTGGTTGGCAGCGCTTAAAGGATTCTGGAGATTTTCTTGGATGAGGTTTTCTTGGCAGTTAACAGTGCAAGAACAGCAATAAGTGTGAGTTTATAATGAATATCCTGTGATTGTAAAGAATTAAACAGCTTTAAAAGAAAAAAAAAAGGTTATACCTCTCTAATAGTAGATAATAGCTCCTGTTATTTGAAGGCTGATCTTTGCCATGTATAAAATGTTCAAAGAAAAAAAAAAAATTGGTATTAACCTTTCCTTTTGAGGTGAGTTGCACGTGAGACATAGACAAGAACCTTTCACCTTCTTGAGGAGAATAGTTCTAACGTTTGAATTTTTGCACAAATGAGAAGATCTTCATTCTTTTGTCACCTCTGAGACAGACCATGGTCACAGTGACCTGTGTGTGTATTTGTATCTACTTTTTCCCCCACCAGAATAGTAGGAATAAGGATAGAGTTTGAATTTATGATTTGTGAGGCTCAGTCCTAAAGTGGTCTGAAGGTGAACCAAGGTGCTTGAGTGATGCAGAACATCCAGACCAGCTGAAATCCTCTCTGATGAACTCTGGTGAAAAAAAGACTTGCTCCCAATCCTAAAGTACACAGTCTGTGTTTGGTAAATGCAGAGCATATGCACTTCATCTTTTGAGAGCTGAAGCCTGCTGTCTTCAGCTCTTATTTTTCTGTTGTTGTGCTATAAACCCCACCATTCCAAACAAAGAAAAAACAGAGTTTCTCTTTCTTTGATTTTTAGTTTTTAATATAATCTAGGATTAACTTGCTACATAAAAAGTGAAATATCTCAAATATTTATTTTTTTTTTTCCAATGTCCTCTTTCATAAATTTAGCTGATATTTGTAATAGTACTTTGAAAACTGTGCTGTCCTTAGCACATCTTAGATCTCTGGAAATGTCATCCTGTAAAACAACTCACTTTACTGATAGTGACGTACCAGTAGAAAATGCTATCACAGTTTATATAATTAGCGTTACATAAACAATGGACTCTAAATAGTCATAATACAGTGTTGCATAACTTTATAGCAGGGGCAGCGGTTATTTAGAGAAAGGTAATGGAAAATATTAAGGTGAGCCAACTGCTGGTAAACTTGACCGCAGTTTATTTTTCTTCACGTGCAGCCCTTGCCGAGTCACTTGGATTATATAAATGGAATCCCTCTGCTCTAATTCCAGCTGGTTTAAGCCTAAAATTAGGCTTTCTTTTGGTGCCTTTTCTAATCAGTGGAAGAAAATACGCATCTCCAGAGGATGATTTATCTCAGAAACCCTCTAGCAGTTCCCTCCAGAGATGTGTATTTAGCTTCAGGCACTGTAAAAGAAACGTAGAAGAATTTAACTCAGATTTACATATATAATGTTTCTACTGTTGAGGTGAATGAATACCACGTTAGACAATGCAAGGTGCATCTCGGTGCAGCAGTAGCAAAATTTGGATAGAAGAACAAATTCTCAGTGTAATAGCTGGTCTGGATGACAAATGCTGAAATAATAAATAGGCTTTGTTTAAAAAATTCATAAATCTATCGGGAACAGTACTGGAAAGAAAAAAAAAAAAACAACTTTCCCTTTTCTCTGCTCACCTTCCTCTTGTACTTGGTCTTTCATGCCTTATTTGTATATAAGATATTTTAAGGAAGGAATAAATTTTCTTTTTCCATATGCATGATCAAGTATTCTCTGTTCCAACACAGAATGTCTTCCTTTAGTGGTTTTTCCCCCCTTTGTGTTGTGGTGTGTGTGAGTTGGGTTTTTTTTTGGTTTGTTTTTTTTTTTTTTTCCCTTCCCCCCTCTTATAACTTACTCTGGAATTCCAGTTGATGTTTCTTTTCTATTCTCTTATGGCCTGGACTTTCAAAAGAGACTATTGACTCAGACAGGGTTATGAGTTTGCTGCCTAACTCAAAACACCTACAGAACCACCATTTCTGTAACAGGGCTTCCTATAAGATACTTTTGCTTTGAAATGTCAATTACTTTTGAAAATCTAGGCCCCATACCCAGGCCTCAGTTAAACTCTTATTTATTTTGTATTTACCTAGATTTATGAAAGAACTGAGAGCACCTATCTCCTCTCCCCCCTCTCTCTGAAAGGCTTTACATGTAGTATGCCCTTTAAAAGTTATTGTGCATCCCATAATTCAGTTTAATATGCTGGCTTGTAACGTCACGTTGCCTTTGACATTACTCTCCTGAAGGCAATATGACCTTGAAGGTGATATTTTAAACTAATAAATGAGGAGAGGAACTGAAAATCAGACTGAATGCTGTAAGTCAAAAGGATGGATTTCCATCTCAAACCCTTATTTCCATACATGAAAAATACAGAAGCCTAACACTTGTGTATTCATGTTTTTTCTTGATTTCCCAAGGAAACTGATTCTATGCAAATTCTGGTCTACTCCCTTTTGTCTGTATATGAATCCATAAATTCCTTTGTCCGTTGTCCTGTCATTCCTTTTTTCACTCCCCCCTTCACCCAATAGTTTTGCCTCCACTGAATAAAGTCAGCAACATTTGACAGAGGTACGCTAGTCTCAAAGCCGCAAATTCCTGTACGTTTTACGAAAACGGTGTGCCGAGTACATGCAAGATGACAAAGTAATTATTTTCATGCAGAGGGGGACAGGCAGGACTTACCCGGTTTATTAAGAGGTGTGAATGAGTGAGTAGTGAATTAGTACACAGGGTCTCGCCTTCCAAAAAAACATGTCTCTGCTTTTGCACCTTCTCCTGCCAAGAAGTTAGCAGAGATGAGGAGGAGGAACGTTGTATTAGGGACCGGATAATGACATGGGAGGTTGTTGTGGATACTGTTAAGAGGATTTAAATATAGAGAGTGTAAATGAGGGTATTGCAGTAGAGGCACCATGAGAAAATAGGACAAAAATCTGTAGAAAAAGAACTGCTTGTGCATAGTCCTGGTGACATAGTGACTCTGTGCTGGTGGAAGATAACAAGCTCTGTTCACAGTGGATTTAAAGTGAGGTCCATTCCTTGAACCTGGTGAACTTCAGCTATGGGGCTGCCTAAAATCTGCTTTTACATCTAGCCACTATCAACACTGGGCATCTCAAGGCAGCCTTACACAGAGCACAAAAAGAAGATAAGGGACCATAAGCAATTTCAGAAGAGCATTTTATCACTGTTATTCTGCCAGCATGGCTTGCTTTGGGGTGTGGGTTTTTGTGCTTTGTTTTGTTTGTTTTTTTTCTCTTGGTGCTTTTCCAGATAATTGGGGTAAGACGGGAGGATTTCAGCTGCCAGGAGTAGCAGGTTAGAGAGAAAGTGTTTTGCTCCAAGAGGCTTAATTTGAAGCGAAGGACAGGAACAAGGCTGACATGAACCTCCACGGAGGGAGGATGACCAGAATGGTTTTAGTGTTAGGTATAATTTTAAAATTGCATCAGAAGATTCGGCAATGGTAAATACCCGCGATTTCCTCCTTGTTATGAAATTTGACCTTTCTCTGAAGGAGAGGTTCTTTTTCAATGGCTGCCAGGTCAGATCCATCCTTAGGTATCTGAGGCACCCCCCTCAGCTTCAACGTTATTAAATTTAAACTTAGGTGTCATGGCCTTCATATGAAACTCATGTAAAATCAGTATTGTGGATTCAGCTGAAATCAGGACTCTTTTTTAATTTTGGGGTTTTTGACGTACATTTCACAAGAACAGTACAAGGTGGACGCTGCCACAGGGAACTTGCAGTCTAAACACAAGTTTTATCTCACGTTTACAAGAAGAAGCTTGAGACAGCGATGTAGGGATTGATCACGTGGCCTTTCATAAGCAGCCACTGTGGTTTGCTGGCAGTTGGAATTATTCAGGAGCTGCACAGCTATGTTGGCATCGTTCACAGCAACGTGTCCCAGCCCTCAGCTGAACTCCTTCGCTCAGGATCGGAAAGCGGCTAAAGGAGGCTGCATAGCCACTGGTCAGCCCTCCACCCAGAGGACAGAGCTGGTTCGTGTGTGCTCCAGAAGACCACGCAGACCCTATGGGGAATACAAGCTTCAGCCATTGAATAGGCAGCTGTCTAGGCTAAGCTAGTTCTTAGCCCTACTTCTTAGTGGAAGTACACTTACAGTGTGATTCACCACCACTGCCACCTTCAAATGGGATTATCCCTATCCAGAAAGTCATTCTCCATGAACTACAAAGAAAACTTTGCTTAGCCGAATAATCCTATAGTTGAACGACTACTTTGTGTTTTCTCAAAAGTCAGTGACAAGGGGTGGAGGCACCCAAAGGGTCATCCATCCCATCGGAGAGGAGGTGACTAGCTGAATAAGATGAAACGCTCTTATGCCCAGGCTATGAAGAGGGCATAAGTAGTAACTTGAGATCAGATGCCAAGCTTTACACCTTTTATGTTAACTGAGATGAATCATAGAATGGTTTAGGTTGGAAGGGACCTTGAAGATTCTCTCATTCCAACCCTCCTGCCATAGGCAAGGACACCTCCCACCAGACCAGGTTGCTCAAAGCCCTGTCCAACCTGGCCTTGAACACCTCCAGGGATGGGGCAGCCACAACTTCCCTGGGCAACTTGTTCCGGTGTCTCACCACCTTCAGAGTAAAAAGTTTCTTCCTAATATCTAAATCTCCCCTCTTCCAGTTTGAAGCCATTCCCCCTCATCCTATCACTACATGCCCTTGTAAAAAGTCCTACAAATTTTACCAAACGTGAATTTCAGTCTGCAGGTTGCAATGCGGACATGGGAAGGGAAGGCAGAGTTTGTGCTCTCTGCAAGGTGTCTTGTTTTCAAGACCACCCGTTAACAAGACCATCACTTTTCACTCTGGCCCAAATGAAATCTTATTCTTTAAAACTATCTGTTGTTATTACTGATTTCTAATGTGCTAAGAACGAGGAAAATTTGCCCACTTGAAGCTGCACCTTGCTGCTAGAAGTGTCTGAGCTAGCTTGGGCATCCCTACATCACATGGCAAAGGAGACATACCGTCAGTGCCAGAGGAGAACCCTGCTGTGCAGTTTCACACTCAAGTCACATTGATTTCCGTGGGCAGATTTCACCCAGCAGGAGTTGCTGGCTGTATCATGGTTTACAAATGTAAGGGGATTGTGCACACTGGCCTTTATCACATTTAATATCTTTTTTTTTTTTTTTCCATTCTTTTCTTTGTTCTTGTAAAGTGTTTGTTTCAAATGTGCTTCTCCAGGCAGGATCAGACAACGTTCTCATTGATTATTATTTTTTTCCAATCTCCATCACTCACTTATTTTAGTAACTCAGGCAAATTAGTTAATTCTCTGCTTGTCTATCCCTGTCTTCCAATGTCAGCACATCAGTGCTTTCTAGCACAACGAACTTATAATGTCTTTTTAAATGGGGCTATTATTTAGCTCTGGATGGTATTAGCGCGCACACACAAAAAAAAATAATATCCACCTGGTATAACTGAATTTGAAACACAGTGCTAGGAAATATTTATTCTCTGTCTACACAATGCAGTATGAGGATTTCCTTGCATTTCTCAAGGTTGGTTTTCAGTATCTATTGCATCCCAGTGTTTGGAAAATGACTGATGTTGAAGTAATAATAAGAAACAAGAGAGCTTTCCCTATTCCTATCAAATTCATTTAATTTAAGTGAGCAAGGCTAACAGGTGGTTCTCAGAAGATCTCATTAGCCACTTTTATTGCCTCTAACACCTCTTGTAAGCAAATGTCTTATTACCATGGATATTTACATATCCTTTACTTTCATATCGAGTGCCATACATCAGTGAACTATAAACCTGTTATAACATGTCTTCATGTTTGCATGGTCCTAGTGAGTGGACAGGCACCAGGTATCAAAGACAATATAAATGAAATAGCGCTCAATGTGATCTTGATTTCCATCTTTAGTACGCTGATTGTATCCTAAAACTTTTCAAACTCCAGTCTTTAAACCCTTTGGAGATGTTCTAGTGAATCACAGCATTCATACAATGAGATCCCCATTTGGCAAAGGAAACAACCTGGGGTAGGAGTGGAAGAAAGAGAGAGGAGAGGGAAATGTAAAGGATTCCTTTTTTTCCAGCTCCTGCCATGAATTAATGAGCATTTTTGAACTAATATTGTATTCTGGTGGGTCTGGAAAAGCTGAGGGATTTGTGGCTAATGGGATCAGGATTTTACATGGTTATTATATTACATGGTGTGATCTGATGCTGCATCATTTAATTTGAAAAAACGGTTATCAACTGCCTATCATACGCCGTCATTATAAAACCGTAGTAGTGTTGTTTGAGACTGACCTAATTCTTCAAACACTTTATCACTCAGAATTGCTCTATCCGCCACACGTGGTAGTAACTGGCTTGTATTTTGTGAGAAAACATAGGGCTTGATTCGCTGCCACTGAAGCTGATGGAAAAATTACACCAAGTCCAGCCCTGTGAGTGTACGCTCTCCAGGGATGGAAATCTGCTACTATCACCAAAGCTGATAAACCCCACACTGTTTTTACAAGTTGATCACCCAAACCTCGTTATTTTGTACTCGTGCCAGGCTGAAAGTACGACACTTTGAAGTATTATCCGCTTTTACTGAAGATCTTATTTTCCCTGGTACATAGTCAAGGAGGGAGTATTTCAACTGAAAACCTCTTAGAAAATCATAGAATTTGGGGCTTTTAACAATTGATAAGATTATGTGTTCGATTTCAACATCAAATGCAAATAAACACTGGAGATATTTAGACTTATTTTTTCATTCTTTTCCTGCTGAGATGATCTCCCTGTTTAAGATTCCTTCGCTAAGTCATTTTTTTAGACATTAGTAGGAAATTTGAGAGATTACTCTGAGCTGTTCTGTACGCCGGATAAATCTTCGAAGTTTATGAGCTAGTAAGATGGTGGTTTACAGAATTACAGGAGAGGTCACGCATAGATAGCTGCTTCCTGAAACTCAGTCATAGTTTGCCACAGTGATCAGAAAGAAGCAGGATATGGGCTCCTTTATTGTATTTACAATAGCACATGGGACGTCAATTTTTTCTGATATCCTAGGAGAAGACACCTCCCATCCACAGTCCAATCACCTCTTCTCTCTGCGTGCTTGTAACAGGAGGTTGGTTCTTTACCACTCAGGTCTTTTATCCCAACCTTTGATGAGCATTAGGGCCAACAGAAATGTATAGAATTTAAATCAAAGATGCCTAAAGGTTTAGCTCAGCATTACTTAAAGATAGCGAAATGATACTAAAAGATAGCTACATGGTGGTAGGGGAAATTTGTTTCTGGTGTATCTTGGAGTGATTTAGCTGGGACTAAGAAGTGTCATCTGCTGCCAGGGTAAAATCTGGACGTTATTGTACCATGCAACTACATATTTTATGCTCTTCCTATGAATGAATATTATTTTATTCCAGGGAAAGCTTATTAGAAAATGATACTATTATTTTTTTAAACAAGCACGTTTTTATGTATAGAGGAAAGAGCCAACTATAAAGTGCAATAACAGTGTGAAGAAAGGAACGGATTTCCCCCACTAATGTATTTTATCCCTCCTTCTCTTCTACAGGTTGCCCAGGAATGTGGGACAATATCACGTGCTGGAAACCTGCAAGTGTGGGTGAAATTGTCTTTGTCAAGTGTCCTGCACTGTTCAGATTTATCATCTCTGAAGATGGTAAAGTATTTTCTCTTTGTTTTTTTGACTCTGTCTGATAAAGCTGCATGGCCAGCATGAGTGTAAAACCTCACTTAGATACTCAGTATGGGGGGAAATCAAAGACTCTACAGAGGTGTGGAGCTGGGTTACAATTTAAAATAATGCTGTAGAAAACCAGGACCTTTGTGTGTAGATATGTGTGTGTGAGCAGGAGTGAGAGGGAATGTGTGAAAAAAGCCTTGACACACTATACAGTTTGAAAATATCACCAACTAATTGCTAAAGGGGATCTTCTGCCCTTGAGTCTCCATTGAAATCAATGAGAAATAAAACTCTTTGGGTCTTGGATAACTAATCAGCACAATTCAAACCTATTTTAGAAAGTTACTAAAACTCAGAGCTGGGATCTGCTTATGCCTAAGGACAACATAGGCATGAGATGACCAATGTGAGGAGCTCCCATGTTGGGAGTCCAGGGAAGGGTCGGTGGGAATTGAAGATTCCTGGAGAGATGCAGAAGCCCCATCATGCCTTTTTGTGGTCTGTGAAAATGAGACATCACCACCCTTCTGCCTCACGCAGCTGGTACTAGCAACCAAGCAATCAAATGAAAGTTCGGAACTTTGAACTGTTTCTGCTTCCAGCATGCATGGCTGCCTAACATGGTTGCCCCCTGTCTTGCAAAAAATACTGCACATGGTCAGCTAGGCTGGTGTATTTTGCTGGTCCTGCACCTGGGGAGGAAGAATGCTAGGCACCAGTACAGGTTAGGGGCGGACCTGCTGGGAAGTAGCTCTGAGGAGAAGGATCTGGGGGTTGTGGTAGACAGTAAATTATCCATGGCCCAGCAATGTGCCCTTGTTGCCAAAAAGGCCAATGGAATCCTGGGCTGCATAGGGAAGAGTGTGGCCAGTAGGTCGAGGGAGGTCATTCTCCCCCTCTACTCGTCACTGGTGAGGCCACAACTGGAATACTGTGTCCAGTTTGGGGCTCCCCAGTTCAAGAGGGACAGGGAACTGCTGGAGCGAGTCCAGAGAAGAGCAACTAAGATGATTGAGGGATTGGAGCATCTCCCTTATGAGGAAAGGCTGAGAGAGCTGGGACTCTTTAGCCTGGAGAAGAGAAGGCTGAGGGGAGACCTTATTATGGCGTACAAGTATCTAAAGGGTGGGTTGAAGGAGGATGGAGCCAGGCTCTTTTCAATGGTTCCCAGTGACAGGACGAGGGGCAATGGGCACAAGTTAGAACACAGGAAGTTCCATTCAAATACACGGAAACAATTCTTTACGGTGAGGGTGACAGAGCACTGGCACAGGCTGCCCAGGGAGGTGGTGGAGTCCCCTTCTCTGGAGATTTTCAAGACCCGCCTGGATGCAGTCCTGAGTAATGTGCTCTGGGCAATCCTGCTTTAGCAGGGGAGTTGGACTAGATGATCTCTAGAGGTCCCTTCCAACTCTGATAATTCTGTGATTCTGTGATTTTCTCTTTTCTTTCTTTCTGCTACCACTTTTGGCTTGGACCAAAAGCACTCACCATGCTTGGTAACTGAAGCCTGTTAGACTCCAGCTTCAATCCTTATACAACCCAGCTGCTGCTCTCAATGGAGTTGCTATTTAAAGGAGAACCTTCCTTAGCAGTGGTAATACTATCTGACCTAGTTATTAATATTACCTGGTGCTTTTTAATGGGAAGAGTCTCTGTGCAGGCTACTGTTTACATGATACCTTTGAAATACGTGAAAATTTTCTGGGTAAAAATGAGTTTGTGGACAGGGGGAAATACTAAATTGTTCACCGCAGATACATAGATTGATTAGAGGGTCTCTTGAATTCCTTTGGGTTTTTTTCCCACGATTCCATGAAATTATCTTCCCAGCTGAATGACCGTGAGAGGCTGTCTTCCCAGCAGTGTTAGTTACCGACAAACCTTTCCTGATAACTAACACAGATTTTTCCATCTCCTCCCAGCACCCACCAAGGCCACTGTAGATCACTTAATTAACACTGTCCGTTGATGATCAACTTCATCATTTTCCCCTGGGATCCTTTTTCGCAAAGATTATTTTACTAATGAATTATTCATTTACTATCTTGAGTCAAAAATCCACCTTCTCTCCATTGCCACACACAGAGCACAATTTGTAGGAGGACAGTGTTTCATACACAGCTCTGGGACCTTTGAAATCCTCACCATTAAATATATCCATTTGAACTCACCTAGACACCAAAGCAAGTGCTTGTGAAATGGAAAGGAATTTAACGGTAATCATTACCTCATCTAAACTTATCCATATGGAACTCGAGTGTTTTCTACACTTCCTCTACACTTCATCTGTAGTCAATAGAGAGAAAGAAGCCCACAGAAGGCAATTCATGTTATTCCGAGAGACATGAGGTGGATCATACCTTGGAGATACCTCTCTTTATCCAGAAAGTACTAAGGGGAACTCACTTAAACCAGGCACCTAATTTTTGAAAGGGGAAAAATAAGTTGCTCTTTAAATTATCAGGTATGAAAATATAATTACTGTTGTAATTCTATGTGCTTTAATTAGAGCTGGTATAATTAAACCTAATCTTTACTACTGTAATATTGGTTCAGTATTGACTCAGTGAGTACAACGGCACTTACTGAGCCATCCACGGTTAGTGATAATAGAAAAACCAAAAAGTCAGCATCCAGTAGGGTCTGTATCTAGCATGGGGAAGGAAATACTCTTCCCTCTTTAAGGTATATTTTTGTGTTTGGTTTTGTTTTGTTGGTTTTGTTTTGGTTTTCTTTTGGTGTGGTTTTTTTTTTTTTTTTTTTCAATTTTCCATGACTTTGTAATCAATTTTTGTCGACTTATTGACTACTTGTCATTCATCCCAATCGTCAAACCAATTCTGGTCGTCCTTTGAGCAGGATATACACTCAACCAAAAGTTTTCGCTATCCAGTTTTCAGTGATGCTTACAGCCTGCAGGCAAAATACTTTTTTTGTTATTTACTGTGCATCAGCAGATGGCTGATATAGTGTTATCTTCTGATATAACTGCAGGAAGCCTTCTGCTCATACAGCGTCTGCCCGAATTTCCATTAAGACCCCTCCTTTTTGGTGGCCTGTAATCTACTTTGCCTACATACCCTCCAGCTACAGTGTGCTCACGCACGGTGACATAACATACCACTTTTCTCCCTCTCCCTGCTTGTTTTGGGTACCACGCTCAGGGATATCGCCAGTGTGATGCTGTGGGGAGTGGTGCCACGTACATCTAGAGTGTGGGAAATCTGCCCCACTGCCAACCTGCCCACACACCTCTGCCATGGATGTTTTAACTATTCTTTATTTCGAGGGTTATCTCGAACGCTTCTATTTATATCCCACAGAAATACGGTGCCGTTTCACTTTTACTGATGAAATTTCTTTTCCACGGTGTTATAATTTCTGAAGTAATTAAGTCTAGGAGGACTCTTGAGAAATCATCTAGTCTGTCTCCGTCCTCAAAGACAAAGTTAGCTCAATACAATCTGTTCCAGCACTTAACTAACCCTTAATGTGTTAATGGGAAAGACCTTTTTTTTTTTTTATTTTAATAGAAAAAGTAATATATGTTTTAGAAAAATAATAAATATTTATATATATATAAAATGAAAAGCTCTACTATAACTAGGGCTGTGTAAAATAAAGGACTGAAATAATATTTTTAAATTATTTGCTGAGGATTTCCAGACCTGAACTTCACATTTGACCTGTAGCAGGGTGATAGCATGACCCTGGGGGAGGAGTAGTCCATCCGGTGTAAACATATGTCCTGCTTTTTTTTATCTCCTTACAGGATCACTTACAAAAGTGACAGCTGTTACCTCTTGTAGTGTTGGGTTTGAGGGGTTTTTGGACATCTGTTCAGCAGGAACAAAACCAAAATCCATAATTCATTAGATAAACGAATAAACATTTAATCTGGGGTAGTTGGAAATCTCTACAGATCCAGCTAGATTTGCACTAGTGACCCCAAGGTGGAAATATCTACATCCATAATCACTCTCCCGGGTGAATCAGCATGAGTTTTCACCATCATTGCTGCTAATTTTAATTAGCCAAGTATACTTGTTTCAATGAGGGCTTAATGAAAAAAGTCACATATTATGGTGGTTCCTTAAAGAAAGGGTTATTAGATAACTAAAATGTTCCTAAGACACAGCTAATCACATTTTATAGATTGTTACAGTATCCTCTGGCTGCTGCTACGTTTCTAGAATATGTAACTAGGTTGGCACTGCCACTACTATTTATTAACAGCATATTCATTCTTAATACAGCAAAATTTTTAGATGACCATAAATCATTTTTACAAAGAGCAGCAATAACTTTAAATTATACTTTTAAAAAGTTTGTCCTATAAAGCGCCTGTAGGTATAACTGCTTGTATAACAACAGGCAAACCATATGATGGGGAAGTGTTAATTTTGAGTAGGGGGTAGGAATTACCTCACTTGGCTTCGGATATCTAAAAGTTATATGTGTAAATCTGAACTGATCACACGGATTTTTGGTTCAGTAAATGGAAAGCACTGGGTACTTGTAGAAGATATTTCCTCTGACCTATCTCAAATGTTTATCTTGAGATGAATGAAGTCAGTGGAGAAGGCTTTTTTTTTTTTTTTATGAATTTCAGAAAGGAATTTGACTTCCTTGACTTGGATGTCTGATTTCCATATGCAGTAAAAAGAGAAAAAAAAAAAAAGTGCCATACTACAAAATATAAATTAACCAACTAAACCGTCATCTGGAGAGATGCTTTGTTGAAAAACTTTCTATGGATTTAGCTAAAAATACCAGCTGTTGCTGGTTTTAATTTGAAAATATACTCTGCTCTAACCTTCACTGCAATTGAACAGAGTAACATTTGAACTGCTGTGAACATCGTACAGAAAGCTGCGTGCTTGGTGACCCTTCCTTGTAAAATTTCATTTCGCCTCTCTGCTCCTCCAAAATCATCAGAATTTTTCGTTTCCTTTAGATGCAGGCTGTGAACAAGAAGATAATTCTCAAAATCTCTCCACATGAAAAAAACATATTAGCTCCTGAGTCTTTTCTAGTCTAGTAGGTTAAGGATTTACAGTGGTTTTCCTTCTGGAGCGTTCCTAAATATTAATTTCTTTTCTTCTTCAACATTCATTTCTTTGATTGATGTCCATCAATTCACAAATTTATTTTCACTGGGAGCTATAACTTCCATGCTGTTGTGTATTATGCTTTCTACAGTGCCGTCCCAGTACCAACTCCAGAGAGAACCTCTCCAGAGTGGAGAATATTTTAAGCATTCTAGGGTACCTTTGCAAACAAAGAAAAAAATAATAATAATGGGTGCGTCAAGCTGTGATGTTGCATTTCTGTATGACATGGCAAGACCTAGAGATGACCCCAGCATAGTGATCCGCCCTCCCAACTGGAAAATTTTCTCTGTTTTGTCCTTTTTCCCTTTTTTTCCAGACAGAGGTGATGCTGTCTGGCAGTGGAAATCTGCAGAAGTCTGTGCTTTTCTTTCTTTGTCTTGCGCAGCTGAGATATTCTGGAACCTGTAAAACCACATTACTCAGATGGACCATTGAAAGAAACCTAATAGCCAGATCAGAAATGAGCATGTTTTTAGATCTTTGATTTGCAGTAAAAACTAATACAAATGATAATAGACAGTTTCTGAGTATTGCCATATGGTCCGCATTGAGAAAACGTTTTCATTCACAAATCCAAATAACAAATATGATTAGCTCTTACTTGAATCTTCCAGTAATTCAGAATGTTTATCTAGTGTTAGCCTAGGACACTACCTGCTACACCCAAAAAAGCATTATTACAAAGCATGGTTTACTATGTAAGATGGAGAAAATGCACATCATTTTTACCAAAGACACAAAACGCGTGCTATGTTGACACCAGGATTAAGAGCTCCTAATTAAAACTCAGTAGAATAAAGAATGTATCCAGGTATTATAGAGTTTAAGAGGGAATTATATCCTATGCCCACGTTTTTGAACCAAAGTGTTTGGCTTGCTGCTACTCTGGAATTTATTACTCCAGTGCTCAGCCAACACACTTTATTGTCCCTGAGAACAAGAAATTGAAAATAGTCTGTTACTGATCCCATTAAAAACACAGAGTACTCAAGTACTTTGTCACAAGAACACCAAGTCTCCTACGTTCTGCGCTAGAGATATCATGGGTGGACAATGGGATTTATGAATGCAGGGTTAATTGGATTTGGGAAGCCGACTCTGGTTTTTTCCTCCTGTCTGAGTTTAGATATTACCCCTAATCAAACAGAATAAGATGACAAGAGAAGAGCTAATGAGAGGGGAAGCCGCACTCCACGTTCATATGTGGAAAGCCCTTCTGTGTCATTTCTGGGGAAACAGTGCTGGTAAAGCCATTAAGTGCTGACTAAGTACCACTGTGAAAATGGTACATAACTCCCAAACTGGGTGAAAAGACAGTAAGAGTCATTGTCTTCCCGAGGCGAAAGCTGTTGAGAACATTTGCAAGTTACGGTTTCTATTTGTTTGGGCTGTGTATTGATACTTTTTTTGATATAGAAAAAATGAAAAGGTGACTGTTAAAGATCAGGGGCCTTCAAAACAACAAAATGTGTCTGTAAGAAGGTGCACTTATTTTCTACTGAAGTAGAAGATGCAGGATTTCTTTGCTACTAGCTGAAATTAAGGTCAGCATTGCATCAGACCGAAATTGGAAATTACATTTACCTGTCAAATAGGCAAGGCAAAAGATCAACGCAGAAGTCTAGATATCTCACCCCTGGTGGGTATTTCAACATCCTGCATGAAAACCAAAGATAAAAAAAAAACACTGGAACCAAGGAGTAGTCTCTGAAAAAATAGACATGGCCCATCCCATAGTGTTTCCATCATGGGAATAATAATGAGCTAATGCAGCTAAATTAGTCATTGAAGCAACCAGGACTCTGTGCATACCATAGTTTCAGCCTTCGCTTTATATAAAGATCCTATGTAGTGTTCAGAAGCAAGTTCAGTGCAAGGGCATCTGGGTTTTATATATATATATATATATATATATATCAGCTAAAGGTTTTAGACAGCTTTGAAAGCTGTCTGCAGATTGCATACAGTGTTCAGCAAGTCCTAGAACGAATCACAACATAAAGAAGGGGCACAAGAGACCTACCAAGTGTCAATGTTAGAAATAACGTTTTGCCAATGGCCAAGATAATAGTGCTTTCTAGATTAACAAACCCTCTCCCGCTGGTTTTCATCACTAGGCTTTCCACAGGCAGTAAAGCCGTGGGACTGCTTCAGGTTTTCCAAAGTGAGGAGGACAAGCTATAATTAAGGTTGCTGCCTCGGTCACAGCATCATAAAGTCTATCTGCACTGCAGAGGGAAATGGGAAGAAAATATTGCCATCAAAGAATAGTAACGGTATCTACATTTCCAATCAAGTAGTTAAGGCCTCATAGGTGTTTTTTACAGGAAAAGGACATTTTATGGCCTTTCCCACCAAATTATGGGGATATAAGACTTTGTGCCTCTGATACTCAAACGTACAACTTTTAGCATTTCAGCTAAAGATTAAGTCCTTGGTCCTTTGCAAGATGACATCCTGCAGTGCCAAGGCCAGGGGAAAGCTGTAATGCAGTTCAAGACTTTTGACAATATGATCTGAAATCTAATTTGGTGCTGGAAAATAAAATCATGCTCCTCTGGGAAGCATGCAAAGGTGGAAAACAGTAGTGTGGAGAACCCTTGGATAGCAAAAGGTAATACAGTGACGTATCACTGTAGGCACAACATGGGCAGATGCTTCAAACTTTCCTAGTAGTCTTTGCTCTATTCTTGTTTCTCCTCTTGACTCTAAATAACTAAGAAAGGAGTTCCAGTTGATTGCAAGATTTTAGGTGTAGTGGGCCCACTTTCATTTTTGCCTTTAAGCAAGTGATTTAATATGCTTTAACATTTCTTTTTTCTCTGAAATATGACCCCTGCCCTCTTCAGAGCTAGGAGACCCTTCAATAATATTTGCATTAAACTTGCCCTCTGATGGATGCTCCTGTAAGAGCCTGTCTCGTAGGAAGGATACACATAATGCTTAGATGGTGCCTAGCAGTTGCTATGGTGACCTCAGTCCAGTGCTAGTTTCATAGCTTTTGATAAGAAAGAGGAAGAAAAGAAGAAAGTCATAATATCCCTTATGCGTTATTGACCATATCTGTACATCAGCCCCGCTTCAGCCAGCCCTATATACTATGACCCTTATCTTCTCCATATGGGACCTCATTGGTATTCTCCCGCGATTTCCAGGCATGATTCACTGGATCTTCTGGTCTTTATGTTATGAGACCATGTGCCCTGAAATTAGTATGGGATATAGGAAGAAAGGACACATACATCAGTTCCATCACTGCCTCTACTGCAATGTGGCCAGTAGGTCGAGGGAGGTCGTTCTCCCCCTCTACTCTGCACTGGTGAGGCCACAACTGGAATACTGTGTCCAGTTTGGGGCTCCCCAGTTCAAGAGGGACAGGGAACTGCTGGAGTGAGTCCAGAGAAGGGCAACTAAGATGATTAAGGGCTTGGAGCATCTCCCTTATGAGGAAAGGCTGAGAGAGCTGGGACTCTTTAGCCTGGAGAAGAGAAGGCTGAGGGGAGACCTTATTATGGTGTACAAGTATCTCAAGGGTGGGTTGAAGGAGGATGGAGCCAGGCTCTTTTCAATGGTTCCCAGTGACAGGACGAGGGGTAATGGACACAAGTTAGAACACAGGAAGTTCCGTTCAAATACACGGAAACACTTCTTTACGGTGAGGGTGACAGAGCACTGGCACAGGCTGCCCAGGGAGGTGGTGGAGTCCCCTTCTCTGGAGATTTTCAAGACCCGCCTGGATGCAGTCCTGAGTAATGTGCTCCAGGCAATCCTGCTTTGGCAGGGGAGTTGGACTAGATGATCTGTAGAGGTCCCTTCCAACTCTGAAGATTCTGTGATTCTGTAATGTTTTGCACAAACTACCAGGTAACAAAGATGTTGCGGCAGCTAGTTCATCTCATCCTATGGTAGATGCCTAAAACAAATCACCCTCTGCAAGCGTCAGTCTCTTTGCCCTTTATGAGAGGAGACTCAAAAACAAGATGAACTTATCTTCAGGTGGGTAAATTGGGTGGGATCAATTTGCCCCG
This sequence comes from Vanellus vanellus, assembly GCF_965231255.1. Taxonomy (NCBI): domain Eukaryota; kingdom Metazoa; phylum Chordata; class Aves; order Charadriiformes; family Charadriidae; genus Vanellus; species Vanellus vanellus. The sequence goes on along the minus strand of NC_138906.1, from coordinate 4,679,422 downwards.
CAGGATCAGTTCCTCAGTCCTTAGTTCTTCTTCAAACATCGAAATATAAACCAGGCTTCCTAAGCTTACCCTTAATTTTCCTCTGCCTCAGTTTTCCAGATTTCTAAATACGGTGAATGATACCACTTAATTTTGTACTATCTCTGTATGAGCACCATGCTCACAAATCTCTTTGACCAGACAAATGGCAATACACAGGAAATTCCAAGTGACTAGTGACTTTCAATCTGTAATGTAAAGTATTCTCTATGGGGCATGAGGCTAGAGAGACCAAAACCCCTGGAAAGAGTGAGAGAAGCACACAGGACAGGGAAAGCTGTGGGAACCTGTGAGGCCATGTACTCTGTAACCTTGTCTGGCTGCCATGTTCTACAGATCCTGTTAATGAGATTGTAAAGGCCTAACACCCAATTCTGGATCACTTTCCCCCCCAAAAGAGAGTCATAATGAAGGAACAGGGATAATGTGCGTATGGGATCGTGTATGCCAAGGTACAAGAGTGGGCAGAGGGCATTCCTGGGGAGGAATAACCCCATACACCAGTACAGGTTAGGGGCTGACCTGCTGGAAAGCAGCTCTGGAGAGAAGGACCTGGGAGTCCTTGTGGACAACAGGATGCCCATGAGTCAGCGATGTGCCCTGGTGGCCAAGAAGGCCAATGGTTTCCTGGGGTGCATTAAAAAGAGCGTGGCCAGAAGGTCAAGGGAGGTCATCCTCCCTCTCTACTCTGCCCTGGTGAGGCCACATCTGGAGTATTGTGTCCAGTTCTGGATCCCCTAGTTCAAGAAGGAAAGGGAACTACTGGATAGAGTCCAGTGGAGGGCTACAAAGATGATCAAGGGAATGGAGCACCTCTCTGATGAGGAAAGGCTGAGAGACCTGGGTCTGTTTAGCTGTGAGGAGAGAGGCTGAGAGGGGATCTCATCAATGCTTATCAATATCTAAAGGTTGGGTGTCAAGTGGATGGGGCCAGACTCCATTCAGTGGAGCCCAGCGACAGGACAAGGGGCAACTGGCACAAACTGGAACATGGGAAATTCTTTCTGAACATGAGGAAAAACTTCTTTCCTTTGAGGGTGGCAGAGCACTGGCACAGGCTGTCTAGAGAGGTGATGGAGTCTCCTTCTCTGGGGATATTCAAAACCCACCTGGATGTGTTCCTGTCCAGCCTCCTCTGGGGGAACCTGATCTGGCAGGAGGCTTGGACTAGGTGACGTCCAAAGGTCCCTTCCAACCCCTGCCATTCTGTGATTGGAAGCAGAGGGCAGAGTGTGCAAGCAGTAGCTGTGTGGGGAGCTCAGAAAGCTCCAGGAATGCTGCTAAGTAGAGTGCTGTTCCCGACTGCGGCTTTGCCAGCCGGCTGAACAGATTGCCGGTGCAGGAGAGCAGCACGCAGCAAGAGGGAAGGGAGCGAAAAGGCATAGCGTGGTCGTGGTAGATGCCGCGGAGTCGGGCGTGAGAGATCACTGATTTATTTCGTATTTACACATTAAATGTTAGGCTTCTAATCAGTGCTATATAAAACAGGGAAAAAATGGATTCCCACCTAAACCAGCTTATTATCCACATAGGCGGAGAGCACAGTAATGAGTGATTGTAGGAAATGTTTTTCCATAACCTCTCTCTGCACTTTCTGAAGGGACAGAATCAACATGCAATAAAACCAGTAAAAACCTTTGCACATTGATCTCAGTGTTGTCAAAATCCAACCTTTTGGAGGATTACCTATGTGTACCAGTCCTCCAGCCCGTAATATTAAGACGGGAACAACAGGAAGAAGGGGAAAGTGTGGGCAAGCCGTTTCAGGACAGGATAGTTTTGGGAGCCTTTCATTCCCCTCCTGTCACTAATAAGGGACAAACGCTGGAACAAAAGGGTTAAATGCAAGTTGTGCTCAGATAAACAAATCCATGGGAGATAAAGCAGTTGCCATGCCAGCTGACACCGAAAGCAGCCAGCACACATTTGGCACGTAGGAGAGGATCTAAAAGGCTGCGCTGAGCTCCGAGGCTCATCGTACACAGGCCGTTTCTTGGCTTTAGCTTTGCCCGCCCTGTTCACTTTACACCAGGAGCAACAATTGTTTGCATCGAATTTTTCATCCGTCGGAGAGGGGTGAGGCGGTGGTTACGTTTTCTGGGAGTCAGCACATGAAAATCAAGAAAGTCTGATAAACGTGGAAATAAGGGGCATGAAATATCTGGGTCTCTGCCACTAACTCTACGGGTAGCCGTTGGCAAGACCTTCGATTACTTTTTTTTTTTTTTTTTCTTCTCTTTCACCTCTTCATGTAGAAATTAGAAATAAGCAATATATTCTACTTTCCGTATCTCTGTTTGGTCTTTGGAACCGACAATTCAGCATTCTGATGGATCTTCTCTGGGGTCTCTAAGCAGTACTGCAAATAACGTCTAATTAATAATGACAGTTAAAGCACTAACGGAAGATTTGCTTTGCTTCCCTAAGAGTGACACTTACCTATTCAGTCTGGTCAAACAGTGAACAGCGCTGTCTGTCAATACAGTGGGTAACCCACCCTTTGTCAAGGATAACATTAGCTTCCTCGGGAGCTTATTGACTAATGAGAGCAACCATTGATTTTAAAAATGATGTTCTAAGAGACTGTTTAATAGCTGCTGTTGGGTCCATCCGTCTGTAGTTTGGGCTGTGCTGTTATTTAACTACATGTGAGGAGCACAGGTGTCAATGTAAGTCATGAAGGCTATCCTTGATTTAAAATCCTGAAAAATGGGTTTCTAGTCAAAATGCAGATGAAAAGCGTATTTTATTTACTCCTCATTTCTGGGAAAGTAATATATTTCATCTAGCCTGTTGCATGATCATCGTGATGGGCTTTCTCTGCTTCATCAGTGAAGTCTAATGCACCAGTTTCTCATCATTTATGTCTTAACAGTAAAGCAATGAGAGGACTTGTGTGAAAGCCCATGCACTGCAGCGCCCTACAATTTTGCCCATTACAGCACTGGCACCAGAGAAAATTTGCTGAGATCTCTTTAGAGTTGGAAAGGCAATCAGGTCAACAACAACAACAAAAAAAAAACAAACAAGAAAATACCGTTTCAGGGTAACAGTCTGAAAAACGGGAGGGACTTCCTTATGTCTGGACTTGCTACAGCCCCAGCTCCAACGCGAGCTCGGGCTTTGTCCCGATATATGTGGACACGTTAAATGTTAAGCACAGAAAGGATCCAAATGAACGCCATCGCCGTCTAGTACGCGTGAGCAAACATAGCCATTGGCACAGTTATCTGTCATGTAAACATCCATATTCTGGTGCAGGGTGCGTAAACATATGGTGTCAGAGAGAAGGGCAGCAGCAGCGTGCAGGAATGTAAAGCCAGATGGTGGCTGTACGTTCCCTCATTGTGTGCTTTTATATACACATATATATGCATACACATACAAATATACTCGTGTATACTATCCCAACACTCAAAGGCGAATTTTGACTTTTGGTTGTAATTCAGGGCACAGCGTTCAGAGTAAATCTAATTGACTCTCCAGTAGCTTAACTTATTAGCGAGAATTAGGTTGATGGATCAAGCCTAAAAGCCTGTATAGGGAAAGGTTGCACTGAAACTTTCTTCAGTATATCAGCACGGACTCAGATGTAGAAAAATACGTTCATAAAAGCAAGTTTGCTCCTACAGTAATCAGAAAACACCGCCAAAAATGCGAATCCTTTCATAACCTCCAAACACATTTAAAATGCAATAATAATTTGGGTATATATATAAAAAAAATAATATAAAAAGCCTCTTAATTTTACTAAACTACACTAATATGATGTTTTAACTGCTATTACCGATGTAATGAAATTAAAAATGAACTAAAATCTAATATTTTAACATCAGAGTGACTAACTACCACCCATATTTAAAGTGAAATAACGGTAATTTTTAATTCATCATTTTTAGATAAAAATAGCTACATTTAAAACATTTAAATTTCAAAAAAAGGATATTTTTCTGAGCCATCAGTGCAATATGCCAGGATACCAGGAACATCAGGCTTCAATCTACTTAGCATTGGCCTGGTCTTCCTCCAACAAGAATTCTGGAAAGTTTGTAATATCGCATTTCAGGATTTAAGCCATACTGTACAACTAGTAAAGTAAAACTGGATTTTTATGAGTCAAAAAGTTTTTTGGAGTTTTTTTGCAGCTTCTTCTTAACCTGCTTCTGCAGGTAAGGTTATTGAGTGAGGTGACCGTGTGTGAGGAACCAATTCTATTATGAGCTACTGCTCTGAGTGTCAACAGGCTATGAAAGACACTGTGAAAGACAATTTTTACCACGGGTAAAAATTCCCACAGGTTTATCCTAAAGTTGCTATTCTGAATTCAGATTTTAGCAATATAGGCATCTATATCTGAGCTATATCCCTGTTAGTAAACCTGGGCTTTGGTAGGCTTAAGAGAGAAACAGGTCTCTCCAAAATGTTCTGCAGAGGCATCTCTGTTATTCTGCCAAGAATCTGGAGCACAGTCACAGCGCTTCTGCAGCATCTGCTAATTTTGCCTGATGTAGCAGGTCGGACAATCTTCGCTGGAAAATGTTTGCTCAGAGCTTTGCGGACTTCTCTTCAGAATTAGTACACCTGCCCAATCATTGCAAACATCCAAGAATTCTCATATGCGAAATCTTGAAAGCAGCTGGAGTTGGTCAGAGAAGCCAGGAGACCAAGGGTCTTCTCATCATGGCTTTCAGGATTAAACCTCCAGCGTAACTGGTGGGTTGAATGTGTAGGTTTGATGTTGAATACCTCCATTCAAAGACACGGTACAGCCTACCTGATGCTTCAGCTTAGCTTTCTAGTCTCCCACCATCATCTTCACACTAAATCCTCTTTTTTTCTGTCCCAGAAAATCAAAAAGCACATCTGATTTATTTTAGAGGAGAGAAATCGATGCGTTTTAAATTATTACATGATGAAGAATTTGAAAAAGTATAAAATATAAAATGCTTTTTATGCTGTGCTGAAAAGAATCTTTTTAATATTTTGTTTTCTTAGATGCTGTCTTTCTCCTTCCCCATAGGATCAAAATCAATCGTCGTTTGGCTTTCACTTTTAATAAAAAACCCTCTCATACAAATCAGTGAACGGCTTTTCCAATCCCTGGTTAAGATTTCGCCGTATGTTCAGGGTTAAAGAACAACAACCTGTAGCCCTGTGGTTACTCCAGGGGATACAGAACTAAGCTAATCTAAACATTTAACCTACCGTAGCGGTCAAGGAAACATTGGAATCTTTTTCCCTGCTCCGTAGGCCACTGGCAGAGCTATTTGCAGACGGCTTTGTCAGGTCAGGCTCATTGGCATCTCTCTCTCCACGATGCAGCAGCACCACTCGGTGGCTTAGGGCAGCTCCTCTTTATGCATTCCCCAACACCGAACTTGAGCCAAAAATCCACAGAGGATTCAGGAAAAGTCTGACTTCGGTGCAATTCGGGTTAAGTTCTTAATAGGGTGGGTGGGAGATTGGTTTGAGATAACGCCAACGTTTTATTTTGCAAGGACAAAAGGAAGGAAAAGGAAAATTTTTAATGCAAACACGAATTTTTATGATTTCTCATTGTAACATTTGTATTTTTGGTATACGAATCGGCATGGGTTTCAGCATAATATTTTTGAAATGTGTGTGTTTTTCTTATTTTGGACACTCTCCCCCCTCAAAAAAAAAAAAGAAAAAAAGGAAAAAAACAGCTGACGAAAAAGCTCCCTCAACTCTTTTTCATATCCTTCCTTGAGTTTGACGAAACTCCATGATAACTGGAGATTTAACAATACAATGCAATTGACTGTCTTCTGAAAACTACTTTTCAGCTATAAAAATACGGTCTCATCTTGAAAAAAAGGAATTAAACAAAATTTTCTTGCAGTTCTTCTCTGGGCACTGCTACATCCAGTCCTCTTATGGGAAGCAAACTATTATCAAAGTTAAATTAATCATTTTTGTTCTTCTAATTTCAGGTTGGGAAGTAGATAACTTGGGGCAAACTCATACAGGTAAGAACCAGTTGTGATGACTACCTCCTATGTACCTCTGTTCTCAAAAATTGTCTGTAGAGCCCATAATAACATCAGATTATTAGAAAGTTGTTCATGTATCAACCATTATGATAATTAATACACATAGTTCATTGTAACACGGTGATAAAAAGTGAAAGTAAAAATCTGGTAAGTGTCTAAAAGTTGATGTGATCTAACCTAAAACCACAAAATTAAACTATCTTACTTAAAACCAATTAATTATTGCCTTTGGCTACTGATGAATGGAAATAATTTTTCATTAATTCTGTGAAAACTGATCATACTTCAATATCTAATGTTAATAAGTGTAAATTTCTGAAGATCTAAAATTTGACTTCAATATTTTTTCAATAAAATTGGTCCTAGTTTGATTTTATGTGGTTTTAGCCATGTACTCTCTGCTTGCAGTAGCAATTTTTAAATTTTATAGGTCCAGCTTTGATTTAAACTCGCAAGTAAAACTGTGTTTACTTCCTGAAAAGACAAAATCAAGTATTTATTGCCTTTGGGCCTGATCCAAGCAAATAAAAATCAATTGGATCCTATTTACTGATTTCCGCAGATGCCAGTTTGGGTCCTAATAGAAAACACAATCAAAACAATTTCATACCAAATTTCCACTTTTATAGGTGATTATGACCCGCTGCAAAGCACAGCCCAGTCTCCCCTAGGTAAGAAACAGAACCACGGAATGTTTCTCTTTTTATTTTAACGCTATTAAAAAAGGAAGCTCCAAGCTTTTTCTCCTGCCATTTAGGTATTATTTTCAAATGAGTTCTAATTATGGTGACACATTTTCTGGTGTGTTACTTTTAGCAGTATTATGCAAATTTATTCCTCCGCTATTGAGTCTTACAATCTAGCAAGTATGTTGCTGTAAATTATATCTACCTGCTTAACAGTAATTACTAAATGGTGTTAAGGAAAGTCAACACCATGATTAAGTGGTTATTTTCCATAGAAAACTAGGAATGAATGCACAAGAGTAATTTACCAATATTTGCCAAGTAATGCAATATTCTTAAATGAATGCTGTGATTAAATAGATGTATTCTGCTGCATGGACGGCAAACAGATTCTCTAAAAATAAGGTCACTGCTAATGTTATGAGCTACTTGACTAAACTGCTTGAAGAATGCGAAGCAGCACAACCTTATTAAAAAAAAAAAAAAAAAAAAACAACAACAAAAAAAAACATGGAAATTTCCATCAATTTTTGTCAAGGTACAGCTCAAACTCCCAAAACTGTAATAGTTCGAGAAATGGAAACGGTGCTATTGTGCTGGAGAGGAATAAGTGCAGCCAGCAGCTCAGCTCTAATTTTTCAACCAGGTCACTGAGCTCTGGCAAGAGTAATGGTGCTTAAAAAGCGCACCACGGGGGCCGTCCCACCTCAGGCAGCCTCAGCAACAAAGTGAGTGTCAAAAGACACTTTCCTCTTCTACCCCCAAGCTCTTCTTTCCCAATACAGTTTTAAGCCTTTTGACTGTGTCTGTGACAGCCGTTTAGGAGCTGGTGCTTATATGAGATTAGCCAAGCAATTAGGGTAAAAAGAGAGAAAAAGAGAATGAGTTTTGAGCCTCCTTGCAAACACTCGTTTTAGGGTAAGGTTATAAACTGGGATTGGAATGAAAAATAGGCAGAGGAATGTGAGAAGCTCTGAAAGAGGTTTCCAATTGTCAGCTGAAGCCACACTGGGCATCTGGAGATGTAAATGAACATACTGCTCTGAGGACAGAGGCAGGGGTGGGATTCCCACTCCATCTTTCCTTTATTTTCCTACAGACCCTTCTCACAAAGTCACTCTCAGATCAGAGCCTAGGCTTGAAGATGAATGAGTGGCACCCATGTTATCTGACTGCAGGAGAACAGTCCAGCTGCCTCGCCATAGACACATACTGTCTGTTTTACCTATCCTACAGTATCCCGCCTGCATTCCAGCAGCTGCTGCAAAAAAATCACGTCAGCCTTGTGTTTTCTTGCCAGTCCCACGCAGATGCCTCAGATATAGATTATCTTAAATAGCACAAAGTGCCTACCTATATTTAAGCACTGGACTTAACCTTTAGCCACCTCAAGTGTAGATGTCTGCACCAAAGCTGTGTTCCTTAGATGCCTTTCGGAGTCAGTGGAGAGAAATGGCCATTTAGCTGACTCCTGGGTTTAGGCACCCACTTGGGAATGGGGTCTTTGGTGACCTGGAGGCACTGACCGTACTGGTTAAATCTTTTTTGCTCTGTGGTGACCAGCTGTAGTAGTAGACATCCGTGGGCACCTAGTGTAGGACTGGGTTATTAAAGATGTCGTTAAAGATACCATTAAAGTATTCTATGGATAGCCAGATAAATAGTACCCCAGTGGTACTGTGGGGTTTTCTTTGGTCATGTACCAAGGGGAGGAAGGGTACGTCCTGTGGTTTGCTTCAGCAATGTCACATTCCCAACTGTACTTGACAATAGGGGACATCAGCAGAAACTGCACTGAAGATGGCTGGTCTGAACCTTTTCCTCATTATTATGATGCCTGTGGCTTTGATGAAAATGAAACAGAGTCCGATAACCAGGTGGGAACTAATCTTATAATTAAAAACAAATGAAGGGGGAGAGCAGCAGGCTGCTTTTTGTGCAGCCTCTGGCCGTGTTCAGATTTGATGGTGATTAGAATGAAACAATCAGATATTTATGGGCACAAAAACGTGAGAAGCCAGATTTAAATCCTTCCTAGCTCTATACTGAATATTTCCAGAATATGACTGTTTACTGTTGATATAGCTTGTAACTTCTAGAAGCCCCCGGTTCTTCCCCTGTTGACTGAAGAATCCCTTAGCCAATGAATATTTTTTTTTTCTACAGATGCATGCACAGTGGTCAAAGAAATATAGACAGCTTCTGCTAGCTCACTGACATATGAGCTTCACAGTTTGCAGAACCAAGGGCATGCCAGCCGTAGAGTAAGGCTCTAATATACAGCGAGATCTCGGGGGAGCCAAGAGGGGAAAACAACCAGGCTGTTGGAGAAACAAATCCTGCCTCTGGCTCCCCCTGCATGTTGACGGGGTAAAGAAGATGTGACCGTAGATGAACCGTTTAACTGTGTGTTGTTTGCCTCCCAAGGATTACTACTATCTCTCTGTGAAGGCTCTGTACACGGTCGGATACAGCACTTCTCTTGTTTCCCTCACCACTGCCATGGTTATCCTGTGCCGTTTCAGGTGAGTCAGGGCACGAGCAGTGAGCTGTTCTGTCACGGGAGGAAAGAGACCGGAGCTCATCGGCCCAAAACAATATTTAAGCTTTTATCTTACCAGATGTGGAATAAGAGGGAGACAGCCCTTTAACAGAGCTGTTGGACGCACTCCAGTAGCCACATTTCAATACACTGTAGATGCCACTGCAGGAGCTGCATTGGACTGAGTCTATTTTACGCTTTTACAGGAAAATCCCCAAATCCTCCTCTTGGTCAGGTTTAGGGTCAGTATTATCCACATTCTTGACTTTCAGATGTTGCTATTCTTATCACCAAGGTGCTAGGAGCTCTGGCCATGTGTGCAGATAGACCTAGTGTGCTATTTCCATAAAAGAAAAGTCTTTTTTTTTATTTTTTTATTTTCCTCTCCCTTGCTCTTTCACCTATAGGAAGCTTCACTGCACTCGAAATTTTATCCACATGAACCTCTTTGTTTCCTTCATCCTACGTGCAATATCCGTATTCATTAAAGATGGGGTTCTTTATGCTGAACAGGACGGCAACCACTGTTTTATCTCAACGGTATGTAAAACCAAAGCCAAAACCTTTTCCTTTTTTTTTTTTTTCAGCATGAGATAACAACAAAATAGTGAGGCAGGCAGCAGTCTGTTGGGTATCACAGGCTGAGAAGCTATTGGGAGAGAAGGTAATTGGCGGTAAACTTCCCTCCAGCAAAACTGTGATGGTATTGCCTGACAACGTCATCGGTGTCCAGCGGTCTGTCCTTTAGGACAAACCTACAAGTTGCGGTTTCTGACGCTACTCGAGTTGTTTCTCCCTTTCAGAGATCGGCAATAGTGATAGCTGGGATGAGAGCAGACGCAAGCAATTTCCTTCATCTAAAGGTCTGGTTTTTCTCCAGACCTTTATTTGTTCTGGATGTCTGGCAGAGTCACGTGTAAAGGGAGTGACCATTCAGACATTAAAAATACCCCTAACAGTTATACTCTCAAAAAATTAGTATTAGCCATGTGTTTGTCCCTAAAGTGTGTGGTTTCATGGAAAGCAGTCTCTTCTGCAGATGTATTTAGCTATATATTACATGTAAATCCCAATTCCTCTCACATTTACAGCTAGTATTTGATTTGATAAATCAGCTCAACGGCTGTAATTATGGTGGAATTACAGTGAATTCCCCAAATGAGATCTCCTTTATCCATCCAGTTAGGAGCTAAATTCCCTATGGGCACCTTCCACGAGGAAAGTGCAGCTGTGTAGTTTCTTAGTCAGCCTTTTCTTTGTCATTGAAACTAGTTTTTGCTTTTAATTCTTCTCCATTACAAAGTTGAAGCCATGTTAAATCTGTAGCTTGTTCACAACAGTCTTCTAATAGTGGCACCTGCCTCTTTGTTTTGAAACACCTGAAGCATAAAGCACATTAAAATGAGGCATCTGATGACCAGATCTTCAGCCCTGATAGAGCTTCCATTAAGAAACTCAAGATCTGATGTTTTAAACATATTGGTTGCAGATTTGTCCCAGAGGATGGAGTGCAAGTGAGAACCAGTCAAAATTGTTAGCCTCCCACTGCCCCAGGCGGGAGCTTCCAGTTTATACACTGTTTTTGCTCTGATTTGTTGAAAAGTTCTGCTTTTGTAGGACTAATAATGTCTCACTGGGATGCAACACTGGAAAGACAAGTGTGTACTACTCTCACAGAGTCAAGGTAGAGCTTGGTTTCCACCTAAGGCTTTTATCAGAGAATCATAGATTCATTTAGGTTGGAAAAGACCTTTAAGATAATCGAGTCCAACCATCAACCTAACACTGCCAAACCCACCAGTAAGCCATGTCCCTAAGTGCCACATCTAAATGTCCTTTAAATACCTCCAGGGATGGTGACTCCACCACTTCCCCAGGCAGCCTGTTCCAATGCTTGATAACCTTTTCAGTGAAGAAATTTTTCCTCATATCCATTCTAAACCTCCCCTGGTGCAACTTGAGGCCGTTTCCTCCTGTCATATTGCCTATTATGTGGGAGAAGAGATCAACCTCCTTTCAGGGAGCTGTAGATAAGTTCTCCCCTCAGCCTCCTTTTCTCCAGGCTGAACAATCCCAGTTCCTTCTTTTATTTTTTTTTTCCTTTTTTTTTCTTTTGTCCACTGCTTTCCCCCATAGTAAATGAATGAAAGCTTCTGTCGTTTTTTTTTTTTTTACAGTAAATCACTCTGCTTTCTTTACACTTAGGCTTACTTTTATTTTCTATCCCTGAGTGACAGCACCTGCAAATGGCAAGGAGGTACAATTCTCAACTGCACACAGGAGGGTGCATCCTTTCTGATCCCACTCTCAGGGCTTTCCACAATCGTCATGCCATTTCCCATCCTTCCTTAGCTTTCTCAATACACAACTGGATTCTTTTCTTCTCTGCACTTAATCCCTGGAAGGGGGCTTAAATCTAGCAATTAGCGTCCATTGACGATGTGAACTCCCACTAATGCGAGACGTTCTCAAGCTGTCTGCAGACGCTCGTCGACCACCTCCCACTGGTAAAATTGGCTACCTGCCCTTTCAAGCTTCCCTCTCTAAGTGGCACCTCACATTCTTCTCATGCTTTTAAAACTTTACTATTAAAAGGCCATAAAACCCGTCCCAGCTGTGTTCTTTTCCAATAAGAGATTTGGAGAGGTTGAAAGCATTTTCTCTACCTGTTAGGCGGAAACAACATGGAAATAACTTTGTTTTTCTTGATTCTCTGCAGGTGGAATGCAAAGCAGTGATGGTGTTTTTTCACTACTGTGTCATGTCCAACTACTTCTGGCTTTTCATTGAGGGATTGTACCTTTTCACTTTATTGGTAGAAACCTTTTTCCCAGAGAGGAGATATTTCTACTGGTACACTATTATTGGCTGGGGTATGTGACGTTTCTTCTCTAAAATGTGTCTCAGTGTGCAAGACAACTCCATGAACCATCTGATATTTCCACATACAGTTCCAAAATATAGTTTTAGTCTTTGCATAGAAGTACCACTGCAGACTGAAATGTGTTGTGCTTTTTTTCTGAAGAGCCTTAACATGAAACCTGGAGGACACCACATCCCTTGCAGAGATGTAGTCCACAACCGAGAATTGCCTTCTATAAAATATGACCTTAATGCCAAGTTCTTCAGTTTAAGCAAATCTGCAATGTTAAGTCTAGTCCGTTTTCTAAGACTTCATTTCTGCCTTTCTTCCAGATAATAGCTAAATTGAAAATGTATCCAAAGGGTATCCACATACGCTCATCCTACCTGGATGGGAAATGGAAACTTGCAATGGGAAGAAACAAGATTTTTTCCAGAAAGGCCAGTTGTGCAATGATAACCAGCGTAATTATTTTTTGTTCTGGCCTTCTGGATATAAATTGATTCCTGCAACATGTTAACTCAAACAGTTCTTTGCTGTCGTTTTTGTGCAGAAGTCAGACGATGACAGCAGAAGAAAACATTAATTTTAAATGTACCCTAGGAAGGTTAAGCTCAATTTTTATACTTAAAAAAACATACTTCTGAAATAATCTGGAAATAATCCTGTATGTTTATGTGTAAAGTCTACATATAAACCGCATAACTCAAACTATTCTCTTCTGAAAAACACATACTCGTGTAACCTGAACCTTCAAGTAATCCACAGCTGGTTTTGTTTTTTCCCTCTTGAGGCAGCTCTATATACACAAAAATTCTCATCTCCTGGCAAAGACTTAATAAAACAGGAGCAAAAGTATAGAGAAGAAAGAAGAGAACAAGCAATCAGAAATAACCAATGGCATATAAAAGCGATTGGAAAAGGATGACTGTGGGAAAAGATTATGGGAAAAGAAACTATTGGAAAAGGATATTGAAAGTTCCTTCTGTATTAGGCACAGGTGTATAATCACATTATAGCTGGGATATAAGGCTGCTTTCAAAGAGAACTTGGGGGATACGTGCGTGAAAATCTGACAACTACAAAAGAAAACAATGTGCAAATCTTTGCAGTCTGAACCTAAATCAAAGGTTGAATTCCTTTAATAAAGTTTGCACAAATTTCATATCTTTATGTTTGTCTGAATGTGAGAAAATTGCGACACAGCATATTAACTGAATATTAAAAAAAAAAAAATCAGTCTCTGTAGTGAAAGAACTACCCAGATGGACTCATTCTATAATGCAGCCTCAAAATATTTGGTCTTAAGTTGAATACCATAAATGAGTTCTAGCTGTTCAGCTTATAGACATCACTTCGTATTCAAAGCAGTATCAATAATATCCATTAATAACACTAAGAGAATCTCCAAATGTAGATGGTTTTGTTGTGTTTTAAATGCAATATTTTCTCAGCTCGTGCATATTTCAACTCGAATAGCAGTTTCCCCGGCCTGGTAGGAGCAACTGGCACTTTGCAAGAACAGAAACTCTTCCAGACTCTGAATGCAAAAGCATTTCTGCAGCCCAGAGCCGACGGGGAGGGAGCTGCGCTGAAAGCAGCAAGAAGCAAAAGCTCAGCATTTTGCGGCATCTGGATGTTTACCTGTTTCTTAAAATGTGCTGAGCACATCAGTGTCCTCATTTGATTAATGACAACTACATATGGCTGCGTCGATCCAAACAATTTTTTTCCTCTTAAATGTGCAACGTGCTGTTAGGATCTCCGGATAGACTGCTGTCTTCCTGAGATCTCTCCTAATGCCTTTTCCTTACTCGGGGCAGAAACACAGTCAGCAAGAATAGCCCTTCTCAGCCTCTGAGGTTTGTCTGTTTTCTAATGTTACTCAGAAGCTGAAAAGAAAGTGATGAAGACATATATATCTTTTGATGTAAAGCAAAGTAATGTGAGTATATGCATATTCATGTAGCAGATGGTTCTAAACTCCAAGCTGACCTGAAATGTGCTTTTTTACCTATATTGTTACGACACATTTAGTCTAATTCTGCCTTCCTGCCCGTGTTTCAGACTTGGAACACTATTCATACCATCAAAATTTATATAGCGCAAATCAGTGCAAACTAGGTAGCACATCAGATCCATGATTGACATTTAAAGATCATTTTTATTATCGTGCGTCTGCTAAGTTCACAAAGATCCCGATGTTATTTAAGTATTCTCATGTGAGAAAAGCAGACTTCAATTTAAATTAAATATGCATGATTTCTTCTCCCCAAAGCCTGTCATTTTATTTCTTTTATTTTTTTTTTTCCTTTCAGATATTTCTGTGTGTGCTTTTTTAAAGGAGGAGGGCTTAATCACTCATCTAAGTCTAACAGGGATATTTTTATTTCTGATAGCAAGAATATGAGATTTGACAGAGACTCACTTTAGTGGATTCAGTCGAATGACTAATTAATGTGACATCAACACAGCCCTGCAAAATGTATGAAACATAATTGTTCCTGTCAACTTATGACACTCTCATTCACCGCTGCAAGCTGGGGTTGTCAAGGTCCTTGTTTTGTTTGCTTTTTAGCACTTTGTCTTTCCAGTGCTGCCTGAATAAACATAGGCAGTTTCATAGTCAAAGGTTTTATTTGTCATAAAATGTAGACTGAACTTACCCAGAGTTTCCTTGCAAGACTGTGTTTTTTTATAAAAATAATTCCACTGAAAACCCACACTTTTAGTGTTTTCGGAAAGAAAAGTAAATCGAGGTTTCTCAGTGGATTCTTACTGTTTTGATTTAATATGTATTTTACAAGCATTTTTTAAAAAGTAAAGAAATGTCTGAAATGGAAATTAAATTCTTGCTCCCAATATTCTCTTTTGGGGGTTCGGGGTGTTTTTTCATGAAAAAAGTGAAATACTCTTGTGAGTAATGGAAAACTGTCCTCTACTGGTTACTTTTAGTTGAATAAGTAAGGCAAAATCAGCTATTTAGACAGTAACAGAGAAAATGCAATATGTGCAAATAATTCACAACAAAACTACATAAGAATACAAAGAACACAATAATGCCATTACAACTCAACATCTGCCACTCTCCAATTATTGCATAATTGCAGGAGCTCTAGACACGGAAGCTGATGTCACTGCTTTTATTTTGTACAGACTATGTTTTAATGTTCATGCAACAAGACGCGGGACAACAACTTTGAACAATAATGACCTGAAATGAAATCGTTCCTTCTTGTTATCAGTTGTGCATCTGCAATCCCACCAAGCCCAACCCGTCCTCGGACTGGGACAGACTTTTCTAGAGCTCCGAACTAATGTAATGATCTGCATTGTTTCGTGCGCGAGTGCTACTAGGAAATAAAACCCCAGTGGAGAGGTTGCAAAAAGTGCTACTTGCTGAGTCCTAAATGTGCCTAGACTGCTAACGATATCACCGTCTTATCTTCTGCAGGTACCCCGACGATTTGTGTCACTGTCTGGGCAGTGCTGAGACTTCACTTTGATGATACTGGGTAGGTATCGCTGCGTGGGAAATCATTTCATGTGCATTCAGCACGGTGGCAAGGATGAAACAGCAATATAGTCATCAGAGGACATGAGTAATTTCTCCTTCCATTTCTGACATTGATTTGTGTGCACAAGTAGTTTAGGTCCAGTGCTCAGCCGAGAGTGCTTTCCTGCTCAGATGTATAAACGGCCATAGTGCGATCTTTATGTCCCTGTTGCACTGGTGAATTGGTGAAAGAAGATGCAGGTATCTACTCTGCAAACCAGCAGCTGACCCAGTGGCCCTCTGTTCCCCGCTCAGTTAAGTTAGTGGAGTCCAGGATGTGAGTTATCTCATGGTAAAAGAGCTGCCAGGTGAATCACACCTCTGATTGTCTTCTCCTTTCCAACTGATCATGAATGAAGACAAATGTAATGGGCTCATCTGTAGAAATTGTATCGCAGATGTTTCTTACGTGATGAGCGAAATCTGCACAAGGAGTTGCTGAGCTTTGATTTACAAAGGCAATTACGAGTTTAGCTTCCCCTTGGAGAGTTTTTTTCCAGAAATCTAGTGGGGGAGAGGAGTGGAGGTGAGACAGAAATCCGCATCCTGTCTTCTCTGAAAAAAAAAAACAAAACACCGAGGAATGGAATAATTTCAGAAAGAATTCAAGAGGGTAGTTTCCATACCAATGGTCTCTTTCTCTGGAAAAACAAAACAAAACAAAAACAAACAAACAAACAAAACAAACAAAAAAACAACAAACAAACAAACAAACAAAAAAAAAACAAACTGCAAAGATTCTGTATCCTTTTCTAAAGAACCAGAAGGAAAGGCTGCTCCCAGAGATGGCCCTGTACTTCCCGGTAGTCAGTAGATTCATTGGTCTGATAGAGCAGCAGACACAGCTGGTAGGAATGGACATGAAAATACACCTTGAATATACGAACTTAGCAATGTTGTTGTTGTTTTTTTTTTTTTTTGTGACAGCTATGCTTGAAATTGGTAAAGTGTTAGGAAAAATGCTGGGAATGAGGAAAACTGAAGTTGGACTAGACGATCATTGTCGGTCCCTTCCAACTGAAATAGTCTAGTTCTTTTCTGTTTTGTTCTATTCTATTCTATTCTATTCTATTCTATTCTATTCTATTCTATTCTATTCTATTCTATTCTATTCTATTCTATTCTATTCTATTCTGTTCTAAAATTTGGAAAACCCAGCAGCGGTCCTTTGAAAAACTTGATCTGAGTGAAAGGCTTCATTGTGCACCCAAGTGCCATTTCTGAGAGACCTAGGCTTATGTTTTAATTTTGCCTTATACTAGAGATACCTGGATCCAAAATTTGCACCAGACTCACTATTCTGTCAGGTTTTCCTCATCCTCGTTCTTTCATGCTCTTTTTGGAAAGTACATAAAGCCTTTCCTCCACTGGGGATGCCAGTCCTTTGACCCAATGTTCTATTTTGACATTAAGACAAATTAAATCACTTATTTCCATGCAAAACAAGCCAGAACCCCCTGTTGTGTCCTTATGATGATTACAGCACTGGTCCTAAATACATTAATCTCTCTTGGGAGTCTGAACAGTCCCTGCATTTTGCGGGTAGGGGGAATGTCTCACAGAAGGAAAAAGAAGAAGAAGAAAAAAAAAACCAACAACAAAACCCCCTTTCCTTTCTTTTAGTTAGAGAAGCTATTTAACATGCAACACATTTAGACAGATTCTAGCTAAGCGTCTCAGCGGTTACTTTTTAAAAATCCGTTCGCATTGTTCTGGGGGTGGGGGAGAAGCCAGCGTGAAAGCCAGAAAACATTGCAGAAATTACTGAACTGGGAAAACACAGTCGCAGAAGGCATGGACTAAAATACAGACTCGGAGTCTGAGTCTCCTCCTGTTTGCCCCTTATAATACTGGCAGAGCTCCCTTGGCTTCAGCTTCTGATTCACATCACTGTAAGTGACATGTTTGTGGAGATAAATGCAGCTGTCTGTTTATCCAGAGCTGTGCTACTGAATTAAATGGAGTGATGCCAGATGTACACCAGAGACGGAACAGAGATCAGACTCTGGCCTTTTCCAATGGAAATCGCATCCCTCCCCCATCCCACTGGCTCCCTTCCCTTCACCCATCCTGAAAAATAGTCCTGTGTGTCCGACCTCCGCTGTAGCAGTGCATTTCAAAGAAATTAGGGAGACCGTTTGCGTAGTACAGCCTGTTGGCTGATATTATAGACTGTTTTTTGTGCACTGATTTTTTTCTTTTCCCTTCTGGTCATGTTCATCTGAGGAGAAGATTGTGTTTCTTCCACCACATCCATCCTATAGGTGTCACAGGGACCAGACCGAAAAAAGTCCTTAAAAAAAACCTTTGTGTGAGATTAATTTGATTAATTGTTGACATCTACAAGGTAGACATTGGCAACCGAGCTTGCTGGGGACACGTCCTGTAAAAGGAGGGGAATAGGTCTAAGGAAAATAGGCATTTGTAGGGGATGATGTATCACCCCAGAATACACATTTAAAATACATCATTGCAGGGGGAAAAAAAAAAAAAAACAAACAAAAATAATCAACAACCTCCAAGTGTCTATTTGTTCCAACCAGAGACCGGGATAATCAGCGGGGCTGTAGGTGTCTTCGGTATAGATGACTGGAACTAGAGCAGGTGGACTCCATCCCCTGTAATTTCTCACTTCTACACAGACAAGTTGCCGTACATCAGTGCCTGTTTGTACAGCCAGGTTAATATTAGAACGTGCTCAGATTCTTTCCATATTAGTCAACAAACTAAAGGCTTTCAGGGTAGATTCAACATGCATCTCAGAGAGGTTGAGGTCTGCAAATGCTGGTTAATTTTCAGAAAAGGACACCTGATTTATAAATGCATACAGAGAGTTCAAAAATAATTGGTGACTTTAGGTGCTTTTGTTTTGTGGCGTACAATTGCTGATAACTGAAAAGAGTCTGATTTCCACACTGTGGGTGAGAAGGAGTTCCCTCTGAACATTTGTTCCCTTTGAAATATTTTAAGTTGGACATCCAAAGCGAGGTAGCTCAGAAATGTTACTTTGCATTTGAAAATCTCAGCCATCACTCCCACAGATTTGGGGGGGATTTTAAGTTTCTGGGCTTTGTAGATAGAAGAAAAAATATGTCTTTTGGTGCAAGTTTGACATCCCAGCTCTAATTTTCTCTCTTATCACCAGCTCTACCAAACACACCCTTATGGTTGGTTTTATGGCAATCCACTAAAATATTGCATATATAAGTTCAACCAAAATTTCTAACCCGGACATCACTCAGCTGCTTGGGATTTCTCTCAAATGCACTTTGATGATGGAATTTTAGCTCTGCCTCCTCACAATTACACATATATATATGTTTTATTTAAAGTAAAGGTTTTCACTTTCCCCCCAGATGCTACCATTTAAATGACACAGAAGTTGCATTAAGCTCTCATAAGATCAGCAGTGATTTATTCTCTATGCTCTTTCAAATGGTTTCTTGCCATCTGACAAATGCGCCATGACAACCACTGCTGGGACTTTTGGCTGTTGTCCCAGTGGGAGGGAAACCCTCCTTCTCAGAACTGCAGGTACAAAGTAGACATTTTTCTGTGATTTTATGTTTTGCAGAGGGAAACACGAGGGGAAGAAAGCGGAGACAAATAGAAGACATTTTTTAACTGACAATCAAGTTTTTAATGACTTAAAATAGTGAAATAGTGTAGTGGGGGTGGTGTGGCAAGGGAAATAAGATTTTTTCATTCTTTTTGTTTTTCTAGCTTTAAAATGTATGTTGAAGTTAGAAAAAAATTATGTATATGGGTCCTGTAGTTAGCTTTCGCTACAAATGAATGTCCAAATGCATCTGTATGGAATGAACTTCAGCAGAATTCTTTGGTGAATCTGGAGGAAGATTTTAAATGCTGGAGTAGAAATGCCATTTTAATTATGATCACTCACTCCCAAAAGCTCAAAAAAAGGAGCTGACCCCAACTGGTGTCCAGTACTTGAACCTTCTTAGATGAACCCTTGCTCCTTGATAGGACTTGCAACCCAAGGACTGAAAAATCATTCCTATATGTGAATACAACCAAACTCTAGTACATCCTCATGTACTAGATATGTGTAAGAATCCTCATGTCAGGGTCAGGAACCAACATTCATATGTGTTTACACTGGAAGAGTAGCTGAGACATCAAACTTCAGAATAACTATCTCTTACCCTTCAAGGTATCCCTGTCCTTTTTTGCCTTCTGCTGAGACGTTAGTTTAAAGGGACAGTTTTACAGTTGTACTGTCTGTAGGCATAGAAACACACGTAAAGGCATGAGGAAGGACCTTTTACAAGGGCACATAGTGATAGGATGAGGGGGAATGGATTCAAACTGGAAGAGGGGAGATCCAGATTAGATATTAGGAAGAAATTTTTCATTTTGAGGGTGATGAGCCACTGGAAGTTGTGAAGGCCCCATCCTTGGAGGTGTTGAAGGCCAGGTTGGATGGGGCTCTGAGCAACCTGGTCTGGTGGGAGGTGTCCCTGCCCAGGGCAGGGGGTTGGAACTAGATGGTCTTCAAGGTCCCTTCCAACCTAAACCATTCCAAAGCGGTTAAACTGTTTAGTAAGAGCTACTGCTGAAATTGCCACAAAAATACTTATTTTACTTTCAGGTAAGTTAGATAAAGGCTATAAAAGAAAGCTACAACAGGGACAGAGTGAAGAAATAGTGCCTTTGAACCCAAATAAAATGATTTAGCTACAAGACCAATCTCCCACTCTCTGCCCCCTTAAAAATTGTTGTAAGTTTAACGTCATTGTTGTATCTCTTTCTTTCTCTCTCTTTATTTTTCTTTCCCCACCTCATTCTTTCATTAACAACTGCAGCTGCTGGGACATGAATGACAACACTGCCTTGTGGTGGGTGATCAAGGGTCCTGTGGTTGGATCAATCATGGTAAGTGGCACTTGGAGGGGGTGTTTCCTCAACGCTTCTGAGGGTGAATGACCGATGCAAATAGTTTAAAATGGCTTTACAAACTATGCTGCATCAGCTGTGCTGGAGTACTGCACAGCTTGTCTCAATGTCCACCATTTGCCATCCACAATGCTAAGTAATTCCGTTGTTATAAAGGAGGTTTAGTACAAGTTAAATGATGGTACACTGCCTGCGAGCAAAAACTGTGCAGACAAGGAGTTATTCAGCTGCTTAAACATCGATACCAAATGCCATAAGTAAGTCCTTAGAGCATATGGAGCATCTGCCTGGGGCTGGCAGATATGACATGGGATGTATAGGTATACTGTGCCATTTGGGGTGGAAGCTGAAGGCCAAGAGGGACAACCCCGGGCATCTAAAACAATACTAGATGCCAGTGACCAGGAAACTGGACTGTGTCTGTTGAATGGAATTAATTTCACAGGTACATTTATTTATCTAATATTAGCATTATAACAGGATTGTGATGCGGTAGTGTTAATAGTGCAAGATACTCAATTGTCAACAAGGTATCTAAGCTCTCTTTGGTTGATGGAGGTCTTGGATTTGACTCAAATGCTGCTAGATACCTGTGTATGGATGAATGACGCTTTCTAACGTACCCTGTTTGGGCGCCAGATGCTGTCCCAAAAGAATAAGGGAATTTTAAAATGGTGTTGGGCTCCTCCAGTTAGGAAATGAAAATATGTCGCTAGACAATATGGTTAGTGGCACCTGAAAAGCTGTTTGGCTTACCACACGTAGGTGTCTAATTCTGGGCATGCTAAGTGGCTCTCCATACTCCAGTGACAGCATTGGCCAGGTCTTTGTTGACTGTTGCGGGATTTTTAGACATCCAGCTCACAGGTGGTGATATACATGTAGGTGCTTTCATCAGGTTCGGTGCTGCTTCTTTGAATTATTTGGACAGCTCTCTAAAGTACAGTAACCTTCAGACACATTAAAGGTGATTCAGCTAAGAACACTGAAGCGTATCAAGATGGGGAGCGTCCAACAAGCTGGGGATTTTGTGATATCAGTGTCTGTGAATTTCCAGGCTTTGGAGACATATTCTATGAAGGATCACATTCGAGCTTTGGGGAATCAGTTTTACCTGGCTTCTGTTGAAGGCATTAAAGATTCAAGCAACTATCAAGAAGAGACTGTGTTTCTTCATTCATTTGTACTCATCAGATAGAAAATTCTTCTGAAAGAGATGCTCACATCTAGTTTAAGTACTTGGTCTCCTTACAGGAGTAAAAGTTTGCATAAGGGTTCAACTTAAATTTCCCACTCTCTTCTTATGAGGTTAAGATGCTATGGAGTTGGTGACAGCCAAATCTGAAGCCAAAGTATTGAAATAAACTGATTTTATTAATCTCCAAGTTTTTAAAACTATATCTGTAGTGACAATATTCTATGGAAGAGAAGATGCCCAGGATGACATAAAACTAAAACACGTGAAGGTGAACTTTAACACCCACGCCCCCCGCACACACACTCCTCCCCTCCCAAAAACATTAGAGACCATCCCACCTTGGGCCAGATTAAGGTGAGGAGAGGGAAAGTGACACAACTTGGGATTTTCAGGAAAAGGGAGACACTACATTGTGACTGATGGATACTACTAAACTGAGAAGTGCCGTAGTTCAAAGAATGGGAGTTAAAGATGCTTTTACTGTTGAGATCTTTGCTTTCCTTTTATTCTTTGCGCTGGCGGATAATGAAAAATGTTGAAACCTTTTCACTTATGTTCATCGTAACTGGTGCTTGGGACTGGAGAAATTCTGCCTTACTGTAGCTGTTGCAAAGGAGATATATTTTCCTGGAAAAGGGGTGATAAGACCCGTGTAAACTTATCCCATTACTCCTGACACTATGGAACTTCTAGACTGCAGTTTGGAGAAGAATAAGGCAATGGAGCCAGCAAGTCACTGTGAATGTCTCATTCTCATACTTGAAAAAATGCACCATTGTCACCATTCTTTCCTTTCTTTTTCCCCTAGATAAACTTTGTGCTTTTTATTGGCATAATTGTGATACTTGTGCAGAAACTCCAGTCACCTGATATTGGGGGCAATGAATCCAGCATTTACTTGTAAGTACAAATAAAGCAGTAATAAATTTAGATCTCTAATATACACATAGGAAAAAAGACAAAGTCAAAAACGCACCTCAGCTGAATTAATTTGATTTTCAAAAGGAGTCACAGGATCTATTAAATTACTTCAGTTGATTTTTACTTTTTTTTTTTTTAAATCCATAAGCCACAAAACTGCATTTTAATGCCAGCTTTCGCCTTTCGTAAAAGGCCTAGAAAATACATGTAAATACAAGATTAAAACAAAACAAAAAAAACCCCAAATCCTTAATAGGTCAGTTATCTGGAAATTAGCATACTGACCAGGCATAAATATTATTATACTCATGGGACAGTCTGCTGTGCTTCATACGTTCCACGGACATGGTCCAAGGTTCATTGAAAACAATGAGATTTAGTGAAAAGATTTCATTAACTTTGGACTGAATTCTAATTTAGGAAAATCTCCTAAAGTTGCTTATGTTTATGTTTCTTGTAACCTTGAATGCATTCCATTTAAGCCAAACAATCCCCACCACCACCACCCAGAATTGCTTAAAAATGCACAACAAATCCTAACATTTTCCTTTAGAAGTTTTAAAACTTTGTGATTTACATTTTTTTTAAAGCCAATACCCCTTTTGTTAGTTTCCACCTCATTAGATGACAGAGATTGGCCATTTGAGATGGTCATCATTTCCATTTTGAGTGCCTGCAGTCGTTCTCCATATAAAATTCTACAATCATTTTGAATAACCAGGATATGTGGCAGCACATTCGGTGTTTTCTTGGCTTTTCAGCCCAAACATCACACACATTTGCTTCACCATTTTTTTTAAGCTTTAGTGATCTAGCACTCGTAAACATACGTAAGAGTATTTCATTTAGCACTGGATCCCTGGTGAAAAGAGGCAAGTCACAAGCCTTAAATAAAAATAAAAGATGTCAGGGTAAAGTAGGAGATCCTCATTTGTTGTGCTTTTTTAAAAAATTATCCAGTGATCAGTTTCATCCTAAGTAACCACGCTCATAGTATTTTGATGTCATCCATCTAAATCACAATTTTCAGGGAAAAAGTATGTCCTCCAGCTACCTATTTTTCTTCCCTTCTTCCCTACTGTCTTGTTTACATTTACATGAAATGACAATATTTTACAGATCACTTTTTCATGTCTGTAGTCGGACATCCACGTAGTTAAAGCACTGCCCTCGAAGCTTGCTCTAAACCCTGTTCCCACAGACAAAAAAGACGCTTTAAATTCATTCTGCAGGTGGATATATCTCAGAAGTAAAACTCAGGAGAAAGCGTAGTGAATAGGTTAACTGCGCGCATGGTTTGCCAATGGCTTGCATGAAGATTTCCCATGTATGTGCTGCTGGGAAGTCGTCCACCGAATCTTAGATTGTAATTAGCACCCAAGATGTGCAGAGCTAGATCTGATAATGACCTGCTAAATGCATGTTTGGTGTCTGCTGCACATCTCTCACATATGAAGCAAAGCATGCCGTGGACTCCAGTGGTTTAACTCGAGTATGAAACATCCTTGTCATTTTTGATCAATATGGTGACTGGGTTTTACTGATATTTTTCCTATGTGTATAGTTAGCCACCAAAACCGAGAGAAAACATCATATTTTCTGTTTCATTCGCTGCCATTATTTTTCATATTTTTTTGCAACTTTATAAATGGGTGTGTATAAATTGATCTTGCATTTATGTATGTGTTATGAAGTGGAGTGTTGTTTATCCAAACAGATTCGACAACAGAAAAGTCGCACATAAATGATAAAAAGAAATGAAATGAATAAGTCTCTGCAGATATACACCAGGCATATTCAATATTTGTGCACACATATCATGTAAAAAGAGAGGTGTTTTAATGAAGAAAAAAGATAGTTCATAGCATGGTTATGTCACCATATTGAAATCTCTGTGGCATTTAGAACGTGGTCCATGTTAAGCATTTTCCATGTCCTATTTTGCTGTTTAAGACTATTACACATCATCCCATCAGACTAAATTCTCCATCCAGGTCTTTATTCCACAACATATTTAAGTATTTTGCCTTTATTACATGAGACAGATCAGTTGTGGCTGAGGAAGGGTGTTCAGCCTGTTCCTGAAGGTAATATCACACGACATCTGCCGTAGCGATTGAGATTTACTCTGCTATCGATAATCCACTCTTTGGAATAACACTTTAGCCAGCACTTCCATCATCAAAAAAAGAAAATAAAAGACCCTACAAAAATTTGGTTATTGATTTTAAGTAGGATTTATTTTCTTCTTATATGTATGGTACATGTTTAGGCTCAGGCCCATTTAATAATCATTTTTGTTTGGAAAATCTGCCTCCAGTTCTATTTTATAGACACTCTGGTCACGGTTCTGCAAATGACTTAAGCCTGTACTTGGCTTTATGAGCCTTGGGGACGTGCTTAAATTCAGAGATTAATTATATATTGTTACCACCGTGCACTCATTATTAAAAATTCCCACTACTGGAGTCAGCTGCGAGCTATGACAGGAACACAACAGAAGAGTGCACTACTGGGGAACTAATGCTTAATTAATATAGTGCAGCCAGTAGAGATTGTAAGACTCACTTTAAAAAAGCAAACAATAATTTGTATAATTTACAGCACAATAACGAGTGCTTTACTCCCATAAAAAATCCGAATTTTTCTCTAAATAACCTGAGGGTCATTATACGCGATAGCCTTTGCCTTTAGACTGACAGAACCTTGGGAACATGTAGCTGCCTCCTAACAGTGTTCTGCAGCCGTCAAATGCTTTAGTGATTGCAAACTTCCATTTTATCAGCTTGTATGTTGGGTCATTCATTTACCAGTCTCATGCGTAATCGACCTTTCTTCGCACATTCGGTTTCCCCCTCAAAGCTGCCTGCACGCTGCTGATCCCATTTCAGACCGAGCGGCTCAAAACACGTCAGATTGTGGGAGCGCAATAACCCCGTCCTTCTTTTACTGGTGTTTTAGATAGAAACTTCTCCTTATGGCTGAAATGATTGGGGGCTAGATTCATCAAAACTATCTAAGCAGTTGAGGTAGGAATTAAAAAGGAAACAGAAGCTGCGCTTTTTAGTATTCTTTTTAATTTTATGATTATTTGGGTTTATTTTTCTGAGAACCTTAAGCAGCTTTCATACTTCCTCCCAGTAGTCATCGTAATCATTATTTACTTTTTAGTGTTAGGAGTGAACTGCCAAAGGCATAAAAAAGACACAACTTTGTTTCTTGAACCATGTTCGGTTTCAGTTAACCTTGTGTCAGTCTGGAATAATTCCAGCAAATTAAACATCAAGCCAAAGCAAGTCCAGTGATGCAAATGCAATAGATTTTTATCTGAGCGAGAAGTTCTGAGATCCTCGGGTGCTGGGGAAGCATAAAGTAATATTGATTGTATTCCTAGCGTAATTGAGACACCTATCTGCATGGTTCAGAGAGGTTTCTTGCCCCGTTTGGTGAATGAATTGCATAAATGCCTGTAATTTGCCATGGGCAGGGACACGACGTACTTAATCCTATAGTACAAATGACAATGTTTTTTATTTGTACCTGTATATTCAGTCCAGCTAGATTTTACTTAACCTGCTTCCAAACAGAAAGCACCGCCTGATTTTTAGCAATCTCCAATTGCATAGTTCATAAATATTTCGAAGCGGTAGTAGATTATTTAGGGATAATGTTACACCACACGCTGAAGGCCAAGCAGCTCCACATCAGAAGTCCATGAATCCAGTGCGCGCTCACAGTTCTGGGGACTGGAAACACATATTCACAACCAGCTCCGGCTGGTTAAGCACATGGCGTGTCACATCAGGCCCACATTATTGACATTGATTTTCATACATCAGTCCCTCTTCTGGAGTTTTAGGAAATGGATAATAAGTTGACCTGGTAAGGCTTTGTTGTTTTCCCCATGAGAAATCCAGCCAGTAGTGTGTAACATGGTACGTCAGCGTCTGCTTTGAGGCATCCTGGTTTTGGTCAAGTTGTTGCAGAAAGAGTACCTTCGCACACACCCCAAAAAAGATATTCCTATAGGAACGCCTACACAAAGCTTATATCCACGCTATTATTTTCATGAGCATCGCTGAGAGAGTCGTAATAGACAGAAGATCATCTAACGGTATCACTTCCATAAGCCACGACAGCAGTTGAGTAGGTATGCATGATGCAGATGCATGCTGGAATAACCCTTAAGTTTAAAAAGGCCCACACATTTCCATCAAGTCTTTGCTTATTCATTCATTTCCAAGGATCGAACACGTTTAACTGAAAAAGCTTCCTTTTTTTTTTTTTTTTTTTTTTTTTTTTCTTTAAATTATTTCCACTTTATCATGAATAGTATAATTTGGGAGGGGGAAGCTTGTTTCTGCTTTTGCTTTAACAGATTCTTCATAAATTTTGTATCACATGTTGAAAACTCAATGAAAAGAAAATAAACCCCACATATACCTAGCTAATTCAGGTCTACGTCATTCCTCCACTCAGCATCTTGCTGGAAAGAAAGGAGAAACATGGCATATACCATAGGTAGGTATGATTTTACATATGGTGCAACCTAGAGGGTCAGGGCAGGAGAAGCAATGTTGTAACACAAATGTTTTGGTAAACAACACTCCTCTACTGTTCACCTACAAAGTCACCAGACACTCAATGATTCATTCTGCTACCGCTTTGTCTTGCTGCAAGTGCTCAGACTGCCAGCATTGATAATTATCGGCAGGGTCTTCACGCCAAAAGTCTCGTTTTTTACAAGAAAATGGCAGATGTTTGATGAACGGTGTATTCTTTAGCATGGCGCTGTAATTTCTTAAGACCAGGTGCTACCAGTTGAGCGCTGGAGTGCCCACTAACCCAGCAATGAAAAGGAACATGTGTCCCTGGGTCAATCCTTTTCTATCACAAGAAAATACAATGGAAAACATAGACGATGATCATTTGATGTCAGTGCATAATCAGCGAGGACCTAATTCTCATTTCTAAGAAATGCTAGGAGAGTAGATGTTTGCTACTTGGGTTGACACTAATTCTCGACGGATTTGTTTAATGCTCTAGAGAAAATGTTCTCACTCACAACTACTATACTGTTCATATACATTTCCCAGGACAAGTTGTTATTTTGGGTGTTGGTTTGAGGGTTTTTTGTTTTCTGTTTTGTTGTTGGTTTTCTTTTTTGGTGGGAGGGAGCGGGGTGATCTCTGCCGAATCTTTTCAGGTAGGGATTGGAAAAGAATTGAGTGTATTCCTTAGGAATGTAAGTTCGTGCAGGCTGTGTACCATAATTAGCAAGAATATAATTACACAGGATTTTATTTATTTTCAGACAAAGCTATTGAAATCCCTATTCTGCTTTGATTATCTATCTATAGGTTTGCTGTGGTCTCAACTACCATAAAATCAAACAACACAGAATATTTAGTGAGTTTGTAATGTTCCTGTGAGCTGTTGTTCCTGTTGAACAGCTGAGGGTATGATGCACAAAGGGGGCTACTCAAAATCCTCCCTCCCCCCACCCCGGGTGCCTGTAGCAGGTAGAGGAACATGAACATCTACCCTTGGTTGTCAAATTTAGCTTCCTAACCTAAAAGCTGTCTTTTCATCCAATACGCATCTTTTAAATTCTTACAGTGATGATGGGGTCAGACCTAAAACCACGTCCACCTTGAAAGTGGTTTTGTTATTTCGTGGGCCACTTGCCAGAGGGGTATTCCAGAGGAGCAAATCAATATTTTGAAAGGAAATTCCACCGATTTCCAATGATATACAAGTGCTTTACTGGAGCTTTGACAGGCTCTGATTTTGAAATCATTGATGACAAAACTTGTTTCTTGTGGTTACAAGATCATCTGTGGTGAATGCAATGTTAAAAAGTGCTCAGCTGCTGTTATTTTGAAATCCTTAGAAGGTGGTTGGCGTGCAAGTCCATTGTGCCTTGGCTTGCACAGACGATGTCTGTATGATGGAGGCTGACTCCTGCTATTTTCTATTTTGTAGTAGTAATAAAAAATAGTATGACTTTGTCTTTAAACACTATTTGTGCACATTGCTGTAAGGTATTTTTAGGGGCTATTTTATGGTTTCAATGGATATAAGGAGAGGAAAGGATACAACACTGATTTAAGTGGTTGATGATCTAGCTGACTCTTTTCAAATATGCCTAAGTTTCATGCTTGAGTTTTCTAATGGTGACTTAAAATTTCCACGTGACTCCATGCTCTGTGGCAGCCTGAGAGAATGAAGTTCTTTGTCCACAGATTTTTTCCCCCGCACGTTACAAGAGCAAGGCACAAACTGAAAAAGAGCATGTGGCCTTGAGCAACCTGGTCTGGTGGGAAGTGTCCCTGCCCATGGCAGGGGGGTTGGAACTCGATGATCTTCAAGGTCCCTTCCAACATAAACCATTCTATGATTCTATGTTTGCATTAGAGGAGAAGCCATTAATAGATGTTCCATCTCTAGAAAGATCAAGGAGGTGTGCAGGTCAGTGAGGGAAAGAACAATGCCATGTTAGATTCAACAGTGGGCTTCTCTTCATAGAAATGTTCCTTCTGGTTTTTTTGTCTTTTTTTAGAAGAAACAGGAATTCACTCTCAACAAGGGGTTGGAAGACCGTCAAGGGTTGGATTAGCCCTAACAGCCCTGCTTCTGAGGAGGTTCAGGCACAAAAGAAGGCTAAATAGTGTCTTATGAATTCCTATTGAAATGTTGGTAGCATATATCTGGATATTTCAGACCCAAATGTCTTTCTGAGCCAGTACCTAAAACATGGTGGTTTGATTGCCATAAGTGGTATGGAACAGCACTCACAACATCTGAAGGCTCAAGCCAGCGTGATTTCTATATAAGTGTTTGCGTCTGTGCTTGTGTGCCTGTGTAAATATAGGGCTTTGCCTACACATGTACTGTCTGAAATGCTATATATATCTAAAATTGTTCCAGCATTGCTTTTTAAAAGACCACAAATACTTTAGCAATGTGCACAATATAAAGCTTCTTACTTTAATGTGAAGCTGACTACACTTAACTAAACGCTCTGTGATATTATAACTTCTGCCACACGTTCAAGCTTACTGATTAGCAAAATTAAGGTAGCCTTCCTGAAGAAAATGGGGTACAGAGTTCAAAAACGTTTCTAAAGTCACTGCACTTCATCAAAGTGGATAACCTAATTTTGATCTGTATTGATAAACTTCAGTTGTCATGGCGATCAGCAGAATAGAGAACATCCAGTGCCTAGGGCCACGCATCTTCATGAGTTACCCATGGATTTGGATGCAGTGTTGTATCCTTTATCAGGGTAGCTCACTTACAGGGAAAGGTAACTGTTTTGGAGATTCAGATAATTTTTCAGAAACCTCAAATTGAGAGCTAATTTGGGAGCACCCATCCATGGGTGTTTTCCCTTTCTCTCCCCCATTGCTCATAGCGAAGTTTGTTGTTTTGAATGCATTGTTAGGCTGAAAGGGATAGATCTGGAATTTTGTTTGTCCCTAGATCAGTTTTCACCTTTGTTTCTTTGAATCGGTTACTTAGTGTAAAGGTAAACGTGGAATTGAAGCAACTGGTCATGCAGCAGTTGTTGCGAGACTGCAGACAATGGGGAATAATTCTGACATCTCTGATCTCGAGCGTGCTTTCAACTTACATCAAAGCTTGATGCACACCAGCATCCATGGTCTTCCATTTACCTTTTGCTACCATACACATTTTTGCCCCTACCATACGAGAACAAAAGGATTTCAATTTCCCCTCAGTGTCTCCGCTTCTCCTTGCCATTGATTTCTTGTGTCTCACTTCAGCAACTGGCATGCTTCACATCCAGTGGTTTTGGTCTTACATCTGAAGAATTATTAGGATGTACTCCAAGCAAGTACATAGTTCTTAGAGCCTGAGGTATGGAAGGGGCAAGAAAGATGGTGCTGTTGCAGTGCAGAAGGTTTTTCGATCTGGAAGGCTGAACTTCTCATGAGGTGCTTGTAAATAATACTGTGCATAAAAGGAACTGTGCGGTGCAAACTGGGAAATCGGTCAATTGCCCGGGAGCAAATTCTTCCTGTCTCGGAGAGTACAAGTACGCACTCAAAGGCCACCAGGTTACAGTGGCTTAATATTGAATTAAGTCTCAATGAAGGTGGTTTAAACAAATATGTACTACCTCAAGACTGGACCAATCGAAAGTTGTGCGTAGGGTTATGAGTCTTAGTACCTCATTTGCTGTGCACCTGTATCATTACTGAGAGCTTTCCGAACTGTAATTCCTCTTATAGATTTCCAGTGAAAACACTGCAGTTGTTCAGCTGGTTAAATGTCTGCAAGCTCAGGCCTTTTCTACAAAGGCAGCGTTTTTTCATTAGGGAGGGCTATAGAGATGGGTTGAAACTTGGATCACCGTCTGCAGGGATATCGTATAACACGTGAAGCAGGCGAGGCAAAACAACATAACTGAAGCTTCAGAGCTGCAAATTACATAAACTCGGTGTAGCTATACCAATGCTGATCTCTGCCAGCTGAAAGGACTAAGACCTGTCTATAAAGCTTGAAAATCCACTTCTTATGGCAGAACGTGACAATAAATACCCTGTGGGTTTTGCTCATTTGTTTGTTTTAAGGACAATGGGCTAATCAAATTCTTGGTTATTTTATGTCTGGTTTTGGACATACATAGTCTTCATTTCAAACAGCAAACCTATATTCAAAACCATTTAAGAATCTCATTTGGTATGGTACATTTTTCTCACTATACATGCTATTGTCTTCTATGCTACAGTTATGTTACTGCACCTCCATCAGAATTATTCCATAATGCATGACATTAGCCTGTGGTCTGGAGTCACTGGGAATAATCTAGCTTGTTAAAGTAGGCTCTCCAGAGCTAATAGAGAGGCAGGATTGGGATGTGTAACCTTGAAGCTACAGTTCATTTAAAGACTAGTTTTGATGGAAGTATTCTGCTGTCTACTACCAAATTTCTTCTCTAGATCACAGCTAAATATTAAGCTTTATCTCTTCGTTATTTGATCTCTGATGGCTTTCTCCATCCTCATGTGTCCACCCTATACAAGTTAGCAAAGCCAAGAATGAACAGTGTAGAGATGGTTTTCGGCTCTCTTTGACCATTCTGTTTCATCTTCAAGCCTCAATTCTGCACAAAGTTCAGGATTATTGGACAAAAAGTTTCAGTTCAAATTGATTTTGTTAAACATTCATTTTCAGCCTCAGCTAGAGTCTGCAAGCAGTAATCCAGCTTCAGCCTCTGGAGAGGTGACAGTGTTTTCCTCATAGACATACTATTTCTGTGCCAAATTACTATTGTAACTACCATGTCAGCTTTCAGTTACAGTAGATTAAATCTAACTTTGGTGGAATTCAAAGTACACTCATGTAAAGTGTACAGGGGGCGTTGAATGTTCTCTGTAATGTGGGAGCTCTGAAATCCGTAGAAGACCCTCATGATATTTCCTACATACGTCCTAGTTTTTAGCTTGAAGTTCATCGACTTTGCAAGTACGCAGACACAAAAAAATGCAAATCTTCTTTACATTCCTCCGAGGCACTGGAAAGAAAAGCAATCCACCGAGTTGTGTAAGACATAGCTACTCAAAACAGCAAAGAGAAAGAAAGCCGACGTCTCACGTGCTAAACCAACGCAAGAGCCCTAGAAGGTAGGGACCAAAAAGGCAGATGAAAGAAAACTACTACCACCCATTCAAGTCAACTGATTTTAACGTGTTTTGGAGAAAGACTTTCTCTTTTTTTTTTTTTTCCCCAGTTTGTTTTCAGATTATTCCCAGGTGTCAGAAGATGATCCTGGAATACCTCAGACCCCTTAGAGTTGTCAGGGGAAAAGGGCTTTTGTCTGGTGGTTTCAGCAGTAAAAAGTAGAGCTATGGGTAACAAGAGTAAGACTTTGGCAAAAGGTGACCAGACCAAGACTTTTGGACTTGTTTTCAATTTAAGAGTAAAGAAACAGAGTTGCCTTTTTTTTTTTTTTTTTTTCCCCCCACAAAGAGTACTACAATGGTTGTACTTTTAGCAAGACAGCATGGGATCCACCTGATGTAATAAGATAATCATGCTGGGCTCCTTCCACAGTCAGTAGAGATCAACCCAGTCCAGAGAACGAAATCCTTGGTGCAAATTACTTCATTCTAAACAAGATGTTTAAAATAGATCAGATAAATCTCACTTCAGGGTCTGTTTCTCACCACTGACTGCAAAGCTAGCATAGGGCGACAAGGTAAAAGACATACAGCTGTATTGTTAACTTTGAAAATTAGATAAGGTGGAACTAAAGAATGACTTTGCTGAGAAGCACCCATGCTTATTCTGTGCCTGGATGAGAGGGGCGAATGTGTCTACCTGCACATAGTGGGTCAGGGCCCACAGTCACTGCGGCAGGATGGAATTCTATAGTTTGTTGTGGGCTCACAGAACAAGTTTGTTTTTCCAAACTGTTTACGTCTGATCTGTAAGTCCAGAGGGTTTGTAAATGTAGCTGGTGTTTTGGCCAGGAAACACGTCTAGCTTCAGGAAATCCTCACCTATTGAGCAGCAAGGAAAAGAAGTCCCCCAACCTATAATATCAGCTGTAGGTAAGTAGGCATGTAGCATAAACAGTAGATGGCATGGCTCCATTTTTCATTTTTTTCTCTCTGTCCCATACAATCTTTCTACTTTCACTTTGCTTAACTTTTTATTGTATTTTCAGTATTTTACTTCATTGATTTGTTTTAACATTCCTTTTCCTGCTACTTATATGGTTGCCAATCCTATTTGTAGTGAGGTTACATAGATTTACTTGAGCAAGGTGTACAAAAATTCTTACTGAGGCAGTTTTAATTTGTATGAATCAAAATCTGTCTTTATTGTGTTTCCCAAAGGATTTCCCTTCAGCATATTCAGAGACAACCCACAAACTCTGTCATTCCCTGTGTGCTAAACCTAGAACCCTGATCTTTTTCATTATGGATCTACACGGCCTTGGTAATAGAGTGTAACTTCATTCCCCTGAATCAGCATGCTCGTTTTACTTCTCTTAAGCACCTCTGATAAATCTGCAAAGCCTTTAGAATTGAATTGCGACTACTTTTGCCTCAAATTTGTGTACTCTCTCATTTGCATTAACTTGCCAGACGTCAAGGTGTTCAGTCTGACAAGGTGGTCTTCAGCCACATCATACGTCACTCATTTAATCCTGGGAATGTTTAACTTTTTCTTTCCCCTTCCACCCTAGCACCCTCCCTCTTCCTCCCAGATGCAGCTGCAGTCCATGCACAGGACAATTGCGGTGAGACTCAGCTTGTTTGCCTTTAGCTGTCTAAAGTCTCGTATTTAATCTAAGCAGTCTAGTCGTCGTCTATGGTCAAACTGAGAGACCAGGGCACCTCCGTAAGACAATGCATCCCATATGTCTTAGACGCCTCTGTTACACAGGTCAGTTCAGCTTCTGGAAGTGCCCGTTTCTTTCCGTGATTGAGTGAGTTAAAAGTGATAGTTCAGTTTAAATTTGTCTTAGATGCATATAGTTAGATGTGGCCAATTTCATTCTGTGTGTGCCTACAGAGATCTGAGGATCCTGCTTAATTCATGTAGTGGTTTGATATCCATAACCTCATTTATATTAATTTTCTCTTATTTGGCTATTTTTTCCTCCTTCCCATTTCTTTCTGGTTCCTGCTTCCTCTGTCTCTTCTCTCTTTCCGCCTTTTGTTTCCACCAGTTTCTACTTTGACCATAACTAACTAACTAACTAACTAACTAGTTTGAAAAAAAGAGGGAGGAGGGCAAAAAAGGAAATAAATCTTGTATCAATTCTGTACTCTAAAAATTTTAGGTCACTTCACAATATCTAACATCAGAAAGATGATTCTACCTAAATTAGACAGGATGGCAGAAAAAAGGGCAATAGCACTAAAATATTAATGTTTTTGTAAGAAGTGCTAGCAAAGTTTTCCGTCACAAGCCTGTGAGTAAACATCCCCTCACTGGGGGGGAGCAGTAGTTAATTCTTAGATACTATTTTCAAAATCAAGTCTGTCCTTTTTGGTAATTCTAGCAAATATCAAGTGCTGGCATGCTAGTTCTACTCGCTAGAAAAACCTATAAAGAAAATCAATACCTGCCAAAACAGGGCGTAAGAAGTAAAGGAAACATGGGTTGGGATTTTTTTTCCCAGATTACCATGGCAAGATTATATACGTCATTAAAGAACACAACGCCTTACAACACCCCACGACTAAGAGTTTTCAAAGTGATTATTGGTTTTTAGATGTTTCATTTTCAGGTTATATCCCTTAAAATGCGTTCATAAACACCGCTTTTTCCAACATATGCTGAGCCACCCTCTTGGGGTAAAAATTGGTCTGATAAAATGTGTTTCAGATCAGGTGATCAAAAAATGAGTGAGGTGCTCAAAATCCATAGTCACTTCTGAAAGTCTCAGGCATAGTAAAAAGGAACTGTCTCTAAAATTCCCTCCTTGTTTTTGATCAGTCTTAGCTGACAATTAATGCACAACTCTATGAAGAACAGAGGTGGTGCAAATTTTTATTACTAAAGTGGTATTGTAAAAGGAACAGTCATTTTCATATTTGCTTCCTTAGCATCATCCAAGAAATGACATTCATTTTGCAAGTTGAAACATGATTACCATTTCAATTTGCTGGATATGTGCAAGCCACAATACTCTCTTCTTTCCAGCTCTTACACCATAATCTTTAGTGACAATGCAGCAGTCAGGTTTTCATTACCCAAAAGGAAACAAAACGAAACAAAAATCTAGTAAATGGGATTGGCTTAAAGGTGTTAACAGTAGGGAGAAAATTAATCTGTTTTCAATTTATTCTATTTTACGGTTCAGGTTATAAACCGCATCTTCCGTCTATGGCTATGTGAACACAGAACATAGACTATGCGTATTAGCAGAGTAAGAGAACCACAGTTTGATTTGTTTGAATAAAGTTAGATGTCTACCTTGTAGGCAATTCCTTTAAAAATCACCATATTATCCTTTACAGTCAACAGAGATTTAGTCAGGGGTGTTTGGTGTGCTGTTCATCCCATCCTAAAGAGGACATCTAAAATTGGTCAGATTTCCCCTGGCCAGTAAGTGCATATTTCTCTCTTGACTACTTATTCTCTCCGATGATTCTCAAGGGACCAAAGATGTCCAGTTTACTTAGACATCTATACTGTAAATATCCCACCTTCCCTGAGGTGAACCCCACCAAAACAACCATGTGTTGAAAACAAAACGAACCAAAAAAAAAAATAAAACCTCCCCATGGAAGTCATCAAGAAATTACAAACGTCAATTCTCATGGTTTTGAGCCTACCGTAACAGATTCAAAGTCTTCGTCCCTCAGATCCCTCAAACTGTCTTCCCACGTTGTTTCAGATTACCCTTCTTGGCAGCTGATTTGAATTACCCTCTCTCTAGCTAGTTGTAAATATAAAGATCCCGTTCTCCATTAGCAGCTTTTTCTCGAATACAACATGTAGAGATAATGGTCCTGGTCCATAGTATATGTGCCTACTGCTTTTATGGCCACACCTGTCTTAGTGTGTGTGATAAAAAATAAGGAGTACCTCTGAATTACCAGTCAGACATGCAGTTTCCATACTGAACTCCCCTCCCCGTGCATCAAGGAATTTGGGCGAAAAACTGCTTTGGTGTCCTTTCTAGTACTCTTCACTAAAAAGGAGAGATCTACATTCCCTTGGGTACTTAGACGTGAAAATGAGGAACGTCTGGCCCAACTTCATCTTGGATTAATCTCCACCCTAGAAGTTTATGTTACTATCTAATTGTTCTCCACAAGCGTGCAGTCAACTTTCATTTAATATATTGTTCTGTTACCCTCTGTACGATACCAGACTGCAAAGGTCATGTGTATTTTGGATGCGTAACGCTGCCCGCCTGCCGCCGGGTTGTTCAATCTTCGCTTTGTCTGTGAATCAACACATCACAATTGCCAGCGACAGCCAGTGCATTTTAATTTTTTTTTGTTGTTATTGTTTCTTTTTGCTTCAGTCAAGCAGCTGGTTTGTGCCGTAATTTCATTCTGTCATGTCCGCTTTCCATCTTTGTGACGTGTCTCATGAAATGTGTTGAAAGTGACCTACCTTGGCCTGTTCACAATATGCTGAAAAAATTGCTAATCTTGTCATATTTAGCAGCTGCGTTCAGAAATGCTACTGTAAGCCTAAGAGGGCTAACCAGCACTCTTGCAAGATGTCAGAACTATCAACCATTACCCTGTAAGTGTACGCAATCCTGTGACGTTACTGTGTTTGTATGACGCATGTTGCAAGTAAATGAATGGATATTAGCAGAGGGGTAGTAACCAGAGAGCAAACATTCATTTAGTTCTTGTTGCATGTAGATTTTTTTTTTTTTCTCTTGTTCTGTGCTTTTGCTGATGCAACACGATCAAGGATTTTAAGGTTATTTTTTTTGAAAAAACAATGTAATTATGGCTGATGCTATTTATGGTTGTGGGTAGTGTCTGTACAGAAACTATTAATAGTTACTCTTTATTATGCAGCAAAGAGGTGAGCGCTGGTCATACTGAGAGTAAATGTTTTTCACCTGTTCGTTAGAACAAGGGCAGGGCAGGATTGAGTGAATCAGACTCCCGTTCAGTGTAAAATATGTTATGTCCATTGAACTGAGTGAAGTTGTGTTGGTATATCCCCAGGAGTGAGGAAAGGCTAAGGTTAACCCAGTATCAAAATATTATGTGTCTAGTCAGACGTCATCCTCAAAGATTTGCCTGTAGAGTGTGAGGCATCTAGAAAAGTGAATAAGTGCCGTTTAGTGTAGAGACATGTGAATTAATCACTTTCTCATAGTGCACCTCATTCTCTATTACTTGTACAAGAAACCCACAGGATTCGTTCAGGCGAGGCGTACCTTTTAGAAATCCATTATACAATTTTCCTGATGAACTTTGCCCCGAATTTCACAGCAGCCTTATGAGTGCAAACCAGCGCTCTCAGAGATGACCTGCCACAGAGATCCAACAGTCTGGCATTTTGATGCAGAATACTTAGTCGTTATCTTTGACGCTACTAAGGAAAACAGGTTGTTCTGTAACTTATAGCTGGATATTTTCTGATGTGTGTTAGCTAGGGAAAAAAAAAAAACACCAACATTTAAAACGTGAAAATAAATTTTCTCTGTGATTTCACATCTCCTCCAGGGATTTAAGAAATAGAACAATGAAGATGCTCAAAAGATTCAGTCAACAGATTGGCATTGTGCAAAAACAGATAGAAGAAATAGAGAATGGAAGAACAGTCAGCAGGTCCATATTTAGATTGGGAGAAGCTTGAAGTCTAAGAACAATTAGGTAAAACTAGGTCCTGCTTTTAAGAGAAGCTAGTTTGAAATACAGCATTTGCTACTTAGTCTAAAACCTGCTGCAGCATAGACTTTGTGTTGGGCCTTTGCAGAGAAACAAATTTCACATTAAGTAAGTGCAATGCTTCAGAAAGATGGCAGACCGACAACTGAGGTGAAATCCTCTACCTAGTCAATGGCAAGAAGACTTCAGGCTAAACAGGAGTCCAAAAAAGCTCTGTACACTTCCAGTAAACATAATTAAACCTTATTTTTGTGTTAAAATATGAAAGTCTCAGTAAACTTCTACTGTTTTTTAAGTCCGTAGTCTGAAGAAGTGATTTATGCATGGGAAAATGAAAAATCTGTAACCAATTCCTGTGTTTAGGTGTTACCTCAGGTCTTTGAATGTGATCCTACAGACGTAAGTAAGCTTTTGGAAAAGACATGTATGTGTCAGGGAGGTTACTGAGGTTCCCGAAAGTCACATGTTAACTACGGTTAGCATCCTTTTGATAAATTACGTTGGTTTATTAAACACGAGCTATATTAAGCACTTCATTACTAATGACATCCTATATCTTCGTGGTTTGCTCTTTATCCTTCTATTTGAAATATTATCATGATTGTTTTTTATACATATTCATCACTGAGTTCCAGCCAAAGAGATGAGATTCCTCTAATCTAAGCTTTACAAGGCAGCAGTCCAGGCAATTTATATGAAAAACTCAGTCCAGATTCCCTTTGTAGTCAATGCAGAGACTCAGGGTGTGATAAGGCCTTCCTTAGGGACAGGTGATTCGTCCTTGCTCGTAACTGCCTGTTTCTCTTCGTTGACGATAAAGGGAATGTAGGTGTGGAATTAATTTAACTAAAAATGGATGTCATTATTGCAGTTATGGGATAACTCTAAGCTAGTCACTATATACATCAATAGATGCATTCAGTGCATACCCACGGGGTTTACAACAGGAGTCAGCTCCTCTTAAAGAGACACCTAGAGAAGGCAAGAGTTATGCCCTATAAGTGCATTTTTATCTGTGTTGGCTTTAGAGGTATTCTGTGAATAATTTCAGTATAGATATCTACAGTATGCATGTCCAAACCTTGGTGAGATGAATGTTCTTGACTACCACAGACCTTGGTGGATTCACTGCAAAAGTTTATATTTGATCAAATTAATTTCACTTAAGACTCAACCTTTAGACCGAACAATTCTCTTACTTTGAAGAGGCAGGCTGAAATAGCAAAACAGCTACATAGTCTTCCTTCAAAGGCTATGGTTTTGCAGATCTTTTTCTTCTTTTGAGAGCTGGTCATATTTTGTCTCAAAAAAGTTGGGTGGTGAGAACCTCTAAGACCAAGGGAACAAACTTTGCTAGAGTACAAGTTATTCTGTATTTTATCCTTACCTTAATAGCGCATAGTGTCATCTGTCAAATCTTATGTAAGTTACAATGGCTTTTTTGAGCTTCACAACTCTGCAATTAGTGCAACAGAGGCAGCTACAGTCCCAGCAGAAATGGCACAAGACACACTTTCAGTGCAGTGGAGATATCTGGAACTGATGGGAGAGTAAGCTCTAAGCTACAGTTTTCACCGCTCTCTCAGAGACAGAAAAGAGATGGACAACAACATATCTCTTTACACAATTGCTCCTGGAGCTTCAGGTCCCCTGTTGTAGAGGACCCATGTTTTCTCATGGCCGCCTTGATTCATTCCAAATGACATCACCACATATCCAGCTCAGCAGTTCAGCAGTTCCTACAGTTGTACAGTCGTATCTGCAGGGTCTGAGTCTAGAGATATGTCTTTGTTACATCCTGTTCACAGAAACGGGAAGAACCTATTTGGACCATTTAGAAGCCATTGGTCCTTGTTCCCTACTGCACGGTTGCTCAAAATATATATTTTTTTTTTTTCTGATGTGGAGCTATCGTGTTTGTTTAGATCACAGCATTAATTTGTCTTCTAGAAACCTGCTTTAAAATGAGGAATAGGAACACACCGGAACATTCAGTAGAAATCACTGGAAATTCTACTCAACAACGCAACGGGATGTGTATTTTCATTTCCAATTCATGCCCAGTTATGTCCTAAGTGATATCCATGGACACTTCAGCAGTATCCTTAATAATTGTGGATATGAAATTGAAAAACAAAGACACAGTTCCTTCAGAGACTGATCAAAGTTGGAAAACTTTTCTACTTTCTATTCCTTTTACTATAAAG
This sequence comes from Vanellus vanellus, assembly GCF_965231255.1. Lineage (NCBI taxonomy): Eukaryota > Metazoa > Chordata > Aves > Charadriiformes > Charadriidae > Vanellus > Vanellus vanellus. The sequence continues at coordinate 4,639,120 of NC_138906.1, read as the reverse complement.
ATGTCTTTCCATAATTCAATAGAGGAGTAAGAAAAAACAGAGGACACCATTATCTGTGTCTTTTTGTACTAACACTTTATGGAAAGGCCACATGCATAGCCACGCTATTGGAGAAAATCTTATTTTTGAACTGTTTTTAAGGAAAATAGCAGCTGAAAAATAGAATGTCAGCCTCAACAAAAATTTAAATACAGCTTGCTTTATTTTTTTTTTTTTTTAAGTAACTTTAAGACACTCCTCTACCTGTTGGAATGTAAACAAGGTTTTTTTCTAGACCTTTTGGAGAACGTATCTCTTCTAAACAGCCAGTTTAAGCCCAACTGGGTGATTATTATTGTCCTCAAAAGTTTTGGACACATTCCCTGGGTTTCTTGCTTATCTGAAAGAGTGTGGGAAGAAAAGAGGATGAATATCTTTGGCTGTTACACTCCTGAGAATATCGCTGTATTCTTTAACATCTTCATTTCACCATTGCACATAAACTTACATGTCTCGCAGGTATTGCTTTCAGTCTTCTTTCTTCCTAATGCTCTTGAAAAAACACAGTTCATCATCATCCACACAGTCATCAGTATCTCTCAAGTTTTTTCTTATCATTAAAATCTTCTTTTTGTCTTTATAGGTCTTAATCACCTATAAACTTCAGAATGTGTTACTTCTTACATTTCATGTACTTTCTTCCTGACATTTATGACAATATTGAAGACAGTATCTCAGATAAGTTGATGACGACATTATATTTCAAGATCCTACAAACTAATTGTATGATTAATCAGATATCATTAATGCCAGAAAACTGACAATAGGAAAAGTCTTCCTCTGCATCTCCAAAATTAATCTCCTATGACTGTGGTGAGATGCAACATATTCATGCAACATGCTAATAGAAAATTCCATTCTGACTTTTAAATCAAATTAACATTTCTCCTTTTGTTGTTGTTGTTGTTGTCATTAATTCTGAATATAAAGGGTAACAGATTTTGAGAGATGATCCTTCTTTTTCCAACCTTGTAAACCTACCTTCATTTGACTTTTTTTTTTAATTCCGTGGCTAGTTTAAGACACTTATGTTCTTTACATCCTTTTTGTTTATGGAGATAGTATTATTTGACCATCTTTTCCACAATGTTTCTGTTCCTTTTCATTAATCTGATTACACGTCCATAGAGAAGAAGGACTAGAAGGAACCTTGAAAGGTCTTTCAGTCCATTACACTGGGTCGCTCCTGTACAGCTTACTTTTCCTAGAGATAACCAAAGTTGGAGACTCCGTATACTCTTCATCAGCCTGCTCCAAGGTTGTTCCTCTCTTGTTAAAAAACTTTTGGTCAGTGCCTAACTTTGTTATTCACAAGAACTGTGTTCTCTGGTTTGTGGGGTCTTTCACCAAAACTTGAGATTTGGTGTGCATCGGACTAAAGAATTATGTACGTTATTGCAATCTCAAGGCAACAGCTGTGATGTATTTATCACCATTAGTGCACAAAGTATGACTGAGGGACACTGACAATGAACAGATGTCCCATTTCCAATTTAGTATTGGATAGAACAGCATATGTTCACAGCATTCTTGAATATGTATTAATTAAGTCTTCACTTCCAGTAAGACAAACACACCATTTTGGGCGTACTGTTGGGCATGTGTTAGCAAATTCAAATGTGTCTGCAATATACCGTATAGGTACAAGCTGAGTCAATATCTGAATTTGGAAAAGGATGCAGCTCTTCCAAAAATCTTTATGGCTTTTTAGCTTCCTTTGTCCTCCATCTACGTCCTTAACTTGCTTGAAGGAAACCAATCATTTTTTTCCCTTTGAAAATGTTCTGGAGGTTACTTTAGGCCACTTCATTTACAATAAAGCACTTGCCTTATTTTCAGATCAACATTTGCTTTCTCTTGGGTCTTTTTTGCTTCTCAATCAGCAAATGACACGGATCAAAACTGATGCGTAAGGCTGGACCCCTGCTTTTGGGGAATTTCACCCATACTCAGTTAAGTGCTTACAAGTACACACATTCATTTCCAGTCCTTCTGTTTATACCTACTGTGTTTATTCTGATGCAATGAAAATTAGTTACACAATGGAATCACACTTAGGTTTCCAACAGTATAAATGAGACTGAAATCAAGACCTTGAGGAACCGTTATAAGAACATACAAGGGTGTTTTAGCTTTATTTATATTGCTGTTTTGGAATTTTTTGCTATGCAAAAATAGATTCACACACACACACGCACACAAAAAGTTATTTCAAACACTCCTCTGGGTTTAGGCAATTGGGTGAGAGGTTTATTACTGTGCTGTGGTAGCAGTCTGAATCCCTTAGCAAGATTACCCTCCTCGTGTTTGGCACGGTGAAAAAAATCCCTGCTTATAATAATGCACATTAAAATAACAGTACAGAGAATTAAACATTACTAATGTGCTATTATTGTAGCAGTGTGAAGAAGTGGGAGCAAACTACAGTGTGTGTGAAATCACTGTTTGGGAACAAATGGGAATGTTGTATTTTTGTTTGTATAATTATACAGTGTATGTATTTCCCAAAAGGCAGGCAACAAAATATTTTCTGTGTTTTCTTCTTTAATTAAAGCACAAGTTGTTTATTACAAGGCTGCATTAAAGTTCTTTCACTCTATTATAACAGGAGACTGGCTCGCTCTACACTACTGCTTATCCCCTTGTTTGGAATTCACTACACGGTGTTTGCTTTTTCTCCTGAAAATGTCAGTAAGCGGGAGAGACTAGTGTTTGAATTGGGACTGGGATCTTTCCAGGTGACTATACAGTGAATTCTGCTTTTGTTAAAAAGAAATCTTTATTCATTATAACCACTTTGCATACACAGTTCTCAGACTGTGTGTTTATTCAGTTTTGTATATGTTTTGTGTACTAGGATTTGGGGTTTGTTTGTTTGTTTGTTTGTTTGTTTGTTTGTTTGTTTGTTTTAACTCCAGCTATTTTCTAGCATTTACTAAAGGATTTGAATTACATTATTTTTTTCTCTCCCATTTGCCTAGGGTTTTGTTGTTGCTGTTCTCTATTGTTTCTTGAATGGGGAGGTAAGACTTTTAATATTTAACCTCCCCCACTCACCACCCCCATCCCATTTCCTTGTGGGAGTAACTGCTATTCTGATCCTTCACTGTAACTCTTCATCTCCCATATTCCCTAATACCTTAGGCTGAATCTCACAATGTCTCAGCAAAAGAAAGAAGTTGTGTGATGTCTTTGTTAAACTAAAACGTTGGCCTTGCCAGAGATGATGTCTCAGATGATTGATGCTCCCTAACAGGGGTAGGGACTGTACTGGGCTCTTTGGTTACATCATCCCAGGAGCAGAACATTGCACTTGTCGTTGTTAAATTTCATACAGTTCTTGCTAGCCCACTCTTCCAACCCGTTCAGTTCTTTCCATAAGGTGGCTCTCCCTTCTGACATGTCCACCTCACCCCCTCATCAGCAAACTTCATGAGGGTGATTTCAATCCCATCACCCAGATCATTTATGAAGATGTTGAACAGTGTGAGGTCCAGTATTGATCCCTGGAGGACCCCACTAATAATAGGCTGCCAACCGGAGTAAAAAACATGGTTCACCATCCCCTGACTGTGGCCTGTTAGCCAATTTCCTGCCCATCTTGCAGACCGCCCACTCAATCTGTATTTTGCCAGAGAAGGCTGTGGGAAAAAGTGTCAAATGCTTTGCTGAAGTCCATGTAAACAATATCCACTGCTCTCTCCAAGTCAAAAGAAAAAGTTATTTTGTTGTAGAAGATGATCAGGTTAGGCTGGCATGATTTGTCTTTGGTAAATCCTTGTTGGCTTTTCCCAATCACCTGCTTCATTTGGTTTGTGATAGTTTCTAGGAGCTCTCATTCCATTATATTTATTCCCAGGGACTGAAGTGAGATTAGTGGGCCTGTAGTTTGCTGGGAATAGAATAGAATAGAATAGAATAGAATAGAATAGAATAGAATAGAATAGAATAGAATAGAATAGAATAGAATAGAGCAGAGCAAAACAGAGCAAATCAGAGCAGAGCTGAGCTTCTTTGGGGCACTTGTGGATGGGTATGACATTTGCCCTCCTCCAGTCATCAAGGATATCCCCTGATCTCCATGGCTTCTCAAATATTATAGACAGTGGCCTTGAAACACTTCTCTTAACACCTTGGGGTGGATTCCACCTGGTCCCATAGATTTCTGTGGGCTGAGCCCCTAGAAGAAGCCCTAGACCAGACCTTCCTCCATTACCAGTGAGTTGGCACATGTAGCTACTTGATCCTTTGACCTGGGGTCCAGCTGCACTAGTAAAGACAGATGCAAAGAAGACATTGAGATCCTCTGCCCCGTCAGCTTTATTAGTGACTAGTTTCCCTGTGCCGTTTAGCAAATAGCCTGAGTTTTCCCTGTGCTTCTGCTTACTGCTCGTGTGTCTGGAGAACCCTTTCTTGTTGTTCTTGACTTTTCTGGCCATTTTCAGTTCTAGCTCAGCCTTAGCCTTTCTGACTGCAACTTTGCATGCCCTAGCAAGATTTTTGCCATCATTGATGGGTATTTAGGTGCCTTTCCGTAGCTGGTGTGCATCTTTTATTTTTCTTTTAAGCAAAAGCTCATTGTTAAGACAGCTGGTCTCTTGTTCTGCCATCTTAATTTCCCTTTGTAGGGGATGGACTCTTCTTGTGCTTCAGGAGGCTGTTCCACAGCCGCCTTCCCACCACTCACAAGCTTCTTTGCCGTCCATGGATGCTTCCCGTGGAGTCCTTCGCAGCTGGCCTCTGAGCATATTGAAATCAGCTCTTCTAAAATCCAGGGTCTTTGTCCTACTACCAGTCTTCAGTGTGCTCAGCAGTACCTTAAACTCCAAAATATTATGATCACTATATCTAAGGCTACCATTGGTAGTTAGTTATGTTGTCAAGTAAGTCTTCTCGGTTTGTGAGCAGTAAATCTAGCAATCATAGAATCATTTTATTTGAAAATGACTTTTAAGAGATCATGGAGTACAATCATTAACCTAACTGCCAAGTCCACCACTAAACCGTGTTCCTCAGCACCTCATGTACACAGCTTTTAAATACCTCCAGGGATGGTGACTCCACCACTTCCCTGGGCAGTCTGTTCCAATGCTTGACAACCCTTGCAGTGAAGAAATTTTCCCTAATATCCAATCTAAACCTCCCCTGGTGCAACTTGAAGCCATTTCTTCTTGTCCTATTGCTTGCTACTTGGGAGAGGAGAGCAACCCCCACCTCGTTACAACTGCTTTCAGGTGAACAGCAATGCACTGTTCCTAGTTGTCATGTCCAGCATCTGGAGCAAGAATACACTCCAGGAACCTGATGCAGGATTTGTGTACTACTGTGTTGTTTTCCCAGCATATGCCTGGGTAATTCAAGTCACTCATAAGAACCAGGTTCTGCTGGCCTGAGACTTCCTTAAGCACCTGAAGTAAGGATTCATCAGCCTTATCATCCTGACTGGGAGGACAGTAACAGATACCTAACAAAAGATCATCCTTGAAGACCATTCCTCTAATCCTGATACAAAGGTATTCGGTAGAACTTCCGTGGTTTCCATAACTCACCTCTATTCACTCAAGTTTTTGTTTTATGCAAAGTGTAGAGTTTTCTCACCAAGTTTCTGAGTTTTCTATAATATCATAACTCTGACTGGGCACAGAGCTCCAGTTTCTCCTGTTTCCTACCTAGACTACACGCATTGGTATACACAATCTAAATGTGACTTGACTTAGGGTTCTTGCCTTTGGAGTGGTTTGGGAGAGCATTGCTCAGTACTCCGGTGGGTGAACTCATCCAAACTGCTGCATATGAATATGCAGATGTCACAGCTTTGGACACTACCCCCCAAGTTCATTAGTTTAAAGCACAATTCACTAAGTCAGCCAATCTGCTAGTGAAGATTCTCCTGCCTCTTCTAGGTAGGTGTATCCCATTTCTCCCCAATAGGCTGCATTCATTGAAGAATGTCCTATGATTGTAGAAAAAAAAACCCTGGCAATGACACCAGTCACAAGGCCAAGCATAGATCTGCAGGATGCATCAACTTCAGTCTGCACCCCTATCTCTGACTGGCAAGACAGCTGAAAATATCATTTGGACACATGTCCCTTTCATTTGTGCCTCCAGGGCTCTGAAGTCCTGCTTGATCTTGCTCAGGCTTTCCCTTACCGTGTCATTGGTGCCCACATGGAAAAGAAGGAGGTGATAGCAGTCTGTGCTTTGAACTAGTTGTGGCAATCTCTCTGTGACACCCTGGATCTTGGCTCCTGGCAAGCAACAAAGTTCACTTGACTGTATATCAAGCAGGCAGCTGGGTGCCTCAGTGCCTCTCCGCAGAGTCATGCACTACCAGCAGTCACCACTTCGTTTTGCAGCTTTCAGAATGTGTCACTGGTGCAGTTTCTCCCTGTGAATATTGCTCATTGGTTTTGTCTGCTGACAATGATTAATACGTGTTGCTGGCTGGTACATAAGGAGAAGGGGAGTGAAGTGATAACCTGCTTCCATAGGTTCCACCACCAGAGACCACGGTGCCTTCTTCTCCAAGGTGCTGCCTATTCGCTGTTGAAGCTCTTTGTCTAATAGTCTTTAGAAGTCAGTGCCACAGGACCCTAATGTTTCTTCTTGCTAAGTTTCAAACAATACTCTTTCAATTTCTTGTTCACCCTATCTAATATAGTGCAGCCTGCTAACTTCCTCCTGCAGCTCCTCCATCTGCTGCCTGAATGACTCTACCAGAGCCCACCATGAGCAGGCTGCAGCTTCCACCCCCCTCCACCCAGGAGGCAGGGTTTGCAGTCTTTACATTCCTCCACCGTAATAGCACCTTCCCTGGTAGGCAGCTCTGTCTGGGCAGCTGCCTCCACCCTCCCCAGGCTAGCCTGGCTAGGTAGCTGACTCCTGTCTGCTGCAGAGCACAGCCCTTGCCTGGTCTCTGCCACCATGCTTCCAACAACCTCAAAGCACTGCCTAATAAACCCTTCTAATTCCCTGGAGACCTCAAGCTGCTTGGTAGGCTTGCAGAGCCATCAGCTGGTTGGAGTGATGGAGTGGTTGGAGATTCAGGTGAGCAGAGCAGGCAGCATCCCAACAGCTGGGGGAGTGCGCCGCCCTTCCTACGTGAACTCTCACACAAAGTGCTGATCCCAACAGATGCCGTGTCCTGTTTCCGATGCTGCTCCCGACAGACACCATGTTTGCACTCCTGGTGGGGCATTCCCCAGGAGCCAGTTATACGCAGCTTCCCATGGTTTGACCTGGCCATGGGGACAGCCGGCACCACCCAACTGTTGCCCAGTCCTTTCGTGAGACCCAATGCCTCCTGGCTGGTCCCTCCACATACACAACCCAAGGGTGTCAGATGGCCAGAACCCCCCCCCACGCAACCCTGGGTACTTTGCAAGCCTCACACTCCTCTCAGCACATGGCAACTGCGGCTGCTGCTGCTAGCTTCATGTTCCCACCTTTGGGCTTTTTCTGGTTCACCCATTCTGATCTGCAAATCGAAATTCCCCTGCCTTTGTTTATCAGACTGAATAGCTGGCATAGTCATTTTCTCAATTAATGAAAAAAGACTGCCTCCTCAAGGCTGCCTTAAGAGGAATATCTACAGTTCATCCGTTCTCTCCTCCACTGATATACGTCTGTTGTGCAGTCCAACGGGAAACTTCTCCTAAAATCACCTTTTTTTCTTTTCAAGGAGGTTGAGACCATCTGTTTCTACTAGTTTTAGTGCAGTAGGTGTTCTGTGCTTGTTCACATACAGCGTGCAATAGCTGGTCTAGTACAAAAGGTGTCTAACTCCTTGGTGCAAGTGATTCCTTCTCAGATAACCATAAAAATATCTTCAAGTTCATTAAACAATCTTATAGGTCATTTTTTTGCTTATGAGCTTAGTCAAGGTGAGTGTTAAACACCTCATAGGGAAATTTTAAAGCATTATTTGTGGCTCAGTCCCATGTAGCTCAGAAGGTGAATTCTGGATCATGCCTTGCTGCAATTAGTGGTTGCATTCGTATTTCACCAGCTGGCATTACTGGATATCCACTTCTCCCACCTACAACTGTTGTTTCATCTATTATCTTCCACAAGTGCTAAAAGAATATCCAGAAGGTCTTGTCTAAAACTACTCTGGAGATAAGCACCTTCCGTGGTAACACGCAGAGTGTGTCAGATTTCCTGTGATCCCTTGGAGGCAGGGAGGGGGTGGTTCTTAGCCAAACTAACACAACCAGATTAATTAAAACCAATTTACCTCTCAAGACGTCAGAGAATGTCTTGTGCCTCCACTGAATTACTTAGGGTAGGAAAGGGTTCACCTTTGTTATATCACACTGTTACAAATGCAAACACTATTTTGTTTTTGCAGAGGTAATACACCTCCATACTCTATCTAATCAATATCTATCTTTATTTGAACTAAAATAGAAATTCAGAGGTACTAGAAGGAGAATGCAAGTTTTCCAGTTGGATTTTTCCTTCCTGTAGACAGTGTCCATGCAGTTGAAGCACTTGTTTAACACTTTGGCGTACGCTGGTCCATTTTAACAATTGTATTAGTCCAGGAAAATCTAGCAATGACCGCTAAAAACAAGAACACCTTTGACGCAGAAGCTCATAGGAAACTGGAAAAGTATATTGGGAAAATATGTCTACGTGTTTCCTTGTTCTTATGCTAATTCATTCAGAAATATGCTAGAGGCTGCTGTCAGGAATAATAGACCCAATAAATGTTGGCCTGAGATAGTACGATCTTTCTTATTTTAAACCTTTACTGTCTTATGTATATATGTACACACATGTACATACACCTAGCAAGATTGTCAGGTAATCGGTGATGAATGGAAAGTAGAAAAGCTATAGAATTATTTGCTTATTTTCTAAATGGACTTCTGGCCATGGATTGTTTTGCTGTTGGTGATTTCCTGCGAGTGCCCATGAAAAAAGGTCAAGGGAAAAGAGGGTGTCATAGATGTATGTGAACCCAAGAGCTGTCATCTGCTTAGACATGATTTGGAAGTACAAGGCAAAGTTTTCAGGAGACATCCTGAATCCATTAATGGCAGGTGAAAGACAAGCTGCCTTTGTGGGCAGGCTCTTTCATTACCGTCTAACACCTTTTGGTTGCTGGTTTCTTTGGCGCCTTGTTACGTGTTTGGCACTGGCCATTGATGAAAATGGGATATTTTTTTCCAAGAAGCTGACTAAAGATCCACGTTGGAGTTAGTGTTGAACAGGTCTTCTATGCACCCCTGGGCTGATCCTAAATTATCTGAAGTCAGAGACAGAACCTGGGCTGTCACTCCCACTACATGCCTGGACCTCTTTCAGACATGGACAAAACACTTCAGATTTTCTAGAAATGAGGAGCTTAATAATAGTCTTAAAAATTGTTCTGTCAAATTGTGGGTTTATTTTCTAAACTTGATAATTTGTCAGCATGTCCTCGAGCGGCTAAGTACATAAAAAATGACCTTTTGAAGTTTCTCCCTAAAGGTGCAATCAGAAATAAAGAGAAAATGGAGGAGCTGGAAAGTCAACCGGTATTTTGCTGTGGATTTCAAACATCGTCATCCTTCTCTAGCGAGCAGCGGAGTGAACGGGGGGACACAACTCTCCATTCTGAGCAAGAGCAGCTCTCAGATTCGGATGTCCAGCATAAATGCGGAGAACCTAGCGACATGAGCAGCTAAGGAAAACAAATCAATCAACAACCAAACCAAAAACCGTCCCTTTAAAAAGAAAAAAATAATAATCATAATTATGGTGGTGGTGTAGGTCCCTTTCCTTTCCTTTCCTTTTCCTTTCCTTTCCTTTCCTTTCCTTTCCTTTCCTTTCCTTTCCTTTCCTTTCCTTTCCTTTCCTTTCCTTTCCTTTCCTTTCCTTTTCCTTTCCTTTCCTTTCCTTTCCTTTCCTTTCCTTTCCTTTCCTTTCCTTTCCTTTCCTTTCCTTTTCCTTTCCTTTCCTTTCCTTTCCTTTCCTTTCCTTTCCTTTCGGTGAAAAATCAAAGGAAATGTGTGTATATATATCTTTTTAACAATCACTGTAAATACCCCACTGTACTCAAGGCCATTAATGGAAAAATGTTTAAAAGTTAAACAACGGGCCAAGCCCACCCACCCGGTGATTTACATTTCAGAGCATCTGCAAGTAATCCGTTGTCAGTCAAAAGTAATAAGTGATTGCTGTGCAGTTGTGATCCTCGGTTGCCAAACTGATACTAATCTGTGAATGGACATGATCATTGTTATTTTTCAAACTGGTTTTCATTTTGGTTTGGATTTGCCTTTTTTTTTTTTTTTTTTTTTTTGTTTTTCCTAGTCAAACATCTCTTAGCCTGTCCCTGTCTTTGGGCATGTGAATTTCTGCAGTGTTTCTCTCTTGAGTCTTAAGATGGAGCTACTATGCTTGGGTTAATCAAACCAGCCGGTTCAGGAAGAACTCCAGGAACTTAAGTTCGTGGCTGGATTTAGTCAGATGTAGCCAGTGGACTTAAAGAAACTGCTGTGCCAATGTGAAGCTGCGTAGCTGCCATCACTCACTGGGGGGACTCCAGGCAAGAGAGACGGGATCAGCTGTCTTTTTCTGTACCCAGGGACACTTCTGATAATGCTTTATGTTCCAGCTAAGCTGTGAATTTTCTAAAAGGGCCATGCACTTGAGATATATCTATATTTTTGGCATTGACTTATTGATTGGTAGATCGATTGATTGGATTCTTTGAATAAAAAAAAATAACTGTCCCCTCCCTCCCACCTTAAGAGCTAAAGTCCATTCCAGGATGGCCTTTCCCTCCAGACAACCTTGAACCCTCTGCGTCCGTGTCCAAACATGGCACGTTCTTGGGTAGTGCTGTCACACAGAGTGTGGTGCCTTTGAACCCAGTTGACTTCTGTGTGTTGACTCTTCCCTGCCAGAGCAAGAGGCGCAAAAGGGATCTGGCATGATCACCTTGGAAGGTAAAAGTCATCTGCATTTGGGGAGCAACTTATCTGAACAATAAGATGGTATGGAAGGAAAAGAGAAAGACTTTGGATGACTCCCCACACCTGGCAGTTTTCTCTCTCTTTGGATATTCTGTTTGTTTAACCATCAATGGTCTTACTGCTTTTCTTTGAGAGGAACTAAAATGTTCATTCAACCTTTGCCTTGTAGTTAAAGCCACAACTGGTACATATCTACTTCAATCAGATGTTGATGATGTCAATTCTTAAAAGTCTTTACACAGCGCATAGAGGCTTTGAGGACCGTCCTAGCACTCACTTCATTTTGGATTTATGAACTGATATATATATATATAAAAAATATATATATGTGCGTGTATGTGTATGCATATATTAAAAACAAAAATGACATTTTAAATGTGAAGTTTTGAACTGAAACTAATAGTAACCAGGAAATTCAAAATTCAGGCTTGTTCTTTGGTGTTAGTTGATATGATCATGAACTAAGAAAAAAGTGGAAGACTCAGAATTTTAGTGTCGGCTGAGTGTGAGCTTTTAATTTCACTGGTTTTTGTTAGTTTAGGTAAAAGAAAAAAAAGTTTTAATGTCATTTTAAACATAGGTTTTTAAAAATAATGCTATTTTCCTTATTTTTAAAAGGAGAAAAAAAAAAGGTCTCAGAAAGTTGTGACAGAGATATTGATTATAATACTTAACACTTATATAGTGCTTTATGGGACATAATCTGCTTTCAGCTGTAGCAGTGTAAATGAATGTAAAAATAATTTGAAGCAGACAGAAATATTGAGATTGACTTCCTATTTTTACAGGCTCATGCTCTTATGAGAAGCTTACACCCCTTTCAGGTGAAATCTACCCTTGCACAGAGGACCAGCAAAAAGTTTTAAATTACTTTCATTGTGCTCCGGTATTTTAAGTGCGAGTTAAATGATCCAGACACCTTTTTTTTCAAGTCTTCGGCACAGGTTTGCTGCTCTGAGAGCAGAATTTGTCCCCCTGTACCAGACTCTCTGCAAAAGTCATTATTTTTAACAGATAGATTTGAGCTTCCTCTCTCATTAGATGCTGCTAAAAGCTATTTTATAAAGCTTCCCAAGGAGCCATGCACTTTGCAGTCCAGAAAGACATGGGAGATGGGGAAAGTCAGATCTATCAGGTAAATGCGTATTTAGACATTTTTTAAATGGGACTATCTAATGTGAGATGAACAGGTAACATTCAGTTTTGTATTTTCTGTAGTATGGGCTTTCAGAAGGTATTACGTGGACAACACAGTAAGTGCACGATTTAAAAAAGGTCAAAAAGTATATTTTGCATGAATGGCTAGTAGCCAAATTTCAAGCATCAATAAATCAGAGCTTTTGAGAAAAAGGTGTTGAATAACTGCCTCTAGTTGGAGACTTTTTGCCATGTTTCAGTCCAGAGTGAGAAGGTGTTTGGACATTTTTTTTTATTCTTTTTGTTTTGGTTTGGGGTTTTGTTGTTGTTGTTGTTGTTGTTGAGGCTTTTTCTCAGCTTACTTTTGGATTCTGTTGTTTTCCTGGCTGTCCTACAGTGCTCTGCAATTTGAGTTGGTGGATCTCAGTCCAGTGCCTCGTGGGCAAGTGTCCACATCACCAAAACCACCCTCCAGTCATGCACACTGCAGACCAGGTCCTCAGCTAAGTTAAAAATAGTAGAGAAAACTGTTGTTATTGTTAGAACAAAGCCACTTCACTTTGGCTTGGGATTTGGCATCAACACATTACCATTACTAGTAGTTTTTGGAGGTCTCAGCAATAGAGGTCAAGGACTTGCCCCTTAAATTCCTAGAGCTATTGCTGAGTTCCAACAAAAAAAGTTGGAAGGCGGTGGAGGGGAAATTTCTGCTGCAGTCCCTCTTTTTCTTGTTCAGTGGACAAATTGAAGTTTTCGGTACCTTTCCTCAGCACTGAATTTACTAGAAGAAATGGTATCTCTTGAAATATTTAATATCTAATATATTATACAAGCAACCCCCTTCTATTATGATTCTTTTATTGGCGGTGTTGACGCACTTCCAAAAGTGGCTTTCCTTAGTCACTTGAACTTTCTCAGTGCTACTGGAAAGATCATACTTCAGGTGTGTATCTAAACCAGACTCGGATGCCATCGCACAAATTAGCTCTCAAGAAATCCTTACGTTGAATGTAAGCTGAAGATGCTGGACATGCACGGCCACCATTCACGGTGGCTCTCATTTCTATTTGTTTCAGGATGGAAGAAACCAATGGGTGGTTTGTTTCTAAGTGTGTGTAAATACCAACTGAGTGTAACAGTGCTTTGTTTGATTTTTCACTGTGAAATATATTTTGGAGCTAGAAAGGCTATGTTATTAAAAACAATACATAATTAAAAGAACAACAAGTGTGCAGTGCTCCTTGAGCCATTTTTTCTACCATGTCCATAATGTATTTTTTGTCTAATTCGCTTATTTTGCTTTTGTAAATGTACAAAAAATTTCTGTGCTGCAGCTTTTGTGACTATTTACTGTATCTAACCACTGTTTGATTATTGACTTTTCGATATGGAGTGCTGGTATTACAGGACAATTAACATCCCAAAATGAAAACTACAACCTATATTTCAAAGGACAAGGCTTGTTTCACTGCTGCATGGTCATCTCACCTCCTTTTACCTTCACTTGCATTTAGTATATCTGGAACTCAGAGCCCAGGTATTGGAACTTAAATGCTTAGTTGTGGGAGTTTTTATTTATAGAGGAAGAATGCCCAAGTTCCTCTGCTTCATTTAAGTATTTCTATTTGAAAACCGGGTGTTAAAATGGGATGGTGAGAGAAGGGAAAGAGTTGAAGTCAGGTGAGTCCTGAGTGAAATGCAAAAACGGTGCAGTTTGGAAGTTAAGTTCAAACACTTTATTTGGTGTCTAGCTCCTCTTTTTCAGCATCTGTCCATCATTGCAGTTAAACTGTGTCTTGCAACTACAAGGCTAAATAACAACCAGAAGTGGGCAGGATCTGACTATGCTGATAATTTGAGATTGCATTGGCCAAGATAACTCTGCCTCGACCCTCCCCATTGTCAACAGCAAGTGTGAGATACCTTCCAGAAGGGAATGCAGAGCAGCTCATAGGCTCATAGAATCATAAAATCAACATCCCAGGTTTGAAGGAACCTTAAACAACCATCTGGTCCAACCTTTCATGAGAAAGTGAGCTGATTATCTATTATCTAGCACCCTGTCCAATTGCATCTTATAAACTTCCAGTGATGGGGACTCTACCACTCCCTGGTGAGGTTGTTCCAGTGAATGATTTTTCTCACTGTCAAAAATTTATTTCTTACATCAAGATGAAACCTCTCCTGGTGCAACCTTTACCTGTTCCCCTTGTCTTCTCCATGTAGGTCCTTGTGAAGAGACAGCCTCCATCCTCTTTGTAGCAGCCCTTTAAGTACTGGAATACTGTGATGAGCCCCCCCCCCGAGCCTTCTTTTCTCCAAGGAGAAAAGACCTAACTCCTTCAGTCTTTCCTCAATGTGCAGGTTGTCCATCCCTTTGATCATCTTCATGGCCTTCCGTTTGACCCTCTCCAGTCTGGCGGTGTCTTTCTTGAATTGTGAGGACCAGAACTAGGCACAATACAGTGTTTGGTAGGCTCCTGCTCAAAATCTGACCTGGGAGAGTCTGATGCTTTTCAGCAGTGATGAAAGGATTGGGTGCCATGATTTGCCTTGCCCATGTCATTTTGTAGAATTGTATTTTTTCATAATATTGTCATATCTGTGATGGATGAAATTCTGCTTCTGCATAACATGATAACTTCTGTGCTTGCATATGGAGGGCTGTGTAGGACCTCTGGTTAGCTCAAAGATTCTTTCTTTTTTTTTTTTTTCCATAAATTCCATGGACAAAAGAAATCAGTAACTAAAAATATACAAAGCCAAAATGGTCAAGAACCAAACATATTTAGCAGAGTTAAAGCTGTTGGTCTCTGATCCTCAGGTGTTCCAGAGCAGCACAGTGCCATAAGGACACTTAATCTGAAGGAAACTCTGTAATTGCCATTATTTTCACAGTGTATTACTCCCACTCCTAAACTGATCAACTACCCTTTTAAAATTCAGTAGTCTTCTTTTTCTCACCTCATCCCACTGCAAATTTATTGGAAAACTTCACTGTTCTGGCAGTTAGAAACCTTTTTCTGAATTCCAAATTAAAATAACTCCTGGCTCACTTATGCTCCTTTTCATACTAATCTTGCCTCCAGTTCCTTTCTCCCTTCCTGAAATATGAACAGTTTTATTTCAGATAAAGTCTACAGTTTATCTTTGACCATAGAGCTGAAAAATAAATTATACTATTAAGCTGCATTTGTTTCAGCTCTAATCTCAATTTGGGCAGCAAAAACAACGTGAAGAAGCAAATACAGACATATGCAAATCCATTGAGAACAGCAGGAAAATTAACTGGAAGCAGCATATCAAAGCACCCTGAAAAACAACAAAAAAAGTAGCAACGAAAACCAAGAGAAAGATTTCCAGTTCTTGAAAGTGTATAAACAAGGCTTTGGTTTTGAGTCAGATCTAAAGGCAGAAATGATCCCAATATTCTCCTTTTCTGGTTTCAGTTATAATGTTGCAAGAGAAGCTGTATTGCTGCTGTTTCCAATCAAAGGGTTGGGACACTCAGTCAACATACTACAGGAAATCAACATTCAAATTAGTAAAACTATACTCATGGTGTCAGCTTGTGATGTTTCTGTGCTCATCTGTCTGACACTGCTACTAAATCCCTACTAAATCTGGCCTGTGAACCATGCAGATACCTAATTTCACGTTATCTCTCCAGCCCAGCCCTGCCAGAAAGTAGATATTGCTATTTCAGACGATATAAAAAAAAATTAAAAAAAAATGTCCAGAGTGACTATAGTAAACAGTGGCAATAAAAGAAACGCAAAACCCAATCATTGAACTGGCTTTATTTGCCTTTTTATTTGAAATTGGTTTTCAATAGTGTTTCAGGAACAGTTGCTTATGGCAGAGGTTTTCAGCCTCTGGTTTGTGGAGCTTTCAGAGACTATTTCTGAAGCAACCGTGATTAACGGGCACAAGTTAGTACAGAGGAAGTTCCGTTCAAATACATGGAAAAACTTCTCTACGGTGAGGGTGACAGCACTGGCACAGGCTGCCCAGGGAGGTTGTGGAGTCCCCTTCTCTGGAGACTTTCAAGACCCGCCTGGATGCAGTCCTGAGTAACGTGCTCTGGGCAATCCTGCTTTGGCAGGGGAGTTGGACTAGATGATCTCTAGAGGTCCCTTCCAACTCTGATGATTCTGTGATTCTGTGATAAGGAAAATATGTTCATTCATTGTATATAGCAATATGTGCTTGTTAGGCTCCTGAAGGGTTTTTGCCTTACCTGTAATTATGTGAAGGCTCCGATAGATCAAAAAAAGGTTGAAAAGTACAGGTGCAAACAGCTGAGGATGAGTTATGACAAACTATTTTCCCAGGACAATCCAGATGACTGTCTGGTTTTCCAGCTTTCTGCACATAGCCTCATCCAGTCTTTGATGAACCTCTCAGTGCTTCCCATCCAACATCCACCTTGGCAAATAATGACAGAGAGAAGGTGGTGAGGAAAGCATGACCACTGTTAGCCAGCTATAATCACAAGGAGTATCTATACCCCAATACTACAGAAGGACCAGGATGAAAGAGCAAGTGTAACCAGATCTCTTTGTAGCCTTTCCGCAGTGAGTGATTGGGTTTGAGAAGATACGTGTAGAACAGATGCTGGACCCTGGATGAAGCTACTGTACTTACGTCTCTGTGCTCTTAACATCAACAGAAGCATGCAAGCTGTGATTTCACAGGTGCCGTGAATTCCTATGAAGCCTTCTTACGTGACAAAGGACAGGATCCAAATGCTAAAAGTAGTCCTCGTAGTTTCCACATCCAGTGGATGTACCTAGAAAGTTCAACAAATTAATCTTTTCCTCCTTGGTTTGAATATGTGATTTCAGGATGTTAAGATTTCCTTTTTTGTTCTGAGATGTTCTTACATGGGCAAGGCTTCCAGAGAAATGTAGGATGCTTAAAATCATCTGCTACATGACACTGGGGAGCAATAAATGTGACTTCAGCATAGCTATTATAGCATGGAAGGTCTAAAGAGAAGCAAGACACGGTAGTACGAACAGATAGAGCAGGATATATGGGACACCACATGGGATCCTGCTTGGTCTCCAGCTGCCAGAGAAGGTTAGTGTCTCCTATAGTTCCTATGTCATATCTATAAGCTCTGTGTGGATGTCTAGGAAACAGATAAAGTCACTGGGTGGGATTCAGCTCCAAACTGAGAGAGCTAGACTTAGATATCTATGTGAAGGCAGTAGCTGTTGGACTCTTGGATCTACAGTGGTAGAAATGTACATAATGCATAGACACAACCAAACAGCTGGGTTTACCTGATTGTTTTAGAGAGTAAAATATCAAGGGCTATATTAAATATCTGTCCTTTTTGACATCTGGCACTTTCAGCATTAGGCATTCTGGCTCGTAGGCAAAGTCCTGGAAAAGATCCTGTGTCACTAAGCAGGCAGCTAAGGAGATATCCACAGCACTTAACTTTAGACATCTATAGCAAAGATATCTTCCTTTGATCTAGTTTCTCCATTTTGCCTTTGTAGTCACAAAAGACAAGTGAGCAATTTTAGAGTACAAGCATCCAACATATTTTTGATGTCTACTCAAGGGTAAGATGATTCATACTTTGCAAGTATCTGTTTCTTTCCACCAGGAAGTCTAGCTGACCAGATCAGAGGCAGATGTTGACACTGTGGAAGTCTACACGTAGATGACTTTTCCCCTGGCAACTATTGCTCTGTTTCACACATGCTGAGAAATAATGGTCTTGAAAAGCATGGGGGTGGCTTCTGTTGGGTATTACCAACCAGATTTGGGGGAGGTGTATGTCTGATAAAGTTTAGTAGCTCTCACTGAGAGTAGTTTTCCCGAAGTCTTGTTTTCTCTGTCAGATTGTGTCCACATGTCCAGTGTTTCTGTGTCCAGAAACAAACCATGGTATATAGTGCACATGCAGTGAAAAAACGTTAGGATTTTATCCTCTGCTTTTAGCAGTCAGGCAGATGCAACCAGTTCAGAATTGCATTTAAGAGTAACTTCAGGAAGATACGGATTATGCAGCAGTAGTTGAGGATGCTCTGATTTTAAGCTCCGTGCATATCTGTGCTAAAGAGCTAAGTTCAGCCAAATACACAGTGTACTTTGTGTATGAAAACACACCAGCAGAGCTTGAACAATGTTTTGAACCTCGTGGTCTTTCACCTTCTTATGATTAAAACTGCAATTTCCCATCGGCTTTCTTTTGGGGAATTCATCTATGTAAAGAATTACTGTGTGATATGACACTGTGTGATATGACACTCTTCAGTGTCTGGAATGACTTAGGCTTCTGGACACACCTTTTCCAATGGACTTTGTGCTTGCAGAGAAGTCTCAAGAGGCCTTTGTGTACTGGTATAATCTGTAAAAACAAATATTTCATGTGTTCATTCCCTTTCCCTTCTTGTCAATTTAGTGGCAATGCAACATGCTATAGCTCTGCGAAGTACCAAGATTTTGGATGGAAAGTTGTATTTTGGCTTTTGACTGTGTCAAGGTACAAACTCACTGGCCTGTTGGGTCTAATACTGACCTTTTTTGGTCAAATTTGGTTTAATTGGTAATGGGATCTGGGGTTATTCAGCTTTGTTATGAGGTGGAAACACAGATATCAATTGCAGCTTTCTAACCTTTTTTGTGTTTTGAGAAATTGTTTTTAACATGTATACTGCTGTAGATGACACAATAAATGTATTATCATTTTGTATAAGTCTGTTCTGATATAAAATTGCACCAAAGAGAAATTTTTGTCTGTGAAGTTACAGGGTGGTGTATTTCTTCCTAAAGCAGCAGAATGGAGATTTTTAGGCTAAAAGGGTTAGTTTACTCATGTGAAGGAGTCCCTGAATTCAGGTGGGCAGCCAGTCCTGGACCAACAAGATGTGAAGTCTTTGCCATGAGTGGGCCATGCACAGTCTTCCTTCATCATCAATCAGTGGACTTACATGAGGAAGATGATTAGCACACTGCATCAGTATCAATCATAGAATCATAGAATCATTTAGATTGGAAAAGACATTTAAGATCATCGAGTCCAACTGTTAACCTAACACTGGCAAATCCACCACTAAACCATGTCCCTCAGCACCACTCAACACCTCTTTTAAATACCTCCAGGGATGGCGAATAGCCACTTCCCTGGGCAGCCTGTTCCAATGCCTGACAACCTTTGCGGTGAAGAAATTTTTCCTAATATCCAATCTAAAACTCCCCTGGCGTTACTTGAGGCCATTTCCTCTTGTCCTATCGCTCATTACTAGTGAGAAGAGGTCAGCCCCCACCTCTCTACAACCTCCTTTCAGGTAGTTGTAAAGAGAGATAAGGTCTCCCCTCAGCCTCCTCTTCTCCAGGCTGAACACCCCCAATTCCCTCAGCTGCTCCTTATAAGACGTGTGCTCCAGACCCCTCACCAGCTCCGTTGCCCTTCTCTGGACACGCTCCAGCACCTCAATGTCTTTCTTGTAGTGAGGGGCCCAAAACTGAACACAGCACTCCCCACAGAGGTGGGGTCTCACCAGTGCCAAGTACAGGGGGATGATCACTTCCCTAGTCCTGCTCACCACACTATTGCTGATACAGGCCAGGATGCTACAGGCCTTCTTGGCCACCAGCGCTCATATTCAGCCGGCTGTCCACCAACATCCCCAGGGCCTTTTCTACCAGGCAGCTTTCCACTCTTCCCCAATCATGTAGCACCGCATGGGGTTGTCGTGACCCAAGTGCAGGACCTAGTCAAGCATGACTATGGTCTAATACTGCCAATACAAAAGTAACACACTGTCCGTTGCAACTAATAGCCCCTGTGGCTCTGAAGCTTGATCCCCAGGTCCTGTCGGACCTACGTATTATTTCTAAGGGATCTAAACAGGAAAAGAAATCCTGTTTTCCTCAAACAAAGGCACTGACAGTTGACAAAGGTGGAAAACCATAGGTCTCTATCATATCTGATATGCTTTGGGGTTTCACTTCTTTTCCAGTCAAAGCCAACCTCAAGTGTTTTATCAGGTTCAGTTTTAAAAGATAAGGGACATTCATCCTACTGAAACAGAGGACTCCACAGCAGATGACCTATACCTGAGTTTTCTCCCATCCTTTTCCATAGCTTCAGCTACTGTAAGTCTTTGTCAGGTCCTCGTGTACCTATGAAACCTCTACAAAGTCTACATCTTTCAATTGCTATTCTCCATCATTGTTTAGCCAAAGTCAGATATTTGGGGTGTGATCCTTTGATGGGGAAGTGGGCATGTATCTATTGAAACTTAGGTTAGAGATATGTCAGGGAGCAGCTAGAGCCAGCTGATCTTGAGGGAGTGGGTCTGGGAGACAAGGGGTGTCACATGGACAGTAGAGCCAGTCACAGCCCCAGTGAGGAAGCAAGGAAGGACTGGAGGTTCAACCAAGAGTCCAGATCATCTGGCAAGTTCGTGGTGGCAAGGCTGGTACAAGACAGGTACAAAGCAAGGCCAGGACCTCAGCTTATGGATCCATTCCAAATCAGTGGAGCCCCTGATGGGGAAGGGCTGTTGCAAAGATGGAGATCAGCATCCTACAGCATTGCTGAGGCAGGGCCTGGGCTGAAGTGAGGTCTTGGGCGGGTCAGGAGTTGAGGGGGACAGAGCATATATATGGATTTTCATTTTTGCTATATTTCAAATCATTGTAGATATTCTATAGTAATCCATTTATGTGGATTTACGAGGTGATCTGAGGCAGCCTCAGCCCATTTGAGTTCTAGATGACATGGTACAGGACTTGTCTCCCCTTTCCACCATGTGCAACAGGGTGGCATTAGTCACTACCTTACTAAACAGGGAGATTAACAGATGTGGGACAGAGAATCTGGAAAAGGCTTTATTTCTAAAGTTTACACCTAGTCTACGAGATTTATTTTAGGCTCCTTTTATATTTAAGAGGCAAAGAAAGAAAAGAAACCTCCAAAAGTATTTCAGCCCACTCTAAAAGCCCTATGGTAGGTATCTACAATTTTAAAGAAAGAATACCACACTATAGCACATTTTCTCCAGACACCAGGAAAACGTCACTTACTGGGTCTGTCAACACACCAAGGAGAGTACTGCCTCAAATCCAGGTGTATTTTTTGAAATTGAAATATTCTTACTCAGATACTCAGAAGTTTTTTGTTTGTTTTTTTTTTTTTTTCTTAGTTCTCCTTATCTCTAGTTCAAATTTATTTAAAATAACTTTCTAACCCTACATTATCAAGACTTATAGGTTAGGTCTGTGACGTTACCAAAGAACTATTTCTAGCAACTTCAGTCTGCCGGGGCACAGCCATCAAACTGTATCTGACAGTTTCCGTAGCCTATTCCAGTAGTTGAGCAAGGAGTGATCACTGGATTTCCAAAAAGAGTTGGGCTCATCTCTGCATTTGAGGATGTAGTCACTAACTTATTATTTGGGCTTGGCTCCTCTAAGGTTAGTTTTTAATCTTGGGTGTGGATTCAATCAACTTTGCCCACTCACATTGAGTTTGCTGGAGGGGAATCATTTTTGCACAGCAGTTTAGTAGATGACGAAAGTCGTAACGTGCTTGTGATGCAACCACACAGGCAGCCTGAATACAAAGAAATCAAGCTATGATCCTCCTTTAATATGCTTTAGGTATAGAGTGGAGTAGGACTGAGGGAATAGGAAGGCATGTACACATGGACTAGTTGACCAAGCTTTCATTACAGATAATAGACACCAAGGACAGGGATTAGATGATGAAATGAAAGTAGCTAGTGTGATTTCAGGAGCTGTGTGGTGTCCTGCCTGACCTCCAGCTGCTTTGCCAGAAATGTATAAGCGTCCAAAAATCTGAATCATATCTCCAGGACAGTGCAGGTGTCTTAGATGCCCCAATACATGCTACCAATGGCGTTTGGTAGCTGTGTTTATGCAACAGAAACCGACTCTAAATCAATAGCCAGTGATGTCTAGACAGCTACACAGTCGGCCAAATGTAGGTGGTTACTTGGAGGATAGCTGGGTGGCTCATGGATTTCACTAACCGTATTGCTAATACTTCCACTGGCTTGGACATCCAACTCATATATAGGCTGCAACACACAGATACCTAAATTTTGCTGTCCAAACCTGTGAACTGAACACCACCTTCACTTTACAGCATCGGGTACTTCTTATCACAACATTTATTTTTTCCTGAAGAACGTTCTCTGTCATACAATGCACTTATTTAAATTGATAAACTGTTTCTTCCTGTAATTTGAAGATGCACTGAAACCTTTCATGGTTTTCAGGGCTGGTTTGGTGTTTTTTGTTTGTTTGTTTGTTTTTCTTATTTTTTCCCAATAGCTTCTACCACCCTTCTGCAGCGCTTTGAAAATCCACCTCTAGGTGAATTAGGCAACCTTGGGGAAGCTCAGCATTGGCAAAGTGGGTAAAGCGTCCTGCTGGGAGGATTTCTTTTAATCTGGAGTCCACGCAATCAAGTTCTCTGAAAAAATATGCTGACACTGCGAGAGTTAAAAATCTACTCTTAGTGAGAAATTTCAGCTACCTTAACAACCTGTCTTTGCTGTAACACCAAAAAAAGCTGAAACAGTTGTTTGTAATCTTTCCAGGTTGTAATGTAGCTTGTAAAGCGATTTAAAAATAATTCTTGAAGAGTTAAACTGTGTAAAAGATGTCGGGGGATTAGAGGAAGAGAAAGCAGCTTTTCCTGGCTGATATAACTTAGTGATATGTTGCAGCTGTCCTTTGCTAATCACTCAAATCTCGCCTGGGAGAGGTCGTACCTCAGGTTGGCACTGTCTGTGAGCAGGGGGCAATGTTTCGGTGCGTTGCCCGGCCTGCCAGACTGCGCGCATCCAGACGGGCCAGCGGCGTGCCCAGCACACACCACGCACCACGAGATGGCAGTGCCTCCACGCAGACCGCACAGCACTTCTGGACACCGTTTTTGACAACCCCTTTGCTGCCTTCACAGGTCTGCTACCAAGCAATATGTCCCTGAAGCGTTTCCTACTCCTACGCACACCCTCATGTCCTCAGACGTGCCATCAAGAAGGGATCAGCAGCCTTTTCACAGCCCAAACACAACCTTTACCCAAGAAACTTTTGCGCTCCCCAGGATTATTAATATCATCACCAGGTTGCTCCAAGTGTGTCCTTTATAAAAAATATGTAAACAGTGGCTTTGTATGTATGCACAATATCTCCATATAGACGTCAATTACAGCTTATGGCTTACACATCCTGATCCAAAATGTTTGAAAAGTAAATGGATTGGGAATGTTGATAGCGTTGGGAGGGATGCAGGGATATTTTGGACAAAGGACCATCAGAGCAGGTGGCTGGTGTGTTGCTGAGGTTGCTGGAGAACTTTCAAGGCATTGTGCTGGATCTCTGTGAGATGAGTTCTGAGGGTGACTGGAATGAGCTTGAGGCAAGAAGGTATCTGGGAAGTTAACACAATCTGAACGTGCATGTTGATGGTATATGGGTACAAATTAGGTTGTGGGGTCTGGCAGGACTGGTGGGGTAGCTAGAGACATTGAATTGTCTTAAGAGTCTGAACACTGGGTGACTGATGGAAAGATTCATCATCGTGTACTGTGACCTATCACCTTTCCTTGCCATCATTTCTCCTTTTCCTGGATCCTTGGTCAGGGAATGAAGCTTCCCAGTAGTAAAGGAAGAGGATATGTAGTGAGATAGGTGATCTTTAAGTCAAATGCAGGCCATCCTGGGAGCTCAGCTGGGAAGAGGGAGTTGCTGTGTGACACAAGATGTCTGATACATCCACTGAATAAATGATAAAATTAGGTGGGAGAGAAGATCATGGGGAGACTGTACAGGGAGAGTAAGTCTCCTTAACATAAAGCCTCGGACCAGTTTTTTTTGGAACAACCAATGTCTGTCAAAAGCAGAAGTATAATTCACTCCAACTTTGATCCTCCCCAAAGACAGATGAAGAGATATGGGTCAATTTCTTCATATACAAAACTCAATAATGTTTAACAAAACCGTTTCCTCAAGAAAACATTCAGAAGTAGTCACATACCTGAACTACTGGCCTTCTCTCAAAAATGGATGGAAGCAGGGTACCACAGACCTGCGTCTTAGTGGGTGTCTTGGGAGTGGGGCATTAACTCAGGCTACAAGATCAAGTAATGAAAATTTTTTATTGGGTGGAGAGGTCAAAATTGTATATATCCATTGGCTTCAAAACTGTATCCATAATAAACACAATTATAAGACTGTCCTTGTTTAATAGTCTCAAATGAAACACCGAAATTGACATAATATAATTAAAAATTACTAACAACAGCTGTAATTATCACTTACATTTTGTAGCTGTACATCATACAAATGTGTTCACATCACTATGCTAGGCAACAACACTTCTACAAGGAAAACTGGAGGTCAAACAGACAAAATGACACCTTGTAGAGGACATCTGATTCATTGGGACAGATGGGGTAAATGCCTAATTAATAAAGGACTGATGTGAATTATGCATATAGAAAGCTGGACAATTCATCTCTGCTCTAATAACGGAACTACAGATGGAGCACCTAAAATCAACAAAGAGGTTTCTACAAAGTCAAATGTCCCCTGGCCTAAATAACTAACCAAAAGTACAGCAAAATGAGGGACTGGAGCACTGCTTTTTAAAGCTACAGTGATATCGCAGTTCACAGAAAGCCAACATGTACTTGAATGGCAAATCTGGATGCAGGATCTCCTGGGAATGTTCCCGTCTTGAAAGGAACTACTGCACCTTGTGTGCCCTTTCATTACTTTTGGAGACTTTGAGGTAGAGTCCAACTCAGTTCTGAAGAAAGAGGAAGGCCACCCAATGAAATGATGCAAGCACATTCGTTCACTCTGTTTTACTAGATGATATTTTGCTTCACTAGACCACACTGCTGTGTTGATAATTCTGACCCTAGAAACATCATTGAGTGGAGTGATAATGAGCTGAGAAATGATGAACAAGACTGACATAATCACAGCAATCACATCAGATTTCTCCCCCCCAAAAAAGCACAAAAGCACAGTTTAATTCTGCATTTCATTGATAGGTATAACCAACCTTCAAGTTTATGGTGGCAGAAGGTCTGTTCCAGCTACACAAGGACCAGCATCTGAGCACTAAGACTAGGTCTGTAAATTATTCTGAGCTCAAGGTAGCCCAGCTGGCATACTGCATTGGGTTTGCTCTGTGTTCTCCATACGCACATAATCTCTCTAATGTTCAGCTACTCAGGACAAGAGGTAACAGGCACAAACTTGAGTATAGGAAGTTCCACCTAAACATGAGGAGGAACTTCTTTACCTTGAGGGTGGCAGAGCACTGGAACAGGCTGCCCACGGAGGTGGTGGAGTCTCCATCTCTGGAGACATTCAAAACCCACCTGGACGCGTTCCTGTGCAACCTGCTCTAAGGTGTCCCTGCTCTGGCAGGGGGGTTGGACTAGATGATCTCCAGAGGTCCCTTCCAACCCTATGATTCTATGATTCTATGATTCTATGATTCTATGATTCTACTCCATGTTTTCCCATAGACAAGAAACTGATTGGGGTCCTCTGGACTAATTTAAACCCTCTTGGAAGAAAAAAGACCCAAGTGGATAATGTAACTCGTTCTTTTTTGTGTCACTCTTGAGACACCTTGAGATTCCTTTTAAAGGAGGTTGCTTAGCAAGTTTCTGTGTGTAATTCCCATTAAGGTGGCTCAAGTTGTCTCAAAACAACCAGTAAAACATCACTAATCAATATGGCAAACCTTTGCCACCCCATAACTGTTTCAAATTAAAATTGGGAATAGTGCTTTTGAAAAGTGGAAATTTTGGGAAACACTAACAAAGATGGGACAAACATACCGGGCCTGGGAGGAATTAATATAGTTCCTTTTTTTTCTGAGTGTTAACCTGTTGACTCACTCTAACTCAACGTTTGGGTTTTCACATCAAAACAAGTGGATTTTATATGCTTAAGGAGAGAGAGAACCAGAGTTGTAATACTGCTCTGTACCAGGTGAGAAAAGCAGACTCACATTCAGGACAAGAAATTCACAGAAGGCTCTTGACACTATGGAAAACCATAAAGGATCCAAGCTGGCCATCTCTTAGGTAGTATGTTGCCACGCCACAGCAACTCATCCTGCTAGAAAACCTCAGACAGAAGTTACACCATTCTGGTACACAGGTTTTTTCCTTTTCGGGCTGATTTTTTCAAGCAGTGATAACTGAGTGACATAGTTGACTGGACTGTTTTCTCTGGACAAAGTCTTGTGTTTGTGTGTGAAGTTCAGGTATTCTTGATACTGCCATTTGCACAGTTGTTTCTTCAGTTCACTTTGAACCTATAGAAAAGGAATTTAAAAACAAAGAATCAGAAAATTGTGTATTTTAGGCATTATTTATCGTTGGGTAGGACTAATTCCACCTACATCAGCCACTTCTATGAGAAGTGTCAGTCTAAACTAGTGGGGAGACTGAGGCACCGTTAGTGGATCATTCTTCTCATCTAACCTACACCCTTTTCTGAGGATGTGATGTGTTTTTACATTTTCTCATGGCTTTTGTTTCATTCTCCTTTTTCAGGGAAAGTGCAAACAAATTTAGTTAGTTTTTAAAATGATAGGCTCTCTGAAATGCACTACAGGGAATTTATCCAAATTCTAAGAATGTTACAAAAACAGGAAAGAAAGTATTTGAATAAAACTACTGACAACGTACAGTCTGACTTTGGAAAAAAAAGGGAAAGGGAAAAGTAAAAGGAAAGGGAAAGAGAAAAAGGGAGAAAGGGAAAAAGGGAAAAAGGGAGAAAGGGAAAAGGGGAAAAAGGGAAAAAAGGAAAAAGGGAAAAAGGGGAAAAGGGGAAAAAGGAAAGGGAAGAATCTCACTAGGAGAAAATAAACCTAAAGAAAGTGAGGAGTGTTACGAGCTTTCCATTGAGACATCATCATGATAGCTATCAGACATAAAGCAGAAGAACAGTCCCCTGACACGAAAGTCACCAACCATTTGTAAAGGGTCATTGCTTCAAAGCTTATTTTGTGTCATTCTCCCAGAACTGCATGAATACAAATAAAGTCAACAAAGGTACCAAAGAAAGAAAAGATATGGGTATTTCATGCTTTCAGGAGCAGATCAAAGCACAGATCTGTTCTGGAAAAGGAAAAAAAAAAAAAAAAAAGAAAGAAAAACAGGAGAGGCCCATGAGTTTAAAAGGTTTTGATAATCTTATGTACTTGCTACTCACCTCTGCATTTGAGAAGCAATATAGAAGAGCGACAACAAAACCCTAGGACAGGGACGATAGCGAGAGAAAAGTCAACCATCAGGATTTAAAGCACAGAATCAGAAAAGACACAAGTTTCATTCAAAATTTGAGTAAGACAGAAAAAAATACATACTTTCTATTGTTCCATTGGAATTTGGGTGATGCGGCACTATTTATTGGGCTTTCACAATAGGATTAAATTCCTCAACGGACTGGCAATTCTATATGTATATTATTCCCCACGTATAGAGAAACTAAGGGCTAATTTACTGTTTACTGTCTCCTACAAACAAGTTCTTCCTCAGATAAGGCAGTAGGGACCTCTGTCTTATTCTAGTCTATATTTACGGTAGTGAATAAACCGGGTGAGGACCTGTTCTTGTTTTCCACCTTGACTGCTACACTGTCTTCTTTCACTCACAAGACATTGGCTGTGTGCAAACAACCTGTTGGGTTCATATTCACCCAGAACCGCAGTCAGGCATTGTTTAGGGGAGCCTTAGTCAGCCAGGAGCCAAGCCATTTCATAGACTGCGCTAACACAGGCAAACACTGGGCAGTGCTAGACTATATCTATTAGTAAACTGAACAGGGCACAGCCCTGAACACCGACCTTTGCTCCTCTGTGTTATTACAATGTCAACATGGTCCATGACACAGCTTTGGCCTGGGCCAGCAAATGTTTTCCCAAACAGATTCTGGCCATGGTTGAGAGGTAAGCATGGAAGAAAGATCAAGTTCAGCACATATCAACGTGGACAAGCTGTTGTGGGTTACAGGGGAAAGAGGAAGGAAGAGGATCTCAGCTATGTATTACAAAGTGTACCATACCCAGGCACTGGCCCTCTCAAATCCAAGAGAGTGTTCTGAACAGTGGTACAGCAAAATAAAAGAAATACAGAAGTATTAACATGATGGATTCACTACTGCTCAAGGTTAAGGGCAGAACAGGTTGTTATATGTTATCCTTATTCTTTCATTCCTCTTATGATCACCTTTATTATATGTGGGATTAGTTTCAATCAGTGCACCTTAATCCATGGACTGGTCTTCACGGCACTCTGTCATTGATATTCAATAAAAGTAGATATTGAAATTTTTTTTGTGATTATTAATACGAAGTCTGAGTCAGAACTCAAAAGTAGTGTGAGATTTCAAGTAATAAGATAAGGGAATAAACAACAGAAAGAGATTGCGAAGGAGCAAGATGGAATATGTGCGTTGAATTTAGACACATTATTAACACCTGCTCTTATAACCAACCTAAAATGTAAATTTCCTGAGAATGTGGTGTTTCAGACCAAACCTCGTAGGACTGATCAACATTTTGTCCAACTTACCTGAAAAGAACCCAAGCCCAGCTCAATATAGAGGCGAGCCTCCAGACCAGTGCTTTCTGGGAAAAATGCAAATACAATGTAGTGCACTCCAAAGAGGGGGATGAGGAGTAACGTGGATTTAGCAAGTCTCCTGGCAAACCAAGAATTAAAGAACAATGCACTGTTAGGAATACGGAATTAATGACAGCAATTACATGTTAGAAGAAATTTTAATACAGAGGACAGGTCTGTAATGGAGGCAACCACATCTAACGAAGTTATGGAAAGATTGGTTTCTGCCACTCCCACCATCAGCACCTGGTGAACAAAGATGAACAAATCAACATGCAAGTTTTCTGGACTGACCTTTAAGGCTTCTTCTCCCTGCTGTACATGTAAAAAGAGGTGCACCAAACTAAGTACTGTGATCTACTCTCCTGAGACTAATCTCAGCCATGTGTAGGTATCCCCCATAGGAGTGTCTCAACTTCCAAAACTGTCAATGGAGATCTAAATATCACTGTCCATAGGACTTGATTCTGCTTACACAGTGGTGGGAGAGCCACTGGTGACGTCCTAGGGTTTTCTGCTTGGCCTTCAGGTCACTCCTGAAGGGCACAGGTTTATGCTAAGCCCTGTGCCATAACAGCCATAGCCACATACCTTTGGATGAGTTAAACAGCTTGCTAGAGTCCTCTGACTGCACTGATGAGATCCCCATTGGTTGTGAAGGCGATCGTAAACAGGAAGAACTAGGTTCAGTCAGCAGAACATCAGTATCATGTTACTGCTAAGAATTTAAAGGAAATTATCTGCATTTTTTCTCTATGTGGCCATTTGTGTGGAAAGGACTGGAAGGAAGATGTACGTGTTACCTCAAATTTAGTGTTTACACTTTCAGTCTGAGTCCTTTTGGACTTACAATACTTTATATTTTACTTTTCTTATTGTCCCCATCATATCCACCCATCCCTTGAAGATAAAGAGAAATGTGATATTTGGGATGAAAAGGAAAGTTGGCATTGTTATTTCTTCTGGGGATTTCTCTTTCTATTAGTAAAGGAGTAGAACATTTTGTGCTCCTGCCCATAAAACATTTCTTATAGCAGCTAGAACAGGTCGATATCAAGAGACCCAGAAATACTTACACAAAGTGGCTCGAATGGCTCCCTCCTCCCTCTTGAGATTTCAATTTATGGACTAGAATTCTGATCACATTAATAAATATAATAAAGTTAACCTAAAGAGACAAGAAAAAATCTGTAAACTTATGAGAAAACAGGACATACCTTCAGTCGATACAAATTATCTAGAAATCCCCAGTTTTTGCATTGCTATAAACCAGTGTGGATCTACTCTCAGATCACATCAATAGCATTAGAAATAGTATTAATTTTTCGCACCAATATATAGCTATACATAAAGATATGCCGAAAGCTATGTTGAATTAATATAGATGTACATATCTCAATATCATTTTATGTCTGATATTAACTCCTTGTACTTGTTGTCAGCGCCTAAGCAGATCTTCCATGGTCTAAACAGTCCCCCCTGTTCCCTTCATTGTTTATGACAGGGATTATAACATATACAGACCTAAATGACATATAGTTTCCTCCCTAAATTTAGGTGGAATAAATGTGTGCAGAAGGGAGTTTTTCTTATCTTAAGTTTACGTGCTAAAAACTCATTTTAAAAATGTACTATATAAAATGATCAATATGTATTTTTTTTTGTGTTAAACCAGCTTCATATTATCTAAGAATCTTGCCAGTATCTATATTATCTATATTATCTAAGAATTTTGCCTTTCTTCAGAAATGGCTTACAGAGACACAGACACGACTGTGGTATGTGGAACAGATGTGTCAAGATAATTCCATTAAGTCTTAGCATGACTCTAGAAAATATAGGATTTACCCTTTAGGTTACGATTTAGGGTGTTTGGGGGGAAAAAAAAAAAACAACAAGCAAAACCCAACAAAAACAACAACAAAACCACATTATACAATAATTTCCAGCTATTTGAAATTCAATGCCATAGCACGTGGTAACGCTTTTCTCCCAGCTTACTGAAAGAGGACACTAACTTAGCTTTCACATTTCAAAAGATACTCAAGAAAAAAAAGAAACATACTAATACAGTTAGCAGAATGGGGCCTTTGATGATCCATAACACCACTCCATTTTCATCGTCATCCCAACATCTGAAACAGCAAACAAAACCAGTCATGTTACCTGTCCCGTGTGAGCTTCCCACAACTCATGAAAGTATTTCTGTCACTGAATAGGAAAGTGATGGACACTAAGTTTTAAATCTCTTTTTAAAGGCCCATGCCAGTGCTCGTACCCTGATACCTCTCTAAAAGTTCTGTGCAGCCCAATCTAAAGGAAGTTTATTTAGTAAGAGGTTGAAGAACCAAAGCAAAGTCAAGAAATGCACATTTTTCACAGAATCACGAAGTTTCAGAGTTGGAAGGGACCTCTAGAGATCATCTAGTCCAACTCCCTAGAGTACATTACTCAGGACTGCATCCGTGCTTCTTTCCTGCTCTTCTGTTGAAAACGTGATTTTTACAGAACACAGGTCAGAGGCCAAACTACTGTGCATCCATAACTCCAATGACTTTGGGGTCATGAGGAAATAGGCAAAAAAAATCTAGAGCCCTTGTAAAGGTACCTTGAAGAGAGCGCAAAATGGGCTTTTGGTCGCTGTTTTGAGGCTATTCATGTATTTAATGTCAATAACAGTCCAGTTTAACTCTCTCCAGCCAAGTGCTATACATGCTAGGTTATATCGTGCTCCCTCTTCCTATATGTTCCCTTCCAATTTTGTGACACAGCATATTTGGCTGCAAAACAATAAAGCTTACAGGTGGTGGCTCATCCCAGCACATCGGCGTGTAAGGTGTATCTGCAATGTGCGCAATGTGACTTCAGACCAGCTGCGTCAGAAGGATTTGGGTTTCCATTTACCAGGCTATTAGGTGAAAAATGAGTGGTTCTGATACTGTAATTTGCTTATATATCTAATATTAGAAGAGCAACCAAATGAACGGAGGATCTGTAATGAGATCCATCTGACCGTGTAGATGTCCTCATTGGATCTATTCAACTACATTTCCTTTGCAGTCAAAGGAGACCAACATAGCAGGGCACAATCTCATCTTAAAGTGGACATCTGAAATACACCAGAGAAGTAAACTGAGCGGGTAGGTAGACACTTTACTGGAAGAGCACCCGAATTCCAGACACTTTTCAGCCCCCTTTTTAAGCCTATGAGAACTTGTAAGACGTCATTTTCCTGCTCTCCACCTTTCTCTGAACTCTCTCTGTAACCACAGTATCTTGTGCCAGATTCTTCTGCTACAGATCCAACAGATAAACTCAGCAATCCTCTGGAAGAAGAACAGCGGGAAAGGAGGAAAAATGAAACGTTCCTTGGACCTCTCCTGGCTACAAAAAGGAAGCACATGATGTGGGAAGGTAGACCACTTCCACTTATGAAACATTACAGTGGAGAGTTACTTTTGCAAACGTTCTCCAGTAATACAGAAAAAAGGAAAATAGGATGTGCCAAATGCAATGGACCATAGAACATACTGCTTCTACATCATTAATCTGAGTCCTGAGGAAGTAGGTGTAAAATAATATCTTTTCCAATTGATCATCCATGTGAAATGACCTGAAAGCCTTTAGGGCAGCTTTTGGTAAACAATCATCTGCTTTATACCTGGCTCTCATATGAAAAGGTTAAAATAAAATAAAATAAAATAAAATAAAATAAAGACTCAAACAACTCAATGAAAGTGAAAGAAGAAACTACTTATCAGGACATAATGTGTTTGTTTGGGAGATACTTATTGAAGAGATTAGGTTTAGTAATCTATGGCTGATTTTATACAGAAGAAGTGATTTTCTTGAATTATAATTATTTCAAGGACTGGGCCTTAGGAAACTAAATGAAATTTCAATATTCACTATGATATTTTCAGGTTTTATTACTCCACAAATGCACATCAAAACCAGAAGACTCAAAACTATTTTCTTACTTACTTGCATATGAAGTATAAAGATCAGAGGCACAACTTTGGAACAATTATTTTAGCTTTTCTGTTATTTTATATCTATTTTTTCCCAACAGAAAATAAAAATACAGTACAGAATAGGATGTCCTTGGCTTCCTTATCCAAGCTCTGACTTACCCAGTATTTTGTCGATGGATTCTCGTGAGGACCCAAGCAAACATCACAGCAGTGGGAGCTCCTGAACAAATCAACATGGAACAAAATATAATTGTTTTGAATACTGTGTCCCGAGGAAACTTTATTTGAAGGGGGTTCACAGTGCATCAGATTGGATGTACATTAAAAGTCAAACAATGGGTGAGACAACTTTAAATAACTTTATGGAAGAACTTGCAGTTCAGGGAAAGAAAACAAAAACAAAACAAACCAAAACAAATAAAAAAAAAAGGCAGGGGAATGAAATCCAAACAAAGGAAAATGGGGATGCTGTGAAACTACATTTTCAAAAATAACAGTTAAGAACTATTGAAGGTGGGGATATAAATTATGAGCACTCGTGAAGCTGGAGGAGTCACTTATTTAGCCAGAGCTCTTTTATCTTGTGAATTGTGGCCAGCATACAACTCTTTGTACACTAGATGGAGTAGTTCACATTTTTCTCCTGAGGAACCTCTACTAATCACTCTAGACCATCAGTTGTTGAACGTTCAATGATAATTTAGCTAAATGCAGGAACTGGTGATTTTTAGCCTCACTTTGTCAGTGTTTATCCACCT
This sequence comes from Vanellus vanellus, assembly GCF_965231255.1. Lineage (NCBI taxonomy): Eukaryota > Metazoa > Chordata > Aves > Charadriiformes > Charadriidae > Vanellus > Vanellus vanellus. The sequence goes on along the minus strand of NC_138906.1, from coordinate 4,605,584 downwards.
ACATTTATGACGGAATAGTTATTTCCTTTTTTTTTTTTTTTTTTTTTTTTAAACAGTCCTATTAACTGCAATTAGTTTTGCTGTCCTTCTGTGGAACTGAATTTCAAAAGAGTAAGTGACTTTCAAAGCTGCCACAAAAGCGTCTCTAATCTGAGCAGGTGACATTTTCACTGATAAATCTAATGAAATATAGGTAATATCTTTCTAAATATTATTTGAGATCTGTAGGAAATGCCCAGAAGTTGTCCTTCCTAATTTTAGGCCTTTGTTCAAGGCCTTTAAGCTGGGACCGTATTCAGTTCTAGTTGTCATTTTAATTAATGAAGAGAAATATTTACATCCATATCACCTAAGATCTGAGTTGCCCCTGAGATATCTCTCACTTTCCATTGATTACAGCAGATGAGGATTACTACATTATTAATTGAGGTGTTTCCTTTGTTACCTCAAGTTAGCTGTGATTAATCAAAGTCTAAGCATCTAGTTTCAGCAAATCATAATTGGAATAGCTTCAAATCAACATCCCCTTTATAAAATTCATACTTTTAGTTACATAAAAAAAGCCTGAGGATCTAAAGATGAAGGGTAAATTACTATTTACTTCAGAAAAATTTGGATTTCACTCCTAAGCCAAAAATGGCAATGTAACCGCTCAATTGGGGTGCTGCTGTTTTAGAATACCAAGTTGAGGTACCACAGTATCTGAGAGTCATAATAAACAATTCCCTCCAGTGAAAGAAATTTTAGGTATTACATGCACATATTCTAACAAACATAGACAATTTTAATTGCTGTTTAAACTCAAAAGATTCCTTAAAGCCGGAAGATCTCCGAAAAAAATTAAATTGTTTGGTTCCTAGGCCTGAATTCACCTGATTTATGTTTAATCTATTCCTGATTACTAAAAGCAAAATGTCAACTTAAAGTTAGTCACCCAAAATTCTTTAGTCAGTGGAGGAAGGCAACATGTTTCCAGGTTGTTATCCAGCTACATTACTCATCTTCTTGAAAACTGGATTAATCACCATCACAACATACATACCTCACTCTACTGACCGCAGGAGAAACCTGGAGAGATAATTTAGATTAGATGGCTAACTTTTAAATTACTGTAGTTGCACGAAATTAATTCCAATCATAAAGGTGAGTGCTGTGGTCTTTCAAGTAGACTTATCATAGTGCTTCCAGTAATCCATCCTATCCCTCCCTTCCAAATTTTGAGTGGTTACATATATAACAAGATAAGAAGAAGGACAGAATAATGGTACGGTGTTGGTGTAGCAGCACTGGATGAATAGGCAACTTTCATCAGAAAGGTGTTACTTTCGATAGGCACTTTTTATCTCCAAACAAATATTGTATCTAGTTCTAAAAGTAAATGGAAATATTAAATAACACAGAGAGGAGAAGAGTACTAACCCCAGCCAGTAAATATGAACCACCATACATACTGCTTGTCCGAAACAAAGGTCAGCAAAAGCAATGTTTGCAGGTATATCCCTTCTATAAGAAGCCAGAAGAAATTGGCCAAAATACTGAACTGGAAGAATGCCACAGCAGCCTTACAAGAAACCTGGAAATGCAAAGGAAGGAACAAGAAAACATTAGGTCTACTCTCCCTTGTCACTGGTTTCTCTTCAAGTATAAGCAAAATTACCACACAAGAATGAGGAAATGAATACAAAATTTCACTAGGTTTGGGATTCCATCATTATGGTTGACGTTACTTCAGTTTTTTGAAAGGGAAACATTGGCCCTCTGTGACAGATGAAATTCTTTACCAATATACATTGATACAGCTTCATTAGCTTTGACAGACCTGTACTTTATACACCAAAGCTGAACGTAGCCCATAAGCACTTGGTCTTTGGGTTTGTGTAGTATTGTTTGTCTTAAGATTTCAGTTCTAACAAACTAAAGAGAAATGGGATTAAGAAATCTCCATGTACTTTTCAGGTCAAGAATTAAGTGTTAAATCAAGGGTAAGAGAGGGGAAGTTTAGTACCGTTGACATTAGGCAGTGGTCCATAGTTTCATCTGCAAACAAAACAGCATCTTTGGTGAAAACAGCAATTGCTCTCAGGATAAAGGAGACAAACAGGTGCATATGGATGTAATTCCGTGTACAGTGGAATTTTCTGACATGGAAAGAGAAAATAAAAATCGTTCTTCAGGAGAAATTTCTCATGGTCTCATCAAAACTCAAACGGGAATACAGGGTGACTGCAGACACCTTCCAAAACAAATGACCTGTGACTATTTGAGAGGTAGCTAGACACAAGGGAGCAGAGCAGTTATTATCTGTTTAACCTAATCAAAGTGTTAGTATAATTGTCCTTGAATCACCACACATTTAAAGGAGATGCCAGGAGCAGAGAGTAACTCTGGGACTCTTGGGCTATATTGCAATAATGCCTTTTAATTATTCTAAATAGCATTTTTGTTGAACAAGCTTGCAAATAGGCTCTTCAGCCCCTTTCTGGCCAGAGGAAAACAGAATATTGAGTGGGTGCCAGTCGCACGTGGTGGGATGGCTGCCAGAGAAGTAGCTGCCTTACCTTAGACTGCATTTCCCTAGATCACAGAATCACAGACTGGTCAGGGTTGGAAGGGACCTCTGGAGATCATCCAGTCCAACCCCCCTGCCAGAGCAGGGGCACCTACAGCAGTTGCACAGGACACATCCAGGCAAGTTTGGAATGGCTCCAGAGTGGGAGACTCCCCCCCTCTCTGGGCAGCCTGTGCCAGTGCTCTGCCACCCTCTCAGGAAAGAAGTTCCTCCTCATGTTAAGATGGAACTTCCTATGGTCAAGTTTGTGCCCGTTTCCTCTTGTCCTGTCACTGGGCACCACTGAAAAAAAGACTGTTCTCATCATGACCTTGCACTGAAGGAATCTCCTTCAAAGTTTAGACATATCAGCCTCTTGGTCCTGGGTCCCTCTATAATTGACACGGCCTTTGAGACTGCCAATCCGCTCCAGTTCAGAAGCTGCTTCTATGCTCTGCACTCATATCTGCAGAGTAGCTTAAGGCTTTTGTCCAAGTACATTGGAACTAATCAAAACCAGGATCCATTTCCTAATGTTCAACATCATCAAACATGATATTTAAATATCTTTAAATCTCTTTCTATAGCTCCCAATTATGGAAGCAATGGTCTTTCACAGAGGGAAAGGACAGCTTAGAATGACCACAAGTTCAGAGCATAAACCACTCGGTTTCTGCAGAGCATGTCCTGCTATGCCCTGGAGAAATAGTTATTTTATATTAATAGGGGTAACAGGTTGGAGCATTTCCACTGTATGGTAAGATTGAAGACACTAAGACAAACTGCCCAGCCAGATGTATTTTTTAACATCTGAAAGGAAATGCCACAACATGAATAGAGAAGGACCCGTTGCCTTCAACATTGCAATATCTGAGAAGAGTTTGAAAAAATAAACCAAACAACAAAACCACAGAGGGTTTGAGAGGAATTAGGATGAGACTACTTTGACACATCCTGAAAAGAGACCAATTTATATTTTGTTACCTGAAGGCAGCAAAGACAATTAGAGCTGTAATGAGTGAAGTCACTGATGCTGCATAGCCAGCAGTGTAGACACGCCAAAATGCAGAATAATATGATTTCTATGAGAAAAAGAGAACACAGACCAATGCTGGTGGTTATGCAGCATGCATGCTGGTGTCCTTATTTCACTAAGATACATTTGCTCTCACTAGTCAGTCCCATCACCTATATATTGCTTTGCTTGCTTGAGATCTGATTCAGGTTTTTCCCTCCATCGCTAACACACCTTTTTTCTTTTGAATCCTACATAACCTTACACATGAGACAGGTTCTACCACTCACAGTCCCGTATGAAATAGTGACCCCTCTGAGCATGTCCAACAGGAAAATATTACTTTTATTAAGTAACTATGTTTTCTCATATAGCATGTCCAACAGGAAAATATTACTTTTATTAAGTAACTATGTTTTCTCATATAGGTACGTAAAGACTCTCGGGCACTCAAGTTTGCTGATGGGTGATTTGGGAATCCGTCACTTTAGACGTGGGCCAGATTCTGCTCTGTTTATCTCAAAGGTTGTTTCACCCAGATTTGATAAGTGTTAATTTTCATAAACAGCTATAGTTAAATGAGAAATAAAACTTTTGTAGGTGAGGAAACTGAAACACCAGGAAAGAGTCACATCACACTGTGAAGGTTGGAAAGTTAAAGCCAAGAAAATAATCTCATAGTCTTTCATCCTTTGCACAAAGAGTTCATTCATTAGTTGCATACTGTAACACCGTAAATTCTTTATAGTTCATTTGTTTGTTTGTTTTGCATTCAAATATCCTATGTCCCAAGAAAAATGAAGCCTAGCTTTAGCTATGCATTTTTTTTCCTGATTTACTACAAGATCACCTAATTATTCAAAAACCCAAGAAACGAAATGCTCTGAATCCAGGCAAATTTCCTCCTTGCAAATGCAATGGACACTTTGTTCTCTGATTGATCCAAACTCTGTTTATCCAAAAGGCAACAAATCTGGGTTGAGACAACCGATTAGCAATTTTAAGTAGATCCATGAATAAATCATGCAAACCTGACAACCTAGGAATCATCCTGGTGTTTCTGAACACCAGGCCTAATCTTTTATAAAGGTGAAATTTAGAAAATAGGTTCTTCAACTGAACAATGAGGTATTTCCATGCATTTTATCTGTTTTTGTAGGCAGTTGAATAAACAACAGTATATGCAGAAGACATCATATGTCCTCACTGCAAATACAAAATCAAAACCAAGTGGTTCTCTTAGCATATAAGTGGAATTCTTCTTACTGACTTCCCTATGTTTACAATGCAGTAGAACTTACCGATCTTATCTTCCTTTTACAGACCTTGTGGGTTTTGGAATAACAAATTAAACACAGCTGCAGCTCAGACATGAGCTCTACCCTGAAACCTTCCATAATGTTAAAATGTAAATATAGTCCCTTGCTTGCTTCCAGCCTAGGCCAGCTACAAACTATGCCTGGCTTAGCACAAGCCAGGGACTGCCGGGAGAAAGCCACCCTGGAGGGTAAGAGACTTCGTCTCTGGGGGTGAGAGCCATGCCATGGCAGCCGGCCCCAGGGCTGGAGAACTCTGCTCCAGAATACATGTTACCTTACGAGTCTTATATCCCTTCTCAACTATTTGCGTGGTTTCCAGCATCTTTCCTGAAATTTTTTCAGCGTTTATCTTTCTAGCCTCTCCACAGTGTAAAAAAGTACAAATATTCTTAATTTACAGTAGGGGAAGCTCCAGATATCTATACTGCATGTTACAGCTGTTCTTGAATTTCTAAGCTTATGAAGCCAAAAGGCTGAAGTCAATTGTGACTACACTTCCTAAAGATTGAGATACTTCTGTGCTTGAGCTGGCATGCCTGGAGAATCAAATGGTTTACTCTAGATAACACGCAGAGTATTAGTAATGACAACCCTCCTCACCTTTCTGTGTCTTGCTATGGCCTGTGAAAATTTACATTTTTCCAGTCATGACTGCACACTTACTATGATGAGCTATAGGAGTTAGTCTCTTCTTTCATAGATTGGAGGGAGTCCACTGCTTCTATCAAAGTACCATAACAGGAAGAGGAGGCAGTGATGTACCCCATCTTGCATTTGTGCAAGATGTATGAGCCTTGTCCAACGCAGACTGGAGATGAGGGGATGGAGACGCCTCTATTCTCTCTTGCTGCTACTGTCCCATTTAGCAAAGGTTGGGACTCAAAGGCAGAGACAGTGAGCATGTCTCTGTTAATCAACAAGCTTCAGCCACAAGGCAAAGTTCACCACTGAGGCAGTAACACCACCAATGCAGTGTGAGGCGATTCTTATTCTGGTGGCAGGTATGACAATGAGAAACACGGAAATTTAAATCATATGAAGATTTAAATGTGAGTGGAAAAGAAATGTTGCTGGAGCCTCACTGAACACCTCATGATGCTCTCCAGATAGGAAAAATAAAGGTTAATTTCCTACTCAACTGAACATCTAGGATAAAGTGTGAAAATACTCAATGGCATTCAAGCGTTCCCTTCTAGAGATGTGCATTCACCACCACACTATGAAGTAACGGAACCCTTTTCTCTCACTCAAAGAAAATCTGGAAAAACAAGGAACAGGAGGGGTCCAAAGGAATTTTCCTTGAAATATTCCCCACAGACAAGTTGGTAAGGCTTCCCTGGGAGATGGAAGCGTGATGTGGATTCAGATCACCTCTGTCGGAAAACCAAAGTCTTTGTTAGGCAGGAGAAATTAACTAATCATGAGTCTAATCATTAACACCAAGAGTAGACAACTGGATGGAGAGGAGAGTGCTACCTGCTACTCCCTTGCTCTATATTAAACCTACTTTGTTAAACGGGCTCTAAAAGGTTTGAGCTTAGCACGGAAGACGGGTAATTACTGAGTTCTGACAAGGCTCAGATGTGTGGGAGCATCCAAATACTCAGCACACTCTGAAGAGGGTGCTCTGGAGATGTCCACAAGCAGGAAATCAAAAACTCACCTGATCCTCAGGTCCTTTACTGGAACCTTCATCAAATCCACAGGCAACAGTGTATGGTGGGAATGGTTCTGACCAATATGCCTCCTGCGTACAGTTTCTCTGAAGGAAGCCTTTAATGGTAAAATATATCAGAGAATGAATTAAAGGGGGGAAGGGTGATGTGTTCGTTAAGTTTTGACAAAAAAAAGAACAAATTTTTATTCCTACTTTGATTCTTAATTTAGGCACTTACAGGTCTAGTCACGTTCAGCAAGATTAGCTATAGAGTTATAATAGTCTATATAACTACCACTTGAAAAGTTGAGACTTTGAGACCCAATTCATTTCAAGATGCAGTGGAACTTCTGCATTTCATCTCGGAAATTCATTCTGCAAATTCAATCTTTACACAGAGGAACTAAAATTATGCAGTCTATTGTGCATTTACAACATAATCTGTGCTTGTGGACACAGCCCTGAGCCACCTGATCTAACTTGGAAGTTGGATACAATTTTTGAACTTGGTCTTGCTCTGACTGGAGGATTGGAATAGATGACCTCAAGAGGTCCTTTCTAACACTAATTATTCTGTCACTTTATGTATCAATGATTCTGTGACATACTTATATTCCTTTATAACATCAGCAACATATAGTGCATAATTTTTAGACCACCAAAGAGACAATTCAGAACAGCATAACACAAAAAAAAATATTGTCAAATATTGATCACCATCCAAGATGTGTATCTGGATAACTACTTTATGTTGACTGACATAAGACAGCATTGTGAATCAGGAAAATAAGCAAGTTAGCGAAAATTTATGTATTGGAATTTATTTAAAAATACGTAGGGATAAAACAAATAGGAAAAAAAAAGTCTTGCCATGGATATTGGTGATTTCTTCAAAAAATCTCGGACAAGGAACTTTAACCACTTCCCCAAAAGTGGCTCTGGGCCAGCAGGTTAGACCATCCCAGTCTCTGGCACATCCTGAAAAAAAGGGGAATCTAAATAAAGAAACACACAGAGAACATCACACAGCTGGTCTTCCATAATGATACTGTCTGTGGCTTTCCCACTAATTCACATGCATGAAGAAGAGCCACAACAGCACATGCAGCTCTGCAAATGAAGGATTGTATTTTTTTCCTGTTCTCCTTGAATGCATCGTCACTCACATACGCACTTGGCATTCCGGCTGGACCTTCTCCCACCTTATCTCATGAGAGAACATACCTGAAATTCAAGCGGACACAATCTGAAAGTCAAATCAACTGGAGCTCTTTCTACTGTCAAAACAAAAGCCGATAAAATAAAAATATTGAATAATTATTAGCACTTGAGATTTCTCATTACTATTTTCAAAGTCTAACTGAAAAGCTTCAGACTTAAAAATTCATCCTTAGTCTCTTGATTCCATGCTTAAAGTCTACCAATTTCATATGACTTAAAGGAAATAATATAAGGGCTGAAGTCCTGTTCTTCAGCAATCAATGGGATTTTTACAACGGATTTCAACAGGGATTAGATTCATCCCAAACTAGAAGAACATCTCCCAGCACCATACAAAATAAATGTCATCAGGAGTAGGTTTGACTGGTTGGCGTTCACGAGGTTCCCTGAATCAGAGGTTGCTCGCTGATGATGCAGGTCATGTTACTAGCTATGAGTCCGATAAAAGGGTTTTCGGAAGTTGTAGTTAATCACAGCTTTGTCACAGATGCATCACATTGAAACTCAAGCTGTGGTCACACAGGGTCTGTTGGCAAGTGGGTGTGGGTGCAGCACAGAGAAATTATTGGCATGTAAAGGTGCCTGAACCAAGAAAAAAAGCGCCGCGCTGTAACTGAAACTAATCTCTAGATGGTCGTAAGGTGGACGTAAAGCAGTGCATGACTTTCATTTGGGAAGTGTTATTTTCTTTCACTGATTCTTTTCTGTTTCCTCTGTGACTAATGACAAGGCAAATCTAAAATTGTCAAGAGCTGAAATGTGGAAGCAATATTACGTGCCTGTAGCTGAGCAAAGTTACTCTCCGGCTCCTGAAAGGATAATCCTCGGAATCTCCCACAGCGTTATCCTCATATCACCCTTGGAAAAATGAAATTCCTGGTATCCCAAATTTGCCAGATGGGAAAATAGAAGCCCGGATTCATTATCTCTAATTTTGATCATCTAAAACACGTTAGCTAATCTTAGCTATGTTCCTGCTGAAAGAGACAGGGACTTCCAGCGCATGATTCATCCCATATATTGGCGGCTCCTTTCTGAGGACAGGATGAATCACTGGCTGCAAATACCTAGCTCTCTCTGATGATTATAGCCTAAACTAGGCTGCTAATTTTCAAATTAATAAAGTCAGGTAATTTGAGTCCCACTTAGAAATGCAGTGGCCCACACACTCAGACGTAGGGACTTAAAGGGTCCATCTTAGAGGGACTATAGTACCTTTGAGGAGATCGGTCTAAAAAGCTACCGTATTCGGCAATATGGGGTTAAAAACGAGAATCAGGTGACTTACGTAGAAGTGTTTTAAGTCTTAGATCTGGTTTCATTGTCAGTGACTTCTACAGTTTTATCAAAGAAACAGCTGAGTGCAGAGGCAGAAAGAGCATTTTACGCACCGAGGTTTCCAAGAGCCTTGTGATTGTCCAAGTCACCTGAGACTCCATAAAGAGAACTGCAGTAGGACTTGGATCAAGTAATGATGACCTCATAGATATTTAAGTCTTCTTCAGTAACCCAGAGCTCTTTTTTTTTTTTTTTTTTCTTTTAGACAATGGAGAAAAATAAGCATTTTTAGAGCTTGATTCAGTTGACCTATTTACACATCTACTTCAAGATGAGAGGAATTGCACCCTGGACTCTACTGATGACACTCATAAGACACTGCTCTGAACAAAAAGAATAATGTGGAACTACTTTAGATTAAACATTCTGCAACACAGACTAATTCCAGCATAGACTATCTGTGACTACTGAGAAGTAACTCCCTACAAATTGTGATCCTTCAGTCTGCCTTGTTCAGTTCCTGAAAGCTAAAATGCAAACTAGGGACTTTTGCCAGTTTTAGTCTAGTTTAAAACACCCCAGGTGAAATATTTGGGATAAATTGTTTTTCCAGATCTAATGTTTTATTTTAAAATATGTTGAGAAATGGTGTAAATACCAGAACAGGCTTTCAGTAAAGTCTTTCCATCTCTAGAGAATAAAAGGTGGAAAGCAGAGCTTTGAGAAGATCAGAGTTGACAAGGCTGAAGATTTTTGAGTCGTTTAACAGAACTTTGGGGGATTTTTTTTTTTTTTCTTTGAGTAGCCTTTCCTACAAAGAGGATTCCAAAATCATGTAATTATTTTTCTGGTAAAAAGAAAAATACTTGAAATGTCATACTGTAATACATGTAATAAATCATTATCCAAAACATCTAATTTTCGCCAGAACATTTTTGGGTGGGTTACTGGATGTTCCAACTGAAAAATGTGTCCAGGAGGTATTCCGGACTTGATTAAAGAGGAGGGAAAATACCACTAAAATAGAATAGGAAAGTACAAGAAGGATATCAGACATTAAAGTGATTGGCAAAGCTGCATAAAATTAAATAGGCAGATAAAGGAAATATCCTGGGGGTTAGTCTGTAGATTTTGATAGGCTGCTAAAGGCAGACTTCCAGGTGGTTGCAATACTTCTATTCATACTAAGCGCATGAGGCGTCTTTGTCTCATAACTCCTCTGTAGATAATGCACATCTGATAGTTCATGTAGCTGAAAAAATCTCACTGAGGTGGATTCATACTTTTCTAAGCAAAATTGGCCAGAAAAAAATATAACTGAACTTTTGAAAAGGTTTGAACATTTTGAAATTTCACTTTGAAAATATTTTTTTTACTTCATTTTAAAAATATTTTACAAGTTCTCTGAAATGTTCATTTTGATTTTCAAAATTTATAGTTGAGCACATACCAAACATCAAAACATCATCAAAACACCAGCAGAATAAATCTTTTCAAACAAAAAAGGAAACAAAGAACCTCCAAAAATGTAAAAGTAGAATATCTTTAAGTCAGTATTATTTCTTTTTTCTTTTATGTTTTTGCAAAGAACATTTTCACCAGAATGGAATGATTCTTAACACAATAGAATTTCAGCATGTGTTTCAGTGTCTTCTGTGGAAGCTTCTTGGGAGTTTTGGATATAAGTAAAGAACACGCCAAATACTTTAGGAATGTAAGACGTTCCAAGCAGGGTTTTCCTGCCCTAACCAAGCACCGAAACTTGTCAGGGTCTGACCTAATCATCGTAGTCTCATTCTGTAGTTAGTAAAGATAAATACTACTCCAGAGAGTGGTTAATCTCATTTTAAATAAACAGATGAACCAGAGAATGACACATGTTCTAGGGACACCCATCTTCCTCCAGTTACTTTAAGGGAATCTATGAAGACAAGTCCTGACTTAGGCACTGAGCTTTTAAAGATGTCTAAAATGAGATGAGGTGAACTCCCAGGCTATCAAAGCAGCACTTCGAACTATTAAGAAACCAAATAAAATTAGAAACAAATCTTGACTCGAGAGAACAAATGTTTGGCATTGTGTCCCTGAAATGTTATACAAGGGATATTCACATCAGAGCTTGACAACCAGGACAGTTACCTTTAAGATCAGATGAAACAGATTCATTTTTTTCTAAGCAGAGAGCCTCCTCTTTGACCACCTGCTGGAATATCTTGCATTCTGGATGGATTCCCGCAACCTCAGTGAGAGAAGGACAAAACAAACCAAGTTCTGTGATTATCGGAACAAGAAGAGCCAGGTTTCTTTCCAGTTTGTACCTTCTGGCCGACACTTTGAGGTCTAAGAATGTAAAAAACTCCAGCTAAAGATTTTTCTGCAAATAGGACATGTAATTGGCAGAAGGAGGCTGTGAGCTCGTATATTTATCAATTTGTATACGCGTCTGGATACACATACTCATATGGATTCTTCAGTGTGTCATAATAGTCAAGTTCATGTAGCACCTCTTCTCCAATCTGGACATTCATCTCACCTCTCCTATAAACCTGTTTTCCACAAAACTCAAATGGATTTCACAGTCTTTGGATCTCCACCTCTTTGTCAACTGGCCAAAATTGGACAAATCCGTCAGCTATGGGGATATTTGGACTGAGTTGCCCAAACATATGTGCAGTCTGAACATATACGTATTTCTTCCCTGTAACACAAATAAAAATACATTTCTTTAAATATACATGTTGGGTCTGTTTGTTTGGGTTTTTTTTTAGTTAATTATTTTGATTGTTCAGAACTACCTATTGACAAAATATTCATAGAATCATAAAATCATAGAATGGTTTGGGTTGGAAGGGACCTTGAAGATCATTGCGTTCCAACCCCCCTGCCCTGGGCAGGGACACCTCCCACCAGCCCAGGTTGCTCCAAGCCCCATCCTACCTGGCCTTGAACACCTCCAGGGATGGGGCAGCCACAGCTTCTCTGGGAAACCTGGGCCAGTGTCTCCCCACCCTCAGAGTGAAAAATTTCTCCCTGATATCTAATCTAAATCTCCCTTCTTTCAGTTTAAAACTATTACCCTTCATCCTATCACTGCACTCCCCGGTAAAGAGTCCCTCCACATCTTTCCTGTAGCCCCTTTAGGTACTGGAAGGCCCCTATAATGTCTCCCTGGAGCCTTCTCTTTTCCAGGCTGAACAACCCCAACTCTCTCAGCCTGCCCTCATAGGAGAGGTGCTCCAGCCCTTGGACCATCTTTGTGGCCCTTCCTATTTTGATTCCTGGGAGATCCTAAGAATCAAGGTTTCTTAATTGGAAGAATTAGCCCTAGAGGTAACAAGAAAGTCTTAATTACTCTTCAGGAAGGTGTGCCTACTCTGCTTTGATGCTGATACTATTACAGTGGGCTCTGGTCTTCTTTGAAACCTTGAGATTACTGAGAGAACATAGGGTAAGATCTTCCCTTCTGAATGCAGTTGGTATAATTATAAAAATAGAAGCAATAAATAGAAGCAGAAGTTTTATGTACATTTGGGCTTCAATAAGAAATACTGAAGTCCATGAATTTAGAGAAAATAGAAAAATGGTAATGTTGGCCATAGTTTAATCTGAAGGATTACAAAATTTTATCAATATATTATCTGAGGATGCTACACACTCTTTAGAAAGAGGCACTGTTTCCATTTTATCAGATGAAAAAATAAGAAAAAATTAATTACTTCTTTTGGGAGCCTAAGGAGTGATATTTACCTCACAGATTAAGTTATCTACTTTTAAACAACTAAATGGATTTCTAGACATCAGTTGTTAAATAGGGTCGAGATTCATCTTCTTAAGTACAGACACTTAGTGTCATTTAGGTGCTGTAATGTATCAGCTCGGTCTCCATCTCCCACTTCAGAAAGTTTCGTGTCCCCTGTAGTCCTGCATCTTATCTGCTGTGTTTGTGAAGATGTTCCTAATACCCTGGAATATCCCAAAATGATTGGGAGAAAATTCTGAGAAAGAATCTCCAATATCAGTGTCTACATGTGATCTTGTTATCTGAGCTTCTTTTGCAGTCCATGGAAATTTAAGGGATGCCTCACTCACCCGGGAACGGTTAGCGCTGTTTGGGATGCTATCGGGTATCTCAGCCCTCTTGTGTAGATTCTGCATTAATTTTGCCAGCCCTATGTAGAAGTCTCAAATGCATGATTTGATGTCTCAAACACTTCCACCCACTCATGCCTACGTAACTGAATTAAACCGGGAGTCAATAGAGTCAATAAAGTCCAGAAAGCAACTGAACTGTATTCAAACAAGTGAATACAGCACAAAAGCCTCCTTTGGGATATGGATCTTCAAGACATAGGGAGTCTTACACGGAACAGAGCAGAGGGTTTGCTCCTTTGCAAGCTATGTTATTCAAGGCAAAGCCAGCGGCTCAGGGGGTAGTGATTTTAATTGAAATGATGGATTGAAGGCTTTCTGAGACATTTCTGAGGAAGGCTGTAGGCCATTCTAAACCTCTAATGACTTTGAAAACACAGTGCAGATGAAAACTTCACTGCTATATTGCCTTTTCAGTCTCAGGAAGTTGATTTATTGGCCCTCAGAATGTTTTCAGTGAGCAGTGCAAGCAGGACTTCTTTTAGCCTCCACAGAAACTTCACTGGAAGTCATGAAGACTATTACATCTTAGCAATAATATCTGCCTAAGGGAAAAAAAAAAAAAAAAGTAGAACACAATTTTATCTTTAAAAACCTTTAAAAATTCTGACTACATTTGGGCTTTAAAGTAGCATAGACAGACTGCTTTTAATTATGAGGCCCTAGAGATGGTTCATACATCCTAATATTAGAACAGAAAGAGGATTAAGGACACTGTTTGAAAAGAAAATTAAGACATGGCTTTTTTCATGCATTGTACTCCTCCAGTGGGTAATTTGAAATACATTTCATAAATCAGCATGAGTGACTCTTAAAATAGTACTTCTTGCTGATCAACTATAGTAAAACAATGCTGAAATGAAGTCTTTCAGATATTAATAGGATCCCTGCTCGTTGCTTTACATTTTAACATACATTTCACTTTGCATTCATACATAACAAACGAATGGTTTAAGTAGTAGTAAGAAAATGATTGCTACATAAATCTCTCACTATTTCAGTTTAAAAAGATGGATTCAGCTGGATAAGAAAGAAGTAATTTATCTACTTTCTGGAATTTTTGGACTCAGTTACTGTTGAGAAACTTTACATTTGGAATATTCTTAGGCTTGATCTTTAAAAGCCGTGACAACTTGACATGATGCTATACAACTTACCATCTATACTGAGTCCTCTGGTAAAAGGCTTGAAAGCAACATCCAGTCATAACCCAAAGTGAAATCAAACTATGAAAGGTGATTCTAAATGTCTTTGAGAAACAAGCACTCGGAAGAGATGGGTTAACTTAACTGCCACCTCATGCCAGAGGTGCTACGAGTGGTGGAAACAGGCACATAATCAGTTATGAAAAGTTTCAGAGGAGGAAGGGTGGTCTTTCTCCAAAAGTCAACTTAACCAACATACACAGCTGGTGCAGGTGGGACATAAATGAGGGACTAAGCAGCTGAGCTCTCCCAAATGGGACATCAAACGTTAAACGTGTGCGCCAGACTGCCTGCTGCTCAAAGTAGGCTGCATCTCCTTTTTTCTCTCCTTTGGTAAATCGACACCTGCAGAACCGTACCCTCAGTCACCATAACTCAGCAGAGATGTACCGAAATCAGCGCAGTGCTGTTCATTTACAGTGGCCGGGGAAACCCATACCCTGCTCGCAGGGAAGTTGTACTGCTTTGGTTTTACACAGGGCAGAGAAATTGCTCTAACAGATCAGATTCCTACTCCACATAGTCCAGACTTCTATCTCTGAAAACAGTGATGAATCACAAGAAAACAAGATTTTATGATTTATTCTAGAAATCCTGACCAGCTACTGGTGATCCTCACCAATGGCGAGGCTGTAGTCAATCGCACTACCACCGATAGGTAAGCAATTAATTGTCATGCTCACATTTTGTTTGCTGCCGGGTTACTGGATTTGGGGCGAGCCACCAGAGCTCAGGTTTTTTGTTACAGGGCAGAGCATAAGTTCCATATTACTGACACTTCAGTGTTTGAAAATCAACATCAAGTGCAATTGCAGATGTAACCTCCAGACTATCCCATAAGAAGCAAAAATGAGGCTAGTGTTGTTAACTTACAATCATGTAGCCTTACTGGAAGTTATCTTAGTGTTAAAAAAAAAAAAAAAAAAAAAGAAAAAAGAAAAAAGAAAAAAAAATGACACATGTACAAGAAACTGAGAACAGTGATGATGCTCCAATTTGTTGGTTTTCCTCAGGCTTTGAGAAAAAGAAAGACATTAAACCATTTTACAGTTAAAGAAAAGCCTTCTGGGCAGAACATTACTTGTGATTTGTTGGCTATGACTTACTTATTTTTTGTTATTAATCTCACAATGCCTGGAGAGAAAAGTGCATGTTGTTGCTGTAATCTGCCTACAATAGTTAGGTGAAGGGGCTTTCTAGAAAACAGGGGCTCTGCATTTGTTGCAGAGACATAGTATTGCAATTTGGGACGCATCTGCTGTAATGACTGAGATCTTGTAGGAAACTAGTAGCTCCTGTTCACCTTCGAAAAGGATAATTTAGGAACCGAAGCAAAGCAGACATTTCTGAGACAGGAATGTCCGATGTGGCAGAGTCTTCCTTGTCACAGTAATAAGGGTAAGAGGCTGATTTAAAATGCTGTTTCTTGGATCAACATTTCCTAGTAGCTGGGCAGGAACCCGGCATGAACCTTACTGAAAATTGCAGTGAGGTGCCTTCACCCCAAGGCACATACAGAAAATTTAGAGGTTTCTTGCAGTGTTGTAGACATGACTCAAGGAACAGAGCTCTGCGTTGCTGAGCATCATAACACGAAGATCTTTTTGCTGCCTTGAACATCAGTGACCAGCCAAAATTCATAGAAGCATTTTAACTCTAAGTCCTAACCACTGAAACAATCTTGCCTGGAACAAAATAATCACAGTGAACTTTAAAAATTTACCTACGACAGGGACAGGCATGCTAAAAACCTGAGACAGATTTTGGGTTTACACTCGCTTTTAGACTTCCTTTTCTTAACATCTGTACGGTTATTACATTGAAACCTCAAAGTGGCATACTCACTGGTAGTAAATATAATACTGCTTTGTATTTCCTCTGTTACATGGTAATTTATTTATTTGCCCAAATCTGAACAGAAAAATCAAGCTAACAGCACTTTGAGGTTTGCTTTACTCATGTTGGTCAACATCAGACTTAGCAAGCACGGGGAAGAGAATTTTTCTAGCACTGTCCTCATGCTGTAATTAGTGCAACTTAATCAAAAGTAATCTTTCCTGAGAGCCCATCGATAGATGGTGCCCCTAGGCTGTTGTGGTGGTAGAAAAACGGTAACTTAGATGTCTCATGAAAGACACATCTTCACTCATTAAGAAGTCCATTAGCACACTTGGTGAAAAGTAGAGACGTGTTCTATGCTCTCTGAAAACAAGGGAAGTGCTTCAAAGCTGGGCATCAAATATATTAGTCACTTTTGAAAAAGCAATTCAATGGGATCAAAGAGCCAGAAGGAAATTGGTAACACTTAGTCTTTCTGAAAATTAATCAAAAATCGAAGAAATGCTGAACTCATTGGCAAGGTGGGAAGGTTTCAAGAACTTGAAGGGTCTTTCCAGTGATCCTGCTTAGTTTCCAATGCCGTGCGATCCCAAAACCTCACAAATAGGTTGCGCGTCAAGTGCATAAATCATTTACTAAGGATATTCATCACTGTTCTTTTGCCTCTGTCTCCACAGCTTGCATTCGTGTCTCAGATCTCATCTCAGATCTGCTCTGAAATCATCTCTGTACTCCCTGTTCTCCCTGTCTGTGCTTCCCCTATTCTGTTTTTTGATATGACTCTGGTGCCTGAATATTTTAGCTCTCCCTTATACAAAACCGGAGTTGTCTGCCATTCACATCACACGCTGACTCCCAGCTTGGAGGATTAAAACTCACCTGGTATTTTAGGATACAGAAAGGTACAGCAGAGACATTCAAAATTCCTGCCCATTTTTAACTGTGGAATGACGTGCTCAGCTAGTCCTGAAAGTTGGCCAGTGATGCCAAAGACACAGCACAGAGAACCAGGATATGCTCTGAAATGCATACATTTTTTTCAGCTGGAATTTTAATGAACCGGAAAGGCTAATAGGATGGACGGAGGTTCATGAAAAATGTTGAACATGGGTTGAATAACTGAAGAAGACAAAGAAAACCTCAGCCTCAGGTTGCCCAGGGAGGCTGTTGAGGCCCCATCCCTGGAGGTGTTCAAGGCCAGGCTGGACGTGGCCTTGGGCAACCTGGTCTACTGGGAGGTGTCCCTGCCTATGGCAGGGGGGTGGGAACTCGATGATCTTCAAGGTCCTTTCCAACCTAAACCATTCTATGATTCTGTGATTTTTCATAAACTTCTCAGTCTATTGAGTATATCTTGTCAAAACCTTCCATAAGGCCCATCTCCTGCGATCTGCTTAACTCCTTTCTCAAAAAGCCAAGTGCTAATTAGAAAGCTTCGAGGCTGGGAAGTACAGGTCACTGAAGTCAGGGCCAATTTTCTTATGTGCTTTGAAGGGAGCTGGGACTAGCCTCGAGCTCCATAAGCTCTTGTCCATTTCAGCACAGCCACATTCACAATCACCGTATTAATGATATTCCTATCCGCTGTGCCCTATAAGTAATTCTAGGATATATATAAGGTAATATATGTAGTAGTATGCTCTGTCAGAAAACTACAAGGAACTATAAAGAATAGCCAAAGATTTCTTCTGCAGCAAAAAACTCCACCGCTCAAATACGCTTGTAAACACAGACGAGCATCCACTTTGTTTCTACCATATCCAAGCCATTTTTACCACTCTTGATTTTGACCGACTGTAAAGCATGAGGTCACCACAGCAGTGACATGACTCCAGTCACCAGCAACATCTCTAGTTATCATAGGAAATCCTGCCCTCAACTTGCAAGTTCTGACATAGTCTTGATCCCAGAAGCTTTCATCCCCAAAGGTAAAGACCTATTTCCAATCTGTCTCTTCAGCCAGCTAAATAGATTATTTCAGGAGTCTTTTTCACTGAAAATGACTACCTAGAGGACATTTTCAGTGTTTGTTTTCTCTTTCTAACTCGATTACCTATGGAACAAGAGAAGCTGAGACGCTGATTGCCTTACAGTCATTTAGAGGAATATCTTTTCAAGATTGTTTTTAAGACATTGGAGTAATGCTTGAATACTCCTCTGTGTATTGGATTGTATTTATCTGACTGTATTTAACTGCGCAGCCTTATACAGCACAGTACTTGCTACACATACATATCCATATATATCAATATATGTATTTGCTCATAGGTATTCTGCATGTAAAAATACAGCCATACTAATTTATTTTGTTTATAAACTCTATGTAATTAGTATTATCTTGAGAAAAATGAAAACGAATTTATTAGGTCTATGCTAAATTTGGTAGAGCATTTAATTACCACGAACACTTAAAGAATAACAGAACAGTAATAACTGAGGATCCTCATTTTCTGCTATTGCAAGTATTCCTCCAAATTAAAGAGAAATTTCTCCCTTTCTGCACATGTAGCAAGTTTGCCTAGAGGTGGGGTTCCCGTCACTTAATCCCAAAAAACTGAAACCTAGATGTCAAAGTCCATCAGCAAGTTCACTCAACTGGAGCCATATCCATTGTTCTTGGAGTGTTTCCACCTCTTCCCGGTAGTATTGAAGACGGTGAAATGCGTAGCTTTAGACAAGATTCCCAGTTTTAGACAGCTAATTTTAGATGATTAATCTAAACTCCCCCATCAAGCCTCCCTTAATGATCACTGAAGGCAGACAAGCAGTTCCAGGGAAGGATTCCTCCTACCTCTCTCAGACACCTATTTGAGGACAGTGACTCACTGTACAGGAGCCCGTCTCCCTCCATTAACTCCCTCCAGGCTAACGAAACGCCTAAACAGACTGATTCTTCCACACCTCCTGTTCCCTATGGAGGGCAATGTAAGGCCCGCAGGGACCAAATCCCTCGAAGAGCCATGTACCTCCCTCCAATGCAAATTAGCTAATAGCAGCTATATCAGAAATTTAGGCACCCAGCTCTGTTTTATTGGGAGCCCAGCATCTTGCCATGGATTTGGGTCCATATGCCTGTTACCACAAGAAACGCTACGTTAAAGCAAATGTATAGTGCAGTGATAACCCTTCTACGTTTCCGTTCTCATTCCATTCATTAGATCAGACTGAACCCCTTCCCCAGAAATGTGAGAAGCTGTTACGTGTTTGAAGAAGAAAGCAGTTTAGCTCGGCAGGAAGGATAGTGAATGCGGAGTCTTTTCTGTTCCCTGTCCTCTGTTTCCTGAGACTCTGAACCTTTTAAGACAGGAAAAGTCATTTTTATGCATTTCAGCACTCGCTGCTCCCTGTTCCTTGTCACTTACAAGCAAATGGTAATTTTTAATGTCAAGGACTCTGCTCTGCGAGGCACAAAGTATATCCTGCAACATACAGCTCCCTGTGGAGCTGGTAGGAGGTAAAAGTACCCAGTTTCACAGAGGAAGTTTTCAGGATTACCCTTCTGGTTTATTTCCATACCTGAATAATGAATTATTTGCAGAATCCACACTAGCATTATTCTCCTGCTCTGACACGAGCCTTTGAAATATGAAAGAACCCTTTACTCTATAGATCCTATGGGGCTCTGGCCTTCCCTGACTGTCTAACTTTGGGTGCAGAGCTTCCCAGGTAGAGGCACGGAAACCACTGACATTTAGAGCACTGACTCTTACCAGACATGTAGTTGGAGTTCATATAAGAGCAATAGTTTGAGGCCAAAAGCTACGGGGAGCCCGCAGTTTGTAGAATTTCTTTTATTATGGGCACAGTCTGCTGCAATATGCCAGAACATTAAAATAACGCGTGGCAGCCCACAGATGTGCGCGATACATCACTTCGGGATAGCTCCGCTCTGCTGACAGCTGCAAGAATAAGTTGTGCCTCTATTATGTGTAAAAAAGGTAGAGCAGATGCCAAAGCCACTCTACCTGTAGCAGTGTAACACTTTAGGTTGACTAGTTTGCCCTGAAAGAAGGGTACTACACATGATAATAACTATACGTGACAAGGTTTACATAGCAAGGACCTATATCTTATCACTTGTACATAAAGCTGTGTAAATATAGAGGAAAAAAAAACAAATTCCAAAGGATGTGAGGTGCAGGTGTGAGAACATACATCACATCTTTCACCTTTTAAAACCAGAGGGTTAAGAGCAGTCTGTGACCATCTTGGCTCTCACTGTCATCACTGGAAGAAAAGAGGCCTTAGAGGAGCACTCACCCCATCTGTCTTTCTCAGGACAAGATGAGATTCCTCCTGGGAAGGTGATTGTCTCCTCCTTGGCTACAGCGGGACCCTGAGTCCCAGCCTGCACTGGACATTTAAGTGTGAAATGGCTAAAGTTATAATTAATGAGTCCCTGACAATCACACCCATAGAAAGGCTTCCAAACGCTTCTCCGAGGCTGAAGATTGAGGGCAAAGAGGATCTATGACTGTACACTATGACTTACACTTAGCTTTTGCTAACCAGCCCGGGCAATGCCAGCAGCCCAGCACAGGGCTCAGGGAGGGATGTACGTGCCTGAATTGTGTTTCTGTGCTCACACATCTTCCCTGATGCTGATTGCTACAATCTCACCTGCCGCCTCCAGTACACAGCAGACACAAGAGGGTTCATGCTCCTGCTTGGTGATATTTTAAGCAGATGCCTTCAGCAGTAAAAACATAAGTGCCCTCTCAAAGAGGTAGATGTCCCAAATCCACCAGGAGAACTATTCCTTTTTAGTTACCCTCCTTCTTCAGCAAAGTTGCCTTTCTCAGGACAATTGGGACCACAAACCGTTCCTTTCTGTCTCTCTAAACACATGCTACAGCTATTCTGATTTAGGGATGCTTTTCTGTCCTTTGGAAACTGCAATTCTAACGAATGGAAAGGAAAAGACATTTATTAATAGCATCTTAAGGCTGGAAAATTTTAAAGAAAAGAGCTGAGTCAAACCTCTAACTCGCAAATTATTTTTTTTCTTTCCTCCCTTTTTACACCCTCACCCCCCCCCCTTTTTTTTTCTTTAATCCTTTCCTGTTTTTTCTTTCTTTCTACCCACTCCCTGTTCCGAGAAAAGTTCGCCTCTGTGGACATCCCCCTTCATACCCCCACCCCCCCCCCCCGGCATCCTGCAGGGCAGCTGCAGAGCCTTCCAGCTGTGCCCAACAGTGTCAGGAGCCAGATGTGCAGTACCCCACCTTCTCCTCCCTTTATCCCTCCCTCTTCCTTCCCTCTCCCCCCCACCCCCCAGCCCCAGCGGGACCCCTCCGGGCACTCACCAGCGGCAGCAGCAGCCAGCGCAAACTTCGCATCCTCCGCAGCAGCCGCCGGGTCCTCTCCGCTCCCTCTGCCTCCGGTGAAGCTGCCAAAAACCGAGGCTCAGCCCGCCCCTACCTGCCCAAGACCCGCCCCCGGAGAGCCTCGAACCTCCTTCCCCGGCCGCCCGGGGGGACCTCCTGGGGGAACCCGGCACCTTCTCACCCCCGCAGGACCAGGCTGGCAGCGGAGGGAGGGAGATTACAGAATCACAGAATCACAGCACGGTCAGAGTTGGAAGGGACCGCTGGAGATCATCCAGTCCAACTCCCCCTGCCAAAGCAGGTTCACCCAGCGCAGGTTGGACAGGAACGCATCCAGGTGGGTTTTGAATATCTCCAGAGAAGGAGACTCCACAGCCTCTCCGGGCAGCCTATGCCAGTGCTCTGACACCCTCAAAGGAAAGAAGTTTTTCCTCATAGAATCATAGAATGGTTTAGGTTGGAAGGGACCTTGAAGATTATCGAATTCCAACCCCCCTGCCATAGGCAGGGACACCTCCCACCAGCCCAGGTTGCTCTAAGCCCCATCCAGCCTGGCCTTGAACACCTCCGGGAATGGGGCAGCCACAGCTTCTCTGGGCAACCTGGGTCAGGGGCTCACCACCCACAGAGTGAAAAATTTCTTCCTAATATCTAATCTGAATCTACCTTCCTCCAGTTTGAAGACATTCCCCCTCGTCCTATCACTACATGCCCTTGTAAAAAGTCCTTCCCCAGCTCTCCTGTAGCCCCTTTAGGGACTGGAAGACCACAGTAAGATCTCCCTGGAGCCTTCTCTTCTCCAGTCTGAACAACCCCAACTCCTTCAGCCTGTCCTCATAGGAGAGGTGCTCCAGCCCTCTGATCATCTTTGTGGCCCTCCTCTGGACCCACTCCAACAGGTCCATGTCTTTCCTATGTTGGGGACTCCAGAGCTGGACACAGTAGACCATGTTCAGACAGAATTTCCCATGTTCCTGTTGTACCTGTTGCCCCTTGTCCTGTCACTGGGCACCACTGAAAAGAGTCTGTCCTCACCCTCTCGACACCCGCCCTTTAGATATTGATAAGCATTGATGAAATCCCCTCTCAGCCTTCTCTTCTCCAGGCTAAACAGACCCAGGTGTCTCAGCCTTTCCTCATCAGTGAGGTGTTCCATTCCCTTGATCATCTTTGTAGCCTCCACTGGACCCTCTCCAGCAGTTTCCTGTCCTTCTTGAACTGGGGAGCCCAGAACTGGACACAGTTTCTCCAGTACGCGCCTGGGATTTTGGACCCACCTCTATGAACCCATCCTCTGGTCTCCCACTGCAAAACTGTGGGGAGCTGGAGCACCGACTGGTCTTTTAGGGTATATTTGGAAACAGATGTTCTCTGTGAGAGAAGAGATGATGGATTCCCCCCTCCTTCTGCTAACAGGCCCATGCTTGTGCATGGTGGCAGCAGATCTTCAAAGAATCTGGCTTTTCAGTGGGTCTGGCAGTGTGGTGTTCCCTGGGGACTCTTAGGGATGGAGTTTCTGGGGTTTGGCATCCCTCTCATCTCAGATAGAAAATTTTGAGCAGTGACAGGGGATTTCACCGACAAACTGCTTAAGGTCTTTATGGCCCTTGTTTAGAAAGATGCCTCAAATGTAGCTTTATTTCTTGGTGCAATAGGTAAAAGCTAAAGCCCTCTTCTGCCTACGACTTGGATTTTGTGGGGAAAAAATAAAGTAAAAAAAAAAAAATTACAGCAATTTTTTAAATGTCAGGTTTCATAGACACCACTTCTGGGGTTTGCCACAGTAAATATTGCACCAAGCTATTTTCAAGGTTTGGGAGAGCAGGAATTGTGGCCATGACAAAAGCATTTTTTCTTGATAAGATTTAAGGGTCTTTTCATATCCTGTTTATCATTCATTATTTCCCAATGGTGTTAAACACAAGAGTTCTGTATAGTTAGAGAAGATCCAGGGCTCACCTAAGTTACCCCAAAATAGGAAATATATATTTTTGCAGCTTTCTTCATAAGTTATCCGCTCTCTTACGAGTCCTGTATCATGTTTTCCAGCTTCACCCAAATTTTTCATATGTACAAGGACACTCTGAGTGTCATTCCTTACTTATGTTTAAGAAACTGAGTCATGTCAGTGGTATCTATTAATTCCTCTCTTTGCACCCTGATAGTCCTGACCAAATCACTCTTTTGTAACGGGGATGTAGGCAATTTGTACATGTGTGGACAGCTGTATTAAAATGCTGAAACGTGTGTGTTTTGTACCCCACCTTAGTCTGGTAAATCAAAGAAAACTGGGTCTAAAATCAAATAGTGTCCCCAGGCTCACGCTAGAGAGACAGTCAGTCCTACAACCTGTGCAGAATAGAGAGGGGGATGAAGGCATAGATTTGTAACCTAATAGTCATTTGCCTCCCTTTTTCTATATGTTTGTCTTCCCTTAGTGCATAATGGCATCTGATCACTTATCTACAAAGATAAGCCTCAAATGCTACTCCAAAAATCAAGTCTATTAAAAAAAAAAAAGAGATTAAAACCTAAAAATGTCATTTGAAGTATGATTTTGACTGGTTTTTCCCACCTGTAATGGTTGAGTTAAAGCTGTGGTCAACTCTCATTAGTCAATAAGGTGGTTATCATCACACTGGAATAATTTTTAGGATCCCACTACAAGGCAGGCATCACATGGTGTCAAGCACTTCCTAATTCTAATGCAAAGAAAAATGCAAAGTAAAGGCCTATCAAATACCCTCAGGATAGGAACAGATTATAATTCCTGCTGAACAGGATTCAACCAACTTGAGTATACGACATCATGGAATAACAGAATAATTTAGGTCAGAAGAGACCTGTGGAGATCTGTCCCCAGCCATCTCCTCCCCTCAAAATAGCTCAAATTTCAAAGCCAGGCCATGTTGCTCAGGGATTGGGTTGCTGCATTTTAAAAAAAAAAAAAAAAAAATTGCTTTCAAGAGTCACACTGTAAACACAAAAATGCAATTAAATTAATATCAGCATGACATTCCAGTCCACAACATTTCAACTGGATCCCATTATTTGAGGCCTCTCAGGTCACTTTAATGAAGTCCTTTTGGCCATCATAACCAGTCTCCCAGTGTGGAGCAAGACCAAGTGAGAACCATTTTTTTGGGGGTAGATTTTTGGTAGTTTCTTGACATGGCCCTTCATAAGTGGTCCTGAGGAGAAGGCATTGCTTCTTCGAGCAGACACGGTCTCACAGTGCTTCCTTCCTTATATATTTTCTCTCCTCCACCTGCTTTTCCTCTCTGATCTCCAGCTGATCTAAAAACCAGGCCACATTCCAACCCTTGAACTTTAAATTAATTAGCTGGAAACTCCTCTTGTAAGAGTTTTTGTCCATGCTAATAAAGAAAACAAATCCTGCTCTTACTGGGTTTTTGTAACATCTCACTGTAGTTAATGTTATAAACCTCACCTACAGTAAAGACTCTGAGTTCCTCAATCTACTTTTATACCTTCATTACTTTAAACAGCTCCTTTTGTAGGCTAAAACTTTATTTAGGCTAAAATCTAATATCTGTTTATCATATTCATTTACTTTATTTATTCTAGTCTCGGTTATTTCTCTCTATGTACCCAAAGAAGATCCAATAATGAAATAACACAGGAAAGTAACCATACGTCTCTCAATCTCTTGTATGCTGTGATGCATTTTGCTCCTTTTTATCACAAAATAGTTCCTTGATGGATAAGATGGCTATAACTACGCAATTAGGGTGGGTATTTTTTCTTCAGCAATTATAGGATAACTAGTCTAAGACAAGAACGATCTGTTTTCCTACTGCTCTACATCACCAACCTGAGCTCAGAATATAATTCTGACGTTCATAAAAAGGTCCTCTTGTTAGCATCAACAAGCAATCTAGCCATCGTGATGGTAGGAAACTTAATCAATGAAGCAATAGACCTGAAATTCTTCCTGATCCCCATCGTGGATATTCTGAATCAATTGATGCCATTTAATGAAAATGACTTGACATTTACAGAGCTGCTTAGAACCTTCGCAGAAGCTGAAGAATGTTTTTTGATACCTTATGCTACCCGAATAAGGCTTTCCCATACCAAATATCTTTCTGAAATGCAACTGAGTTTCCCCTGTGTGCGTATACGAGCACCGCCTTAGACAACAGAAGTAGAGTGCATCAGCACCACATTGAATATGAGCCATCAGCCAGAGAATAAAGGTGAATCTAATGACATCTCTAAACTATCTTTTGATAAATCTGACCAAAGATGCAACACAAAAAGCCCTGGGAGTACGGGAAGAAGGATGCAATTACTGAAAGCTCATAATCCAGTGGTTTAGATAGAACATGGCATTACTGAGAGACATATTGCAACTATAATTAAAAGCAAAACTCCGCTGTATTTGAAAAGTGGAGGGTATATAAAAAGAACGGAAGCTTTATTCCTGAGGGTGATCTCTGTGTGATGTTTGAGAGAGTGGGGTGAGAACGGGAAGATAAAAAAAATGAAGGAATGGATTGGTTTTGAGATACTAAAGAGATAAGGCGCTAAATATCAGAAAACAAGTACTTAGAGCTGCATGAGTATAGTTTGTCCAATTCATTTTCTTGGTATACACTAGCTGTATTATCTACTTACTATTTTTCTTGGGTAAAATTGAATTCTGCTGCATCCTGGGGCTCTGACTCCATATTTACCCATTTTCTGTTACTGTTCCCTGGCCTGACTCCGGGGACACCACAGAAACACAGGCAGAGATGCAGTCCAGTTTTGTCATGCAGTCATGGACACTGGCTCATGTGGATTCTGTCCCACATGTAAATTTACACCTCTATAAATTTAATTTCACCCAAGCATCTAAGATGCCTTCTGAATTTGAAAAATATATCCTATCTGTACCTATCTACCACAAACATACTATTTAGATTCTTTTAAAAATAAACTATTTTAATTTTTTTTGGTATTTCTACTTGAAAATAAAAAATAATCAGTGATCCCTGCTCTATTTCAATTGTACTTTATTTGTTGAATAAGAAAGAGATTTTTTCAAACATAAGGGAAGTTTCTTTTCCCAGAGACACACAATGCAATCTACATTACTATTAATAGTCTCTAAAGAGTTGACAAACCAGCTGTTCCTGTCCTCAGAAATAGTTTTATGCATTATATTATTCATTTGTTTTCTTACTTTCCTCTGGCCATTTCACATCAAATTCCTTTCTATTTGTTTTTCAAGATGTGTAGAATGATACGGATTTTTTATTCACTAAAATGTGGTTTTAAGACTAAGCTTGCTCCCCTTAAAAGGGCCAAGAAAAGATCCGCGTTTCTCCTAGGTATAGGCTGAGCCTACAAAGTAGAAGATAGGCTAACACGAGTAACGTATTTTTAACAACACAGAAGTTCAGTTACGAGTGTATACTGGTCTCAGCTTCTTTGTTTGACAGAGAGAAGGGCATCCTTTGTCCAGACTTTTCTCTTTGATTATGCCAATTTCTCCACTGACTGTAGAGGGGGCTCGGCCAGCTGGGTCATCTCACACCTCTATAGTCGTACTTGTCTCATCTGATTTCAGACATTAAGAGTGTAAATGTGAACTGATTATTCCAGGTTATTTGCACAGTCACAGACACCGTTGAATGCAATTTGCCTGACATAATTTAGATGTCTACAGAGGACAAGGCAATCAATTCCTTGGGGCTCTCTCCACCGCCTCTAAAAGGAGGATAGCACGATCACTCAGATGGAGATGTTTACTTTAGGAGTGAAATTCCACACACTGGTGTGGATAGCTAATGTGGACATCTGTATGGATGTGCAAGCTGGAAAAGTGAGCTCCCGCTGTGGTTAATAACCAGTCTAAACTAATTAGCTAGTCTTCCTTTGCCGTTATGGGAATGACATAGAAAGTTCCTGTTAGAAATTAATTTGTACTATATTGTGGTGGGAGGCACTGAGTCCTAAGCCATTCTGTCTCTTTTAAGTGACTTCAAAGGTACATGAGAGGTGGAGTTTGTTGAAGACGTTGAGAAATTTAAATATCAACATGTAGGTGTCTAGATGCAGATCAGATGTTTAAGCTTCTATTGGGGTCAATAATCTAAAATGGCACCTTCATTTAGTCCATCGAATGGTTCTTTAGACTCCACTGACTATGTTGGCTAAGGTCTTGCATAACTTTATACACTTCAAGGCTCAATTGAGTTGCCCAATAACAGGTGACCAGTGCCAACTGAGATGTCTTAGCATATTTAGCTTTCACAGGAGACTGGCAGGTAGGAAACACGGGCACTGAAGGCATGGCAGGTTGAGGCTACCTGGGTGAATGGAAGTAGATTCCTTCGCGTGGGCAAGTGAATCGAGCCCCGAGATCAAATAAGATAAATCCCAGCCAGACTAGACATCAGATTTAGGTTGAATTTTAACATTCATCTTCAGTAAGATGAATCCCATGCTACGTGTTTCTCAAAGATGATCTGAATGACAACAAGGCCTGGCTGCACTCCTTTACCTAAACCTGTTTTTCATGGTGTCACAAACTGTTTGTCGTTAGGATGCTAAGCTCCTTGCGTGGTTGTATCATCTGGTTATACTACACTTCATGGGTGATTTCACTTCCTTTTTTTAAAGCAGCCCTTTCAATCTCACCTAAAAATATATATATTCTTTTGCTAAGGCGACATTATAATTAGATTTTTGTTTCTTTCTTGTTGTATTTTACAAGGAACATATACTGCATATTACATAGGAACCACATAACTAAATTTTGTACTATCCACTGTTGGACTCCCAATAAGAAAGGGATGATGTCCATGACTTTACAAGCACACTGCTAATCCCTCCATATATACTAAAGCGCTGAGAACGCATTAAGGGTCCCAAAAGTCATTTTCTTTTTCAGCTTCTTAGGTGTGACAAAATATCCACTCATAACAGAATTTCTGTGGTGATTTTAAAGATACAGGATGTTAATACAAACACTAGCAGTTGAATAACTATCGTTGATGTTGTTCATTTCTGCTCTTTCAGTGGAAGATATCACTGCATACTTCTAATGATCCCATTAGACGCCCAAGAAGCTTTGGAAAGGTAGATGATAAGGAGAGCAGACCTGTCACAAGAGCTGTGTCAGGAGAGCTGTGGGATCTACAGAACTTTTCTGGCAGTGGTAAGACAGAGTGCTCTGCTGTCAAAAATTATGGTAGAACAGTTGTTGCTGTGCCTTCCTGTCTTACTCTTCACATTAAACATAAGGAAATGCGGTCAGCTCTGTTATGGATACACACCAAGAGACAAACCTTTCTCTGAACAATAAACAGAAGACTGTCTTTCCACCACCGATTTTTCTAAACAACAACAGCAACAAAGTTCTTGACGTGTTCCAGTTCTTCCTGTCATTCAACATGATCTTCTTAGCATCTCTTTCTTCTCTCAGCTTTGTGGAAATACCATATCACACTCAGTTCAATCCAAAACCCAAACCAATGGGAAGGGCTTTCTGAGAGTTGGATCGGGTCCAAAGCTTGCATCTACCCTTGCAAATCAAAATGGGCAAGGGCTCGTTCTGTGGCTGCAAGGGCAAGTGGTAGAGATGGTTCCTGTCCCTATGTCCGGCTTCTCTTTCCCCTAGAAAGAGCTCAGCCGCATCCCTACCATCCATCAGAAACAGTGTCTGAACTGTGCTATCACCTGAGTTGTGCCCAGGCACGACCTAAAAGAGTGCTGGGCCAAACCATGCCAGGCAGTATGCTAAGAATGAAACAATATAGACGCCATTAACACACCAATGCGTCTCTCTACGCCTGGCCCTTCTTATGTTCTTGTACTCATGCCGTGCACGTAGCCCTGCTCTGAAGACACTTGTATGTTTTCAGGAGATGATAAGGGTGCAAATGTATTCATGGAAGTTTTAAATATCTAGAAGAAGCATCACTTCTGGAAGGAACAGTATAAAGAAGGCAATACATGGGTGTGACGAAAATACTGTATCTACAAGTTTGATGAGTTGGCCAGTTTCTTAATAGCCATAGGACAGCATAGAGAAAAGCCATCTAGGAGGATGATTAGCTGGGAATCGATTACTTTTTGATTAGCTAAGACTTATACACAGAACAAGATTTCAGCATGTAAACACATTGATTTTTTTAATGACCGCTTATTAGAAAAATAATGTAAAATACCTAAAGAGCAATAAATACAAAGACACGACTCTGATATATACTCAGCCACCATTCCTAGGTGATGAATTCATCCCTGATCCTAGAAGGTATGAGGTTCTTCTCACCTTCTTTAAGTTTTTATGCTGCAGATATGTACAGCTGAGCTTCTAGTGCCACAGCTCTATTTATAATGAAAGAAGAAAAGCAGACGTGCTTTGGCGTCTTTTTTTCTGATTTTTTCTTATATTTTTATTCTAACATTAGACCAGTTGGATCCTGTGTGCCATTGACTATACGGATTAAATGAATCCCACACATAAATCCTTTATGTGATCTACCCCCGTGAGACTCATTATTGTGAGTGCTGGCATTTTGGAAAAGGAGAACTAAAGAAAAATAAAATCATAACAGGAACCAAAATCTTTCCTGTGAGGGAAACTTTGTGTGCTCAAGGCCAAGCACCGTGAGCTATGCGTAGGGGGAAATTAGTTGACTCAGTTTCTGGAAGTGCAAAATACCGTAGCTAAAGATTTCTGAGTCACAACCATCAAATGGGACAGCATAAAGTCTTACAGGGATGAAACTTTCTTGTAGGTCTTCCGGTGAAAGTTGTAGTCATTAGAGCACTGGTATTTGCCCTAAAAAGTAACCACGTCAGGAAAACAGGAGGGCCATCAATCTCTAGGATTAAACAGAGAATTCTTTTGGTATCTATGCAAAACATATCAACACCAGCCTACTCCCTTCAACACGCATATTTGGCCGAGGGCAGGAGAAGTGTGGAATGCCTCCATTTACATTAATCTTGGGTGAAAGCCGTGTATTAGTTTCCTCTAAAGACACTCAGTTGCCAGGAAAGCCAGTTAGGCTTCTGCTCTGAACTGCTTTGTGGAAGGACACCTCTCTCCTTTTCTGCTGACTACGGGGTGCCCGGGGGGACCCTCCCCTTATGTAACATACACTTTGCAGCATCCACTTTGTCACCCTTTAGGCATTCCCTACTTGCTGCCCCGAGGAGCACATGTAAGTAACTGCACAATATCTAAGCTACCACACATCTCAGAAACAGCAATCCCTTCAGACTCTTCGGAGCTGAAGCGTTTCCTGTTTCACAAATAGTATCTGACAGTCTAATAAGGAGAAAAGATCAAATATAAAACATATTAAAAAAAAAAACACCATCAACTTTGGCTACTACAGGGAGACCTTTTTCTCTTTTCTTTATTCCCACTTCCCTCCCTACGTTTCCTTCTCTTTCTTTTTCTAGTACAAAAGATTTCCTCTCCAGAAGAGATTAAATATATTTTTTTAAAAAATAATAATCTTACGGCTGTCAAAGGGTTTTCAAATAACTGTTTTTAGATTTGATGAAAACATATTTCAAATAATGTATCTAGCTAAAATCACAATCCAAACTAATAATCAATGAAGAGGCCCATTTGTTAGTGGCAGAACATCTCTTCATGAAAAATAAATGACAAAAATAATATGGAATCTGAGTTTTATTTTTAGAGCTAGGCTTTTATTTCACATTAATACAAGTGTAGTGGCACCAGATAATTGCCACCTTGCCCTCTGATACATAAGTGCAGGAGGAAAAATCCATAAACCTCCCCCAGAAACAGACCAACGAAACAAAGAAGAGTTTTTATCCTGCAAAATTCGTGAACTTGCAACAAATTAACTGATCTGCAGGAAAAGTGTTTAAAAATCGCATTTCTCATTATCATGGTATTCACAAGGAAATTAAAAAGAAATCTTGATTTGACTCAAAGTAAGAATATTGTTTAAACTTTTGCCAAATCAGTAAGTCAAAAGACCCTCTGGGGTCAAAATTAAAGCTGTAATCATTGCTTAAGTGAGAGTCTGTTTTGAGCAAACTTAACATTTCAGAAGAATAGATTGTATGTTTTATTGTTGCACTGCTACATATTTTTTGATTAAACATTTTTTGTAGCAACTCAACAGTATGACGTATTAAGGTTATGTGGATGTAATTTTGAGTGCTACTTGAAAATCCATATTTTAAGAAAACAGAAGTGGAAGCAGAATGCCACGTGAGCTAATTCTGCAACTCAAGTGGCATTATTTGAATCCTGTCTAACAAATTGGCCATTGCTTGATTTAGTAATTTTAAGTGATCAAAAGCTAACTACATTTTTTCTATCATAAGTACGTGGGGAAGATGCTGTTTTCTAGTTATGTTTTTGTGTAGAGTTTTCCCATTATTACTCTTATTTTTCTAGGGGCCATTATAAATAACGAAAATAAAACTGTGTGAGAAAAGGCATCAAAACCATTTTCTTTCCATTAAAAATTTATATAATTCAACCATAAGGTTGAATTTTTTCTGAATTTTTTTTTTGTTCTTTTTTTTTTTTGAGACAACTGTACACTAGTGAGTGTATTG
The DNA here is from genome assembly GCF_965231255.1 of Vanellus vanellus. NCBI lineage: Eukaryota > Metazoa > Chordata > Aves > Charadriiformes > Charadriidae > Vanellus > Vanellus vanellus. The sequence goes on along the minus strand of NC_138906.1, from coordinate 4,573,454 downwards.
CACAACTATATTCAGAGAATTAAGCTGTTTCCTACAGCATTTTAGTTGAATAATGTGAGAAAATTCTTATTGTAAATACCCATGAAAAATAGCTGCATGAAAACCAAGTCAGGATTAGGATTGATCTATACCCAGGAACTCATGAATAGAAACTATGTAAAAACTAACTCAGCATTACAATTAATTTACAGCAGGATTAAGAAGCAGCATAAGTGTGCCTTGAAGCACAGAAAGGGGACACACTTACGGTCTGGGACTGTGAGGTTTTGCCTTCTCAAAGATCCTATTTATTTGTCCAGAATTTCCTTTCCTTTAAAGACAATTGTGATTTCCTCCCTCTGCTTTCTCCAACAGTATTTCAAAAGTAGTAAAAAACCTCTGGACTTATGGTATTCAGGCCAGAGAACATAAAACCATAAAGTTTCCCTTAAACTTATACTTTTACTTATAATAGCTAGTTTTCTGTGCTGAACATGGTGAACAGTTCATCATTCATGCATATTTACTGAACCCCTTTTTCTGTGACTTAATCTTTTATTAGCAGGATTTAATTGCTCCAGATAAATTATTTGAAAAACTGGAGAATAATAGTTGCATACTGACTAAATAACTTTGACTTGAAGCTTCAGGCATGTTATACTTCTACATCCTCTGATCACACCGACTTAATTTCTGGTCTTAGTTTCCCGATACAGAAATTACAGTGATAATTTCAATATTTGGGCTTTTTTTGTGCGTCTGTGATATGCAATACTCACCTGAAGAGATCATGAAAGTGATTGTTTTCCTGATTTTTCTTTCTCTCCCAGAGAAAATAATTGTGAAAAAAGAAAATAGAAAACGAGTCCATCACAAAATCCCTACAATAGCATTGGTGAAGAAAAAATCTCTGTTGTTGCTCTAATCTGTAGGGAGAGTCAAGATTTACACACAGACCAGCTAAAATGGAAGAGGAAGAGGAAGAGGAAGAGGAAGAGGAAGAGGAAGAGGAAGAGGAAGAGGAAGAGGAAGAGGAAGAGGAAGAGGAAGAGGAAGAGGAAGAGGAAGAGGAAGAGGAAGAGGAAGAGGAAGAGGAAGAGGAAGAGGAAGAGGACTGAAATCACACATCATCCTGAATAAATACCTACTTTTAATAGGTGCCAATTGTCAATTTATAGGGCCAAATGGGTCAACCAACATTCAAATGTCACCAGCTGAGCCTAATACATTGTGTTTAAAGTGCCCAATTTGTGTAACAGATAATTAAGCCATTGACCAATTTTGCTCAGAACATTGTTGAGGAGGTGCTGAGCCGCAGATTGCTGGAAGTCAGACAGGTGTTCTTGGAAGAATCACCGCATAGTTGTTGTGCTCTTACACCTTTATCGAGCTTTCTGCTACAGCCACTGTAAGAGAAAAGAATCAGCTATTAATGCCTTTGCGCTTAACTGTACCACTGTTTTCATGCTCTTAAGCTTTAAAACAAACAAACAAACAAAAAAAAAAGCAGGAAAAAAAAACAATAAGCCAATGTATTTTCTCATTTTAAATATTTCATGACTGGAAGGTTGATTCCGCTATTTAAATAAAAGCTCTTTGAGCAATCACGTTACATTATAGTGTTTGCCGTTAAGAGGCCCTGAATTTTCTCTGTGATATTATTAAGGAAATAATAAAATAACAGCACTCCCGTTTACACTGGCTATTAAATCTGAAACTGCAGGTGTAAATATTAGCCAGCAAATCAAATGAAATAGAAGCAGAAGGCAGGCGAAGGCAAATGCACAAAGCAACACAGGCTTTCCTGCACTGTTAGTTTATTCTTAGAACTACTTTTCAGGCGGGCATACGAATCCTGAAAAGACACATGATTACATCCTTGAGTGCAGGTCTGGCCTGGGTACACATCCCCAGATCTTTTCTTGGAAACATCAGCACCTTAATTCAGGTTGAAATGATCAGCTGATTAGTAGGTTATTTCTGCAGCCTCCTATTACAGGGGATATAACTATCAGTTGCAAATACAATTCTTTTCTGAGAACGCCGAAAACAGCTCCCGTGGCCTCTGTTAATTAATAGATGGCAATGAGCTTTGTACCAAGGACTTAAATGTTTCCTCCTAATGCAGGGTTTGTTGTTATTATTGTTTCTCCTCCTGACAGTGGAGAGCTTATTATAGTGGAAAAGCTACCGAGGTAGAATCACCATAATTAAAAAGACATTTCACAAAACACGAAGCGGCAACAGGAAGACTGTCCTCTTTCGTGTCGCTCAAATGTGAAACTACTTAGTGGCCTGAAGAGTCTCAGGGGCCGGTGGTATGCGCCCAAGTGTTGTTCGTGGTGGTGTGCTAGCTGCAATGGTGAATTAAACAAAAAGAGATTTATACAGCAGAGGATTCGAGGATCTATTGAGAAAAAGAAGGCAAACATAGCTGGCGACCTTTAAAGACGCTGGTAGTGCAGGCAACCCGTGCAGATTCCCTCGACGCTACTCAAGGTATGTTCTCCCCCGTACATTGTCTTCTGCGGTGAGACCTGTCAGGCGGTGGGTTGCCATCACCGCTCATTAACAGCTTTGGGCTGTTTTGCACTCATCTGCCTGCTCAGAGACAAAGGGCTTATCTCTGAGACCTGAATTTCATACTAGACGCGAGTGAGTGCTGTTGGTTAGGAAGGAACAGAAAAAAAGGGGGTGCAAGTCAGGGCACTACTGAACTGAGATTTTGAATTGGAGAGACGGGAATAATTGATTTTTCAGCTTGCTCTTAATTCTTATAAATGGAAAGGATGTTCAGGCTGACCTGGTTCACTTTTCCCCTTCAAGTATACCAGTGAACAAAAAAAATATACCGGTCAGGAAAAGTAGGAACACTTTGCATAGGTTTTATTAATAGTTTGCTTAGGTTTTATTAATTTTCTATTTTTTAAGTAAAATTCATGGAGAATCACAACATGCCAATTGTTATGTGGTAAATATCAAAAGACTGTAAACAAAAAAACATACAAAAGATCCTTTCTGATATATTTATTATCTTAGTTTATCACCGCATACCTCTGCAAAGCTCGAGCAAGAAAGTAGGGGCAAAATACTGCAAAGTGTTAGAACATGAAATGTTACGTGTATGTACACAACTGAGACAAGACAAGCACTTGGAAACGTGTTTTGAGCTCAGAAAGGTGCAAGAAAATAGTTAGATGCTTTATTAGCATGCATGTGCTAACAGAAATCATAGAATCATAGAATCATAGAATGGTTTAGGTTGGAAGGGACCTTGAAGATCATCGAGTTCCCACCCCCCTGCCATAGGCAGGGACACCTCCCACTAGACCATGTTGCCCAAGGCCACGTCCAGCCTGGCCTTGAACACCTCCAGGGATGGGGCCTCAACAACCTCTCTGGGCAACCTGTCCCAATGCCTCACCTCCCTCAAAGTGAAAAACTTCTTTCTAATGTTTAATCTGAACCTGCCCTCTTCCAGTTTAAAGCCATTCCCCCTCATCCTATCGCTACATGCCCCAGTAAAAAGTCCTTCCCCAGCTCTCCTGTAGCCCCTTTAGGTACTGGAAGGCCGCAATAAGATCTCCCCGGAGCCTTCTCTTCTCCAGGCTGAACAGCCCCAACTCTCTCAGCCTCTCTTCATAGGAGAATCACATGGACTAATTTTAAAACTGGTAAGGAATCACGTTTATTATGGAAGCCATTACAGAAATCTAGCTACACCAGGAAACATGTATGTAATGCACATTTATAAACTTGGTAAACATTTGTACAAGGCCAACTCTTTAAAGATCTGCTGGTGCATAAATATCAATGACAATCCCATGACAAAGGAAAAAAGAACAGACAAAATTAAGTCATAGGTAAAAGAATCCTAGACAATGGTTTGGGGTTTTTTGAGCAGAACCAATCAGCCTGACAATAAAAAATAATCATTAGATTTTGTTGTTGCTCACTCACACTTTGTGACATCCTACATTTGCAATCAGACCAACAAGGTGATATCTGGGGAGACACCCTATGGACTATGTCCTGCTCATAACTGTACCAGTAACCGTACCGTAATGGTACTCCGTTCTAATGCAGTAGCCAAAGCTAGACTTGAAGGCAGGGGAAATTGGTTATTTTTTCACTGAATGTAGCAGAATGCCACCACAGGAAGGCAGTCTATAACCTAAATTTTGTCCTTTCATCCTTACCCCACTTCCAAAACAACCCTAATCCCAAAACTGTGCTTTAAAATTAGATGATAAATTTTCCAACTAGATACAATGTTTCTTTTTTTTTCTCCCAAAATACTGTAACTTTTTTGTGCATGTGGGTTTTCTGAGTTTTTTTCTTAGGAATATGTTTTACCGAAACCCTCCAAGTCAAAACAGAAAAGAAGTATTCCCGCAGCAAATGTGACAAAAAAATCATTTTTTTTTTTTTTTTTCCCCAGGCAACAACTTAAAGAGCAATACGAGTGCCTAAGGATGGACATCTGGCCCCGTTTGAGAAACTCGAGGACATTATGCCTGGCCTCCAGCTGCCGCTGCAGAAGGACACAAAACCTCTGTTGACGTTTAACCCCAGTATGGAGCTCAGCCCCACACAGCTGCTCACTAACCTCCCCTCACCAGCACCCCCGGTGGGATGGGGAAGAGAATCGGAAGGGTAAAACCACAGAAAGTCATGAGCTGATATAAAGACAGTTTAATAAGTCAAGCAAAAGCCATGCGCACAAGCAAAGCAAAGCAAGGGATTCATTCACTACTTCCCATCGGCAGGCAGATGTTCAGCCGTCTCCAGGAAAGCAGAGCTCCATCATGCGTAACGGTGACTTGGGAAGACAAATGCCATCACTCCAAACCTCCCCCCTTCCTTCTTCTTCCCCCCGTAAAATTTCTTAACTGCAGTGCTGTAGCCATCTGCCTTGTGGAGACCTCTGAGATACCCTCAGACGTTGGCAGTGTGAACAGATATCCACTTTTTCATGCCTGAACTGCTCCCGTACTGTGAAAAATAATGTCAGGAAAAACGGGTTTGATTAGAAATAACTGAGAAGAAAAAAACTCTATCTCTGAGGAAGTAGAAATCAAACCTTCTAATTATTTCCAGGAATCTTAAAATGAAATGGCTCTGTGGCAGCGCCAGCAGTTTCATAGAAGATGAAATGCACGATCCATGTTTACTTGTGTATTCTTACTTGTTTTCCCCTAAAAAATTTTGAAACCGTGTGTCCCATTCCAGCCACTCTTGATGAAGAAACAGAGGCTGAACGGCATCCTTTTCTTCCAGTTTAATGAAAATTAAGAATCATACAGTGGAACAGTACCTCTTTAGCCCTTCTTATTGAGGGAAAGAACAGTGCATGAGACCAAAACTTAGAAATCACAGAAATCACACAAGAGTTCAAATTTTCAGGTTAATTTTCATTAAAAAAAAAACAAAACAAAACAAAACAAAAAAAAACAAATCCAAACAAATTAATAAAACCCTTCGCTATTTCCACTAGTGAGATAAGTACCTGCATTATTTAGGATCTAAAAGGTCTAAACACTGAGTAAAGGGTGATTTTGTTTCTTGGCCAGGAAGCACTGCTGGCAGAGAAAAACATCACATAGCAGTATCATTTGTGTCAGCAAATAAAGCTTCATCCATAAAGTCATCCTTGTTATTCATGAAATATATGGTTACTTGAAAATGGTAGAGAGCATTTTATTTACATTTGCATTAAGGCACTGTTTCCTCTACCCAGTTTGTCGGGGGGGTGGGAATAGAGGAATAGACCAGATAAATCATTTTTAAGCCATTAATTAGGTCAAAAATAAAAACGTACTTCTGCCTTTATACAAATGTGTAGTATTCTTTGAGAGGAATGGTCATTCTTTGAAAACTGAAGATTGGGACTGACAGAACAGTTTGGGGAACTAACGCTATTTTCACCATTTTCGTTCAGCTGAATAAACACACAAATTAGAAGCAAAGAATTGAGGGCTCTCACATTGTAAAATCTTTAAAGTCAGAATAAGCAACTGCTCCAAAATGTTTTGCTTTTCTTTGTCTTTTGTAATCTTTGAGGAATTTCAAACCTTGAGATTTGAAGAGACCAAGAAGACATTCAAATCTAAATGAAACATCGTACAACCTTTCAAATGTGGAAAAAAAATACCAAGTACTTTCACTTTTGACTTTGACTTTAAAACCAACACTTTTCCTAATTTCTCGGTAATGAAAACTAAACACAGCGTCAGTAATTTACATGGCTGTATTTGCACCCACTGAACAAATACTACTGGGCGTAAAATCAATTTTGCTTCTGAAGTCCTAAGTGCAGTGAATCTGACCTCTGCCTGCCGGTACGTATCTTACACAGAAATGCTTGCATATGTTCATGATCGTTGGAAGTAACCACAGATTTGGGAATGATTCAGCTCCCATTAGGCTCAGTAGCTTGTTCTTCGCTGCATAACGTCAGTGCTTCAGAGGAGAATGGAAGGAAAGTGCCCCCAACAAAGGGCAGAACATAGTCAGGGACAAAACTCCTTCACTGGGAAAGGTCAGTTTGAGTCCAGACAGGCTGAGGAGATGGCTATGCTGGGCTGTTTCCGGAAATCTGTGAATACTGTAAATATATATCTATTTCTTTGAAGGTACCTCCACAAGCCCTTCACATCCTGCATCATTAGGTGACCTCCAAGAACATCTGCAAGTGCATTAAAAGCCTCTGAGAAGGATGCAAAAAAATTTCAAATGACAAAGAGCTGTCAAGTTTGGGGTCTGGATTGGATATTATTATGAGAAATGCTAAAACTCCCTTTACACATGAAGGCTCAGTGTTCTTAGGAACCACAAGAATAATTAAAAGCAAGGAAAGAACAAAATCATATATTTATGGAGTTCTGCCCCATTCTGTGCAGAGACTTTTAGAACTGTAATTTGGACTTTGGTACTTACATTTTTATAGTTTTTCTTTGAAATGAAACTTTATGGAACGTAGCTAAGATACTCAACTCTGGAGAGGGAAACGCAAGTACTCAGCCTTGCTCCCAATGACTTCTTATGTTGTGCTTTCCACTAGAGGACCAAAGCTCTTCCCTTGGCTCAGAAAGCTCAGCCTCAATGGTACAGAGCTCCTGCAAGCTACTTGGTATCTCCAGCTCCTGGAGATATAAATTACACCTTAAAAAGTTGTGAAAAAAAAAAAAAAGAAAGAAAAAAAAAGAGCTGTAGCTGCAATATGTTAACAAGACAAGCCTTTCCGAAAGAGCAAACCTGTTTCTACTCTAGCTAAGACGTGCTTCACACCCCAAACATTTTCTTTGTGGTGTTTCTGGCTGTTTGCTCACTCCTTCGCTGTTTGGCTCTGTGACACTAGATGGAGCTGCGGATCTGCTGAAGGCACCAGGCTCCATCTCTCCTCCTGCCCGCAGAGGGCACCCAAGCTCTTCGCAGCTCCGGTCATCCAGCGTGATCAAGAAAAGGTGGGCAGTCCTGTGACTCATTACTCAGGGATCTAGAGAGGTGGGACACTTGGATTCAGTCCCTCTGAAAGACGACGCCTGCGGGAGGGAATTTTTTAAATCGGGTATTGAGCAATCCAGATTATTGGCAGTAGGCAGAGATGGGGATAGTCAAAAAGGTGCACAGCAAAGAGTTTGTGAATGTAGTGTATTTGTGATAATCAGGGTTTTGGGATGCATTCCCAAGCTTATGAATGCAACATGGGAAAGAAAAGAGAGGGTTGCTAAAAACAGAGTTTTTGAGAAACAGCATCCTTGCAGAAGCACAGAAGGCAGACGGATCCCTCCTTGCGTCCCACAACCGGCATGGCTTCTGGGACAGCCCTGAACTGCCATCCTGATGCCTCAGATGTTCCCATCCTCTCTCTTTTCTTTGTCACTTTCCACCAAACTACAGAGCCAACTCATGCATCTCTGTGGTCTACTATTTGCTCTCAACTCCTTGATCTGTGCTCCAGAAATCCCGGGTGCTCTCCCAGCCACATCCTGAGGCATCCCAGAGCTGCTCCATTTCCAATAGCAGATATGTTTACCTGAATGTGGCTGCTTATCACTGAGCTCCATTTCTAGTCTTCCTGCCATGTCGTTGAGGGACCTTGCTAAGAGATGGAGCAGCTTCAACAGATGGACCAAAAGGTGGTCAAAGCTTTCAGGTACTGTCCTAATAACATCCTGCATGATGATAATAATATACTAAATGTCAACTCTACAGCAATGTTTAACGTTTATTTCCCATCCTCAAAGTGAATTAGATGGGTGTATTTTCCTCCTTATCAGATGACAAAAGCACGGTGAAAAGATTTAATAGCAGATGACTCTAGAAAGCCGTACACTTTGTGCAAATAGTTATGTAGAGCATAAGCTATATAAAATATATATGTCTTTGTGTTTTTTTTAGACAAGTATATAAACGTGTTTGTGTATATTTACTTTCCAGTGAAGACAAACTTTGCCATGTTTACAGCCTATTCAGTCTAGAAACAGCAGTCACTAATTAGAGGGTATGTTTGTGGAAGAGAATTAATATACTCTTTACTACTCTGCCATTCATAACAATAAAGCTGGGCAAATATGACAGCTGTTGGGGAAGATATTATTTTTTCTTTTGCTCTTGTTTGCAGTATGAGTCCAATTTAATTTTTGGAATAATGTGCAGGAATCCTTCTTTTGTAGCGTTCAGGACGTTTTTTTCTTCCACTGAATTCATATGCAACAGGTCTCTGCCTTAATGAGATCCAAGAGGCATCACTTTGAAAAGGGCATATTTGTGAGTAACTTTGACTCACATGTCCATTATCTGCTTTGTTTATGATGTCAACGTTAAAAATCCAACCTTGTTTAACAGCAAGATTGCTTCCAGCTTTAACGAAGCAAAGTCTGGAAAGAGAGGTGATATCTTTCATTAGAATGGCAAACACAGCAGGAAAAAGCAAAGATTTTGAACAGACTCTCTTTTCTTCAAGTCTGAAACAGGAGAAGCAATGATGCTCAGCCTAAACAGAGCTTGGGGACAATTGTTCCATGTTTAACTTAGTTGTGCCGATCAGTCTTAACATAAGCAGAAGTAGGCCCTGGAAAAAAGGGAAAAAACGCGGTTCTCTGTAAATCTGTAGGCATTTCTTTATTCACTTGCTGGTAAATTAGGTGCTTGGAGAGTTTCTTTCCTGAAGTGTGTTCATTTTTATTTGCTATTTGGAAAAGATGACGTCATTAAACTTTTTAAATCAACCTAACTTTGGTGTCAGGCTAGCAGGGCTGGTTTGTAGCAACCCAAATTGTATTTACCTTTCCATTATGGAAAGCCCTTTGGACAAGCAACTAATGAGTCGGAGAAACAAAGTTCCTGTAGAAAAAGGCGGGGGGGGAAACAAACAAACAAACAAAAAACCCCAAGAACATGAAAAGAGGCAGATGTATTTTAGCAGGGACTCTAACAAGCCACCAGTGTGGTTTATTGCCTTTAACTTCTCTACCACTGCAGTGCATCATAAAAAAGGCACATACATTGCTGAAGGCACCTCAGCAGTACAACCATAATTGAGTGGTTTGTCCTATTCGTGAAGTAGTGACGCCTGCTAACACCTTCAAAGCGAACGCGGCACGAGAGACCTGAGAAACAAGGAGAGGGAGATCCCGAAAATCAGGGTTTTGCGTTCCTATTGCTCCTGGAGGATAGGAAAGCTGCTTCTGCGGCGATGTAGCAAGGGCTACAGAAAGGTGTTGCCTCCCTGCAGTAGGGCTGGTCCTGTGCCTCCAGCTTCTGCCCTTCTGGGGCTAAGCACATAGCAGAGCCTTAGGTTGAGGTGTGGGGGTGTGTGTGTGGGGGTGTGTGTATGGGGGTGTTGTTTGTCTTTGGGACACTTCCCCTATGCCTTTTATGTAATAAGCTTGGCTAATATTTGGAGACTGTTTGATCTTCCTTAAACATGAGGGATCTCTTTTCCCCCGTATGCAGCTTTTTCTTGTAACTGCCTGAACATTAAACAACAAAATTCAACTCTGATCAGTAAGTCCGACCATAAGTTCTTGCTACCAAGTTAATTAGAGGAATGATTTAATAAGCTTACACAGGATATGCTCAAAACACAAGGATGCTAGAGACTTTGGGGAGAAAAGTCCATCAAAGAAGTTATGCATCAGGGAACATGCCGTGGTTTATTATAACTCTAATGGGTTCATTTCTGCCCCGAGTGCTGTGCGAACCGACTCTCTCTTCTAAACCTTCTGTCTGATTGCTTTGAATATCTTTTACATACTTGCTTGCTGGTGAAGTAGGAAAAGATCTTGTTTTAAGAGTCTTTCCATGCATTAAAAAGTCGTTTATGCTTTAATCTGGGATGACCACTGACAGCAGAAGGAGTGGAATTAAAGCCCTAATTACAAGAATCCCATGCTGCGGCAGGCACTGATTTTGCTTGCAAGCAAGTCTCTCAGAGATCATTCATGTTTTCAGTTAGCCTGCTGGTGGTTAAGGGCAGGTTGGCAGAAAAAGGGACCGAGAAAGAGATCAGGCTGATGGGCTAAATCCATAAACTAACACAGTTGATTAAAACAAGGCCTTTGAGGACTGATTTTTTTTTTCTTTTTTAATATTGTAGAACTACTATGAAATGTTTCTATTTAGCCATTATTATTTTTATGAATTTTTTGTAAGTGCAAGCAATTTTACAACCTTGCTGATTTTTTTTCCCCTTCACATCTGCCCTGTGTTTTCTGAAAGCTGATATTTTTATGGAGATGTAACAGTTTTTACTGTATATGTTGACACAGAAGGAAAAAGTCCCTTCTATTATACCTCAACACCATCACAGCTACAGTTTTATACTACAAAAATGGATCGTCACAGCATATTTTCTTCCTAAGAAAAGTCCCCTTCAAGGTGTTGCTTATATATTGCCAGACCTTAAGTTCCCATTGACATCAAAGGGAGAGTCCGTAGTCCAGACTTATCTTCCACATTTTCTTCCACATCTTTATTTCTCACAGAACTGAAGCCAAAGAAACCTAAATCTATCCAACCAACCCATAACTGGTGATTCTGATTTTATTTTTTTTTTTTTTTCCCAAAATGATCCTACGTCATTTTGGATTTGGTACAGTAGAGTAGAAAAGCAGAATTAATGAATATGGCAGCCCTCACTGACAGGCTTGGGGCTTCATCATCTCCTGAGCCCCAGACAGTGTATTTGTCTTTCTCAGAGCTTTGATGCTACTTTCATACGTGTTATCACTGGTGTTGACAGTGACGGTACCTCCAGCCTACCACGATTCAGAATTTAACGGAGCTTGAGTCCATCATGGGAAGTGATCGTCAAGCTGCTGTTCCAAAATTGATATTAATTCTTGCAGTCCTGGAGAGTGACTGTCAAAGAAAGACAGAAAGCTACCTCAGATTTGTTATTAAAATAACACAGATAACTCCCACACAGTAAAACTGGGCACGCGTGGGGGAAATCAGGCCCAATTGATGTCTTACGCTTTAATTATTTTGGGAAGATTTTGATCTGTTTAAATGTTATTTTTGAAAAATTGAGTTGGGGGAAAAATAGGCATTTTTCATCCCCAAATCACCAGGGATAAATGTCATCCTCTCACATGAATGGAATGAATGAGGAATATTGAAAGACATATTTCAGCTCTTTGTTTTACACAATAATAACAGTTTTGTAGCAAGGATAATATCTGGTTGCAAGGTCTCTGGGGAAAAGTAGTAGTATTTATTATCCCAGATGTGATGAAGATAGATGGAAGTTTGTCCATTTTTTCCAGCTGTATCAGCTGCAGATGCTGAACGCTGGAAAGAATCTTGTCTAATTCTTGTGTCCTTTTTGCTACATATTGCAAACAGACTACTGTGTTAAATGAGCTCTTGGTCTGAACATTTACATTCTTATGGTCCTCCTTGCACTTCTTATTTTAAATATGCAGATAAAGAAATGCTGTCATCCTTTAAAGCACTCGTATGTCTAAGATAACAGGTTAGACCAGTGTGTTTCAAATAAAATCCAATTTGACCATGTGCTAAAGACATTTGCATATCTCCGTATTGCAACTCAGGTGTTGAGATCCTTCTCGTTGCTATGTCAAACCCAGTCACACGTGTCTGGAGATGATTGATGCAGCATTCATTCTGTCTTTGCTGGAGGATGGTGAGGTCCATCTCTATCAAATCTGTATAATCACGCACTAAAATCTTCCTGAGTGCTACTTTCCTCTTGCACTAGCCACAGACAGCACACTTCCACCAGCCAAGACCAGAAACTCATCATACCAGAAGTGGATGTATCCTGTGCCTGCTTGGTAGCCATCAGGGGTGGGTTTCTGGCTATCTCCAAAGCCTCAAAGACAGGCTTGCAGCAGCTCAGACTGACCATGAAATTTCAAGCACCTTAGGAGGAAGTCAGAAGGTCCAAAGCCTCATCCCCTGTTCATGAGATGAGAGCAAAATTTATTGTTTAAACATGTGCCTTCAACCCTCATTTTGAAGAAGAAGACAAATAAGAACTTTTGGGGCTGAAAAAGATGTTCAGCAGATCTGTTAGAGTCGTCGTGCTGTGTGCCTGCACAGAAATCCACAGTGAGGATTTTGCTGGCTACGCCCAAGACTGCAGACATGGACTCAGCTTGGCCTGAGTGCTAAAAGGCGCATATAGGAGAAAATTACAAGATCCTTAAAAAAGTAGATGCTGTTTCTCCTGCCTTACAATAACTAAATTATTCTAATAACTAAATATTCCTGTCTTGTTACTATTGAGTGGATAATAAATAGCCTACACTGTTTCTGTTTTGTGCAATGTTGTTCTCTGGAACGTCTGTTGCTTTATAAGCACACACAAATCTACTACAGATTTTTCTGTTGCGATCCCCACTAGTTAAAAAACATTAGAGCTGCTGATAATGGCTATGTCCTTTTTGCTTTGCTCTCATTCAGATAGTTCCTGCTACTGTGCCTTTTCCTTTACAGCATCCCATCTGGTGACCCAGATTAGCTGGCGTTCTCCCAGGCTCATCGCACTTCTGCCTCACTTGCCTAAAATATCCAGTTAGGCTAAGGGCATTCTCTCTTCTACCAAACACCAAGAGTTGGCTTTTGCTGAGTAACTATCTGGGGTTACCCACATTTATTTTTTTTTTTTCCCCCAGATCTAATCCAGAAGCCCTTTTCAGAATAATCTTTTCTGTCTTCATGTGCAGTAAAAAATGAGGATTGACCATCAGGGATGCAACTGATGTGACTACGCTCATGTGCACCGCTTCACATAGATTCAGTTCTGGTGTAAAAAAAAAAAAAATAAATGCGTGGATCTGCCTTAGCTGGGTCACTGGTTGAATTTGTTCTAAAAGCTAAAGGCCTCCTGCAAGATCCAACATACCAGCGTGAAAAAAAGCAATCTGTTAATGGCCTGTTAATAATCTGTTAAGGTACTGACACTGTAAAAGCATGTCCATGGGACCCTGAATCCCTGAGTCCAGGGATGGATTAGCACAACCAGCCCACCAGCACAGGTTGCGTGGGAGCTGTCAGGGACATACAAGAAAAGTGGCATGATCAACTTATGACTACTTTTAGAACCTTATGGCCTCTGAGACAAAAACAACAAGGAATACTGTAGAGGAGCCACTAAAGGGAGAAATAAAAGCTTACTGGGACTGACTGACCACATCCAGCCTGGAGAAGAGAAAGTTCTGGGGAGATCTTATTGCGGCCTTCCAGTCCCTAAAGGGCCTACAGGAGAGCTGGGGAAGGACTTTTTACTGGGGCATGTAGCGATAGGACGAGGGGGAATGGCTTTAAACTGAAAGAGGGCAGGTTCGGATTGAACATTAGGAAGAAGTTTTTCACTGTGAGGGTGGTGAGGCACTGGGACAGGTTTCCCAGAGAGGTTGTTGAGGTCTCATCCCTGGAGGTGTTCAAGGCCAGGCTGGACGTGGCCTTGGGCAACCTGGTCTGGTGGGAGGTGTCCCTGCCCATGGCAGGGGGGTGGGAACTCGATGATCTTCAAGGTCCTTTCCAAACTAAACCCTTCTATGATTCAATGACTGAGACTCCTTGCAGTATGTCAGTGCAGGAAAAGTGTTTGGCACCAACATCCACAGTGCTTTAGAACATAAATAATGATATTAAGGAACCATTAGGCCTAATGGTTAGCGCCTGTCTCCTAGCGAGATGAGGGAGGGCTGGTAATGATTTACACCCTACCATTCCAATGTGGACACTCTTTAATTTAGTAGATAGCTTCAAAACAAGCAGACTTAAGCAGACAATTCCATTACATGCTGAAGTTCAGCCCCCCACATCAATCTTTGGCATTTAGATCCCAGCCCGCTCCTGCTGTGTGCTGCCATTAATATTTCTCTAACCCCACCATTCTTCTTGCCACCTACTGGCCATCCACTTGCAGACGCTAATGGGAGTTTTGGCTATGGGGGGAGAGAGAGGCTGATTTATTGGGTCATTAGGCATCTCTTAGTGAAGCTCCCTCAGCTACCGGGTCTGTTCTATTTAGTGAATCGTCTCCAGGCTTTTGGTCATACTGGTTTAAGGCACTCAATATTTCAGGGAGAAGAGGCACATGCTGAGCTAGGAGACAACTCTAATTGCGGCTATCATCATACAAAATCTTTCCTGTGGGTTTGGTTGTTTTTTTTTTTGCGGGGGAGAGCGGAGGAGGACCCATCGACTACATATTGTCATAATAATGAGTTCCTTAGCTAGCTCGTTTAGCCAATGAAGTGGTCTTTGCTGTCCAGGGGACCTTAATAACATTTAATATCTTCCCTTTTTTTCTCTCTTTTTTTTTTTTTTCATTAGCTTGCTCTATTTCCAGCTCCTTATGATTTTTCCCCCCCTCAGTTACAAGTTGCATTTGCATCTCTGACTCAGGAATCTTCCACTCGCAGCTGCCCTTTCTAATCTCAAAAGTTTATATTCTGCCCTAGCCAGAGGTTGAGCTGGTTTCCATTCACATTTGGAAATGGTACATAGCTGCCTAGCACACTGCGGACACAATAATGAATTAGTTATATTTTCCTCCTCACTTCTTGAAGAATAGTATGAAGATGTGACGTGCTTGTTTACAGGCAAACATTTGCCGCGGTGAGGCTTTTTTGTGTTTGAATACGAGGGCAAAAATTCATATGAGTCTCAGGAAGATCCCTAAGGATACAGAGAACTCTAACCATGGCCAAGTAAGGGTAAGAGGAACCAGTCTGGGTCCTCGACTTAACTTTGGCATGCCTCTTAAAGGAATTTTCTTGGTCCAGGTACCTGGTAAGTTCACAGCAAGATGTTAAGTTACTCTATCCAAGAGTTTTTTGTCCTCTTGAAGAAAAACACTTATTTTTGTGGAATAAAAATGATAGTAACTGCAGGACTTAAATGTTGATAACGAAAGCTACTCCAGATGAAGTGTTCTAGCCAGTGTCATAGGGCACACAGGAGAAAGACTGAGCAATGTGCCATTTTCAGTAAATGGTGTTGTTCTGTCAGCTTCTGTAGAGAAAAAAACAAGCCTGAAGCAAGATTTTCTGAAGCTGAGACCAATTAATAAGGGATAGAGAGCTAGCATTAAATTCACTGGAGTGATAGGCACATTTCCCTGCCCATTGACACATCAAAAGACCTTCCTTGCAGCTCTAATTTGGCCCCTAAAGTGAGGGCCTCGCTTGGCCTGCTGGTGTTTGTGGCTTGCCTCTAAAACAGCTCCTCTGAATTTTATCTATTTTGTTTCTTTATATTTCTGTTTTTTTTTTTTTTTTTTTTAATTTTATTTTTTTATCCAGATTTTTATTCTACACTTTCGTTTCCTCTGCTGAGATGGTGACCTGTTTGGGAAAGGGCCACAAGTCTTGGGTTCAACATTTGTTTTTGTTTGCTCCTAATTTGCTGTCCCTTAGCATTCAGTTTCATTAGTGAATTTGAGGTAGCTTACGATATGCTTGGCTTCTTGTGCAGCCTTTCGAAATAGATTATTATTTTTATAGATATGTGGACTACAGGTTGAAAACTATTGCTGCCTGTACTCGATTGACGGTTTAATTACACTGGAAAGAAAATGTTGTCAGAAAATCCACTCATTATCAATGAATATGGCAATAGAATTGGGCACCTACTATTCTGTGATAATGTCCCAGCAGACTGTTTTCACCCTTGTCCAAACACAAACAAGATGCAAGCAAATTCTGAGCAAGATGAAGAGCATCACCTGTGTTTTGCTTGGAAGGATGGAGAAAGGAGATGAAGATTGTTCGGTGGAGTGGTGTACAATGTGCTTAAAAACCAATTATAACATGTGCTTACTCCTTCTTTGACCTCCTCCAGTTGTTTCCACTTGAGGAAGTTAAAGCAATTATCCTCTACGTTTCATTAATGGTAAAATCTACAGGATTTTAACATTTCAACCCTCCCAGCCACCAAATTCCTACAACAAATTAGCCACACACAGGGAGATACATAAAGGATTTAGGTGCCTATGCACTCTGGGAATCAATGGGAGCCAAACATTAGGTGCGTATGGAAGTTTGAGACCTACCTAATGCTGACCTCACTACATGTCTAGGTGCATGATTAGACACATAAATGCTTTATGAAAATCTGGTATTCAGTGACCAACTTCAAAATCACATCAATAACGAGCAGAAAAGATGGAAAACATACTTAGAAATCATAGAGGCAACATCTTATAGTATGGTGTTCTATAGAGAGAAGCAACAGAAGGTTTGTAGACAAAAGACTTATTTTGGGTAGCAGTAAAATTTTTAGGCTGGATAGTATAATAAGGAAAAATAGAGAAGCTCTTCAGGACTTCAGTATGCATTGCTCTAATAAAAAGTATTAGCTTTATCAACAAACTTTTCTTGCATTAAAAGTCATTGTTTCTGCCTGTTTGCCTTAATAATGAAAAGATTCGTATTATTCTGTTCTATTCTGTTCTGTTCTATTCCATTCTTATTATCCAATGTCAAACTGTTATGCCATCAAAGAAAGACTTGAAGGGGACATCTTCTGTATAGCTACATGTGTGAAAGCATTTTATGTATCGACTTAGGAACTAGGACACAAGGGTTCATTCTTTTCCCCACACCAATGGGATCTGACCCCGAAGACTACTTGAATCTCCATGTGCTCAGGAATTTTGCGTGGGTCGTCATCTCCCCCACCAAATCCAAGTAGGAAGTAGTGTCAGGGTTACGCAGCAAGGAACACTAGCTATAAATTTGATCCAAGTTCCCAAGTCTCATTGATTGCATTATGTTTAGAAATATTTAACAAATTTCCTCTTTCTTGTATTGATGAAGGCACAAAGATGGGATTTAAACCGAGCATAGTCAGGCTGTCAGCAAATCAGGCCTGAAAGCTAAAGTTAGAGAAAAAAGAATCTTTACTTGTGTGAAAGAATCTGTGCTACGAGCAATTAACGCCCCTTTTGATTTGTTTGCCTCTAAGCAGCCGTCAGAATCTGTAAGGCAATTATATTCCTTCCCACTGGTGATTTATATCCAGTCAACCATCCCTAATTAGTGCTTCCTGGAAAACACCAGTAGTCTTGTGCATATATACAGTTTTCCTGCTCCTGTCAGAAGGGGCATAGCAAAAAAAAAAAAAAAAAAAAAATCTCTGCAAGGGAGCTATTTCAGCTCCTGACTGATGCAAATTAAAGACAAGAAGATTGATTCTGCTCTTAGATATAGCTGTAAAGATCAAAGGACCTTTCAGAAACTGGTGCTGCCTGGATAAATCCAGCACGGCCTTTCTAGGTGCATTCACAGGGGAAACATTACGCTATCTTATGTAAGGAAAGGTTTGGATGGAGACGCATCAACTTTTTATCAGACCATCTGAGATAGCTGGAGAGTACAGATGAGGTGTTTGACACTCCCGCCTTTCTCTGAGTCTGAAGAACAGCAAACTTCAAACTAGGAGCAATTACTCTGAGTTTAAATCAAGTAGGTCGGTCAATGAGACATTTTGAAAGGAGAGAGTGGTTGATGGTCCTCGACATAAGAAGGGTGTGGACCTGTTGGAGTAGGTCCAGAGGAGGGCCACAAAGATGATCAAAGGGCTGGAGCACCTCTGCTGTGAGGACAGGCTGAGAGGGTTGGGGTTGTTCGGCCTGGAGAAGAGAAGGCTCTGGGGAGACCTTATTGCAGTCTTTCAGTACTTAAAGGGGGTCTAGAGGAAAGATGAGGAGGGACTTTACCAGGGAGTGTAGCAATAGGATGAAGGGTAATGGCTTCAAACTGGAAGAGGGGAGATTTAGATTAGATATTAGGAAGAAATTCTTTACTCTGAGGTTGGCGAGGCACTGGCAAAGGTTGGTCAGAGAAGTTGTGGATGCCCCATCCATGGAGGTGTTCAAGGTCAGGTTGGATGGTGCTGTGAGCAACTTGTTCTAGTGGAAGGTTTCCCTGCCTGTGACAGGGGGGTTGGAACTCGATGATCTTTAATGTGCCTTCCAACACAAACCATTTTACAATTCTCTGATTCTCTGATATCTGAAGGGCAGAGGGATGTCATCCAAGGGAGCCTTAGAGAGAAAGGAGACAGAGACAGATATATAATTATCTCCATAAAAATTTTGCTGTGCACTTTCTTCTACGAAAGGTAGGAAAGGCCAGTTCCATAGAGGGTTCAGCTCTGACAGAAATCAAGTGGAGTATAAATCGTTTGTGGTCATGTGTGTGATACCCATGACTCATTTCAAGGATGTGATCTCTGAGGACTACTAATGTGCTTTAGCCCTTTGGCAAAGTTAAGACCCAAGGGGCAGCTCCAAAAAGGGACCAGAGCAGCAGCTGCTACCTATGGTACCTATGTTTAAAACTGCCACCCAGAAAATACCCTCACATCTGCCACTTAACCTTAATCTACTTTTCCATGCTGAAATGCCTCAGGCACCTACAGCTATGGGCTGTCTATCTCTGAGCAGCTCAGTCTCGGCAGCGCTAAGGAGAATAGCGCCTGTGTTATA
Source organism: Vanellus vanellus (assembly GCF_965231255.1). Classification (NCBI taxonomy): domain Eukaryota; kingdom Metazoa; phylum Chordata; class Aves; order Charadriiformes; family Charadriidae; genus Vanellus; species Vanellus vanellus. The sequence goes on along the minus strand of NC_138906.1, from coordinate 4,554,499 downwards.
CCCCCCTTTTCCTCCTGACAGGCTTCACCTGATAAGCACTTGCTGGAAACACATGCCAGATACGTCCTAGATTATCCACCATGTGAAATGGTGTCTCAGTTTCATGTTCTAAAACAGGGCTACAACTACACAAATGTCCCTTTTCCCCCCCTCAACACGGCAGAGTTCATACAGGCAATGGTGCGGTCGGTTCCCTCCTGTGTCTCGGTGAATCTGCTCTCCCATCTCTGTGGCAAATGCTGCAGCCACGAGGACATGAGCTGAAGACACTTGTGTTGTTTCGCTATGCGAATCCCTTTTGCCTTTTTCTCTAGTACTGAGGATGTCCGTGCGTTGCTGTGTGGCTCTGCGACTCTATGCAAACCTGGGGTGAAGCTTTCAAAGTGCCTGCGTGGAAGCCAAAAGTTTCAGCCCTGAAACACCTTGGGGTAACTTGTGGTTTCTCTGCTTTTTACTTTAAGGAACGCCCCAGTCTGGCCACTAGGCTAAGTCCTGAATAAGAAATTTTTTCTTTTAATAACCTTCTTGACTCTGTATGTCTTTCAAGCCGCTCTCCCTATTTGCCTAAAATAATTTTCTCCCTAAACAATGGAGCTAATGAAACAATGGAGCCAACGAAGAAATGGAACTAATTATCATCCTGTCTCTTAGCCCCTAACTATCTACAGCTGCATTAATACCTGCTTTCCTCATAAATAACAGCTGATCGCACAGGGAGGGCCTTTTTCTTTTTCTTATGCTGTAAGGGGTGAGTTGCAGTCTTTGGTCTTTACTCAGCTTTTATTCTTATCTCAAAGACTACAGTAAGGTAGGATTTATGAGTGTTCACTAAGTGGATTTAGTGGTGTTTGAGAAGTGGTAGTGTATTATTACAGGTTTCTGAGTGTGGTTTGTAATAACTTTTGGTCTAAAAGACGTACTCTGACCTTTATGTTTTCTGTATAACTTAATGTGTATATTGCCCTTTTAGGTGTTGGTTGAGGCATGTAGAAGCTGCTACGGTCTGGAAAAGTTCTTGGGAAAGATGTTACTTGTTTTCATTACCACTTCAGGAAGGAATTTTGGGGTTTCAATCTAGCTTATAAACCAAGGCTCTAAAATACAGCTGCTACAACTACTGGCATTACTACAGTACAGTGATGATTTTTTTTTTTTTTTTTTTCTTCTGGAACTCGACAGAAATATTTACATATTGTCAGATCTTTTTGGCACTGTAAGCGAACGTACTGACTGTCCCAGGGGAGGCTGCTGTCGGTGAAGATGAATTGGATGAACTTGACAGTACAAAAGGCTCAGAAGTCTGAGTGCAGTTCTTACTCTTGCAGGACTTAGTTTATTGCTATCGCTATGCCATTCCCTGCTCCCTCCACTGGAGCGAACAGCCTCAGGAGTTTCTTATATTACTACACCCTCACAAGCGTCAAACACTTTTTCTTTTGAAGCAACTAGTTAACATAGATTGCACAATTGCACTCTTCTCGGTGTCTATAAGGCCTGAAATGTGTTACTTCTGCTTCAGATCCGCTTTGCTTTGCAAAAAGTAAGGAACCGTAAGTTGTCAGACCTCCAGGCCTGACTTCTTAAAACAGGATTTAGTTGTTTATTCCTTTCATGAACTTTTTTTAATGCTACAAAGCAGAAGTTGCATGTCCTTTTTCTTTTCTGTTTTGTTTTTCATTTTAATATTGTTACTGATATTGGCATTTGTCCAAGTAATCTAAACTCCGTTTGATCTTGCTGGGTTGATCTTACTATTTGCTGAGAGTAACATGAGGAAAATGTTTGTATTGCTTAAATGGATCTGTAGGGATATGCTGGAATATTCATACAATCTTTGTATAGTTTATCAACATCGTCAGTTCTTATCTAATTCTGACACTGAGATGACTCCATTATTGAAAAGTCTGAGCACTTCAGTCTCTTTTTTTTTTTTTTTTTTTATATCTTGACAGCTCTCTTAAGAGATAGGCACATAATATAGTCTCTCTATCTTATGGGTTTCAGCCAACTATAGAAAAGCCCAGATTTATTAATTTGTTTTAAGCAGCGTTCAATCTACTGTGTTTCTCTGACTCAGCTATTCGCTCATATAGGGACCACAGTCCAATTAAGAAGATTCTTAAAGGTAAGTAGACTTACAAAAGATACAGTAGTGAAATATTTACATGGTATTTATTGGAAACAAGGCTTTGATTTTTTTTTTTTTTTTTTTTAAAGTGTGTTTGGGAAATGAGATTTAAGCATTTTGAGTACTCAGGTCTTACAATACTATGTGAGGAAGTGAGTCAGGGGGATATGATAGCAACAATAACACATCATGTACTGATTGACTAGTAGTGATTCATAACCTAAAGGACAGAACTGACAAAAATGGACGAAGCAAGAAGTCTTGAGACACTGCCAAGGACAGCTCCTGATAATGAATAAGAGTATGCCTTGAAAAGCGGATGAAACCAACCCTGCGGTCTGGACAAAGGGCAAAGAAGAACTGAGTCTGTGTAAGGACAAAAGGTTGCTTGCAGTGATGAAGAGGAATCATCAGCCTTCATCCTCACCACCCTCAGTGACCACCACCAGGAGGCACTGCGCAAGTGCAGTTGGGAGGAGTTTATGAAAATGACTTCTTAAAGCTAATTTTAATACAATGCGGGGACAGGTTATGCATAAGTATAGGCATATTGGGAAATCTTATGACTACATAATTATATATATATTTAAGAGAGCCACTGCATTGGGCGTGCACAATTGTGGTGGGGCGACCCCCTGTGCTGCCTGGTGCTGAATAAACAAACCTACTTTACAACCTTCTCAGTTGTGGAGTCTCTGGAGTCTCATTTCTGCACATCAGGAGCACTGTATATTCTCTCAAGAACCTGGTCCCAGGTGGCTTGCACAGGATAATGTTGGTAATTCCGTTAAAAGTAACTGAATCTGAACTTTCAGGCTAACCACTGTCCCAGCTTCTACTCACATACTTTCTAAATTGCCCTGGATGAGGAATTTTAGACATTGCACTGACATAGTACAACTGTCCCACTCCAGAAACAGGGAACATAGAGAAACATATCAAGCTCTCCTAGTTCCCAGTTCATGTCATCAGGAGGCGTTTTCCTGGTTGCATCTAGTCATTTCCCTCTTTAGAATATTGCATGGGCTGGAGAAAATTTCACTGCTGTCCTTGTGCCTCGAGGTCTGGGTTCTCATGCAAACAATTGACGCAGTTTGGGAACACGGACTATTCAAGGCCAGGCTGGATATGGCATTGGACAACCTGGTCTAGTGGGAGGTGTCCCTGCCTATGGCAGGGGGGTTGGAATGCAATGATCTTCAAGGTCCTTTCCAACCTAAACCATTCTATGATTCTATGATTTTTGCTCTTCAACTTGCAGGTTTTCTTACCTCCTCCACACAGAAGACGAGCCATTCTCTTCTGTAGAAGCACTGTAGAAGACAAGTTGATACATAAGATACATTAGAACATAGGAAGTTCCATTCAAATACGTGGAAAAACTTCTTTACGGTGAGGGTGACAGAGCACTGGAACAGGCTGCCCAGGGAGGTGGTGGAGTCCCCTTCTCTGGAGATTTTCAAGACCCGCCTGGATGCAGTCCTGAGTAATGTGCTCTGGGCAATCCTGCTTTGGCAGGGGAGTTGGTCTAGATGATCTCTAGAGGTCCCTTCCAACTCTGAAAACTCTGTGATTCCGTGATACCACAAGCTTCTGAAGGCCATTAATCTCTCTTGTAATTGGTGGGGCCATGGGGACAGAATTATAAGAGTGTTCCTTAAAAAACAGTAATTAAGTTGAAGTTCTGTTGAGCTTAATGTTGTGTTAGGATCAAGGAAAAAGGTAGATTTTGCTCCAAGAGTTTGTCTCTCTCACTCATTTAGTATCTAGGTTTCTAAGGTGGTTATTGAGGCTCCCTCCAGTTTTGATGAAGAAATCAGTGATTGATCCCAGATAAGAAGTGTCACAAAAAAGGTGAGTGACTGTCTCCCTACCTTGATTCTAGACAGCTGGTTTAGCCTTTATCTGTTAGGTGACACTCTGAAACCTGCCCTACTAAAAAAAGTGAGAGGAATATTAAACCCAGAAATCCACAATAATTAAAACAGTCCATACTGGTGGTGATGTTGACCTTTTTATCTCAACTGCTGAAACTTTGATTTTTGTTCCATAAAACCTAAGAACACTATCAGAACACCTGAAACACAGTAATTGGATTCCCTCTGCTGAATAAACAAACTATTTAAATTAAAAAAGGAGGCAACTGTCTTGACTCGGTCTCCTAAGGTGTAATTTTGTAGAAAGCAGCAATGAAGGGAGTGAGAAACTTGGCGCGGAAGAAAGTCTTCATTACTGTTTCTATTTTGAGATGCGGATATCAAATCTCTCTGTGCTGTGCCGCACCATGGCTGCTCAGTACCTTAACAAAACAAGATCGGGGTCTACCAGCTACATCTGACTGCCTCACCGAAACAGTAATTATTAACTATTTAAAGTTGTTATTGTTGACCAGACAGTGATCGGTACACCTTTTATTTACAATCTTTCCTCGATTAGTGTCTTTAGCTGCAAACTTCTGTCGTAAGAAAAACTTTTTCCTCCAAGTTTGCAGCACTTGCACCATGAAGTTCGAGTGAAGTTTATCTGCCTTCTGCAAATCATCATCATTGTTGGGTTAATAGTGGAGGTTTGATTGGATCTTTTATTCCCAATAAGAAACTTTATTTTCTACATGTTACTTTTTTCACTCTGTTACAAAAAGTACTTAAAACCAACCTTATAATTTTGAGAAAATTGAGACTATGCAGCTGCTGGAGCTGACAGTGTCTGACAAATACTTTTCCTTCGGGGTTATGTCAATTATGTTGTTACAGAACATGCTGAGCCTGGATCCATCCTGTCTTTTTTTTTTTTTTTTTGACATGTGACTAGGAGTTGTCATTTGCCATGATGGATGAAATGGTTACATTCAGGCAGCAGTTTCTTTAGAAAGTTGTCCTTTCTGGAGGAAGATCAGTGTTTAATTGCAGGTTGGAACCATTGTAGGTTTTTTTTCATTAAGCAATCTGGTAATTGAATAAACGTGCCTCTTAACGTCTGTGACTGTTCAGGTAGCTGCAATAAATAAAGATTCAAAAAGCTGCAATATCAGGGTTCTTTTGCTTTGTTTTTCTTCCCTCCCACCCAGGCTTTTGTGATTTCCAGTCTGGATTTCAGTAACTGATAGTATTCTGAGATAAAAGCACAGAGCTTGATTCAATGCCTTATGATTTAATTGAGCGTCCTTTGTTTTTTATTGGGTGTAGGATCAGAAACATCCAAGTTTTTAAATAAGATGACACACTTTCTGCCTAGCAAATTATCTGGGGCCAGCAAGGAGCCCAATCACTGGCAGGTTTGATTATCCGTTAAGCTGAATTGTTACTATGTTTTCTGGCATGGTTTTGGCCATGCATTGGAAGCAATTCTGAGATTTTTTCACATTAATTAGCACAAGCCACCGGTTATTTTTCAAGAAGCAGTTTGGATGTGGCCACGTGCCCAGCTGTGAGCCATGCTGTGCCAGCATCTTGAAGGAGAACAGTCCTTGCCCCAATTTTGGTAGGGTACAGACTGAGCTCCGTAGTCTAAAATACAGTAGATCAACACTGCATCAACAGATCTCAAGGGAAGATAAGATATTTTAGGACTGAGGCATTTAAGGGGCAGGACTCCTTTCTCCTGCTTTTAGTCATTCACAGGTATCACCACCAAGGCAAGTCATGTTGACGTCATAGTCAATGGAGGGAAATGGGCACTTTTAGTCCATGCTTTGCTTGACCTATTTTAGACTTCTACATGAGGATGAGAGAAGCCACACACGCAAAGCTTTATAGCTCAGGCATCATAGTTGGAAGGAACCCACCAGAGATGCCACAGTGGTGTGTCTGATTCCCTACTGAGGATCTGCTGTTAGTTGGATGACACAAATTGTACCCAAAAAGTTTGTTTCTCAATGCTGTTTGGGAAGTAAGAGGGATGACTGTCTCTGTCTTCTGTCTGGAATTGGAGCCATAGACTTTTAGGAAGGTGTTTCTTTAAAGATAACAGGTTAGCTGCTTCATTCAAAAAATCCCTTAGTTCAGATTTGAAAAAAGTAAGGACACCTACTTTTGTTAAAAGAAGACTCTGGGACTGTGCATTCAGTTTAGAGACAGGCTGAAATATTTTATTTTTTCTGGATCTCCGATATCATTGTTATAAAACATAAACAACGCTGTATCCCTGACCACCAGAGTGACGGTATTCATCAAAAAATCCCATGAAAGAAAAAGTTCTTGTAAAGTGTACTGTTGTTGGATTCAACCTTACACTGCTGTTATTAGTCAGTTCCACGTGTAAGATCTTATAGGTAATTGCATTATTCCTATGTTGTTTTCAGATGTTCACCAGCTGTTTAAAATTTCCTCAGGCTGCTTGCTTTGAAATTCCTGCTAAGTGACAAAACATTGAATCCAAAATCCAATGGTGCATCAATCAATTTCTCAGCATCTTTTTTTTTTCTAACCACAAGGTATGATAGTTCTGTGACTTCTCATGATACTTCCTATCATACTGGGTTTTTTGTCTCTATCTGATCTCTTCTGTTTGCCTTCTCGCTTACTTTGTGACTATGTGATGGCACTTAACACTCCTTGAAACATTAAACGCATAAAAGAACAGCTCTGCTTTGATTTTGGTTTGGGTGTATTACACTGGTTCCTGATCTAAACAAATGTCATAGTCATTTTGCATGTAGAACTTACCCCTCTTGGGCCCAAGGAAAAAAAAAAAAGGGAATATAGTGCTCCTGCATATAATTAATATTTGGAATGATACTGCATGACAAATCTGTGAGAAAACTCTGAATCTCACATTCGTCTCAAATTCAGTCAATTGGACAAAAAGCCAGATGCTTCTAAATAGCAAAATTTCTTGGTCCTGTTTCTGTGGAACTTCTGTCCTTAAAGTAGTAGTGCAGGACTTGAGGAGTTTCACACCAATTTTTCTCAGCTTACAGTAGTTTGTCCTGTGACACTTGACATATTACCAACACTGTAAGCCTGATTCACCGTTTTCCTTCTGGTTTTGTATGACCTGCTTCATCAGGAAAGCCTTCCAACACAAAGACCACTTCAGTTCCTCTGTCACTTTAACAAGGATACCAGTTCCATAATAAATACACCCAAGAGTTTCATAAAGGTCTCCATCCCACTGTAGAGCAGGATAAATGGCTGGAAAGGTTTAATTAAGCCTGAAGAATGTGTGTCTTTAATCATCTATGCATACACACTTCTGATCTCTGAGGGCACATGTAAAGGCAAGTTATTCGGGCTGGATTATTCACTGAAACTTGTATGTAGTGATGCATATAGTCTCTCCTGCTGCCCTTTCATGGAGATCTGCTGGAGTCCTGAAACACAAGCTATTATTGCAGAGAAGGAATAAGTGATTCTTCTTGTAGCAGATTTTTCTACGATGGTGGAACCAAGCGAGGTCTGAGCAGGAAGCATGCTGCCCAACACAGATGGCTTACAACTCCTCTTGGTAACCAGTCAGCGAAGGCTGAATGTGGCATCTTGCTTAGCTCAGCTGAAGTGGTGAGCATTCAAACACTGTCTCAAAATTGGGGCAGCTAAGAGTGACGGCTGGCTGTTGGGAGCGATGGCCACTCCGTCTGCCCTGATACATACCCCAGCAATGGCAGTCACCTCGTTTTGCCTTCCCGTAAGCAAAGCTGCTAATGGGGTCCAGAGTACTGACGCGGTGTACTCCTAGGAAATAATCCACGTTGCCTTCTGGACTTTGGTGGTTTGCTGCTATGCCCAAGCTAGTGAGTCTTCACGATCAAGAAAGTATACTAAACTAGCTATTGGACTATGATGTAGATTTCCAGCTTTCAGAACAGAGCTGGTTCATGTCTGACCAGCTCAGAAGTGTAAGCAGAGGAGCTCACGTTCTTCTGCTCCTGCCTGTTATGTCTGGCCTGGGGACATTACACTAGTTAGAAAGTCCAAGTGCAATTTAAGGCAACAAAGCTTAATCACGGTACCTGACACAGCTGACAGCCTGATTAACATAAAGATAGAACTTGAAAATTAAGCTGGTAACAAAGGCTTTTTTCCCCCATGGTCATTTTTTATTATAGAGTAGGTAAACAGATATGGGTTGTCCAATAATTGCCACCCATCTGCATTCATAGAAAACTGGTCCCTACAGAGGAATAATTTAATTATACCAATTTACTAACAATCCTCTTTGTAGATTAAAAGTTCAAGATTTGAATAATGTACTCACTATTGTGAGACAGCAAACTGCATATGACTTGAATGGGACATTTCAAGAAAAACTGTATGATTATTTCCACCATAGAGCATGCAAGTGTCCTCAAATGGACCAAAAGGTTACAAATCTGTATTGGGAACTGGCTCATGCTAACCCCCTGTTTGCTTCCTAGGTTCCATATCGGTGCAAACTAATTCCAGGTATGAGTGAGGAAAGCTCTGCTTTCCTCCAAGCTTACCCTAAGTAGAGTCAGAATTAAGGTTCTCACTTTTCCTTGAGACATGTTGTCCTCAGTAATTCCCAGCAAATGCTCACAAACTGCTTAATTCCTGCTGGCAAGCTTATTTTTGTTCAAGTTCTAGGCATTTTAGGACGTGGTGGTTGGAGACTGTAACATCCTATATGAATCATAGAATGGTTTAGGTTGGAAAGAACCTTGAAGATCATCGAGTTCCAACCCCCCTGCCATGGGCAGGGACACCTCTCACTAGACCAGGTTGCCCAAGGCCACATCCTACCTGGCCTTGAACATCTCCAGGGATGGGGCCTAAAAAACTTTTCTGGGCTGAACAGCCCCAACTCTTTCAGCCTCTCCTCATAGGAGAAGTGCTCCAGCCCTCTGATCATCCTCATGGCCCTCCTCTGGACACGCTCCAGCACATCCATGTCCTCCTTATGTTGGGGACTCCAGAGCTGGATGCAGTACTCCAGGTGGGGTCTCACAAGAGTGGAGCAGAGGGGCAGAATCACCTCCTTTGACCTGCTGGCCACACTTCCTTTGATGCAGCCCAGGATATGGTTGGCCTTCTGGGCTGCGATCACACATTGCTGGCTCATGTTGAGCTTCTCGTCAATGCTCATCATGCATAGATCTAGCGAGGAAAAGTCTCTGATAAAGTAAATTATGAGATTTAAATGTTGTGGGTAAGATTCATCTCATTTTGCTTTAGACATCTGCAGTTGATAGCTCAGCTGTTCCCCCCGGGAAGCTCGCAGTCAGCAGAAAGAAATGAGTATTTCCAGAGTGATTCATCAGGCCTTTTCAGATGTGTACGGTAGAGTTGTGCCATAGGCTTCACCCATGGTGTTTATTAGATGTCCCATGAAGAGAGCTCAGGGTCAAAGATTAACGTTACATCTACACAGGCATTTGTGCTTAGTCAAATGATTTACCTTTTAATTCTTCATATCTATTAAAAAGTAGAACATGTGGGAAAGGAAGATGTTACTGCTTCTGTGTTCAGAGCAGTGTTGGTTCGACCACCACTGAATTCAGGGAACGCAATTTTAAATTGTTTCACTCAGAATTTGACTCTAGTTTTGCCTCAGTTGGACGCTAGGATTTCTAGGCTATAGGCTATTCCTGAAGGTGATCTTTTGAAGAGAAAGATCCAGCCTGCATTTCAAATTTTTTTTTTTTTTTTTTTTTTTTTGCGTAGAAATAGTTCCATATAATTCTGCCTTTACCAAAAGAGATGTCTGTGAAGGGGATGGGGGGGAACCCTAGTTGTCTTGCTCAGTAATCGTTTCTATTAAGTTCCTAACATAGATATTCTGAGTATTTATCTGTGCATTAGCACTAGTATGTATTTGGGAACAGTAGGGAAAAAAAAAATCCTGTAGTTGACAAGATTTTTATCTTGCTCAGTTTTGGAAATGACTCAGACTATGGGCTATTAGAGAGTTTCAGGTTTATTGTGTTATAGAACAGAAATAACTAATGTTTGTGAAGAATAAATACGCTCATCTGAGTTGATCAGTTTCTACTATCACGCTTGCAGCTTTCTTTCGGACTACTTTTCACTTTGCAACATCTTACCCTACTTCACCTATGGAAAATTCCCATGAAGTCTAAATGACCGATAGAAACACCAAGTTATAACTGTTGATATTTGTTTAGCTGATATTTGCTCTGCAGGAAACTTAGACCTAGACCTTTAGTAAGTACAGATCAGCATATGTCCATTCTATTCTTATTTCTCTTTGCAAAATGACATGATGACTGAATCTGGTCTAGTGTTAATCGATTCGTTCCTATATCAGTTACTGCTTCAATTGACGTCATCTTAGCACCATTGAGGTGCTAAGGCTCCTTAGCCTAAGGCTTCATAAGCACCAGGCTTCATCTATACTTGGAATGTTTGCTTAAAAGAAGTTTTTCTATGTTTATTCACAGTGATATTTTACATATTTAAAGAAATAAAACCATCCCCATGGGGTCTCTTCTCCATCATATATTTCATCCACTTGACCTGCCTTAGAAAACCTTATCACAGGAGAACATGTGTCTGTTTCCTTGGAAAGCCAAATTAATTCCTACGCATGTGATAGAAGGTGAGACAAAAATTTCTTTATTCCTTAAGCACCTTTGAAAGTGTTGCTTTCCTACATCTCAGGCAATGGCTGCCCAATTAACTAACTGAAACCTTGAATTAATCCCTGTGAGTAATTTAATGAGTAGCAAGTAGACTTTTTGGATGATCCAAACAAGCCCGATTACCAATAATTCAGTGTTTTGGAACAGAAAGACAAGGAGCCAAAGGATAGAAGACACTTTGTTATTTCTTATCAAGCTTACAGCTCGATTTTCCTGATCAGAGTAAGATGTGGCAATCTGTCGATTTCCAGTTTCTCCTCTTAAGCGAGTACCGGACACTACCGGATACTAGAAACTTAAGAATGACGTGTTTCTCAGTACTAGAAAGTTTTCCCAGAAGATACGATGACAGTAATCTTAAAAGGTGCATGGCACTACCTGATATGTTTTTTTTTGCCTCATTGCTGACATCAAAAATAGAACAGAGGTTTCGGGACACCTGGTCAAAAACTTAACACAGCTGCTTATAAAGTATATCTGTTCTCTAACTGTATGTAATGAGCCATGATCTATATGGATCATTATATATATATATTGGCATGTTTGCCAATCTTATCGGATGTGTCATGATGAATAGGCCCAGGAAGGGTCAGTTTTCACAGGTTGCACATGTCTAGGCATAACTGGAAGGAAAAAGGCTAGAGTTATGTGTTTACCTCCTCATGCTCATCCTTACAGGCAGCTGACTATAACTGTTGCCATCGTGCTGCCCAGAGCAAAAAGGAAATAGAATGGCATGAGACAGCCCAAGGGGTCCACAGCTCTGCCTAAGCCAACCTGGCCGAAGGGCTGTAAGATATAATCGACTCCATCTCCCAGGAGTCCTCAGAGTCTGAGGCAATAATATACCACGTACCTGGGAATCCCAACTAGTGGTCATTTTTATTAGGAATTGAAGGTTTGCTCTATAGCTATTCAACTCACCCACCCATTTGAGGGAAAAGTGGCTTAAAAACACATTACAGAGGACGTCAGGACTCTTAGCTCCTTTGGCCGTATGCTCATAGTGCATCAAATGAACCATTTCCATTCTGGTGTACAATCAACCTGGAGAGAAAGAAGTCCATTAGGGATAAGCTACCTCCTGATTTCTCCCAGCTGCCCCATGATAGAAACAAACTTGGAAATTGCTTTGCATTAAAGCCAGACCGCTAGAGTCAGTGCTGTCAGGGAAAAGACAGCATCGTCTTCTAAACAATGAAACACCCTCACTTATGGGATGTGGGAATGAAGCTGTGTAGCCAATTTAATCCTTGCGGAGCTCTTACTTTATCAGCCTACACACTATTATCCCTTTCACCGCTGGCTAGAGCCTTCATTATAGACTTGTCACTCCAGCAAGGACCTGGAGGGATTATATTAACTCTTGGGCTGCTGCCAGGTCTCCCACTGACCTAGCAAAACACAACCGGGTCGGGTTTTCGGCTGCCTTCTGCAGCGGCCAAGGCAGGCTCTGCTGTAGCAAAAGACACTGTCCTTGTCCGGTGGTCCCATATGTGACCTTTCTGTTAGGAAAGGAGCAGCAGGAATTGGATCCCCATACAGGTTCTAGCCTTCTGAACTCAGAAGATTATTTTCTACTCCTGAGCTCACAGTTGAAGATTTTATAACCTGCTGAATAGTAAGAACTTAAGTTGTACAGATCTGTTGGTGTTCTTTGTTTCCATAAGCTTCTCACACTCCTCCAGCTGTTCTTGTTGGCCATGCCTCCCATTGTTGCTTCATCCCACTTGCTTCTGTTTCATGCCATTTCCTTTTTCTGCTCAACACCTCTCTCTGTGGTTGTGACAGCTACTCTAAACTCAGAAACTTTGCTAACCATTAATATTTCAGGCAATAGAAGAATTAAACCATCTCTCAGGTCACAGGAAACTCTTAAACCACTTTTTCCTGTCCTCCTACTTATCTTGAAAAAGCTTCTCTCACAAATACATGTTTTCATTTGATATTTTATAAACTTTGAATCTAACCTTTGCACCTCCGTGCTTTATAATGCCTGAGTAACTTGCCATGTCATGCACATGTAGATGGTGATAACTGCTCTGAACTTCTAAATGTTGTTGTAATTCTGTAATGATTAGCTCATTTGAACAGAAATACCTTTGAAAACGCTGAGCATGTAGACAAGCTCCCCACTTGTAGCCCTCAGCATTTGCTTTGCCTTTAAGCATTGGCCTTGCAGATGGCTACCTGCTCCACGTAAGAGATCTACATGTTAGATCTACTGTCGAGTCAGCCTCCAGCATAAGAAGGTCACAGGAAAATCTACTTTTTCCTTTTTATACCTGATCTGTAAAACTGCCTTGGATGTAACACTTGGCCCCCAAAACTTGGAGAATAGGGGATGGAGGAAGAAGCATGGCTGGGAGCTCATTAGGAGCCAGCGAGGGCTGTGTGCAGGAAGAAGGGGAGTAAGTTTGATTAGTACTGGTCTGTGAAGATGGGGAGGGGCTTAGCGATGGCTCCAGTGCACTGCTATTTTAAAATAGCTTGTTGGCACTTTATCGTGGAGCAAGAATTATTACAGACTATTACTTTAGTAAATGTTGGGTTTAGTAGGCTGATTAAAGGTTTAAAACCCTAAAATTAAACTTTCAGCCCTTGATCCCATAACTGCAGTTTGATTCTGTGGAGATAGATACTCTAAGTTGTCTAGAGTGAGTAATTTGATATTATGCGGAGCACAGGTTAAAGCGACTGGTTCAGATGAAGATTCCTGGTCTGATGATCTAGGCCTAGACAAGTGCTTAATTTTGCATGTAACTGACCAAATTCTTTTTATTTCTACAGTCAGAAAAAAAAAAACAAAACCAAAACACGCAGAAGTTTTTCGCATCTCCAGTGGACAGAATGCAGCCCTTTTCCTGGGGTACAATATTATTCCATATTTAGTCATATTTCCAAACTGGAATTGGAGATCCCTAGTGGTGCAAACCAATACAGAGTCACTCCAGTACCAGGACTCCAGATTTGTGTCACTTAAAGGTGTGACTACTTTTCCTCTGAGCCTTTACATTTCCGTCCTTCTTCATCATGCCAATTTAAACCAGTGCCAATCTATCAGTGTTAATGGAGATGTGCCTGATTTATGATGTTGTGACACTAAAATCAAACTGAAAACCCATAAAAATTTTAATTAAATCATTTTAACATGCAGTAATCAATGTAACCTACTTTCATGCGAATTATTTTACTTAGAGAAATAGATCATCAGGAATTAATTCTGTATTTCTTCAAGATAAAAATGACTGCAAGCTATTTACCCTGTGCTCACAGCACTGAAGGACTCTGCAACATTTCTGCATAGTCCTTATCTGCTACAATTACTTTTATTCAGATTTTTGTACTTTCTGCAATCTACAATAATTTATTAAAAATAATGTCACAGACCTGAGTAATTCAAACCGCCTGTTTTGGCTTCCTTGGCATTAACCTTTAAACCTCACTCTCCCATTTTTGGCATCCACTCTAAGACAGTAGAGATACCTGATTAACTGAAAATTTTTGAAAAGAATAATAAGTATTGGGGGGATCAAATAGAGCAAGATAAGAAATTGTGTTTGGACTTCTTCAGCCTTGATACCCTTCTAATCTTTTGTCAGACAAGCTCCATCCATGTCATAGATGCCAATAAGGACCGCCAGCAGACTGTCTATTTAACTGGTGCCAAAAGGATGTTTACGTACCCTGGAGTTTTGCTGGTTCAGGATAGAATCATAGAATGGTTTAGGTTGGAAAGGACCTTGAAGATCATTGAGTTCCAACCCCCCTGCCGTAGGCAGGGACACTTCCCACTAGATACGCTGCTACAAGGCAGTTGTGAAGCTTCAGCATCTCGTAGGATGGTGGTTGCCATCATTCGGGCTTCCCAGATATGCACATACGGTGTGGCATTGCAGTGAGAGTACATCTGACCTCCACTGTCCCTCGGTTTCTGAAATGGAGTCTTAAGCCACAAGAACAAACCAGATGAATTCAGCGAATTGGTAAATATTACCCTGAAAGTTGGGTTTCTTTTTTTCAATGTTTAATGTCACACACATATATAATGAATCACTTTTCCTCATTGAGACCCCAATATTGCTTTACCTTAGCCAGTGAAACAAAAGCATTCATGGTGAGCAAGTAAAAATACCCTAATAGAGGAGTTGAGAAAAATGCACGTTATTAAATCGCCACAACCAGACATGCTCTGAAACCCCCAGTAAAGGCAGAAATCCATACCTCTTCTTCACAGTTGCCATTACACTGGGTGCTTTAATTTCCCCCCTGAAAGGACAGAAGCTTCCAAGTCACCTTGCCTTATATGAATTGTTGCTGTTAGGACAACTGCTGCAATTTTGCTCTGTTAATTCCACTTCCCAATTCCCAGCTGTAATTTTTGTTATTGCTGTAATCCCTTTCACCAGCAGACAATGCACTCTTATTTTTCCTCTTGCCCTGCTTGCCTGAACAGCGGGAAAATGTTGGTGGTTATTCTGCAGAGTCTTTTCAGACATGGTGCTTCTTAAACATCATTAAAGAATGTCAACTTTCTAATGTTTATGCAAAAATTAGTGGTCTCTCATAGCACAAGAGAAGATACCAAGGCAGTAATCCAAAAGGAACACCACTTACCGCACTGGAGCGATCTAAACACTGAGGATAAAGGCTGAGGGGAGACCTTATTAATACTTACAAGTATCTCAAGGGTGGGTTGAAGGAGGATGGAGCCAGGCTCTTTTCAATGGTTCCCAGTGACAGGACAAGGGGCAATGGGCACAAGTTAGAACATAGGAAGTTCCGTTCAAATACACGGAAAGACTTCTTTATGGTGAGGGTGACAGAGCACTGGCACAGGCTGCCCAGGGAGGTGGTGGAGTTCCCTTCTCTGGAGATTTTCAAGACCCGCCTGGATGCAGTCCTGAGTGATGTGCTCTGGGCAATCCTGCTTTGGCAGGGGAGTTGGACTAGATGATCTCTAGAAGTCCCTTCCAACTCTGAAACTCCGTGATTCTGCGAAACCTACCAGACACCTGGATTGACTCTAAAATGTCCTGTGTATCCAGAACTCTGCTTCCAGGTGAGCCTCCCAGTGCTTGCACCACTCCTGCCTGTGTACAAGGGGGTTCCAAAGCTACTTGTCCCTGTGCCTCGCCTGCAGCAGTAGCCCAATCCCCTTTTTATGCGTAAAGCATATCTAAAACATATCTTTGGCCGTTTTATTTTAAAATGTGCTCAGGCTAGCATATGTGCTTACAGCTTAATGGCTAGCGGAAATGATTAAGAATGGGAAAGATAAAAGCTCAAGTCTCTCCTCACTCTGAGACAGACAGATTTAGGCCACTCTCATGCCACTTTTAAGGCAGAGCCTTCCTCGCCTGTGGGGACATTGTCCCGGTCATGCCACACCTTAGTAGTGGCAAAGGAGCCTTTTCAAGGTGGCAGTGTCACCTGCTAAGAGCTGAAGGATTTTCTGCAAAGTAGGTTTGGTTTGGTTAAGAAAAAAAAAAGCTCATTTCCACAAACGCAGAAGAACCCCAATAACTTGATCAGAGAAATGAGCTTCAGCTGCTCCCAGGGTTGTCCCAGGAGAGTCTTGGACCCATGGTCTAGGGGTCACAACAACAAGTTAATGGGAGAGGGCCCTGGATCCCCTTACAGACTGAAAGGGGGTTTACTGCTTTGGGGTATGGGGCTCAGAAAGGGAGGTAGGGGAAAAGCATCCTGGGATGGTACAAAACTTATTATGAGTTGGTTAGGGGAAGGACCAAAGGCAGGGAAAGGGAGGGATTGAAGTGGCTGGAGGAGAAACAATCCAGCAGCTGGAGAGACGAGAATATGTGCATGTTGTGTGGATGTGTCTGTATGTGAACAGCACTGACTATCAAGCCAGACTAGCCGGTGAGGGCGACACATGGCTTGGGAGCCAGGTATTGTGATGGACAGAAGTCTTGGCCAAATATTGCAGAGACATGAGGCTGGTGAGTTGCCTGCTAGAGGGATGAGGGCATCCAAGTCATCTACTGGAGACACCATGGGGTTTGAGGGTCATCTGAGCCCACCTGCATGTGTGTGTCTGGGTGTAAGGAGACTAGGGGATCCAGGGCCAGATAATAAGTAGACTGAGTGCCTAAGGCCAGCTACTGGTGGAATCTATAGTGTGTGTGTGTGTGTGTGTGTGTGCGTGCAAGGGCATCCAGAAACTGGAGCAGGTCTGTAGGCTTTGAGGGCTCTTACACCCAAGTGCCAGCAGCTGGGCACTGCGAGGATCCAGGGCTTGGTTTTGGATAGACTGAATGTCTACGGCAAGTTACTGGGAGGACCCATAGTCTATGTAAGTATCGAGTACTGTGTTCAGTCTTGGACCCCTCACGACAAGAAGGACATTGAGGTGCTGGAGTGTGTCCAGAGAAGGGCAATGAAGCTGGTGAGGGGTCTGGAGCACAAGTTTTGTGAGGAGCGGCTGAGGGAACTGGTGTGGTTCAGCCTGGAGAAAAGGAGGCTCAGGGGAGACCTTATAGCTCTCTAGAGCTCCCTGAAAGGAGGTTGTAGCCAGGTGGGTGTTGATCTCTTCTCCCAAGTGATAGGACAAGAGGAAATGACCTAGAGCTGTGCCAGGGGAGGTTTAGGATGGATATTAGGAAACATTTCTTCACCGCAAGGGTTATCAAGCATTGGAACAGGCTGCCCAGGGAAGTGGTGGAGTCACCATCCCTGGAGGTGTTTAAAAGATGTGTAGACATGGTGCTGAGGGACATGGTTCAGTGGCAACTTGGCATTACTAAGTTAACCATTGGATTTGATGATCTTAACGGTCTTTTCCAACCGAAACGATTCTATGAGTCCGTGATGTATGTATTTTTCATTAACTGATCTTCCCCTTGATCAGCCAGAGAGAGAAACAGGATGAGGCTAAGGGTGCTGTTTGTGCTCGTATGAGTGCTGTGTCTTCTCTCCATGTTGATTTGTATGGATTCCACACGGTTTATACATGTGTGTGTCTGTTGGAAATACACACGCAGCCTTGCTACTGGCTGGATCTGGGGCCATGGGGCTGTGGCAGCTTCACCTCTATGAGCTATGGATTTAGCAGCTCTCTGGCAAGTAATACAGTTGCAGTCAATTGTATTTCTGGAGTGGTCCACAGGAGTCTGTTACATATAATAGCAAAGCATAGCAGGCAGAAGGAAGTATTAAGCTGGACCAGAATATTAAATTTGAAGAATATGAATACTGAAAGAAGCAGAAATGTAAGTGAATCCTTAACATATTCTTTTACCTTCCTTCTGTGCCACCTGGTACTTTTTTTTTTGGGGGGGGGAACACTCATAAAATTCGTGTTCTAATAAATAGCAAAAGGTCATTTCATAATTATTATGATCATTTTCATTAAACTGCCCCCATCTAAACAACCCTGGCGTGATTGCTCTAAAATGAATTACCTTTTCTAAATGAGTTCTGCCAAAAGCCAAATAGACTCATATAAAGCTAGAATGAAAATTAATATTAGAAGAGATTTTGCATGGTTTGAATACCGTTGTGATCAGCAGTTTGGGGACAATGTGTCCCATTTGGATCTGCAATATAATTGTAAATGCAAGTTGTACTAACAAAGGTAAACAACTGGCAGTCCAGGGAAGCACTTCTCAATCATCTTCTCAAATCAACTCCTTTACAACGTGTAGGTCAGTATTAATTTGCACTTTACTGAGAGAGGAGGAAGAAAAGCCACACAAGTGGCAAACTCCTAGAGGAGTGTATTCTTGCACAATGCAGCAAAATTCAGACGCTGCAGAAAGCAAGAGGCAATAAATCTATAAGCCATATGGGAACTAGGGACCAGGAACCATGATGAAAGCCCTGTTATTATTATTTCTTTTTTTAGCAGTAAGAGATCACAGACACTTACAATTTGAGCTAGAGGAAACATTTACAGGCTTATGCCCAGTAAATGTGGTTTATTCCCTATTGTTTCAGAAGTAATTTTCCTTCACGCATGCCCTCCTTGAAAGTACTTCTATTGCTGTAAGGTGAATCATGTAGTTACAAGCTGGTGAACTGACACAGAGAAACCCAGTTTACAGTTTCCAAAACAGTATTTCTACCAGTGAATTCAGCAAATGTTATAAACCAAATTCCCCATGATCCAGTCTATTCAGTAGGGGATTCCCATGTAAATACTGGGTTTTAGTAACACTCGTGGGAAGTATCAACAAAGTTTAAGTCCCAGCTTACTCATGTTGGTTGTCACTAATCTTCATCAAGCTTCCTTCTTCAGACTCTGAGGACTGGAACAGTAATCATCGGGGTCTACTGTGAAGCCGATTATTCTGGTGCCTCCTAAAGTAGGTTTCGCTGTGTTTTCTGAGCTGTTGTGCTTTTTGCGGTCTCTGTGGTGCTGTTGGCCTGGACAACATCACTGGAGTCAGTGACCTAAAGCAGACAAGTTGTCCTAGCTCAGTTCAGTACTGGTCACCTTCTTCCATGCCTGCCTTTTGACTCTGTTCCCGAGGGAACAGAGACAGAGGGATTCATGTGGACATCTGTCTGTGGTGGAAAACTCCCTGAGCAGAATCTCTTCTTGCCTTTAAAAACAAACAAACAACCAAAACCCACCCACCCAAATAAATAAATAAATAAACAAAACATCCTCAGAACTTACTTTTCCTATGACTTTTCACGCCAAAAGCAAAATCTGCAACTTTAAATGGCGATTACTCCCTTATGCAGGGCTGAAATGTTTTGTCCATGTGAGTGTAATCGTTAGGGTTTCCTCATCTTTGCATAGATCTTACAGAAATATGGGAAGGTATCGAAAAAATAGGGACTAATATGTTTCAGTTTGGGTCCATTCCTGTGAACTTTCCACCTTAGTCTTCAAAGTGTCAGCACCTGTGTAGGGAGGTGAGAGTTGCTCTATTTTGTCATTCTGTTTCATAACGTTAAGCTTATAACAGCTCATTATTCTTTCTGCACTGCACCTGTTTCCAAGCTTCTTTTCCCCGCAGTTGTTATCATACAATATAGCTCATATTTTTTGGTCTACACAATTTTTTAATCCCAGTATTTTTTTTTGTGACAGACACTATCATGTACCTAATCCTTGACTGCTGAATTTTTTACTTCTGAGGAGATATGGCCAACTGATTAATTTCTGTACGCAGGTGATGCTCTCTGACGTTCCTTTTCTGCCAGAAGGCAGTGCATTGCCAAGCACTGGATTCAAACATTTGCACTAGATGTATAAAATTGGTGTGCTGGATGTGCTGGACCATGAAAAATGCTCATTATCCCCAAGGACTTTTTGCTCTATATTGTTGATGACCTGGTTGTCGCATATGCTAAAACCATTACACAACCCTACAACTTCTTTTACAAGAGAAATTGTCCCCACTAGTCTGTTTCTCTCCTAAGTATCTGAGGACTCACAAGTAAAAGAAGTAAACAACACCTGAGCAGACTTTTGCTGAGAAAAATGGAGAAGTAGAGGAACTTCAAAGGTTCTCAGTTGGTACCTCAGGGTGGTATAAAATCAGCTTGAGGTCTCCTAGAATACACCTTTATTAGATATTGGTTTATTGTCAGCATGGGTTACTTGTAGGAAGAAGAAAATAAAAAGTTAAGAAAATAAAAAGTTAAAAAAAAAATATATTCTCTATAATAAGAGAACCAATACAATGCTCTAGCAGTGCCAAGATACCTGGGGAAGATCAAGATGAACTGTGTGAGGCAATCCTTTGCTTAAACCTTTGATGTCTCTGCTCTAGTTGGGAGACCAAAGACATCATGTTGACATTGTTAAGCTTTTTGTATGTAAGAAGGGAAGAATGAAATGAGTCTGAAGGATGTCCAAGAGGGATCTTGGGAGGCAGACTTCTCTGCTGAAGACAGGCATTAAAAAAAAACAAAACCAAAACCAAAACAAACAAAACCCCCCAAAATTTTGGGTCAAAACAAGCTTTAATTTTTACTTAATAGTAAAGAGATAAGAGCATTTCCCCAGCAATCGGCATGTCCAGATCATAGAAACATAAATGCAGTTACCTGTTTCCAAAAAGGCCAATGGAATCCTGGGCTGCATAGGGAAGAGTGTGGCCAGTAGGTCAAGGGAGGTCATTCTCCCACTCTACTCTGCACTGGTGAGGCCACAGCTGGAATACTGTGTCCAGTTTTGGGCTCCCCAGTTCAAGAGAGACTGGGAACTGCTGGAGCGAGTTCAGCGAAGGGCAACTAAGATGATGAAGGGCTTGGAGCATCTCCCTTATGAGGAAAGGCTGAGAGCGCTGGGACTCTTTAGCCTGGAGAAGAGAAGGCTGAGGGGAGACCTTATTATGGCGTACAAGTATCTAAAGGGTGGGCTGAAGGAGGATGGAGCCAGGCTCTTTTCAATGGTTCCCAGTGACAGGACGAGGGGCAATGGGCACAAGTTAGAACACAGGAAGTTCCGTTCAAATACACGGAAACACTTCTTTACAGTGAGGGTGACAGAGCACTGGCACAGGCTGCCCAGGGAGGTGGTGGAGTCCCCTCCTCTGGAGATTTTCAAGACCCGCCTGGATGCAGTCCCGAGTAATGTGCTCTGGGCAATCCCTCTTTGGCAGGGGAGTTGGACTAGATGATCTCTAGAGGTCCCTTCCAACTCTGAAAACTCCGTGATTCTGTGATGCACTGGAAGGAGCAACGCACATACACGCTGCTGTCTCCTCCTGCAATGTGTTACCAAGCCATTTTACTTCATATCTGTGATCCTATTGTGCACTTTTCAAAGGATGACACTTAAGACATCAAATGAATTTAAATCATTTAGGTTCAAAGAGTCAAGTCTGACTTGACTAAGTCTGGGAGTTTGAAAGAACTCTACAATACGACTTCCCTGGTATTTCAGTGGGAATTTGAATCTGAAATTTCCAGATACCATAAATGAGCAAAGATATGGTCCACCACACCTTCTACACTTCAGCAAACATTGGAATCATCTGTTGTGTTGTTTAATGTTGAGAAGTGTAATAACAGAATTCCCATTGCCTGCGAAACTATCCACTATGCTATGGATATTTTTTGTAAAGGAAATTCTCTCGCTAGTTTATTTAAGCTGTAGATGAGGATGCTGTCTATGCCCTAAAAGAGAGGAAGGTACCTGGCTGGCAGTTCAGTTCTATTAGATTTTCTTGCAGGCAGATAAATTTCTAGTCCTGGGAATCTTCAGTTTTTGAAAAATGTTTTCCAGCTCTGGGGATGAAAGAGAATGAAACCTGTTAAAATGATCCATGTTTAATAACAATATTTAATTGCCATGAAAATGCACACTTTCTATTCTACAGTTTCTTGTTTGCTTTAATTGATTCTATATCATCCACAATTTTAAATATCAATTTTTTATGACTACAATACTACATATAATACTTACATGTCTGTATTGTCGATTCCCTTTCTTTCCATATAGCTCTTTTCAAAACTGTGTTCAGTTGAACTGCTTGATTGGAGGAGCACTAATTTCTCTGCAAATCTAATGAGTTTCTAACAAACCGTATACAAACAGTTAGGGATGCATGCACTTGTAGGGGAATTTTTTGCCTAGAAATACACAGGGGCAGCAAGATTTCATTTGAATCCTACAACACAGCAAAGAAAGAGTTGAAATATTAATAATGCATGACATTTATATTCCACTATTCATTTGCAAAGCACTTGGCAAATGTTGCAGCTAATTAAATTCATAATACTGCTGTGGAGTTAGGGAGTAAATATTTTCATGCTGAGGACATGTGAGGGTATATGAAGGCAAGATTAGGGGAAAGCTACTGGAGGAGAGCAGAGCTCCAAGCCTGAACTCGCAGCACTAATGGAGAATCATAGAGTGGTTTAGGTTGGAAGGGACCTTAAAGATCATCCAGTTCCAACCCCTCGGCCATGGTCACGGACACCTCCCGCCAGCCCAGGTTGCTCAAAGCCCCTCCAGCCTGGCCTTGAACACCTCCAGGGATGGGGCAGCCACAGCTTCTCTGGGCAATTTCTTCCAGGGCCTCACCATGTCCCTTTTTGTCCCAGAATTCAATAGGAAATAAAAGTCAGGAAAATTATTTCACAGTTCAGTGTATAGTGCATAGGGGAGAAAATTCATTCAGTATCATGGTTAGCGTTTACTTCCAAAACTTTAAAGTGTAAATTTGATCTTAAAGTTAGAAAGAATAAAAGCAGGACTGCTAAAATGGCTGCTACAGAGGCTTCTTGGAGACTGTTCTTACATGGGATATTCACAAATTTTACTTGTTACTGGTGCTTTGTCTAGAACTCCCGTTGTCTCCTGCTTGCATGTACAGTTGCAAAGTATAACTCGCAAACTTCACAGTAATACTGTTTCATTGAAACAGGTGTTGTTTTGAAGCCACAAACAGAGATAAGAAATGAAAGATCAGTTCTCAGCAAGCAGCCTGGCTGTCATGACAAATAAAGAGATAGTTTTGGGGGTTTTGCCATTTTTATCAGTACCTAGCAGGGCAATGACTTTGGGTCCAGTCGATAGAATTTGGTTTGGTTTTGTTTTTTTGTTTGTTTGTTTATTTGTTTGTTTGTTTGTTTTAGCAAAGGCAGTGTAAGTGTTTGATGACCACCTTTTTTTTAACAAGTCAATCAGAAAGACCTCGAGAAAAAGTTGCTGCTGCCCTTCATTGACATGACATAAAAACATTGCCTATCACGAATGGGGAGAAATCCATGGATGACTGGTGATTTACTAGAAGGAAAGTGATATGTAAAATCCAGCTCCCCAGTGGTGTGATTTACCCAGGCTCTAACCCCACCTGTTTGAAAAGAAAGGTGACCTTTAGGTGGCAACATGATGAGTCGTTCCCTCTCCATACCAAAACCAGCCTTTGCCGGCTCAGCTTGCTTTGCAGTAGTGTTCTCTAATCATTAGCATGAAAGAGATATTACAAACACAGTGAAGCCATTCTTACCTTTCTGTTGAGCTTGCTGATCACCCAATTGCATTTTGGGCCCTTTTTTTTGTCTTTTTTTTTCCCCTCCTTCTCTTCAACAAAACAGAAGTTTTGTAGCCAGGATTGTCAGATGAGTGCAGCTCATCAGGATAAGCTCTCCTTGCAGCTGGATGGCAGCATCTTTCAACCAACATTCAGTAACTGGCTCTGGATGAGCTCTGAAGCTATTCTAATGCTAAGAAAATTGGGTTTATTAAAACCTCTTGCAGTGGCAGAGCCATCAAGACTGTTATTTGCATGACAATACTCTACATGCATTTACCATGTTGCAGCTCAAGGCAACTCTTTCCAACTGGCCGGCAATGACCCCAGACATGCTAACTTATGAGTATATATTGAGTTATTTGGGCACGGGAGGAACTAGCCACCTTCACCCCTGCGTCTGTAATGATTTACAGCCAAAATATCCAATCAGCAGGCACTGCTTTCCACGTTAGCTGCCAAACACCCTAGAATATGTTGCCACGAAAAGCCGAAGTCAGGACTCAATAGTCAGAGTGTCTATTAAGCAGGTATTTATTGCAGCACTGGATGCACAGGGGATCACTCCTCCTAATGTGCGTGCCATAAAGGGTTAGTTATACAGCTTGTATGTGTGCCATATATACATATTCACAAGGTTTCCAAGAAATGACCAACATATTCATTAACTCACATCAAATACAATATGTCGATAATACCCAAGCTAACGATTTTTCAGTCTAAGATTACATAAGGACAGGGACATGAGAGATTTTGATAGGAAGATCCATACTTTGGCTTCCTTATCCAAGGTCTGCATGACTTTACTTTTGATCACCAGGGCTTCAGGAACCAAAGATCAAGTTCTCAAAGGTATTTAGATATATGAGGGCTAGGTGTTCAAAACATTCAAAACGGTTTCAAACGTAGTTTAGCTGTCAAAATTATTTCCATGAGATGTAGCAAATAATAAAATTTTGCATGGGCTCAAAAAGTGACTGCACAATTTCGTGGACAAAAAGTCCTGCAAAGGCTATTAAATACAGAGTTGCTGCCTGGGCTCAATAAGTCTGAGTCACAAATTTCTGGAGGCTAGAGGAATATTCTGGGAATGTGTCACTGCATGATTTCCCAGTTTTGATATACTGTCCTCTACACATCCAATATGGAGACACAGAGAGACTAAGTGGTTAGACTATTTTCCTCATTCCTAAGAGATTTATGGTTACAGTTCTTGTACCAAATGACTGAAATCATTACTCTGCTGAAAAACAGATACCAGAGTGGTAGACTTGCACCTGGTTACATCAAATTCACAGGTTTAGCTCATGTAAGATAGCATGATGGTCTGGACCTTCATCTGGAATATACAATCCTGGATGTCCTATTTTACCATAGCTCATCCAGGCATAAAAATCTGCACAGGGTACAGGAGGAGGATGTAGGAAGGGATCCAGTTGTCACCTGCACACTAGGGCTCATTCAGCAGCACTAATCTCTGTCTTGCTCTCAGGTGGAGTCTTCTTCCAAAGCTCTCCAGTAAATCAAGTTTGCCAAGGTAAATTCATCCATGCTTAATGTTCTCTGCCCACCAGCCCACCCTCTTCTTTTAAACTTTGTCTGACAGACACCGGAAAGTGATGGTTTTGGGTTAGTACACTCTAGGGATGTTGCTGAGATTGATTCCTTTGTGATGGTCTGCTGTGGTAGCATTGATTTGGCAGTGATAGGTGAAATATACTTTTTGTTCCATTACTGGCCAAAACTGAAGTCTTCCAAAAGAATCAGTTCTCCTTAAAAATAATCTGAAGTAACTGGGAGAAACTCCCAGATATGATACAAGCAAAATCTGTATGAGAAAACCCTCTAGTTCCCTCAAGGGATGTGCAATGAAAGCCTAAAGCTTCATGTGAAGAGTTTGACGATTCTTTCATGTGAATTAAAGGGTAACGGACTACTTATTCCACTAACAGACTGATAATGGATTAATTAATGGATTCCCATTAATACATAATGGTTCTATCTCACAATCAAAAAAAAAAGGACCTTACTGTTACAGTATCTGAAGATCTTACATCTGCTACCACATACATCAGCACTCCCATGACACAGAGGACCCACAGGCACAGGGAGTTGGAGGGACTTCCAAACAGGGCTTTAGATGGAATTAGGGCACCAACCACCCCTCTGAATTTACAGTGTTCAAAGCATATGGACTCATATCTCTGTAGAGGTCCAGAACCACCCTTATGTTCATGTCCTTGAGCAAACCAGTGCCTCGCTTACACTGTGGTGGCAGTTTTTGTCTTTTCCTTATGCAAAACAACCTAACAGGCACTCCTGGTGAAAGGAAGCTTGACTCTCTCTGTAAGCATTAATATCTTTATTTGTGTGATGCACACAGGAGTCCCATCCTGGTTGATGTGCTCTACTTCAGAAGTTGGTGCATCTTAGGAAGAGACTTTTAAATCCCCCACCACTGCGCACACAAGCCACAGATCCTTCTGTTGCCACTGGGAAGCCCAGTGCCTATTGGTGTAAGACGGGACAGGGGACATCTCCTTTCCCTCTGCTCTTTTGCCACTGTCTTGTTGGACAGTTGGGATAAGATGTGGTGTGTGTTGTTTCTCTCTCTTTCCACCTCACGTGCCTTCCACACCTCATCTGTAAGAGCACACCAAGGTATCCCTTGGTTGTCTGTGGAAAAAACAAACCCAACAACAAAACTCACACAAAACAAATGAAGAAAACCCCAAACAAACAGAAATAACCCAAGCCAATTTATGCAAACTTTAGTCATTTGGGATGGAAACATGGGACCTTCTTTGGATAGCGATACATAACCTTCTGTCCTTAGATGTCTGCAGCAAGTGGGAGATACACTTGCTCATTTATTTTAAAAGAATTAGTAACTGGGTTAACATAGTTTATTGGGGTGGCTCTGGAAAATTCTTTAAATTCTTTAAATCTCTCAAATTCTTTAATAATGTTTGAATCCTGTGAAAGCTGCTCTACCGAAATGCTCTCCTCATGTGTTCATTGTAGTCTTCTCGTTTTGAATCTGAAAGATTAAAAAAAAAGGAAGAGAAATCATAGGAACTTACAGATTGTGACCTCAGGCACTTCAGGCTTATGGAGAAGGATTTTTTGTTGCTGTTTATTTTTTCCTCTTGCTGTGCAAATAATTTGAATAACATACCTACTGAAATCAGCTGCCCTAAAACAAATAGTCTCTAATCAAAGCTAAAAGCAGAAGGTCATAAACATTACATCTTCCTACATTCCACTTTGGAGTCTGTTACCCTGTTTTATGTATTCAAACCCAACCTATTAAGCTGAATAATTGGAGCTTTTTGATTGACAGGCTTCTCAAGATTAGGTTTTATTTCTGCTCATATTTTCATATTGTAAGTATTATCACACCACCAGGATAGAAAGAATTTCACTTTTAGCTGTGCTTCAATGCTGCTGAATCATAGCAGCTGAATACTACCTCCAATCCCATCTGTCCAAGGAGAAAAAGAACCAATTTGAAGTTTATCTGTGCACAAACTCTTCATAAATCACTAAGTTATAGGAAGCGCCATATCAGCTTCAAAAACATTACGTCATTATCAGCAGCTTCTGTTTTGTCAGTCACAGCCACTAAAAAGGTATCAATTTTAAAGAACAATGATTTTTGGAGAGCTTTCGTAAATAAATCATGGGATTTTTGTGTTTAATATTCCCTTGTTTACTCTTGAGTATTTTATTACACTCTAATACTATCAAGCTTGTCTCTACAATAATAAAGTCTGAAATTTTTGTTGTTTGGGTTTGTCTTTTTTTTCCCATGGAAAAGTTACTGTTTCACATTATTTCGTGATTTCAGAAACCGATGCCTCAAGAAACACAATAGCTCTCCAGCCTTGAGGAAATCTTTTGATTTCATCACAAAAGCAGAAGCATGTCGTGCTATGCTCTACTTGACCTCCTGTTGTTGTCTTCAGTTTCACAGTTCCAGGATTGCAGACTCTGCTCCACAACAGCCAGAAAATCAGCAAAGACCCCCTAAAATGTAGGAAGAGGCAGATGTCAGTGGTGCAAAGCCTAGTCCAGTGGTTCACAGCATGGGTTTGCATCAGGTAAGTGATTCAAGGATGTCCTGTGGACTTCCCTTGATCCTTGGCTTCAGTGGACCCTCCATGGTATCAGCTGCTGTCCACACAGCACAATAGTCCCTGCCCAGTTTACCTCATCTTGCAGTGAGGAGCCACACAACAAATCCAGTTCTGCACCTTCTTTCCCAGTTCAACTTCAACTGTCGTTAATCACCATGTTAAATCACGATGCTGTGGAAATATTAGTTCACTCCACTGCAAGGAAAGCTCTTGTCCATCTGCTTAATAATTTTCCAATGCCACAGGATATCCCACTAAAAGAACACAGAATGAAATGATGCAGACCTTACAGCCTAACATAGGTGTATTTTCACAAGAGCTTCTTTACTAAAGTTCTGAAACCTTCAAAAAACTTAGGTTTATAACAATACATTTGAGGGAACTTACACTGTCTTAATTTTAGATCAATTTGAAAGCATGTTAGTCCCAAGATCTCGCTGACTTGGAGACTGATCGTTATGGCTTCAATGAGTAGGGGGAGGGGAAAGCTGCAGACAGGGAATCTTCTAACATTTTTAAGAAATATGACTGTTGGCACAGTACACCTTCAAACAGTTCGGGGCTGATTTCCCAAGCATTCAGTATCTTCCTTTATCAGGTATTTATGTAGCCTGGAGAAGCAAAATAAATTTTCAGACTGAGAATGCTGTGAAATGTATTTATGCTTATTTACTGTTGCTATATATCATTGGAAAAAGCACAGAAAAACATTGACAGAAAGATTTGCGTCACCAGAAGCAGCTTGGCATATACTAATTATACTATATTTCAGGTGCAGAGGACAAGAAACTTCAGAAGTGAAGACATAACTGCATATTGTTTTCACAATTCAATTTAATCCCGCTTTATTGAAATTCGTAACTGAAAAAAAGGGTGCAGTGAGCTTAGAATATTAAAACAGAATGTTTGGTGATCGAAAAATTATAGTGTACCTCTATTTGTTCATGTAGTAAGATCAGTTAATCAACATGACCAATACCACCAAGTACACTTGCAATAGCTGTATGAAGACATTTAGGTTTTAAATACTACTGAACGCTGTGTGATTTTTCAGCTCGCATATTGACATTAATAGAACTCCTCCGGGCCACGCTAGATTATGTTTTATATCCTATGATGTAAGGAACCAAAACCAGACTTGATAAGCAAATAGCAAAAGTGAAATATAGCATACTCAGAAGATAAGGATGAACTTTCGGCACTATGTATCCTACATGGCCATGGAGCGCTTGTGGACTGCTCCATCAGCGCTTTCGCTGCTTCTTGAAATGGTAACTTTTAAAATTTTTCATACAGGTGGAATTCATCTGCCCACATGTGGATTATACTGTGCCTTGGTGTGTAGTAGTAGTAGTACTTGCCACCACCCACATCTCTCTCTGTGGTCAACAGAGATCTAACCACTATAATGAATGGAGTCTTTGGTGAAATTCCCTTCATCCTAAAGTAGATATTTTGCACAGCTGCTCAAAGGCCGAATGCTTGTTAAAATGGAAAAAAAAAAAGAATAATTTTTTAGATTTTTCTCATAGGACAATGTTCACACGTGAAATCAAATCACTCAAGCTGAACTATTGGTTGCTCTCCTGTGGTCCCAGGGGTCTCTGTTGTAAGAGACCTTGCACCAGTACCTTCAGCTGAATCTGGTCAGGCTCCGCAAACCGCTCTTCTGTTCACTTCTTGTAATCTAGCTGACCTGTGGTCCTGCGTGAACACCCCATCTCATCTACAATCCATCTTTATCGATAATATTAACCACATACAACGCATCTCCTAAAACTCTTAGCCAGCTGTAAAAGACTGTCCTACACGATTATTTCTGCATCTACTGGAAAGTTTGTATGGTTTGTTTACAAATATCTGTGTACAAGTCTATAACCTCAGGAGCAAGGAACTGCCTGGAAATCAATGAGTCACTTTACCCAGGATGTTAATCAACACATTTAAGCATACAAATTGGACTGGGCTGAGCAGGATGTGCCCGGGGGAATCTCCAGAACTGTATGAAATTCCCACCTGGGGAACTGCTGTAGCACTCGGTTAAATGGTTGATTGTTCCCCCAGTTTCAGTTCTGTCCAATGCCTCAAACCAGCCCATTATCTCATTGTGCAGACAACCAGTTGGGCAGTCCCTGAAACACCCAGGGAATTAAAGGCTTAAATGCACTGTGCGAGAACAGGCGCAGTCCTGATACCCAGCTGCACTACGCTTGTAACTAAAGAACAAATCTTATTTTCACACCTACAAGTCATTTATAACTGAAGTCCCATGGCTCTTGCCACACCACAAAACCTGGGCAGATGATTTGCATCCCGAAAGTGCTTCTTTCTCACCACTTAATTTAGGGAGCACAGAATAATTGCTTAGCTGCAGAGACTTCCACTGTGTATGTCTCCACTTAGCCTGAGTCCCAGACACTGTGACTTTCAGGCATGACTCACTGTTATCGTATGACGACTCTGAACCATATGCTAACGTCAACTGGAAATTAAGATGGAAGTGTGAAAGTTTTGAACGAACACAGAAGGAAACTGCTGGAACAGCTTTCTGATCAGAGCTGTGCAAGCTTAAAAGCTGACTGAATTCTCATTCTGTGATGAATTTTTATTCATTTTTAAGGTAAGCTTTTATTCATTTTTAAGGTATGGTTGCTTATGTAGTAGGAGTCAGAATATGATAATTACATCGCTCCAAGCAAAAATTGTGTTGTGGTGCTGGGACATGATTATCAGTGTTGCTCAACTGCTAGAATGATCCTTGACACGCGTTCCCCCTGGGCCAAACAGCACTCCATCAAACAATTCCGAGAATCAAGGATCGATGTCTATATCTATTTTAGCAGCTTGCTCAGCTCAGTAGAAGTGGTTACGTAAACAGAAATGGTTGTGATGGGAATTTGAGAGCTAAACTCTACGTTGCTGGGGGGGGAAGGGGCAGGCGTGTTGCATCAGATGAAGTCTAGTCTGGTGCCACGGACGGGATTGCCTTTTAGTGATGGGAGCACATTGGTCGCACTCTTGGAGTTTTACAATTTAGCTTCATGCGCAGGGATGACAGCTCACAGTTTCAAGACCATTCTGCGATGTAAAACAAAGCACAGGCAATGGGGACGGTCAAGAGGTTCACTTCTCAAGTAAATGCCTGAGCCAGCTGTTGAGCTTCGGTGGCTATTGCCAAAAAGCAGTTTAGAAGAAATCTTTCTGTTTTGGGAGCTAAGGAAATCAACCAGCATAGACGCACACACCGCTGTGCCAAGTGACCTTGATTCCCGAGGACTTTTGTCAGGGACCTGCAGCAGACTGGCATAGACTCAGATTATCCCTGACAGTCCTTTCCAGTTTCCCATTGATATGAACTGAAAACCTGTTCTTTAACTTCATTATTTCTGTTACAGAAATTGAAACTATCAGTTAAATCTGAAATTCTGAAGGGTCTCATAGTGATCCAGGGTAGATTTCTGGGTCAAATACATGCTTAATTTTTGGCTTAATTTGCTCATTTAGTTCTCTGATGGGAAAAGAAAATGACAAGTTTTCATATCGTCTCCTCTTGGGAAGACGGAATACCTCGGGGAGTAACACACTGGGGAAGTCTTGGGAAAAGAGAAGGAAGGAAAGGGAAACAAAGTGTCTGATAGTCTTATTTGTTATGTAGAAGTTCATTACAAGAAGCAGAGTTACAAAGGCATGTGAAATACGTAGAGATGAAGCAGGTAGCGAGAAAGAAGGCAGAGGCACGACTGGAAGTTTACAATTCAATATTTAGAACAACTTTCGTAGTCCCAGACTGATAAACCCACAGAGTTATCCCCTTCAATTCTCTATTGTGCAAGTAATGCTTTATCAAAAGTCTTCATAGAGTTCTGATATATATGTTCTCAGCTATTAGAAAACAGATTTAACATGATGGATGTTTGCTGCCTCCGATCCTGTCCAGGCATCCTCCCACCCCCCAGAGAGACAAATGATAAACAATTTTCTGCAATGTAGTGGAAGGAAAGCACTTTCTCACACTCCAGTTTTTCTCTCTCTTGTCACTCATGTATAGCATGACATCCAAGGAAAAATCTACTGTGTTATTGTTTTTTGTTTCTTTTTTGATGGTTTTCTTTTATTGTTTTGCCCTAAGGTTCCAGCGGGAAAACAGAAGTATAGAAGACTAAACAGCATCAAAAGTTTGACAAAGACAAAGGATACATAAAAGCAATGATCAAAGAAAGTCCAATCTCAGTCTTTGATGATGGCAATGAAATACTAGAAGAATATCATTTTCTCTGGGGTTACATTTATCATTTTAATTCACGTCAAGGGAAAAAATATTGATGTATTACGTCTGGATTTGCCAATTCAGCTCCTCAATTGACTTAGTCACAATGCCAGCACCTTCCTGAGACTAACAGAGTCAATGTTTCTTGTTTTCAGCCAGGAGGCATTAGAGGAATATTTGAGCCATGTTTTGTGCAAGTATTTCATACCCGCTATATTTGCATGTCCCGGTTTTAAGTGTGACACCAAAATTCAAAGCAAACTCCAGCTGAAACTGCTGATGTTTACCTCATTTCTAGTTCAAACAGTAAAGAACTCTTGGGGTTCCCACTGTCTCTTTAAAGAGAAATCCAGCTAGGATTAATTTTACAAGTCCTTTATTAAGCATAGAGATGTATTTTAATATATAATTTAGCCTTTATAACACATAACTGGCCAAAGGCTACGGAGAAAGGGTGACTGGAAACTCTGTAAGGATTGAAAAATAGTGACAGGTCCGGTGGCCCCAAAATGTCCTGCTTGCTACCTGGAAAATGTCACAAACAAAAGTTTAAACGAGTTTTAATTGAAAGTTTAACAAAAATGTCACTTGGGTATGAATGAGGTGACCTCCATGTTTTGGGGTAGGGTTTTTTTGGTGTTTTTTACAGATCTCTTCTTCATTAGTTTGTTCCATCCGTAAACTAGAGTCGTCAAACAAGAGTCAAATTAGAAGAAATGCAGAAGAGGCATTTTGTATCTATCAATTACCAGAAAATTTTCTGAACCTTCTAGGAAAAACGGCATCTGAACGGAACGTAGGGCAGGTATTTCATGCGTTCCCACCACCTTGACTCAGAGCAACTGCAGGGTTTGTTTTTCCTCATTACCCAGTTTTTGAAAAAGGGAAGAAAAAAAGAGAAAGACTTGAGAGCATCGTCTTTCACTGGATAATGATTTCTACAGAATGATGAGTAATGCTTGTGAAAAAAAAAAAAAACAGAGCAGAAGAAGTGCCAGCAGCTCTAATGCCGGTATCATGGTAAGCATTACCACAGGATGTTTTTTCTGGTTTTGCAGCAATATTTTTCACTCTGATCTGATAACAGCATGCCAGCTGAGGTGGAGGGGGAAACTTTCCACTTTCCAGGGTATTACTTCTGTACTGCTTTGTACATACTTGGGAAAACTTATGTTTTAAACAGACAACACAAGGTAAGCTACTTCTGTGAAGTCAATGACGTAAGACTTGCCTCCTCCGTAACACAACTAAGCCTTTGCCTGCAAAGATGATGTACGTCATGTCATATCTTTTCATTTGGCATTCCATGGGGTGACAAAACCCATGTACCAGGTGTCTCATTCACAATTTCTCTTCCAGTGCAAACACAAAGGTGGCGTAATAAAGACAAGTCATCTTGTAGGGAAATAAGATCCTCTAAGTGTTAAATGGATCTACTTCTGAACGTGCCCATCCCTTCTTTATGGAGATTGTACTTACCCAGTCGTGGAACAGAGATACCAAGTGACGGGAGCTGAAAATCCGTTGCTGAAACTGTACCGTGGAAAATTATTTTTTCTCAGTGCTACAGTATCACTTGGAAAAAAAGGAATACTTGTCTACCTTCAATAATAACACTTCACCCTTCATCCAAGGAGTCAAAAAAAAAAAAAAAAAAGACAACTACGCTATTTCTCTTAAGTTTTTCATAGTTCCTGGGCAAAGCAAAACAGTGAGGAGAAATTAGTTTTACTCTGAGGGACCTTGAATTGATTCGTCTTTGGTCCTAAAGCCATGTAGTCTTGTTAGCTGGGCTTCAGCTGAGCTAATATCTGCTGCCTCTCAGCAGCGTATATAACATTATTATAGTGAGACTCCGAGTCCTTTGATTTACCATGGTCAGTTCTTCTGCATCCTCACCTCGTAAGAAGGCAGAATCATGAAAGATGTAACAGGAAGAATTTTTTCCTGCAGCACATTAGAAGTGCTACTTTGAATGTCGTTTTGGCTCTTGGAAAAGATTTTAATTCAATATTTGATTAATAAGTCAGTGATTTCTCTCCCAAGGAAATTTCTTACCAGCTGTTTCCATGACAAAGACAACCACCCGCAGAGTCACTGGTGACTAAGGAATGCATTTAGCCAGCTCACTTCATCTTTTGAGCAAGTTGTCTTTTGGAAGGTGTTTTCTTTAACTGTTTGTCAGAACTTGTTGAAAAGGACGGGAATTATTTGCAAATTGATCAAATCAGTCTGCAACATGTCCAAGAAAATGGGGGGGAAAGGAGGAAAGGAGAAGGTAAAGATCATGCCGTTTTCTCATCTTCAGTGGTTCCCAGATTCCGAGCAGAAAAGAAATATTAACAATTCATGATTAATTTTCTCATCTTGCAAAACACCAACAAATTTATGCCCAGCGTCTGTAGAACAATTAGATGACTTTTACACTGGGTTTCTGCCTGCTTATCATAATTTGATTCTAACATAACAGAATGACTTCCTCTCCCCCCATTTTTCTTTTCCTCTGCTCATCCACTGGCATTTCTCAGTTTTTGTTTCATTATCAGATTGTCATCAAACTTCACAGCCATCCTGCTGCATATATTATTCCTTCAGCATAAATTATTCCTTTTCGCGTATGTCAAGATGTGCTCTCATCTTTGCCACAACTATTACTCTAGCGCTAAATTTATATACTCTGTGTATATTCAGCAAATCAAAAAGCTTTTACTATTTTTTGTTATACCTGAAAAAAACTTGTCTTCGTGGGATCTTTATTATTCATTTTATTTATCCAGAACTGTGTTTCAAACTAGTTTATTTTTATCACAGCAAAGTATATATGCATTCAAACTTTTAAAAGGAGCAATTACAGTTCAAGTCTCAAAAAAGTTTTGATTCAGACATTGCACATTTCTGAAAGATTCATTTTCTCTTTGCAAAATTCCACTCACATGAACAATTGATTTTGCTCATTTTTCTTTCTTTAATACATTTGTCATTCTTATCAATAAATCTCTTTTCAGTTTCCTTAGAGATGAGCCATCAAATATACTGGTAATTCAGATAATGTTTACACTGGTAATCTGTTGACTAGAAAAATATGATCTTTTAATGAATGCATTAGCAGAATGGAATATAAAGTTGCTAAATAAAACGAGTATTACTTAATGTAAAACAACTGGGATTTGCTAAGAATCTTTTTTTTTAGGGGGGGAAAAAAAGAAAAGGAAAAAAAGTTATTCGAAGACCAGTAATCTCCCTCAGGTGTGTTGTATTGGAAAAGAGACAACTATTTTTAAATCTCTGCATGAGTATTAATTTCTGTCCTGCAGACCTCCAAAATCCAAACTGGACAACGTACCTGACATTTTATGATGTCATAATTTCAAGTAGTATGCAGCGTCCTGTAACATTGGAAAATATCCTTAAATAAATCACTTAGAAATCTTTACAAGTAAGTTATTGGTACTGTGCTGTATGTAACACATCTTTTAATTCACCTTTTCAAAGCTATTTAATCTAGGCTCATGTAACATCGATAGGAGACTATCTCAGCATCTTGAATGCTACAGATACAAAACAAGAAATCCTGTCTAGTAACGGGAAAGTATCAATTCAGGAAGTTAAATGAGTGTAAAAATGTAATTTTGCTTTATCATTGGAATTCAGTTCAAGGTGAAAAATAAAAAATGTGGATTATGTAACTGAAACTGGTCGGTCTTGGTTCTTGTGACCTTCAGTGAAGCATATGGACCAATTCAAATGTCCTAAAGCGGTGCCTAAAACTGTCCTGAAACCACCCTGAGAAAGACTGGGTTTGTCCATTCATTCCAAAGGGATACCTGAGCAACTGAGCGCAGACTGGGATCGTCTAACACCACAGGAAAGAAATGTCCCACCCAATAAAATAATGTAATTATTCATTATGCGACTCCCACCTACATTCTAACTGTGCCCAGACTGGTTTGCTGGATACTAATTTCGGGGGCCACAACTGCCACATATAACATTAAACTTTTTAACACTGACTTTTTAACAATTT
Organism: Vanellus vanellus; assembly: GCF_965231255.1. Lineage (NCBI taxonomy): Eukaryota > Metazoa > Chordata > Aves > Charadriiformes > Charadriidae > Vanellus > Vanellus vanellus. The sequence continues at coordinate 4,518,419 of NC_138906.1, read as the reverse complement.
ATTGTCTGCTCTGTACTAACCCCCTCCACTTCTGGATGCCAGATAGCAAGGGACAAGAAGAGAATTAAAAAAAAAAATAATAATAATTCCTGTGGTTTGCATATCCTATAGCTTTCACATCTTCAGCATGGATAGAAAATCCTTTATTGCCCATCAGTTGAAACCTAACACCTCGGCTTGAAATAATAATACATTTTTCCCCACAACCTAGTACTTGTTTCAGCTCATGGGAGATACATGAAGCTTTTCTGTCTGACTTTCTCTCTTTTTCTCTTCCTCCTTTAGTCCATGATCTCTGAATTACAAACGATGTTGTTGATGCAGACCCAAGTCTGATGAGAGGAAGAAATCATTCTTTCAGTACATGAGGTGTTGGGGTTTTGTTGGGTTTTGGGGATTTGTTTTGTATTGTTTTAAGGGGGGTGTTTTCTAGGTTCTGTGTGCAGTTCTAGAGGTCAACAACAAAATGCTTCCCTAATATCATCTTAACAAAAGATCGTTTTGTATAAAATAAACAGGTTAAATGCCTAAATAAGAAAAATCTTTTATCACATGCCAGTATCATATTTGCAATAAGTAAACACGTCTCTTGGAATTACTATGGATATTACACAGATGTGCAGAGGGCAAGAAGACAGGTTTGAGTTGCAGTATCCCTGAATGCCTCTGCAACTGAGAATGCCAGTTCATGTTCCTAGATCTGAGATTTGAACAAACTACAGTGAAAGATCTCTGGTATTGGCAGCACTTACTGTCTTTTCCCTCATTAAAACCCTTTCATGTTGAGAATGGGCCTGGCAAAACTTCACCAAATAATTCCATGAAAATAACAAAATGACGGTAAATGCCGTTTTTTAGCAATTTTCAATCTTCATGACACATCAGCTGTCAATCCAGACCCAATCCCTAAATCTAACTCAGTATTCTTAGCCCAGTGTTCTCATGATAATGAAAAGCAACCTCACATTTTGGAGCTAAAAGCACAGTGAAATATAACCATTGCCATAAAATTCCAGTAATCAGGGATATTTACTTGCTCTTCTGGACTTTTCAAATGAGCCTGGATCTGCGGGCCAAGCTGGAACAACCGATAGCCAAGACCTCCAGGTTGGTCATTCCACGAATGGGAAGATCTTCAGGAGTAGGAAAGCGTGTAATAGTGCAGTGTGTTCAGCCTTGAAAAATGAATGAAGACTGAGAGGGAATAGGCTGGGTGAAAGCAGGAGTGCGACTTAAATGAAAAGCCAGTGAGGGTCAGGATAAAACAGATAGAAATGGAATCTGAATGCACGCAAGAGGGAAACTACAAGGTTTTTGGTTTTCAGGCCAAGAAGGTTTTGTAACAGCCTCTCAAGAAAAGGAGGGGGAACAAATCATAGAATCATAGCATGGTTTAGAGTTGGAAAGGACTTTGAAGATCATCGAGTTCCAACCCCCCTGCCATAGGCAGGGACACCTCCCACTAGACCACGTTGCCCAAGGCCACGTCCAGACTGGCCCTGAACACCTCCAGGGATGGGGCCTCAACAACCTCTCTGGGCAACCCGTTCCAGTGCCTCACCACCCTCAAAGTGAAAAACTTCTTCCTAATTTTCAATCTGAACCTGCCCTCCTCCAGTTTGAAGCTATCCCCCCTCATCCTATCACTATATGCCTGAGTAAGAAATCCTTCCCCAGCTTTCCTGTAGGCCGCCTTTAGGGACTGGAAGGCCACAATAAGATCTCCCCGAAGCCTTCTCTTCTCCAGGCTTAACAGCCCCAACTCTTTCAGCCTCTCCTCATAGGAGAGGTGCTTCAGCCCTTGGATCATCCTCATGGCCCTCCTCTGGACACCCTCCAGCAGGTCCATGTCCTTCTTATGTTGGGGACTCCAGAGCTGGATGCAGTACTCCACGTGGTGTCTCACAAGAGTGGAGTAGAGGGGCAGAATCACCTCCTTTGACCTGGTGGCCACACTTCTTTTGATGCAGCCCAGGCTACGGTTGGCCTTCTGGGCTGCAATCGCACACTGCTGGCTCGTGTTGAGCTTCTCGTCAATCAGCACCCCCAGGTCCTTCTCCACAGGGCTGCTCTCCAGCCATTCCCTGTCGAGCCTATATTTGTGCTTGGGATTGCCCCGACCCAGAAGGGTCAACTACAGGAGAAGGAACAAAGGTCAACTACATTTGAAAAAAAAGCACAATAAGTTTTTGAAGGTAATTATATAGTGTCAAGGCTCTGACAAACAGAACATGAACTGGATTATTGAGAAGTCTCCTATTCTTATCTTTCCATGTCTTCAAATCTGAGCACCCCAGAGTTATTTAACTGGGAATAAGCCACTGGATTTGGGGGATAAATTTTCATATATGTTTACATATATATATATATATATATGGAGTATGCCTAGTTATGTCTTGTTAAAAAAAAAAACCAAACAATGGGAAATGTCCTAACCACAATAGAAATGTAAGCTACTACCCAACTGTGTCATATATCAGAACACTATGCACCACTCCTAGTGAATGGGAGTATACAGTTAATATTCACAATATGTCAAACGGAAAGATGATAGAGAGAGAAGAGCCTCTAAATCAGTGACATTTCTTCAAAATTATCTCAGAAGAGGACTGATAATGGCCATGTTTCCACTCTATTTCTGTTACGGAGATTTTTAAGCACCTATTATTCAGTTTTAAAGCAAAACACTGAGACCTATAATAGCCATCGAACTGTGATTATATAGAAACAGAGATGAATTCAAGACAAACAAACTCATTTTAAGGCAAGAAAGGTCCTAAATGCAGCCCTTAAGAAACCTTTGGACCTATATGTTTTAACAATCCTTTGGCACATTGCAGCTTGAAATTTCTAGTGAAACATTAGCTGTCTGCTGCATAATAATGTTTGACACCAGTGATACGGTATTTTGACATAACACCTCTCATGCAACAATTGAAGAACATTTATAGAAAATTAATTGGGACTGGCCAATATTTCTGTCCTGTTTTTAAAATGGGGGATTTTATCTGTATGTCCATACTGTTTAAATGTGAACTGAGTCACAAAAATAATGAGACAGGTTCAACCACAGCACCGTTACTGAGTCCAGCTTTAACCTCTGAGCACCTAAAATCTCAGTGAGGCAAAACCTGCGGTGAATATGTGCCCAGCAGAACATGCCACAAGGTTCCCAATCCATACTTCACAAAGGAGCAACAGGTGAAACAAGGGGACCTGGCTTCCCATAGCCAAACTGCAGTAAAAATACAATTATCAGACACATCCTGCTGTTAAGAGGAAATGGAAATATTTCAGCTTAATATAGTGTCTGCCAGGGGTTGCCGTGTCCCCATTCTTCTTTACAGGCCAAACTGCACCTTCCCTTACCCAGTAAAGTCCTTAGTCTTGGAGAGGCCATATTCCAGTGAAAATCTTGGCAGCCAAGATACACTAAGGAAAAAAAAAAAAGAGGAAAATAATAAGCTTTAGTGGACAGAGGGATCTTGAGGTGATGAATCCAGACCTTCCAAATCTGTCAGGTGTGAAGTAGTGATTTAAAAATTGATTTAAAATTATTTATTATTTTTAATTAGAAGTCCTTATTTTGTTTCTAGCTCACAATTTCAATAGAGGAGTTTTTTTGTGGTCCTACAAATGGGCTTTCTTTTTGGTTCTGGGTGGAAGGTTCTTCTAAACACAAGGGAAAAGAGGTTTAAATAGTATAAATTCTTCCAATACCACTTCTTGTTACATTTTCATCTTTCCCAATATAAATTAAGGGTTGTCATGGTATATGTACTCCATCTGAAAACAGCTCAAAGCAAATCTGGGTCACTGATTTATGGAAAGATCTGTTCTCTGTCTGCAGGTTTTTGATATTTTTATAAATAACTATGACTACAGTATTGGAAATTGTATATTTCAAGCTAATAGATGAAAGCTTCAGATATTAGGAGTAGCCAGATGAAGAAAAACAGGAACAATTTAAATACAAGATCAATGCCATAGGTAGGTATGGGATCTGATTCAGATAAATATAAAATATTCATCTGTGGGACAAACACTGACAAAGAGCATACGTTAAATGAAAGAAGACACTGAAAAAAATTGGAGATCACTGAAGAAATAAAATAAAATAAATCAAAACAAAACAAAACAAGGCACTGCATGGATGACTGAAGAAAAATAGAAAGGAAAAGCTAAATAAACTTTTGTGTGGAGTGAACCGAGAAGGAAAACTATAAAATTTGTTAACACTAAATCCTTCTTCCTTCAAAGTCAAGGTCAAATCTACTGATGATCAGGCCAAGAATGAACTAAAAAATCTCTGGCTATTTATAAAGAATAAATATATAATAATTTCAAGAGGAGTCTTGATGGGAGATGAGGGAGTTGCGTGGGAGTGTCTATTTTAATTAAAGACAGCAGCGATCCCTACTGTATCAATCACTTCTGCAAGAAAATGTTCTGCTGCCAGCACTGACTTTCAGCTATTTTAGTTTAGACTAAAAATATCACTGTAAAACAATATTCTTTCTTGCTCTGATCCATGGAGTTTGAAGTTGTCAAACATTTGTTTTCTGTATATTAAACATCTGAAGTTATTATGAACTCTGGAGAGCAAGGTGACAGTTTACTTTGAGGCTGCTGCAGCCTGTTACAAGAGCAGACACAGGCACGCACATATCCTGACTTGTTTTTTTCTTACGTTCCCCTCTTCAGCCTTAAAAACCTCATTTAAATCTTAAAATGCATCATCGTCTGTTGCACTGTGTCAGACAAAGGACATTCAGAAGCACAGTTTTATTTGGAGGGTCATTACCCACAACTCTTGCTCGCACATTTTTATGGCTACACTTCAAATGTAGGTCATGATTCAAGTGAGTTTACCATATAATGTACAAAGAGATAAAATAGAGAATGTGGGAAGTATCCCTTTTGTCATCATAAATAATATCTTGGTTTTCAGCACCTTTTTTTAACTCTATGATGGATTTTTTTCCCAATTTGAATCAGGGCCTCACCACCCCTGAGAAATTAATATTCCTCTGACCATTTTGCGTGTGGGTAAAGTGAGGCAGAGCCAGATTAGACAATTTATCTTTCTTTGCAGAGGAAGTCCCCAAAGCTGAGGAACTCAAAAATGGTTCCTATGGCTTGGGCTTGCGTACATTCCCTGGCTGCATCCTTTCTTCCAATTTGGGTCCTGATGCTCACCATCCCTGTCTCCAGTCCCACTCCCTTCTCGTAAGAAGATAAAATAGATACAAAGACCAGCAAAAAATCACGGGATGCAAGAATCATTGTCACAGAAGAGCAAATAAAGTTATTTGATGTTTTCCCTTTTTATTTCCCTCTACACCAATGCAGGCAACACGGGCAAAAAACAGGAGGAGTTGGAAGCCACTGTGCTGCTAGAAAGCTACAACCTAGTTGTCATTACTGAAACCCGGTGGGACGAATCCCATTTTACTATCAATGGTTCCAGGCTGTTCAGAAGGGACAGGCGAGGAAGAGGAAGAAGGGGCAGAAGTGTTGACCTCTAGAACAAGAAATTAATAGAGTGTGAAGAGCTGTCTGAAGAATAGCCACGAGCAGGTTGAAAGCTTATAGGTAAGAGTAAGAGACTGAGGCAACAAAAGGAACCTTGTGATTGATGTCTACTATGGGCCACCTGATCAAGGGGAGCCTTTTGACGAAGCCTTCTTACTCCAGCCACAGGAGGCATCACTCTCACGGGCTCTCATCTTGCTGGGGTATTTCAACCACCCCGACATCTGCTGGAAAAGCAGTACAGTGAGCTGTAGGCAACCCAGGACACTCCTGGAGTGCATAGAGGATAACTTAAGCCAGGTAATAGACAGCCCCGTCAGAGGGGATGCGACACTGGGCCTGACGGTCACCAAGGCAAGTAAGCTCATTGGTGACATCGAGATTAGAAGCAGCCTCGGCTGCAGTGATCATGCACTGGGGGAGCTCACAGCCCTGAGGGATATAGGTCAGGCAAAGAGTAAAGTCAGGACCCTGAATTTTAGGAAAGCAAAATTCCAGCTCTTCAAGGAGTTAGTCAATAGGACCCCCTGGGAAACTGCCCTCAGGACCAAAAGAGCAGAACTGAGCTGGCACATCTTTAAGGACACTTTCCAAAGAGCGAAAGAACTCTCAGTCCCCAGGTGTAACAAATCAGGAAATGAGGGCAAGAGACCAGTGTGGCTGAGTCGAGACTTGCTGGTCAAACTGAAGGGCAACAAAGAGATGCACGGGCAGTGGCAGCAGGGACAGGTATCCTGGGAAGAGCATAGGGACACTGCCCAGTTGTGTAGGGATAGGGTCAGGAAGGCCAAGGCACAGCTGGAGCTGAACTTGGCAAGGGATGCAAAGAATATTAAGAAGGGCTTCTACAGGTATGTCAGCCAGAAAAGGAAAGTCAAAGAAAGCGTAACTTCCCCCAATGAGCAAGACTGACAAACTGGTAACAATGGATGAGGAGAAACCTGAGGGACTCAACAACATTGTTGCCTCAGTCTTCACTGGCAACCTCTCTCCCCACACCTCTCAAGTGGATGGACCACAAGACAGGGACTAGGGGAAAAAAGTCCCACTGTAAGAGAAGATTAGGTTCATGACTACCTGAGGAACCTTAACATACAGAAGTCTACAAGACCTGACGAGATGTATCCCAGAGTCCTATAGAAATTGGCTGATGTAGTTTCCAAGCCACTTTCCATGATATTTGAAAAGTCCCGGAAGTCAGGTGAAGTCCCCAGTGACTGGAAAAAGAGAAACCCATTTTTAGCAAGGGCAGAAAGGAGGACCCTGGGAACTACCAACCTGTCAGCCTCACCTCTGTGCCTGGGAAGATCGTGGAACAGATCCTAATAGAAGCTGCGCTAAAGCACATGGAGGGCAGGGAGGTGATCTGAGACAGCCAGCATAGCTTCATGAAGGACAAGTCCTGCCTGACTAATCTTGCGGCCTTCTCTGATAGAGTGACTACATCAGTGGAAGAGCAACAGATGTCATCTATCTGGATTTCTGTAAAGTTTTTGACATGGTCCCACACAACATCTTTCACACTAAATTGGGGAGATGTGTATTTGATGGTTGGCCTGTTTGGTGGATGAGGAATCAGTTGAATGGTCACAGCTCAATGTCCAGATGGAGATCACTGACAAGTGGTGTTACTCAGGGAACCATATTGGCACCAGTACTGTTCAATATCTTCATCAATGACATAGTGGGATCAAGTGCACCTCCAGCAATTTTGCAGACAACAAGAAGCTGAGTGATGCGATTGACATGCCTGAGGGATGGGTTGGCATCCAGAAGGACCTGTGCAAGCTTGAGAACTGGGGCCATGGGAACCTCGTGAAGTTCAACAAGGCCAAGTGCAGCTGGGTCAGGGCAACCGCCAGTATCAATACAGGCTGGGGGATGAAGGGATGGAGAGCAGCCCTGCTGAGAAGGACTTGGGGGTACTGGTAGGTGAAAAGCTGAACATGAGCTGGCAATATGTGCTCACAGCCCAGAAGCCAAGCATATCCTGGGCTGCATCAAAAGAAGCATGGCCAGCAGGTCGAGGGAGGAGATTCTGTCCCTCTACTCCACTCTGGTGAGACCCCACCTGGAGTACTGCGTCCAGCTTTGGAGCCCTCAGCACAGGAAAGACATGGGCGTGTTGGAGCAGGTCCAGAGGAGGCTGCAAATATGATCAGAGGGCTGGAGCATCTCTGCTGTGAGGAAAGGCTGAGAGAGTTAGGGTTGTTCAGCCTACAGAAGAGAAGGCTCTGGAGAGACCTTATTGCAGCTTTTCAGTACTTAAAGGGGGCCTACAAGAAAGACGGGGACAAACCTTTTAGCAGGACCTGTAGGACAAGGGGTAATGGCTTTTAACTGAAAGAGGGGAGATTTAGGTTAGGTATAAGGAAGAAATTTTTTACAATGAGAGTGATGAAACACTGGTACGGGTTGCCCAGAGAGGTGGTCCATGCTCCATCCCTGGAAACGTTCCAGGTCAGGTTGGATGGGATTCTGAGCAACCTGATCTAGTTGAAGATGTCCCTGCTTATGGCAGGGGGGGTGGACTAGATGGCCTAACGCTCCCTTCCAACCCAAAGTATTCTATGATCTGTGATTTTTTTTCACATTGCTGTCACTGTGTCACCCACCTTTCATAATAGGCATTTAGGAATTGGTGTACAGAGAAGATTGAATTTGTGGTAGCACAGTTTTGATTCCTACCTGAGACCTGAACAGTACAAAATTTGCCAGTTTTGTACACAGTTTGCCACTTTAAGTGCAGCATAATTCCACAGAAATTGGAGTTACTTTAGATTTGTAGCATTTAAGGGGGTCAGGAACTGACAAGAAATCTGGTAAATTCAATCAAGCTATTCTCTTTGGTGCATAAGAACTGAGAGTCCGCCTAAAGCAACATCCTGTTCTGACAGGGATGAGGAAAAGCTGCTTAATACACCAAGTAGGGCAACTTGGATCAAAATATATCGAGAGGGGAAGCAATAAGGTGTTTTTTCTTCTACATTTGTTTGCTTCACCTCCTGTGGAAAGAAAATTTTCCTCGTTCTCTTCTGTGCACCTTCATCGGTACATGCACAGATGCTGACATACAGACATTGGTGGCAGGTGATGCATTTCAAATTGCTAAGGATAGTAGACATCATTGTAGAACTTATTCTGATATTTTCAAGAGTATATTGAGGGGGGTACTTTTTTGGTGATTTTCAATGAGGCCTTATAAAGTGAGTTTGTTTGGGTATTAACTGCTATTTTGATTTTAGTGGTGTCAGGCAGGTCTGGTATAATCACATAATTCTGTTTTAGCTTGGATCTTACCTGAGAAAAAGTCAGGCTGGTTTTAATACCAAAAGGCTTTCTGGAGTAACAGTCTGTGAGTGCAAAATGGCGAATGGGTCCAAACCATCTTTGTTGCCTTGTGGTGATCAAAACCATGGCGAAGCATATATGTGGTCAACAAATAAGCAGCATTTCCAGATTGCAAGCACTAGCCATGGACTCACAGAAATTAACTTATCTGAGGGGTGCTTTACTAGGGAAGGCAAGGAAACTTGCATTCAGAGATTGTACCGCTCTCCTCTCTTCCCCTTCCTCTCCCACTGTCTCTGCCCAGTTAAGTGCAGTGATGTCCTATATCTTGGGGGATAGACACATTACTCACTGTCGTCTAAATATTAGAACCTTAGCACCCACACAGCACCATCCTAGGAATGCCTGGTACAAACTACTATCGCGATTTACATCTTTTATATTCCTGACTTGGCTTCAAGCCATAAACATAGACCAATTTAGGCTTAAAGGGACCTCTGAAGATCATTTGGTCCAGCATGGCACTCAAAACACAGTGAAGCCCCAGCCCTTGCAGGGCCCAGGATGAAGCTTCCTTCAAAAAGTAAAAAAAAAAACAGTAATAATAAACTAACCTGCTAGATTAAGGTGCAATCTAGCCCGAAATGCAAAAAATATTTCCTTGCCTGTCTGCAGGATGGAGATGTATGCACATACATGAATGAGGAAAATGACATCAACTCCACACATGGATGAACACCCATCAGATACAGCATTTTATGGACACAGCTAAAGGCACTAAATGGGAATAAACCAAAACTGTCAAAGAAGAAAACTATTCTCAAACAGTGGCAGATAAAAGATCTGTTCCTCAACCTAGCATGAGCTTCTTAAGCCATCTGTCCACCCAAATCCTGTCCGGTAGGATACGCTCTTGTACAGTTCCCCAGATCAAGACAACATTTCCTCTGCTCTCTTGGAGCAGAACCTCTTCTACAAAGAGTTCCCTTGGTTTCTGTGGGGTCACACAAGGAATAAGGTGTCACTCAGTTTACCAAAGGTGTCAAATGCTGGCTCAGACTCTATAAAGAAAACATCTGAAAACAAGGAGAACCATTATTTGATAGTCTCCATCCCAGTCTTGTGCAATACCTTCTAGCTTTATGCAACGTTGGTGCATTATGTGCTGCTAGGAACAGTGCTCTCCTTTTCTTTGAATCACGGGAGAGAAAATATGAAGGGTCATGCTGAAGGTGAAACTCATTCAAGCATGAAGAATAGAATAAAGAGGTGTGTCTCTGCGCTTTGAAAAGCAAAATGGCTTAAGCACACACATGCTCATACAGAATGAACCGTTCTGATCAACAACCCACCCTAGAAACAGAATAGCTCCCTCTGCTCAACGCACTGAGGAGGCTTGTAATTTATTATAAGTTTAAGTCACTTTTTTAATGTTGCATTAAATAATGAAGGCAGTGGGAGGGGGAGTCAGTGCACCAGCGCTTCGTTTCCCTTTGTAGATTTCAATTCAGTGACCATCCATTCAATTCGAAGATGGGAACAATTTTCTTCAAAGATTAAAAGAGCTTGAAGCAAATGGTAGGATCAAAAGTGAGTCTGATGTTACGTAAAATGGACTGGATCAGGATGCTCTTAAGACTCAGGTAATTCTGAGAAAGAGAAAAGGGATAATCTAGTTGCTGCGGGGAGGATCAATGATTGTTTCTTTACCGTCATACATATTGCTCTGATTTCTGGCAGACCGCTTAGTTCCAGCCCCTGAAAGGTGTGTAAACACTTGCTTCCAGTTGGAATACATTAAAGCCAAGAGGAATTAGATGCAGAAACGATCTTGAAGACCCGGGTCTTTTCTGCCCCTGAACAGAAGGATGGTAAGTCCCAGCCCCACTGAGGCGTGCCAGAGACTGTGATACTCTGGGGTCTTGTGGGGACCCAGGTTGTGCAGAATACCAACTCAATGGGCAGACGACATACAGAAAGATGTGTGGATTGCACAAAATGAAGTTCAAAGGGTAAAAGGAAGCCCATCGGGGGCGGGGGTGTGGGGGGGTGGGGGAGTAGTCAGTATTTTCTATCTGAAGATTTTTCCCAGAGGCAACAGTGAGGGCCAACCATTTTCCCAGGGGGTTATCTTCCCCTTCAGATAAGTCACAGTTGTTTAAAAGCAGCCTTATTGCAATAAAAGCCCTTATACAGCACTCGTCTTTACAGATACAGCACCCTCAGATGATTATCTACAAAACTAATGTAGAGATGGGGAAAATCAGAAATAGAGAGCTGTTGGAAGAGACAAGTCAAGCTTTGAGGAAACAGATGTCGGTTGCCAAGGAAAATTAGGTCAGTATATTCACATATATGTATGTCTGTCTCTGTGTGTGTATACGTATCTACATGTCTGTGAATAAATTTTACATCTATTATATGTGTGTGTGTTTGTGTTGATATATATGAATGCAGTTATAGATACATAAACCACATTGCTGTTAAATTATAGGTTTTCTTGCAGATGATTTTTGGGTTAGACACATTTAACATTTTGTCATTCCACCATTAAGAATTGTATGACTGTCGGTATTTAGAGTCATAAAATAATTCATGAGACAACCTCTTGCTCAAGGTAGTATCAACTACAAGGTCAGACCAGGCTGCTGAGGGTTTTATCCAGTTCAGTCCTGAAAACCTTGAAGGCTGGAGACTGCAAAAACTCTCTGAGCAACCTGGTCCCCTTCTTGACTGTCTTGGGGGTCGGGGGGGGGGGTGGGGTGGGTAAAGTTTCTTCCTATACCCCATTGGAACTTCTCCTGTTTTAAAGTATGCATTTTTGAATGTATTTTGTCCTTTTGAATTTCAGGAGGTTCCTGTCAATCAGTCCCTCTAGCTTGTCCACATCCCTTTGCAGGAGACTCTTGTCCTTAATAATCTTAACTGCACCCCCTCAATTTTCTGTCATCCACAAATTTGATTTCAGGAATTCATACTTAAAAGTAAGGAATGTCTATAGCAGGCCTGGGTCACGTAACCTACATAAACACAGCCTTGCATAATCCTTTCATTCTACAGATTTTTCTTCAGATAAATTAGTTCAATTCTAAAAACAGTGGAATATGTTCATGCTTTTGCCTCAGGCAAGTCTACGTTTGCAACATCGTATTTCTCTGAAGTTTAGAGAACCTTATTGATTTGGATTTTTGTTTTTTAAGTTTTGTTGTTGCTGTTGTTGTTGTTATTTTTTGTGTTATTTTTGAGTAGGTTTCACCTCACTCTCCACCCCCAATTTTCTTTAAAAAAAATCAGCATATACTTCTACTAGCTAATTTATAACTCTTGATAAGTTAAATCCCTGGCATGCCCACAAGAAAGTAGAAGGAAGAACACTTCATATGTTTTGCCATTTGATGCCATTTGACCAGGCAAAGATGAGCCGTATTTTAAAGAACATAAGTGTTACAGGGACACTCTACATGGCTCAGTCAAACTGGGTTGTAGAGGACACGAATTAATAGAACAGAATTTTGCCTGCAAATTGAAACATGACATTTTCCTAAGGAAAAAAAAAAAAAAGTGTAGATGAAACAAGGGCTTTTGAAGGCAATTCAACCTCTCAACACCTTGTCCTGAATATTTTGTTCTGTCAATGAGAGCACCAGTTTTAAGGTGCTATTCAGGTACATCGCCGTGAGAGTGATTCATCTAACAGTGTTTTAAAATTTCAGCATTAAATCTAAGTGAGCTTCCTATATTTCATTTTAATCCTTGAAGAGAAATAACTCCAGGCAGAAGGATGGGCCAGGGGCCAACATGTTGGAAAGCAGCTTGGCAGAAAAGTCCCTCTTAGTCCTGGTGGCTGCTGAGTTGACTCTGAGACTGCAATGTGTTCTCATGGCAAGGAAAGGCCAACAGCATCTTGGGCTGTACTAACAGAAGTGTGGCCAGAAGGTCAAGGGAGTTGATCCTTCTTCTCAGCTCAGCTCTGGTGAGACACATCTGGAGTATTGGGTCCAGCGCTGGACACCCATTAAAAGAGACACAGGGACATTATGGGAGTCCAGTGAAGGACCACAAAGGTGATAAAGGGGTGAGAACATCTGACCTACAGGGGCAGGCTAAGAGAGCTGGAAGAGTTCAGGCTGGAGAAGAGAAGGCTCAAGGGGATCTATCAATGTGTATAAATACCTGATGGGGGGAGTAAAGACAGAGCAAGAGAATTCTTATTGGTGCCCAGTGATGGGAAAAGAGCTAATGGGAAGAAACTGAAATACAGAAAATTAGGTTCAAGCACAAGAAAAATCTTATATAGTGGTGGTTGAACACTGGAACAGGTTGCCCAAGGATGTTGTGGAGTCTCCATCCCTGGAGATGTTCAAAACCAAACTGGACATGATTCTGCTCTTGTTGACCCTCTGGTCAAAGCAGACCAGGGGGCTGGAACTAAATGATCTCCAGAGATGCCCGTCAAACTCCACAATTCTGTATGATTCTATTTGATATGATACTTGTATCGCCAATCTGGAAAAGCCCAAATCTCCAACACTCATAGACTTTTGTCTCTGAATCCCACTCAACCATAATGAGAAGAATCCCCTCCAACAGGACTTGTTTTCCAAACAAAGGATATAATACAGTGGGGGGACGCTAACAAAAAAAAATTAACAGTGAGAAGGACATATCCAGTTTGGAAAGCAGTGTTTATCACATACCAATTTTTCAAGTATTTTTTGTAGCTTTTTGGTCACCAGTTACTGTATTCCAACAATGAATATAAGCTTTCTTTAAAAATAAAGAATGCATAAGTAGATACTTATTTTTATTATATTACAGCAATCATGTATCACCATCTTCCCAAGTGAAAAGGTTCAAAATGTATTTGGTTATTCACTTTAATTTTTTCAGACAATCAAGAACGAAATAAAATGACTGAGACAAGCTTAAAATGCAACAAAGTATCTTGCAAAATTATTGACGTTGTCCTCCGATAAGGATAATTCCTGTTGACAGAGCTGACATCTTTAGACTTCTGTTCTAATTTTGCAGAACTATACATGATTAATAAAAATTTAAACTCTTGGGGTACTTTTGATCCCTTTCCACTCAAGAAAACAGGAGAAAATGAAACAAAATTCCTTTAACATAAATTTATTTTATAATCTTACAAATTGTTCAAAGTGGAGTTGCTGTAGATCCACAGATCTGACATAATCTGGATCAGAGTGTGACGTCTCTCTCCAGTCCTCAGCATCACCCCTGCAGTCACCTCAAGTAGGAGTAGGCACATGTCACCTTATGTCCTTGTTCTTCAGGGGCAAAGCTGGTGACATAACCGCTATTGTTTCTCAGGCCGTGTCGTGGTTTAGGCCAAATCCACCACTGGGGACCCAGTGCTCCCTTCTACCCTTCTTCAAAGAGAGAGGCAGAGGAGGAAAAAGAGACTTATGAGTTTAGAAGGAACTCAACTACTTTAATGAAATATTAATAATAAAATAAAAAGAAATAATGAAAAATATAAACAAAACTGTATCAAGCTCCCGAGATGACAATCACATCACCGGCTGGCACTGGGGCTGTCCCAGGCTGGACTCAGTGACAGACAGGAACTGGATTCCGGATCTGCATTCAAGATTGGGATCACAGGCAGACGAAGAGAATCCTCCTCAGACGTCGGCCATTGAAGGAAGAGCCCGTGACCCTTTGATCCCTCAGCTTTTATACTGAGCATGAGGCAGATGGGATGGAATACCCTGTTGGTCAGTTTTGGGTCACCTGTCCTGTCCGCTCCTCCCTGCAGGTGGGACCCCGATGTGCTTCTCCACTTCCGACCCTCCAACGGGGCAAATAACAAAGTTGGCTGCCCTTGGGGGTTAGAGCAATGAGTATAGGCAGGAGCCTCTCCGCACCCCATGCCCGGGCATCAGCTATGAACATTGGTCTTATCACTCTGAGAGAGTGGACACTGTCTGCACAATATGCAGTTAATTTCAGTAGTTAGAAGAGGCCCAGCTAAGAAGCGAAGTTACTGAATAAAATTGGTTCTGTTTTACCTCAAGCCAGGACAGGCCGTCAGAAAAAGAATGCCAGAAAGAGATAATTTAGGGAAAAACATATGAAGAAGCAGACTAGAAAATTTTTAAGGAACTCTTAGAAAGCTCAGCAGACATGGTCTTCTTGGTCTTTTATGTTCTTCAGATCAAATCAAGGTGATTTTTTCCCATCCACTGAAAATGGATTTCCCCATTTGTTATAGAATGAAATCCATTCATTCACTTTCTTTCCTTTGTTCTCAAGAGCTCACAATATACTCTTTCAGCGTGGGAAACACACAGGAAATACCAAAATAAATCATACTGATAACTTCAACAATCCAACATAAAACTGGAAAGTTAAGTAAAATACCCTTCTCTGCATTCCCGTTGGCTGTCTGTCAACACCACAACATCATTTCTCACACAATATACTGGTTCATGAAGTTTTACTTTCCAGAAAAAGATGAATCTTCCTAAGTGAAGAAAAATTGTATCTCATCTTAAAAAAAAAAAAAAAAAAAAAGGAAAAGACTTAAAAAAGCACAAACCAACAAATAAAGAAAAAATTCCCCCACAACCAAAAAAAAAAAACCCACAACCAATATTGAAGTTAGTATCCTTGCAGCAGAGGAAATACCTAGAAACTGAACTGTAAGGATTAAATTGATTTCACCTTACTTCAGTGAAAATTACGTACCACGATGATTTCAAATCACCTACTCTCCCTGTGTAGACAGAGGAAAGAAAGAGACACCCTTTGCAAAGATAGGGTCATCCATTTTCAGGGACGAAACACTTTCTGTTACCTTTTTAGTCATTTTAGTTGTTATTAAAAACTTCTCATCAATGACTCAGAAAATTGGGATTCATAAGGATTTGGGTGAAGTATAAGAAACGCTCAGAATCTATGATTTTCTGAACAAGTCTGAAAAATTATGACCTGCTGTACAGACCATCTACAGGGCAGTACATTACATGAGAGAAGAGAGAGCAGATGGTGGGAGGGACATAAAGGACACCGGGATCCCTGAGCAGGGACCAGGTGGAGCTTTCTGCAGATACAGACCTGAATATATAAATACCCAACTAATGGACAATCCTTACTTTTTCCATTGAAAGGGGGTGTTGACATCCCTGGAAAGCATCCAGGAAAACACTTTTCATCAAAAGAGAAGATTTGAATCAAATCCAAACATTTCATTGAGCCACACAGGCTTGACAAAAAGTGAAATGCACGGAGAAAACAGTAAAGGCAATCATTTTGGATCAGCTATTTCTACAACGTCAAAATATTTATGTTTCATTTTAACTGTTGCCTTTTAGTTCTTTTTTTTAATTATAAACGTATATACTGTATACATTTTATACACGTTCTACATTGTCTTATGTCTTATATTAATAGAAATAATGGTTTGAACATTGCAATAGTTCTGGATGAGTGTTACATAATATTTTTTTGTACTTAAAATCTAAAATAGTCTTCTTTTTCTTGTTCAAAAAAACATTTTGCTCATAGAAATTCCAAAGAAAAGAGGTTTCTCTTGCCACCTAGTTATTATGTAAAAACTCAACTGTGACTTAAGAGCGCTATGTACAGAGCACTTTAAAAAAAAAAAAAAAAAAAAAAAAACAGAAAAAAATGGATTACATGGCATTTCTTTCCATTACTGCTAGAGTAGTCTTTATTTTTAGCAGCCACAGAGACGCTTCCCCATCCCTAACAAGCACTAAAAGCAGCTGTGATAGAAGACAGGCTGAAGATGTTTTAACCTGAAAATACATGTAGCTACCCTACAGTCTTATCTTTGTTTCTCTGAAATACTTGCTTTCTTTTAAATCCTAAAAAAAGAAGGGACATTTTGTAGAGCTGAACAAAGTGTAGAAAATTCTGTTTGAAAAAAAAAAAAAAGCCTCTTTTTACTCTTGTTTTTATCTGCTCTTGTTCTGTTGTTTTGTTTTGTTTTTTTTTTTTATTTGTTTAGGGCAAAAAGTCAATGTCTCTTCAGTTTTGGCAAGAAGAGCGTCAGGTAGTCCGTGATGACCCTGGCGACAGCCTTCGTCGCACCGTAGCAGAGCCAGGGGACAGCTCATGTACTCGGGCTGTCACAAATGACAAGGCAGAGTCATGCAGCGTTGGATGGAGGTATACGCACTCATGAAATACAGCATTCCAAGTAAAGAGTTTTATGATATTTAAGCCCTGAAAAGCCATTTTTTGCTTTTTAGAATTTAAATTGATTTATTAAAAAAAAAAAAAAAACCAAAAACAAAACCCAAACCCAACCAAAAATACAAACTAAAATGTTTCTTCTGTTATTTTTTTCAACACCTACCTTTCCTTTTCCCTTCCTACCACTTCGGCAGTTGAAGCTCTTGCTTATTTAATATAAATTTTTAAATAGTTTCCATTCCAGAATGCATCAATAAAAAAAAAAAAAGCAGTTCCACCTGCACTTTTTCAACAGTTGATGAAGAACAAAGAGAAAAATGTCTCTAAAAGACACAGCTTGCAACTAGATAGACATGGGTTTCTTATTTCCATGATTACACCTTCCAGGGTAAATATATCAAGTTTGTTTTATTAGTAGAGCTGCCACAAAGTAGTGAATCAGTCTCAGACAAATTGTTTTTGTCTGTTTTGGTTTTTCTACACAAAAGTTTTGAAGTGTGTGGTAGCAGACTGAGGAATTTGTTGACTCTGGATTGCATGTGTGCTGAAGAAACGGCATCCTTAGGTTAAATGTTACCCATTCACTTGTTTGTGACTGATAAGCTGTTGATATGGTCTCTTCAAGTCTGATGTTCCTACCAGATGTCATGCTCTTAGGTTGTGTGATGAAAGGCGCATCCCCATGATCACAGAGGAACACAGAGACATCAATCACCCACCCAGAGCCAAGGGACCCCCTGCCCTGGCCAGTACTAATGCTGTTGGATGAAGGTCATGCCGTGGTCCAGAGTGACACCCATCACCATGAGTCATCCAGGAGGCTCCCTGAAGCACCCCACAGACTGCGAGGGAGCTACTGGGGGGTGGGTATGGGGCTTGTTATGGGATTCAGGGAAAGACCATTCTGGGATTGTGCAAGACATTATAAGATGTTTAGGGGAGGAACAAAGGTGGGGAGAGGAAGGGATAGAGGTGGTTTGGAAAAGCACTGAAATGGAATTAATGGGTGGGTTTTTTGCAGGTGTTTCCATCCTGTCAGAACATGGTGTTGTAATTCACCAAAGCTCTCTTTTTACAGCATGGCAATGAGGGCACATTTCGTTCCTTGATTCACGGTAGGCACATTGTGGGTGGGAGAAGAAGTATTTGAATGTACAAATCTTGCTGAGACAGTGTTGAAGAACTGCTTCAGATGAAGGGGAGCAAAATTCGACACTGTTCACATCCGTAACTATTTGGAGCCAATTGTCTGGAGTCAGGTTTATCTTGCCAACAGCTTCTGGATGTTTTCCTGAAGGGAACCTTACTGGCTTGTTCAGGCAGGGAGCCCAGGAGCCTGTGTGCGGTGTGGATGAGCCTGTGACTCAGACCCGCGAGGAAGCAAGGCGAAAGGAGTGTGTCAAGCGATCCACATGATTTCCTGTAGGCCCCCTAAAAACAATCCTGAAAAGGGAATTGAATGGGAAGGCTGCAGGATGCATGCTGACATAATAACCGCTGAAAAGCCTTATTATTTACTGTAGATGTCTGAACTGATTCTAAATCACATTTCTAATCACTGCACATATAAATGATTTGCTGCAGTGTGACAGTGTTCTATATTAAGTCATGACAAGAGGATCCTTATTTCTCTTTGATTTTATTTACAAGGCACAGAAGTGCAGAACTCAAGATTTATTAGTAACTCACACACAACTTTCCTGTTTACCGTCTTTCCTGGAAATTCAGAGCACTGAATAGTCTCAGTAAATGCCTTTGGGGCTGTCCTGTAGATGCTGGATTTTTGAAAGGGAAGTCCTGGCAGTTGTGTAGAAAAGGAATGTTCCTTTAAATGACGGTCTCTCCCTGGGAACTGGTAAAGAATTAAGTTCTAGGAAATAATTCAAATCTGACCTAACATGAATAATATATTTCCATAGCCAAGATTTAGTTTGGTGAATTCTGTGAAAAGAACCCATGAAGTCGAGGGGACCTCTTCAATGACACACTGGGGAAAGACCCCAACATAAGAAGGACATGGACCTGCTGGAGCGTGTCCAGAGGAGGGCCACAAGGATGATCCGAGGGCTGGAGCACCTCTCCTATGAGGAGAGACTGAGAGAGTTGGGGCTGTTCAGCCTGGAGAAGAGAAGGCTCCAGGGAGATCTTATTGCGGCCTTCCAGTACCTAAAGGGGGCCTACAGGAGAGCTGGGGAAGGACTTTTTACCAGGGCATGTAGCGATAGGACGAGAGGGAATGGCTTTAAAATGGAAGAGGATCAGTTTAGGTTAAACATTAGGAAAAAGTTTTTCACTGTAAGGGTGGTGAGGCACTGGAACAGGTTGCCGAGAGAAGTTGTAGATGCCCCATCCCTGGAGGTGTTCAAGGCCAGGCTGGACGTGGCATTGGACAACCTGGTCTAGTGGGAGGTGTCCCTGCCCATGGCAGGAGGGTTGGAATTCTATGATCTTCAAGGTCCTTTCCAACCTAAACCATTCTACGATTCTATGAGTCTATGAAATGCAAGAGTCTATGTTAATTCAACCCCGTTATGATGGTAGCTAACTTCTATTTTTGTCTCTCCCAACAGAGATGTTAAGGAATTAAGACTTGTAGGGATCAAGCTACCCTTTCTTTCCCCATCCCAGTCAAAACCCCAGTACAAGTGAATCTAGATATTTTCAGAAAACTGAAGGCCAGCCCCATACATCAGAATTCCAAGCACAAACATTCAAGCAATTTCTTGAGATTAAAATATAGTAAGTTTAGAAGTGAACAAAGGAGCTAAAACCATATCTCTGCAGGTGAATATTGGGTGAGACTCCCACACAATGTCAACAGCACTGCAGAACCAACTGTCAGAAGAATGAATGGGAAGGGATGGTGGAAGGTAGTTGAGGAAGAAAAGAAAAGCTTTGCTGGGATTTCTGGGACTGGACTCTTCAGATTTTGAGAGAAGCAAGTGCTAAGGAAAACATATCACCATAAGAAACTCTGGAGTCATGGAGGAAACAGGGACAAGATATTGGCTCTCCTTTCTTACTGTAGAAGTCAAGGTTTGAAGTGCATCATTAAGTCTGTTTGAAGAACACTTATAACACAGGCTGAAATTCTAGACTTGTGAAGTAATCGGTAACAATTTGTTTTACTTTGATAGAAGAGGTGTCATCAATCTGCCAACACTATAATCAAATTGTATTAAAACAACAGTCATTGTAGTTTTGTTCTCTCTCTGCAAACAAAGGCAATGAAGAAACAGTATGTTAAAACATCAATAGGAGCTTGGCTCTTGACCTCTGATCTTATTTTATTAACTATAAGAAAAATTATTTTCATATCTGAAAAATATGGATACTCAAGACACTGCCTTGAAAAGATAGTACCTTCCCAGTGTAAGTATTATTTGTTCCTTTCCTTAAAGGTGGATGAAAAAATCAGACAAACAAACAAGCAAAGAAGCAAAAACTTGGGTTCTTTAGGAAAAAAAAAAGATGGTGAAGGGTAGGAGAAGTCATAGGAAAATATTGCCATGAGATATATGTGTTTCATCGAGGGTCATAAACCCTGTGGCCATAAATTAAAATGCATTTCAGGAAAACAGGATGAGCGTAACGAGCTTCTAATTAGTGCTCCTGAGTAGAAAGTTTATTTCATGCCGTTGGATGTCACAATCCCTATTATTATCAGTTCAGGGTAGAGTATAGTGCTGGTAGATCTGTTGATGGGAATTTGTAAAGCTTTGTATAGCTTTTTGGTGTTTATTGGTTATGAACCGCAGAAAAGTAGAAAAAAAAAATAGGGGATGGGATGCATGGGAAATGGATTTGCATGGAAACAGGCCAAGACAAGCTTAGTGGAGTGAGCTGAGACAACAGTGAGGATGAGGGGAGAGAGAGGAAAAAAATACTGGAGCTATTAGAAAATAATACATTACGCTTAGGATTTTGAGGTGAGAAAAAATGAGCACACGAATATAAAAGAAAAAGAGAAAAAGAAACCTTAAGAAAAGGGTTGAAAACTTGGGTAAGGTAAGATGGATCTGTTGAGAGAAGGATGTCTCCATGAAGACCATTCCCGTCCGATATGGCAAGTTTGGACTAAAGATGTAAAGAAGCTCATGGTGGTAGAGTTAAAGGGGTTAAAATTCCCCAATCCTTTGTATGCTCCTGAAGAGCTGGTGGTCACTCTGCTGCATCTGGATTTGAGCCAACTGCAAAGCACTGAACTACTCATTACAACTTCTGATCCATATTTCAATCCCTTCCTTTGTATCAGTCAACCTTCATCAAGTCTGAGGCCTCTTCCACCCTGTATGGAGATGAATTCCTGAACAATTCTGTCGATCTGAAGCTTGTGATCTCCCTGAGGAGGAACCTGAGCAGATTTAGTCATCTCCAGCGATCACTGCTTGCTACCAGCTGAGGCTCTGCAACTGTCACCTCATGGCAGTGGCACCAGTTTCAGGCCAAACCCCATTTGCTTATGTCCTGGTAGAGCTCTGATGCTTTAACCTGATGAAATAGAAATAGGCGTGTGCAGCAGAATTATTATATGTGCCTAAGGGACTTTCTTCATAGTTTTCATTCACCAGTTATATTCGTGCTATTCAGCAAGTCGTGTTTGCCTTGTTATAATTGCAGAGCCTCAGTAAATAAATGGGAAGAACTGGGGAATGGCAGGAAGCTTTGCTAAGGCCGTCTTCTTAAAAGGCTGTGAAGGGTAACTAATTTGTTTCTATCATCACAGAGGCATCCAGACAATTTCACCGTGTCTTGATCCAATTATGAAAGCAAAATGAGAACTAAAGCCACACTTACTCAGAACTGGAGATGGAGAACTCTTAATTCTGGTTAATTTTGTCAAGTGCCTTTTGACAGCTAGAGAAATTACCGGAGTTCGTTTACTTTTGCACTGGACAACACTCAGTTCTTTAGAAAAATGTTATTGGACTGTTTACTTGGATAAAATTCTGAAGTTCTCAGGAAATGGAATAGTTCCTCGCTATTCAAATTGGGCCATGGCAAAGGATCAAGACTCGGTGTGTGATACTCCCCACCATTTACATGTTACCACGCTCCTTGGAGTGATTTCTCTTCTGTGCCCACTGATGTCCCAGACCAAATGGTCAGTTGGGTATCGCCATCCTGTTCATAGGCAGGTGGAAGGGAGGTGAGTATTTAGTCAAACAAATGTCTAAGCGTCCATACATCCTTGATTATATCCAGCTGCAACCTGCAGATGAATCGTTTGCTTTTTTAACCTCACAGATTTCCCAGACGCGTGAACACTTTCCCTGGTAAAGTCAAGCCTGTTTTTCCCCTGACTCTCGTAGCAACCAAAGAACGTGTTTTCTCTCGGAGATCAAGAGATAAAGAGTAGGATATTGATCTAGGATATTGTGACTCTGCTTAATTGAAAAAGGAAAGATGAATATGCAAATGTCATTAAGTTTGACCTTCCTTAGTAGGCAAAGTAGTAGATATATTTTGCATACTAATGTGTTTAATTTTATAAATTTATTTCACTTCCCTCTCTCAGAAGAGTATTTTTTCATTACTTATTGCTGCAATACCCAGAATTCATTGTACCTTTTTTTTTTTTTTGTCAAGAATACCACGTTAACTAAAATTCCTGTTGCTTCCATTATTAAAACTACTTTCTATGGTAAAGAAACATTAACAATAAATAGATAATGGGTTACACTGAGAGAAACACTACAGAAGTTCCTGGGCAGGTTTTTGTCCCATTAAGCTACCACCTGGATAACCAACCTACAGGTAACAGAGAAATGACTGCAGAATACTTTGTTTTAGATTGCAGGGCTTGTAGCTATAAACTTCTATTTTCCGCTGAGCAGAGGCACGGTGCTCTTTTTTACAAAGAAGGAATAAACCAAAATCAGCACCTAGTTGTCACCTCGAGCTAGATGGTATTAATATTAGTGATTCCTAGTTTCCTCTGCTTTATTTGGATGGGCACTTGCCTTCAGGGCAGAGGGGAGATCAAACTTAAAATAGATAATGAAGCAAAAAGGAAAATTTCTAGCTTATGTAGGAGTCAGAGGAACATCTTTGAGAAGAGTTTGCAACTCACAGTGTTAATTCAACTTACTTGAACTTGCTGATATTGCAATCTTCACCCATCTAAGTCCTGGAGACAGAAAAAAAAAAAAAAAAAAAAAAGAAAAGAACTGATCAATGTTTTTTACAAGTGCTTTGTTTTGTTTAGAAGTGACAACATTGACAACATTCATTACTGCTCCCCTTATAAATCACTTTACGCATTAACATAACACAACCAAATTGCTTCTCATTCTCTCTGAGAATCATTAGTAACTCTCCAAATCTCAGATAATTATATCTTAGTTTTTTAAAACAACACCTGTGTCACTTTTAAAGCTTTCTAAAAACTGTTGTTGGGGGGAAAAAAAAGGACAACTTTTTAAGTCTCATTTGCATATGATTCCCATAGATAACTTGTTTTCCAAGAATTCAATTGAAATACAGCAAGAAAATGCCTTAATCCTCAGAGATTTATTATTACTCCTTTCAGTTCTAGGAGTAATAATCTATATTACAGTCCTGGATAATAAAGATTTCTTTCTGCCTTCCTGCATTTTGTTGTGTTTTAAGATTTTCAGTGGAAAGAAATCTT
This sequence comes from Vanellus vanellus, assembly GCF_965231255.1. NCBI lineage: Eukaryota > Metazoa > Chordata > Aves > Charadriiformes > Charadriidae > Vanellus > Vanellus vanellus. The sequence goes on along the minus strand of NC_138906.1, from coordinate 4,494,772 downwards.
TCTGCTTTAAAGCTCTCTTGGCTTCTATAGTGCTCTCCTTAAATCTGGCTTCTGCTTCTGAAAACTTCGAAAAAACCCTTTGGCTACTGAGCTCATACAACAAAATACAAATGTATAGCTAATTACGAGGATATACAAATAGTCATTAAGTCATCTTCTAAATTTCTGGTTGGTTTGGACTGACTGAATTGCAAACATACCCACATTCTACTTGTAGTTTACTCCAGAGAGTACCTACACACCCATCAGTCTAACTGTTTGTGTAATCATGTTCAGACCTCCACAGTCAAAAGGAATCAGGTTGGAAAAGACATCTTATGGAAAACCTTAATGCTAATGGCATCAATTTGAATAAAACTGGTTAAGGAACAATTTGCACAAGCAGTGGAAAGGGAAAAAACTTTTGGCCACAGGGCTGAGCAACAGCTGGAATCAGCATGGGGAAAGAATATGAATGACCTTCACCATATATGATTTCAGCATCATCTAATCTCCTGCTAATCCAAGGGTCTATAAAATAGACTTTCAATTAATATGAGTCAAACTACAACAATTTTATTTCAAAGACATCACATAGAAAGTGTTCATTCTAATTCCAGGAACACTTTCTTTAGTTATCTCTAACCAAGTACCCACTTAAACACGCACAGAAACATAAAAGAGCATATTGTTTCAAAAAATGTTTAATGAGATTGTTTTGTTTTGATTTCTCTTTTTCAGCAGTATCAAAAAAAAGATGCAGCAAGCATTCTTTCCATTCCAGCTGCTTTTCACCACTTACATTACGATGGGAAAATTGTACCGACATGCTTCAGCTATAAAAATTATCTTAGAAACTCTTGATCAATATCTATGAGATGTTCTGAAAGACTTGGATGAAAGGTGCTATAAAACTAAAAAGTCTTATCCTTATTTGTACTCTAGCACTAATATTTACCTTTAAGCTCGGACTTTTGGCAGAGTTTTCAAATTCTGATCCCATTTGAGGAAAGCAATTATGCACAACTTTCTAGCTGAGAAGAAACAGAGTGAATGTTCTCCACTTACTGGTATTGTTCCCTATTCACATCATGACCTTCTCAAGGGAGCCACAGAGACATAATGCATCGGAATAATATTTGATATGCTACCACATAATTAAGCTCATTGAATAGATAATACTTTTGAGACAGAAAAAGCAGGTACTTAACTGTCCTGAAGAACATATCACTAAACATGCTAACAATTGCTTCTTGTCTCTTTCAACCCATCCACAACAACAAAAGAAGGCATTTCATACACATCGCAATGTTCAAAGTCATAATAAAACCAGGGATATTTTGCAATCTCAGTTCACTCATGAGAATAGAGTATGATGATTAGAGCAGAGCCACTAAGATGATTAAGGGATTGGAGCATCTCCCGTATGAGGAAAGGCTGAGAGAGCTGGGACTCTTTAGCCTGGAGAAGAGAAGGCTGAGGGGAGACCTTATTATGGCGTACAAGTATCTCAAGGGTGGGTTGAAGGAGGATGGAGCCAGGCTCTTTTCAGTGGTTCCCAGTGACAGGACGAGGGGCAATGGGCACAAGTTAGAACACAGGAAGTTCCGTTCAAATACACGGGAACACTTCTTTACGGTGAGGGTGACAGAGCACTGGCACAGGCTGCCCAGGGAGGTGGGGGAGTCCCCTTCTCTGGAGATTTTCAAGACCCACCTGGATGCAGTCCTGAGTAATGTGCTCTGGGCAATCCTGCTTTGGCAGGGGAGTTGGGCTAGATGATCTCTAGAGGTCCCTTCCAACTCTGAAAACTCCGTGATTCCGTGAATAAGGAAGATATGGGTGTAGCGGCAAGAACAAGTGGTTGGGCTAGGCTTTCTGATTTCTGCCAGTGTTTTCTTACAGAGTTATTTGCTTTCTGTGTGCTCCAGCTTCCCTATCTGAACAGCAGAGAAATCAGTCTTCACCCTCCTGGCAACGGTGTTGTGAGGTTGATTTGGCATTTGCAATATGCCCATCTATGGAGAGCTTTTTAAATGTAAAATATGTCTTCTCTTGCTTCTGACTCATTTTGTTAATGCATTAGTGTTTCACCTCTGAATTCTGCGGTTTAACTGAAATAACCTTGCATCAATCTGCAATCCAATACGGTTTTAGTTACGCTGGTTTTCAAGCTGCTTGAAGAATGCACATGGGTTTATCAGGATTCAAAATTCATCTAACAGAGACAAGCTCAACTCCTTTGTGGTTTAGGGTGACTGTCACAGTTAAACATAATCTTGTCTAAGCCCTCCTGTTTCTGTCCTTGACTTTGTCAGACAGACTCTGCCAAGATCAACCTCTCCTCCATTAATCTGCCATTTCACGGGGACACTTGCCAAGTCCCGTTGCTTTTCCTCACCTCAAAAACTTCTAAATTCCACCCATCTCTACAGCTCCACCAAGCCCAGACGTAGATGTTTATTGTCCCTCATCACTGCTGTTTCAAGCTTTAACGCTATTTAATTTTATTTGCTCTCATAGCACTTTCAGAGAACTTTGCTTCTAATAAAACATGGCAGTATCATTTCTCACCCTCTGGCTAGAAGAGCCACACATGGAAATGATCACACATCACTGTGATGGATTTGGTTTCATTCAAGCTTCTTTCTTTCACCTTTTATTTTGGATTCCAAGCACACCACCTGCACCTCCTCGCCTTGCAGTCTTTCTCCCACTCCGTTCTCACCATTTCTCCTCTCTCTCCCTTTCTTTGCCCACACGTCTCTCAAGGCATGGAGTGGAATGGGGCTGAAAAGGGAAAGACGAGTGGGGGAGGAAGGGGATTGAGCAGTCTACTACAACTCAAGGGTATGTGTGCGCTGCACAACGGGTAACACCAACACTCTTAAATCCAGCGCTGGAGTAATGAACCATGATTGTTCCTCGGTGACTACCTTCTCTTCATTACAACTATGACTAAAAGACAAGAAAAGCAATCAAATCCCTATATTTCTCCATGGTTTTGGGCTATCATCTCTGCAACGCTTTTTGCGAGCCCCAGCAAACACTGCCCCGTTTTGAGTTATTTTATCTTCTCTGCCCAGAGGGGGAAAAGAAATGCAACAAAAGAAGGCAGAGAGGGGTAGTTTGAATCCCGGCTGCAAGGAACTGAAAAAGCATTCATAAAAAAATTCAGTGTTGTAGTCTTACTCCATACACATAACGTATACCAAAAGAACGAGGGAGAGTGATGAGGTTCATGGTAAGCGGGTCAGACACGCTAAACCTATGGTTTCTTGGATGGCTCCCGCAGCGGTGACAGCTTTTCAAAACTTTTAAAGTGTGTGAGCAAATGTGACTTTTCTTCCCCTAACTTGCACCTCGCAGACAGGGATGCAGCTATAGGGATGATCAGAGCAGTTGTTGCCCTGGGGAAAACGTCTCGGGGATGGCCAACGCATTTTTAAGTGTTTAAAAGACTCAACAATGTAGAGGGAGCGTCTCTCTAAGTAGGGCTTCTGGCAGTCATTTTACTGGGGAGAGCTTTTGAGGAAGAGCTGGCTCTCACTGAGAAACACAAAATCACAAATGCAAAGCCGCTCCTACTGTCGTTGCCAACTGCTTCATTCTGCCACACTTATTTTATGGATTATATGAGATGCTCTTCATGATGCTGGCAAAAGCAACAGACCGCGGCTGTGGACACTGTGAGAGATTAGACTTTTTTTTATTTTTTTTGCTTCTGTTTGTGGTCTCATATGCCTGCAGCAAATAAGCTGTTCCATCCGTCATTGTCATACAAACCCCCATCTTTAGTCCATGTTTCATGACAGGGCCAGGCGTCTAGAACACGTGCCTCTTGGACAGCGTGGGGACGTAACAAATATCCAGAACTCCTGCAAAGTTATAAATTCCAAACACCCCACAGCTTGAACTGAAGTTAATACATTTAGAGGATGGGGTAGGAATAGCGTGACTAAAATTTTGTGGAATTTATTTGACCTTGCAATAATGCACCGAATCACTCACAACTGGATGCGAGAGAAGGATCCATACGTTGTAACTACAGAAGTAAATAACAAAGTAGCTTGAAAATGCGTAACGTATCATGGGTCACATATAGGTGACTGAATTCAGTTCTTCCCCGCAAATCAGTGGGGTCACATCATCCATCCTGCCTGCTGGGAGCAGCTCCAGGACTGTTCTGCTCCTTAGATCATGACTGGGTGTAGTCTGGGAATAAGCTGGTTTCTACGGGACAGAGCCATCTCGGGAAGAGGGATACGAAAGTAATGTCATTGGCTATCATACGGCCAGGCTCAAGCCCAACCCTGAAACCCAACCCTGAAACCCAACCCTAAAACCCAACCCTGAAACCCAACCCTAAAACCTAGCACTATTTAGTTTGCTACTTTACCATTAGTACAATAAACAAATAAATAAATAGATGTCCGTCAGTGTGCACCCTTCTGTCCACCTGTAAATATGATCAGACCAATCTTTTCCGGTGTGTCATACAGATGTTTCTGTTTTGCCTCTATCGATCATGTTACCTAGAATTGATTTCCTAATCAGTCTGTGTCAGCTCACAAATGGTTTTGTGCTGCATTTCTCAGTTGTACTTGGTTGCACATGACAGAGAAGACCAATTCTGCCCACCGCAGGAGTTACTATGTGAAATGCTTCAGTTTGGGTGCAGCCAGTGTTTAGATTACGTGAGTACAATGATCGTTCATGGGCTTATAAGTGCCAAAAATTGTCTTGAAATATCTCTTGCGATGACCTTTTTGAGTCAAATGAGGTTTGTTTATTTCAGGATAGATTACCGTTATAATAATATATTTACAATATAGTTTTTATGAAGAACATCAGTAAAAATGTCCTTTAGTTAAATGGATACTATTTTATTATCACCCACTATGTTTTCTTTTGACGTACTAGGACGTAGAGCAGAATGATTTATAGCGCATCATCAGTAAGTACAGTAGATTATCTCAGCTTGGAAGAATAATAAAAAAAATGAGTAAATGCATGCAATATTTTTTAGTATAATAAGAACTACTATTTAAATAACTTGATTTAATCAGGCACAGGCTATCCTGGTTTCAGATGAACACTGTGTTCTTTCCTAAGGCATGTAAAAAAAACCCATAATGTTAAAAAAAGGAAGCAGTAAAAGCAAATGTCTCCTTAAGCAAGCACTTTCAAGATTTCTAGACTACTTATGGTCAGCTTTATATTTAGAACTAAACTGAGCTTTTTTTTTTTTTTTTTTTGAAAGAAAAAAGAAGCTGAAGTACAACACTGAAATTATCAAAGAAAAATATTTAGGTTAATATGAATGCTTGTTTTAAGATTTCACTAATGAGAAACAGGAAAATGCCACTCCTTGAATCAGATTTGGACTGAGAAATATCTTTATGTCTAAAATTTAAAAATTTTATTCAGAATTTTCCATAGAATTAAGCTTAAGAATGGTTCATTTTATGGATGCAATAGACACAGCACATTATGTATAGCAAAGGTAACCTCACAAACCACAAGAGTTTGCAGCTACAGTAGCAATGCGTATATTCTTGAGGCGCTAATTACAGTTAGTAGAGCATCTGAGGTGAAAAAGGGTCAGGTTTATCTCACTGAATTTTGTCACCTGAACCAGAGCTAATGACCCTAAAGGAGAGAACGAGTCACCTCCGGGAGGTCTCCCACCCAACCTGCCTTGGATGCCCCTTTTAGGGTAATACGAACTACATCCTGGAGGTGCCTTATTCTCTCCTTCAACAATAAAGGGGGGCAGGGGTGACTAGATAAGTTGGACAGCTAATTTTGACACCCATGTTATTAATCTAACCCCTAAGGAAGAAGTAGCAACCCGTATGTCCACGAACTTATGAATTTAATTTCTCCTCATTCTCACCGCACAGGATATTTCAGACAAATATAATTGATGATGTGGGAGAAAAATGAAAGGAGGGGGACGATTCTATAATTCCAATGTTTTTCTGCTGTTAACATTCACCTGTCAGATGAATACTCACCTGGAAGAAGCAGGACTCCACCTTTTCCTTTGCAGATTTAAAACTGGACCACAAGCAAACACTAAATCTTGCTGGAAGCAACAGTTGAGTATCTGCGGTGTATGTACACTGTTAGTAGATTATTGGAGGTCAAAAGCAATCAATGTCAAAGTCAGCAGTAGGACCGCTAAGTTACGTAAGGCGCAAAATGCCTGAAATAGCACTATCACAAGGACTCCATGAAACTGTTGTATAGAAAAGGCTATAGAAAGGCAAAGCATTATTTATTTACGATGTTGTTTCCACTTGATTTTGACTCAATTTCTTTTCAAAATCAGGACAAGAAGGTAAGTGCAGGAAAAAAGCAGTCTAAGCCGTCTACTCTGAAGTCCTTCAGAGGAAGCTGTTTCTCTCCTTTGTTGTGAGCTGTAATTTATATTCATTCCTCATTATAAAGACAATTTTAAGGAGACAGGACCTAACCCAGAGCTGTTATAATATAGCGCTGAATGTCCTTGCAAATGGTACAGCTTTCACTAAAGAGCCCCCGATATTCTGCTTGTGGGAAGGGAAGGGAAGGGAAGGGAAGGGAAGGGAAGGGAAGGGAAGGGAAGGGAAGGGAAGGGAAGGGAAGGGAAGGGAAGGGAAGGGAAGGGAAGGGAAGGGAAGGGAAGGGAAGGGAAGGGAAGGGAAGGGAAGGGAAGGGAAGGGAAGGGAAGGGAAGGGAAGGGAAGGGAAGGGAAGGGAAGGGAAGGGAAGGGAAGGGAAGGGAAGGGAAGGGAAGGGAAGGGAAGGGAAGGGAAGGGAAGGGAAGGGAAGGGAAGGGAAGGGAAGGGAAGGGAAGGGAAGGGAAGGGAAGGGAAGGGAAGGGAAGGGAAGGGAAGGGAAGGGAAGGGAAGGGAAGGGAAGGGAAGGGAAGGGAAGGGAAGGGAAGGGAAGGGAAGGGAAGGGAAGGGAAGGGAAGGGAAGGGAAGGGAAGGGAAGGGAAGGGAAGGGAAGGGAAGGGAAGGAAAGGAAAGGAAAGGAAAGGAAAGGAAAGGAAAGGAAAGGAAAGGAAAGGAAAGGAAAGGAAAGGAAAGGAAAGGAAAGGAGAAATTATACTTTTTCTATTAAAAGTCATGGAAAAACACAAAGGCCAAGATTAAAGAAAAAAAAAAAAGAAGATAGTTTAGAATAAAGTTATTCTAACATACTTAAGAGTTGGAGTTGTCTCATCTCCTTGTAGATGTATGCAGCAGAGATACTTTCAGTAACCAAAACCACAAGGTCGGTCAGTCTTTCTGGAATCAGCAGGAAGGAATAGACACCTTAAAAATGCACTTCACTGAACATGTTTTGGATGTCTACCTTAGGGCCAGCTAAATCTTCCTACATTTTACCAGAGGAATTCCAAACTGCAAATCTTTTGTGAAGGTTCCAACAAAAAATTTGGAATGAGAAAATGTATTGGAAGAACGGCCTTCCCCACGAAATGCCATTGTTTTCTTTGTGTTGATTCCAAAAGTAAACAAGCATGAAAAAAAAAAAAAAAAAAGGTTAGTAATGGACTGAATCATCCTCAGAAAGAAAAGCATCAGTCAGAACAGCCTCCCTGCATGCCAAACATGCACAGAGCGATGCAGCCAGCCCCGAAGGAAGGCAACTGGGTGACAATATTTTGAGGGAATATTGGGCATGCAATGCATCCTCCTCCTTTACGGAACCTGACATTAATCTAATGTGAGTCATCTGGAAGAAATAACCTGTGTGCAATAAGATGAACTTCATATTGGCTTGCTTCTTGTGATATTTTCTTTATGACCATATTGGTTTCAGTTAAAATATCTTTTTTTTTTTTTTTTCTTTCTGGAAAACAGACAAAAGGAAAAAGAAGTGAACTTCTTGCCAGATGACACTTGAGTTGTTATGAGACAGTCAGACTGAAAAAGATATTTAGGATGAGAACCATCTTCCCTAGTGCAGGTCCCAAGTGCTTAGGGGTTAGATTCAGCTTGCAGATTAAGATGTGTAGGTGTCTGCATGCAGGTTCAGATGAGACCTGGTTGTCCAATCTCTCATTATAATTCACAGCTATTTAGTCAGTAGAGTCAGTGAAGTTTGGAAAGCAATTCATCTCACCCCAAAACTGGACAATTGGACAACCATAGCAGGATTCAGTTGCCTAAATATAGATATCGGATTCTGTAGGGTATTCCAGTGTTGTTCCAAAAGGTTTAGGTTTCCAATAGGTCCTGTGTCGCATCTGTCAGCCTTCCACTGATGTCTTATATGTGAAGGCAACTGAACCTACAAGTGATCAGCTGAACTGGTCCCTAGTTACTGAGATAACCACAAGGTTGTTACTTAGATATATTGCCTTTCAAGACCTCTAGACAGGCTTAAAAGGAAGTTGGCTGATATTGTGAAGATCTTCAGCCCTGAAATGGTGACAACACAAAGATCATACAGCAGTGGTGCTGTGGACAAAGTAGGTAGCTGAACATCATTGCGGTTTGAGTATTTTCTGTTGTGTATTTTCTGAGTATGGTATTGAAGTCTGTCTTTGTTTAAAACAAAGAGCAATCAGCATTTGTCTGGTTCCATGGTGCTGGGACACAAGGAAAAAGTGAGACCTGTTTCAAAGAGAAGGCTTGATCCAGTTGCTGTAGGCTGAGGAACCTAAAGCTACCTGTCCTTGATGCAATACTGCTCTCCGAGTGTCTTAAAGAATCAAAACTGTCAATGCATTTCACTGGGAAGTCATTAGGAAAAAAGTAGAACTGGAAGCTTGCTTGAAAAAGGGAACAGTACGTCTCATGGTGAGCCCATCACTCAAGGAGACAAGATTTGATCATGGGCACAGCAGCCCTTAGATCCAAAGTAACTTTAGTCCACTATCATAAAAAAAAAACACTTTAAAGCAGTGATTTGAATTTGAATATATTCTCAATCTATTACTTTAATTTTGTTCCCTTTGCCTATGTACTAAAATGGAAATAAAAAAAAAAAAAAAGTGGCAGGAGAAAAAAGAACAAAAAGAAGAAACTGCACTGAGAGATACTGAGAAGAAGAGTTCAAGTAAATTGATAGGAATTATGCTCCATAGCGTAAACGTTACTGGTTTTCTGCCTCCCACCATGAAAAAGGAAATGACTTGTTGGTCTAAAGCCAAAAAATATTGGCTTCAGAGTGTGTGAGGGGCTCAGGAGTATTCAAATATGATGCAGACACTCAAGCAAAACGCAAATCACAAATAAATTGGGAATGGAATTTTTGTGGCACATCATCCAAAGCCGGGGTTTTACTGGCTATTTTCTTTAGCTCATTTTGAACCAGTAGCTGTTGTTCTCTTGATGACATCACTTTTCTGAGCTGAAGGTCTACCATGCCAATTCAACGTATTTTGCTGCTGTATCAGTCTGGCAGCATAGGAATTCACGAGGGTGGACAATTGCTTTGACCTTACTGTGGTAATGGAAAATATGTAAAATGTATTGATTTGGCTGCTTTCCTACTATAGTTCGGGGGAACAAGACAACTATGGTAAGTGTTTTTAACTGCACTAATAGACGGTACAACGTGTTCTAGTACTAGATAAGAGCTTTACCTGTTGTGATACATGAGTGCCCATCCTGCTAGACACAATTAATAGTAGACTCGGTCTCATTTTAACAGAATCCACAAAGGTTCTTGCACGTTCTGGGTGGTTTAAAACCATCAGCTAACCAAGCCACAAAGCAGTCCGAGGAGGAACTGTGTTGTAGAAATGCACCTAGGAAAAATCAGAGACTAGGACCTCTATAAGGTTGACTCCAGCAGTGCGAGGATAAGGAAAGAGCACAGGAGGTGCCGGTACCTATGCCTGGATGCAGACCACTGTTCCGAACCAGAGCACTGAGCCTGCTTGCCGTGACTGTGAGGTGGCCAGCCATGAAGTTTCAGAGGCTCAGCAACCATAGTGCTAGAATTCCTCCTGACGTGTACAAAAGTCTGTTTGGTGCCAATAGAAACAAACTGGAAGATGCTACGAGGTACGCATTAGCATCTTAATGCACTGTCTTGACCGGTCGTTTCTCTTGTAGCCAGGTTATATCCAGCCCAGAATAAGATTAGCAGTTCTCAGCTGCCAATCTGGTGAATGTGACGATGTGGGCCAGACAAAAGGAGACAAAGGTTTCTGCTCAGTTACTGGTGGACATGGAAGAAAATGGACAATGCATTCTAGCTGGTATTTAAGCTTTTAAAATCTTAATCCTAAAATTTGAACAAAATGTTATTCAAATCCCAACAGAAAGTTTACTAACATTTAAATGTCAAAATGGAAAGGAGACGGTTTTGGAAGAATTAAATGACAGAAACTTCTTGTTAAGCTGCAGCAGAGTCAGAAAAGAATGAAATTTCAGAAGGAGCATAGTAGTGAAGCTTAACCTGAGAGAGACTCTTTGTCATTGCGATAAAATATCACCTGTATTCTCCTTCAGTTGAATTCAATTCATGTGATTTCAGGGGTACCATTAAACTAATTTTACAATAATACTGCTGGCACTCTGAGGTACCGAAAAATAAATTTTTAAAAAAGAGCAAAGATGTAGAAATATATATTGCTTCTTCGCTGTTAAGAATTAAGGGCTATATCAGACCATCCGTCTGGAAGAAAAAAATGAACAGACATAAGTAAGGTCTAAAGTAATGTTATGTGAGAGACATAACAGCAGACCAAAAGATCAAAAGTCCTCCTCAGCACTGTTTGTTCCAGAGAAGGCACACCAGTTTCAGCAGTCAGCAGTACTCTAATGGCGTGAGACAGCTAGTGTTATATTCAGCCACCTTTACCCACTGTCCCACTTTAAATGAGCAAGCATCCACTCATAGTTCAGTTGACCAAAGTAGACTTTGCCATAAATTAGTGGTGCAAACTTTTCTGCCACTTGCATTTTTCATATGATCAGACAGTTTAATGGTCAGTCCCTCACCTTCCAGTGAGATTCTGAAGGGCAGGAATACTTTGTTATACCGTTACGAAGCAGACAGCAGACCTCATCCCCCCAGGAAACTGGGAAGTAGAAGGTGTAAAGAATCAAAAATGAGCTGGAAGTATACAAGTATTTCACAAACGTTCAGGGTTGTCATAGTGTATGTTCAATAATAACGTATTAATAATGAAGAATAGATTTAAGAATAATGATGCACTTCATGCTTCAAGGCTCAGACTTCTATAGAGGCATCGAAAAGACCGGTTCATAGAGATTTCCAAAAGATCTCATACAAAGGGTAGAAAATACCCAAGGTGCCTGCTGGAGGGTGCTTGCCTTGTACAGTGAACGAGCCAAGATGTAGATGCTGCTGTGGGAGGCACTAACAGGGTCTCAAGCACCACTTCTCTTTCCTGCAGAGGTTCAAAATGTCAACCCCCCCTTTATGAAGGGTTCGTATCTGCAAGTGGCAAATCGATTTCAGCTACAAGCAGGGGAATGCAGAGTCACATCCTTCTTTTCAGCAGGGAATTACGTGCGTCTCCACTGAATTCCTGCTGCTGCTAACAGCACTCTTCACCAAGAGTTGCCTGGGGAAGCTAGAGGAAAACTAACTTATTAAAGGAGCATTCAAAATCAGAAGACCATATTAAGCATTAATTTAAAAGCTAAAATGTCAGTTATGCTCTGATAAGTGTCACCTCTAAACAAGATGTATATTCTGCAAAAACAACCCCACCACCTCAAAACCCCCAACCCCAAACTCAGAACTTACTCTAGAAGTTATATTTGCAAGAATCTGGTGAGAGGTGGGAGAGGACTGCACGGTCTGAGATCATTCTCTCCCATCTTCAGAAGCTTGAAAAGCGTTAATGCTTCCTGACGCTGATAGAAACAGTTGAAAGGTGAGTCACTGAAAATGAATTTCGTAGCATAAGTAGCAGAGAGCGTGTTACGCTCAGAGCTCTCTCCCGTTCAGAGAAAATAAATAAATAGATAAGTAAATGAAAGGCTTGCAAGTTATTTCCTACCCCATTTCAAGGGACAACACTCAATACCACTCTCGCAGGGTGAAGGGATCTTGAGAAAACATGAATCACTTCTACACCAAGGTTAAGGCCTCTTTCGTTAGACTGAGTGTCATCACAGAGCATCTTTGTGCCTGAGAATCCTACTCGCTGGCTGCAAAGCATACTTCTCCCACACCCTGGGACTTCAATCAAGAGGTCTTTTAGCCCAGCGGTGATGGAGGAGCATAGAGAAGCCCAGTTCCTTCAAGGGTGGGATAAAGTCGTTGTGGAATGATTACTAAAAATGATCAATAATACAGCATTGGTCACACATTAAGGAAAGGTATAAAATCAAAAGGTTTCTAGGGTAGAATACAGCCGCAGTTGGTATGTGAAGAATCCGCTGCCTCTGATTCCCTGTACAATATTGCTTGCAGAGCAACACGGGGAGTGGAGTGGGGTGGAGACTCCAAGGCCAAACCCTGTGATAATCCGGAAAACGTGGGAACGAGGTGGCACCACGGAAGGAAAACAGTGCAAAGGATGGAGCAGAGTGGAGACACTGTGACCAAACTCTGTGATAAACTGGGAACTTGGGGACAAAATGGAGCCCTCAAAGGTCTTACAGAACTGAGAAACTGCCCACTTGTTACCCTGAGCCAATGATCCGTCAATTCTTTTTCTGAAATATTGTCTGTTAGTGAACTTTGCTCATTATAGTGTCATTATAATACCAAAACACACCTCCATCCCAAAAGCTACCCGCCTCCAAGGTGCGACCACTCCTCCTTGAGTCTGCGCCCTGAATTTTTTGTAAACTATACCTTTAAATGCGAGGCGAGAAAAATTTACACCAATCATAATTAAAGTGTTTATGTCTAGAGTCACTCAAACTCCACCTTGGAGATAAAAAGTAGTATAAAAATAGCCCAAGAAAAGGGGGATGTGAGGGAAGACATCATCGTGGGCTTCTGCGACCAGTTGATGGGCTGAGCCTCTCTTCCCCCCCCATAAGGACGTTTGTGGGTAAGATTCGAACAACTTGGCTATACCAAGTGTTTCCCTGGGAAACTTAGAAAATCTCTATATAGAGTGGTTTTATAACTTAGCGCATTTGTAACCGAGCTATATTGCTAGACTCTTTAGTATTCTCACGTGCTTTGCAGACAGTCACTATCATCCACAATCCAAAAGAACGTGTGTATCTGTGGTTTAAATAAACTGCACTGTGTAGGCAGCTCGTCGTTTCGGTTTTCTCATTGAACGCGACCGAAGCGTGGCTGTGTTAGTTCATGAGCACGACTGGGCTGAAGGTGCAGTCCGCTATTAGTGTATTCAGAATCGTAACAGTTTAATATATGAAACGCGCCTGGGCTGATAGGGGTGAATTGGGCATCACTCAGAATTTAAACCTTTCTGCACCTGACCTCCCACCTCGGGGAGGAGTGTTAGAACGCAAGGCGGTTTATTTTCTGCCAAAACTACTTTGCCCCTTAACACAACAGTCATGGTCAGCATCGTGATGAGAACCAGCTTGTAGTGAAGGTGAAAGACTTCACTGTGGAAATTTAAGTGGGATGATTGGACCAAAAGCCTCAAAAAATGGATCCCCATCAAGGCATACAGGTCCACTTAGAGTGGAGGATCTATGCTTCTGGTTTTAAGAAGTTAGGAAAACACTATCAAAATATTCTGGATTAGTCATAGAATTAATCTCGATTCACTCTGAAGTTGTTACTCAGTTGCTTATAATAGGTATCTAAGTGTTACTGAAATGCCCATGGATAAATTCAACATCTATACCGGACTGTCAGGTAGGGCACAGAACCTACAGGAGACCTGGAGCCTTCTGACATGCAGGTTGGGGACCCAGAGGGATATACTCTGATGGAACAAGATGCCTGTTTTAAAAAATAATATATCCTTGCATGCAGTTTAGGCATGCACCTCTGAATTAGTCCACCGCTTACCTTGCTGTTGTGATCAAGGCAATGACCAAAATGTCTTTTGTTACAACAAACAACATTTTTACATTGTGCTTCACCTGCCATGTTTTAGGGGTCTACTTTAGGATGAGAGAAATCCCGAAATGAACTCAAGTAGCCTCTACACAAACTGAATTGGGAGGTCTTTGGGTATGTGGCAAATGTGTTGAATCGGATAGAGGAAAGCTGATGATGTATTTCTTGGCAAGCTAAACATGAATGGAGGTCTTACCAAGCCATTCTGCTATTGACTTTCTCTGCTTTTCTTTTGCTAGATGATATTCATGTCTGTCCAAATAATACCTAGTAAATCCTTTCTACCAACATCTATAAAATTTCCTGTTATCAGAAAGTGATCTTTTATTTCGGATGAAAGCATGTGTTTGTGTTAGTTCAGAGACTGCTTTATCATAATGGAACTTAAGTCTTTATTAAAAATACCTTAAATAAATAAACTTCTCCAACTGTAACAAAAGCAAAGATATTTTTCTCATTATTGCACTGCTAAGGTACTGCTTAAGAGTTTCTTTGTGTGCTCTTAAGACAGCTTTTCAGTGCTGGCACAGAAGGTCCCAAGGCATTCACGTAACTTATTTAAGATAATGAGAATGGGCTACGCTTAAAGTCCACCAAAATCAATGAAAGGTTCTTGGCTTTTAATGACTGAGGTATGCAACTCACAGCCAACAGGTAACGGACGTGTTCAGGCAGCAAAAGGGAGAATTCCCAGCTGTTGATGGACACAGCTCTTTTGACAAAGCCCTCTTCTGTGCTTTTAGCTTTCTATGGAAGCTAGAATATAGGATGCTACTCCTCCCTTTGTCCAAGGAGATAAATGTGACTCTAGAGGAACAACATCTTTGAAGTGATTTAGGAACTTCGAAGAGCTAGGTGCCCTACTCTGTGTTCATGTCTCTGATCTCCTAAGCCCACGTTTTCCCAGGTTTGTCCCCCAAAAAGTGAGTCACTACCCAAGTAGGAGTCCTTTATCCACCATCTCAGCAAAGGGTAAAAGAGAAGCCATTTGTCACTTCTGCACTTTGTTGTGATCTCAGTCTGCATCTCTCAGGTGCTAAACCTTCCAGCTAAATCCCAAAAAAGGCTTTTCCACGGGGAATTTTGTCAGCCCTGATTTCATTTATTCTTGGCTATTCCTCTATAGAAGGGAAGGAGCTGAGATAGAAAGGCAGATTAAATAATCATACTTGCTAGGTGTAGGAAGAGTAGAGGCAGTGACTGGCTTTGGGTAGAATCCTTTAAGAGTAGCCATCACTAAACCTTCCTTGTGCAAAAGAAACCACAGCCAATCGGCTTTCTGCAACTCTGCAGTAAGCGAAATAGCAGGAGGACCATGTTATCTTGCCATGGCAGCCCTCTAACCCTTTCCAGTTTGTGCCTCAATCCCGTTCTGTCCCAGGCCATAGTTTCTGTAAGGCAAATGTTTTCTACTCACTGCAGTCAATGTCAATTTTCGCTTTGTTCCTCACTTAGTAGCAACTATATAGATATTTATAGGAATCACCATATGGGGGCTGTTGTGGGCCTGGGAGCTCTCTCACTAATTTTTAACTGAAGACATGTGTGAATGGGAATCGTATTCTTCACCCTTGGTCTTTGGAGTTACATTTAAGAAAGAAAGGACCCTATTTTCCCTGCTTCAAGGGCTGCACATAAGCTCAGCATGAAACAGTAGTTTGAAAGGGTGCAAAGCAGTCATGAAAGAAGAGCTGGAACACAGGATTCACCTACCAGATCAGTTTCCTAACCCTTAGGCTAGAGCAAAAGTTCTCAATGTTTTTTCATTTGCAAATGCCTAAAAAATATCCCCATGGAAGAACAAAGTAGGCTTGGATTTCTTAGTGGGCTTTTTCAGATCCCTGGGGTACCGCAGCTGGATCTTCTGGTAGACCACAAGCTGAAAGTTATTGACTTAGAGCATAGACTTCATTCTCACTTGCTCATTCACCCAATTAATCCGTCATGATTTTTCAAAGGAAGGAATGATATCACTCTCAGGGTTTGAGTGCTACCTGCCTTCCTAGGTTATCAAGTATTAGCAATACTTATATGGAAGGTGGGAGTTCATAAACCCACAGGCAAAGGAAATAAACCAACTTCATCCTGTGACTGATGAAAATCAATTCAACATCTTACAGCAGTGTCCTAGATAAAATAACTCCTTTCTTCTCAGACTGAGATCTTTTATTGAAATCGTGCCTTAACAGAGGCAAAAAATACCTTTATGGGCAGTCATTTTATCAGAATAAGTAAGAAAAAAAAACAAATAAGCCTATAATGAACAAGGTTGTCAAGTTTAAAGCAGCAACAGTGTAGAAATTTGCTCTAAAATGACTTTCTGAAGTCCACCTTTTTGGATGAAGTTTCCTTTTTTTGCATAAAGTGGATCTAGATACCAACTGGAACAATTAGTTTTGGGATGTGGGAGACTTCAGGCATCCAAATAATATTTTTTTCTTCATAAATTTGGGGTTTCCCCCCTCAAAAGTCAGTACTAATAGAAGAAGAGCTCATTTAGGAAACACCAATGGTATATGCTGTGTAGAGAATTAGACTAGATGATTTCTGTTGTCTTTTTGATTGGATAATCTGCAAGAAGATCGTGCCGCATACACACAGTGTTTGAAATAGGCAAGCATATGGGATAACAGCAACTCAAAGAGACATTCCAGCGCTGGGAAATGAGAGCTCGTAATAGCATATGCTATCTGTCGCACTATCTGGCATGTCAGATTTCTACACCCATCACATCATCCAGTATGTGTGCGTTTGGGAGCAGAGGAATAACTCTGCTGTGTCAGAGAGTTACAAGCTGCTGCTTTTCCTTGGATGCTTATGTGGTCATACAAAGTACGTATGCTGTGAAGGCAGTGGGAAACAGCTGGAGTTATTGCCCAGCTCTGCTTAGACTGTCACTATGAGGAGTAATTAGATCCAGTAAAACATAGAGAAGAGACCCATACTGCAGACCCTGCAATAATAATAATAATAATAATAATAATAATAATAATAATAATAATAATAATAATAATAATAATAATAATAATAAAGATTTAAAAAGTCTCAATTGCATTAATCATGCCTTCCCTAGTAAGCAGCTGGGCACACTCTCACCTATTCTTTCCCACTGCAGAAAAGAGGATCTCGAGATTTTCACAGCACCTGCATATACCACCAAAATATTCTGTGGAATCACTTGTGATACCTGGTTCTCGCCCAATGCGTCTGCAGAAGAGGTTGACTTTGCCCATACTGTACTCAATCATCTGTCAGGTATTTTCTGTAGAAAGTGATAGAGAAACTCTTAGTGGTGCCCATGTTAGTCTGCATTTCTCTATGAACACCCTCACACGTTCTGGCTCTGAAGGGTTTTCCACCTTCTGCTTGGTGGAAAACATTTCTGCTGAGCCTGAGCCCAAGTGAAGGCCGGACGGTGTCTGGTTTCCAGAGCACTTTCTCAGTTGCAGCTCTTCCCTGGGAGCAATGCCCCTGCTTGCGTCGGAGTGTTCTCAGTGTTGAGTGCAGATGATATTCTTTCTGCCTTTCTGGAAAACGTTTTGAAAAAGAAAGCGGTATATTCTTCTCAGGCTCGGTTTAGGATTACATTAGCCCGATTTAGGCTGCAAAGAGTGAGGGAAATATGTCCCATGAGGGCAAACGCCCAAGTTTGTTGGCAGGAGGAGTTTCAGCTTGCATCTCACTCAGAGGAGGAGATTGTGGTGAAGAGATGAAATCAGTATCTGTGACAAAACGGGGAAAAAGACTTCACTGAGCGGTTCAAATTAAAAATTTGTTTGGACTTCAATCACAGGTTCAATACATCACTATTGCAAGTTATATGTGTACGATGGTGATTACACTATTGCAGTTTAAAAGAAATTAGCGGGATACGCTATTGCGTGCTACAAATGATCCTGACAAGTAGCAACACAAACCACAAGGGCGCTAGATATTAATACCTTAAATGAGTGCACCAGTCACAAACTCAATCGCATGCCCTATACCGCACGTATGTTTCTTAGTCACTTACCCTCTCTCTCTCAGGTGAGGTCGCTCCATCCCTGGGAAGTTACCCTGTACAGCGTCCTGGATGGGGGGGGACGGATCTCCTAGGGGCCAGCTGTATCCTTGGAGGATTCCCCATTTGTCTCCCCAGACCCTGCAGTTTATATTTCCTGACTCTGTGAGGGTGCAGGATTATGCCTGAGTGGATTACACTGTCTGGGATATTTCCTTCTGGTGGTGCGATAGCGAAGTCTCTGTTGCCAATTTGTGATGTCCGGCGCTCATCCTCACGGGAATAGTGGTGGGATGGGACTCGGGGCATTTTGTTTGTTAAGGGCCATTTGGTTTCGGTTCTTACATGCCATCTTGAGATAAGCCCGGGCTGAGCTGTTTTGCAGCTCCCCCCAAGTTCTCTCTGCACAGCCAAGGCACGGCGGAGATGGAGCTGAGTGGGATGACATCTCCCTGCTTCTCACCTTTTGTGCTCTGAAACCAGCTTGGCTGGCTGCTCCCACACAGTACCTCTTTCTGCGCTGCTCTCTCTAGCAAGAGGCAGGTGCAGTTGTCCACGTGTCCCTCCCCTTGCTGTATTTCTGAGCGGCACCAGTTAGGAGATGATTTATAGGAACATCATATCAAGAGAAACCCATTGAATGGCTGCAAGATGAGAGGGTCTTGGGTACAATAACCCCACGCAGCGTTACAGGCTTGGGGCAGAGTGGCTGGAAAGGTCCCCGGTGAAAAAAGGCCTTGGAGGTCTTTAAAAGACATGTAGGCGTGGCGCCTAAGGACATGGTTCAGTGGTGGACTTGACAGTGTTAGGTTTACGGTTGGGCTCGATGATCTTCAAGGTCTTTTCCAACCTAAATGTTTCTGTGATTCTGTGAAGCACTGGTTGCATTCCCATCCTACATTTGTTTGCCAGTTGGCAGTTCCCCTTGTTTTATAATTGTTCCTCTTGGTTTATAATTATGCCAGACCCTGGCATAGCCTGCCTGTCTCAGGGCTTTACCCCTTTGTCCTGTTGCATCAGCTGAAGTTCTTCTGAAACTCAGACCACTTCTGCTCCTACTCAGCACTCTCAGCAATTCTCCCGTGTGGAGAGAGACACGGCTCATGACACGTTGTTCCTGATCTAGTCTATAACTAGGAAAAACCACAGATACCCGCGGTCTTTCTCAGTCATACTGCTGTAGGGTCCCTCACCCAAAACTCTTTAGCTCTTTCGATTTAAAGCCAGTGTAGATAATGATGGGAGTGACTTCGGAATAGCCATGCAATGTCCAAACTGAAACCATTCAGATATGTTTTCCTGGGCTTTCAGTCACTGTTTGCTCAGCATGAGGCAATATTAGGGTATTTAATCCTCTGATAAAAAGCCTACCACATGTATTGGTAATAACAACTAGGGTGGAGGCACAGCATGGGTCATAGCAAGTTCCTATGTGCACGTTCTCTGTCAATATTTGTCCATGTGTAGAGACAAATTAGTCATTACCATAGACTACTAGCCCATTTCTGGAATGGTTTTAAGGTCATTGGGCTGATTTTGAGAAAAATAGCATCATTCAGAGGCTGAGAGAAAAATAAGAAGAAATTGGGTATTTCATAGAAGTTGGAAATTTCATGCCTCCTGGATGCTACTCAAAAGAGAAACGTGTTTTTTCTTTTGAGTCCTTAGTGTCTCCCTTGTTTCCAGAGATGAATGCTGTGAGGATGGGGAATGTTAACACCACCAACTCCATCATCTGTTTTAGCATCAGTTAGTACTGTCCTCCAAATCAGCTCTTCCTGTTTGTGCTCCATAGTGTTCAGTCCTCGACCTTTTTGTACGAACCAAATAAGGACCATTAATTTTAAATTTATCATTGTTGCTATAGCTACTGAACCATGTATGCGGGCTAATATTTTGAAGATATGAATAACAAAGATGTATTATATAATTTACAGTGTTTGCTGTTATCATGACAATTCACATGCCATAGCAAATAGTCATACAGCAATTTGTAGACAGGAATGATTTAAATTAATGGTGCTTATTTTATCCTTCTGGGTGAGGAACAGCACTGGATCACTTTGTAGGTGTTTTCCGTAGTCAAGGGTAAGAGAAGATCACCTCTGGAAAGTAGTTCACAGAACCTGAACTGCATAACTGGGTAGAGAGAGCCAAGTAGGATTATTCTCCTAACTCAAGTGTGAAATGAAAGTAAAGTTCGGTGATATGAATAGTCCCGATCCCCACGTGTTACATACGTGGGTATAGTGGATCGGAGACCTCCAGGAAACTCTTTGACAAACCTAAGTGGAAAAAAAGTAGTTACACAGGAGATCATTTGAGAAACCTGAGTGGACAAAGGAAGAAGATATATTCTATAAGGTGAAAACACAGATCTCTTAAAAGCTTTCAAAACCCCTGGGAGCATGAGGACTTGCTTGTTCTTCTGGGTCTGTGTTCTACCTCATGTTTCATAGTAGGCGTCCACATTCACGTCCTCTCTCTATATATATCCATGTGACATATTTGACCCCTACATACATTTTAAGTAAATAAATAAGTAAATAAATAAATAAATAAAACCTTGTCTTTGCTAGCACAGACCATCATACCGTACCTGTCATTTTCTGATGGAATTCTTTAGAAACCAAGCATTTGAGGAGGTTGTTTTCTGTATACCCCAATGACTATATGTTGCGTGCTTTAATTTGGAAATAAAAGAGTAGTTTTAAATATTCAGATCCACGGGCTTTCCTCACAGCATTCTGTCACAGACGTTTCCACTTCAGGCAGTGTGTTCGGTACTAATTACACTCCATCTGCACTCTGCATGTTAAAGTACTGCTAATTTGTTTGAAATGCTGACAAGGATATCTCTGTAAACTTTGGCTTGATAATTTCATCATTTTCCAAGAGTTCAAGAGAGTGGCTATTTATTGTGTTGGTTTTCTATAATAACACTTACGACTTATGCAAACTTTATAGAGCAAAGGGTATATTAGCTCTTTAGCAGCCGAGCCACGGTAAGATAAAGCTCAGTCCTGTTGCTCACTAAAAGTGCTCCTTTTGCACAAAATCCCAATAATTGGGTGTGCATATATATGATTTTAATTGCATAACGTTATATATACACACTATTGTATTGTCTTAAGATTCTGGTGGGGTTTTTAATGGTATTTTAATTAGAGGATAACAGTTAATATTCCTCTATTAGGAATTTAAATGACATCAGAGTGTTTTTCCTCAGAAAGTTTTAGGTGTCGGTAGAGGGAATGGGAAGTCTGGCAGAATTTCCGTATTTCCTTTCCGTGCCATACACAAAAATGTCTTTGACACTTAACCATTAATTGTCTAGAGGGAAATTGAGCAGCCTGCTGCACACCACAGCTATTGTGCAGCTGCACAGCCACCAGGCTGAAAAATGTCTTGTTACCTACAGGAAGTCTGTTGTCACCTTGCTTCCATCTAAGATGATGCTGTCTAGCAGGTGGTTCATGGGATGCTTCTGTCAAATGATATTTTTTTTTTTCCCTGCAGAACATGGGAAACAACTTTCAGTGACGGAAAAGCAGCCCAGAAAGCTGAATTTCTCCTCACACCTGGCACAGAGACACATTGCAGCTGCATTACTACCACTCCCATGTCAGGTGATTTATGAAGGACTGGAGGTGTGCTCGGTAGGACAAGTGGGAATGGCTTTAAACTGGAAAAAGGTAGATTTCGATTAGATATTAGGAAGAAATATTTCACTGATGGTGGTGAGCCCCTGGCGCAGGTTGCCCAGAGAAGCTGTGGCTGCCCCATCCCTGGAGGTGTTCAAGGTCAGGCTGGATGGGACTCTGAGCAACCTGGTCTGGGGGGAGGTGTCCCTGCCCATGGCAGGGGGGTTGGAACTCGATGATCTTCAAGGTCCCTTCCAACCCAAACCATTCTATGATTCTATGATTGATTCATCACGAACACAATAGTCAAGGGCAGAAGGGACATATATTCCAAAACTGTTTTCTAGCTTGCACAGGTACCATAACCAGATCAGACCAGCAGAGAAATAGGTTATTTTATTTGTAAATGGAGAAGAATACTCAAACCTTCCCCGATTAGAGCAAAGTCATTTCAATCCTACGTAGCTGGTAGGAAGCCTGCAGCAGTCTATCTTACAGAAGGCTCGATGAAGAGAAGGTGAAACGGGATCTCAGTAAAAAGAAGGACTCAAAGATATGCTTTAAATGGTGCCACATCATGATTTCAGAAGTTGCACTTTATTGATTAGCAGTCAGGAATTTGCTTGTTCATTCCTCCCACATCTCTCAGAGCTTCCGCAGAGATAATCATTAAATGCAGTGTTTAATAGAATTAAAGCCAAATCGATGCCTCCCTGTAGAGCTACTCATCTTGTTTTGTTATTCACCAAGAGCATAAATAATCTAAGCATATCAAGGACAGCCGTCATAGTGAAATATGAGCAGAGGGATACACTTCAGAAGGAGATTTAATTTCTGTGCTTAATTATTAAAATGGATTTATATTTAAATTTGCAGAAATGGATTTGGTTTCCTAAGGGTTAAAGAAGGCATTTACACACCTCAGTGCTCGTCTGGTTCTCAAATATTTTTGCTATTTAGCTTCAGCTAAATTGCAAAAGATGGGATTAATCATAATTGACTTCAGATATCTTCAGTGACGACATTTACAGCTGAACTAGTCACATTGAGGCTTATCATTACGGTGCAACTCAGTTAACATACATTGGCCATCTACCTTTCTACAAGATGAACTCTGCTCTTCGAGCTCCTTTTTCTCTCTGCTCACAATAAGGACATCCAAGCAACAGCCCCATGAGAGTTGTCTATGTTGCAGACATGTATTTGATTAGATGAATCTCATCCTTATGTCTCTAAATTATAGCGCTTCAAAGGAGACTTAATAAATATAACTGCAATTAATTGATGACAGATTTTTTTTCTGTCATGTCTCACCTTACTCTTTGTTGCTTTTTCTTTTATATGCCTCTTTATGCATGGAACAGCCTCTCTGAATTAATTTAAAAGGGCACAGGCATTTCCCTTTCAATAGTTCTTTCTGGTATTTTGCTCTCAGGAAACAAACAAAAAGATACTCTAAGTGTGTAAAGTATTTTTACCGTAAATGTTATGCAAATTCCTACCTTCTAGACGGACCACCAAGGTTTATCACATTTCTCTGTAACTAAATCTTGAGTATAGTATATTCATATTCGTAGCCCAGAACGTGACATTAATTTTCTGTATCTCATTCCAGGCAAAGTCCCGATCCCGCTACCGGTTACACCTATATTTAACTGTGCACAGTTGCGCGGTCCAACAACTGCCAACAACCTGGTTCATATGTTGAGATTCTCATTCCCTCTTCTAGGGCACAGAATATAATTAGACTCCTTCCATCTTTAAATTGGCAAGTATTTTTCATTACTATCAAGGACAAGATGTATTGTCGTGTGCTGGATACACACGCAGAATTTCTGAGCACTCCACAACCGGCTCAGGACAGGGATGGTGGTTGTTCAGGAAACCACAACTGTTGAACAGACTCTTCAGATTTCTACACACAAGATACTGAGATGGGAGAAACAGGAACAATACAAATTTCTCAAGAAATAATGACACATGAGACACAATTCTTGTGCCCCCACGTATTGATTGAGGTTTTATTATGATCTCACTGTTGTGCCATGACATTATTTTCAGCAGATAACAGGACTTGTAAGATGACAGGCACATGCATCAACTCTACACTGGGCTGCCCTTGGCAGCAAAGGCAGCTGAGTATTTCAGAGGGTGTCTCAGCAACAGCCTTCTGCCCCATAGACTTAGTTTCGCCCAAATTTAGGTGTTTATGGTTTGATGTCAACAGTTGAGCAAATTACCTTATGCAATCTTCCTAGTCATTGGAGAGACATAGGTATCTTAAAATGTGAGTCATCTGCCTGGTCCAGCCAGGCTTTAGGATGAGAGGATTTTCATCTTGGACTCTGTTAAATATATTGAGTAGACCTTCAGGAAAAAGAAATTAATATTACACTAACGAGCTCAGGTGCAGTTCAGGTGGGCAGGAGATGCCTCCTACACACAGAATCTTTCCTCCAAGAGATGATTCAGTTCTCTCTTCCCACTTTATACTCCTTCCTTGTGCTGAAACAGAAGAAAAATGAGAGGTGTGGGAATGATGGTGCATAAAGGCAGCATGCTGCTTTTAAATAACTACCTAGATAATATAAGTGTACAGAGTAACATGTAATCCTCTTGGATGAATAGAGATGAATGGATCATTAAAACCTCATTAAATGCAACTGCTTGTAACAAAGAGAGGGTCAGTGACTGATCTGCTGCAACACAGATCATCTTTCTCCCTCTTGAAACACTTATGCAACTCCAGTAAATCTGGGCAAGCAGAGATTATTATTTTTTTAATTCTTTTCATGGTCTTTGTGTTGATTATTGCTTCCAGACAGAACTATTGTATTGCCTCTTTTTAACTGTTTGCAACTGAAATGGAATTGAAATTCCCTGGAAGTGTTCAAGGCCAGGTTGGATGGGGCTTTGTGCAACCTGGTCTAGTGGGAGGTGTCCCTGTCCGTGGCAGGGGGTTGAGAACTCGATGATCTTTAAGGTCCCTTCCAACCCAAACCATTCTATGATTCTATGAAATAGTTTTTTTAAGGCTGAAAGTTGGGAAAAACATGGTTTATTCAATTTTGCTTGCTCACCTAATAAGGATGCTTAGCCTGGAAAGACAGACTTGCAAGAGGACAATGATAATAAAATATACCCCTATGTATTCATTTTACCAGGATGTTTACAACAGAAAGTAGGGGGAGAATGGATTGCACGAGTTCATCCTGTGGACTGTCAGAACAACCAAAGATAGAAATCAGCTCTCCTGAGTCTTTGGCCTGCAGTTCTTCATCCACTGCATGATTCTGTACCTATATGCTTTTAAGGAACGTACAGCACCTCTGGATAGGTTTAAGTTCCCTTGCACTTGTCATGTTGAGCTTTTGCTCTCAGCTAGCCTTCACTCATATCACACCACAGAGCCACCAGTTATTTCATAATGATCTTCAGCTAGTTTGCTATGGACAGGAGACATGATTTCCTGGACAACATTTCGTCAAAGAAGATTTAATTAGAGGCATAATACAAATTCTACAAACGGTGCAGTTCTGATAGAGCAGGAGCTGAAATATGCAGAAGACAGATTATATCAGCTATAAAAACTTCAGAGCCATGAAGGGCTGGAATACCAGGGAGAAATTGTGGGAGCACACAGTGGCTAACAAACATGTTGAGTACAGCTCACTGAAATTTGTCCAATAGCTTAAACATCTTCAGGATTTCAATTTCTACCTTCCTCCTAATGGACTCTCCAGCCTGAGAACAAAGCTCAACTTATCTCCAGTTGGCTCTTTGGGTGTATAGATGAAATTGTATGAAGGGTAACACTGATGTTATGTGTGGAGTTGGCTTTGCTCTTGTGGTAAAATCATCAGGCTGCTGAAGGGGGAATCCTCTGGATGGAACAGAAAAATAGGGCACTCAGCATCCTAAAGTTTCCACAGCAGTTCCTGGCCAAGTCCCTGGGGAACTTTGTTAGCTTTAATTCAATTTTGCTCCTGCAAGATGTAAAGACGAAGATAAGAAATGGAAAACTTGAAGTACTCAACCACTCTGAAGAAAATTTCAACGGGTGTTTAGTCTAAGTAAGGGACAAGAGTTCATATTTTCTCAATATAAGTAGCATTAAAAGAGTAGTTGCTGTTTTCAGTTGGACCATCCATCCACTTAGGCATAATACAGCCTACCTTTTAAAACCCAGACTGGAAGATAAATTGTCTTCAAAGACAGTGTGAATTGCAATGTTTAAGAGAAACAGTCCTTTATATAAGGTTTGTGCTTTTCAACTACATCAGAAGATCACCTAATCACGGGTTTAACAGTAGACATACCACTCATCGTATTCCTGTTCATCAAATCTTTTCTGCTTATGTCTTTTTAACCACACAGCCATGCATGGAATAGTTTTTACTCACTTGGGCTTTAGGGATAAGGATGTAGTTCATACCCTTCTAATTGATCAGCAAGGGCATTGCCTAGGTACAAAGATCTTTTTAAAATTCATGGGAACTTCAGTAAGGCAAGGAATGTTTAAAAAAAAAACAAACACCAAAGCATCCCTGTGTTCATTGGTAATTGTCTGCATGAAGGAAAGAATAAGGGGAAGATTGGAAAAAGCACCTGGCAGTGTAGCAGTTTGGGTTTTTTTTTGGTTTAGCTTTTTTTGCAAGTAACTTTTAAAATATTCCAGATCTTCTTGGAATCCCATGGGCTGTAACCAATAGATAAGCGTGTGTTTGGGAAAGCAAATGACTAATCGGACAACCTTATGACCGAGTGAAATGAGGACCTTTAAGAGACACATTCCTGTAGCGGAACATTTAATGGTGTATTTAAGCAGGATTTTACTAGTGAAGGACATTTATTAGTCCTGAACTTTGTCATCACCGGGCTCTAGACAATGAGAATGGGACATTCTGCTGTGGTTATTGAAAATCTGCAGCCAGATTCTCTGCTAATTTTAAAAGACGCTGGTCCACGTGCAGAAGTGGTACTCCTAAGGGTATATGAGAGCTTTTATTTTTTTCCACCGACGTTTTTTCCTTTTTTCCTTTTTTTTTTTTTTTTCTGTGACAATGCTGCAGGTCTCTCTTGTTTAGGCACCCTGATTCTGCTGCTTAAGACCTATAAATGCTTCAAATGTTCTTTGATTTAAGATAATTCTATCTCGTATTTAAAACGAGGGGCAGGGTAACCTGAACCACAGTTTCTCTATTTATAAACAGATTTGCAGCTTGCGAACAGCCACCCTGGCAGCAGTGTTTGCCACCACCGTGACCCTGCCGTTTCCTCAAGTCTGCCAGTGGAGCTCCACACGTGACTGTTCCCTAATCCACTTGAGCAAAGATGAGCAGAGCAAAGTGCTGGTCTTCTCAGAATCGTCTCTTTGTGACTGAAGCAGGTTAAGGAGCGTTCAGAGAACTAGACCCGCTAACAGACCTGAGGGTAAGAAGACCCAGAGAAAAGGAGCTCTGGAGATGCCTGACCGTGTGTCCTCTGCTGATAGGGGGGTCATAGGGATCCTAATTCAGCTGTGTAAAATTGGAGATGGGAAGAATAAAGGAGAGAAAAGAAAGGACATCAGTCCATGTCATCTATATCACTACTGTATTTCCAAGCACACCTAGTCCCACGCTGCTTTGTATATAAAATATTGAGTATTGAGTAGTATTCCTAACTGAAGAATGCTGCATTTTCTTCCTTTACTTCCTTCCAAGTCCTGAGTTTTGTTATGTTTTCCAGTTTCTCAATACTTTTATCCAGAAATGTCTCCAGGAAACTTGCTCCAGGAGCTTGTGTTCTGAAGCAAAACACCAAACAGGGACTGTTGCAGTTCATTAGCATTTCATGTCTCTTGGCATGTGATTATTTTTAGTGTACAATTCTTCCCTGCTCATTGATTATAGTCACTGTAGTTGCTGATATATGAGTAAATGACACAGCTTTTATAGCTGGCACATTGTTTTTGCATTCGTGCAGCCTCTAGGAACAGAGGGTGGGGATTTCCCTACACGGATATTAGATAATTAAATAGGTGATTAAAGAGATAGAAGCTGTTAGAAGTATTTAGGATGCTTCCACTTTCTTTTCTTTGTGGTTTGGGACCGCAATGTTCCTAGTGCTGTTGCACTGAAACCTCATTTTCTTAAAAGACTCTTTTCTTTTGCCTCTGTACTCTGCAACTTCTGATCGAGTACAGCATGGGATGTTTACCAGTATCAGCCTCGTTAACCATCCAACTCGTCCTCATTAGCCCACCCAGTTTCAGTTAGCATATGGTAAACTTTTGTTCTCCCAGACCGAGGAATCTGCATCTGCGTGCCATTTCTGTCAGCGCGGCTTTGATTCTCTAATTTGTCTTCTTTAGCTTCAGCTGTTTTCTGTAATTCCGAAACTTATTGGGCAATGCAGAGAAGGATAAACGCTTCTGGACACATCCAGCAGCACGTTCAATTGCAGGCTGACCTAACGCCTCATTCCCGGCAAACAGATGAGATATTTGGCCAATGGAGAAAGCAAGACAGCTTGAATCCCTCTCTGGTACCAATTCGTTAGCCCAAAATAGACTAGGACTTTTCAAATCTGCTAAAGATGCTAAGAAAGATTTTAGGGCTTTTCCTTGTTACTGAGTATTGTCTCTGTCATGTTGATGGGCTGCAGACTTTCTCTGTTATCTTATTTGTGCTACAGTTAGAAATGGGCAATATCTTTTTTTGGCAGAGAGTAAAATGTAGTTGGGAGAAGAGGGATGAGACTCAGACAATTTCCCTAATTGTCAAAAAAAGTGAAGGACAAGCAACACAGTTGTTAAAAGTCAAATATTTTATTTTGACATTTTGAGAGCAAAACAATTCTCTTTGGTTTTAAAGCCATTATTTGTCTAGAAACAGATCTTAAAAAAAAAAAAGGGTTAAATGCTGCCTTTTTAACATTCCATTTTAAGCTGAGTGTTTCATTTTGGATGAACTCCAGCTGCAGTTTCATGATTTTATTTATATTTTGTTTGTTTCACAACAAAGCATAAAATAAGACTGTTCCTTCTCTTCTCTGCAGACAAGACAGATTAAGGGCTGGGAAAAAAAAATACTGCAACAATTTGCAAGAGATTTAGGAGCTATAGCAGTGAACTAAACAAACTTTGATATTCCTGACTATATATAACATCTACAGTGTGGGCGTTTCCTGAAATAGTCTCCCTGGTCTCCCTTTACAGTCAACAGAGGTCAAATCATTATAAATAATGCTTTCTAGAGAGCGGCGTGTCTCTTCATCAGGCAGACTTCTAATGTAGGATGATCAGCATCATCTCCCATTTCTCTCCAGTGACTACAAAGGGACCAGAGAAAACAGCTTCGGCTGTAGAAAGGTGTATTACCAAAGTTTGAAGGTGAGATGTTTCTTCCACACTTCCCTCCAGCTGCCAAACCAGCAGTGGACAATACATGACAATACATGGACAAGGCATGACCAACTGGTGAGGAATACCAAGCTGAATCCCAACCAACAGCAGTAGGGTAGTGAGTTTTTATAAGGATATAGAAATGAGGAGAGTAATAAGACATAAGCTAATAAACACTGCATCGTGTCAGGACACAGTAAGGAGGAGGGTAACTAGCCATTGGCAACCCAAAAGCAGTGCTGAGAAACAGATTTTGTCTTTTCTGTGCTTTGCTATCTGATTCCCTCAACTGGGTCCGATGTGCCTTGCAAAATTATATGGGAATCTGGCTCCATGCAGTAGACGTGGTTCATTTAGTAAAAGAAAAATCCCCGTAATTAACGGGGAAATAAATAAATTTTGCAAGAAATCTTCCATCTTCTCCTGTGAAAGATTATGTAACGGTCAACTGAACTGTTTTTTTAAGACACGTGTTAAGGTTCATTGTGAGTTTAAAGACAAAACTTTGATTCCCTGTAATATAAATGTATTTTCAGGAGTCGTTGGCATGCTGATATTTTATGGACTAAATATGTTAGAATGACTCACTCTGAAGATATTAGTCTGTGCAGACAGTAACTTTTAGAAACATTTAGTATTTCTTGGTCTTTGTTGAAAGTTGGCCCTTAAATGCCTCAGATGTGGAAACGTATTCATGTTTAATAATTGATGGTAAGTTCTAATAATTAAATATTAATTACGTTCTCTTTCTGAGCAGTGTGTATATTACTGGATACTATACATATTTATGTTTAGGTTTTTAAATGTATTAACTTCCATTTTTTTAGACAACTTCAATGTATTGCTACAGGAATCTTTCCAAGATCATAAAAACACAACAAATTAATGCATTTCTGTGCTAATGTGTATTTCATATGCGAAATTATTCAAGAGAAAAGAAGCTAGAGGATGAGACTTCCAAGTTACTTCATCACATCTGGATATATTTCTTCTACCATGGCTAGTATTTCAAAGTTGTCTGGCCCAGCCACAAATTCATCTCCCATTCCAAATCAACAGACACGATGTCGCCCTCACCTTTAAGCATCTGAAAACTGCATTTCTATTTAAGCTTAAATCTGGAATTCTTCTGTTATTATACACCTCTACTTAAATAATAATTTATTTCATTTTCTTTTTTAGTCCCTAATCTACATACACCTATTTGGCAGGTAAAGTTATTCCACAAGAAATTGCCTTGGATTTCCAATGGACACTTAATGAAGTTTAGCTTGTGCATACACATTCACAGGAATAACACCTAGAGGTCTGAGTGCTGTGTAGGTCAGCAAAAAACCATCAACCTTCAGCAGTGTTCAGTTGATGGCTGGACTCGATGATCTTAAAAGTCCCTTCCAACCTAGATGATTCTATGATTCTAAGTCTTCATTTCTTTTCCTTTCAATAAAACGCCTACAAAAATTCAAATATTTTCATAAAATGTACCTGATTGCCTTTTCCTAGAAGAATTTTGTATATTCAAATATGCCATTGTTAAAAAGTCCCTCTCCAGCTTTCTTGTAGGCCCCCTTCAGATGCTGGAAAGCTGCTATAAGGTCTCCCTGGAGTCTTCTCTTCTCCAGGCTGTCCAACCCCAATTCTCTCAGCCTTTCCTCGTACAAGAGGTGCTGCAGCCCTTGGATCATTTTTGTGGCCTCCTCTGGACCCTCTCCAACGTGTCCACATCTTTCTTGTGCTGAGGAGTCCAAAGGTGGACACAATATTCCATGTGAGGTCTCGAGAGCAGAGTTCATGGGGATTAAGTGAATAGTACTTCACTAGTTAAGTGTCTTGTTAGCGATGTGTTTTTCACCTGAACAAAAGCAATATTGCATGAAGATATGGGGAAATAATCCTCTAGGTACGTACACTATCTCTCGTGATGGTATATGCCATTCATTACACACTGTGAAGCTGTTCTGGTTCTGTGTTGCTTTAAGACTGATCAGAATGTTATGTCTTATTGGTTCGGTGACTCCTGTCTTAATGCTGGGGAAGAAAAGTAGTTTTAAATCTGAGTTTAATAGCTGCACAAAGGCGAGGAAGGTCACAAGTTACTCTGCAACACTTGACATTCAACTGAATTCGTACAGAAGGTCTTTCAGATTTCCGTGCAGCCAAAAAAACAGCGTGAAACTCCAGTGCAGGTATAACTGCTGCAGCATCAATTAATTCTGTTTTAAGAAAAAGGTGTCTGTGACCCCATGTGCCCTCACTGCCACTAACATCATGGGGTATTTTCACAACGAGACCAGGCAAGCATCCTGCCTGAGACCGGGGAGGTATCTCATTAAGTTTCATACTGATCTCTTAGGTTACCTGTTTATTGCCATTAAAACCAGAAATAAACAAAGACACTCAGACCTAAGCTCTTGTCATAATCAGAGACAGAAATTTTCTGTATTTTGTTGAAAGAAATTGTGCCTTCCTTTTTTTTAATTTATTTTATACCTCAGTCACTTGTTTTCAGCCACTGAGAATCACTGCATTTATAATTTAAAGCAAAAGTACTACATCCCATGACAAAAAAAAATGTTCTTTTCTCAATAAAAAAGTTTGGTTTTGCTGAAATGTCATTTTTGATATTTTAAATTAATTCCAGCATGTGATCTTTCAAAGAGAAGTAGCATAAAATAATGGTTCCAAC
Source organism: Vanellus vanellus (assembly GCF_965231255.1). NCBI lineage: Eukaryota > Metazoa > Chordata > Aves > Charadriiformes > Charadriidae > Vanellus > Vanellus vanellus. The sequence continues at coordinate 4,463,094 of NC_138906.1, read as the reverse complement.
AAAATCTGAAACCAGAAGGGTGTTTGATTTGGTGGGAAATGTAAATAACAGAGCAAGAGGTTTCCTATGTAGTGGACAGAAGCAGCCAACCACCATCAAATCCTACTTCAAGCTTTCTCCAGTCCTCAGATTTCCTAACACAGGCTGCATTTTCAGAGTTGCTGTGACATCACTGGTTGCACTTGTGATGCAAGTGAGAACTTGTACATGTCTTAACAGTATGTTTTTCGTGGGCAAATAGCGATTGCTGAGCATCAGCGTAAACAGCTCTCCTCCACGCAAAGGGAAGACCCTACAAACGTGCCCTAAATGATGGGAGTTTTTCCCACTACCATCCTTTTTTCAGGCAGAAAACACTGACAGAAGCTACTCAGGAGTACACATATGAATTAAATTAGTCTTATCAAATTTGTCTCTGAGAGCAAATGGTATTTTGATGATGGGAGCCCAGCAATACGCCAGCAGAAATTGCCACTGACACAGCAGTGACCCCATCCGAAAGACAAGCAAGCCCGGCTTGAGACATCATCTCACTTGCCATAGTTTGTTTCCAAGATGAGGAAGGCGTTTGATACGGCACCTGGATTGCTAAAGATATGTTAAATGTGGATTGTTATTTCCACAAGGCAAGCCCCTTATCCAATAAAAGTTGGACACATCCAGTTTTGAAGTCATTTACGTGATCTTCTTTCCACTCATGACAAATAAAAATAAGCTGAAGTGCTTTACCACTGCCTGTGGTGTTTGTAGATAAGAGGAGTATTAGAAAAAAAGAAATATCTGCATGGCAGATAAAAAAAAAAGAAAATATCTGAAATAATATCTGAAAAAAAGAAAATATCTGAAGAAAAAAAGAAATATCTGCATGGTACCTCCCCTTTGAGAATTAAAAATTATACTAAACAGAAATAGAACTGAATAGTTTTCCAGGTTGAGGTGCTGAGTCCTGGAATTCTCCAAATATTGTAAATTACCCTTACTGACTCCCATCAGGAATTTTTGCTCTCAGACCCAAAGACCCATCCCCTGACTCCCATGTCTAAAAGCTAAGCATTCATTCAGATCTGTTTTTCTAAATTCCCTGTATAATCAGTAGAGCATTACTAACACTTTCAGACAGAAATTTAACTCCTCCGAACACAGGCATCCAGAACAGGCAAAAATCACCTTCTAGAGATGCCTCACTCCCTTCTCTATTCAGACAACCTAGGCAGATCGTTTATGCTAACCACCGGGCTTTTGTATGACTTCCTTCTGTTGGGCTAATACATTCATGCAAAACTCACTGCAAACCTTAAAGTCAGAGCATTTCCACTGTCCCGTGGGAAATCTGTTTTGCAACATTTTCTAGACCTCCTGATGTGTTGTCATCCACTATCCACAGTTTATATGACAACTGTTGAAAACTTCAACAGTTTATAAAATATAGTAACAAAGATTATTGGATATTCTGGCTATTATTTTACTTGTAATATTATCCTGATGGAAAAACACATACAGAATTAAAATTAAAAATGAGGCAATAGCAAGAGTGCTTAGTCACTTAAAGGAATTGCCAAGTGGTGGATTTTTTTTGTTTGTTTTGGAGACTTATGCCTTCACTTGAAATTTTATGACTGTAGAAATTCTGTTGTAGCTACACTCATATCAGCTGGCCAAATAGAAGAGAAATTAGTGAAACTTCCTTGCCTTTGTTATCCAAAAGACTAGACAAGACGTTTCAGTGTCTTTCTCTAATTTCATGTGATGACTCTATAAACAATTGATGGAAGAAGCAAACACACTGCTGTGCCCGGTGCACAACAAAAGCTATAGGAGAACTTTGTAACAAGTAGACTTAAACTGGCATAGTATCTGCTACCAGGCAAGAGATAAAACCACCACTGGAAACTACAGGAATAACTTCAGATAGTAAAATTTTTACAAGAACCGAAGAGCTCAAATACCCCATTGATTTTAGTGAGAGCTGAAGGTGATTAGCGTGGACTACACGGGGAGGTGAATTCCTGTCTTTCTTTCGATCACAGTCCTCCTATACTTCATTCACTTGACACCTTCCCAGATTCAAGTGTCCTCAGATTCTATTTAGGATCAGGAACTTCTCAGACTCTTTCTACTCCAGGTGGAAAATAAAGTCCTATAAGGATAAATACACTAAACATACTATAGCCACTGATGCCTCTTCTCGTGAGTGTTAGCATCCTCACCCCCTTCCATCATGGCCCTGTATCCTCCTCTCCTTCATCCCACAGCGGGTCATATCCATGATTGAATGCACAGAAAAGCTGTGGAGGGATGAGGCACCTCATCCCTACTGACTTTGGCTGGCCAGCTGGCAGGTTTCCCAGAGAGTGGTGAAATGTCTTTTTGCATCCCAGTCCCTGAGGACTGGTCTTCAGGAATATTTTAGGGTCACTAGTGATTATCTTTTCCTACAAAGTTGGTTTCTCACTAGTGCATAGAAAGGGCGTATACTGTGTTCGGTTTTCTGGCAAAGCGTGGCAGAATTTTTCCTCATAAAATGACCTTTTGTCATTTTGTCTCCGGGGCCAGAAACAATTACCCTTTCCAAGTTTGTGTACTATAAACTCATTATCTTCTCAACTGTCTTGGCTTTCTGGTGAACTTGTAAAGTCATGGGTTACAACCCTTGCAAAATGGGTACTGTGTCATTAAGATGTAAAGATGTATCAGCAAAATAACTTGTTCTTGGCAGCCACTCATCAACTGTTGAGGACCGCTACTCAAAGCTAACTTCCAAGTGGTAAATCTCTACTTCTCAATGGAAAGACTCAGTGTGGTGAGTCAATATCCCTTTGGCAATAGATATCTTACACAGGGTCTTCGGATGACTGCTGTTTCTCTGGACAAAACTGAAAACGAACATGAGTAACAAGCACTAGGAAAAGTTGGTATGACTATTTTTTTTATTACAGTTGTGGAAATCTGTGTGGCAAGAGAAAGTTATTTAGTTTAGCATTCTGTAAAGGTCGATCTATTTTCTAGGAGTTTTCTGAGGTTCTACCTGGAAAGCTTAACTGAATGCCAGAAACTGGGTAAAGACTCATTAAGTACAGAGCTAAGACTGGCAACAAGACATGTGTTTTCTGGTTGAAAGTGCCACAAACAGATTTCGGATGTATCAGGAAAGGATGGAGCCCAAACTAAGAAGTTATTTTTTTCACTTGAGTGTTGCCTTAAATTTAACATTAGATTGGTCAGATCAAAGATCTTCCAGGGCATGTCCTAACTACTCTTGGCTTCTTTCTCCTGCAATCAAGAACCAATGGAAATGAGAACATCTGCCTTAGTACTACCAAAATATAAAAAAGTCAGTTCATGAAATCAGGCAAAACTAAAATTAGTCCAAATGTTAAGTAATTGGAATGTGTTCTTCCAACAACTCTGCAATCTTTTTTTGTTTTATTATTATGGCAGTATTAACTGCTTTTCCATTTTTTTCATTCAGGCCTTGTTTCTCACTGCTGCCTGTGCTACCTCTGTAGACATTAATTGAATTTTCATATTTTTTGTGGCAACACTATCTTGACTTTAATTAAAAATGGTATATCAAACTCTCACAACTGTGTGTAAAGTAAAAAAAAAAAATTAAAATCACAAAACATTTAGATTAATAGATCAAAATTTGTAGAACTTCATCTGGAAATTCAAATTCTGAATGACAACTCCTGTGCTTGAATAGCTACACAGGAGGATAGAAACAGTACAGATTAAAAATGATCTGGGAGGGAGGGATTGCCTGAGGACTCTAGAAGATAAGAGATCTTGTCAGGGAAGGCTGGGTGGGACAGTTAGAAGTTGTGAGTTTGAAGTCATAGTATCCCACCTGGAGTGTATCAGAGCTCAAATCTATCTGTGCACAAAACAGTGAGGCATTGTGGTCTGTTTGTACAGGCAGATCCAGTGAATCTGATGTTCCAGGAAGAATTTTAATCCAAGTATATGGGCTCTGTACCAATTTTTCATACCCATGCAGTGACTCCAATCCTTCCTCTAATTCTTTTAAAAAAAAAGCAACATTGTTCACATATTTCACAATGCTTATGGATTGAGTGTAGGAGATAGCAGGAGTCCAAGTCACAGATTATGACATCTTTTTGTAGCCCCCACATATGAACTGTCTAAACTGCCAATAACCAATGGAGGTTTAGGGTTTACGTCCTTTGCTCAAACAAGGGCATTTAGAACCAATTGGGACAAGACCGTTAAAGGTATCCACAGGGGGCTGGCAGGTATGAGGTCAGACCTTTGAAAGACTTTTGTTCCTTGAAAGCCACAGTTAAAGGACCAGGATGGACACCTACCTGTAAAGCATTTCAAATGACATTAGACACCTTTGCGTGGGCTGCCAAAGCAGAATGTCTACTGTCAGGTGATGTACCAGGTGCTTAAACAGCTGGTTAACATCTAGACACCTCCATCTAGACACTCAACTCCGGGCAACTTATCCTACAGGTAAAATCCCTTGCTGAGCGTTTTATCACTCATTTTGTCTTATGGCAAGGAAAATATATCCCAAGAGTCTGACCATAAAGAACCAGTTTCAACATCTTTCGTTTTAATATCTCACACCACTGCCAAAAGCCTTCCTGATCTTCTACAAAGCAAAATCAAAGTTTCAGTAAGCAGTAGCCTTTTTGCAGGGTGGTGGACACCTGTGAGATTGGCAGAGCTGGTTGAATGATTATTCTCATCCTAACAGAGGCTTTTGCTGCTGTACAAATAGGCTCACAGCACCGAGACACAAAATCATGTGTGCTGCTAAGCTGAGACCTCATCTCAAGCGTCACTGCGTTGCTTGTCAGGAGAAGAAGTTTCTTGGCACCTGAGTCGGGCCATCACTCATTTTGACTGACATGCTTTTATGCATATTCAGCAGTCCAGGTGAAGACTGAACAAAATAATGTTTCGACATGTTTCCACTCAATCAGTATAGAAAGATTGCCTTAGGCTAAAGAGCGAGACCTTGACCCTGAATGATACACTGTAAAGGCATTGACCGCCCTTTCCAGCCCTTCCTTTCCCACATGCACTCAAATCAATAGGATTGATTCTTGTGCCTGAGCTCACTATGTCAGCATTATGGATTTTGAAGTCATGTTTATTATGCTGCTCCCTGTCTTCAGAGTCAATGTGTGGTATCACAGAGAGACATCTCTGGGAATGCTGTTGAGTTCTCTGACATAAGCCCATCTACCTCCTTTGACAGGAACTGAGGAAGCAGATTATTTTTCCCTGACTACTTATATTTACCATCTTTTCCTGGATGTTTCTTATTCTTGCCATGTGCACTTATCATGATACTCAGAACTGACAATGCTGTAAAGACACCTTAAACCCTTGTTCTTACAATCTTTGAGACTACCTGTCATCTTTGGACCTTATTTTAAGCTGTTTGGTCTCGAAGACAGGGGTTGCTACTGGAATTTTTGTACTTGGATGAGCATGTAGGTGTTAGCATCATTTATTTAAAACATAATTGCTGTTGCTTTAGTATTTTCAAAGATGAAAACTCTGAAAAGATAATTCCAAATTTTGACATCAGGCTGGCCACACAAACAAGGCAAAACTTTTTCTGAAATACTAACAAATATTTTAACGTGACCTTGAACCCTGCTGACACATAAATTATATCTCTCTTGACAGACCAAGGTGCAGTGTCAGGTGAAAAACACCAAAGACAAAATAGTTAAATCTCAGTGCCACAGCCTGTTCCTTCCTCATCCTGCCCCGTCCAAGTTCAACACAATGAGTGACACCACTGGAAGTTCATTCCTGTATGTTTAATGATGTGGTCAAGAGGAGGAAATCGTATGGCTTTGAGCAATCTCCTGTGCCACCAATGCTTTGAACTGTTGCAACTAGCACTGGTCCCAGACAAAGCAGGGGCCAGGCTGAGGAGCGAGCATGCACCAGCAACCATTCCCAAGAGGCTGCTGTGGAAGAGGATGGGCAAAAGGATTGGAAGCACATTGATGCCACCATTCCTGTGTCACTTCACCTTAGGGCGCAGAGCAATACCTGAGCCAGGGCCTAGAGCACACTTCCCCCATCCTAAGAGAACTACTGGTTGTGCTCAAGACCAACCCTTTGACAAACTGTTTGAGAGCTGTTTGACAAACCTTGGCCGGCACTGGAGCTGTTAGAGAAAAAACTGGAAGAAGCCTTGACATTGGCTCCCCATGAAAATTTCTGCTAAGAAGACTTCTCTTTCCCTTGGGAGCAGCTTTTAAGCTGCTGTGTAGTAAGAGAGACGCAGATGAAGAAAGCAAGGTTCATACACAGTCCAGCACTTGGCATTAGCCTTTAAAGACCAGCCAAAACAGGGTGAGGCAGGTCTTTTATCCAAGATGGTACAAACTGTCTGATAACAGCTAGGGGGCCCTAGGACCCACGATTATTGAAAGAAACGTAAAAGATGTCATATGCCATTCATATGGTTTTATTCACACCAAAATTTAGTTCACCTCATCTACATAGCGATTAGTTTTTTATTGTATGCTCAAGTATTTGGGCTGACCCTATGCTCACTGTGGAAGTATGAGTATTTCCTAAAGGGGAATCGTTGCAACATAGATGGGTGCTGGAAACACACAGGTTGTCTCTTATGGCTGATGTTAAAGATTGGACAGTTAAAGTTAGATGTGCTGAATTTCACCTTCATTATTTCATCTTTTTCTGTTGCAGCCAAAGAGCCATCTGCTGTGACAGTATAACTTTTATTGTTTTAAAATTCTTCACTCTTTTTGCTTTATGACTCTACTAATGCCTTTGGCGTTTGTTTTGGTTGTCTTTCTAGGTTTTTAATTGCATTTCTTTTTGTTTGCTTGCTCGTTTGCTTTCTGTGAGTAAAATAACAGGTTTCTTCCTTACATGGAAAATAACTGCTGAAAAAGTAGAAGAAAATGGCACCTGCAAAACTCAAGATCTCCAACAGTCATGTAGTCTGTGCAGCCCTCCTATTATTCCTCAAATGAAAGGAGATAATGTTTTGGAAAAGAAGCAGCATAGAACCTGCTGGCAGGTTTCTTTAGCTAGGACCCAAGAAAACATTTTTTGCAAGTGAAGTGACAAAAAGGAAGCCTTTTGTAAAAATATTTTTATTAACACTGTGATAAACATTGCTTTTGTTCAACTTGGAACGTACCCATAGGGCTTAACCCAAACAGTCACTGCCAACATAAGCCCAACCGAGCAAACAGCATTGTGGCTCTTTGTTCTTCCCCCCCCCGCCCCTCCCCCCTTTTTTTTTTTTTTAATTCAAAGAAACGGCTGTACATGTCGGAGTCTGTGCATTTGTGAGAGACCTGCCCCTTGTCTTACAGCCTTATCTTTCCAGCAGTTAAAACAACTTACAAGAACTGTGCTATTTTTAGTTCAGTATTTTGAAACGTTTAACAGTCTTGAGGATTAACTCTTAGTGGAGCTGAAGAGGATATTTTTTTTTATTATTATTATTATTTGTATTATTGCTTTATCATAGGTGGGGCTGGTCACAGAGATCATGATTACAACCGCCTAATACTTCCATTCATACATTCATATAGGCCCAGTTTCATAGCTTATAGTTTTGTAAGATCAACCATTGTGGGCTGAAAAGGTCTAGCCCAGGTTTCTGCCTCACAATGATTTCTGCCTTTTTAAATTAATTTAAATATATTAAAATTAATCCACCTCTGAGAAGAACAGTAAGAGAAAATTAGATGTTTTGCTCATGTTAAAAAAAATTAGTCTTTCACCTCTCTTCTCTTTCCCCTCTGCTGCAAAAGATGGTATTAAAAACTGGACAGAAGGGCAGAAAGACTGACTTTTATATCAGACATGGCTTTTTCTCTTTCTTCTGATTAATGCCCCAGCTTGAGTAAGATAAAAAGCTCTGAAATATCACCATTTGCACATAGACAGAAGAAAGAATTCACCAATCTGCTGAGATGCCTCTAATGCTATGGCAGAGGATCTAAGGACCCTAAATTCAGAAGGACAGTTCAATGAATGCTCACCCAAACCGATTTAGCATTCAAGGCATTCCAGGACCCACGGAGGAGTTTCATCTGTCTTCAGCATTCTATTTTTTGTGTCCTAGCCTATGGGTTAGTCCTCAGCAAGAAGCCAACCTTGGTATGTGGGATTCGAATACACATCCAAGGAGTGGACACTTGGACACTGTCCGAGGGACAGCAATAGATTAGTGCACCTTCTGTTGTGTGCTGCTGTGTGAGCAGCCACGAGCAAATCAAGGGTCTGAAGAGAGTAGCCAGGAATGAAAGCAAGTCTATCTCCCGGTGACCATCCTTCAGCTAAGAGATGGTTACCAGGCCGCAGTTCCTGCTGTCTTCATTCTTTCATTATCATTTGCAAAAATTCATAAGCAATCCTCACAGAAAATGGCACTCCCAGCTCCTCAGTGCAGGAAACGCTTCCTTTCTCTGAACACCACTTTCCAAGGGACACCAACAGAAGCCCTGGAAAAGAGATTGCTCATGAGCGACACAGGATGAGGTCACCCTTGCCCTCGATTTAGGGCAGAAGCCTGGGCTCCCTGCATTTTTTCCGGAAAGACCAAGCACTTTATGATATTGATTTAGAGCAAAAAAAAACTCCACACATTCTGTGGACTGTCTTCTGGATGGACCTATAATGCCTCTTTAATTAACAAGAGGTGCCTACTGGTTGTCCAAAGGTAGACAATATGAACATTCCTTCAGAGTTTTGGCTTCACCTCGTAGCCACGGACCTGGGGCGGCTTAGCCCCATGCAAAACCCAACTGAGAAGCCAACAACTACCTGTGCTCAGTGTGGGGTGTTCAAACGCACTTTTCCACAGAGGTACGCTGCACACAATCCTCTTTTGTCTTGTTAGATCTTAAGTCCTTTGAGCAGCACATTGTCAACATCCTTTTCCGACACAGGTGCGGTTCGTTTTCACTATCTCCGTCAATTCCTGACCTGACCTGAGTTAGCTTACGAAAGCCGAAAAATGTCTTCTTTTGTATGTCTTCTCAAAGTGGGAATGTATTTCTCTTGGAAGCAGATGATGTTTTTCTCTCGGTTTTTGGGCAGGGGTCCATACCCTGACATTGAACAACCAGTAACCTGGCAGCTATCTAAGATGGCAGAGCTCACGTGCTGCGACTCAAGAGTATTTTACTGCAGCTGGGTTAAAGAGAGGGTAGTTCGCTGCCAGAAAAAAAAAAAAAAAAAAACACAGGCACATAAGTTTGGACTTCTCTGAAAAACTTTATTTTTCATAGTTAGTCTTATTATATCTCTAGCTGAAAGTTTACAGCGGGGTTATTATATATGTTATTGGAAACAAAGTGTCAGCGTTCCTACTTCTCAGGGTTCTTCTAATAAGCCCTGCTTATGCTATTATTGTAATGATATATATGTATGACAAGTAGTATTTTAATATTGTTAAATATGGAGTTCAAAAGAACTCAGTGCCAAAGGGAAAAAAAGAGAGAAAAAAAAAAAAAGTAGAAGAGAAATAAACACTCACAAGCTTAAATTATTGTACATATCCTCATTTAGAAAAAAAATAAGATAGTCTTGTGTTTAATTTGTGATATTGGCTTAAATAATTAAAAGACATTTATACGGTTTTCTAATACAACAAAATTCATATTCATTTCAGCACTTTTCACACTCCTAAACATCAGGGTTTGAGCACAGTTTTTTCCTAGGTCTCTCTCGTCAACAAAGACAGAGGTTCCTCCAGTTGAGCTCAAGTTAGATCAGGTGTCTCTTCTCATTTGATCTCTGAGGGAGCTCCTCTTTTTCTGCACAGACCAAGCAGTTTAGCCATCTGCCTGGGGCTGCAGAGATAGCTGGGATGAATATTCCCAGCTGCCACTCCGCAGGAAGGCTAAATTATTGCAGAGGAAAAAAATTAAAAGATCATGAAGTGCTGAGAGTATGAAAAAGGATGGAATACAAACTGCAAACCGGTGGACACTGGATAGGATTCATGTAGCCAAACTGGAGCCATTTAGAATTAATAAGTTTAATGTAAGCCGGATATCTAGGTGCAGATTACAGTCGGCATAGACAGATGGCATCTCCAAAGGAGGACTCATCTTCCCCATTAAACACACTTACATTGGAACGGGGTAAATAGTCTTGGTGTTTCATAAGCTCCAGAAAAGATCAAGGATCAAGACCCAGGCTTGAATAGTGACCCCAAACTGCCGGTGTCAATATGTCCTTGCTTTCTCTGCTGCTGTCACGCTGCCCACACATAGTTTGGTGCCAACCGGCAGCGGGGACAAGGCGGGCAGATTTGGGGGAAAGCTATGGGGCTGCGAACTGTGCCATTGCAGCTCTCCACAGGTATGCCGAAAGGGCACTGGTTCATTTCATATGTTTGCAAAGAACAGCTGTTGTGAATATGGCAATAAAAGAACAATAAATTCTAAGTTTATATGAGACCCAGGACTAATCATTAACCCACTTTAAAGATTCTTGTCTGTTTCCCTATAGCGATTGTGCCTTGACAGCAACATGAGGAAGCAATAAATTACACTAAAATTACTTAATAATTGTCAATAATTAATCAAACTAAGAAACTATTATTCCAGGCTCCATTGGACAAATGTTTAATCCCTATTGGCTTCATTTCTTCTCCATAAACTGGAAACAGAAGAGTTTATTTCTACAGTATAGTTTGTTTCTAATGTCTATGAATGTTTGGTTCCTCAGGGAACGGGCATATGTCACCTGGTACGACAGGGACCTGGTGATCGATTCAGTTTTCTGACTACTGCTGCAGTGTACATAAATAAGCAATACTAATGATGGCGTTTGTAGAGGTGATGGCCCCTGCAAAGCTGGATTACGTACTTTCCAGATGGGGCAGATTTATGCCATTTGCTTCATTGATCTGTTAAACCTTGAACCAGGAATGCAAATAACAAGAATCTAATTTACAGTTTAGCTGAATGTAGAGAAATCTTTACCAACACACACTTTTAAGACCCCTGCCAGGAAATTTGTGGCTTAAATACACCCTGGTTGCATAATTGCCCCAAATCCCAGAAAGCAGTGCTATCTGGTTACACCTCTTCTAGTATATTATGGCTACTTCTGTCCGAGCAAACCCAGCAGGACCAGGGCCCGTTTTCTGGTTCTTAGGCCAAGCTTCATGCAGAACACCTTGTCTTTGCAACTGAACTCTTTCAACAATTACAGCAGCAATGCAAAATACGAACTGCCTGTTGGGAACGACCCCTGTAGTGCTGTAACTTCTGGACCACGGCCAGGAATGGTTTTGGGGAGTGCTGCTGGAAGCCCCAGAAGGGCTGTTGCTCACGCTGGAGTTAATCTTAAAAGTTTACAAATATACCAATAAAGTTACAGATCCTTGCAATATTCCTTGCCTCTGTTTAATTCACTAACATAGAGATAAATCCCGGAGGAGGCATTTCTTGCAATAGAGTAAACAAAACTCTGTTACTTGATACATAGGGTAAGGATTACAAATCACAAGTCCGTTAATATAAAATTTAGATACTTCTTGCCTTTTCATTGGAAAAATCAAGATTAAGTTAATGGCAAATATTTTGCAGGCATATGCTAGTTTACATACACAAGTATTAAGCCATAGCTTATTAAGCCATAGCCATAGCAGCTGAGGACTTTGATGAAGAACAGAATTCTCAGAGGCACCTGACCGATGTTAGATTTTATGCCAAGCAAAGGCAAAACTGCAAAGCTTGCACTTCACAAAGTTTGAAAGAACATATCGCACATAAACTTAGAAGCAGAAACTGAAAGGAAAGAGTAAAATGGAGGATTCCTGTACCGCTTGCCATATATCAAATGGACTCAGGTTTCTCTTTAAAAATATAAACTCTACTTCAGCCCTAAGTGAGTGAGTGTAGTCTGCTCTGGATCAAAATGGAGCATTGTGATGATCTTTTCTGGCCTTAACGTCAACAAATTCTTTAAATAAATTCAGATTTCTGTGCGGAGCTTTTGCAGCGCTCTGCATCTGTCTGTGTATATAATGGCCGGTTATAGTTCTAGCCATTGAATGGCTATTCCATACAATGATCTTCCTATGGTGATGTTTAAAATCATAGAATTTACACATACTACACTATGGTACTTTATACTTCCCAAAGGAGATTTAACAAGTCATCCTGTGAAGAGATTGCTGGGGTGTCTTTTTTTTATCTTTTTTTTTTTTTTTAATTTCCTTACAGTCACTCTGTTTTTCCCCTAACTACCATTCCTTAGTTATATTGGGTTGAAAGTAGTCGCTCCTGTCTAGTTTTGAAAGTGTTGTGGTTTAGGTCAAAATCCACTACTGTGGACGTGGGGGACCCCAGACGGGACCGACAGATGCTCCCCTCTACCCCTCTTCAAAGAGAGAGGCAGAGGAGGAAAAAGAGACTTATGAGTTTAGAAGGAACTCAACTACTTCAATGAAATATTAATAATAAAATAAAAAGAAATAATGAAAAATATATACAAAAAAGTAGCAAGCTCCCGAGATGACAATCATGACACCGGCTGGCACTGGGGCAGTCCCAGGCTGGACTCAGTGACAGATGGGAACTGGATTCTGGATCTGCGTTCAGGATTGGGATCACAGGCAGATGAACAGAGTCCTCCTCAGACGTCGGCCATTGAAGGAAGAGCCCTGAACGTTTGATCCCTCAGCTTTTATACAGAGCATGGTGCACATGAGATGGAATACCCTGTTGGTCAGTTTGGGGTCACCTGTTCTGTCCGCTCCTCCCCGCAGGTGGGACCCCGATGTGCTTCTCCACTTCCGACCCTCCGACGGGGCAAATAACAAAGCTGGCTGCCCTTGGGGGTTAGAGCAATGAGTATAGGCAGGAGCCTCTCTGCACCCCATGCCTGGGCATCAGCTATGAACATTGGTCTTATCACTCTGAGAGAGTGGACACTGTCTGCAAAATGTGCAGTTAATTTCAGTAGTTAGAAGAGGCCCAGCTAAGAAGCGAAGTTACTGAATAAAATTGGTTCTGTTTTACCTCAAACCAGGACTGAAAGGTAAGCCATCCTGGATGTACCTTTTTCCTGCATAGGAGTCCACAGGGGAAGTCAAGGCTCAAGGCGTAGAGCTATGTCTGAACAGTAAGGATGGGATTCTTCTCACCTAACCTTACATACCAAAACTTAGGATAGCTACAGGTTTTCTTTTCATACTTATGTCATCTAATAGATTCAACCCATTTCACCTGTTATCTAGTTTCTAAGAGAGCACCTTTGGTGACTACTTATATTTACTCAAGTAGTTTTCAGATGCCTAAATTAGAAGAAATAAATCCCACCTACAGTGAACTAGAAACCTCAGAAACTGGCTGAGTTTGGAGACTGCATTTTATAACTGCTAAACTGAGAGAGAATGGAGAGATGGAAGAAAGGAGAGAACTAGTCTCCAACTGCCTCTAAACCCATTCTTCCCTCTTGCCTGGCTTCCCTTCTTATTCTTCTTGTTTCCATTTTCCAAATAATTTCAAACCTTTTTATGGCTTCTGCTCTCTTTCAAACCAATCGTGACTGTGCAGCTTGAGAAAAGACGCAGAAACACAAATGACTGAATTTGCAAGGTATTTATTTTTTTCTGAAGAACTTAAGCTCAGAACAGTAGACTTAGCTCAAAATATTTTTCTACTTTTGCCTTTTCTCATATACTTCATATGTCCACCATTTTAATGCAAGCTCCTCTAGAAAAGATCACCTCTTCCAGGCTTCTTTGAAGACCAGACACTATATAGGAAGATGACTGCGTCTTTCATAGGATTGCAGCTGGTAGAAGGTTGTGAGCGAAAAAGCAGATAGTAAATCCACCTTGCCAAGTGTCTTGGAAGTAAACACAAGGGATAATTTTGTTTTTTCATACTAAAGAGTAAATTATCAGCAAAGTCTAGAACTGTTGAAGATGTGAAAGTAGTAGACAATGAAATTATCCAGTGCTGTTTTCTCTGTTGATTTAATTTACCGAAGACTGTAATCCTAGGAGAGATGGGAAAGGAAGTAAGAAGACAGTCAGGAGAAAAGCAGGAGCTTGTCCAATGAGTTAAAAATCCTTGACTTGAGATAATTTGCACCTGGATGTTGACTCAAGACACACAAGCTCTATCATTTTTCCTGAATTTTGCTTAGAGGCTACGGGGACTATTCAAACCCAAATCCTAGCCTGTATCAGGAATAGTGTGGCCAGCAGGACCAGGGCAGTGACTGTCCCCCTGTACTCGGCACTGGTGAGGCCCCACCTCGAGGGCTGTGTTTAGTTTTGTGCCCCTCACTACAAGAAGGACATTGAGGTGCTGGAGCGTGTCCAGAGAAGGGCAACGGAGCTGGTGAGGGGTCTGGAGCACAAGTGTTACAAGGAGCAGCTGAGGGAACTGGGGGTGTTCAGTCTGGAGAAAAGGAGGCTGAGGGAAGACCTTATCGCTCTCTACAGCTCCCTGAAAGAAGGGTGTAGCGAGGTGGGGGTTGGTCTCTTCTCCCAAGTAACAGGCGATAGGATAAGAGGAAACGTCCTCAAGTTGTGCCAGGGGAGGTTTAGAATGGATATTAGGAAAAAATTTTTCACAGAAAGGGTTATCAAGCACTGGCACAGGCTGCCCAGGGAAGTGGTGGAGTCACCATCCCTGGAGGTATTTAAAAGACTGGGTAGATGTGGTGCTGAGGGACATGGTTTAGTGTTGGTTTTGGCAGTGTTCAGTTGACGGTTGGACTTGATGATCTTCAAGGTCCCTTCCAACCTAGACAATTCTGTGATTCTATGAAACCCAAATGCTCAGAGATATATTACAGACAAAAAAGATGAACTTCTGTGGCAAAACCAAATATTCTGCATTTCACACAGGAGTGAAATTATTCTCAGGTTTGAGAATCACTGTATCCCAGACGTGTACAGACAAAAGATGTTAATGAAATAAAAGTACCAGATATGTCATTGCTAAAATATTTTATTGTACATAAATTAGCAAGTGGGGAAGAACACAGGCAAGCACGATATCTCTGCTTTGTCTCCAGTGTAAATGTGAAACTCTGTCCCCCAAAGGAGAACCTAATAGGCTCATTTAAGATCTAATTGAGCCTTTTTATGAATTTTAAAGAAATAATATTTTGCCACTTTCCTGCAGAAGACTCATGGACCATAAACAGCGGATGCTGTCATTACAATGAGCTGAGAGGCATCTGCTTTCTCTGGGTGGCATTTTTATTGCATTTTACATGCTATTAAACATACAAAGGGCTGTGTAGTTTAAATGATTAAGAAATGATATTTAGAAGTTCGCACACTTATTTTTAAAATAGAAGTGAGATCATTACGTGTCAACTTGTCGGCAGCCCTACTACCTCAATCCATCATGGGAGAGTATTCTTACTCGATAGTAGCTTCTAATTAAATTTCTTTTTAGTGTGAAACTCTTCAAACCATGATTGTGCTTAACCGTGTCAGACCTGTCAAAATACATGAAGGTTTGATGGGATTAAATCCAAAGCAGCGATGCACAGAAGGATGTGTCACAGTTAGAAATTTATTTCTTCCTTGTAATATGGACAGAAATAAAAATTCTTTTTATGGTGATACCTGCATACAAAGCTGACTCAAAACACCGCTATGTCCAGTCATGTTTATAATGTTAATGATTTTTTTTTGACTGAGTAATCATTTCCCTAATATAAATATTGTTACAGACACCTCCTGCTATTCTGTTGTGTTCTGTTTAGGATGCCATGGAAATTACCCTACAAATAACATTAAACAAAAAGTTCTGTTAAAAGGAAGAAATTGGAGACTGAGAATTCCAGAAGACACAAGCAAAGGGCTTCCCTAGGTCTGAAGTGGAGAGGTGGAAAAGACTCATTGAATTATCTATTTCATCTCTCTACAAAGCATAGATATACTAATGCAAAGGTGGAGGAATGAGGTTGCTTAACTCAAAGGCTGCAAAAGTATGATGAAGAAGATGCTTTATCAAAAGCAGGTTAATCAAGTGAAGTATTTTCTAGATCGGGAAATATATAGGTCTGCAGCTGGCTCTGAGATGAAGACATAGAAGGGATTCAGATTCAGGCATTTAAATGTGAGTGTGTGCATGTGGGTGTTTGCTGGTGAGCCTGGTCAGTAATCTCCCATTACAGACAGCCAACGTCTAACTGATGCCATCACTGAGAGCCAAAGAACCATTCAGCTCAACCTACAGCAAAGACCGATATTTGGTCAGTCACTCATTCTCTCCATTCACTGTATGGCCTTGATCTTGACCTTGACTGATGATAGTGGGCACTGGGAGACTTACCTCAAACACAGAGACTTAGTTGACTCACATCTTTAAATGTAAGTGGCTGAATCTGGATCTAGGCGACCTTGCTTCACCTTTGCTTTCAACCTCGTCTTGTTTTGCCTTATCCATTTTCATTAAAAGGTCCTGAGGGCAGGCTTGCCCTTGCTGTGTCTGGTGAAGGCCTTGTTTAGGGCCAAGCTCACCAGCTCTGGCTGTGTTCTTCAGGTGCTACCAGACTGCAAAAAAAAATTGTTTACTCTAGTTTTTAAGGAAATAAGTATGTAGTGATATTTTCCTAAATAAAATTCATGAAATGTGGGATTTCCTTGAAATCAAACCCAAATTAGGAAACAGTTTTCTTACAAAGGCGAGTCCCACTGTAATGGGGAATGACTTGTTGCACCTGTGAAAAATGAAGGGGCTCGTGGGATTGTTTGCAAGAACTTCTCAGCTGACTTTTTGATAGTAGATGCTTTATTGAGAAAACTGGCATGTAATGCTCCTTCACTTCTTTATCCCACAGAGAAGCTCAGGACAGGGGCAGAATGTAGGTCAAGAGTGACTTTGCGATTCAGAAGTCTCAAGCAGCTGTTTACGCCACACCTGAAGTCAGACGCTCTGTTATTCCGTCTTCTGCAGAAAGCTTTGGGTGACATTAACAGCCTGTATTTATTTTGAAGATAATGTGAAGGGCAGACACCTGCATGATTGCTCTGAACTGTATATCACAGAATCACAGACTGGTCAGGGCTGGAAGGGACCTCTGGAGATCATCCAATCTAACCCCCCCGCCAGAGCAGGGTCACCTACAGCAGTTGCACAGGACAGTGTCCAGGCGGGTTTTGAATGTCTCCAGAGTGGGAGACTCCCCCCCCTCTCTGGGCAGCTGTGCCAGTGCTCTGCCACCCTCACAGCAAAGAAGTTCCTCCTCATGTTTAGATGGAACTTCCTCTGGTCAAGTTTGTGCCCATTACCTCCTGCCCTATCACTGGGCACCACTGGAAAAAGACTGTTCCCATCCCCCTGACTCCCTCCCTTTAAGGATTTATAAGCATTAATAAGATCCCACCTCAATCTTCTTTTCTCCTGACTAAAAAGCCCCAAGTCCCTCAGCCTTTCCTCATAGGAAAGATGCTGCAATCCCCTAATCATCTTTGTAGCCCTTTGCTGGACCCTCTCCAGCAGATCCCTGTCTTTCTTGACCCAGGGAGCCCAGAACTGGACACAGTGCTCCAGATGTGGCCTCACCAGGGCAGAGTAGAGAGGGAGGATGACCTCCCTCGACCTGCTGGCCACACTCTTCTTGATGCCCCCCAGGATGCCATTCTCCTTCTTGGCCACCAGGGCACATTGCTGGCTCGTGGTCATCCTGTTGTCCACCAGCACTCCCAGGTCCCTTTCCACAGAGCTGCTCTCCAGCAGGTCAGCCCCCAACCTGTACTGATGCATGGGGTTATTCCTCCCCAGATGCAGTACCCTACACTTGTCCTTCTTAAATTTCATTAGGTTTCTCTCTACCCAACTCTCCAGCCTGTCCAGGTCACACTGTAAGGCAGCACAGCTTTCTGGCGTGTCAGCCACTCCTCCCAGTGTCAGCCACTCCTCCCATATGGGAGCAGCCCAAAAATACATCCTGATCAACACCCAAATTAGAAACCTGGAAACAATTATCTTTTTCCTCCACACGCAGTCACCTCGGAGCCAATATTCCTTATATTGAGGCTGTGTCCCATTACTGCTTGTTAGCTGTACTGGAGGAACACCTTGGAACTCCAGGCTGAAGTCACTTGTGTTAAGTGCTGTAAAACCATAAATTAAGAGGCAGTTCTTTTCCAAAAGAATAAATTGTCTAAAAATTAGGTGCGCTGAGAAAAAATATGTGAAGATGAAGGGCCATAAGGGAATTAAGTCTTTTCCTCAAGGTGTCCCAACAGATGAAAAGCAAAACCAGGGACAGAACTCAGGTGTCTCCGTCCCTGAGACAGTTCTACACCTGTATCTAATACAATATTTATCAGTTTGCATTCTTGTGGGTCAAATCGCTTGAAATTTTCATGGCTTCTGTGTATAATTAATGAAATAAAAAATAAAATACTAATATTTTTCTTTTCTTCTGTAACATCAGAAGAAACACTCCTCTCACCAACATGTAAAATAACCCGAAACCCTGTCTCAGGCATATTTTCTGAAGTTAAATAACATCAGATAAATAATTGACTAATAAACACTTTAATTGATAATTTTAATAAATAAAATAAAAATACACAATGAATTAGCATTTAATTTATAGAATTATGGTCTCCCTGTATTTCAGGGGAATAATTGAAAATTTTGAAAAATATGCTAGAAGAAAAAATTATTCATATTTATATGTAATTGCATGAATGACTGTTATATAACGAGAACTATTTATCAATATACAGATATATACAGACAATATATATTACAAAACTAAATGTACACAAATATATAGAGAGAGAAAAGAGATAAAAATCATCATCAAATTTTTTTATAGGTTTTATTTTAGAAGACAAAATATAAAAGGATTTTTTTAATTCCATTTTTTTTTCCCCAGCTTGTGTTGCAAACAAGAGGGAAGGGGGACCCTGCTCCGCCATGGATTTACAGTTGCAATTTTCACTAGAAATGCATAGCAACAGGCTTTGTTTGGCTTTGGTGGGTGGCACTTTTCATAAGCCCACCACAAGTTTTCAATCAGATAATATCATTGCTGCAATAACAAGGACTCAAAGAGGCATGAAATGGTGTTTGGGGATTTAAAAATAGTATCAGTTCTGTTGGTTTTCAGTTTCATTATTTTATTATCAAATCCAGGCAACTCTCGAATGTAAACAATGTCACAAGAACCTAACATTCATAAAGCATTTTACAAGCGGAAATAAAAACGATAATTACCATCCTCTGTGAGTTTTGTTTAAAATGATCTGAATTTGTCCCTGTATTTTCAATGCTGTATACAAATTTGTAATGAGGCTATGATATTTAATCAATCACTAGAACAGCACAGATGTCAGGACATAAAAACTCAGGGGTTTGAGTTATGTCCCAGAAGCCTTTAAACCAATCTGCGCTTTATTGGTGAAAGAGAAAAATCAAGACTTACTTCACTGGGTGGGTGAGTTACAATGGTGTTGAACCGATTTGAAGCAAAATATAATCCGGTACATAAAATCAATCAAGCAGAATAAAGAGCCAACCTCTGGCTAAACTTGCTCCTATTATATCCAGTCCATTAAAAATGGAATAACAACGATATAATAAGGTTAGAAGAAATACAATCATCAGGGTAAGGAAAATATTGACTCTTCTTAAGTGTTCTTTTCCTGGTTGGAAAGAAGGCAATTTAGAGATATTATAATTGCTGAAGTTAACTAATGCAGCCCCAAAAGTTTCATAGTGTAACGACAACCATTTTTTAAACTATAAAAAATTGATGTACATTAAATTTGCCTTTTTCAGTAGAGATGGTAAACCAGATAAACAGACTTTATCGTGGACTAAAACAAAAAATCAAGCGGAAATTTAATCGGGCAAGCACGCCAAGAGCACACTGGTCATATTCCTCCTAGGCTGCCCTCACATTTATGAAGAAAGAAACCACAAAATTGTTACACATGGTGCAGGAAGGTTTTATACAATCCTGTGACTGCATGGATGAACAGAGCCCACATTCCACTTGCTATTCACGTCAGATTGATATTTAGGGGAAAAAAGTTTCTGTCATCACATTAGGCAACCAAGACCATGTTAGTCAGAAGAGGTTGGATGTAAAACTAATCACTGAGACACTACGCACTGAGACACCTTTTTCAGAAGGCTGAATTTAAGAGAACTAAAGCTGCATGATAATCTAATCATTTTGAGTGTTTGTTTTTGTTTTTTTTTCCTAGTGTGTCCTCTAAAGAAACCTGCATAAGGTTAGTTAAGGAGAATATGGCTTCTTTTCTTCTTCTTCTTCTTCTTCTTCATTTTTTAAAGGTAGCTTAGCTGGAAAAAACTAATATTACCCTGGAAATTTATTAAATATTTCATATAAAGTTAAGGTTTTTCTCTTGTTCAGTAATATAGAAATATAGAAAATTAAATACAAAATAAGAAATATAAATTTAGAACATAGCTAGAATATAGAATTTATATACAAATAGAAAATAATATAGGACAACTGGGCATGTTTAGAAGGAGAACTCTGATATACAGGACAGAAGAGAAAGAAAAAGAAAAAATATGAAGTAAGAACATTTTAGGAAATTTTTCTAACTAATGAAATATTTAAGATAGCATTCAGCTGTTTTACATTCAAAACTTAAAATTTTGATGTCAGAGTCTGAGCTAGTCACCCACACATCTTTAATAGTGACTGGAGAACAGACAAAGCATTTAGATAGATGAAATCAACCCCAAATGTCCATGTTTCAGCTCAAAAAAGCTCAGCTGTACTTCTCTGAATTTAGGAAGGAGAAAGATGGCATCACTGGCCTCAGATCCTGCAGGATTGTACCTGAGAATCAGCTTAAAACATTTATTTGTTAAATACTGACATGCAGCAGGAATCAATTGCTAATTGCCAAACCACTCACAGATGTTCAGAAAGAGAAATTAAGATTCCTTAATTGACTCACTGATGCACTTCACTAGATGTGACCCATCAACCTCAGCTCATCATAAAGACATCCCCCCAAAAGCAGCATGACTCTTGTCTTCTCTTTGTGCAAAGAAGGGAGTACAGAAATGTGTCCAAACCCTTATTTTCAGCAGGCAGCTCTGTTGGCCCATGGTTTTGCGGAGCAAGGAAAGCGTTGGCATTTTGAATAGAAACCCTTTGCAGGTGTGGGTGGGCCACCACCTAGTCCTCAGGAAGGCGTCACTCCATTAAATGTCCTTAAAGTACCTTCCTCTGGCTACAAAGCCAGGAGTTGAGGATTCCCTGGCATGAAGTCCCCAATGACATGGATGAGTATTTGCAGGGCAAGTAAAAGGTCATTGAGTCTGGTGCAGCCCGTGTCATTTCCTTGAGTGCTGCTCATTGTAGGAGCTGCCATATTTTAATTGCTATCCAGGGCTGATAGCGGCCTTTTCTATTTTTGTATATATATTGTCAAAGAGTTATACTGTCTTTCCACTGGATCTTGGGTAAAACGGTCTCTGCTGGTGTACACGGGGTTTTGCTGATGCGTGAGAAGGCTGGGGAGGAAGGGAGGGAGCCGTCGCTGCCTTTCTGTGCTGATAAGAAACGTAAATTCAAGGAAGGAGTCACCTACCCGCTCTTCGGTATCTCCCTAGGGTTCACATTAGGTCCCTCCAGAGCATGATCCACATAATCTGATACCCATCCCGGCAGGAGATAAATTGCTTGTTGGGGGCAATTACCTACTCCTAACTCCTTTTTCCTTGGATTGATTAAGGCCCCTAAGGTGACGGCCTCTGTTTTAGCCATCTCATATTTAGGCCTCTGATGATGACACAGATGAATCTCACCTTGGATCTAAGCCAACAGTTTTCCTTTCTTCCTCACAGTGACAGGAGCAACCTGCCTCAGCAGGAAACAGCCTACCCCGAGCCTGTCTTGTAAATGCCAAAGTTTTCAGTGACCTTTGTTTTGTGACATCTTCCCTGGATTAAACATCACTGGAAATTTATTCATTTTTTGCTTCCTTTCTGGGTGTTGAGGATAACCTTAAAGGTTGCACTCAAGTCTCTATTTATGTGCCGCGCGTGCTGGCAGACAGCTGCATGGATGCAGGCAGCCCATCGGTTGTCTAAAGGTAGCTTGTGAGACAGACGCAGTGTGCGTGGAAAGTTTCTCCAAAACCCTTTGTCAGACCAGTATGGACACATAATGCGAGGTTGACATCCGCAATGAGGACTTCCCCCTCTGAGCTGGTCTTAGCCTCTCTGTGCAGTCCATACTGACCCAGTCATCGAGTTGGGGAGTTGGGTTGCCCTAAAGCAGATTAAGTAAAGCATGGTCCAGAATTAACTTTTTCATGTACTGGGAAAGAAGGACAGTTGTCCCATTGCAGACAGTTGTCCCATTGCCAATAATTGCTGTCTACACTCACATTAGGTAACGGTCCCTTACTTTCATAGAATTCACCCTACAAATATCCCTGATGACTAAATCAAAGCTGTACTTCTTGGAAACTGGTAACGTGGCCACGACATATTAAGATATCTCTACCTTAAAGAAAAGACCATCAGTTAAAATGATTGAAATTCTCGCGCTTACTGACATTTGAGAAAGCTGCTACTAATCCAGAAAACACTTTAGCTCAGTTTGTTGATTCACTTTGATGAATTTGTTTGATTCCTGACAAACTGCTAACAAACACTTTATACCCTGTTTGTATGCTACCGAGAAATTGGGGAGCTTTTAGTACCTTCACTGGGCTTTGAATTGGCAACTTAAATTGCTAGGCTGTAACTCGCATCCTCTAAATGTTTAGTCTGGTCCGAATATTCTGTCTGCCTTCTCTGAATTTTGGCTGGATGCTAATCATTTTAATTGAAAACTTACTTACAGGCTTTAATTATTTACTCTGAATCCCCAAAGACAAGGACAATTTAATCTGGACGAGTCTCTGTGGACACTTAGCACGTCCAGGAATATTGATAAAACTTAATGAGCAAGAAGTGTCCTGCAGATAATTGGGTGGTTTTATGGATTATTTTTTTTAATACCTCTGTAAAATGTACAAATAGCGGATTGCTTTATTTTGCTTTCATTTGGCTGTCGGTATTCAAATGGGAAAATTTTTAGATTTGGTCACTTAATTCGACATAGGCAAAGGCAGTGGTAAAAGAGTTTTATCCTGTCTTGGGTGTGAAATTAGTTGAGTTCAATTTTTCACCAGGTGGACATGGCATTCTATAAATTTTATGTAAAACTTATGACTGGAAAGTGAAATTTTTCTCCCAAGACAAATGCTGACTATATTTCTTTATCTGCTAATTAGTTTTTTGGTTGTTATTTACTTTTTTAAAATGGATAGTTTCCTACAAGAAAATGCTTAGCATTATTAATCCCCATTGACTACCAGGAATTTTTTCCCTCTTTTTTTTAAAAAGCTATTCATGGTGTATTTTTTGTTTGTAATATTTTGTAAGATCCTGCTAGTAAACATCAGTGCCCTTCTACCCTCATTCAGAACAGCATAGACAGCCAACTCTAGGCATTGACTCCTCCTGGACATTTATGTTGCAGAAGGATGAATCATTCTTCACTGATTAGAGAGATAATTGTTGGAGGTTTAAGGTCATGTGACAGGAAATGCCTAGAGCCAGTGCCCACAGATCAGATAAACCAGTTAAAATCAGTGTTTTCCACAGAAAGAGTGATAGCACATGATGCTACAGTCAAGATTTCAACGCAGCCTATTCGTATTTATTAATCTCAGAGGTTCCCAAACCAGTTCTTTTTGGAATGGGAATTACTTCCACATGGTATCTGTCTGAAAGTGAGTCAACTTTCTTTTTTTGTCTGGAGCAAAATCCATCCAAACCCTCTGAAGTTGAGGATAAGTGACAAACAAATGCAAGTTTGTCATTTTCATGTTAAAAAAAAAAAAAAAAACAAACAAAAAAAAAACCAAGCAAACAAACAAAAAAAAATCACAAGACTTTTTCTTTCACTTCTTCAAATATAATGGATCTTTCTGGATTTTCAGTTCATGTTTCTTTCTCTCGTTTTTCCCAAATGGTTCATACGCGATCTAGATGTGTCCATACACTGTAGATAAACTCAGGTAGCATTTTAAAGAATGCGCAGGTCTATATATACAGAATTTGTTTCAAAGGGATCAACAGGGCTATTGCCACAAGTTTAAAGGACATGAAAGGGGAATTTGAGAAAAATATAACTGAGTTAAGTAACAGTATTAATTACCGCATGTGCAGGTAGGAGACGAGTTTCCATGTTTTAGCTCTGGAGACAAGTGTTTCTACACATTAGGTCTGGCACATGTGATCTACACCATTTATCCAGCTGGGGTGCTGTGATTGTGCATGTAGGGATGGGAACCCACCCAGAGTGGTGGTTGCTTCTAGCCCTGGTGGTATCACCTAGACCAGCATGCTTTCTGTGTGTCAGCTCAAGAAGCTCCATTAAGTCTTTCTGTTGTAGTCTTCTCTTCCTGGTTGCTATCCCCTTCTTCGAGAAAGAGCTATTGCCCTGGAGTGAATTCAATGACCGGTACCTTCATGGAAGGATAATATTGCTTCATACGAGATTGAAATGACTGTAGTCTCTTATACAATATGACGGGTACTTGGGTACCGGAGGTACCAAGGCAATTGTCCCCAGCAATAAATATGTATAAATATCTTATTTTTTTCCATGAGCTATCCCACGTTTGAGAGCTGTGTAGCTGTAGAGAACACATCGCGGTAGTAATACAATAATATTTCTTTTCAAGTCCCTCAGGATAAGAACTGATTGAGTAGCATTTGTCTGAAGCACAAAAAAATAAAAGACGACTGCAATACTGGATGAGTCATGGACAAAACTGTAAACTAGACTGGATAAATCTAATGTTAATCTTTTAATTTAGGCATTGCTGTTATAAGCTTTCCTCTTGCCAACCCCCAAGACTGAAACTCCAATGAATCTGGGACATAAGCAGTTCTTTCTCTTTCATCTCTCATCCATTCCTCCATTTCCATTTCTCTCCCTCAAGCTCTCCAGCTCCAAATTCTTCCTGTAACTTAATTAGAAACCTTACTGAGTTAGAAATACTAAGGCAGAATCCATCTTTTTCAAAAAAAAAAAAAAAAAAGAAAGAACCAAAAAACCAAACTTGCAGGATTAGGAGACCTTTTTAATTTTTTTTCCACAAGGAGTTATAGTTCTCTTCAGATCTTTGTTTATAGCCATCTGCGTCAAACAACAAATGATAAGGAAGAAGAATAAACTAAAAATGAAAAAAAAACCAAAACAAAGAATATCCTTGTTTTTTGCTTGACATGGTTTTAAGCTTTGAGGAGAGGCATGAGAAATTCTGTTTATTTAGGTTTATTTCTTTAAAAAAAAAAAGTGAGATTGGAACTATTTGATATGAGCTCAGGTCTTTGGAAGGACATTCACTCTCTAAGAGATTTCATAAAGCTGAAGGTCTAAATAAAATTGACATGTTGGTTTTGATTTTGTTTGGGTTTGGTTTTGGGTTTTTTATTAGAGTTTTTTATGCTCACATAATACAAGCAAACGTATATGATTTCCAGTAAATTTTTTCTTATACCAACTTCTGGGTTTGGGATTTGACTTTTGCCATTCCTGTGGACACCAGAACACCATATTTGTG
This sequence comes from Vanellus vanellus, assembly GCF_965231255.1. Taxonomy (NCBI): domain Eukaryota; kingdom Metazoa; phylum Chordata; class Aves; order Charadriiformes; family Charadriidae; genus Vanellus; species Vanellus vanellus. Next base: position 4,437,482 of record NC_138906.1, on the reverse strand, counting down.
CAATATTTTCTTGTATTTCTTTTTAGTTATAAAACCACAACAGAATATTTTTGACTTCATCTTCATGACTGCAGGATACTGACAGTAACTACCCATTGTCTCCCCCCTAACATGCTAATTGCCTAGAAAAGCAATTTGTATTGATGCACTATGATAATATTCACACATTTTGTCTTTTGCGATACTGAGGAAAATCTCAGTTCACAGTAAAATGAAATATGCTCAGATTTTATTCATTTCAGAGGCTTGAAAATTTGATGCCCCACTCACTATAAATGCAAGAGAAGACAAGCAAATTTCAGAAAATTTCTGAAATACATAATAAAACAATTGATTAATTAATTTCCTTGTCCATGGCTGACCAGAGAAACAGACTCTGTTTTACCTGCGGTGATGAAGTTGGTCAATTGCTTTGTCCATAAGCTAGCTCAGAAAAGTGACATTTTGATATATCTTTAGAATATCATCGTCATATGAAAAAAGGAAACTATGATAATCCAATTCATTTTTCATTCTCTGACATTTAATAAGGAATAGCATTAAGGTAGATCATCAGCATTTGCATACTGTAATTGTTTTTGCATAGGTTTGGGAGGGCTGAGTTAACAGGGACCTGTCAGTTATATCAGCTTTTTAATTAGTTTATTTCACTACTGTTCTCAAGCGTCTAAGTAAGTGAACTTTAAGGTAACTTCAGAACAGATTTGTGCCTTAAACTGAGGTATGAATGCAATAAGCTATATATTAGCAAGCTAAACTCTTCGTGTTAACCCTGACAGCACTGTTCCTCTCTCCTCAGCCATTCAGATTTCATAGATTGTTTAATTGAGAATAATGGAAGCATGCTGGCTCATATTCATTCAAATAAATATGAACCAGGGCAACTAAGGAGGAATTAGTCTTTATGGACAGTAGTCCATTAAAAAATGAGGCATAAAACTTGGGCTAGCCATCTAAAATTACCCACTTCTCTCTGAAAATGGAATTGATGATCATTGTAGGTTCCTTCCAACTGAACTGTAGAGTCATAGAATTATTTAGGTTGGAATAGAACTTTAAGATCGAGTCCAACCATAAACCTAACGCTGCCAAGTCCACCATGAAACCGTGTCCTTATTAGGGTGCATGTTTCAGATATCTAATCAGATAAATCCCATCCTGTGAACCAATTAATGGAAGAAGAGGAGGGGAGAGAGAGATAACTTATGAGTGTGATTTATACTGTCCATCTTATGTCCCCTTTTTGGATGCAGAATGATCTGGAGGAACCCATATCTATCACTGACTGTAGGAGAAACTCAACAACCAATTAAAGTCAAACACCAGCTCTTAGACACCAGATGTTGTCTGAGATGAATCCCAGCTTCAGATGAGAGGGTTTGTGCCTTAACCTTGAAATGTCCTTCTTCCATCTTCCCTAAAAGATTTCCCTGGAGGGATTAGCCTAAACAACAGTGCTGGTCACGGGCAACACTGTAAGCATGTTTAACTGGAAATTGAAGAAACATGTATCATGCTTGGGCTTGAGATATTAACAATGGTATGAAAGATCTATCTTAAAAATTATGAGCTTGATTATTTTAAAATCAAAGTACCAGAAAAAAAAATCAAAATAAAGGGATAAACTATCAAATATTAGAAAGAGAGGGATTATCAGAAAAGACTATATGTAGATCCGGTATTGTATGATACCCCTGGTAATGGAACTGCTTTCAGGAAGGTGGGAAGAAGCAACCAAGCCTATCTTTATTGTTTACATGTTCTGACTACATTTCCATCAGGAGAAGCAAGCCCAAGATGTTCATGTCCACCCTGGCTTTCTTCTGAAGCCTTCAGAGAGATGTGGCAGAGTGGAAGGCAGGTTTCTTTTTTAGATACTACATTTCATAGTCCAACTCATAAACAGAAACCCAAATCGATGCTAGAGATGTATCCCATCCCCCTGCCTCCACCCTGGGGACAAAACCATTTGCTACACCCATGAATCTTAAATCATAATAGGACAAGCCTCATTATTTCATAAGCTGAAGCTTCCTCCAAGAGATGTATTTTATATTTTCAAGCACTGATTTAAAGCGGAAAACAATAGCTGTCCTTGTACGAAGACGGACATGTCTGTTGTGACATGACACCAGTTGCTCTACAACAGCAGCAAATGTGACCAGTCCACCTGACATTCACGGCTCTGTCATTTGTATGCTGAAGTTCCATTGTTCTGGTTGAGTCTCATCTAACTCTCATTTATGCTCGCGGTACAACCAGACAGCCTGTAACTCTGTCTAAATCTTCACAGCACGAGCCAGCCTCTAAAAGGTACAGTTCTTAATTGCTCACCTGACACCGTACTTTTTCCCCCCAGATCATTATACAAGATGAAGCTACATTAATTTGGCATCTGCAAGAGACCTTGAATACTGCCAAGAGTTCAGAAGACAAACTTTAATAAATGGGAGGGCATTTCACATTGTTCATTTGTTTGTTTCCCTGAAAAGCGTAGCTATGTATTTTTATTGTCTGGTGATTTTCCAACTCATTCTCTTATTTCCTGCTTGTGACCTGCTCCTCCAAAAGTAAGGAGTGATCTGATCTCCTGCAAGAGCTGCTTTTATTGATAGGCTGGACGTTTGCTCTGAACGTTATTTAATTTTTTCATGCAGTCTCTTTCCCACCACGTCCCCCCTCCCTTGACAAGCCATGCAGCACCCAGACCGTGTAGCTGTTGTCTTGTTACATTTACCCTGCCATGAGTTTCCACCCACTTCAGCTTCAATTTGTTTGTTGTTTCCACCTTTTCTAAAGGCTTTTAACTAATCTTCTAATCTCCAGTGCCCTTCGGTTTTCCTCCAAAAGGGGTGTTGTCAGAAAGACCGGGAAGCGGAGACCACATTGCTCGCCGGAGCGGAGAAGAGAGAAAAGGATTATAAACATGGTGCATCCAGTCCTGATGAGAAGTTTTTTTTCCTCTTGGTAAGTCGTCTGTGCATGATGGCGAGGGACATAGGAGAAAATGCAGACGCATATTCAGTCCTTGAGTACCACTCTTACGCAGCTGTATTGCTTCTGGGACACAAAGTATTCCTGAAAAGCACTTTCCGCTCCACGTAGAGACGAGAGCTTGCTAAGGGAGCTCAGTACACAAACATGGACCCTCACTCATGGAGCTGAATGAGGATATGGAAAAAACCCAGCTAAATCGTGCTAAAACAAAAATCTCAGAACCTCTTAGGCCATTTCAGATTGAATTAGTTTGCTGTCTGGTTAACAATATTTTAGATATTTTGCTTTTTTGAAGCGAAATAGCAATAAGAAAGAGAGAAAAGGAGTCACATTAACTTAAAAAAAAAAAAAAAACAAACAAACTATGAGACAGCATAGTTATAGCTCCCCTCCCATTATTTGTATTTCAAACCTATTTTTGATTAAAGGTTTTCAACAAGCTTGTGATGAAAAAGTCCCGTATTTCTACTATCACTAAGGCAAATTATCATTTAAAGGAACAAACAAACCAACCCCAAAACCTGGGGTCATGATGATGGTGCTAACTTTCATCCAGGTACAACAATAGTTTAGTTTGTCTGAACTTTTTCACCATTATCATTGGAAGGCTCTACCACAAAGATTTTGCAAACTCAATAGATAAGAGTCCTGTGACAGCACAGTAAGAACAGGAGCAAGGAGCAGAACCCAGATGACCTTCATTGTGTTAGAGGAAGTCATCAGTGGTGGAATTCATTTCATGAAATTTTCTCCGTGTGAGATGGTTGTACCAGCTACTTCTACAGTCAATGGGTATGTACCCAACCTGATCGGTGGGGGTGATTGATCAGCATGGGCTATCTTCATTGGCCAAACAGAAGTATACAATGTCATTTTAGACACTGGAGTACCCACCTGGCCTCCACCTACAATACCAGATGGGTGGGCAAATCTCTCATGTATCTTGTGTAGCATCTGCTTGCCCCATGCAGATGTCTTGTCTTATATTTACTATAATGGGAGAATAGACACCCAGTTCACATGTAAACATCTACATCTAGTTGCCCAGATACAGCAGTCTTAATCTCAGACCGCACTCTGCCCTAAAAACTGTCTTGCACTAAATACCCGGCATTCAGACGGCTGCATTTAGGATGGAAGGATTCTGCTGCTAATCACAAAACCATGCTGTCTTGTTTCAGAACTATTATTCCATTCATGCCTGAATTTTCTTCCTTCTCTTTTTTGTGCCAGACCCACAAGAATGTCAGCTCAGAGAAGATTAAGTTTATGCTATTTAATGTTGCCGCGATAATGCTCATTAAGACTTTTTTTCATTTCACATCTGCAAAGGCCGGTGCCAAGTTGAATCACTTCAATCTACTTGATGTCCCAGATCATGTAGCAATCAGTTAAGAACAAAGCTGCAAAAGCGATTTATTTCTTCACAGAGCACAATTACAAGTATTGAAAGCGCTCTCTGCACAAATAAGTCTAGGTGTTACCTCCTGCCCCTTTTGGCAGAGGAGTAATCCGGGCTAGCAGATGTGTGCTGTGCTTCATCTTTTACTCTTCAAATACAAAGTGCATTTAAACTTTTGTTGGCTTTCTGAAGTTTTATTTTTTAATTTAAATGGGAATAAGGTTCTTGAGTTTCTTCCTCTCTTGAAGGATTTCTTATTTATTTATTCGTTCACGCATTTCACTTCACCGTTAAGGAATGTGAAAGGCTGCACAGAGGAAGTCCTAGCTGCAGTGCAAAGGAAAATAGCAAGATAATGACAAACTTTGAGTGGGAACATGGGGGGATGGAGAGGGAAAGGAAGAAGGAGGGAAAGAGAAAAAAAGAAATGAGCAGAAAGTAAACGTAAGAGGCAGAAAATTCTCTATTTCCCTCTAGGTTTATCATACCTGGCTTTTTATTTTGAATTTACACAAGAAAACCTTTATAATCCCTGGAGTACAACTGAGCAAATATGCAGAGTTGCATAGATTTAGGCCTTTTGAAAGCCCACTGCATCAGGGAAAATACTCTGCCGAGAGTGGGTTAGGTTCCCTTTACATTGTTCTAATCTTCAAATTAAAATTGTGTGCTATTGGTAGATCTAAGCACTAAAGCCAGGTCTTCAAAACCATGAATCTGGATTAAGATTAAGGAGATTTTAGAACAGGAATATTTTAATCTATTTTCCTTACCTTCTGGTGTTCTGGACTCACAGTGCATCTCTGTTTCCTTTTTGGCTGCGACCAAGAGATCACAGGGACTTTCTTCAGACAAAAACAAGCAAGTGAGACCACAAGAAGAGTTTTTCACATGTATGTGTGACTTAAAAAAATACAGATCCTTGCATGACTAGCATTAAAAACAGCTTTCAAAGGCCTTAATGTCTTCAAACTTTTTGTCTCTGACCGACTGATTGATCAATTTTTATTTACAGCTCATTCAGGGGGCAAATAAGAAGAATAAAAGCCAGTATTGCCAAGACTGGAAATGAAAATGCTAAGGAACATTTTACAAGAAAGTGACTCTTTCATAAGCCTACACACATTTTCTTTATCAGTTTGAGACATGAGAGGGATGATTAGATATTTGTCTTACTGTGAGTGACTGCCGGATGATGGGTTATTCAAATACAGATCACCAATGCTCTGAACTCATCAGGCTCTTGCTGCAGTTGATTGAGGTGCAATGATTGAATGCACCTATCATTCAAGAGAAGTTTGTCGCTGCTCGGGAAATAAGGTCATGGCAACACCAACCTTTGAGCTTACCGATTACTATATAAAAAAGCCACACATTAATTAGTATTGTTATTATTATAAGCAATCTAAATGGTTTGATCTCATTTGCAGTATTAGCTCACGTATCCAGGCCGCAGGTTTAATACAAGTGCATTTTTGCAGAAGCTGGCGGTGTTAAGAAAGGATGAGACCAAGCCTGAAAGGACCTTTTTTAAAAGATGAAAGAATTTACCAACCTACAGCAACTCAAGCTCAGTTTGTCAGCGAAGGACTTAAGGGACAGTAGGGACCATGCCCAGCAAATCTCATGCTATCACAAAAAAAAATCATTGTCTTTGGCTAAGTTAAGTGTTGAGTGGTTAGCTCAGTGCAAATTTCTTCCACGATGAGCAGAGAGGAAGAGACACTTATCCGCTGAAGGCCTGAATCCAGTTGCCATAAAGGATAATATGTTTTTTTCCCATTAACAGATGCAATTGGAGAAACCTTAATTGGTACAGACTGCCAGGTGGAATTATGGGAAATAATTCCCCTTACCTTAGTGGAAACAGGAAGATAAGCATTGGCTTGTCCCAGGTGTTAAATATTACAGCAAACTTAACAGGTAAGAAAAATAAGAATAAGAAAGAAGAATAAGCCTTATTAATTGCTTCATAAAAGTATGGTTGTACAGAGCCCTGGAGGGGTGTTTAATATGAAAATAACATACTGAAAACAAGCTGGCTTTTATATTTCTTTAAGGACATTCAGGATATTCCCTTCCAGCACACATAAATAATGGATTGCCTAAGCTTTATTACTTTTTTTTTTTGGCATGATTTCTCCTCCTGTCAGGTTTGCAGTTCTTAAAATGACATTTGCAATTTTACCGTTTTCCACGGCGGTGCTGGTTTCCTCCTCCCGGCAGCTGGCGTTTGCTTATAATAGTGTTTATTGCACATTCCTCTGGGCCTATTTTCTTATACTCCCTGCAGTCTAATGAATGGTCCATGACATTATTACGGGCTCACTAATTTCCGACCAGCTATTGTTCCACGGATCAGTGCTTTCAATGTGATGACTCAGCAGGCAGTTCCTCAGTCCTGAAAATCTTGGGTTTGATAATGATTTCGATCCAGTCCAGCATTTCAGAAAGGCTGCCGTGTTGCTGAGTCAGCACAGATGGGGAGACTCCCTAATCTATCTAAAAGAAGCACAGAAAAAAAAAAAAAAAAAAAAAAAAGTACAAAGAAGTAAATTGAAAAATCATCGTGAAGGTTGCAAGGGAAAAGAGACGATGGTGCCACAATGAAGTGGAGCCACCTGAGATACTTAAGGGACAAGAATGTCATGGAACTATAGAATGATTAGAGTTGGAAAGGGCCTTAAAGATCATCTACTTCCACACCCTCTGACATGGGTGGGGAAACCTTCCACCAGACCAGGTAGCTCAAAGGCCCATCCAACCAATGTCCATGCTAATTACACTGTTATGGCCCCATCTTCATCTCAGCCACCAGCCAGCCTCTGTGAAACCACCTGCCTTTCTTCTGGCTTTCTCCATTTTGAAGCACTTCTTGGCAAGACCTGTAAATCTCCTCATCGGGGTCTATCTTCCTCACTACTGCACAACTACCTGTTTTAGTATCCACGGAGGACCTGTGAATGTCTTCCAAAAGAAATGTAAATGCAAAACCAAAATAACAGACCTATTCCCACGCAGTATTCAAGCAAGGCAAAGTATAGACTTGGCTGCAAGCTTTCAATACCTAATTTTAGTCCTGATTATAAAATAAAATGAGGTATAAAACCCAGGAACATTTTATTTACTCATGCTAATGTTAAGTAAGTTCACCTCCCCCACTTTCACTTTCCTTGCACAAACACATTCAATCACCAAGGCATAGAAAATTGTCCCTGGCTTCTCTTAGTCAGAGGTTAAGTGTTCTTTCAATTAGATATAATTAAGAAATGCAGCGCAGTGTCATAGCATGCTCCTAAGGAAATGGCATGTCTTTATTTGACTATGATTATTGAAAATAACATTTTTTTTTTTTTTTCACTACAGCCAATATATAAACTATTCCTTTTCTGGATTATAATTAATTGCTGAAGGTCAGTAATTAATCTCTTTGTTTTACAAGATAGGCTGCACTCAACTGCACATAGTGACATAGTGGCAGAGGGGAATACATATAGTAAGGTTTTCTCTGGCACTCCATGCAGAAGGAATTTTGCTATGCATGGGTGGTACCAAGGTGCTAATGAGACCCAACTGCCTCATTTAAATAGGCATTTAAATGTTCTGTAAACATTTCAGCAGATTATGAGATTTGCACAGACCTCCACCAGCCATGAAAAGACGTCTTTTCTTGACGAGGTGTTTCAGGAGCAGATCAGAATTCACGACCTGGTACCATTGTGTTTCCATCTCTTGTCCTTGGATGATGCCAGCCCATGTACTGAAAATCTTTTTCCCACTTCTCGGGTATTTACTAAGTGTTGATGTGGGGGAATGTTTAACCCACAAAAGCAGTGTGAAATGTGAATTCATTGTCTCAGAAAAAAAAAAAATATAATTTAGATTTGAATATCATCCTGGAAATAACATCTGCTTTAAACACCTTTATCTGTACAATGAAATAATATTGAGAGCTTCCACACTTCTGAGAGCAAACATTTTCAGCACAATTTTGCATGAATAAAAGCAGGAACCGAAGGACTCTGGTTTGACACTAAAATAGATGACTATAAATTGCTTTTCTAAATCCTTGATTTTTTCAAGCTGATACAGTGTTTTTCACTTCTGCTATGTAAACACGAAATAATTAGACAACTTGCAGTCTTCTCCCCAAGAAAAGCTGAAATCTGTTGCCTACTTCTGGGGTTTTGAGTGTCCAACATAGTTCTTGTTTTTAACTCGAAAGTTTGTCACCCCCTTAACTTGGTGGTGTAAGTTTTAATGCTTGTTTCTAGCATACGGAAAGCTTCATCAGTTTCCAGTTCACAAGGTGTGCTCTGGAATGTCAAAAAAACCCCACACAACAAAAGGTACACACTCCACCTCTCCTGCAAATACTTCAAGAGGTGTGGATTAAGCAATGCCTTTTGTTTAGAAATAGGAAATTGGTGAAAACATTCATTGTAGTGCTGCCAAAAAAGATGTTGACAATGCAAACAGAGCAGAATTCACTATAACCAGCAGCTCATATTGCACCTCTTCAGCAAGATTTCATCAGCCTGCAAGGACTGATTCCCCTTTCAGGACAGATGTGAATTAGATCTTTTGATCTCATACAGTACTTTTCCAAAGTGAGTAACCACGCCACATTACTTCCTAAGACTCTGTGAGTGTCCATGGTAACTAATTAAGGGTGAGAAGTTTGCATTCCCTGTTTGGTCCAGATGCATGCCCACCATAGAACATCCTCCAGATATCTGCTAGGAGATACGCTATGAAAACCTCTTCAGAGCAACGCCCCTAAGAGTCAGCATAGTTGGATAAATGCACACGCTCAAATATTTCATAGAATCACAGAATTGTCTAGGTTGGAAGGGACCTTGAAGATCATCAAGTCCGACCATCAACCAAACACTGCCAAACCCACCACTTAACCATGTCCCTCAGCACCACATCTACCCAGTCTTTTAAATACCTCCAGGGATGGTGACTCCACCACTTCCCCGGGCAGCCTGTTCCGATGCTTGACAACCCTTTCTCTGAAGAAATTTTTCCTAATATCAAACCTAAACCTCCCCTGGCATAACTTGAGGCCATTACCTCTTGTCCTATCGCCTGTTACTTGGGAGAAGAGACCAACCCCCACCTGGCTACACCCTCCTTTCAGGGAGCTGTAGAGAGCGATAAGGTCTCCCCTCAGCCTCCTTTTCTCCAGGCTGAACCACCCCAGTTCCCTCAGCCAATCCTCACAAGACTTGTGCTCCAGACCCCTCATCAGCTCTGTTGCCCTTCTCTGGACACACTCCAGCACCTCAGTGTCCATCTTGAAGCAAGGGGCCCAAAACTGAACACAGTACTTGACGTGGGGCCTCACCCATGCCGAGTACAGGGGGATGATCGCTGCCCTGGTCCTGCTCACCACACTATTCCTGATATGGGCCAGGATGCTGTTGACCTTCTTGGCCACCTGGGCACACTGCCGGCTCATATTCAGCTGACTGTCGACCAGCACCCCCAGGTCCTTTTCTGCCAGGCAGCTTTCCAGCGACTCTGCCCCAATCTTGTAGCGCTGCATGGGGTTGGTGTGACCCAAGTGCAGGACCCGGCACTTGGCCTTGTTGAACTTCATATCATTGGCCATGGCCCATCGATTCAGCCTGTCCAGATCCCTCTGTAGGGCCATTCTACTCTCAAGCAGATCAACATTCCCACCCAACGTGGTGTCATCTGCAAATTTACCCAAGCTGTACTCAATCCCCTCATCCAGATCATTGATAAAGATATTAAAGAGAACCGGCCCCAGCATGGAGCCCTGGGGAAAACCACTAGTTTCAATCAAAGTGAGGAGGGAAATCAACTCATGAATGGTAAATGTGATCCAGATTGAATCCACGAGCAATCATCTTGTAAAAACACACAGCTGGGTAACTAGCCAATAGAAGAGATGATCCCAGCCACTTCTCTCTTGTTGTGCTAAATATTGACCTCTCCTCAACTTCTATTAGAGAAAGACATTACAGGTGTGTTTGTGTTTCCATTCTTTTACGGGTTTTCTCCCCCCTTTTTTTTTCTCCCTTGGCACATTTTAGCTCCCAGTTGCATTATGAAAAAACAAATAGATCCCACCCCAACAAAATCATTCTTCCTTGTAATGGCTTTTGTGTTAGTGTTCCAAGCAATTATGTTTCAGAAACAAATACTCTTTATGATTTTAAACACAGAGCCATAAACATGATTCTCTACTAAAAACCAAGGGTGTTTTGCCATAAAGGGAATAGGAAGAAGAAGTCTCAGAAGAAATATTCCTCCAGCAAATATTTCTGCTCTCTGAAATGTGTCACTTCCATAATTCATTCTGTGCTCTGGGTAATACACATGACTGTACTGGAAATGAGCATTTAATTAGTGCTCTAGTGCAAATACCAACCACCTCCTGTGTTAATGACTAATGTTTGGGACTGTAAATGTTTATCAGGTAAATATCATGTAATTATAAGGATTCATCTGACTTCAGGCATGGAAAACGAGTGTGATGAATTTGCTGGCTCCATCACCCGGTGAGCCAGAGAGATCAATGGATGGCATAACATAACGCTAGCAGAAGATGCCAGAGCTCAAGGGAAGTCCGTAAACTGGTTCATGGGGGAATGAGTGTCAGGCACGACCGTGACATAGTGTAACAGTGATTATTATATAGTTAAAAGTCGCAAAAAAGGGATTCACATAACCACACAATGAATTTTATTGGAAACGTCGTGGTGGTTAGCTTCTGTGAAATAGCCAAGGCTCAGCGCTCTCCACGAGACATTTAGAGATACATTCTCCCAGAGTGGTTGAGAGTAACATTTCTGGAACCATCAGTTTTTAAGTGTGGCATGGACAGGATTGCAAGGTTCAAGAGCCCAGAGAGACACTACGCAAGGAAGAGGTAAGTTTGTACCAAGCAGTAAAGATAATAGCTCTGGAGGCCAATAAATTTATATGTGTTTTCAGATGGATTTTTAGTGTGCACTAAAAAGAAATTGCTGGATCTAAATCTCCCTCTTCTAGGGGAGACCTCTAACTAGGATTCATTAATCAGCAGGTTGTCATGGTGGTAATGAATTCACGCAATTATTTCTACAAATATACTGAATTTATACAAACAACTCAAATAAACCTAAGCATAGTCTCAAGCCTGAATTTGCACACCATTTTCATGCACTGTAATTGCATATCACTCACTTCTGGCAGCCACCCATGTCCATATCTGAGCCTGAGGGAGTTCAGCACTGCAAAACCTCCTCAGAAATCCCGCGGTTCTCCATTCCTGACTTCCACGCCTTCTGCAACTTGCCGTCCATCTCAGCTGCTAATAGGCAGAGACAAATTTGGAAGGACAGACATGACAGATAACCAGAAGATGTTTTGTACAACCATGAATTGGCACTCCGAAGTAAAGTGATGTTAAAGGTAAAAGAGCTCCAGTGGTGAGGAACGGGTGAGGACAAGTCTTAGGACAAAACCTAAATATTGCTGCAGACCCAGCTTAAGGCCACCAAAAATGAAAAGGTGATTTCTGCTTCTGAGGCATCCTTTCAGAAGGAGGCCTGTCTTGGAAAGCAAGTCAGCATCCACCTGTAGGAACATCTGCCCTTTCCTGTGCCCTGTTATCTTGTTGAACCACTCAAATAAATGAGAAATATGGATCCCAATAGGAAATACAGAACTTGATTCCCAGGAAAGTCATGTGAACTTGGGCTGAGCACTTTATGCTGATCATCTTCATAAGGTCCAGATTTGCTGTTGGACATGAAAACTCCATATATAATAGTTTAGAGAAAATTTGCCACCTCAGAATGGAGACTAAAATGCCTCTGTGCACTTTAAGAGCTGTAGTGAGCCAGCTAATAGGACAAAGTAGACCGGAACTTAGTTTCAACTCTTGTCCCTCTCCAGAATTCAACACTTCACACAAAGCTTTAAGCAAGAGATTTTGATACTGCAGTCTCCAGAGCTGGGAATCCTTTCCCCAGAAGAGGGTGGCAACCACACTTTTTGGACACAGACAGGAAAGATCAAGCTGACCATGCTGGACCCCACCTCATACATGATAGCCTCACGTACAGAGCATGAACTTACAAAATAAGCACTGGGATCCCAGGTCCTTCTCATTACCACGGCCTCAAATACATGTCTTCTACAAAAGTGGTCTAGCCAACAGAGTCTAATTAGTGTCTGAATTAGGGAACAGCAGTCGTCCCCCATCATCAAAGACTTTAAATTAATCTGGAAAAGAAAGAAGGGAGGTAAGGCAGTCTCACTCAGCTGAGAGGCTGATATAAGTCTTCGTCTCTGGGTTTGAGCTTCAGTGCACACAGTGCACCACACTGAGGGTAAAAAAGGATTGTATAGGTACATATACTGTTCTCTGGAACTGGGTTTTTTTTCCTTCATTGGGCTGGATTCATCTGAACAGATGTAGGTATCTTCTCTAAAAATCTGTACATTTGAAAAAGTGAACATATAAAACTAATTTTTATTGTCGGTGGAGATGTACTGCATAGACACAGGAGAACATACTACAGATCAGGATGTCCAAAAGTCAACATCTAAAATATGTTAGAGGAGCTATCTTTTAAGGCACCTATTTAAGGACAGAAAAGAATCTGAGGTGACCATCTCAGCTAATGATGTCTCTAGCATCACTGGCTACAGCTACCAGTAGTCAATATAACACTTTGCCTATCAGAACAAGCACTGAATTAACTTATTTTTTAATCTTAATTTCTCTGTGCCTCAGTTTCCTACCTGAAAGTGTAAATCAGTGTAACGCCTCATCTCCCCATGGCTGTGAAAAATAATTCCTTTCATGTTTGTGTAGTTCTCACTTACTGTGGTGACAAGAACCTGGAAGAAGTTAATACACTTCTGTCTTCAGACCTTGGAGTGTTTGAGAATTTTTCAGTAAATAGGACAGAGAGTTACGTCAAGAGTCAGGTAAAACCAAATATTGATGACCTGCCTGAAGATTACCAGTAGACTGGAAGCTCTCCCACTGAGAAAATTAGTAATGCGGTCAAAAAATATAGTTGAATTTTAGTTCCTCAGACAGAAAGGGCCGCTAAAGTTGTACAGGCAAATACTTTTAGTGTTTTCAGACTGAAAGGTTTTAACTGCAGCTTCAATGTTACTTTAAATAGTTTTCTTCAGATGCAACCTGCACAACAGTATATTCAGCGCTGTATATTTTAAAGGCAACACTATGTTACCAGGTGAAAAACAGATTCTGTTGCTACACTGAAGATTTTGAAAACTGTTTTCTGATTTCAAGTTAGAAAACAAATTTTCACCATCTGTAGTGGATGAGAAATTGTGAAAAACAGCTCTGTTTTGGCATTCAAGTATTTAGTTTTAACTCCAGCTTCTTAAAAAATAAAAATAAAAATTAGCTCTTTAGAAATGAAATGCAATTTAGATGGTGGGGAGGAAGGGTACCTATAACTCTAGCTAATTTGAAAGAAAATTAGGTTAGATAGATCAGATTAGATTTTTTTATTCCTCAAAGATAAATGCTGGGAAAAAAAACCCTAAGATTTACCTTTTTGGTGTCGCTGGTCTTCATTTAGTAGTGAAGTATATTTTTTAATGAGTTCAACCTTTTTCATCTCCCTTTAAAAGCATTGGAAAAATGCTTGTTGATTAAGTTGGATCAAAATATATCCCAACATATTTGGGATCTATATGCCCAGACAGGCTTTGCATCCTATAGCTAAAAGTTTTTTGTTGACTGAGGATATGCTACTGTACAAATACTACACAAAATATATTCCTGATAGGATACAGCTAGCAGGGAAAGCACAGTTGAATCATAACGGGAGAGAAGGATTTTGTACAGTGATTTTGAGCCCAATCTGCCACGCTGAATCTTGGCAGGAAACCTCAAAAGTTTGTCAGGTTTTGTACTCTTGGTGCACAAAGAAACAGTTATCACATGGAATGTTTATTCCAAAAGGTCCTATTTTAAAGGTCAAAGCAAGGTTGTGATGGCTGGGAATTAACTATGACGCGTAGCAGATAGTTGCTTCATTGACAGTTTGGGGAATGCAACCCCAGTCTATAGCCATCTTAGCCCATCTAAGTGATTGGTGTTGGCAGAGGTAGAAGGGAATTCAGAAACCAAGTATCCATGCATCTGAGGATGCTCACAGATGTGCAGCTTCAGGACCACTTTCAAACACCTTCTGTCACATTACTTGCTGCTGTTCAAGTCCTGCCCTGGGACATAATCCTTCCTGAGTGTGGGAAATGTGTCCTTCGACAAAAAGCCACTCTCTACACAAGAGCTGGCAATCAAAATTATTCTTCTAGTTTCTCTACCTGGCAACATTTCCTGTGATATGGGGAGAATATTTACTTTTATGGGATATTCTTCCCCATGAGGGTGGTGAGACTCTGGAACAGTTGCCCAGAGAAGTTTCGGAGGTCCCATCCCTGAAAGCATTCAAAGCCGTGTTGGATGGGGCATTGAGCAACCTGGTCTAGTGGGAAGGGTCCCTGCCCATGGCAGGGGGGTTGGAACTAGATGATCTTTAGGGTCCCCTCCAAACCAAACCATTCTGTGTGTCCTGATTTTGTCTGGGATAGAGTTATTTTTCTTCCCAGTAGCTGGTATAGTATTGTGTTTTGGATTTAGGATGAGAATAATGTTGATAACACACTAATGTTTCAGTTGTTGTTGGGTGGTGCTTACACTAAGTCAAAGACTTTTCAGCTTCTCCTACTGCCCTGTCAGCAAGGAGACTGGGGGTGCATGAGAAGCTGGGAGGGGACACAGCCAGGACAGCTGACCCAAACTGGCTAAAGGGATATTCCATACCATATGACATCATGCTGAACAACAAAACTGGGAGGAGTTGGCCAGGGGGTGATGGCTGCTGCTCGGGGACTGGCTGGGCAACACTCAGCGACTGTTGAGAAATTCCATTGTGCATCACTTGTTTTGTGTATTCTTTTATCATTATTATTATTTTCCCTTCCTTTTCTGTCCTATTAAACTGTCTTTATCTCAACCCATGAGTTTTACCATTTTTCCGATTCTCTCCCCCATCCTACTGTGGGGGGAGTGAGCGAACGGCTGTGTGGTGTTTATCTGTCTGCTGCGTTAAACCACAGCAATATGATTCTATGGTTCTATGATATGTGAGGTGCCCTCTGGCCTTGTTTCTGATAATTATGCTGCACAAGAGAAATTGTCCCTGTTACTAATTAGCCAGCTGGCATTAAAGGAATGTTTGGCTGTCAAAACCAGGTTGGGGGAATTTTTTTTTCTCTCTCCATCACACACTGTGCCTCTGTCATTTCAACAGGCTCTCTTCCTGTCAGACTGGGCTTATTCAAGATGTTTGTTAATTAAAAAAAAAAAAAAAAAAAAGACAAGAGAGAGAGAAAGTAGACTGTTTAATTTAAAACATTCTCTGAGGAGTACCCATTCCTCAATTTAATGTTTGTTCTGAAATAGAAAGGTTCTTACCTAAATTATTATTTTTTTCGCTCTGGGCTATGAAGAGGGGCACAGGCTGTTCACGTCCTTTGACTGAGGACATGACTGGCCAGTTTGATCAATCAGTTGTTCACATTAGCAAGTTACCAAAGGTATGTATTTTTATGATGTTGCGCAGTACAAATATGTTTTCAGGATCATAAAAGCATGTACCTTTGAGGACTTCTCATGAACTTCAGTCACAGAGCCATAGCTCATAATGATATTCTCTGCAAGACCCCTTTTCTCCAGTAAACTTACACTGTCTGAACTAAAGTAAACTTTCTGCTTGCTGTCGTCAGATCAGCAGTCGGTAATCACACCTCTTACTGTGATACCCAAGAGGTATTCGTGCACTTGTAGTGACATCAAAGTTGAAGACAACAATACAACAATAAGTGTTTTAACCTGTCTGCTATCCATGCCTGGTTTTCGTGCACACTGAATGGAGAGAAGTAAAGGTCGTATCCAGGTAATCTATTCAGATGGCGTGCTTATTCATCTCCTTTGATTACTTAAAGCATCCCTGATTACAGTGGTCAGATTCAACTCATGTACCATTCACCGGTCATAATAGACATTTGCCCATGAAGCAGTCACACCACTCTCCCCTGTGGTCAGTCAGTGGAAAGGAATATAAACCTCTAGGATGCAACTCAGTGTGTCTGTTTTGGATGTCCATTAAAGGGTGGGATGAATTGTGCTCTAGACCCCGTTCACAGCTTGAGGGAGCCTCGAGGGAGCCCCAGAGAAGCAGCTGAGATATGCCACCTCTATCACAGACACCTATGTTTTTGCAGTTGACTATGAGACAACAGATATTTCAGTTGTTCATCCCTCTCTTAATTTCACATACTCCAGCAGTTCGTAATTTTATTTGAGGCACCATGTTAGGAGGACTGAATATGACCAACTCGGACTTGCTAGTGCCTGTTGTTTCTGAAAGTGGTAAAACTGGATTTCAGCAAAGCCTGATGTGAAACATGCTGCCTCACACAAACAATCCACCATCTAAGAAACCCAGGGCAACCAGATCTTTCAAATAAGCCCATGAGTGCGTTTCATCCATACCCTGTTTCTGGAGATCTCAAAATTGAGCCCTTTCCCTATTTCTTCAGATAAACACGCAGCCCGTTAAACCTCTGTTTTGAGAAACCATTCCTCAGCGCAGCAGCTCTATCTCATCACCTGCTGAATGTCATTAGCTAGTCATCTCCTGCCTTGTCCCTTGTCACCGTTTTGGTAGCAGCTGGCTTAAGCAAACATGGGCCCAACAGGTTCAACTTGATTTGCAACCTCAAAATAGAAACCTCCCAGTGGAAAGCTGTTGATCCGTGACATTATATTAAAGGTTATTTTCTGTTCTGGGATCCGCCTGGTGCATTAAAGCCTTCCCTGGCAAGAGGTGTGGACGAGAGTAGCAACAGTTTTAATTGCCCGGGAAAGAAGGCAGCGAGAACCCACACACAGCAAAATGTAGTGAGCCTTTTTCCTTCTTTACAAGCTGTGGGCTGCGCTGAATACAAACAAGGTCTCCCGTTCTGGTCATTGCCGCTACAGAAGCAAACTAACAATGACTATCAGAAAGTGTTATTTCCCTCTCATTTCCCTGTTTTGTTGAGGGGACCATTTACTGCCACCTTATCATTAACCACTCTTTTAATGCTTTAGGTTTGCTGTTGCTTGAAAGCAATTCAGTGAAGCGGCCTTTGATGGAGACATAGAGTCAGAACAAACTCATCACTCCCAGAGGTGTCCTTGCTGTAGGTCAACGAGAGATGTGGCACCTGGTTGGGGAGCGTAGCCTTCCCACCCACCTCCCCTCCTTCCTACATGCTTGCAACCCACAAAAAGCTCCTCAACATCTCAAGGTTGCCAAAGGATTTGCGCTTGTGCTGGTAGGAAGTACCATTATCCTATTTTTTTCTGATTTTACAGATTAACATGAACAGCCCTGCGAAAGCCTGGGGCAAATGTGCTCTCAGCTAGTTACAAATACAGAGCAGAGAAGTGTCGTCGGGGTAAGGGAAAGCAGAAGCTTTTTGCCCCAGAGCCAGGAAAGGATGATGCACCTGCAGAAGCAGCAGTTCAGCTTACATGTAAAATTTTGCAGCATGAGGGTTTTGCCGTAACAGATCTCAACAATTTTTGAAAAACGAACCTTCTGTCTGCTCCTTCCTTTTTGTCTTTAAGGCCGACGGAGTCATGACAAGGACGCGATAAAAACCGAGACGAGGGTGTGATTGTTCCTGAGGCGCTTTCAAAAACTCAGGGCACCTTTATGTCAGGTGCTGCGCAGAGTCAAAGCTACAAAACATCTTTAAGTGAGTTATTCAATGACACATAGCCGGTATGTTGCATAAACAAGACTTAAATGTTGAGTCCCAACCCCATGCCCTAACTCTGCTGCCAACGGCTGGCTGAGCTCTCCACAGACTACACTCGGACAAATTCAGCCCCTTACCCAGTCAGTTTTTTACCTATAAGGAAAGGTGCAGTCATACTCATAAGTAAGCGTGACAATGTATAAGAAGGGGAATTCCTTCTTTCCAGCGATTTCCTGTTTCAAAGAGGAGGGTTTGGAAATATCCCAAGTGACCAGGAACACGAGATTTTTCAGAAAAAAAAGCGCTCTCAGCCGTCTTTTGAGCCTTTTCCCCCCTCTTTAGTCTTTCCCTAACACTTCAATCTCTTTTTACATGTCTTACCCAAAGGGGGAGCATAAAAATGCCTGGTTCTTGTAGATCTGCAATAGTTTGCTTCGTTTAGTTTTGGGTTTTTCTGAGACTGTTTTAAATACAGATGTAAATAAAAAACCCTGTGGTTATCTTTTACCGGAACCTACTGTGATAGCAGAGCAGTGCCATTGCTTCATGGGAAGAAATTGTGTGACAGTGCTAAAAAACCGTGACAGCTTGTGTAATGCTCTCCCCTGTGTCACCTAGAGGGCACTTTTTTATGCAGTGCAGATGTGGAAAAATCATGTCCCAGCTTCTTTCATAGAATCATAGAATCATAGAATTAGTGAGGTTGGAAGGGACCTTTAAGATCATCAAGTCCAACCATTAACCTACCCTGATAAAAACACCACCACTTCTAAACCATGTCCCTAAGCACCTCATCTACCCTTTTCTTAAACACCTCCAGGGATGGTGAATCCACCACCTCTCTGGGCAGCCTATTCCAATGTTTAATAACCCTTTCAGTGAAAAAATGCTTCCTAATATCCAATCTAAACCTGCCCTGACATAACTTGAACCCATTTCCTCTTGTCCTATCACTTGTCGCCAGGGAGAAGAGGTCAGCTCCCATCTCTCTAAAACCTCCTTTCAGGTAGTTGTAGAGGGTGATAAGGTCTCCCCTCAGCCTCCTCTTCTCCAGGCTAAACAACCCCAGATCCCTCAGTCGTTCCTCATAAGGTTTGTCCTCCAGACCCTTCACCAGCTTTGTAGCCCTTCTCTGGACACGCTCCAACACCTCAATGTCCTTCTTGTAGTGAGGGGCCCAAAACTGAACACAGTACTCGAGGTGAGGCCTCATCAGTGCCGAGTACAGGGGGATGATTACTTCCCTAGTCTGGCTCACCACACTATTCCTGATGCAGGCCAGGATGGTGTTGGCCTTCTTGGCTGCCTGGGCACACTGCTGGTTCATGCTCAGCCAGCTGTCCACCAACACCCCCAGGACTCCCTTTCATTGCTCCCTTCCCCGTAATCTTGCCTGACCTACCTTTCAGACCAAGAGTTCTGTGCAAATCATCAATGAAAGGAGCAAAAAAGAGGAAAGAATGAAAAACAAAAGATGTAAAGCAACAGAAGGGAACATTTTGTTAGAGATGTGTGGCAAATGCCATCTTTCCCGCTCAGCGGGGTTTTGAAGTGCAGCATTAACCTTGAAATTTTACTTTGCTGGAATGAAACATGCATAGCTTTTTTGATATTTTTTTCCCCCCTTTCTCTCTGAAAACATCTCCCAGAGACAAGATTATAAAAACACAGGACAGGGTTGGGCTTTCTGAGATTTGAGGCCACTTCATTCAAGAACTTCTACTGTAATTATTTTTCTAAGCATTGGCAATTCATCAGGTTAAAGTCTCTATCACAAGACCACTTACAGTTGGTATGTGGTACAGGGTGTGAGGTAGAGAAGAAATGAGTTACTGCCAAGATGGCCTTTAAGGTGATACCACGTGCATCAAAGCAGATTTTATGACTACATGAAGGGTTTTTTGTCTCTAAGTCCTAGATCACAATGTAGGCTTTCAATCAATATTGACTTTTTACTCGGGCATGTAGTATCAGGACAAGGGGGAATGGCTTTAAACTAGAAGAGGGCAGGTTTAGATTAAACATTAGGAAGAAATTTTTCACTGTGAGGGTGGTGAGGCACTGGAACAGGTTGCCCAGAGAGGTTGTTGAGGCCCCATCCCTGGAGATGTTTAAAACCAGGCTGGGTGGGGCTTGGAGCAACCTGGTTTAGTGGGAGGTGTCCCTGCCTATTGCAGGGGTTTGGAACTTGATGGTCTTCAAGGTCCCTTCCAACTTAAACCATTCTGTGATTCTATGAAAATGGAGAGATGACTCGAATTGTCATTCAAAACTTGGACATCTCACAATACTACCTCCGATGTCCGGGCTATCCAAAATGAAATATATGGCTCTACAAGTTATACTCTGTATAGCTTCTGTTAATCTGCAATGATTGTTAGGACAGAATTCAAACACAAAACTTCTATTTCTTGACACAATAAAATGAAAATTAAAAGTCCCGTTGAAATTAGACAGGATAAAAGGGTTCTGCGCAGTGCTTACCAGTCTTTCATGTTTGGAATTCAGGAATCTAGAAAACTGGGATGCCTTGTGTCAGTCACCATATGTAATACAGCCAGTTTGTGGGTAACTCCCATGCAATAGCTTTCTTAGATAAACACAGGCAGCTTGAAAGATGCTTTATTACAAATCCCCAGCAAAGCTCTCAGGACATTTCTCACTCACTGCTGTACCAATTCTATTTAGGACAGTGTTAGACCAACCACATTCCCATAGATGCCGCCTTTGGGCAGGAGGACCAAACTTATCACCTCCTGATCTCAGCCACATCCTGTGCCTTGACCTCCCTTTGTAGTGATGCTGTGTGCAGCTGAGCTGTCCACCGGATTAGGGCACTGATCCAGCTGAAAATAACTTCTTCCCGGTATCTCTTTTGGTGGGTTGATTTTTTAACTAGGTCAGTTCCTTGGTCCAAGTCATTGTATAAAAACAAATCTACTTGCAAAGACGTTTGTTGACAGGGACAGAGCTGGAGACTCTTTCTGGTGTGAAGTGTTCAGATAACAACGGCTTTAGGGTATGTCTGCTCAATGATATCCCTCCTGCTTTTGGGCCACATGACAGATTTTGATACAACTAGCTCAAGCATTGCAAGCAAGTTTATCTTAGAAACACTGACCTCCATGTGAAAGGAGCTGTATCCCAAACCGTTAATTTTACAGTTCTGTTTTGGTAGAGACTTAAAAGCCAATAAGCAAATGTCTTCCATTTTTTACCTTCTATGTTAAGAAACAATCACAGATTTCTTGAGAAAGCTAGGAAGATCTTGATCTTTTCTCCTCTGACCAGTTTTTCACTCTGATAAGTAAAGGGAATGGGACTCTACTGAAGCAACACCTCAACTCTCTTGCTGTGAAAGAATGCAGAACACAACCTGGGTTGAACTTCTTACTTAGGTACCTGCAAAGTTTTACTGGTGTCAGGGACCATAAATACAGAGAAGCCAAGCTGACTTTGGTAACCTGGTCTCTTGGGTTTGCTGCAGAATGAGCCCTCAGAAATGTGTCTTGAACTGTGCTATGACAAACAAAAAACAAACAAACAACAAAAACAAAAAAGGCTTTTAATCTATTAATTTTATTTAGTATATCTTGGTATTATCCTGCATGCTCTGATTATTCCTCTGTATATCAGTTTGTGTTGTAATTTCAGTTTTAGGGGAAAATCTATTTCCACCCGTATCCATAAATCTCAGTGATGATGAGGCACATTCCTCGGTGTCATTTCATTGTATTGCATTGACTGATATGATTTTTTAGCCTTAATTGATTATTTTTTTCATCTCAGTGTACCCAGTTTAATACTTGCCAAAGTAAATGTTGTTTGCTGTGACTCTTCCAGAACACTGGCCTTTACAGGTCCCTTGAATAATGATAAGGACAAAAGTCATCATGCTCTGAAAGTCTAGTGATTCACACGACAAACAGCCGTTGGTTACACGTTGATATTTTCTTAAACCATGATACCTGGAGTCCCTTTCTTTCTCCCAACAGAGAAATTTTGAAAGCTTTGTCAGTTGCCTCCCAGTGTGTTCATCGATATTTTGCTTTTAAGTTCCTTATCATTCCCAGCATCATCTTGTTACCCTCTTTTACCCCAAGGGAGACCTGAGATTTTGACTGGAGCTATTGGCACTATCCTAATATGAACAATAATCTAGCATAAAGATGGGGAGGATTGCAGTTACTGCCCCACTTCCCACCCCTGGAGATCTTTAGATGAGCTTTGTTTGCCATGAAAGGGTGATGGAAGGCAGTGAGCCAGTGGAAGTTGGAAGGCAAGTGCACTATAGATGGAATTGCAGAGTGGAAGACAGTTAACCTGCTACAGAAATTAGCGTACATCCCTTGACATCTTTTGGATGGTGAGACCAGCTTTGTTTCGGTTGGGTCCAGAACTACAGGGTGAATGTCAGACTCATTTTGTGTGGGGCAAGTATCAAGGAACTCTGGAATATAAGTACTGGTTGTGTCTGTGCAGCACTCCACCAGATTTAGCAAATCTCGTTATAGGTCTATGTGTCAGTTTCTCAGCTTGTAATTTAGGGATATGAAGGCCCACTCACAGCTTCAAAATACTTTTGGTTTTACAAAAATGGTAAATGTATAAATATAATTTAAACCAAAGAGATTTTTGATGAAGTGACTAGTACTTACCTGCACACACATGCTAATTACTGCCTTCTAATGTAAGACTAATTAAGGAAGCTCTTAAAATTCAGTAATACTAACCTGACATCTGAATTGTCTTGATTTTCAACAAGAGACAGGTGCTTTGGTTTCTCCTGTGTCTTTTCCCCTTCCCCAACTCTTTTAGGAGTAATAAGCAAATGAGAAATAGAAAGTGCTACTGAGTTCTCCCAGGCTCCAAGATATCTTGCCTCTATTTCAGTTCAAGGTGAAGATATGTTTGATATAGATGTTTTCATGTGAGTTGAGCTTTTCAGGTTATATGTTCAGTAAAGATCAGTGCAGCGCAGAGACCTATTGTGTTGACAAAACGCAGGGATGGGATTCAATTACCAGGCATAGATTTATAGCACCATCTGAAATCTCTAGGATACCCAAGACATCTGCACAAGGTTGGCAGAGGTGACCCAAGATTTAAGAGCCCCCATTCTTGTGCAGCAGCTGGAGGCAAAGCAAAATAGCTTCAAGCTCCCCAAATGTCACCAAATGTTTACCTTCAGGTAACTCAATCAAGCCCGAAGAATCTACTCAGGATGAGCTAAATTAGGCTCTGGGCTCCGTTAGCTTCACTGACTCGCTTTCAGTAGACTACAATGGGAAATTACACATCTGCTCATCTGGAGACACCTATTGGCTGGATTACAGTAGGGATTAGGCATCTGTCACACATGTCAACACCAAAATTTCAGCATTTTAATCTATGATCTGAATCATACAGTAAAAAGTGGTCTCATCTCCCCAAGCATTAGCGGCCACATCTGCCCAACCCTTACCTTCTATTAAGTTACAGCATTTGGTGCGAAGTGAAGATCTTGCACATAGCCAATTATTTTATGACAATTAAATGGTAATACTGTGTAAAATAATAGCTCATATCCATGGAACTGAGATCCACATAACATGCTACAGCTACCAGGACCTGCCCTTCTGAAGGAGTAGATAAGTTACGGGGCGCAGGCAGGAATGAGGTGAAGAAATGGAAAGGATCTCAGCCTGGAAAATTCTTTAGACTATCTCAGAATTTATGCGTAAATTTTGCTAAGGATTGTAAGAAACACCATGGCTTTCTCTAATCTCTTTCTATTGCACTAATTGCTTCTCTAAATCCTCCTCTTTCAACTCCTGTTTGTACTGAGTGGTGCTGAGAGCCAGAAATATTTCAGTATACAGCAACAAGAGGATGTCTGTCAGACACAGGAACAAAGCAGGATGCTCTTGGCTGACAACTACGAGCCCAACAGTCATAAACAACTTGTGTGTTAATATCCTTCTCATAAGGGCCACTGCTGTAATAGGCTCATTTATTTGCCCTGTGGCACCTTCAATGCTTGAGTATTGTCAGGAAAAAAAGATTATAAAAATGGCGATGATAGATTCTAAATAGGTCGACTAATATTATCTGCTTAATTAGTTATTAGCAGTGCTTTTTGCCACTGTCCAAAAAGATTAATGATTGAATCGCCTGGATTCTTACGATGAGCTTTATTATTAGAGCGTGATAGACTTGCTTCCAGGAGGAGCTGGTAGCATAGGTCAACACACAAGTAATTACCTGTAAAAAAAACAGTATTTCTATTGACTTGTGCTGAATTTTTTATATTAGGAGTAAAAGGGTTTTTCTTCAGCACGCATTGTTTTAGTCAACTGTCAGGCAAAGGGAATACTGACTCATGCTCCACAAAGCAGCTTCTGACAAATCCAGAGGTGTTTCCACAGACCCAGAGGAGACATGAAATTGTTCAAGCTGTCGGGAAACTAGGACATTTTGCTTGCAAATAAGGGATTTAAAGGTACAAAGGAAATATTCTAGCTCCCTGCAGACCCCTTTGGGAGGCTGCTGAGAACAATAGATCTGTCCACAATTTGCCCCATTACATCTCTTGGCGTAAACAGGCAAGTGCTAACGCCTGTGTCCCACTTTCCACAGTGCCAAGGAAAGCCTGTTGATGGATTTCTCTTGTTGCAGGAGCTCACTAAGGAAAGGTCTTGAGCTTTCTGTATGCATGAGATCCAATACAAGAAAAAACTAATTATGGCACTGAGGGCACCAAGCCCACCTACAGTAATTTAAATCACGATAACACTGAAAGATGACAGCTGGGTTCAATCTGCTATCCTCTCCAAGCCCTTTAGGTGCTGTACCTTCAAACTATTCCTTTCTTCAAAATTTTCAAAACTTCAATTTTCAATTTTAAAACCTTCAGAAGGATAAAGGGGTTAAATGTGCGATTCAACATGCACATTGATGGTGTGCACTTTTTATTCTTCTTCGAGACCTCAAACTTTCAGTGATAGCTTGTTAACATGAAGAAGGTGTGCCCTAACCTTAATGACATGTTACAAATGTCCCTTGATATAAAGATGGTATTTATTAATTTTTCAACAGGTATGAAACAGCCTTACACCTTTTCTGCAACAGTAGCTGGGGAGCAGTTAAATTCAATACTTTGCTAATATCCTGTGCATGAACCTTCTAAATCCTTATCAATAGCTGGATCAATTCTTATTAGTAAACTTCACAGGGCAGGTCTCCCTGGCAATTGAGTCCGATCCGATTAGTGTCTGACATTCGAGGAGAGCTCTTTGCTTACTCAGTAAATTGAACTATCCATCATGTTGCTGAACTCAGGCCCAATGGGCATTGGAAAGACACCATGGCAATTTGCTCAAAGTTCAGTGAGACCTATCTACATTCTCTCTAAATAAATGGAAGTTCAGCATGCAATTAAATATTTCAGATGCTTGCCTGTGATTATCCTCTTCTTTGTTATTCATTTGCCCCTGATTTTTTTAAGCCCTTTATCCTTCACTGTGTGTGTCCTCAGCAAAGGTCTTCACATCACTTCCAGTGTCACCCAGGAGATGTTTCCTGCTCTACAGAAAATGACTTCTTGAAATGGGGTAATTAAATGTTGTTTAGTTCAAAGGACAGGTAGAAGTCCCTGTGGGATAGTGAAGATTCCATAGCTCCCAGTGTATTTCATTTACATTTATCCCCAGTAAAAAAAATATAAGATGAAGATTTAAACACTTTTTTCTCCTTTCCCTTCCCATCTTGCAATGGTCTTTCACTGTCTGACTGCTTAAACAAAGGCTCAAGCACTGCATTGTTTCTCTGGTTGCAGAACTGCCTGTCTCCTCCTTTCTGAAATTGCTTTACAAGGTAAGATCACGAGAAAGGCATCCACTTTAGGAGCATCTCAATGGAAAAACATTACTCAAACCCAAATAAGTGCAAGTTTAATAAATCATGTTTTTGCTGTATGGGAGACAAGATTATTAATAGGTATTAACATGATATGCTGGTCTCTAAATTGAAGAGACATGGATTCAACAAATGGACGATTCAGTGGATAAAGAACTGGCTGGACGGTCGCGCTCAAAGAGTTGCGGTCAACGGCTCAATGTCCAAGTGGAGAGAAGTGAGGAGTGGCATTCCTCAGGGGCCAGTACTGGGACCTGTACTGTTCAACGTCTTTGTCAGCGACATGGACAGTGGGGTCGAGTGCACTCTCAGCAAGTTTGCCAATGATACCAAGCTGTTTGGCAAGGTAGACATGCTGGAGGGGAGGGATGCCATCCAGAGGGACCTGGACAGGCTGGAGAGGTGGGCCTAAGCCAATCTCATGCAGTTCAACAAGACCAAGTGCAAGGTCTTACATCTGGGTTGGGGCAATCCCAAGCACAAATACAGGCTGGGCCGGGAATGGCTGGAGACCAGCCCTGAGGAGAAAGACCTGGGGGTGCTGACAGACGAAAAGCTCAACATGAGCCAGCAGTGTGCAATCACAACCCAGAAGGCCAACCGTATCATGGGCTGCATCAGAAGTGTGGCCAGCATGTCAAAGGAGGTGATTCTGCCCCTCTACTCCACTCTCGTGAGACCCCACCTGGAGTACTGCATCCAGCTCTGGAGTCCCCAACATAAGAAGGACATGGACCTGCTGAAGCATGTCCAGAGGAGGGCCACGAGGATGATCCGAGGGCTGGAGCACCTCTCCTATGAGGAGAGGCTGAAAGAGTTGGGGCTGTTCAGCCTGGAGAAGAGAAGGCTCCGGGGAGATCTTATTGCAGCCTTCCAGTACCTAAAGGGGCTACAGGAGAGCTGGGGAAGGACTTTTTACTAGGGCATGTAGCGATAGGATGAGGGGGAATGGCTTTAAACTGGAAGAGGGCAGGTTTAGATTAAACATGAGGAAGAAATTTGTTACTTTGAGGGTGGAGGCACAGGAACAGGTTTCCCAGAGAGGTTGTTGAGGTCCCATCCCTGGAGGTGTTCAAGGCCAGGCTGGACGTGGCTTTGGGCAACCTGGTCTACTGGGAGGTGTCCCTGCCTATGGCAGGGGGGTTGGAACTTGATCATCTTCAAGGTCCTTTCCAACTCTAAACCATTCTATGATTCTATGATTCTATTTTGAGACCACTTGGGATTGTTGGCTGGGACAGGTGCACAGATACACTAAGGCTTGCTAGGCTGCTGTCTCTGGTAGGCAATGGCTACCCGCTACTGGCACAGCTTATAAACAGAAATGTAATCAAGACCAGAGCAGAAGGAAAGTCAGCAGTATAACAGGCTTAATGAGGGAGAAGCGCATGATCTCATCTGTGTTTTCAAAAGTAGCCACACTTTCTAGATGATAAAGCAACACCAAATGTCAAAAAGCTCCTCCTCAAGAAAGTGACTCATCTGCTTTTTTTCCTGCATCCTACACAGCTGCCATGTGTTTACGATTAGCTATGAGCTGCCATTTGGGTACTCATCTCTGCTATATCTTTCAACACATGTTTCTGAAGTGTTCAGTCAAAAAAAAAAAAAAAATCATAGGAAGAACTGAATCCAAAATCTATTAACAAGCAAAGGACAAAGTTCTAGACTTGTCCTCCCAGAGCAGCCACTCAGGTGTGACAGCTTCCACATCTATCCAACCGTCAAGACTTGCTGCCTGGGCAGCTCTTAGCGTGGGCCCAGGATCGGAGCGGATTTGGCTCTTTTGAAGACCATCAAGAAGTTCTGAAAACAGAAGAGAAAACAAGAAAGTAAGTAGCAGTTTTCCTTCCTTTTCTCATCTCACAGCACATCTGTTGGTAACTTCTTTAAAAAGCTACACATAGAACAGATCTTCTGGGAACTCCAGCTTTCCTTTTGGTCCTTAAGATGGTCACAGTGCTCTGACTGGGCTTGGGATCATCATTTTTAAAACCCTTCCTGCAGCCTTAGAGATCCACACTAGTGCTGCTTCTCACTCTTTTCAGTATAGTGCAGTAGTGTTCAGGTACTTTGTGACAGTCAATGTCAATAGACTTGATTTGGGTGTAAAGCGGGGTGGAATTCTGCTGTCAAAAGATAGGCATGAAGTGTTATTTTAATGTGGCTGAGTACTGGGCCTGTGCAGAGGATATGCAAATGTGAAATGACCTAAGAGAAACCCGTGCACTTCTGGAGGCCAAGTGGGATATATTCTTTGAGAAGTCATACTGCCTCTTCACTCGCTTCACTGCTACTGCCATAGCTGACGGATCTCTCAATTTCATCACAGAATCCTTTCCCTGCCAACTCAAAACAACGTGTTCCAAGTCATTGTGTTCCTCTTTCGCTCTAATTGCACTTTCCTCTAGGGAATTTTTCCAAAGCTTATTGTGATGAAAGGTGTCACTGCTAAAGTACAGATGAGCCTTTTGTGCTAAATATGAGATGAACAAAGAAAAAAAGACAAAACGCTTCTTTTGGAAACTTAACCCTTCCGGGGGATACAAGAGAAAAAGAGGCAGAAAAGAAAGAGAAGAGCCCCCACAAGACATAATGATAGACAAAGGTCTTAGTACCTTCTTCACATTGCTAACCTTTTGGAGACATCTAAGAGAAAGAGACTTACTGAGCAGGATTCAAATCTCTTATGAAGGCCAGAAGAACGGAGTGCTTTTACAGAGGTCTTTTCACGATGTTCTGGAATAAAACATTTAGTTTTATGTTCCACTTTGTATGGTAAATATGAACATTGATCCTAATGCTAGTGATTTTCTAGGATTTTAACCATAAAAATCTATATGTTGAAAAAAAAATCTAAAATTCTACCTAGAGACACCTCAAAGATCTTATTTTACTCACTTGCAGTGGAACTAACATTTCTGGTTGAAAGCTTTGATGTAATAGGTTGACTTGAGTTTCATAGATTTGCATGAATTCAGAAAGGTCAAAGCTTTGAGTCCTTAAAAGTATTTGTCAATAATAATGCATGAAGAATTGAACAATGATTGATCTGTTGAGTTGAATGCTTAGACTACATTGACGTATCTATGGCTTCCAATTATTACTGAATTTCATAAATGAAATGGGAATAAAACACAGAAATATTAATGGGCAACATATATTTTACATTATAAAAGGAAAGACTAGAGCAAATTATTAGAAGTGTAATCTCTTTTTATTGTCATTGATAGTGCACAAACAGGTCAGTTAGCTCTCACATGTTAAAGGCAATTGAAGTAACTTATGTACCCAAGTTTTTAAGACTTTTAGGAACTCCTCAGAAAAAATAATACTATAAATTTGAACTATATTAACTTGAGGTGTGTTTGAAGAAACTAATATCGGGCTTTTAACTAGTGACTAGTTGGCCTGGTATGGCAAACCTTGACCTTGAGTAGCTTTGGTCTGCTACGTCCATCTAGGGCTTTAGTGTTTGCACTACTGTGGTCAGTGAAGCCTGGTTTAGTCCTTGCTGGGAAATAAGGGACGTAACTACTGACCAGAACAGGCCCAACATCCTGTGACAGAGACGGGATATGAACATCTGGATGAGGGTGCAAGTATCATCTAACACAGAGTTGTGCTGACATCTGTATAAAAAAAAAAAAAGAGTGAGAAATCATGTCTGCTTCGATTTAACTTAGAGGAGTTGGGACTGTGTTACACCAGTGCCACGTCACAGATATACAAGTGCTAACACCTCATGTAGGAGACAATGAATATAGGCATTTGCTATAGAAAACAAATCCATCTTCTGGAGGCAAAACAAAATGGCTTTGGTTTCTCTCACCAGAGGGTCTGGTAACCCAGATGTTTCTGAGATTATCATTTTTTGTCTACAAGGGTAAACACAAAGACCCAGAAAAAACTATCTTCTGCTTATTTCTTAGGATCTTCATTAACTGCAACTTCAGCTTGATCTAGGACAAATCTTTACCTCGTTGTCTTTCTTTGTATTCACGCTACTTCTTACGGAGAAGTTATTCCTCTAACACAAATAAACCTGGAGGCAAGGGTGGAAACAAAGTCAGGGGGAAGAGAACTTCTAGGCATTTTTGTCATTGCCAGTCATGTCTAGTATAGGACTATGAGAACAAGTTCCTTCCGTACTTCTGAAGGAATATTACATGGCAGACAATAAACTGAGCAGCACAAAACAAAGATCTTGATTAAATCAGCAGAAGTATCACAGGTCAAAGTCAGTTGGCCCTACACAGCTCTTCAGAGGTAATGGTGTGCTGGTCCTAACGGGCTTGTGACAGAATAATTGCATTGGTTTTTTGCATCCATGTAGCTACATTAAAAATAAGAAGCAGGTGCTTAGGAGGTAAAAATCAAAAAAAAAGACCAAGACTCTTCTCATCTGTCATGCATGCGTGTCCCTCTTAGTAGAAAGAAGAGAGGTTATGAAAGATAACCTTGACGAAGGCTTACCGTAACACAAGGATCACAGCATATACTCACATCTCCAGTACCATACATTTGCAATGGTGTTATCACTGAGGTTAATGTTCTGCCAGCAATTCAGAGGCAACCAAGCCATTTTAAAACTCAGTGAGCTACAGCCATTTTCCTTGAAAATCCTGCAGTTGTTCTTCAGACCTACCTAACTGAGGTTTCCCAGAAAGCTAATCGAGGTTTCCCAGAAATTTATGTCCGGTACACAAAGTAAGCAGAGAATTACTTAACAGTTGAGACATGACACTGACTGAAAATATCTTTCACCAGGTGTTATGCATGACCTTGTGAGTAAAAACCATCACCCCATTGACACTGAGTCACTTTCAAGTAAAACACTAGTGTAGCAGAATAAAGGCAGCAGATTCAAGGCTAGCTCCGTAGGTAGTATAAATTAGCACAGCTCTTCCAACAGTGGCATTATAACAAATATTTTCCCTTTGAGTGAATGAAAATGCAGGCATGGAAAACACAACCTCTTGGTGGAGGCCGGTGAAATCTCTCTGGCATGGTGGCATCACATCCACCGGTGAACATCAGGTGCCATCCTTGTTGATGCAGGAGCAAATGAAAATCTCCGGCGGCTGTGATTAGATCAACTAACTATTGGTTAAATTACAGCCCGAAAGTCACATTAATCTGGACTCAGTATTTGTTTTATAGATAATTGATTCCTGCTGCTGTGAGTCGGAAATCTACTTGTTCCAAGAGATATCTGTCTTGTGAGCACTGCAGACCTCAATGTTCCTATTCACTGATCATGACTGACGTGTATTAGGTGATGTTTCAGTGAAACAAAGGTGACGTATAAGTAAAATTAGATTGCTTATTCTGTCCCATGCCAACTCCAACAATTCTTTTGGCCTCGTCAATCTGTAATGGACACACTTTTAATTGAGGCTGGCTTAACAATGCTCTAAGATGATTCTCATAGTGCAGAGTTTTGAATAAATGTTGATTTGGTGCTCCATTCGGGTCCATCACACCATCTGACTGTTGGTAAAACTAGGAAATGAAACACTGAAGAGTCAGTTCTGAGCTCCAGAAATGCAAGGAAACTGTCTCGCAGCACCTAAACAATATAAACGCATGGATCCTTGTGCGCGCTGAGGAAGCCAGGCTTTAGTCTCCCCTGGATTGTCCCAATTATATTTGGGTTCTTGACAGCAAAGGGAGGGAGAAGAGAGGAATATTACTGACAGAGCAAGAAATTCTTATCTCTAGCAATGTTCATCTCTCCCTGACTGTGAAACCATTTCTTTCTTCGCTGTCCCATATTATGTCTCCAAAATCGTTTTGTAGGGCTAACCAAGGTAAAGATTGGGATTTTCCATAATATATACAACATTTTAAATAAAAACAGCTATCAATACTATTACTGTAATAATATCATGGTCGTAATAAACCTAAACCTACTTAATTTCATTTGTTTCTTATGAGTTCTCCGAAGTGTTTGTCTTGGATTACTTTCGCAGAGGTCATAATAAATACTGCTATGACACATTTTTCAACATGAGCTCTCTCACATAAAAGCAGAATGATTCACTGGATGATCAGTTTTGTAATGATTTAGATGGGGGATTCATTATTTATTTAGTATTTTGAAACATTGTGAGCAAGTTTCCTAGAGTGCTTTGGAAACAAAAGACCAATGTTTCCCTGAAGTGAAGTCGTGGCGAATTGCAGTCGATGACTACACAGAACCAAGAGAAGGAGCTTCAAAATACCCCCATGAAATAATTGGGGAGTAGTTCAAAGAAAGCAAAGGGATGAAATTATTTGTTTGCCAGTACAAAAAGAATCTGCCTCCAAGTGGGAACCTAGGAACAGATTCCCTTCATTGACAGCCAATAGTTTTACCCATCTGAGTAAGCCAACTGTTTTACCTATCTAAACAAGCAGCAGTCTGGACACAAATTATGGACACGGAATTATTTTGTGCATCTTAGTCCTCAGAGAGGTAATTTGCACCCACCTGTGTACAGACTGAACAGTTTCTTTCAATGTGCAGCCTTATTCGAATTTCTCCCATAAAACAAAAAATAAATCTTAGAGTCGAAAATTATTTCTAAGAACAACCCAAGTGTTAGCTTATGGAAGTGGCAGTCACCAGAGTAACCTGAACTGTGCTCTTTATTTCTGCACTGCGCAAAAATGTAATTACAGCTGAAGACACCTTGATGTATGGAGTCCAGAAAATGGAGGAAACATTTATTTTAGGAATTTATCTAGAAAAGGCTTAGCATATTTAGGTGCTTCAACTATGTGTTTCCCTACCAGACATATTTTCCATTTACAGCTGCAGAAAAACAAACTCGGAGGGAACACTATCACAAACAGCAACAAATTCCTGCAATATGTGCTATCATTTGTATGCTAGTACTTATTTCTAAGTTTTAAGGATATTTTTTCCAGCATATCTGAGTGATATCGAGGAGCAAGAGCATCTCGGTAATTTAAACAGATTTACTCCTCTTCTACGACACGAGTTTTGCATCAGCGCTTCTGGCCCGTTGCTTGCAATCTTCAATTTGTTTTCAGGCTCTGCCCAAGAAAGCTCAGCATTTCATAAAAGATACAGAGAAAGACTTTTCTCCTCTGCCTCAGTTTCCCCTGGAACACTGCCCTGTTTCTATGGGCTCTGAGACACAGAGAGCCTTTCAAGTACCATGTACTTTACTGTGCAGTTTCACTTACTTAGAGAATCCTCTATAAGCACGCTTGACATGTCCTCACATCAACATTCACGTTGAGGACAACTTGTTCCTGGATTACCAAGATAAAGACAGGGAGTTAATAATGTTACCGTGCTACCTTCCAAAAATTACCTCGCAAGAGTGAATTTTTTACATAGCAAAACCACACCGGGAGCTGCAATTTGGGACTCTTTTTGTAGAGGATCACAGATTACATACATGGAGTCATTCACTCCTGTTACCCAGGTAGGACCTACCCCATGCTACCCCCTCTAAAAGTTACCTGAAATAGCTGAAATCGCTAAGAGCTGTGCTGATTTATTCTACCTGAGGTTCTCTAACAAAGATGGCTGCAGATACGAACAATTACTATGATTACACATCTAATACTCCCCCTCTTTAGGACATGTACTGTCTTAATCCAATTTTCATTCATTTTTTATTCCTGGAGCTGTTTTTTAAACCCGATGAGGATGAAATGTTATGAGACTGCTCCCATGTTTTTGCTTTAACTTAGCAGAATTTAATCTTATTGAACCGCTTGTGTAGTGTGGGAGCAGAACCCTCTAAAACTTGAGAGATTTAAATGAACAGAAGACTTTTTGAAAACAAATAAGTCCCTGAATGGTATTGTGCAACCTCCCTAGAATTCCTCCAAAAACCACTGAAGTTCATTAGAAAATTTCCAATAGATAGAGATTAACCTTCATGAACATGTTCTGAAGAAGATGGAAGGAAATAAAAAATCAAAAAAGCTAATCTATTTTGTGTAGTATTATAATTCTGAAAACATTGTCAATTTTCCCCACAGAGCTGAATTTCACCCAATTTATTGCTTAATAAACTCACACTCCATTCAAGACAGATTGAAATTTGAAGAAGAATTTCCATTATAATTTTCAAATTTTAGTTATTCCTAACTTTGTCAAATTTTGCTCCGAACTTAGACTCAATACAAACTTGATTTTAATTTTTGTTACTTCCTTATTCCCTTTTGTTTGTTTGATGTAATCTGGGGCAGAATTAAGCTTTTCCTTTCATCAGCTTTTTTATGCTCTTCTGGAGAACACACAAAACAAACCCAAATCATGTTCATTGTGTTCTTTTAGAGACTCAAATTCAAATGCAGGTAGACTGCATTTGAAAATGAACTGAAAATTCTGGCTTATGAATAGCCCTGGTGAAACATACCACTTCTTCCAAAGGAAAGAGCTTCTGATTTGATTAAACTAGGTGATTTTGATATTTTCATGCTCTTCACAATCACTCTGGGTGGGTTTTTTTTTTGGGGGGGGGAGGGGTAGGTAGGGTGTATTTGCAGAACAGCCTAAGCCATAAGCCAGGGTTGTGATCAGTGGCAGAGTCTAGTTGGAGACCTGTAACCAGTGGTGTCCCCCAGGGGTCAATACTTGGTCCAATTTTGTTTAATATATTCATTAATGACCTGGATGAGGGGACAGAGTGTATCCTCAGCAAATTCACTGATGATACCAAACTGGGAGGGGTGGCTCACACCCCAGAGGGCCGTGCTGCCATCCAGCATGACCTGGACAGGCTGGAGAGCTGGGCAGAGAAGAACCTAATGAGGTTCAACAAAAGCAAGTGCGAAGTCCTGCACCTGAGGAGGAAGAACGTAAAGCACCAGTATAGGTTAGGGGCGGACCTGCTGGGAAGTAGCTCTGAGGAGAAGGATCTGGGGGTCCTAGTAAACAGTAAATGATCCATGGCCCAGCAATGTGCCCTTGTTGCCAAAAAGGCCAATGGAATCCTGGGCTGCATAGGGAAGAGTGTGGCCAGTAGGTCGAGGGAGGTCATTCTCCCCCTCTACTCGGCACTGGTGAGGCCACAACTGGAATACTGTGTCCAGTTTTGGGCTCCCCAGTTCAAGAGGGACAGGGAACTGCTGGAGCGAGTCCAGCGAAGGGCAACTAAGATGATGAAGGGCTTGGAGCATCTCCCTTATGAGGAAAGGCTGAGAGAGCTGGGACTCTTTAGCCTGGAGAAGAGAAGGCTGAGGGGGGACCTTATTATGGCGTACAAGTATCTAAAGGGTGGGTTGAAGGAGGATGGAGCCAGGCTCTTTTCAATGGTTCCCAGTGACAGGACGAGGGGCAATGGGCACAAGTTAGAACATAGGAAGTTCCGTTCAAATACACGGAAACACTTCTTTACGGTGAGGGTGACAGAGCACTGGCACAGGCTGCCCAGGGAGGTGGGGGAGTCCCCTTCTCTGGAGATTTTCAAGACCCGCCTGGATGCAGTCCTGAGTAATGCGCTCTGGGCAGTCCTGCTTTGGCAGGGGAGTGGGACTAGATGATCTCTAGAGGTCCCTTCCAACTCTGAAAACTCCGTGATTCCGTGATAATTTGGGGCTCTAAAGAGGCTTCTTGTAAGTGCTGCTCAGGAGCCCACAGCTGTCCCTTCCCCTGTAATCTCAGAGCACACATATAAGGAAAAGAGTTTTGTGCACAGAAGTAAACTCATTACATACCCAAAACATACTAGGAGCAGCT
Source organism: Vanellus vanellus (assembly GCF_965231255.1). NCBI lineage: Eukaryota > Metazoa > Chordata > Aves > Charadriiformes > Charadriidae > Vanellus > Vanellus vanellus. The sequence goes on along the minus strand of NC_138906.1, from coordinate 4,401,651 downwards.
ATCCTGGGCTTTTTGTAAAGGGTTACAGGTTGTAGGTGAAGTAATATTTGCATGTCACTGTTTCCTATAGCCTAAATTTTCCACTCTGGAGAAACCCCACATGGAGTACTGCTTCCACCTCTGGAGTCCTCAACGCAAGAATGATGTGGACCTGTTGGAGCAGGTCCAGAGGAGGCAACAAAGATGATCAGAGGGATGGAGCACCTCTCCTATGAGGAAAGGCTGAGAGAGTTGGGGTTGTTCAGTCTGGAGAAGAGGAGGCTCCAGGGAGACCTTATAGCTGCTTTCCATTATCTGAAGGGCGCCTGCAAGAAAGCTGGAGAGGGACTTTTTACAAGGGCATGTGGTGATAGGACAAGGGGGAATGGCTTTAAACTGGAAGAGGGGAGATTTAGAATAGGTATCAGGAAGAAATTTTTCACTTTGAGGGTGATGAGGCACTGAAACAGGTTGCCCAGAGAGGTTGTTGAACACCACAACATCCCTGAAGGTGTTCAAGGCCAGGCTGGACGTGGCCTTGAGCAACCTCGTCTAGTGGGAGGTGTCCCTGCCCATGGCAGGGGGGTTGGAACTCGATGACCTTCAAGGTCCCTTCCAACCTAAACGTTCTATGATTCTAAATTCACTGATTATATTGCATCCCCTCGTAGGGTGGGCATGTTTCCCATCCTTTTCTTCTTGCACAGCTATGCCCTGTGGTGTTCACACAGCCAGCAGTTAGTCCTGGGGAAAGGAGTCCAGAGGGAGACCACATGCATGGGATCTGAGGGGTGCAGAGGAGCCCTGTTCTTTCGGGAGGAGGGTCTTTGAGTGGGAGGAAAACGATGTTTAGCAACTACCAGTTGCCTCTGCGCCAAGTGCAAGTGGCTGTGTTCCCACAAAGATTTTGTTGTGGCTGTCCTTGATCTTTGAAAAGATGCGGTAAGCCGCATTCAGCTCATTTCAGAGCTTGAGAAAGGAGAAGTTCAAACACAACGTATGATAAAACAGCCGCATTAATACTGGACCACGCTTTAGTTGCTGTCAGCTCTCGTTCCATGGAGATCAGGCTCCCCACCTCTCCTACCTGCTCAAGGTTTTCCAAGCTTCATGATTTAAAAGGCTTTAATGATTGAAACATTTTTACGTGAATCTTAAGGACACGGAGAACTGTATTTTCTGAGCACTGACCTTGCAAGTTTTTCAGTGTGTGGGCTGCAGGGTTTAGCATCCTTCCCATCTACCTCAGCTCCTTCTAATCCTGGCAGAGTACACTCTCCTCATTTGCACCCAGCTGTGAGCAGAAGGCACGGCTGCAGAATAAGAAATACACCACTGGACTGACTCTGCTCCAGACCACAGAATTTATATTCTGAGAAAATTGATTTGTGCTATTTGAATATTACGTGAGGAGGGTAAACGTTAAATACTAGCGCTCGCTGTCGGCTCTAACAATTGCCTGGTGTTTGCCATTCCCTGGGACTGTGAAGTGGTCAGACCGCTGCTCAAGGAAACCTGGCAATGGGCATCCAGCTGTGAACACACCAGTGCAGATGTGAAACTCTTTAAAATGCTCCAATCTGTTTCTGTAAAGGTGCTGAGAAATATTTATGGGTTGAAAAACACCTTCCAGCTCACCATCAATGCTACCAATGCACGGCACGTTCATAGGTGGGTTGAAGTCCTCTGACCCTGGAGGCAGGAGCAGGAGCTGCATTGTATTTAAAGGCAGAAGTCCAGCTGCTTTCCAGCCACTGAAATACGGCCATAACCCTTGTCTGATTAAAGTCAACTTTGTGTTTGACTAAATCATAACTTCTAGGAGCCTTCCTCATCTTGCTTTTATAAATATCACAGAGTGGTAAATGCAGCTTATGCGCTGGCAGTTTGTTCTAATAATCCTCAGCTGCAATTACGGGGGGGAGTGACAAGTCCTTGGGTTTTGTGGTTTGTTGTTTGTTTTTTTTTTTTACTCACGGCCATTTGTTCCTGCTTTGTGACTTCCCACTTCTGTAAAAAGGATTTTGACACCCAGTATCTTCTACCTGTGAAGGCAGACAACCACCATTCGTCATCAGAAATATGTGTGTCAGGTCGGAGGCTGGAGTTTGGAAGGGCGAAACGATCCATTTGTAATAACTTCCTTTATCCTCTTCGTATTAAAATACTCTTTTCGTCCCATTTCTGAAGTGTTGCTCTGCCGGAGAAATAGCATTTAAGCAATTGCAAGATCAAAGAATAAGTCTGAAGTTCTCCTGGGTAACCGCTTCCTTCTGTTCTAGCCCATATCATTTCTATGCTGCTGTAAATGAAATTCACATAAATCAGTGTGTGACTCTGTTTCCAAAGTCCTTGGCTGGACCTTACGTGGCATTTAAGTGCTGCTTTCCGTCTCATGCAGAGAGACAAGAAAGGTAGCAGCACTGCAATTCCCAGTCCCAGGTCAAAACACATTAAGGACAATTTTGCCCAAAGCTACTGCTAATCTAAACAAGGTGATGGGCGGTTGAAACAAAGAAGGGAGTGAAGTGAAAACAATTGTGGCAATATTAAATGTAATTCAAAATCTAAGGCACATCACGTCAAATCCTCATGTATAAAAGACATTTAATAATTTATGACAAAAGAAACCTCACAGCTGTCACTGAAATTGCTGACGCATTGAAAACAGCGCATTTTTTATGTTCTGAAGGACTGAAAATGAGATTGAAGGTCACACTTCAGAAATGCTTTAGGGTGCCTTCAGATCCAGATATCTGAGATGTCTGAAGATAGGCTAAGATAGGTCTTGGGGATGTCTGAAGTCCTGTCATTGCCAGTGGAGATCTGGGACAGGATTGCTTACATATAGACACAAGGTTTTATTCTGGAAATAATGGTGAATTTTACATGACTTCTAACTGCCTCCCCAAAACGGTGTCTATATCCTGTAGGTCCTGTATGATACTTTCCATCCTCATGCATCCATCTTGAATACCCAAGGACAAATACCACTAGTCATATACATATAAGTAACAAATTTATCTCAAGGTGTCTATTGGCAGTTTAGAAGACAAAGTAAAGAGTCATTCCTTTCTATAGAAGAATCCAAAGCCTATCATTAGGTGACATTGGTACCACATGGGACACAAACCTCTTCAGATTCAGGTTAAAAGATGCTTATACACTGAGTGTGGAGGGCCCCAGGGCCAACTGAAAGTGTGGTGCTCAGGTCTATATCTGAAGTCTCCCTCCTCCACATTTTGGCACACCCAAAGTAAAGTCTATGTAGTCACTTAGGCATATGAGTGAGTTTCACTAACATGCTAAGGGTCCGTACAGGTCTTGAATCGCTACCCAAGTCATCATGAAACACTGTCTTTTGTGTTCTGGAAGTGACATCAGTCCCTTTTGTGGTCCACTCCTACATCTTTTGTGTGGCTTCACAATACAGTTATGAACAGGGATTCAAAACAGAAATGGTGACAGCTGGTCCAGATGTCTCTACCCTCCTTTGCCCAAGTGTTTTTGATGTGGAACTGCAACCAAAGCTTACTGCTCCTGTATCAGTAAAGAGCTGAAAATCTGGAGATTAAAGCTGCTGACGAAAGTGGATTGGAGCTAAGCTACAGGACTTTGGGCTGACTTGAATTCAGGGTGTTCGTGTTTGTATTTTGCTGACTCTGCCACAGGAGTTCACATATGGGAACCGTAACTTCCTAAAATACTCTAAATTAGATCCCGTAGAGTTCACTGTGGCCTCACACGTCTTGTATCCCAGGGGAACAGTCTGGATCAGGCCCGTCATATTTGCTACATATTTTAGTCGTGTGAGAATACTATTAAGATCTGTTGTGATAGGTTATGACCCACAAACCACTGTGTTAAGAGTATACAAAATATAGAAATCATCCCTGTGTTTTCTTAACTATAGGGGTATTTCCTATAAAAATCCACAGATACCCACAGCATTATTTTTTTTTTCAGATCTATTTGAAGACTTACCTGTCCATAGACCCTGCAAATCCCTAGGAAATAATTGGTCTATTCGTGTGCCAAAACTAGAGTTGTGTGTTTAAATGACTTTTTCCAGTCCATTTGGAATAAAAAATGTGTTCACATTTTCAAACCAATTGAAAAATTGCAAAAGCTGTTGACACTGAATAAAATGTTTTGTTTGAACTGAAAGCAAAATCTTCCATTTGTTCAAGCCTTTTGTGGTTTTATAAAAATACATTAAATTCCAAAAAGAAAAGCCTTTTTGCACTGAGAAGTGAATATGGCTTTATTTTGTGGAAACACTTCAAGTTCTGTATGTTTCAGGGTTTGGGTTTTTTTCTTCTTTTTTGCCTGATGAATTAACGTGAAAAGAAGTTCACAATACTTCTTGGGCCACCTGACTGTATTTTTAGAGGAGAGAAGCGGGCGGTAAAGTCTGAATAACTGCTACCAGTAGTTTCACCAACTTCGGCCTACAACTACTCCGCTCTTATGGTCACCATAATATCTTGAAGAGCAGATTAAATGGGGAGAGGAGGAAAGCTGTAGTTGCTATAACATCACTGCTGTCAGCATATAGTTAATGAAGCACAGCAAACATGGGAGAGCCTGGCCAACTAGACAGCTAGACTTTGCACATGCTTGAGCAAAATTAGACCCTGATGAGCTGTAGATATTAATGAAAATTGCTGATAGGTTCTGGAAGAATTAATTTGGACCATTTCAAGTAATAACATTCCTTTTTTCTCCCAATAATAAGGATTTTTCTGATTCCACTATATAGGCCATCTGATACTCCCACTATATCCCTAACAGTAAACTAATTCTCCAGTGACGTCCATATCTAGGACAGTTCATTTTATCTTTGGAAAAACAACCTGGAAAAGAGGGAACTACTTCCACTAGCAGTAGTTAAACCTGCACATCTGCGTTATTCCTGTTTGTTCTGCAAAATCCTCCTACCTCTAATCATTGTGTTTGGAACTCCATTGGGACTATTGTTGAAATAATTCAAAGTAGTACTTGTCTGCCCTGCAACCTGCATCCCCATATGCCTTACATCATTGCAAAGTACAAAACAATTAAATGTATGGGATTAAAATTACGGGAATAGCTGTAGTCTATTCAGTGCAAAATTTGTAGTCTGGAAAACAGACTAGAAACAATGAGTGAGAGAAGTTCTTTTCGAAGGAGAAGAAAGATCTGTGTTGTCAAGTACTGAGGTGGTTTTCTGGCTTAACCACCTATCAGTGAAAATCAAAACAAAATTTGCTGTTGATTTCTCTCTGTGTACCCTGATGCCTCAAGATAACATATTTTGTCTTTTCTTCTGTTTCCAAAAGATGACTCCATCTCCAGCCTTTTTCAGTGTCACACAAAGGTTTTAGAAGATGTTGTAAATATGCATGAGAGCATCTTTAAGGTTTTCATCAAGAAACTTCCTTTTGTGTCCATGAGGACAAGCTGAAAGAAGAGGATCTGTGACCAAGAGGAAAAGAAATCTACATAAAAGCCAGTTCACATGAAAGGAAGCAGCGGTTTGATAGAAAAGCCTCTTGTTATTTGTATTTGTTAACCCTTGGCATTTAGAAGCTAATGCCACACGACTGTGATTCACAATATGGGGAGGTAAGTCCATCCCGGACTTCAGTAAGTTGGGCATATGGTAGGGGCTGTAGGCATGGACAGATCCCCTTCCTCCACCACAGTTACGCTCTTTGGAAAGGCTTTAACAGTTCAAAGGTTACTTTGCCAAATGAAAAGTAGCACATTCAAGTTGTCAGAAGGCATAAATGTGTGAGTTTGTTAAGGGTTACCAGGAGTGTTAAGTCTTTCCTGCAGCTACAAGCCTGTACCTGGTCTCTTACTACAGCTCATCTGACCAAGAGTGACCAGTTAAGCAATAGTAAAGCGATAGCCAGTCTGAATCATTCTTTCAAACTCTCCTCTTGAAAACCAAAGAAGAGACTTCTGCTAAATGACAAAGACTCATAGCCTGGCAACAGACTGGAATCTGGAGATTTATGATAAACTTTAAGAATTCCTTTTCCTGATGCAAGAATTACTCAAATGTGGTCCATTACTTTTGTGTAATGGCATTACTTTTGTGCTGAAAGTGAATTCAAGCTGTAAAGGCTGGTTCTGTACTTTATAAACACTCATTCTTTATATAAGCATGTGCAATTCTCACCTCTGAATAACTCTGTATTGTTTAATCTTTAGCAACGGTTCTATGGTGAGGAAAAGACTGTGGTGGGTCCCCTTCTTACTTTATGTTCTTTTTATTCCTCTAACTTCTTCTACCCGTTCTGCATGGTAGGTGAGTAACAGGATACCGTTCACAGAATCACAGAATCACAGAATCACAGAATCACAGAGTGGTTGAAGTTGAGGGGACATCTGGAGAACATCTATTCCAACCCCACTGCTCCATCAGGGCCACCCAGAGCCGGTTGCCCAGGGCAGCGTCCAGACAGCTTTTGAATCTCTCAGGGAGTGAGACTCCACAACCTCCCTGTGCAACCTGTTCCAGTGCTCAGTCACTTCCACAGAGAAAAAGTGTTTCCTGATGTTCAGGTGGAACCTCTTGCATTTCAGTTTGTGCCCATTGCCTCTGGTCCTTTCACTGGGTACCACTGAAAAGAGCCTGGCTCCACCCTCTTTGCACCCTTCCTTCACACATCCTCAGGTGAGAATGAAGACTTACATGTGAAGACAGCCTCTCAAAAAAGAAACACCCCTGAGGTACTAAGGAGGCCTTCTTGTTGGGGAGTTCAGGCTGGAGCACTAGCTGCTCAACGTGAAGAGCCATCCTTGATCCGTTCTGCTCAGGCTGTGCCTTTTGGGGGAGAAAGATCCCAAATGTTGTTGGACCACCGAGATTAATTTAGGCATCAGGATGATGCTTTCTCTTTATGGTTAGGAACCTGGATATGGTTTATCTCCTCAGGAATATGTTCCTTCTCCAACATGCATCTCGGATACTGTGTGAGCAGCGCTGGAAAATTGGGACCATTTCAAAAGAAAAGGTGAAGACTGTCCAGATTAATTCTTTTTTCCCCATATCCTTCTCCTGGGAGCAGATGATGTTGCTCCTATATATTCTTCATGAGAAATTTAGCCTCTACGTAAGTGTATATAAAACACGTGATAGGTACCACTGAGGCCACAGTTAATCAGAGGAAAGAAACTGCCTCTTTCCACTGAAATTCTCTAACTTATTTTGAACACATGCTTTCAGGAGAACATTAATTTCTCCTTTAATGATCAGGTCTCTGATGCCTGGAATGCCTACTCTGATGATGAGTAGGTCTCTGATGTCTGGAATGGATGACCGAGACCATGAGCTCCTCAGTTTTTCAGATGAATCCCACTCCAAAAGCTTAGCTGAGGTGATGAGTGCACGTCTTCTTTGAAAGGTAAACTGTGTACAAATGACATTTTTTTCTCCATCAGGACTCACAGGAGTACCTATGTCTGAAAACTCCACAAACATCAGCCGGTAGTTGCACATGTTGAGTAGCTGCAAAAGCAGCCTTTACCCAGTAACTTCTAAGTCTTGTAAAACAATGAGTAAGTGGGCTAATGTCAGCCTCTTTGTGGAACTGCTGTGTTCTGGGCCATCTGATTTTAATTTCTTCATTTACTGAGAAACCATCTTGTTCCATACACATTATAGAAAATGCTGAAACAAATTTAGAGCCTTTTCTGGCATTATGCTCTTTCTGTATAAATCCTGTTAAAGTTTTTATCATAAATGATACTTTTTTTTTTTTCAGTTCTTAGAATGATTTCAAGATGTTTAAACAAGAGCATGCAAAAATATGAAATATTTTCCAGATTTTATCCTACTGTGATTACAGGAGTGTGTAGTACCTTTTAGAGCACAAGGCAATGCCACTATTACTCACACAATGAAAATAATCGTTAAGTGGGCTGTCAGTAGCCAGTACCACATCTTCAGAGATGAAGAATGTTCACGGTCCCAGCTATGCACAGTAACAGAAAATCAAAAAGTGATGATCCTTTGGGATCAAAGTGAAGGTAAAGCCCTTGAGCTGAGCAGAAAATTAAAAAATGAGGCATCCTATTGACATGAAAGATCTTGGGGTCGTAGCACAAAATGTCATGTTCAAAGACTATTGTCCACCTTGGAGATTAAAAATCTGACATTGAAAAGGAAAAAAATATATAAAAAATCATGAAAATTATGTGAAAAATCTCTTGAAAGTTCATGTTACTGGGAAGTGGTTTGGGAGACTGCGCAAAACCATTCATTTTTTTGGTGGTGTTAGTTTGTTTTTTTTTTTCCCAAAACAACTTGAATGTGTGGACGCTTTGATCCTAATATGCAGCTCATTCAGAGTTGTGAGTGAAATCCTGCCAAGTAACAATATTTCGTCAAATTTTGTTATAAAGAAATAATATGATGATGCACTGCTACTAATAACATAATAGGAGGTACCTACAGAAGTAAAAGCCTCATTAGTGTAGAAGCAGAGAGTAAGAGACAATCTTCTTGAAAGCTTGTAGTTTAAACAGCCAGAGTGGGGAGAGAAATTGGGAGAAAGAGAAGGGAAGTATCGCTTATACTCACACCTGAAAAAAAAAAAAAAAAAACAAAGAAGAGAATAAATGTTCCTCCAGCTTTTCAGAGCTCTGTTCGTGCAAACTGCCCATTTTGCCAGCCTGACTGCAATATGCGGTACCTTTAAAACATATCTCCTTTTGGATGGCCATGCGTGGTTTTGTAAAGGGACACAATTCCTCACCAAGGATGTTCATTGCCTTAGGAGGAGGAATAGAGTGTAATGAAAGATTGACCACCGCAGAATGTTTTCCAGAAACAGATATGATTTATTGCATGAGTTTAAGAACAGAGCCCTTTGGGGCCCTTTGGGAATATAACTTCATGGGTTCAGATTTCCATGTTTTTCTTGTCTCTTAAATGTCTTAATTTAAGTGTCATATACAACCAGCATCTCCTGCCTGCTCCAAAAATCATTCATTCTCTACCAATCATAGAATTTTCTTTTTAATAGTTTATACTATCAAAAGTTCCAACTTTGAAAGCATTTTGAACTTTATAGCTGTGAATAAAAAACAATTTCAAATCAAATAAATACTTTTTATGTTTTCCTGTTGGAAAATATCAGGCGTTCCATTGGAAGAATTTCAGAAGTGTGAAACTTTTTTAATGCTGGAACTTTGCCAGGCTTGACACTTTGTTTAGAACATTTTCCCTTTTTGGCAAATCCACATTGCTTTTAACCCAAAATGACTGCGCTGGATAACTTTCACATGGTTCTAATTAAAACTCTCTCAAATTACTTAGTACAACCAACCACTGTTTTCTTGTATTGACTCCAACAAGACAACAGTGGTTGGAGCACACACCATGTGGATCATCCCAGCCTCTCATGGACAAAGCATGCTCTGTTGCCTAAACACATGGCGAGTTCTACTGATTTATAAGGTCCCCTGAAAATAAGCACATACCACATTTGAATTAGACAACCAAGACTGAGAACTGGAGAGCATTTAGGCTTTGTCAGGAAAATTCACGTCTTCAATGCCCTCAAAGATCTGATGTTCAAATGGCTTCAAGTTATGTCAGACGAGGTTTAGATTAGATATTAGTAATTTTTTTTTCACTGAAAGGGTTATGAAACATTGGAATAGGCTGCCCACGGAGGTGGTGGATTCACCATCCCTGGAGGTGTTTAAAAAAAGGGTAGATGTGGTATTTGAGGATATGGTTTAGAAGTGGTTTTGTCTGGGTAGGTTAATGGTTGGACTTGATGATCTCAAAGGTCCCTTCCAACCTCAGCAATTCTATGATTCTAAGTCATCTAGATTCTTTGCATGAGGACAGGTATCTCAAAAATTATGAACATCTCCAAAACTTTAACATATTCAAGGGCTGCATAAGTACCTTCATTATAAATAAATCTAGTGTTACCAAATATAACACTACTTTAGATAACAGGCAGGTTTTATTATTTATTTATGTAAAACAAAAATTAATTGCACATACATCAACTGGAAGTGGCTTAATTCATTGAGGTTTTGTTACAGTCTAAGCCTAAAACAAGCCCTACCAGTCTGTTCCTCAGGCTGCTGCTGTCCAAAAGCGGTGACTTGTAGACCCTGTGGGATAAGTTTGGTAGTAGCTAGGGAGAAGTGGTACAACATATCTCCTGATAGGAGCAAATTACCCATGTGCCTGGTTACACAGACACAATCTTCCATATTCCTTATGCTGCCATTTAAACTACTAAAAAATTTTCCCCCTAATGGTTTGAAAAAAGAAATTAGAAAAAAAATATATATTTAAGATTTATGGACTGAGACTAGCTATCATTATTTTTGCTTCCATGAGGAAAACCATGTTCTAGTTGTTCTTTTATTTTCTTTTTCACAGCATGGAATTCTGCCAAATTAGGGGCCATTAGCCCAAATAGCTGCTCTGCTCCCACCAACTTATCTGTCAGCTGCGATAGGGAGGAAATACACAGGATCTCCAAGGAGATTCGTCTACGTCATAGACTTCTAAGCTACATGATCTGAGGTGTTTACAGCACCGTACAAAGATTAGTCGAACAAATGTTGAACAAATATTTGTTGGTAATGTTTTCTGGAGGAAACAGTCTCCCTGGTCTTGTATTTGTACGGGTGTGGCCTGACAGGTGACCTTGCCTTGGTACTAGAAAGTGAAGCAATTAATAAGGTGCATTGAGTTCATGAGTGGCCATGTAGCATCAGTGTGAGAGTGGCCTTTTATATAGCCTTTTTTTTTTTTTTTTTGCAGACCCTTGTGTAAGTTTCACAAAGGGGCCCAAATATCCTTTAAATTCCAGTTAAGAATTTAAATGGCTCGTAAAATTTATACATATATTCATAGATGGATAGAATAACACAGTTTGGAATGGACCTCTGGAGACGATCTGGTCCAACACTCTGCTCAAAGCAAGGCAAACTTAGTTGAGACTACTTAGGGCCACGTCCAGTTCATTTTCAAATATCTCCAAGGATGGAGATTTCACAGCCTCTCTGTTTCCCAGTCCTCTGAAATAGCTGCATAGTGAAGACTTTTTTCCAAATATATCAACATTTTTTCTTCATCACGACTTCCACGTGCTGCCCTTCATCTTGCCACTGTGGGCCTCCGAGTAGATCCTGCCTCTATATTCTTCATTCTCCTCATTTTCTGGAGTCAGGAGAAGATACAGATGGAGAAAGAAACTGTATGTCCTTAAAAGCACAAGTGGTTAGCACTGAAAGAGTCCACTATTCTGAATTTCCTTATCTGAATAGTTTCTTTGTTCAGCTAAGAAACACAGTAAAAGCAGCTTTAATCTTATGACTAAACATCCATTCATGCAAATAAAAAAAAAAAAAAAAAAGGAAAAAACTGTGGCACTGACTTAACTATCCAGAGATAAAAAGGAGGGGGGAAAAATTGAATCATTTTTTTTTTTTTGCCTCAGGAGCACCAGCCTGGAGCATAGGCACTGACATCTCGGTGTTCAGCATCGGGACCCACCTTGCAGTGTAACTGGTCTCACATATCTTCCTTCTTCAAAGCAACACAACTCTTTTTACCTCAAAGGGTCCCAGACAAGCCTTTTGAGCAAACCAGTGTTTTGATGACCAGAATTTTTCTTCTAGGCTGCAGTCAATGATCATATGTTTCTCTGCCATTACTCCCTCTGGCCGGAGAAGTCTTCACCTTCCTGGTACTTACCTCGCGATGTTCAGGACTGCAAGACTGTCTCCCACCTTCCTTCCTTTGTGGCGATAAATGAGACATATCTTTTTGCCATATTTTTTTTTCCTTTAAAATTGCTCCCTGATCATATTTTCAAGCTTTTCATTGTATCCAGGAGAGCTAAAAATGGTATGACTTCTTTTTTTCTTTTCTTTTGTACCCTCTTTCACTTTTTCTGCTGTAAACTGGGAACCGTGAAATTGAAGATCTGCTGACCTTCTTTCATTTTCAGCAGCTAAGACATTTTTTAAACCAATCACCTACTATTAAGAGAATGCAACATCAGCAAAAATCTGGCATGATTGTTGGAGACTGGCTGTGACTCTACAAAACTACGAGAGGCAAACAACAATATGTATCTTTTTTTTCTCTTTTCAGATGTCATATTACAAAAATATATGATATTTTATATTATTGGCATGAGCTAATGCAGGTTCATTCTACCAGAATACGATGTCTATTCAATTTCCTGTCCCAAGCCAACTGAAGCCTTTGGGAGAAAAAAAAAATAGGCAACTCTATCCACATTGTAAGCTTTTTCATTTAATTGGTCTTCTCACAAGATCTGGGCCTCATTTCTAATACAGATTGGATTTTTCCAATAAAAATGTTCACTTCATAGATTGTCATGCAGAGCCAATTTCACCAGAATACCAAAACAATGATGTGCTGATGATATTTGTTTTTAATGAAAAGCAGCCTGTACCAATTACAACAGAAGTGAATTATTAATCCAAGCGTGATAAAAAAATAATTATCAAAATCTGGACTGTGTTCCAAAATCTAAAAGTGCCTCCCTCACACGTGCCTTCAGAAGGCTGTAGATCTACTGTTAAAAGGGACAGATCAGTTTTTCTGCTGAAGAAATAGGTAGATATTGAATTGAGGTGAAATTAATAGGACTAAGGCGAGGGGACCGTATCTCTGGGAGATATAAAATTGACTTTGTTTGATTGACTTCATGTTAGGTTCCCAATCCTTGTTTTATAGTTTTGGGAAGTTTGCAACAAAATTTGCAATGGTCTTGAAAAATTCCTTGGATGCTTCTGCGACAGCATGGGGAGCAGAGGCTTTGACTACACCGCAAGATAGCATGGGATTTTCTAAAATTCCTATTTTTCAAGTCTTTTAAACTCTACTGTAGTAAGCATTTATGCACTGTTTGAAATAGTAATTTTGGTGAACCTGTGGAAAAACGAGCAACGGCTGGCACGTACATGCGCGTGGTCATATGTAGGCATATTTTGACTAACAGCCTATAAAGCGTTTTGCAAGTATGCAGGAGAGAACTCATGAATTTCGTTTCTTAGGCCAGCCAATTTCCTCCCAGCGGGGTCTCCCTCTGCCCCAATCCACAGTCTGAAACTGTTTGCCACGTCCTTGCCCTTGTTGCTGACATCTGACCTTTTAATGCATTTCCATCTACAGCATTAAAGTGACAAGCAATAAAAATGAGAAACAAAAGGGAAAACCATGGTTGGATTATCCCTTCTTCAGTTTTGTCTTTGTTTCCCCTTGCTCTTCAACTAACTGTTCATTTTATGTTTTCTGTGTTGTTTTTTTCTCCATAGACAACATGTTCTCTCACTAAAAAGGCTAAATCGCATATTCTTCTCCAAGGAAAGACAGCCTTTCCGAATCACTCATGCTTCCATATTTTAAATAGTGGGTAGGAAGGTTTTCTTTTCCTCCTTGCTCTGTTCCGTCCTATGTGTTGCTTTCTTTGCATTTGCTTATTTGCTTTGATGGATTTGAGAGTCATTCTGATGGCATACAGAATCATAGAATGGTTTAGGTCAGAAGAGACATTCAAGATCATCTCGTTCCAACCCCCCTGCCCTGGGCAGGGACACCTCCCACCAGTCCAGGTTGCTCCAAGCCCCGTCCAACTTGGCCTTGAACACCTCCAGGGATGGGGCAGCCACAGCTTCTCGGGGCAACCTGCGCCAGGGGCTCACCGCCCTCAGAATAAATAATTTCTTCCTGATATCTAATCTAAATTCCCCCTCTTCCAGTTTGAAGTCATTCCCCCTTGTCCTATCGCTACATGCCCTTGTAAAAAATCCCTCTCCAGCTTTCACATCATCTTACTTCTTTCTAAAATGCATGGTGATATTGTGTGGGATGAGACTTTGCCCAGACTAGCTGTTTCGAAGTTTAACCTAGGCCAAACTTAAAAATGGGGAGTTGTGTTTTTTTTTGTTTGGTTGGTTGGTTTTGGTTTTTTTTTAGTTTTGTACTTGAGGAGATGAGAGAAGAGATAAATGGTAATGGCTGAAGACTACTGTTTTTCACCAGTGACCACAGAGAAAGTCAAAGCAAGCCTAGACCATGCAGGTTAGATGTTTATTTTAGGAAATGAAAAGGTTAGGTTAGGTTTCTTTTAAGAAAATGTATTTGAAACTGAAATTCTATCTTCAAGCATAGTCATTAAAAAAAAAAAAAAAAAACCTGAGATTAAATTTTAGAGATATAAAATTTGGGGAAACAAATTCAGGGATAAAGAATATTTCTTCAACATGTGCCATGAAGGGTCTTGGAAATCTTTGTTATGCTAATTTGAAACGCCTTTCTTTACACATGCTCTCAATTTTGGCTCCCATGATACTCTCTTTTGGACACATCATTTCGTTCAGTTTCCTTCTTGCTATTGTTCCCATTTTCTTTTTGTGTTAATTACTTTTTCCTCCCGTGTTTCCCAAGAATGAACTGTTGCAGCTGTGGTAAATATTGAAAATTCTGTGCCTAAAGATAGAAAGAACTGTTGACACTTTCAGATTAGCTGACATTAAACAATAGCAAATGCTCCCTTGTAATCCTTGTGGCAAAGACAATAAAATAAGGAAATTGCTGGGCATAAATAAGACTGTAAATAAAATTACAGCTTAATCTAGCCTTCTGAAAGAGTGATAAATAAAGAAAAGGAAGGGAAAAAAAAAAACAGGAAATTCGGAGGAAAAAAGGAATTAAATTATACAGAATCACATTATGAAGCCCTAAGTGCAATTGTCTTTTGAGACAGCTTTGAAATGTCTCTGTGGGAAAAAGCAAGAGAACAAAGAGAGAAACAGCAGAAGATATTGAAGGGGATGCTGAGGAGAGGATGCTGCCGCCTTTTCCAGTGTGTTTCAGGTCTTATTCGTATGGAGTTTTACAGATACCATTTTTCAATCCTCCTGTTGGCTCCACAGTGAAACCTGCAGGGGTCTTTCTGTGTAACTATTATAGCAAGAGAAAAGGACTGCGAGAACAATGACACAGCAACATGAACCACTAATGTCTCCTGTTTATAAACGAAAAGCAGAAAGGGAGGTAAACCTCTCCAAAACTAGACCTCCAGTAAAGCTCAGTAAACAAAATCAACAATCAAGAAATAGAAGATCTGCTTTATGGATTTTTTTTAAGGCCTTATTTTGAGCAGTAGTGGATATAATTTTATGGAGCTGTTGCAATAAACAACTAGAATTTAATGCAAATAATACTTTTGGGTACCCAGGACATTTCTTATTGCAGTGTACTTATGTTTTACTCAACATGAAGTTAATCTATTCAAGGATTCCTAAGATTTAATAAACAAAAAATATATGTTATTTGAGCAGTGAGAAAAGCTCTCCTCTAGGGAAGTGAGCTTAATTTTGGTGATCTGATTGATCAATCACTAACCAACATAGCAACATCACTTTTGAAATGAGTAATAAGATAAAATTATTAGCTATAATAAAATCTCCCTTTTTCCAGTCTTTCATCACATCTTTCTTTTCCCGTCACATTCCACCAGCATCATTTATTTTTCCCTCGTCCCTTTTTGGCACAGGCATGTTAGAGCTCCACAAACACAGCCTAAATCACCTAGCGTAATTCTTGCTCCTACTGAGGTCAAAGGCAAAAACCCTGCTGAGATCACGTGACAGCCAAATTGCACCTTTTGCCACACTTCTTATCTCTTCAAGTTCTTTTATCTCCTTATTAACTGTTAAAACCACTGCTGGCCTCCCTGGGGAGTTTCGTAGACTGTAACAGGAAAGCCTGGATTTGCCGTAGGGACACCGCAGAGACGTCATCGCACTCGGGCTCAAGGAGACTTCAGGTTGATTCCCAGCGGTAGCCTGCAATAGAGAAACTATGACTTCTGCACTTCATGCATAGCTCAGCACACCTCTCATCCGTTTCTCTCTCTTCCTTCTTCCTTAATTACCTGTGGTTCGAGCTTGCTCACTCAGGAGCTGTTTCTCACCGTGATCTGAGAGGTTCTGGGAATTTCTGTGACTTTTTTTTACTTTTTTTTTTTTAGAATATGATCAACATCCTTTCTGTGCAATTCTATGCTCAGCTTTTTGAGGAAAATAAGAAGCAATCCCAGGGAAAAGTTCTCTGCAGCAAAGTCTGAAGGTTCGTAGCACAGATTAACAACTAATAGCTAAGGGCAGCTGATATTTCCATCTCTGCTAAACTCCCTTGCCTGCACCCACGATTTGTATAAACTGGTCTCAGCTGTACCCAGTGTGTGCAAGTTCGGATCTGACGCACCACGTGTGGTCTGAGCAAGTCACATTGATACCTGCTCATCTTTCGTTGGAGCTTAAAATTAGAAGTGCATGTTCACGGCATTTTTTTGATGTGAAAATACTGAAAACATGAAATACTTTTACACAGGAGAGCTTCTTTTTCAGGCTACGCCTTTGTGGAAGCTTTTCTGTACAGTATTCATCACAAATATTTATTCTGCTTCGGTTTTCCCATTTCATGGTAATCCCAGCTGATTTTTCATGGTAATCCCAGTTGATATCTCTGCACTCAAGAACCTCCTGCCCTTCATCATTTCAAACTCCAGACCTCCTCATATGTGGGGTTTGTGTATGTTTTATATTTGCAGAGTATCCGTCTGCCCCAATCGCCACACGTTTTCGCTGCAACGCAAAACCCGCGATCAAGTGCCAGCAGTGTAACGAGTTGCCATCTGTCAGCTGAAGTGTATTAACTACCAGCAGGAGCGCTCCTTGGGCACTGACCCGCGTGACTTCAGCCAACGGTTGGAACATCTCCAGGTGTTGCTCCACTTCTGCCAGAGGCTGTCACTGCTGCAGAGCAAGTTGGGGAACATGTAAACGGAACAAAAAAGCTGTATCAGACCTCGCGCTGGAGCAGATGAGGCATTCTGGTCTGGTGATGCTTCGTGGGATCGGTGTTCCTCACCAACTGTACGGAGGAAGCAGCTGAAAGGAGTGACATTTCAAACTGAATGCATCCAGCTACACGCACTCAGCTGATGGATGTCATTGAGCGGCTCGTGCGTCTTTCCCCTGTAACCACAACAGAGAGTTTCGCCTGACTTTACCTAGACATGTTTTACATGCTTTGGTTACTCTGCTGTAAATTGACATTGAGATAGTGCGGCAACCGAGGCCGTGGGAGACAAACCAGACAGGAGCAGAGCAGTGAAAAACATTCATTCTCTCTGCCGTGCCAAGTGATTGCACGGATTGTTTTCATAAAGATTTCCCAACTAAGATTTCAGAGGGTTCACGTTTTGGGGATAACAGCTGCTCTATAGAAAAGTGACTCCCCTCATCCCGGGAATGCGTGTTTGGGAAGTGCAGCATAGTTGGTTTTGAATCTGTAATGATATACGCCCCATTCTATGGGAGGATAATGTTGTCCTTAGAGTGTAGGTAGAGAACATTTTTTTTACTAACCAGTACCATTTCATCATCTTGGAGGGAAAAGAGAATCAGAGACAACTCATTTTTCATAATGACTTAGTTTTAGAAGATTTTACATTTTTTTGTATAATAAATACAACTTTGGGGTATGCTCACATGTTATAAAAAATTTAATCCACAGTCTAAAAGCACTTTTTGTCATCTCTGATTGCTCTTTTGATTGTACATCTTTAACATCTCTTCTAGTTCTGTTTCTTGTTTCACAATGAAAAATAAGGAAAAAAAAATTTCCTGATATGCATCCTACATGATTAGGGAATCAGGAATGACGTTTCTAAGGCAGCAATAACAGAAATAATTTACAGAAGTTGGGAGATTTCAAATTTTAATGTTTTTAATGACCTAACAAAACTGGCTAATGTTATGAAACCAGGTTGAGAATAGTTCAGTTTAACAATGGATTGATTTCACATTTAAGCCTCTTAAAATGACCCTCCCTCCCAGTCATAGATGAATAAACTTTATTGTTATAAATTAACTACCTGGTTCTTCTGCTCATTTCTTTTTTTTTTCTGTTCATCAGCTGCTAAATAGTTTGACCTCAACTTAAATGTAATTTACAAAAGTTCTGATACCTCCTAAATCATGTTTTTGGGCAAAACTGCAGATATTCTGATGTCAGATAAGTACCTGATGTTAATGACATTGCATGTCTAGACACAGTGTAAAAAAGTGTAAAAAATAAAGATTAGAAAGAATATAGATTACATGTGAGCAAGACAGCGTGAGCACAGGAGATAATGTAAGCAGATTACTGCTACCTGATCCATATGAGCCCTCCTAGAACAGCAACTTGAATGGTCGCTCTCAGTTGGCTTGCGTGTCCAGAAGCATTATTCAAACTGGTATTTTGGAATCCTTAGACATCTGAAGCAACTCATCCCAAATATGCCAGCAACGGTGTGTAAGAATTAGCATGCAAAGTTTCATACCCTTCAGTTTCGCTGTGTAGGTGCTGAAAGATAATGACTGTGGTACAGAATATTTATCTAAGGATCAAACAATATTTTTGCGAGTCCGTATTTTGTACGCGTTCTCTGAGGAAGAACGAATTGCTAGCACAATGAGCAGCTGGTGCCAGCTGTACTCACGGAGGTGTAACCTATTTCTCCACGTCAGGTCGCAACCGGCGTGAGTTACGTTGAATCATAGAATCATAGAATCATAGAATCAGTGAGGTTGGAAGGGACCTTTAAGATCTTCAAGTCCAACCGTTAACCTACCCTGATAAAAACACCACCACTTCTAAACCATGTCCCTAATTTTCTTAAACACCTCCAGGGATGGTGAATCCACCACCTCTCTGGGCAGCCTATTCCAATGTTTAATAACCCTTTCAGTGAAAAAATGCTTCCTAACATCCAATCTAAACCTGCCCTGACATAACTTGAACCCGTTTCCTCTTGTCCTATCACTTGTCTGAGAAGAGGTCAGCTCCCATCTCTCTAAAACCTCCTTTCAGGTAGTTGTAGAGGGTGATAAGGTCTCCCCTCAGCCTCCTCTTCTCCAGGCTAAACAACCCCAGATCCCTCTGTTACTAAGTGATTGTTTTTCCTACTGTCTGAAAACTGCAATACCTGATTTTCTGGAGTCTCCCAAAAGACAGGTTAACAGGATTGACAAAGAGGTGTGCACCTTTTGGGGATGTAGAGTTGTACACACTTTGTATTCTTGACGCTAGCTGTACAGGACTGTACCAATCAGGGGAAACATTTCCATCAGCTCTTCCGAGGGGGTTCGTGACCTGAGACACTATTACCCCAGAAGAGTTGTGGTTACGGTCCTTTCTGTCCGTGGCCAGCACGTATACCTCTGAAGCGAAACTCTACTAAGAAGCTGACTGACTGTCCTTGGCTGGTATTTGTTCTATTACTTCTTTGGAAATATAACCAAAGCCATAAGAGAATAAATAATTCATACTTTTTGGTCTTTTTTATCTGTATGCCAGGAATATTTTGATGTTTTTCCAGATCCGTTCTAAGTCAGAACTTTAACAGTATTTTTGGAATTCTCAACTCTGGCCTTACACACAGCAGCCATCAAGGGGCAAAGCCCCTTATAAGGTGAGCCTGGGAAGGCAAATCCTACTTGAGGACCCATTGCAATGTGAATTTAGTCAAGTAGCTGCCAGGGTTCACGTTACTCCATTATCCGGGAACAGAGAGGCAGAAAGGAGAAAAACTCCTTGGTGGACACTGAGCTCAAGATTCAGATATCTAAAATTAGGTAACAGATGCAGATATCTACACATAGGTTAGACATTTAGATTCCCGTGACCCAATCAATATAATCAGTAGATCATTACAGCGTGTTTTCATTCACAAACAATTGATAATTTCAGATGAGCTGAATTAACTTTCCAGGATCTATTGATGCTACTGATCTTCTGTATTGACCATTTATTATATAGTCCATTGGTATCAACATGCTTTTATATACCTTATTCATATAAAGACAACAAGAGTTAAAAAACATAAATGAAGCAATTTGATTCAGTTTGCTGTAATTCCAAGTTTCATATGGTTTCTGAGGCACCCAGAAGAACTGGCAGTCACAGCACAGGGCCTGCAACCTTTCAGACAGACAGCTGGAGCCAGACAGGAAACTCAGGAGTATCTATAATGGCATTGGATGCCTATATAGGGCAACTGAATCAATTCATAGATGTTTCAAGATCTTGTTCTCTCCGTTCCTGTTTCTCCTCTCCATTCCTCATACTTATAATAGGGCAGAGTTGCAAACTAACACTTGCTCCCAGGAAGAGAGGACTTTGGTAGAAGGGTTCAGCTGGAGGTGTTATCTCCTGCCTCCCGGTGCCTCTAGGTGTTTACACAACAGTGGTCGGCCAGTTCACTCACTAAGTCAAAGCCTAAAGGCTAAAACCCAATGGTCATATCCTATGGGAAGATATCTGTAGAGTGCAGGAGTGACCGGTTCTGTTCAACTTTGGCTTACACTCATCATTAAGCAATTGCACCGTGTTCTAGAAAACATCATCTCATTAAGGCAGCGTGCCTCATAGGTCGTGGAAGTAATCAAACCACCAAAATCATGGGCTTTGCACAACTAAAAGTAACTCACCATTTTCCTGTTAAGATACATTTGCTTTTTTTTCTTAGAAAACACTGCAGTACCGCAATGCAGAAACACTTTCTTTGGTATCATTTTACTCCTGCATGCTTCGTAGAAAATTATGCCAAAATAAAAAAATAATAATAAAAAAAAAAAAAAATAGATGGGAGGAGAAAAAAAAAGGCAGCGTTTCCAGACAAGAAGCATACTTACTATTCAGTGGATGCTTCATGCCCCGAATCTCTTTCACGGGAAGTTTACAAATGCACCCTGCTCTACTGAAATGACCTTTACATGCCATCAGAAAAGAGTCACTGCAAAGAATACATGACACCAAACACATCTCCCAAAAGCAAATGCCACCTCATCAAGTAAATGTCAGCAGGCAAATCTTTTGGAAGGAATGCTGATGGGCAAAGTCAAGTTCTGTTACATCACAGCACAAGACACGTTTCAAGAGTTCAAGTCATGTACAGGTATTTTTTAAAGACTCCAACTATTTCTTTTGTCTTGTTTGGATTCTTCCACGAGTATAAATGATTGACAATCCTTAATTAGTGTCTGATGGAAACTTTGAAAATAACAAGCTCCAAAGGAAAGGCAAAGTTTAGCAGGTTACATTTAAGGGTAAATTAAATAATCTAAAATTACTGGATACCTTTTTCCCTGTCTCATATATGTCGCAAATATTTTTTTTCCAGTGGTCATCTTAGACTAGGTGTCTGTCTGTAAATTATGAAATATGACAAGCATGGAGTATATCTTAGTTCAAAATAAATGCGGTTTCTGTGAAAATCACGTCTTAAAATTTATTTCTCCACTATCTTTTTCTCGCGTGCACCCTAATATATATAAGGAATTAGGATGTTTCAATATGATCTCAAGACATTACTCTGAAAATGGAAAAGAACAGTGATGGAGTTTTTCTGTGACTCCTCGATACTCATACCAAATGTTATCATTCTTTGCACATATCTTTTATTCTTTTCTCATGGACACTAATTACTGTACATTCTGTAGCAAGTTGAAAGGCAGATTCTGTCCCTAGAGTCCTGCTGATTCACATTATCATATCTCCTTATTCAGGAGAGTTACAATAATTTAAATCAGCTGAAAATCTAGTCCCATAAATTGCTCACTGCAGCAAGACGCAAGACACACTGCCATTCCTCACCTTTAATTAACTTTCTCTGTCATCGCATTAATGTGGAAGCACCAAAATAAGGAAAGAACAAAACACTCGCTTCATTGTATCTTTCTAGCAGATTTCTGTAAGAGCTGTTAAGGTAACCACTATGAATCTGTGTAATTCATAGAAGAAACCATTCCATGTGTGGAATGACAAACATTCAAATATGAGCTAACAGAATAAAACAAAGTCCGAGTCTCTGAAAAGCTTCCTCTAGAGAAAGGAAAACCTAACCCAAAGATACAATTTCAAAGCAGTAGGGCAGATTAGCTCTGCCTTTCATGATCTTATTATTGACTTCAACATAATAAAAGAAAACCTCAAGGCTAAAAAAAAAAAAAATCGACTTTCCTAGCGCATACACACTCCATTCAGTTATTTCTTTGTGCTTTTATGATGTGCCATTTCTCAGCTTGAGAACGATTGGCTGTGTTAGTAATTTTTCCTAATTATTGGCAAAAGACAAGAATGACATTTCTGGTATGAGAACATATGGATTTAAACTGGTGTCCAATAAATCTAGGCTGCTTTTTTAGGTATTTTTAACCACAGAATGGATTCCAGACCGTTCTAATTGGTTAGAGAGGGCAACCAGTTAAGTTTAAGATAGAGTTCGATTAACTGATAAATACAATAGTTTCAGTAGCAGAAAACTAGATGTGGAATGAGATTCCTTCAAAAATCAGTAGAGAGAAATACATTAGGTCCTATATAGGATGGTGTGAACTGCCCTCCATAGGTGCCCATTTGTCTTATATTATTTCACATGAAGCTGAGAAGGCTGCCTTCAGCTAGACACTAAACTTGTGGATGGCTAAAAGTCGGCATGTGACAACACTGACAACACAATAGATCTTCCACGCTGTAGCATGGTGCCCAACGTCGCCTTGGCCACAGTGTCCTGGATGGGAAATTCGTCTGGCCCTTTTATTCCCATTGGGTACTCGGTCCATCGTGACCACAGAGAGCGTTTCGGGATTTTACACAAGGTTGCTTAAGGCTAGCTGCTTTGTTCCCAATTCAAACATTCCTTTTCAGTCTCCAGAGATACAAGCAAACAAAAGCAGAAGAAAAAATATCAAATCACCAATCCCTCCCAAATAAAACACAAACCCAAACAAGTATACAACATTTTCTTGAATAAGAAGATCAGCCCAACTCCTCTGGAGACCGAAAACCATTTTATCCAAGGCTGGGTATTCTTTCTCTAGCCATATCTACCTGCAAGGAATCATTTTTTCTGATTATGGTGAAAGTTGCCTGACACTGTCTTTCCTTAGTACAGAATATTCAGTAGCGGGTAAGAAAAATAAGTAAAAAGACCAAATAACAGTACTGTCCATATGTAAGAACCTGAAAAATCTGAAGGGTAGATAGCCTCCAACCCCGACAAAAAGGATGAAAGTAGAACCAAAACTCTTTTGTACGCTTATATGGAAGCTCCTGTTCCTTTTGTCCAAGATAACAAAGGAGTGGCCGTATTTCATGTGCCATGGAAGGATATCTCCCTACATACTTAGTCCTCTACTCATGCCTCCTTTGGCAGACTTAACAAATGGGGTTGTCAATTGGGGTTGTCATGACCAACAGAGCAGAAAAACCTAGACAGGACTGGAATAATGACTCCAAGCGCTGAAATTAGGCAGGAGAACAGAATCAAAACACTCCTGAGCCAGGAAGCCAACATGAAACTGGGCTTGGAGAAGATGCACAGGGCTATGAAAGCTGAAAATTCAACTGTAAGTAAAGGCAGAGAAAATTGGAGGTCAGTTATTTTGTTACAGTTGGCCTGGGATTAAACATCCTTCAGGCTGTCCTGCCATACCATCTTTGGGGCATGACAAGGAAATTGGGATGTAACTGCATATTTCTATTGTATATCTGAGAAAGCATGAAGGGAAAACACTTGGTCTTTCTCTGTAAAATAAGGACACAAGTGAAGAGCGATGATTTAGGTTATTGGACACTGCAGTCCAAAGGCATGATAATAGCTCCTGTAGACATATTCATTGTAATATTAAAGCAGTTTTCTCCAACATCAGTCTCTCTCAAGACTCAAGGTCAATAGCTGTCATTAAAATTTGCAAAACCCTTCCAAAAGTCCTGAATAATACAGATCTCAGCTCCTGCACAGATATCCCTGCCAGCTACTTTAATGCTGCCTTGGAAATACAGACACTTGTTGCAAGATTGCTTTTGAATTGCACTGCTAACTTTAGCTATGCTTTCCAAAAGATCTGGGCATTTAAAATTATTAATACCCAGGAAACCACAAGGTGCAGCAGGACCTCTGTTGCTCCACACATTAACTATCCCAAGAGTGAAATGTTTGCTGGATACAAAGGCTTAAAATTGCCCCTACTCTCATATACTTCCCACATCTTCCCACTCCTGACGTGTGTTCAGAGTTTATCCATGTGTCACTTTGATTCTGGGCCACATGTCTCACTGAAAGTCAAAAGGATTTCCATTCTTAAGTGACTAAGTAGCTCTTGAAAATACAATGTGTGCTCCTTAGAGGCTTGGATCCCTTCGGAATAAAACATGACAATTAAACCTCTCACATCATAATTGCAAAAAGATGAGTAACAGACAAGTGTGGATTTGTCAAGCGGAAATCGTGTTAGCAAAGTCTAATTTTTCTTGTGCACTTTATGAACAGGAAAGAAAAAAAAGTTACAAGATATGCTATGGCATGCATAGAGCTTCGAACACTATTTCTCATGACAGTTTCATGAGAAATTAAGGAAAAAGTGGTCGTGATGAAATTATTACAGACTGGGAATAATGCTACTCTATATCGTTCCCAAGGAGTAGTTATCAGGAGCACAATGTCAAAATGCAAATATACCTCACATAGGTTCTATAGGGTTCTGTTCTGCATTTTATGCTTTTTCAATGACCTGAATGATCAAAAAGACAGTATGTTCATTAAATAGACAACCAAAAAGTAAGGAAGGACTGCAAGAACACTGGAGGACAGGGTTCACATTGATAAATATCACAACACAGAAAAAAAAAAAAACATCTCAAAGAAGGGAAAAATGTAATAGGAATAAGTGTAATATAGTTCCCTTTATCAGCAATAACTGACCTTACAATGACAGGATGGGAAATGGCAAATGAGACCACTTTTCAGGAAAAATGTTCAAAACGGATGAACAAGAGTCAATGACGGTTTGTGCTTGCTAAAAAAGCAGTTAAGGAGATGTATGGTCTTACGATAGGGGACATTTTTGGTGAGATTATGGATATGTGTACTATGAGGGTGGTGAGGCGCTGGCCCAGGTTGCCCAGAGAAGCTGTGGATGCCCGATCCCCAGAGGTGTTTAACATCAGGTTGGGTGGGGCATTGAGCAACCTAATATAGTGGAAGTTGCCCCTGCCCACGGCTGGGGGGTTGGAAATAGGTGTTCTTTAAAGGTGTCTTACAACCCAAACCATTCCACGATTCTATGTGTAGTCTGCAATCCAAGGATATGATGTTAATGCAAATATATTCATGTGAACATAATTGAATGCTTATATACCAATACACGGAGTATATTGAGCTGCCTTCAATGGCATCACCATGACCCAGAGATGCTCATATAGGAGAAGCTTGTGGTGGTACTCCAGAGGTGGCCTGGCAAACAGTACTGAGGACCAGACCTGGATGTAGGAAAAATAGCCTGAATTATCTTCCCAGACCATTCCTTAATGCTAAGAACTTGTCATGAGTGTGGTATCCAGGGAAAAGGAAGAGCCAGTCAGTGAAGTGCAAAAGACATGAATTTAAACAGTCAGGGCTCAGGAAAATTCAGTAAAAATAGATGGCAGGAATTGTGGCTGTTTACCCTGAGGAAGAGGAAACTGGGAAGGAATATACTAGAGAGTCTGAAAGTCTCCTGCAGGGAGAAACGGAGTAAGTAGTCTTCTCTGTATCCCTGATGGATAGGACAAGAAGAGATGGGCTTAAATCACAGCATGGAAGATTCAGAATTTAGGAATTTTCCTATAATGAGAATATTGAGACACAGTCTAGGGGAGGTGTGGAGTATCTGTCAATACAGTGTTTTAAAGACAGGTTAGATAAAGGTTTTTTAGGAATCATATATGGATCATCATCCTGCTTTGAGCCTGGCAAGGTTTAGATGCATTTTACAGTTTACTTTTTTATTATTATATTCTTGGTTACTGTCGTTTTATATTTTCATATGTGGAAAATACAGAATAACAGCTGTCCTCATTAATTTTCTTAGTCTCTGTTGAATCATTCATCTTAAAAACATGGAAAAAAAAGAAAATATGTAATAGTTGAGTTCCACTTATTTTTAAGCAAATCATTCTGATCTAATGTTTTAAAATTCGTTAATCATGACAGCCGAGTAATCCAGACTATTTTTCTGTGGTTCTGTAGTACCAATAGAAGCATGAAAGAGTCTAGGTTATTTCTGTAGTAAACAAATGAGGCTTGAATAGATGCATGTGGAGAACATCCTGTAGAAGAATTTGTTCATTGTACACTGGCTTTCAAAGCAGAAGCATTGTTTCTATTCAAACGCCCCTGGAAGAAAAAATTCTGACACACTTCCATATGAATTACCTGTGTACATATGTGTGTGTGTGTGTGTTTCACTTTGATAAAGCAAATTAACCTGAGACAAAACTTTCCCGAAGGTAGGAATGTGCAAGAAGGCAGATATGGCTTTCCGTTGGGAATTTAAATATATTAAGTGGCTTCGAAACCTGATTAAGACAATACACTGTACGTCCTTGAGATGGTGTGCTATCCTGGTGGTGACAGGTGTTCGTGTGGGTTTGGGTCTTGGGGGAGACATACTGCAGCACCCGTCAGAAGTCACGCTCATCCCCATGAAATTTCTACTCTCAAAGATGTGTCTGTTTGTTCTTGGCCTTTAGTCTCTGCCAGAAAGACATCACATTGGTCATGTTAAACCCCAGGGAAAGATCACAGCAGATTCTTCCTGAGTTTGGGAAGAGGTGGACAGCGTTGTCCACGACCAAAAAAGCATGTTTGATTAAGATTAAGAAGTTTTTCACTGTGGGGGTGGTGAGGCACTGGCACAGGTTGCCCAGAGAGGTTGTTGAGGCCCCATCCCTGGAGGTGTTCAAGGCCAGGCTGGACGTGGCCTCGGGCAACCTGGTCTACTGGGAGGTGTCCCTGCCTATGGCAGGGAGGTTGGAACTCGATGATCTTCAAGGTCCCTGCCAACCTAAACCATTCTATGATTCTATGATTAAATTAACCCCAGGGAGGTACTGAAGCAGATCACACCATTTTTCTGCCCACAGAATGGAAAGAGGGCCAGAAAGCTGATGCATTTTCCTGCTCAGCCTTGCAAAAAGAGACTATTTATCAGCCAGGTTTGTTGCAACATCGTGGTGTCAAAGCTCAAGCTGTAAGTGAGGTGGTACCAGCTCTGAATTGCCTTCACCAGCAAATAAAATGGAGGAAGATATCGATCTTCCTTCTCTGCTAGATTTTAGCATGTGTGATGGGGCCTGAGGCTGGGAAGGACACATTGGCTTTTGACCTTTTCTCCTCTCTGAGAGAAAACAGAGAGAGCTCTAGAGGCGATATACGCACAGCCTCCTCTCCCCTCACCATCGTTCCTCCCACACTCACTACAGGAACATGGCTGGAGTCGCCCAACTCTTCTGGCTTGTGAGAGAACACACCATCTGCAGATTTGAATCCCCACGGTGATTACTGAGATGGTGCCCAGGTCTTCAGAGACTGTGGTTCTTCCTGTTCAGACTGTATTTGGCCGTCACCCCAAATGCGTTCCTTCTCCTCATGTAACAGCTGTAACATCTCTGCTTAAGCTCTCCTGTCAAGCATTTTTGGATGAGAGGTTACGCTAAGAAAAATGCGCACATGATTCTCAACAGGTTTCAAACTTATTGGACATGTATAAGTGTGTTAAAGCTGATGGTTTTTTTCCTTACTGAGTTCCTTGTAGCAGAACCAGTTTCACTCAGAAAACATGGGAGAAAAATAAAACTTAGACCACTTTACTGGGACAGAAATACTTTATCTAAGAGGTTTAAATCACAGCTGAAAGTGACTGGGATCAAGCAGACTGCAACGGACAGGCATTTTGTCAGGCTCACATCAGCCTAGGTGGCTTTAAGAATGCATAAAATGCCAGTAAAATATATATAATAGTAGACAGAAGTAGCTGACAAGAACAACCCTGGAGATCCCAATGACAGTGGACTGATCACTGATGGAGGATGAAGAATGCAATAAGCCAAAAAAGGGGATTTGGTTCTGAAATTTGGGAGCGCTCAGGTTTTAAGACCAGAAATGAGTAACTATGAAAAGAAAGCCTTAAGAATCCTTAGTTTAAGAAATTATCTTCCTATTTCCATATGCCTATTCAATTAGTTAAAATAGAATTTGATTTTAATGGTGGTGATACAACTGCTGCTTTTTCTGATAAATTTGGTACTTGCAGCTTTTCTGTAGTTTACCAATCCTCTGGCCTCCTTTTCCACTAAATAAATTTGGAACATAACATCATCACTTCAATGTGATTCATGCAACCTGACTTCAAAATCTAATTTTTAAATGCCTAAATCTGAACTGGGCAGTACGGATTCCCCTTAGCACTCTTGGAGAGAAATCAACACCTCCAGGGAGCAATTCATCTCCAAATAACGCAGTCATAAAATGGTCACCAAAAGAATGATTTCTTGAGGCAACTTTTTCTGTCTACTTTCTCTGTATTTTCTCTAAAGACAGCTTTCTTAAGCTCAGACCAGCTTAGATTTGCACATTTAACATTTAGACATCTAAAATAATGAGATATGAATCACCACTTAAGTTACCCAAACCCCGCTCTTCTGGTTTTGTGAAATGCAAAACTGTGCGCAAGTTATAAATATGCTGAAATCATCCAGTAGTGTCGTTCTAAATGTTATATCTCATAAGCAGCAATTCCTCCTTTAGAGGAATTGTGCCTTTTTTTTTTTCCTTAAGCATTCATCAAGCAGGGGGTTAACATGTAGTAAAGGAGACAAGAAACACCTTTCAGAGACAGTCCATTTGAATGATGATCTTAATGTTCTATCATTACAAAACACCACCTTCTCAAAGGTACAATTTATGGTGGTTTCCACACCTGTTTAGTTCTCCTGATGTGTTCTTCTTTATTTATAAAGCAGTTTAGCAGAACCTGTGTTTCTAAGTTTCATCTTTTATTTTTTCTCATAAATATTATTTCCGTGCTAGGGAGGCATGAGACTTTTTCTCTTACTCTAATACGTTGGGTAATGTGATAGTTACCCCGCTCATATCAGGAATGTAATTAATATTTCAGATGTCAGCCTGATTCTGTAGTAAATTTTCAAGGTTTTGAGGAAAATGGAATAATGTTTTAAGGAAAAACCTAAGGATGTTTATGGCCCAATGTAAAGGGAAGATAGATCGGTTGGACCATGGTTAAAATATCATCAAAATCTACCCTTGATGTCCTTGAGCTTTGACTAAGGAAAGCTTTGCATTCAGTCCTAAAGTCCTTATTTTATAGAAAATAAATGGGAACTGTGGACTACAAGCTGGAGAAGGAACCTGTCTTAGTGATGTACAACTAAACACCGACTTTTGCCTGATATTTCAAAGATTTTGAAGATTTGCCAGAGATTTTCGAAGATTTCAAATTAAAGTAGGTCAGATTTATCTCCTTTTCTAATAGCTCCTGATTCACTAAGTTTTCCACTAATCCAATGAAAGTTTCTGCATTGTTTTTCTTTTTCTGTAGAACGTAGGGCAATATTGGCTGCCTCGTCCAGTTAAATTGTATGTCTAAGTCTTGAAAGTTCTTTCTAATATGGCACATAGTGTCCAGCTTCTTTGTTTTACTTACATCGGGATTTGCACGTGCTCAGTTTTACCCCGTGTTCTACATTCCTGTGAGTCCCACAATTTGGAGGATCCGCCATAAAAGGAAACAACGGGTTGGTTAAACCTGATTCAAATCCAACAAAGCCAAATGAGGTAAGCAAAGCAGCTTGCTACCAAGAGATTTGCAATATAAATGTGTGTATATAAGAACAGGATAGGAAATTTGTCATCATTTAGAGGAGCTGGCTGTGCATGTCGTTCAGTGCAGATTAACCTCTTCCTCAAGAATCTCACAATGTGGAAATAAGGAATCATGTTATGTAGACAAAATACAGGTATTTGTGCTAGAGATATCCAAATGTGAACTCTTTGCCTTCAGTCAATAGAAAAAAGCCCTTTCAGAGGGCAATTCCTCCTCAAGTAGGTATCAGAGTATCTCAGACAAATCCTGGACCTTAGCCCACTACAACAGAGTTAGTCACAGTGCAAACCCTCCTGTAGTCAGCCAAAGTCCAGTGAAATTATTGTCACTTGGTAGAACTGATTTTTCTATTCCATTCTCTGCTTGGGAAAACAAATGAACAATTCTCTCACCCTCTAAACTAACCCAAAATATAGATGTGAGTCGCCTGCCAACTGTGGAATTATAGGAACTCAACAAATAATAGTATCTTGTAAGCCCGCTGACTGAGAAATGTCCAAGCGGTAGCAAGAGAATGTCACCTGTGAACACATTTGGATTTAAAGCAGCTCTGTAGCACGTCAGACTATCAGAGCAAATGTTAGAAATGACCATCTGGTGAACTCCCACAGTTCTCACTGAAAGCGCCTTAGGATACGGTCTACAAAGCCTTAAGCCATATCTACACTGCCGGATGCATTCACTGCAGGGAGATTTCCCTGGTCCCAGCCCAAATGATAAAGCGTAGCTCATGTCCGTCCGGTTTAAGATTAGCCATCTCTAAAGCACAGTGCTGTATCCACCTGACATAGTGTTCCACCCGTGTCTTCTCCGGTCTCTGTAGGGTGCTTCTGTAGCTCTGGGAAATAATTATAATTTTTAAAGCATTTGGATATTTTTCCAATAAAAAGTGTCTGATGTAATCTGAAGGCTGTGTTACAGCCCACAAGGCAGATGTTTATAGCATGAAACCAAGGAAATACATTGCATATCCAGAAGCAAGACAGGAGGGGTATGTGGTCATTGTAATGGCCACAGTGATGTCTGCTCTTCAGCAGAAACAGACCTTATCTATTAAGCTTTTCACTGTGACTTTGTGCCAATGAAATCACTAAGGTGAAATGACAACAGCAAGAAGGTCTCCCACAGTGGGAACAGCTGAAGTCTGTTCCTTTGGTTTTTCGTAGGAAAAAAGGATGCAGAAATGTGTCTTTTCAGTGGAGGTGGAAAGACAGTAACCTCATTTAGAAAGCTAATAATTCCTATTTAAAACAAAATAAAACAAAAGTGTCTCTTCTATACAAACAGAAGCCAAACTTTGGGATCTGGGCAGTAGAATAGCTTTGCAAAAAGGCGTTTTGCAAAAAGGTGTCATCTAACAGTTGCTTAAACACCACTTCTATTTGGCCAAGACATAGGGTTATTAAAAAATGAAAGGTAGAAACACCATTGCTTGTCAGGCTTTCACACAGCAGGGTTTATTTTTGGCTTGCTGCTAGGCTACAAAGTGTTGCCTGCCTTACATGGTTCAATGGCTTCAAATAAACAACCGGCAGTTCATCTCTAACAGGGACTGGATGTTGAGTAATGTTTGCAAATAGTGCATACAAAAGGGCACAAACACGATTGAACTTTAGAATTCAGCTTGATGTTTGTCATTTATTTTGTATTTGTTTTGGAGGAGGGATTCAACCAAACACTAATGATGATTGATGGTATATTGAGGTTTCGGAATGACAACTTTAACTCACACATTCATCTACCAGAGACCAAATATAAAACATCACTGTATCCAGACTTTCAGAATTTCCCCTTTTCAAGGCAATTCTTTGTGGTTTCTGCAGGTGTTTACCGATCCCATAGCTATGGCTTAAAATACACTCCCTGTAGGTTAGGCAATGGGAAAATTTTTGGAAACTGTGTGACAGCTGATGATTGAATAGCTGGATGGTTTTTTATTCAATGTTCACATGATTACCATTGGCCAAGTTTTCACTTTTGCAAGAGTCATAATAATACCGCCTCCCACAATAATTTTTACTGGGAGAATAGATAAGAGCAAGACAATGAAGCTAAAGATGGGGCTGATGCCAAAACTTCACTTACTCAAGAGGCAGTACAGCACTCAATCAGACGTATTGGACATTCATCAAGCCAGTTGTTCCCACAGGCATGTGCATCATGCCCTTTTGAATATTAATCAGTAATGAAAAGTCTCATAACTTGGCCGTGACCCAAGGATGGTGCTGGTCAAAAGAATTTTGAGGGTTTCACAACTGAGCAAACCCTTCACATGGATCATCTTCTCAGCAGTGACAGTTCTCCAGTGTCTGCCTCTCCATGCCACCCTGGCCTTGGACCACGTCCCATCCCACCATCTGGTCCCACCAGCGTGTGGGATGCCGAGGGTGGTGTTAGCCAGTAGATGTCACTGGTGGAACACTGGGCCATGAGACACACAGAGCAGACTATCCAGAAGACGAGCTGCCGGCAAATAAAATGGCTAATTATCTTCTGCTTGTACAAGGAACAACTCCAAACACACAGCCAAAAAGACCTTGAGCTTCAGGATTTTTCTTTTTTTTTCTAATTTTTACTTATTGCTTTGTCAGCAATATCTTGCACCTAGGGGAGAGAATTTTCAGACTAGCATCTGTCTGGAAAATGATGCAGCAAATTTTTTTCTCTGACAAAATTTGGTGGCTATTCTGGGGAGGAAAGAAATGTAGGAGAGCAGGTACAGCCTCCTCCGTTCATTTTGCATTCTGCTCGTCTTACTGTGAAAGCACACAGTTTGCACTGTGCAAAAGGCGGGGACTTAATGAAATATGTTATAGTGAATGATGCCCAGTGCAGGTTCTTCTCTTCCCTTCCATCTGAATGCCAAAAGGACATTCTCTCCACCAGAAAGCACCGCACGTTGAAAGATTTATCTACACGGCAGTCCAAGATATAAGAAGATACCAGCAATGGCACAACCTCAGCAACATGGCACTCCGCACAGGAGTTCGGGTGACCTTTAGTTAAGGCTTTTGCTGAGGCATTGCCGAGACAAAGCAGGATGAGACTTTAGCCTTTATTGACCAGTCTGAACCCAAAGAGGCACAACTGCCTCCAAACTATGGGCTCCAGACTCAGTGGTTTGCTCTGATTATTATTTTGGTACTGAAGTGCTGTGCAAACCCGGAACCAAAAGGTTTGTCTCCACCTCACAACTTACAAAAAAAACCCAACAGAATTGTGTAACAATTAATAACAAATAAAAGAGTACAAAAAAAAAGGAAGCAACAACAGCATGGGATTGATCTGCCTAAAAATAAATGTGGATTGTCTCCTGGGCTGCCTTTCAGGAGAAGGAAATCTAATAAGGATAGGCGAAGGAGTGCAAGACATTACACATCCTAAAATAAGTGTCTAAAATAGAGTGAATTTTACCACGGAAGGTTGAGGTTTTTTTCATTCCATTTGTTGTAGAAGGAGCCCTCCAGCTCAGACAGAGACATCTGCACAGAAAGTGTCAAAACTCAGAGGTCTCCCACCAAGAGAAGCACAAACAACAGACTGGCCCTAAAAATACAGTGTGTGGGAAAAAAAAAAAAGTAATTTCCACCACAAACGAGTCCAGAGGTGTCTACACCCAAATCCTGACACAAGCTACCAACGCACGTGACTACGGTAAGTGTGATCTGTTCCCAAACATAGTACTACTTCAAGCAGTTTAACCCAAAGCTGAGATCCTGACAAATTCTCCCAGGAAACCGTTTAATTTAATGGACAACTTTTTAATATTCAGGTCGGGTGTTTCTTTTCACTTTGGCATCAGATATCTAGGTCTGAAGTTTAACTTCATTATCCATTTGCATTAATTTCAGGGGGGAGGGGAGGAGGGAATAGGTTTGGAGAGTGAAATAAAAATACCTTGTTTGGGCCTGAGCGCCTCATGCCATGCACTGGTTACCAGACTGAGAGATAACCTGTTTCACACACTGAGTACACACACTTTAAGGACTTGTGTCTGTCTTATATCTACTTTGTCTGGATTCACCTTCCCAGGCAGCAATCATGCTACGTTTTGGATTCTTTCCCCCTATTTAATACGAGATTCAGATCAAATTAATTTGTTTCCATTAAAACTTTGCAAATTATGTCTATATAACTAATAGAAGCCATCTGATTCATCAATGCTGTTCCATAGATCACAATAATTGCTTGGAGGTGGAAAGAAGAAATATACTGACTCATCAAGTCAGGGGTTTTAGTGAACTATGAGCCAGGACTTTTCCCCCATTTATACTAATAAAGTACCTTTTAGAGTGCCTCGCACGCAGCAGGACACAGAAACAATTATGAAATGGATTTGCTGACCGCATCCTTAGGAACACGCATAAAAAGAACACCTCTTCAAAAATAACAACTCGGGCTTGGTTTTTTGGTTTGTTTTTTTTTTTTTTCCATCTCTGGCAGGATATAACGTGTTCCTAAAATCTCCTCCATAATGTATTCCCATGGTGTAGGCGACAAATGTAATAGCCGTGTGTCTTACAAGCCTGTCACACAGGAGGGGAAACCTGGCCTTTCTGCTTCAAAAATACCGAAAAGTGAAATAATTGAAAAACCTGCTACATGCCATTAATCACAATAAATGGAGAAATTTAATTACACTTTACTAGCTGGCCTGAAAACCTCCAAGGAGAGAGAGGCTGTTCCAGAAAGTGATGGAGGGTTAAAGACTGTAACATGACATAGGTTAAGCACCTGGTTATCCTCACAGGATTTTTAAGCCAGAGGTGCTTTGCCACTACTCCCACTTTCGATCACGGAATCACAGCATCTCCCAGATTGGAAAAGAGCTGTAAGATCATCTAGTCCAATCATTAACCTAACGCTGACAACCCACCGCTAAACTGTGTCCCTGAGCACTATATCTACACCACCCTTAAATACCTCCAGGGATGGGGACTCCACCACTGCCCCGGGTAACGCGTTCCAATGCCCGATGACCCTTTCAGTAAATAAATTCTTCCGAATATCCAATCCAAACTTCCCTTGGCACAACTTGAAGCCATTTCCTCTTGTTTTATCACCTGTAACTTAACAGAACAGGTCAACTCCCACCTCTCTGCAACCTCCTTTCAGGTAGTTGTAGAGAGCGACATGTACAACAAAGGTGGTTCGCAAACCAATGAACTATGAAGTGGCATCACCCCACTGGAGACAGCAAAATTAAGCACTTAAGAACACCAGTGAGCAATATAAAGATAGTTTGTTTCTGATGGATCCTAACTGTTTGGGGGTTGATAAAGTGTTAGGGTGGGCAAAGGTGTTCTGTGTGGATTTGAGCAGCCCCAAACTTTGAATGCCGTGAGAGGAGAAGAAAGCTGAAGTGCTGTTTCTGACTCTGCATGCAAGCTTGGTAGCTTGCAAATCCTCCGTATAATGCTTCCAATTAGGACTTTGGATGCCATGACTCCATAATTTTTTAGCGTTTGAATCAGGCTCTGCAGTTTACTACTCAGACAAATCACATAAATAAAATATACAGTGGAATCATTTGCTTTCTTATTATAGCTACAAACAGACTAATAGGCAAATAAATGAACCCAATCAAACTGAATGTTCTCTTAGTTATTTTGTGGGAAGGAAAAATCATCTGCAAACAAAATCAGATATGTTTTGTTGAGTTTGAGATACACAAGTATTTTTCAAGGATAAACAAGGTAATGAAACCTGGCTACTCTGAAACTCATTTTAATTCAGAAGAGGAAAACGAACAGTGTGTATGGGAGTAAAACAGACAGCTCAGTAAAACAGACAGCAGCTCAGGGAGAGGTGTGTTGAGAATCTCAGTAGGTTGAGTGATGTAGGATCACGGTCATTTGGGGAATGATTTCTTCTGTATGCCTCAGTTTGCCATCTCATAAGCACAGATCTTCCAGTCAAAGAGGCTTCAGAAATTCTTGCCACACATTGCCATTTTTTCTGGTGTCATAAGAGGTGTCATAATGTACTGTTCTCTGTGTGTGCATGGTCGTGTGCTATAAAATAACTCAATACAGTCAATATGGTTTTATCAACAACGAACAATCCAAACAACAGAAAAGCAGAATAAAGGTGGTGGTAAGAAAAACACCCCAGAACTGTACAGATTGCTTAGATAATGCCGATGAAGAGCTGCTTCATAAGAAACTCATAGTCATCACACCTCCTAATCATTCAAATGTTGTGCTGGGTGTCCACCACCATCAGTCTGAACTCAGGTTTTCCTACACAAGGTCTGGACAGAATTAGATTCTTGCAAAGGAATTCTAAAAGAGGCAATAAATTTATTTAACCATTCACCTCAGATAAATTCACTGACAGACCAGAGCCCTGCGATGCTGGGTTCTCTTCTGCTGTCTTTGTGTTGTTCACCCAGTTGTGACCTTTGGTCTTTCATCATAGGCCTTATGGCTGTGACAGTGTGAGGACCTTCTTGTAACCTTGGGAGGACAGAGAAGGGAGGGAGGTGTGTGGGGTGGACAAACAAGACCTGATTCATTTCATGCAGTTGCAGTGTGGATCCAATAAAACCAAATGAAATATCAGGACATGGTTCACGAGGTTCTGGAGGTAAAGGACATACCTGGAGGTACCCCCATGAGAGGAGGGACTCAAGACTCTTTTTCACCCCAAACAGCTGCCTTCTTTGCTTCCATGTGCTCCTTGGGCAGAGGAGTCAGGCTTTTAGGAGATGGGAAGTATTGACATTTTAGTGTTTGCATTCATAAATAGTCTATTTTTGTCGCCTTTCACATCGAAACAGTTTAGGGCCTTATAAATATCAGTCTTTAGCTTAATAGTTAAGCTAACACCTATGCAAGGAAACAGGTTGGGCTGTAAAAAAGACAAGACGACCAGCATATCCTTCATTGCTGCCTTTCATTTAGTGATTGCCCAGCTAATTAACAAAACTCTCTGAATCAGATGGCTCTAGTGGTACTACGGTTCAGTCTGAGCATTAACAGACCAGAGCAGCTGTGGCTGCCCCATCCCTGGAGGTGTTCAAGGCCAGGCTGGATGGGGCTTGGAGCAACCTGGGCTGGTGGGAGGTGTCCCTGCCTATGGCAGGGGGGCTGGAACTCAATGATCTTCAAGGTCCCTTTCAACCTAAACCATTCTATGATTCTGTATCTGCAATAAGCACCTGCAGAAATACTTAAGGATGTTTTCCGTTGGGATCTTTAGGCACTGATAGCATTAGCTGGCAGCTCAACAGAGGTCTCAGGAATGCCAATAATTTCTGAAAGGTGAGCTTGGAACCTAAGAAAACAATGTGAAGTGTCTAATACATTTTTCTATTTGGGATTTGGTGTGTAGTAAAGAAAGCTGAAAACTAGTGCACACTGGTTATCTTCGAGCAGTCCCTGCAAGCATACATTTAGTTCGCAGTAAAAGAGAGTGCAAGGCCACTTGCTTCACTTTGAGAAGAAATAAATCACGGGCTGCATAGCCAAATTAGTCAAAGCTTCCTCCAAGTGGCAATTAAGTTAAACACATCAGTCAATCTGGACCTAAGAGAATTCACAGGTGAAGAATGTATATTATCTTGCTGAGCTCACCCCCCCCTTGAACTCTAAGCCCCTGTGTATGACTCTGAGTCTTCCTATTAATACGATTTCTTGAAGTTAAAGACACCAATAAGCATCTTAGAGACCAATCCATCAGGCTCAGCTTAGAGACCTGGAGCCACACTGTGTTCTTAGGGTTGTGGGTCACAGTGGGGATCAGAGAGCATGGCAAAGTTGTCACTACCTCCAGAGGTCTGCATGGAAAGAAGGAAGATTTAGATGAGATATAACGAAGAAATTTTTTACAATAAGGGTGGTGAAACCCTGTCCCAGGTTGCCCAGAGAGGTGGGAGATGCCCCATCCCTGGAAACACTCCAGGTCAGGTTGGACGGGGCTCTGAGCAACCTGATCTAGTTGGAGATGTCTCTGCTCATTGCAGGGGAGGTTGGGCTAGATGACCTTTAAAGGTCCCTTCCAACCCAAACGATTCTGATTGACAGATGGCTACATCCCTTGCAAATCAGCAGCTGAACCATGGAAATCCGTAGTGCTGTGTTAAAGAAAATTAAGTTTGGAGACAGTTTTCTTTAGAAAAATGGAGCATGGAATAGGAAAGCAAGAAGGGCTTTCTAATCTGCTGTCTTAAGTGGAGCAAAACCTTCGCATGGATCCAAGGTCTCCACTGCACAGGTGCTAATCTGAAGTGAATGGATAGAGGCCAAAAACGTTGTTCCAGATCTTGGAGTGTAACAGAGAAGAACATTGCCCAGAAGCTCATTGCAAGCTTTGAGCTGCAGGGCTGCCGAGGTCATGCTCAGTGGCAGTCTGCATTATTTTTCACTGACTAGAACAGTGAAGGCACCGATATGACTGCATTGTGACTGCACTAAATGTGGTCCTGATTGATTAAACCCAATAGATTTATATGGCTCAGAGCTGGAACAGGGATTTTGCATGACGCAAGGGCAACAAGATTTAACGGCAATGGCATTAGCCGTGTCCTTTTGCCCGATGCACATATCATATGTGTAATCACATCAAGGGGAATAAACTCAATCAAAGTAAATGCTGTCAAAAATAACTAGCATTAGGCAAAATCATCTACGAACCTTCAAGTCTGATCCATGTGTCTGTGTGGCTGGAATAAATAAAGGCCTCAAATCTTGTTAGCATTAAGCCGATTTTCACTCAAAGCATAATAGATGGCTCTTCCAGGGACACATCACTAGTGCGTGTTCCCACCTCCTCCTTCTTCAAGGAAAACCTATGCCAATGTAAAGGAAAATCAAATCAGTTGTGCTAAAAGGGTTTGGCTGCTTTTATCTTCCTTTTTGTTCATTCTTAACAATATTCTTCTTTCTCATGTCAGCATTTTAATTCTTCACAGAAGAGTACAAGGTCATAACACTTGCCAGACAGGGTCAAATATCTACTTCACCGAGAAATCAACCTTAGCCAGATGCTAGGGAAAGATGTCAAGAAATGCCATTCTGGCTGCAATTTATTCCAATATGAGATTTTCTCCTCGTGTCTGATCATTATGAACAGTTGTGATCTCTAAAGCAGGAGATATCTGTCATTAATGTCATTTTTATCTCATTCCTGACACCATATAACTGTTCAGTCCTTTCAGGAAACATGTTAAATACTTGACCTTGAAAACTCCCTGCCACCATAGCTACATCTATATGAGCGTATAGAATCATAGAATGATTGAATCATAGAATAGCTTGGGTTAGCAGGAACCTTTAAAGGCCATCTAGTACAATCCCCCCTGCAATGAGCAGGGACATCTCCAACTAGATCAGGTTGCTCAGAGCCCCATCCAACCTGACCTGGAGTGTTTCCAGGGATGGGGCATCCACCACCTCTGTGGGCAACCCGTGCCAGTGTTTCACCACCCTCATTGTAAAACTTTACTTCCTTATATCTAGTCTAAATATACCCTCCTTTAGTTTAAAGCTATTACCCCTTGTCCTATTGCAACAGCCCCTGCTAAAAAGTCTGTCCCCATCTTTCTTATGGGTTATAAGAAAGTACTGAAAGGCCACAACAAGGTGTCCCCGGAGCCTTCTCTTCTCCAGGCTGAACAACGCCAACTTTCTCAGCCTGTCCTCATAGCAGAGGAGCTCCAGCCCTCGGATCATTTTTGTAGCCTCCTCTGGACCCGCTCCAACAGGTCCATGTCATTCTTGTGCTGAGGGCTCCAGAGCTGGATGCAGGTGTGGTCTCACCAGAGTGGAGTAGAGGGGCAGAATCACCTCCCTCAACCTGCTGGCCATACTTCTTGAATGCTCCAAGGTTCCGAGCCCAGTTGCTGATGAATCACCCATGTGTAATACTAAATTCTTTCAGTCACCAAAATAATGTGACTGCCTATAAAAAGACTGCTGAAGTAGTCTGTGGCCTCTAATAGGTCCTCAACTGTGCTAGAGAGGACTAACTGGACCAAAATTCAGCAGTACAGAAGATTATATTCCAGTGCCACCAACTAAATGTTTTGAGGTGCTATTTAATATACAAGTACGATGTAGCTAGTAAGGTCAATAGTCTAATAACGTGTTGAATTAAAAAAAAAGAATGCCCTTTCTCTGATTTTGTTCCATTGCCTTCTGCACCCGGCTTTGTGAGAAAGAAAACACGGTTTCTTGCATTCTCTATCCTGTCGCTTTACTTTTACTACTTAACCTTTATTTTCTTTCTCTTTGTGAAGCTACCAGTCTTTTCTTAGAATTTTTTCTTTTTTTATTAGATTCCCCTTTCATTCCCTCCCACCAATATTTGACTATTCCTTCTCTGATTTATTTATTTTCTGCAAATCCCTTTCAGGACAGAGAAATCAGTACTGTCAAGTGCATCCAGAAGAGACCAATTTGTAGTTCCTTCTGGACAGGTGGAAGCTCTGTCTGCAACACAGGGGAAGGAATAAAGACAGAGTTGCTCATGAATCAGGGATGAGCGGAAAGGAGATTAATATAGTAACACAGGAGACCAATGGTATAATGAAAGAACACTGTCCTTGCTTTAAGTACTTGGTTTCTTGGAACTCAGATGTTCTCCATCGCTTCTTCAGGAAACTGTATCAGGAGATTTGTGTATCTCCACTTGAAAGAAATCCTCTTCTGGTTGGAGGTACCTGATGATGTCACAGAGAGTAAGTGTGGTTGTGCTGGAAGAGGCCGTTAGGGCGTGGAGATCATTCGTCCTCTGCAAGGGACCTGCTGTAGAAATATGGCCACAGGTTGCCCGTGCTTCCCATGCTCAAACGTCTAAGCTGGTTCAGATATTACTCAAGGGATCACATATGAGTCATACAGATAACATTACTGCTGACCCTGAAAAGCAGTTTATTACTCGACTGTGTTGTTTTACTCAAAGCATCATAGAGCAGTAGGAAAGGCAATAGGACAACATATGTCCCCTTGCCCATGTTTGCCCACATCCTAATATTTGCCGACCTTAGCTAGGTCCAAATAATGAACAGCAATAGAAAGAAATTAAGCTTGACATAACAGCAGTTTTAGCTGATTTTTATCCTAACATTCAGGATGACATTTGTGGTCAGACAGAATTCTTGTGAAAAATTTTACTTTGTGGATATCTCTGTATTTAGAATTTCCTTTTCCGCAGTGGGGGTTGATGACTTGGACTCAGCTGAGCCATGCAGGAAGATAATAAGGAGGTAACAAAAAAAAGAGAAAAAAAAAATAAAACAAAAAGTAGGTAACAAAACAGGGCCACCCAGCTGGAAAACAGCTTGGCAGAAAGAGACCTGGGGGTCCTGTTGAACTCCAGGTTCAACATGAACCAACAATATGACCTTACTGCAAAGAAGGTGAATGATATCCTGGGATGCATTAGGCAAAGTATTGCCAACTGGTAAAAGGAGGTGGTGCCCCACTTTTATTCAGCTCTGGTGAGGTCACACCTGGAGTACTGGGTCCAGTTCAGGGCTCCTCAGTACAAGGGAGACACAGACATACTGGATAGAGTCCAGCGAAGAGCCATGAAGGTTATTAAGGGACTGAAGTGCCTTTCCTAAGAGGAAAGGCTGAGTGAGCTGGGACTCCCTAGAGAAGGAAGGCTCCGTGGGGACCTCATCAATGTGTACAAATACCTAAAGGGAGGGTGCAAAGAGGAGGGAGCCAGGCTCTTTCCAGTGATGCCCAGTAACAAGACCAGAAGCAATTGCACAAACTGAAAGATGATTTCCTGAAACTGAACATCAGGAAACATTTTCTTTTTCTTTTTTTTTTTTTTTTTCTAATTCATAGTCCGTAACGGCTCTTGGGTACATCTAATTAGACACTGAGTTCCAGTTTCTAGCTAGCTAATTCACAGCGTGCTGAGTTCAAAATCTGCTGGGAACTTGATGTTCGCAGACATTTGTGGTCTAGGTGCCCATGTATGGATTTAGATACCCAATGACAATTCTACGTATTGTGGCACAGTGATTTGCCAGATGCCGTCTGGGAAGAAAGTTGGGGAGGTGGGAACAAGCCTTCAGATCATTCAGCTCCAATATTGAATAGCTCTTTGTTATATTTCTGCAAACTGGAGTTAAATATTGCATCCTTGATTTCAGCTGAAGGGATACTATGCATATAGGTCCAGGTGTGACCTCAGATTTGATTCCTGTAGCTCCAGTGTCATTTTTCCTCTTTTATTTTTCATTTTTCTCCTGTTATCCTGACTGAAATCACCAGGGGAAAGGAGCAAAGCTCAGCTATGCTAAATGGCTTCAGCTCTATGAGCTAAAACCTGAGCCATCAATGAGATCCAACAGGAAATAAACTCTTTACAAATGCTTAGGGAAGACTCCAGACAGCCTTTTATATCTTAATGTTGTATTCGGTGGATTTTATACAGAGAAAGAGAAAAAGAAATTCTGAAAAGACAGCACAGTCCACACCACTTAGGAAGTGGAAAAGAAAATGAAATTATGATATACTGAGGGCAACTGGAAATACTTTCATTTATATCTACATATATTCAACTAGAAAATCAGGCCACATTCAAACTGGCGGAGCCCTGTGAGCATTGCATTCCTCAAAATTACAAAGGGAAAACTGTTGCAGTTTTTTCATCACACAGAAGCAGGCTAAGGTTTAAGGGACACATTCTGCAGGTGTCGTGGTTTGTGCTGGACTGGCCACTGAAACAAACAACAGATGCTCTCGCCCACCTCTCTGTCCAAGGAAATGAGGGAGAGAGAGAAAGAGCTTAAAAAAGAGACTAAACTACTTTAATGGAAACATTCTTAGAATAATTAAAAAAGAAAATAGTGAAATATATGCAACAAATACAAAATCGTATCAAGGTCCCAGGAGACGATCACATCACCGACAGTCGCGGGGAAAGTCCCAGGCTGGACTCAGCAACAGATGGGAACTGGATCCTGGGTCTGGATTCAGGAATGCAGGGATCAAAGGCAGACGAACAGACAGAGTCCTTCTCAGACACGGGCCGTTGAAGAAAGAGGCTGACCCTTTGATCCCTCAGCTTTTATACTGAGCATGAGGCAGATGGGATGGAATACCCTGTTGGTCAGTTTTGGGTCACCTGTCCTGTCCACTCCTCCCCATAGGTGGGACCCCTCTGATCGCTTTCCGTTTCCAACCCTCCAACGGGGCAAGTAACAAAATTAGCTGGCCTTGGGTGTTAGAACCTTGGCATAAATTAGAAACAATTACTTTGGGAGCGAACAGTGTCTGAACAATATGCTGTTAATGTTCAGTTAGTTAGAAGCAGCTTAGCTGCAAAGTGAAATAACTGAACAGAAAATTGGTTCTGTTTTACCTCAAACCAGGACAGCAGGGCACTGATTACTGGCTCAAGGGATGCCAGTATGCTTGGTGCTGCCTTTGGGTCAACGGGACTAGTTCCAGTATTGCTGCTTGACCTTGCAAATAGACACCAATGGGCTCGGCAGTATCGGTCCCGTGTCTCCTCTTTCCAGGCTATGTACTTTCTGATGCCAGGAAGCCTTCCATAGATTAGGCAGAGAAGTGTGAAAGACTCCTTTCCTTTGCTTTGGAAATTATACTTCTGTAAAGACTGAACTGTAACCCATCAAACTCAGTTCCTTTGCACACCTCTGAGTTTTAGCTGGATGGTTTTATACTGAACGTGGGTGAAGGTTGTTACATTCCTATTTCTATTCATTGTCTGGCTTGTATGCTTAGCTCTCTACAAAGATAACTTTAACCTTCAGTTTTAATATGCCAGGCACACTACAGTATAAAAGGCATGAACATGATTTATGATGTATTCACAGTGTTCATACTACAATAAAAATGCTGAGGTGCTATTGTGAAACATTTCATTTTAAAAGTTCACAGTCCTAAGAAACAAAATTAAGCACAATGACCTATAGGATACGTCAGCAAGTTAAAAGTGCTGCGATTTGAATGGGGTTTTGCATTACAGCTCCCTACACTTGAATTAATGAACGCTGGATGGGAAAGTCTAAGCTAAAATATGCAATCTCTTCCATTATTTCCCTCTTTATTAGAAAATGAGCACAGCAGAAAGAGAAAACTGTGATATATAAGTGGTGATTTGTTACAATAGGAGAGAAACAACTCCCACACATTTAAATCTTTAGGATATAAGATGGATTTCAATACGCCCCTCTCAATGTCTTGAAGTTAAGGACAGCCACTACTCCAAACTGTGAGTAACCACTACAACAGGCATTTAGGTGGCTGCTTCAGATCCGCTGTTTTTATGGGAATGAACTTTACTGGTTTTTTGTACTTTTTGTCTGTTATTCAGTCAAGGTCAATCTGATCTTAAGCATCTGGAAGTGATGAAGTTCTGGGACAGCACATTAGCAAAAGTAGTAAAGTTTCAAGGGAAAGTGTAAACTACATTCAGGATGGAGCTTGATCAGTTTATGAAAGGGCTGTGGTTGTGTGTGATAACAGGAGGTTGGAATCATTATTTGAACAGGTCTCCACCATTTCCTTCTCTTCTCTCTAATCTCACTCTGCACAGAAACATGCTTATTCTTCCTGCAGAATGATTAGCAAGTGTACAGGTGGTTGGATGGACCCCAGTGGCACTCTGTCAAGGCGAGACCACCACTAGCTTTGTTCCCATCAACTTGATCAGT
Organism: Vanellus vanellus; assembly: GCF_965231255.1. Taxonomy (NCBI): domain Eukaryota; kingdom Metazoa; phylum Chordata; class Aves; order Charadriiformes; family Charadriidae; genus Vanellus; species Vanellus vanellus. The sequence continues at coordinate 4,357,244 of NC_138906.1, read as the reverse complement.
TCCTTTTACATTTTCACTTTTTTCCTCTAACACACTCGGGGACATTGCACATTTGCTGGAATATTTCATTCTCTAAAAGCTTGAACTTCACCTTCAGGGTGTATAGAAGTCTGAGCCCATTACTCATACAGAGAAAGGGCCCATTTCATGGTCTTTGGAAAGGCATTACCCTTGTGTACCCACCTCCCAAGCGCAAATACAGGCTAGGTGGAGAATGGATCGAGAGCAGCCCTCAGGAGAAGGACCTGGGGGTGCTGATTGATGAGAAGCTCAACATGAGCCAGCAGTGTGCAGTCGCAGCCCAGAAAACCAACCGTATTCTGGGCTGCATCCCCAGCAGTGTAGCCAGCAGGGCAAGGGAGGTGATTCTGCCCCTCCTCGTTGCTCTTGTGAGACCCCACCTGGAGTACTGCATCCAGATCTGGAGCCCCCAACACAAGAAAGACATGGACCTGTTGGAGTGGGTCCAGAGGAGGCCACAAAGATGATCAGAGGGATGGAGCATCTCTGCTATGAGGACAGGCTGAGAGAGTTGGCATTGTTCAGCCTGGAGAAGAGAAGGCTCTAGGGAGATCTTATAGCAGCTTTCCAGTACCTAAAGGGGGCCCACAGGAGAGCTGGGAAGGACTTTTTACTAGGGCATGTAGCGATAGGATGAGAGGGAATGGCTTTAAACTGGAAGAGGGCAGGTTCAGATTGAACATAGAATCATAGAATCATAGAATTGTCTAGGTTGGAAGAAACCCTTGGGATCATCAAGTCCAACCATCTACCCTACTCTACAAAGTTCTCCCCTACACCATATCCTCCAACACCAGATCTAAACGTCTCTTGAACACATCCAGGGATGGTGACTCAACCACCTCCCTGGACAGTCTATTCCAATGCCCGACCACTCTTTCTGTGAAAAGTTCTTTCGTAATGTTCGGTCTAAATCTACTCTGTTGGAGCTTGAAGCCATTCCCTCTGGTTCTGTCATTAATTACCTGTGAGAAGACACCAGCACCAACCTCTCTACAGTGTCCTTTCAAATAGCTGTAGAGAGTGATGAGGTCTCCTCTCAGCCTCCTCCTCCTCAAACTAAACAGTCCCAGATCCTTCAACCGCTCTTCATATGATTTGTCTACTAGGCCCTTCACCAGCTTCGTTGAACTCCTCTGCACTCGCTCCAGCACCTCGATATCTCTCTTGTATTGAGGTGCCCAAAACTGGACACAATACTTGAGGTGTGGCCTCACCAGTGCTGAGTACAGGGGCACAATCACCTCCCTACTTCTGCTGGCCACGCTATTTCTAATACAAGCCAGGATGCCGCTGGCTTTCTTGGCCACCTGGGCACACTGCTGGCTCATATTCAGCATTAGGAAGAAGTTTTTCACTGTGAGGGTGGTGAGGCACTGGAACAGGTTGCCCAGAGAGGTTGTTGAGGCCCCATCCCTGGAGGTGTTCAAGGCCAGGCTGGACATGGCCTTGGGCAACCTGGTCTACTGGGAGGTGTCCCTGCCTATGGCAGGGGGATTGGAACTTAATGATCTTCAAGGTCCCTTCCAATCTAAACCATTCTATGATTCTATGATTTCTCTTTTGTTCTCCACTCTGGGCAATTCCCATGAGAATTTTGTCCCATTATGAATACTCCGCACTTTATGTTGAGATGTGAGCAAAAAAGCGCAAAAAATTATCTATTTTGAGCACATCTATCATCTAATTGTTCAGAACAGAATGCAAAGCGGGGGCAAAATGCTGTGAATGGCATAACTCTTGAAGTTTTATCTCATACGTTCACTGCTTTATCTAGCCAGACTTTTGAATTTTATTCAACTAGCTAAAAATGTTTTATTGGCTATTCTTTCCTTAACCATAAGTGCAGACATCACAGGGGACTTTTGCACGACCTGGTGTAAACTTTGCTCTGTTTTTTTTAAAAAAATGATTGATATTAGGCTGCAGTAGCACTTTCTGGAAAGCGGGAGACTGGCAAAAATGATAAAGAGTGGCTGCCACTTTCTGCCTGCTTTTAGGTTAGAGAAAATATTGCACGGCATCGTATTAGTGACCAAGACTTGACTTTATGCCAGGACTTTCTATGGACTTGAATTTTTACCCCATATCCCACCTCTCATACTACACACACACACACACATTTTAGGTTAGCAAACATCTGCCCTTATTTTATAGGTTACATTGCTAGAGGTCAATGCTAACCAGGCAGGAATAAGATATAAAGAATAGAATAGAATAGAATAGAATAGAATAGAATAGAATACAATACAATACAATACAATACAATACAATACAATACAATACAATACACTATTTCAGTTGGAAGGGACCTACAATGATCATCTCGTCCAACTGCCTGATCAATTCAGGGCTTACCAAAAGTTAAAGATATTATTAAAGGCATTGTCCAAATGCTTCTTAAACATTTAACTTACTGTTATTTGAAAGGTGAAAATAAAATAATTTCTTTTTTCTTTTTTTTTCATTTGTTTTTGCTTGTTTCAGGTTTTAATTCATTTCAGTTTAGGATCTTTGCCCTTATGAAATGAAAGAGAAAAATCTTTCTGAATCTGACCCAAGGCTGAGTTTGGGGGATAGATGAGTTGAAACTTTAGATATATCCCTGGTTAATCACAACAGATACTTCAGGCTGCTCCTTCCCCATGTCGCTTTAAAAGACGACTTTGCAAGGTTTTCAGTAAGTAATGAAATTAACAGAAACAGGCATCTACATGATATTTGGAGATGGTTTCAGAATGCATACTATGCCTGAATACAGCTTCTCCCACCCATACTAATTACCCTTCAACCCATCAAATACAGAAACAGAATTTTAACTAGCTGGGAAGCCAGCTTTCCACTGCAATAAGGGAGTTTGTGTTGAATGTTAGAGAGATGGATCTTATGTTTGCAAGATTTTCATTGGAAGATAAGTTATTGTAATTCATTGAATCTCAACTAGATATTGAAAAGACTTTGCAGATAGCATTTTCTAAAGCGCTTAGCAAAACTAATGGTGAAAAGAATACATTTCCAGCAGAAATTAATGAGCTTCTCCTTAAACCCTATTTAAATTGTTGTCATTGATGTAGCCAGTCACATATATTCAGTAATACTTCAGGAAAACAAAGAAAAAACAAGTGGAAAAAATTGCCTATTAATGGTAAGGCAAGGGAACAAAACTGCTGGTAAATTTTAACCTAGTTAGTTTGTCAGGGAGACAAGGATGTTGTGAGCCTTTGAGCAGCCACCTGCATTGGTCAACAGCAGAACGGACTCGTAAGCAAGGGGCAAGGCACTGCGGTCGAGGCGTGCAGAGGTCAGGAGCTAGACTTTATGAAGCAAAGATGAAAAGATGAGAAAAGGCTAAGCTCAAATTCAGGAATTAGCACGTGGACAAGTTTAGAATGGGACTTATGGAATGATGGGTTGTAGGAACCAAGAGCCACAACAAAACGGGGAGGAAAAAGGAGAGAGACACAGTTCGCTGTTGTCAACTCATCACAACTGCTCAAACAGCCTCCTAAACCTGGCATATGTGATAACCCCAGCCAGATTCACTGGCTACTCCTTCCTCAGCTCACCAAGCGCTTCAGGCTCATTGTCTCTCAACAGAACAACTGTTGCCAGATTAACATTTGCAGAACTCGGTCATCCAGAGGAAGCTTAATGGAAGTCGACATAATGGGAATCTTGAATAGGAAATCCAGCTACATTTCCTAGTTTCCGGGAATCATCTTCACTAGTGTTAGCTAAGGATATAACCTGCCTGGAAGCCATGTCTTGTCAAAGCATGAGTCTCTCTTTTAAACGCACACTGGCATGCCTTGGAGGGTAATTTGAATCACGGAATAATTTGGGTTGAAAGGGACCTCTGGGTGTAATTTGGTGCAACCCCCCTGAGTAACAGGTCAAGCACTTTGCGAAAGGAAGAGAGTGGCAGCTCTGACCTCCCGGTCCTCTGAGCACATACTGGTTTTATAGCACAATTAACCCTCACTCAGGTTAAATCAGAAGTTGTCAGTATGATTATAAGAAATTTAGGTTAATGCCTCTTAAGACAAGAGCTTGTCTCCAAGGTACATTTGCATCTGGGCATTTCCCTTTTTTCTAATTTCTACATTTCCCACTGCTCCTTTTCTGTCTTTTTCTGTCAGTCACATGCCATATGGTGTTTCACTCAGCAATCAAAGCTTGGGGAAAGGAGAAGGAAGAGGGACCTTCTTGGTTATGGCACTTATCTTCTCAAGTAACCATTGCATATGCTGAGGATCTGCTCTCCAGGACGTAGCTGAAATCTTCCTGTTGATGGGAAGTAGTGAAAAATTTCCTTTTTGCTCTGCTTATGCGTGCAGCTTTTGCTTTCCCTATTAAACTGTTGTTATCTTGATACACAAGATTCCTCATCTTCCTTCTGTTTTTCTTCCCATCTTGCAGGAGTTCTGCATAGATACGTAAATTTACATGTCTTAACCGATAAGCTCAAATCCACCCCACAAAAGGACAGGGCACACATGGCTGTCTAATGACTTTTTTGGACACAGGGTACCGGAAACTCCTGAACCAGGCTGACAGATACGATGTGGAACCCAGAGAAGACCAGTGCATATCTGTTTTGGCAGCAGGTGTCTGGTGAATATCGGATAGCATCTCACATGGCATTAGAGGACTGTTTGGGCAACCCAATCTTATCCTAGCCTTTAAAATTGCAGTTCAAAAATGGACTTCAGACCATCCTTGCAGAGGTACCATATATGCTCACAGTCTTTACATGGGAAAACAAGATATATGACACCTGTCCAGTAGCAGCACTATGAAATAAAAGAGGAGAGAGCCTTCTGTGATAGGATGGGGATAATGGCATTTGACATGAAATATACCCTGCGGTAAGAACAAACAAGACTGTACTTAGTCCCTGCTTTTTTTTTAAGTCAGGAGCTCTTGAAAGAGAGGAAAAACGTAAAGGAAACTAGAGAGTCAGCTTTGCTAAACAGTTTGGTGAGCGTATGGATTTGGTCTTTCTTCAAGAATCATCATGTAAAATTTCCCAGACTTTATTATGCAGAAGCATGCAAAAAACTCTCTTGGTCATAAAAATATGTATATCTACTACTCCATAGTGAATCACCTAATGCATACAGCCCCTTCTGTATTTGGAATTTGAACCGTATAACTGTTTATTGTCTTAGCAATTTTTTATACATCTTTTTGTTTGGTTTGGTTTGTTTTTTTTTTGCTCTAACTGAATTTCCATGCCTGACTATTAAGAAGGAAAACATTTTATTGCAACTCTTAATGACACTAGAAATGTCTGGGGATTATGTATTAAGAGCAGAGATTGAGCTCAGAATGATTGTTTGCTTCCTGCTACGGAGAAAGCCTATACGAGTGTTTACTTTTCCGGCGCCTACAATGTTCTGTAAATGCAGGTACGAAGTATTTTAAAAACATTTTTATATCCTTGCTCCTGAGTGCTGTCTGCATTCCGGATCCAAAAGCTGCTCCAACCCAATTACCACAGTTTATGTCTGCACCTGATAGTAGAAGCAGACGTAAATTTGAGAGAGGGGTTTCTCGTCACTGTAAAGACAACAGTTTTCAAAGCTTCCTGACTCATATGGCTTTAGCTGTGTGCAAAACACAGCACCGATGCAATTTAGAAGCATTGCAGTCAGAGAGTGAGAGAGTTTTTCAAAAACCCGTGACGCACTGTGTGACGCCAAAGAAACTGTTTCTCCTTTGACAGCCTTCGCGTTGCTACCTATAAAATAGCAGTAAGGGCACTCCTCTTAACAGTAATAACCCAGCTGAGTCTCTGAGCCTTTTGAAGATGCATTTGTGAAGCAGGAAGAGAAGAAAAACTGAAAACTGAAACACCAAAGGGAACCTGCGGCAGAGGTAAAGTGTTCCTACTTAAACTGGACACTAATATATACTGCAGGCTATATAGCAGAAAATGACACCATTAGGAAATGAAAACTCATTCCAGCAACATATAATCAGTCTTTCAGCAGCTTAAGGAGTTGGTACTGAATCAGACAGTAGTCCTTCCTCTTCAGTGGGTCTTTATTAGTGCTGGTATTAAAGTGGCTGCTACATTGACTTGTTTGCATCAAAACCTGTAAAAATTATAAAATAAAAAAAAAGTCCTCATGCTTGTAATAATTGTGTGCTGCCACACACAAAAAGAAGCCGTGTTCTAGCCAACCATGCAGCACAACCTTAGGCCATCAGAGGTTCAAGTCAAAGCCCATTACGTTCTTTCCATCCTCTTCAGAAGAAAGTGGACTAGGCTATAGGCCACCTGCTCTGCTGCTCAGTGTTACTCTTCAGCATTGGATTTGGGATTGACTTTCAGAGGCAGTGATCTGGGTGAGTTAGGCAGTATCTTTGCAGAGCCAAAGGGTTTTTACAGACACAAACAACAAAGCATTAAATATATATATAAAATTTATACATGCATACATATATACATGTATATACATATATCTGGACAGGATGGACAGGCCCATATGGACAGGTTGGATTGATGGGCTGAGGTCAATGGTGTGAGGTTCAACAAGGCCAAGTGCCGCATCCTGCACTTGGGTGACACCAACCCCATGCAGTGCTACAGGCCTGGGGCAGAGTGGCTGGAAAGCTGCCCGGTGGAGAAAGACCTAGGGGTGTTGGTCGACAACCAGCTGAACATGAGCCAGCAGTGAGCACAGGTGGCCAAGAAGGCCAACAGCATCCTGGCCTGTGTCAGAAACACTGTGGCCAGCAGGACTGGGGCAGTGATTGTCCCCCTGTACATGGCACTAGTGAGGCCCCACCTCAAAGGCTTTGTTCAGTTTTGGGCCCCTCACAATGAGAAAGACATTAAGGTGTTGGAGCATGTCCAGAGAAGGGCAATGAAGCTGGTGAGGGGTCTGGAGCACAAGTCTGATGAGGAGTGGCTGAGGGAACTGGGGTTGTTTAGCCTGGAGAAAATGAGGCTGAGGAGAGACCTTATCACTCTCTACAACTACCTGAAAGGAGGGTGTAGTGAGGTGGAGGTCGGTCTCTTCTCCCAAGTAACAGGCGATAGGACGAGGCGAAACGGTCTCAAATTGTGCCAGGGGAGGTTTAGATTGGATATTAGGAAAATATTCTTCACTGAAATGGTTATCAAGCATTGGAACAGGCTGCCCAGGGAAGCAGTGGAGTCACCATCCCTGGACGTATTTTAAAGACATGTAGACGTGGTGTTGGTGGACACGGTTTAGTGGTGGTTTTGGCAATGTTAGATTAATGGTTGGCTCAATGATCTTCTAGGTCCTTTCCAACCTAGATGATTCTATGATTCTGTACAGGTATATGTGTACACACATGTACGTACTCCAAAGGTAGTGTGGTAAAGTACAGAACCTGTTTAGATGTTTGTAAATTCTCTCCTTTCCCACCTCCTCCCAGATACACCCATGCTGCTGGGAAAAAAATTGTATGAAAGGGGCAGTGAGGGCTCCAGGTTGTTCTGTGTGTTTGCATCTGGAAAGGTGAAATGCCTTTTTATAGACAAAGATTTTTGAAAATATGGTGATTTGGGGAAATATATTCCAGTAAACAAGCTCCCTTTCTCACATACTCACTCATGTTCAGAGATCCTTACCCAAGAGTGTTGTGTGCCCGGTATCTCTCCAAGCTGCAACTGCCCATTTTGAGCATATCCACAGCGAAAAATGACTGAATGTACAAGGAGTTCGGAGTTCCTGACTCTTGGATAAACAGGTGGGGGATTTTGACTGTACCTCAGAGTCTTTTGGTTACAAGACTTTCATTTTGGTGGAGTTTTTTAATTTTCTTTTTTAATCCTTCTGCTTATTTCGTTTCCCACCTGCAAACTTTAAATTAAAGTATGCCTTCTGTTCCTATAATACTGGGCTGTATTTTGTTGTCCTTGCTTATGCAGTGGAAAAAGGGGTCCAGTTAAAAAGGTGAACAGGTGAATTTAATGTTAACTCCTAAAGGTTGTGGAGTCTCCTTCTCTGGAGACATTCAAAACTCGCCTGGACGCCTTCCTGTGCAACCTCATCTAGGTGTTCCTGCTCCGACAGGGGGATTGGACTAGATGATCTTTTGAGGTCCCTTCCAATCCCTAGCATACTGTGATACTGTGATACTGTGAAGACTTTGAGCTTTATCAAAAAAAGAGGTCAATTACTTTAGGTTTGCAGCTTGGTTCTAAGCCTGACCCATGACCTCACCAGTAATTAATGTCACAGTTGCACTATGCGAGGAGACAAATGTGCTGTTATTAGCGATTAATATCACAGCTGGCCTGAGCTCTAAAGGTTCACATGTGGCCTGAAGGGACATTTAAATGCTTTGTGTTAGCAGCTGGAAGTTTTAGATATGCCATTGTGTAGAGTCAGAACATTATGAAGACCCTTAAGGCACTCAGAAACAGGACAACAGTATTTGAATCTGTGCCTCAGCATCTCATGCGAAATATGAAGTCCCCACATTTTGGAAGGAAGCTAATAGACCTGCAATGCAATGAGAAACTGCTCACTGTTCTATAAAACAAACAAACAAACAAACAAACAACAAAACAGGTAAAAGAAGTAAAACGGTACCAAATACTTCCCCCGTGGTCTCCTTTCTTCCATAACCACTGTTGGCATAAAGAGATACTAAGCCCTCCTACATGGTCCAAATTGCACTTAGAATGGGAATCCAAACAGGTGCCAGTACCGACGTCCAACATAAGTCTCTCAGGAGTCATCTAAACTCAAAGACACTTAAGCCCCCACAGTGCCATCCCTTTCCCCCTGAAAGCTTTCTAGACACCTGCAGTTCCTCTCATGTCTTCTAACTGGACTGGTTTGATTAATTAGGAGACACACACAGATGCTTACACACCGCTGGAGTTCTAACACTAGCTGGAGCAGCATGTTGAGCACAGTCTGCTAGGCGAGTTCAGTGCCAAACCACCCTATGTAGATATCTGACTGGTACCTTGTAACGAGCAGAGGTAATTACTTTCCCTTTGACCACAGTAGGAGTGTTACACCTGTTTTTGATGTAATACCCTGCTGTTCAGAACACAGCCTAAGACATTTTAAACCTGTAGCACCCACCTGACAAGAGACTGCTCTACCAACCAAAGCACAGATGAGGCAAAAGAGGGAGAAAATATGTGCCTGAAGATGCTATCTTTCCACAATAGTGATGCCGCATTCATGGAGCTAGAGGAGAGGAGTCCAGACATCAACAGCTCAATAGCAGTCCAGCAGTCCATAAACCCACATCTCAAAACACCAGGATCTAAATATAAAGGCACTAACCTGCAGACACCTGTGTCTTTTTATTAGGCTCATCTTTTGGTTTCTCCATGCAGAACCTGTACAGTTATATTAGCTCTGTCAGTACGGAGATAAACTGATTCGCTGTGAGCCCTTCAAGAGAACCATGGAAGGTGGGTTGCCTCATACCCCAGGTCCCCCACTCTCTCCAGCAGTGGCCTGTTATCTCCCTGTCCATATTGCTGCATCTCGGTTTCCTACAAGACCTGCTGGACACTAAGCTGCTAAACAGCTCTTCTGCCACCATGTCTGCTGTCTACTGGTGTCTCCTGGAGCACCACCTGCCAGAAGGAGACTGATGATGTGATGCAAGGTTTCTCTCATGAGGCAGGTGGCCTTGATGGTCTTGCACTTCCTTAGAAAGGGGGTGGTAATTAAGCTGCAGGAATGCCCCATGTGCTGACTCTGTCCTGGGAAGCAACATTTAACCCAAGAATTCAGTATGAAAAAGACTGCCAGGTCTCTATTGGTTTAATAAACCATCACTTAAACAAGTGTTAAACAGGTGTTTAAGTGGTGGTGTTTGCATCACAGGTATTTCTCCTGGAAGTACATCCATACCCTCAGGATTCAGAAAGTGAGAGTGCAATCTGCACAGCTATTCTCTCTGCCCGCCCCCTAAAAAAAGATGCACCGCATCCTTCCCAGCCTGGATAGGGTGGAAAGGTGTAACAGAGGCTGAGGCTTCTGGGCATATCTATAGAGCACAGGTCCTTGCCAAGCAGGTAGGCATGTCTGTTTTCACCGACTATGCTTCTGTCAGGGATGTCAGACCCAGTGCCGGGTGAAAGCAGCAGTGATTGCCCTGTTACTCCGGGGAAATGGCTCCCTTCTGGCCTTGCACAGGTTGTGGGGATTTACAGGCCCAATATTTTACTTCCTATTTGCCATAAGCTAAAAGACAATCTGTGGTGATTCATGAAATCTTAGAAACATAATTACATGTGAAAGCTCTCAGAGTAACCTCTAAAATTCACCCTTTTCCTCTTAAAATGTCAGGAGAAAATGCAAAGGCAATAAACTTTGCAGTAATAAGGAAACTTTATAATCTAGCAGTCCTGTGAAACCTACATTACCTTAAATAGCCTAAAGTTATTTAGACTAGTCACCACATAATGAATGTCATTAGCATTGAGAGAAACGAATTTGTGCATGCAGGTCATTGTAAAGAATTTGGATGCATTATATGTATAAAAAACAAACACACAAACAAAAAACACTGGGCTGGAGATAAGGGACTCATTGTCCTGGTAATGCTCAGAGGGGCAGAGGTACAGAAATTATTTCCTCTATTCAGAAAACAGAAGTGGGCAGACATCTGCATTTGCTTGTCATTGTTCCTTAGTAAAATGTGGTTGCTCTTATGTAGAAATTAAAGTTGAGCAAATTGATGATTAACAGCATGAGGAGGAAAAAGACACATAATAATCTAGCAGTCAAGATGGGGACAAGCAGTTCTGAAAATAAGCAGGTGACAATGGCATTTTCTCATTTTCTCTGTAAATACTATATGACTTCCGAGGCATTTGTTAATCAAAATAATGAAACAATTCAGGTGGCACTTGTCAAGTCACCTGAGATGGCTCACCCGATTAGCTTTGTTCTCCTGCTTTGACCTTCTAACTTAATGGAGTAATGATGTGAAAAGCAGCCTAAGAATTGCCCCAAAATTCTATTTCCTGACATTGCTCATATCATAAGAGCAACAAGATAAAGCATAAATGGGGTAACTTAGAGGATAAAATATATGAAGGAAAACTTTTCTAATTTTCATGTGTGATACTGACTAATTATGACCTATTATAATTTGCTTTTTGAAAAAGGAAGAGCATGCTAAGGGAAAAAAGTTCCTCAAACTGTAAGAGAATATCAGGTCTGTGATCACATGAGGAACCTGAATGTACATAATTCTATGGGACCTGACAAGATGCATCCCAGAGTGCTGAGGGAATTGGCTGATGTAGTTGCCAAGCTACTCTTCATGGTATTTGAAAAGTCACAACAGTAAGGTGAGGTCCCTAGTGACTGGAAAAAGGGAAACATTGCACCAATTTTTAAAAAGTCTGCAAAAGGAGGACACTGGCAACTACCAACCTGTCAGCCTCACTTCTGTGCCTGGGAAGATCATGGAATAGATCCTCCTAGAAGTTATGCTAAGGCACATGAAGGACAGGGAGGTGATTTGAGACAGCCAGCATGGCTTCACCAAGGGCAAGTCCTGCCCAACCAACCTCGTGGCCTTCACTGATGGAGTGACTACATCAGTGGACAAAGAAAGAGCTATTGGATGTAGTCTATCTGGACTTCTGCGAGGCATTTGACATGGTCCCCCACAACATCCTTCTCTCTAAATTGGAGAGGTATGGATTTGATGGGTGGGTTGTTCGGTGGGTGAGGAATTGGTTGGATGGTCACATCCAGAGGGTAGTGGTCAACAGCTCAATGTCCAGGTGGAGATCATTGACAAGTGGTGTCCCTCAGAGGTTTGTATTGGCACCAGTACTATTTAATATCTTCACCAATGACATAGACGGTGGGATCAAGTGTGATCAAGTTTGCAGATGACACCAATCTGAGTGGTGCAGCTGACAGGCCTGAGGTGTGTGATGTCATCCAGAGGGACCTGGACAAGCTCAACAAGTGGGCCTGTGTGAACCTCATGAGGTTCAATAAGGCCAAATGCAGGGTCCTGCACCTGGATCACAGCAACTCCCAGTATCAATACAGGCTAGGGGATGAAGGGATGGAGAGCAGCCCTGATGAGAAGGTACTTGGGGTACTGGTGGATGAAAAGCTGGACATGAGCCAGCAATGTGCGCTCACAGCCCAGAAAGCCACCTGCATCCTGGGCTGCATCCACAGCAGCATGGCCAGCAGGGTGAGGGAGGTGATTCTGTCCCTCTACTCTACTCTGGTGAGACCACACCTGCACTACTGCATCCAGTCCTGGAGCCCCCAGCACAGGAAACACATGGACCTGTTGGAGAGGGCCACAAAGATGATCAGAGGGCTGGAGCTTCTCTGCTATGAGGACAGGCTGAGAGAGTTGGAGTTGTTCAGCCTGGAGAAGAGAAGGCTTCGGGGAGACCTTATTGTGGCCTTTCAGTACTTAGAAGGAGCCTATAAGAAAGATGGAGACATACTTTTTCGCAGTGTTTGTTGCAACAGGACAAGGGGTAATGGTTTTAAACTAAAAGAGGGGAGATTCAGACTAGATATGAGGGAGAAAACTTTTACACCGAGTGTGGTGAAACACTGGTCCCTTTCATCCCAAACTATTCTATGATTCTGTGTGTGCCTTTTTCTACTTGTGCAAAAGAGGGATTGTTTCGTCTTTTCTGGTTTGAAAATACATCCGTCACAAGCAATATTTCTCATTGCCATTCAGATCTACCAATTTAAAAAAAAAAAAAAAAAAAAAAAAAAGCGAGATAGATACAAAGGGCCCCTGGAATGTAAAGTCAGGCAGCATTTGCATCTCCGTTGGAGGTGGAAGGCGGCGAGGAGGGGCAGGAGCGAGGCAGCTGCCTCTGTCCATGGTGCTAGTTCCTGCGGAAGGAGCAGCCCGACTCCACTCTGCCAATAGACTGAAAAAAGGTTTTCAGCACATTTCTGATGATTTTTATTAACATCAGTGCCAACACAAGCGGTGAATAATTGCATATCCTTTGGCAAGCACTTACCTCTAAAAGGCTTTTATACATCAACATCCCGGACATCCTGTATGACTGTGAGTGTGAGAGTCACTGTAATCACCCCAAGGAGGATTTTTTTCTGGTATAACCTTAATGTCTAGAGAGATAAAGGTTCCCTTTACAGCCAGAAGACTCTAGTTGGCAGACTCCAGGACAGAAACAATTCAGTGCTAAACAAGATGTCTGAATAGGTCAGATAGTGACTTTAAAATAGCTGTTTCTTTCTTTTGCTAACAAAACACACTGTCTTGCATCAGTGCAGCTGTTTATACCGAGGTTATCTAAAGTTACGTGAAGTGAATTCCACTCCAGTCAAAAATCAGTCCACATTAAACCAGTCCAAATTACAATAATCTCTGTCACTGAAGATGGGATTCATCTTCTTCAGTACTGAAACTATAAATTAGATACCTGATCAGACCTGCATTATTTTGGGCTCCTTCTGAAGTCAATGAAGAGAGATGGGCATATTCAGAGGGTGATCCTAAAATAGTTGCCTAATATAGGTGAGATGAATCACCCCCACCCTTACAAAAAGGATGAAGTCAATTAGCTCAACAATAAGGGAGAAGGCTGCCGCTTTTGTCAGCATTGCTGTTGCTTGCCAAATATGCCTTCTGTGGATGACTCTGGAGGACTTTGCCATCGACACATGTTCCTATACAAACTGCTCATGTCCCAGGCTTGGTCTTGCCTGTGTTTTCTTTTTAAACATTCATTTGCTTAGCTTCTTACATCTCTACAGGAATGCCTCTTGTTGCTCTCTAATGATCCTGAAGTAATTTCCCAGATACTGTGTTGTCAAATTCAAATCCCAAAATCATATTACATCTGAGGCTATGGGTTTTTCTCTCCTCTGACTCTCAACAAAGCAAATATTTGCCACTCTTGCTACTTTATTGTCTCAGTAACACATACCCAGCCATGATGAATTCTAGCAAATTCCCTTTAAAAGTACACAGATTAATTAAAGGTCTGCTGCATATTCCTCCCTAAGCCTCTAGGCTGTTAATAAACAGAAGAAAATCTTATTTCAGTGGCCTCTCTTCTAATTAACATTATTCTCTGCTTTTCTCTGGGTGTCTTAAACTTCTAGTGCCACACTGGGACTCAACTGGATAGTGTCTTCCTACAGACAGTGTATAGCCCTCTACAATGATACTAGAAGTTGGATAATTAGTAATTTTCAATTTATGTTAAAAATTAAACACGCATGGAAAGCCGATGTCTAAAATTACTCACTCCCTTCCTTTCCTTTCCCTTTGTCTTTGGCTGTATTTATGGTCCATTTGTTTGATCTGATTATCTTAGACACCTCAGTTTAGCTGCCTGATAATCTCCTGCCTGAGTGCATGCATTGATTCCACCAGAGGAGATCATTAGGACAAAATGAGCACACAATAAAACAAAAAATCCTAATGATTTACCCTGCTATTTAAGAAATGTGATGCCGACCATGTTCAAAACTAGTATTAAATATGACTCGAAAAAGTCTGTGCGCATGCCATCTATTTCACAGATCCCAAAATCTGTAACTTAAGACAAAAGTGGTCCCAGGTTTCTGGAAATTCTGTAGTAAATAAATTTCTGCATTGTTGTTTTAGCTCATGCTTATCTACAAGCATCAAATGACAGTTTTGCAAAAAAACATCTCAGTGCTTGGTGGGATCACGTGTAGTCATCTTACTTCAGCTGATGATTTTTTAGCTTTTCCAAGATAATTAATTCTTATGTATGCATATATCCTGACAAGCACAGCAGATGCAAGTCAGCTGCCAAATGACCAGAGTCATGCATATAAACCGCAAGGTAGGCATATGACAGATCTCATAAATATGGAAAGGTACAAGAGAAATAAAAAAATCCTCGATTACAATTTAGAATCATAGAATCATCGAGGTTGGAAGGGACCTTTAAGATGATCGAGTCCAACCATCAACCTAACACTGCCAAAAACACCACTAAATCATGTCCCTCAGCACCACGTCTACCTGTCTTTTAAACACCTCCAGGGATGCCGACTCCACCACCTCCCTGGGCAGCCTGTTCCAGTGCTTGATAATTTAGTGATATTCTAGGGGACTGTTTGTTTCTTTACTTTTGTGTAACGTGTTTTTGTTTGTACCTAAAAAGTGCTATGCTAGTTGAGTGATGGAATTGGTACTATTAGACACCTCCACAGCTGTATTTTTTTATGTAACAACCAATCCCACCCCTCACACCCAAAAGGAAAAGAGCAAGAGAAGGAAAAATGAGAAAAGTTGAAATAAAAACAATAGCGAGGGGAACAACCCTCTTTCTTCCACATGGCTCTTGGGTACCCAAAATTATTTTGATCAAACTGTAATGAAACATTTAACATTCAGTTCTTTTGCATTAATTTTATTTTATTTTTAAAAGTTAAACAATTAGATCAGCTTCTACTTCACAAATAGTTATATAAGCATAGCCATTTTCAAACACCTCTCCTAATTTAACTTTATGCTTTTTTTCTGCTGTTTCAAGCATAACAGTATAATATGGTCAAAAAGTTCAAGCTAGAAAACTGCTTGCGAGTGACAAGGGTTGCCTCTGACTATGGGATACATGTGGATTTGTTTAAAGATAACTGAGTCTGAAGATTTTTTTCCCCTTTGATTTAGTCCCTCTGATAAGGGAACTCATTTTCATTGTAAAGTCATTGAAGGTTCCTCAGTAATGAATTTACAAGGCTTATGTGTCACAGCACATTACTGTTCAATCCTTGAGAAAATAACCACAAATATTAGGTTATTTTATGACCTTCCATTAAATTTGAGGGTACAAATGAAAATGCATTAGTCAAATTAATTCAACTGGCTTTGGAGACATAATATTTTCAATAGGTGTTCAGATAAAAGTATTTGGCTGTGTTCCTTCATGTATTTACAAACATTTGTGTTTTAGTCTTCTGTGATGTCTTACCTTTCAACCCTAAAGAACCTGTCTTTGGCTGGAATTACACTTCAAACTTTTTCCAGTCTATTTTGATGCAACTATTTATGCAATAGGTTTATTTATAGAACTAGCAGTTTAAACTGGGTCCCAGAGATGGTCTTGCAGCTCAAAATGATGCTTCAGACCTTGTAAATCCTGATCCTTTCCTGTGGGCCTGGTGATGATGTTCTTACAAGTCCTTTTTTTTTTTTCCTGCATAATTTCTTTTCGCTTCCCATTCACCCTGTGGGGCTGATTTTTTCTCTATTTTTCACTATATATCAGTATGTACTGTAATAGCAAAAGCGTTCATAAAGACTTTGGCAGGCTTTTGTGCAACTGAAGGTTGGCATCACCTCACTCCATTCACTCTCTGCCTCAACCCTGTGATGGCCAGGGTGCTACACATTTCCAATGGTAGATTTGAGTTTTACCTGTAAGGACCACTAATTAAGCCTGGAAACAGCCTGAGACAAGTGACCCTGACTGCACCAGAACTTTTTTTTGGCAGGACTGTTTATGTTCACACATTCTGCGAACATACTTCCAGGTGATTTAGAGGCCTCCTGACAGAGTTGGGCTTGGGGGTGAAGACGATGGTGTAAGTGTTTTGAGGATGTCAGAAGAACCTACACACCTCTGGTGATGTGGTCTGACACAGCTTCCCCAAAAGACTACCGGAAGCTTGTAGTGAAATGAGGAACTAAAGGCAGGTATTTCCCAACTCTTTCTAATCCCAGATTTGCAAGGCCGTCCCTTTTTACTTGTCAGTTCCATTGATTTTCTCCAAAGTACATAAAATAAGATTGATGTTCTTTATTTTAGGCTGATGCCTCTTCAGAGAAGACTGTATTGGGGTGGGCCCCAGTTCACAGAGGGACACCAACGTTTTGGGGTGTATCTCTCTACGTAAATTGAAGTCCCATTAATAATCACCTGCACTCATTTTCCACTGATCAGGAACCAAGAAGGAAGGGAACATGCATCAGTCAGCTGTGGACAATATCAATGTAATACAATTAACCATCACAACAGGAATCCAATTACTACATCTTCTTACTTCAGCTAATCCATCTGACTTAAGCAACAGTGGATAACGTTTCTGGCTTCCTTAAAGCATTAATGTGTTGGATTTTTTTCTTCTCTCGTCTCTGAAGCTGGCAGATAGGTAGAGCTGCTCAAAACTCTATCCATCCTGTTTCTCAATCTTCATTTATTCTATCTCGGACTCAAAACTACAGCCACTAATGGTGGAGGGATAAAGAGGAAGTATGAATATGCTGTTAATCTCTTCATGCTAAATTTGTCAGACCGAATGATGGATTTAAGAACTGCATTGTAATCTCAGACTTGTTAGCGTTGCTGGGAAAGAAAAAGGCTCTTACTAACATGCTTGATAAAATTGATCCTGACATTACTAAAATGGGTCTTTTACCTCTTCTCCACCTGCCCTACTGACTGGGCCATTGAAGTCGTAGTCCTGCAATGTGTCTGTTCTGCTCTCCTAGTCCTGATTCCCAAATGAGACAGTGAATTCACTTGAATTGTGAACTTCACTATCTCTTTTACGGTATTGCCAGGTGCCTAGCAGCTCTGCTAATGCTCATCCATCCTAAGCTAAGTCTTTTTTGCCTCCTCGGTATGCGCTGAAGTCTTTAGCACTGTTGTCATTTAACCAGATCAATGAATAAGGGAGCTGAAATCACTTCTGGGCAGGGTTCAAAGCCCCCTCCGCAGTCAGAGTCTCTGCTACCATGGGTTGGGCTTCAGGTCATGTTCCCTATGATGTACTGGAGGCTTTGAAGCTTGTCCTCTGAGGGTAAACCCCTAATGCCTACCAGATCACTAGACCATCCATCTGTTTAATAAGAAAGAAATGGACCTGTAATGAAAAGTACTGAGGCCAGACCCACGACTGGAAGTAATCAGCATTCCTCCATTGATTTCTGTGATGATTTAAGGATATTAACTGGCCATCAACTCAGCGGAGTATTAAATCAGTGTTACACAGGAGAAAAATAATTTCCCCTACAACGTTGCTATTGAATAGGTCTATACAGCGCAGTGTGTACGATACTCATTTTGGTAACGCAGCCTCAATTCTGTTGCACAATAGGATTGTTTTTTTCCCAGTATGGAGTCATTCAGTAGACTGTGTCTTCAACAAAGGCACCGTCTGCATTCCAGCCTCTTGCCAACAAGCCCATGATTTGCGTTTGGCTTGGTGTTTATTGTTGGGCTTTTGTTTATGTGATTTAGTGGTATAAACAATGCTGATTGCACGGACGTAAATTTAATAGCTGCATTGCACAAGTCTGAGGGTTGCATGTATTTTTAGCATATGCCAGGTTTCTTTTGTTTTGCTTTGGTTTTGCAATTAGGATATAAGTGTTTATTTTATGAAACGCAGAACACTGACTTTCCAGAATTTGGGATTAAACTTGGGACTCCTGGATTTAAAATCTGAGCATTTACTGCTGGACTGCATAGTACCACCTCTTCCGTCTGTGCTAGTGCTCCAGCTGTTTTTGCAAATGTATCTGAACTAACACGAAACTGGGGGTTTTCTGAGTCCTCATCCATGCCAGGAACTTGGTAAAAACTCTGGCACCACGTGCATGTGGGCTGTCTGTCCTCTGCAACAACGCCACTGTCAACATCTGTCCCTGATGAGATTACCCCTCATGATAAATCTGAGCCATTGGCAGGTAACAGAGAGGTCTCATGCAACTTCTTTGACATAAATTGACTAAAGGAGGAAGAAAGGAGATTTCCACTGAATTCTGCCTTTACTCCTTTTTATTAGTCAGTGTAAGTTTTGAAATTGCATCAAATTGGAGGTTTTCTTCTTAGTGTATATGTGTGAAGCTTATTTATCAAAAATAAAAATTTGAGGATGATTTAAAGGATTTTATCACAATATATCTTCTTTTTAATGAGAATATATTTTGAAACCATTATCTTCTTCAACCAACAGTGGATTCCACATAAGAAAAGTAACTGTAATTGACTCTACTGAATAATAGAGTTATATTTTTTAAAGGTGTGTGGGTGAGATTTATTTTTTTATACTGAAGGTTCTGCTGCGGGTTTAAATGATTTTTCTTTTCAAAACCCATGGCAGCCTTCCCCCACTCTCACCTTACCCAGTTCTGTGACAAATATATAAAAAAGTCATAAGGGAGAAACAATTCCATAAGCAATAATATTTGCCGCTGCAGCAACTTTGGTCTCCTAAAGAAGCATCCTCCACCTCCAAAGAAATATTTGCATCCACCCTGTGCACTGAGCAGGGTTGTACCACACGTGCCCCACACACCCACCCACACCACCTAATATCAGACACACAGAGAGTTGCAGAAACTGTGATTTATGTTGTAAAAGCCCTTAGTGAGAACTGGCCTCTTCGCTCTGTATCTGCACAGCAGGTACCATAGGGGGCCCCAATATGAGTTTGGGGGCTCCTGGGACCTGGGGCATGCGGAGACAACCTCTAACTCAAAAAATGAGGTAGTGTTGCTCTCTATCTCCGTCACATACGAAGGGCTGTTTGTTTCTCCCGGCCTCCTACATACCCGGTCATACCGGCATGATGGAAGTCGCAGTGATTTTCACTTATTTCCAGTCCTCAGCGGGAAAGGTCAGTCTACAAATTGAAGACTGAGAGGTCTTTCTTGCATGATGACAGGCTCTGATACAGCTCTTATCAGTCAAGAATGAGGTCGCGGGGTAGCAATGCTTTTATGGAAATGGCGCTTCAGCAGCAAGTAGCAGTCAAAAAAGCAAATGAAATTTTAGGAATCCTGAGGAAAGGAATAAAGGAAAAAATAGAAAGGGCTTCTATGACACTGTGGGTAATGTGCTGGCATCTCGAAAATTGTATGCAGTTCTGGTCACCTTCTGGTCACACTAGAAAAGCTGAAGGGAAGATCCATTACTAAAGAGATGATCCATCACTGATGGACGGCATCTGAATGAGGAGCAACTCCATAAGCTGGTAGCTAGCCTGGCAGTGGGATGATGGACACTTACAAAATCCAGAGTGACGTGAGCAGTGGCAGAGATTAAAAGACAGCAAATATTCCCTGCTTTTCTTGTTTAGTAATTAGTCTGCATCAAATCAAACTAACAAGTGGCCAGTTGGGAACAAACGGAAGTTAAACAAAAGGGATGTTGAACTGTGAAACTGTCTGAAGCAGGTTGCAGCTAAAAGTTGCGCAAGTTCAAAAAACAACTGGAGATATTCAGGAAAGGAAAACCCATGAAAGACACAAACACACCACTGCATCTCAGGAGGTTCTCCAAGCCTCCACCTGACATCCAACTCTCATACTGTGGGAGGTTGAGAGAATACGTCAAGGACAATTGTCCTGCTCCTATATCCATCCCTGGGGAACTGCTTTGGACATATTGAAGACAGGGTAATGAGAGAGATGGATTTGGGCACTGAGCCCATCAGGACGTTTTTACAGGTTTAACCTTCTCAGTGAACCTATTTTTAACGTTTTTTTGCTGCGCAGAGCAATACTAGAGTGGGAAGTGAATACACGAACATGTTTGGTAGGTTAAATATACAAGATTGAAGTGTGGGGAAAAACAGCTTACTAATATTCTTTGAATGAGGATGTGCTATCTGACCATACATGGTTTGTGAGAACACCACTTAAGAGCTGTGTCATTCCAAATAAGCTGTGACGGGGGAAAAAACTACCCAAAGCGGTTTTCAATTATACTCACTCTCCAACTGGAAACTGGAATGAAAAATATAAGAAGCTTCATACTCACAGGAAACAGAATAACCCACTCGGTGAGCTGAAAAGTTTTTTGCAGGAATGGTTATATTACCTAAAGAAATGAAATAAAATTGTTTTAACTGAAAGATATCTTTCTTTCAAGCCACAGACATACTTATGAGGGTGTGCAAGAAGTTTCATGGAGGCAGGGTGAGCTTGTGGGTAGACCACAGGGGTCCTGTCTTCTCCCTGTAGCTACTGAGGGTTTTCCTGTCAGTTCCTTTGTTGATACAATCTCTGTTGTTCACAGCAGAGGAACTGAATTTTCAGGTTTTTGCAGTGCCAAAAAAAAAAAAAAACAACAAAAAAACCCAAACAAAACAAAACCAAAAAGATGGAGAAGAAATATTTTGGGCTAACCTCAGAAACTTTAATTTCTTAATGAAATAAAAAGGGGAAAAATAATTTTGTGCCAACAGAAACATTAATCCCAAATGACCCTTTTATTTTAGCTTTTATGGAGAATGTTTTTTAATGACATCATACTCAAAATTAGAAATGAAACAGTTATTTTAAGAAAATATTATTCAAAAATACCAGTTGTTTGTGGTTGGTTTTTTTTTTTTTTTTTAAATTGTTAATTGACCATGAAAACCTTCAGGGCTTTAATTCACAGATTTTTTTAAAAAAAATTGTGAAACAGGATTTGCTCAAAAAGAATTTTTTCACCTCTATTGCAAACAATGTAAGCTAGGATTATCTCCCACAATGAGTTTGTACAACACCTTTTGTGCTTGTAACCAGTGCCAATTCTAGAATAATAACAACCAAAATTTTAAGTGTATATCTGACTTTTACCTAAACCTTCCAATTACATTGAGATCATCCACAAAACTAAGATGCCAAATGAGATTCTGATTCAACAGCTGCAGAGATAAAAATAACTTAAACCTACCCATCTTTTCATATTTTTCTGCTTGCCCCAACAGCTGGTGCCGGACTCAGAAAATACAGAAAGCGCAAGAAAATGAAGGTGGCTTGGACTAAACGCCAGCAGAGTATTTTGACCTCCTCCATGGGCTGGATTCTAACACGAGGTAAGACTTTTGAAACAGCACAGCTGAAAGAAGTTAGCTTGAATAGGCTGAGATTTCACAGCTCACTTTCCAAAATCATTTATTTATATCAGATTTGAGCCCAGTCCAAAAACCTAGATCTCACACGTCAGACATCAAAAAGCAGGGAAAAATATTCAGCCTTTTAACCTCACCCTGCTGATCTTTACATAGCAGATAACCATTAACCATGCTTCCCTCTCTATTTTCCAGGTTTTCTACTCTCAGAGTACGAAACCATTTTTTCCTGCTATGCTGGATTTGTGTTCACGCGTTTCCTCCAGTCCCTGTATGTTTTGGGATTGCAAACAGGTATAAATATATAAACAGGTATAATTTCGGGGGGAAAGCAGCAAAGTTTTCATGCATGTTCCATTTTTCCCTCTGCTGTTCACCAGGGCTGATGTCCCCCTCAGATTTCTTTGCAACAAATGCAAACTTTTCATAGCTGAGCATGATAATCCTAAAATATCACTCTCATAATTAAGAAGCGTATGTGCGTTGCATGCTAACAACCAGAGTTGCTGCGTTAAGTATACCACTTTAAAGTGAGCTGGAAAAGCTACGTATCTTCATCCATGGTGTCTACATGCCCTTTCAGAGTTTCCATAGCTGTTTAGTAGATGATTTCTTTCCCCTAGTTGGTTTCAGGAGAACAAATAAAAAAGTCCCTCTTCCTCTAAATTTGATGTCATCCTCCTACTGAATGGCATTAAGGTCAACTGTGGGTTATGCCCAGTGTTAGACAAAACCTTATGTACATTGGCTCCTGTCCGATGTCAGTACATTTCAGCATGTGCAAAGCCAAAGGTATTAAAAAAAAAAAAAAAAAAAAAAAAAGAATTAAAGCTTGAAGCAGCATTCCAGGCAAAAAGTTACAGCTCTCAGAATGAGAGGACTAAGAGTTTAAACGAGAGACTTCTCGTTTCATGCAGTAAACATACTGTAACATTGACGGTAGGGTATAAGTGGGACTTCTCTGATTTCTCTGAATCTCGTCCCAGAAGGCAAGTATGTTAAGGGTACTTAAGTAACCAATTTCAATGGGAATGATGGTCCTTGTACCCTTTAGAAACACTAGCTTAGATATGCACCTTTAGATAAGTCGACCCAGCTGACATCTAAAAGAGCCCGTTACAATCCCAAGGCATCTGCTCCCCCTAAAGACACGGAAGGAGCCTTTTGTTTGGGATGCATCTCACCTAAGGCTATATATCCCCTGCAAGGGTACATTCTGCAAGAGTTACCCTGCTTTCCTTTACAGTTCATGGAGAGAAATAGTCATTTTGAGGTATTGTCCATCTGCCCAGATTTGAACAGCTACTTGAAAGAGAAACAGGTCATTCCGTGAACTCCACAGACCTCACTCTGCATCTCTCTTCTCCAGAGAGGGAGCTGAGGTTTGTCCGCTCAGTGAGAGGCACCAGATGAATGTCACCCACTGCAGCATAAATAGTTACTATTTCCAATGTATATCTTAAAGACTATAGTCCTTTCACCACCCAACCCTTCCTGGTTCTGGTTTGCTTGTCTGGATGCTCCACCAGGTCTAGCCTCAAGTTTTTAGCTTTTTCAAGCAACTAGAGCAACGGTTCTATGCAGTCATCCAAAATCTCTAACCCAGCAGCTCCCAAGTTTTTCTCACCCCTTCTCTCTTCCATAATCATAATATTACTGTAATTTACACTTTCAGGCTGACCACTCTACTTGGGGCCCTGGTTATAGTGAAGTAAAATGTATGCTATTTTGGATAGGGATTGCAATAATCCTACCCATCTGCTAAACACCTTCAGCTGAGCCCTGAGCTTCCTCCTCCCGGAGTAGTGCTTTTCATGATCAGCTCCCTTATTAAAGCTCACCGATACTGTGTCCCTGCAATTACATTGCCTAGGGGTTGGGTTTTTTTGGAGGGGTTTAAATTTCCATTCAAGATGGGAACACACTGGAGCTAATAAAAAGCAAGTGTCTCTCTGCCACAGCTTACTGGTATCCTGGTTCTTTGTTGCTATATACGTTTCTCCAAAGGGTTTATTAGGCAGAGTGCTTTCCCTTCCAACTAGTTGAGAATGTGAATTTCTTCTGCCGGTAGTGCCTCCTTCCACCCTGTGGACTTCTCTTTTTGGAGTCATTTCTCTGTAAAGATGACACTCAATGACGTGCATTGTCCTCCTTCTTCTTCCCAGAGGGGAGCTGGCACAGACTTCAAACAGCATCTCTGACTGCGTTTTGCAACAAGCCAGCCCTCACCACTGATATTAATATGTCTGCAAAACATCTCACTCAGGTCATCATCACCATTAGCTCCTACCTTGCGCTTTCCTCTGGGGAGCACAAAATGCTTTGCAAAAGAGAGAGGACTATCAGCACCACTGTCCTGGTTTGAGGTAAAACAGGACTGATTTTATTCAGTAACTTTTCTTCTTAGCTGGGCCTCTTCTAACTACTGAAATTAACTGCATATTGTGCAGACAGTGTTCACTCTCGGAGTGATAAGACCAATGTTCATAGCTGATGCCCAGGCATGGGGTGCGGAGAGGCTCCTGCCTATACTCATTGCTCTAACCCCCAAGGGCAGCCAGCTTTGTTATTTGCCACGTTGGAGGGTCGGAAGCGGAAAAGCACATCGGGGTCCCACCTGCGGGGAGGAGCGGACAGAACAGGTGACCCAAAACTGACCAACAGGGTATTCCATCCCATCTGCCTCATGCTCAGTATAAAAGCTGAGGGATCAAAGGGTCAGCTCTCTTTTCATCAATGGTCGATGTCTGACAAGGACTTTGTTCGTCTGCCTGTGATCCCGATCCTGGATGCAGATCCGGAATCCAGTTCCCGTCAGTCACTGAGTCCAGCCTGGGACTGCCCCAGTGCCAGCCGGTGTCGTGATTGTCATCTCGGGAGCGTGATACAGTTTTGTATATATTTCATTATTTCCTTTTTTATTTTATTATTAATATTTCATTATAGTAGTTTAGTTCCTTCTAAACTCATAAGTCTCTTTTTCCCTCCTCTGCCTCTCTCTTTGAAGAGGGGTGGAGGGGAGCATCTGTTGGTCCCATCTGGGGTCCCCCACGTTCCCATTAGCTGATTTGGCCTAAACCGCGACAAGCGCTCTGCAGATGGGAAAGCCTGAGTCGCCGGTTCAGCCAAGCTCTTAACTGAGGTTCGAGCATTTACCAGCCAGGCTGCCTGCTCTGTCACTGCTGGCGATTATCTCCTCAGCCAAGCTGGTGGAAATGAGGGTATGAGCTCTCATAAATCACTTTGGGCTGAAGTTCAGGAGCTGGGCTTAAGCACTTTCCAATACCTGAGCACCTCAAGCGTGTGCACACAGAATGTTCTGCTGTGCGGTCCATAAGTGCCACCAAGGCAGCAGGGACAAACCCGGCCCTGGATGCGGAGTAGTCAAGAGAGACTGAAGCACTGTCGCTTGCCCTTTTCATGCCATCCTGGAAAGCCACATGGACCCAAAAAGGCCACATCCTGCACCTGTTGCACCCATCCCGCAGCTATTGCATCAATCCTATCCCGCATCCATCCTGCAACTATCTACTCACCACGCACAGGACCGTGACGTGTAACTACAGCACTGCACTGCCGCCTTCCAAAACGTACAATGCGGTGGGCACTGCTGAAAACTTCGCAGGTCACTCAAAGGGACACAACTCAGGTTCTTTTTACTGTGGCCCTAACTCGTAAATTGTTTAGACTACATCTCCCCTTCACTTCTTATCCGAGACTGTCATCAAGAAAAATCCTTCATGCCAGATAAGGTGTGACGCTACTGGAGTGTGACTCATCTGGCATATTTCAGGATTAATTGAACCAAAGCCTAAGAGGTCTCTAGGGAAACCAAGTCAAACGTTGGTGTCTAGAGTTATGTAGAATGAATCTTGTCTTTAGGCTGACTGTTTCCATATTTAATCTTCTCTGTGGCTCTACTGTTGTTTCGTCAACCCTCCATTCTCACACTGACGAGCACAAAAATTCCTGCTTACATCTTGGTAGTGTGTGCATCTCTGCACCCGCTATGCAGAGGAGTCCACTCCCACCTACACCTGATGGTTTGGGAGCATAACCCCCGTTTGGCTTTCTGCTCACACCACCTTTAATCACAGTTGAACGTTTTTCCCCAAAACAATGAAAATCTCAGTCCTGGGGAGAGTGTTGCTAAAGCACATTTGAGGGAGATCACAGGCAGATCACAATGCACAGGACAGGGAAGAAACAGAGAGATTCACCACCGTGAGAACAGCTATGGATATGGAAATGACTGACTGAGTTCTTACAACCACTGTCCAGGAAAAGAGCAGAAAGAGGCATTTAAATAAAGATACCAGTTCTCCCCATAAACCTTATAGCAATTCCCTTTGGTTAAATTCAGTCCAAAGTTTCTCATGGGAACTGTTGGAGTTGACTGCCAACTAAAAGCATCCAAATGGATACACTTAATTTACCTTTTTGTCATGTTGCAATGCTAAAAGAGATCTAAGGCAGACATCAGAGAGGATTACTCATGTATCCAGAAGCAAATACATTTCTTAAAAAGAAATAAAAAATCTCTTTGTGATTACCTTTTAGAAAATTCCTGGGAGGCTGTTCAAGGGATCACAAGAGACCAGAACACTACTACAAATAATCAGAATATGGTTCTGTTTTTGGTTTATTTTTTTTTTTTTTTTTTTTTTTACCTGAGTAAGAGCATACGAGGAATGACCCAAAGCTAGAAGCTGTACTTTTAAGAAAGGGACTGAAGGAATGCTGTATCTTTTAACCTCCTTCCTCGGTGTTTTACCCATCAATACTTCTACTGTAGAGCTGCACCACAGTCATGTAATTCGCCTGTGTCAAATTGGAATCCCAGCATGATGAAGCAAATGCTGAATTCCCAAGTAATCAGACATCAGTGCTGAGGATCGATTTTGTGCACTCATCATTTCTTCTCTTGCCACTCGACAGGTGAATCCATGAATGTGAACAAGACCCTAATGAGGTTGTAGAGCGTTGTTTTGAAAACATATTGAGTCCACAGGCAGAAATGGTCGCTCTTAATGAATCCTCATGTTTCAATTGTATTTACTTTAGCTTAATAAATCAATAGCGCATGCTGTGGCAGCTGGAGGATTGCTGCCTATGCACCCAAGCTAAATCAAAAATGTCAAGGCAAGTGCTCAGGATGTAGGATCGTACAAAACAAGCCTAGAAAGGACCCCAAGAAGTGATTTAACTTATTCCCTCTCCATGCTTAGCCAATCCCAGGCCTGAGAAAGGTTTCTTTAACCTGTGCAGCGATCATCATTCCACACTCTAAAGATACTGAATACAACTCATATAAACTCAGTATAACCATACAACCAATATGAACTGATTGGGAATATAACCACAATCTCTCTGTTTTGGTTTTTTTTTTCACCCACGCGTTGTGTCTACAGAGGGTGCATCAACATGGGGAAGTACAAAGCTCTGTGGGTGGGTGTGGGAGAATCCCGCAGGACAGTACAGGCTGGGAACTGTCTGGCTGTCAGCCACCCTGCTGAAGGGGGCCTGGGTGTTATGGGGTGTCCCTCAGCATCTTTGCATGAGACATGTGCTCTGGGTCCCTGACAATTTTGGTACCCCTTTTTCTCAATCCCTTTTAGTTTCTTCACATCCCTCTCAAGCTCGAAGGGGTGTGGAAGAGCAGAACTCTCTGCAAGGTTTCAGGAGTGACCTCAACAGTGCTGAACAGAGGAAGGACAACAGCTTGACTCGATCTGCAGGCCACGCTGACCCTCACGAATGCTGATATGGGCTTTAACTTAGTCTCAGTTGGAGCGCACTGTTGGTTTATATTCAGAGTGATGTCCTCCGTAACACCCAGACGCTGTTAGCAGGACAACTGCTCAGAGATAGAAAGGGACATATCAACATCATAGAATCATAGAATGGTTTAGGTTGGAAAGGACCTTGAAGATCATCGAGTTCCAACCCCACTGCCACAGGCAGGGACACCTCCCACTAGACCACGTTGCCCAAGGCCACGTCCAGCCTGGCCTTGAACACCTCCAGGGATGGGGCCTCAACAACCTCTCTGGGCAACCTGTGCCAGCGCCTCACCACCCTCACAGTGAAAAACTTCTTCCTAATGTTCAATCTAAACCTGCCCTTTTCCAGTTTAAAGCCATTCCCCCTCATCTTATCACTACATGCCCGAGTAAGAAGTCCTTCCCCAGCTCTCCTGTAGGCCCCCTTTAGGTACTGGAAGCCCACAATAAGATCTCAGAGCCTTCTCTTCTTCAGGCTGAACAGCCCCAACTCTTTCAACCTCTCCTCATAGGAGAGGTGCTCCAGCCCTCGGATCATCCTCGTGGCTCTCCTCTGGACATGCTCCAGCAGGTCCATGTCCTTCTTATGTTGGGGACTCCAGAGCTGGATGCAGTACTCCAGGTGGGGTCTCACGAGAGTGGAGTAGAGGGGCAGAATCACCTCCTTTGACCTGCTGGCCACACTTCTTCTGATGCAGCCCAAGATATGGTTGGCCTTCTGGGCTGTGATCACACACTGCTGGCTCATGTTCAGCTTCTCGTCAATCAGCACCCCCAGGTCCTTCTCCTCAGGGCTGCTCTCCAGCCACTCCCCGCTGAGCCTGGATTTGTCTTTGGGATTGCCTCAATCCGATTCTTTACTGTTGATCATAAAAAGAGCAGAGGGAAACCAGCTCATTTTAGAGCAGGTGGTCTATCTCTAACTTCGCTGTTTAAATAACGGTGAGGTGAATCTCCCATCCCTAATACTATGTAAGACATCAGGGTGGATGAGCTAGTGATCCCATCTGGCCCTTAAATCCATGAAAATCACTGAAATATGAGCTTTCCCACACAGTCAGCAACGTAACCAATTTCTGCAAGAAACTGAAGCCAGCCAAGATTTTAAAAAGCATATGCAGAATTAAATACTGTGATTTAAAAATACTGGAGAGTTTTGGGGAAAGGATTTACAGTCTCTGCTTCAGAGATAAAACAACCAAGAAATGGAGATTAGGAAGAAACTACTCATGTGGCTAAATTGTCCCAGAGCTCCCAGAGCTGACTGCTTCATGACTCTTTCTACTCGCAAACAAACCAGATATGTCGCGTTTTGTGCTGTAACCATAAGACACACTCTTAAACGTCCTGTGTTTGACCCACTCACTTTGTCCCAGGATGTCATGGGTTTGCGATGCAGTAAAACTGCTCTGCTCCCACTGGAGGATCCCACACATTAGGCACCGATATCAGAAGATCAGCCAACTGTTTCTTGCTTTTGAGGTCTCAATGGATTAAGGAGACCATGGTGATTTGCTACATGGCAAGGAACGTGACATTAAAAAGCTCATTCCCCAATAGTGGCCTACGGTTATGGGTTTATCCTTACTGTGGGACCTGAACCTGCGTCCATCAAGTGACTCGACACAGAAAGTGTGTATTCATGATATGAACAGCTGTCTCCATGAGACAGCCCAGTGTATATCTTGCATCAGGTTTCGAGTAATTTGAAAGGTCTGTCACATGCTTGTCGCTATCAAAGACAGCCCATGGGACCAGAGAGACTATGATTTGATCCAGTATAGTAACATCTTATTTAAATTTCGCTTAGACAGCTATAATTGAAATGAAGCCTTCTTCACAAGGCGGATTTCCATGTTGGATATTTTTTTTAAATTCCAGCATCAAAAGAGAATGTTCAATACTGCTAAATTAGCCTGAAAAAATTAATCTAGGGACACAGTCTTACATTTCTCCTCCCAAATGAGCATGTAATTAAACATTCTTTTTGCATTTCAGTAATTTCTGTGAGTTTTAAGCCTTTGGGCTATATTCTGAAGTGGAAGATTGATTTCATAGGAGTTTTGATGAAAAACTGGCTATATTTTCAAAATTGTTTCCATATCTGTACCACGTCTGAGTGAGATTCATCCCCCTTATAATTCCAATGACTTCACTGGAGATTAATGTGAATTAAATATGTCTGGTGGTGCCTCACAAATTTCCAGATACCCATACGGTAAATGGTTCTGCACAGCTACAGGACCAGTGGCCCACTGGTGGAACAACTACAGATATTGCAGCGTGCCAGATCGCTATTAGAGGATATCATCACCGACATGCTATTAGAGTGCTGACTTTGCAGATGGCCTCCTCTGCTCACAACCACAAGACAGCTATCGTAGCTGTTTTGAAATGGCAACAAAACACACCTCAAACCTGAATGGAGATCTTCAAAGCATTGGCGGACCAGCCAGGTATGGTATAAGAAGTAAACCAATCACATCATTGTGGTGATGTGCCCAAGTTAATCAGCCAATGAGTTAATTAATTAATTAATTATCAGGAGCATTATGCTTTCCTCATGTTTTCATTTTACTCTAAAGGCCTGATCTATTTATCACCTCCCAAAGTATCTTTCGAGAGTGTACCTAAGACTGCACTTCTTAGGAGAGAACCACCTTGGGGGTGTTTGTCAGTCAAGGGAAATCATGTTCTATCATGCTCAGATCAAAAGAGGATCATGCTCCAGGATCTGATTCATGTCATTGTGGAGAAAGATGATCACTTCTGAGGAGGCAATCTGTGTTCCCTTACGTCTGGACAGATTTGGAAGGTGGGTTCTGCTTTGGATTCGTTTCTCATCACGTTGGTGTGAGGTTTCCCTGGTACCTCTAATGTAATCAATGTTTTTGTCTGTTGATCTAGCTTATCAGTGTGGCATACTCATGAATAATTGCCTGAGAATATAAATAGTGTGCTGATTAGACCCGGCGTTTGAATGCGGGCTATGTCTACATGACAGCCTAGCCACCTCTTGAACTCCAGATAGTGCTTTTCTTAAACCACCTTCTGTGCAAATACGGAGGACTTGAACATTTTCTGCAGCGCTGGAGCCCAGCCCGGTGGGATTGCCTGGCCAGCGTGGGAGAGCAGAGTCCTGGCACTCCCTGCCATGCCACGTGAATCAGCCCGATAGCCAGAAATAGAGCGCTGAGCAGACACACCTTGTGACGATGTTGAGCAGCAGACCTGGAAGTCGCACAGGCAGTCGAAGTATTTTGCCACACAGAGCTCACTGCAGTGCATGCGAAGTTCATATGCCTGAAAATAAAAGCTGTCTCAAGATCACCGTGGCATATCTCTGCAAATATTATCACTGTTATGAGATACACGTGAAAGAGGATCTTAAGTACATAGTATGTCAAGGTTTTACGGCTCACCCTCTATAAATATTCTTCAGATTCCTTCCACAAGGTGATTATTAATCCACTTCTGACTAGGTAAGAAAAGGATTTTTTTTTCAATCCTTCTAATGACAATCATGGATTTTTTAGCTATCTGCCTCTATTTCCCCCCTCTCTTTAAACAATAGAGAAATGGAGAAGTCTTGATGGGCTTTGGAAATGAATGGAATATAAAGGGTTGCACTAATGTATCTACAGCTTTTAAGACAATTTATCATGTTCAATTATGTACCAAACCCAAAGTGTCATTCTCGTAGAAATGGATTTCAAGCTGATGACAATCCTTTGAAGGAGCCTACAGGTAACTGTTTCCCTGTTTCCCAAGTCAAAGCAAAAGTCAGCCTAAGCAAATAATTTCAGCTCAGATTATTACAATTTGTATAATCATTGCACTTAATCAGCTTTATGGATTGGACAAGTAAGCCTAAAATCTAAGCAAATTGAAGGGATAAAAAGGAGAATTGTCAACTTGCTGAAAAAGCTGAAGAACTGTACCAGATTTGAATTGAGGGTCCTGGTTCTCAGCCTGTGCCATCTCTCTGAATTAAACAGTCAACAACACAGTGTTCGGGAGCATTTCAGCATAAAGATTTCCATTCGGTCCACAATTTTAACGCCTGAAGTGACCTACTACATGGCCGAAACCAGAGCACAGGGCACATCTGGAGGAGATATCACTAGCCGCGACCAAGCGCTTCTAGGTGTGAGCATTGCCAAGGAGAAAGGTCTAGACTGTGGTCAAGATGAGTGGGTCTCACACATGTTTTCTGTTCAGCTAGTCACAGCTGAAGACAACAAAACCCTGAATTCCAGTGAAATCTACGTGACCTAGCTTTAGACACCCATGGTCTAGGCTCCTACACCTGATCAAGTCAGCCCCAAGCTGCGTTACTGTTGAAGGACGGAGATAGGTTTTTTTCGATGGGGATTCATCTGACTTTTTTCAGATGTCTGCATCAGGATGAGCTACATCATCCCCTGGGTTCAAGTAATTAAACTTCCAGTGATTGTTAAAAGCCTGGGGAGACATATGAACGCCTGTAATATGATGCTCCACAGCTTAAGAGCCACAACCACAGTCTGAAAGAGCAACACTTCTTCTGACACAATACCCCTGTCTTGCCCAGCCTTCGTTGCCTCTCCAGAAACGCGTAGATGTATTGCAAATCCTGTAGATCCTGTATCGTGTTTGCTACGCTCGCATAGCTATGATGGGGTAACTCAAATGACATTGCCTGCCTGTGTTTAAGCAAACAAATTCCACCCAGAAAGCCCAACAAAGAGGTTGTATAAGGGAGCAATGCTCTTTTTTTTATGTACAAAAGACACAGTGGCTCCAGTAAAGCCGGAAGATTATCTAAAGATGCAAACTGCGGTGCACTGTGATAACACTTCACTATTTACAGGCTGGCTCTTGACAGGGAGTGTGCTTGCTTTTGTGGCCACAATTAAAGAAACACATGTAAATACTGACTTTTATTACAGGGCCCTTTTGCTGTCCAGGAATAGACCGAGCCTTGCACAGCACGAAAAGCACAGGTGGTGTGGAGCGTGCAGAATGCTGAGTTTTGCTATCCCGACCACCCCGAGGATCTCCACCGTGGAAAGACCCACCGGGAATTAATGTAGTGATTGGCACTGGGATTTCTGTGCAGTGAAACGCATTCTGCTCGGGACTGTCTCAGCAAAGGCTCAAGCTCTATCGCCTTGACAAAGACAGTCCCCGCAGGGAGGAAAGGAGGTTATCAGGGGAGGCGTAAATGCCATCGCTCCTCTTTGAGGTGAAACAGGTTTCAGGCTGCTGGCACTGAAGAGTTAAAACCAGCCGTTTCCCTTGCAGAGCGCATCTTTAGCCTGTGGTTCAAGAGTGTGGCGTGCACTGGCAGCAGCGAGAAGATAGGAAACAGCCACTATTGATATCTAACTTTTTATATGATGTTTGACTCTCGTCTGGGCCTGACTGGTTGCTATTACTTATCTGATCCGGGACACTCTTGACCCAGCTCAGAAAAGCCCTGAGTAAGTCCCCAAACAGGAAACGATTTGAGTAGACGTTTAGCTTTAATCACTTACTGTGACCCCACCAGTTCAATAGGATTTGAGTAACTGAAATTTAGAACAAGTCTGCGGGGTTTTTTCCCTGATTGTGGATGATTTCTTAAAATACTCAGCTGATTATAACACCCAATTAAGAAATTCCTTTTTAGCTTTACATTGTTTAAAATTAGTATTTTCTCACTTGTAAGCAAATTGGAAGACTGGATTTAATTTTGGAGTTGATTACTTTCTCACATTTTATAGTCATCCTTAGTATACAGTGTAGCAGAAAACCTTAGTTTGACCTGGACATGGATAAACGGGTAAAGCAGAACATCTTTAGAACTGCAAATTGTATCTGCGTATCTGATGCTGTGTCCTGTGGTCTCCACCCATACGGCTGAAAAACTTTGATGGAAAGCGTGGAGACACGATGCAGTAAGTTTCCAGAGCCGCATGCATCATCGATCAGATATGCCTGGAACACACACATAAACAAACGAAAATTGGTAAGCTGCAGTTAAACAAGATGGGGATGACTCACTGCAAAGTGAGTACAACCCACTCACCTCCCCAAACACTGTGAGATATGGCACAGCTGCCTTTGAATTCACCCTCAGAGAACTGGTGGCATTAAAGAGGGAAAAGATATTGTAAGTTTTCTAGCCCAGCTGCTCTTGTCAATGGGTTGGTTTATGTGCAAAACACATCCATCGCCCCCAGTTTCTCCCGGGAATCTTGCCTGCTGCGAATGCCTGAAGACAGCAGGATCTCCGTGGGGTCAGCAGAGGTATTTATTTTAAAATGTCAGTCCCCTGTCTTACCTGTGACCAAAAACTTGGGTAGCCGAGATCAGAATTTCCCATGAGCCTATGCACGAATGCTTGATGATGTCCTCAGTGCTTGCATTAGAATATTTGTTCCTTTACCAACTGCACACAGCCCAGTTTTCAGGCTATCTCCAGCCCGGGATGAACCAGTACATAGATGGCACTCCCACCCTGCATGAAACTGTGCAGCATGAGCTCTTTGCTGTTCCTAGCCCAAGTACTTGTTTGCTGACCAAAATGTGCGTGATGCAGCACGGAACACAAATATGAAAAACTGCTCTGCTCTGAAGGGTTTATGGTCCAAGAGGTGGACACAGAAAAGAAGACACTGTAAAAACACAGAGCTCTGAGTGTAAATAGAGAGATAAGGTAGCGTTTCGGGAGAAGATTGATGTTATAAATGCCAAGGGTCATATTGTCTGTTGAAGCAAATAAAACTTCGTTCAACCCTGGTGAATCTCACTGGGGCTTTGCCAAGCCTTTAATACATGAGGAGCGGGTCCAAGGCACGGCAGTGTAGCACCTTGGAGGAAAAACCCAGTACCAAACTCTTCTGCCCTGCAGAAAGGCCAGTCACCTCTCTGTGATATCCCGTTCAGAGTCACCAGATAATACAGGAGACATCAGCATGGAGCCCACACATCAGGAAAGCTTAATAAATTCAATGCCATTATCTTAATGCAAAAGGACTGGTGCCTGATGTTTCGCTTCCCTCGACATATATCATGTCATCTCCTTGGATAATGTTTAGCTCTCCCTGGGAAGCACGTCTTTATTTGCCTGATATTTTTGATATGACTACAGCAGCACCCACAGTTTGAAAATCTTTTTTCCCTGAAAAAGCCGGTGCCAAACCTCCCAGAGATGGATGTAATTCACAGGCACCAAAGTAACGCCATACACTTTAACTCCTTCACTGTCATTCATCTCTTGCTACAGAAAATGAGAAGGGGACGTCTCTGGGGACATGATTGCTTCTGGAATAACATTATGTCATTGGCATTTACACTGTCAAAAAATGACAGGAACCGTGGAACGCCTGTTGTTGTCAATCCAGTTAAATCTAACACGATTTAGTCTGCAAATATCCCTGGATTAGAAGAGGGTTTCCCTGCTTTGTGTAGTCAGTCAGGAA
Source organism: Vanellus vanellus (assembly GCF_965231255.1). Classification (NCBI taxonomy): domain Eukaryota; kingdom Metazoa; phylum Chordata; class Aves; order Charadriiformes; family Charadriidae; genus Vanellus; species Vanellus vanellus. The sequence goes on along the minus strand of NC_138906.1, from coordinate 4,322,168 downwards.
GGTTTGGGGCATGGAACTATTTTCTGCTTACAAGGAAAGAAGAGTTGTCTAGAAAAGAAAAAAAAAAAAAAAAACAAAAAAAAAAACAACACAGAAAAATGGTCTGGAAAATTACATTTATGTCAGACAAATTCTTCCCAGACAGCACTCATTCAAGAGAATGAACTGACATTCCTTATTCCCCCTAGAAAGTGAGTTTTATTTTTCATGTGCGTTGAGGGGACTTAGAACATAACACTTCTCTCCATTAGTAGATGTAATGTTTTGCTAAACATATAGTAAAAGGATGCTTAATTTGCTTGCGCAAACATATCCTGGAGGCAGCAGATATATAAGAAATGCATCAGAGGAGGGAATCAGGCAAGCAGCAGAAACCTTTAACTGCGATATTCAGCAGCTCAGCCAAGAGACCTGAACTGCAGCAGACAGTGAGTCTTTCTTTAAGATATGATTCATAGTAAGAAGGGGTGGAGGAAGAGCTCCCAGCCGTAATGCCTGGTTGGGCTCTTCCTCTCCAAGAGAATATAACTCTGAGCAAAAAGGGACAAGCAGAGCTGTTCTCTTCCCTTTGCCGCAAGAAGGATTTTGAGTAGCAGGTTTGAGTTGGAAACAAGGGGTATCCCAGCTAAACAAACAGAAGAAAAATCAATAGTCTTAGACAGGGTGTTCATCAGCTCCCAAAAATAAAACCAGGGGGATGCAGAAATTCATTCTTCACGTATATGAGAGTGGCATTGGGCTTTTTGGGGTGTGAGACAGTAAGTTCACAGGAGGGCCCTCCAAGCGGGCAGATACCTTCATGCTAACTGCTCAGAGAGTCTCTGATTTGATTTTTTTCTTTGGAAACACCCAGATTTCCAAGATGTATGCTAGAGAACCAGCAAGTTTCAGACTCAGGTGGTATCCTACTGAGCTGCAAAAAAAAGCCAAAACCTCAGTTTGGAGGGAAGAAGGGGCTGTATTTCCCTCTCCCCGTTCTCCATCGCTGAGCCCCAGGCTCCAGCGAGACCCTGCACCATTTGCCCGACCGATGCCTGCTGGGGATGAGCCCACGTGTCCCAGGCATACCTCACGGCCGACCAGCCCCCAACCGAGCGTACCGCTCCTGCGCAAGCGATTGACTCCAACACAGTTGAAAAGACCGAGGCCGCTGTCTGCTGAGATGAGAGAGCTCCCTCTCTGCACGCAAAACAGGGGAATGAAGGCAGGCTGAGTTTGCTGTTCATTTTGCAAGAGGAGTGGAAATAAATAATAAAAAAAAAAAGCCAAAACAAATCACAGGAGCTCTTGTGACAGACAAATCCCAATGAGCATCCCCGTGTATTTGGATGCCAGCTGGACCTTTCCCTATGCTGGGGTAGGACCTGGAAAAGAGAAGAAGGTAACTCAGCCCAACAGGTGTTAAAAAATAGGGTAGTGCTCTACAGTGTGGCCACAAAGGGTCTGCTGGGCACTGACTCCCACTCTCCACCTCCCTCCTGGGGTCTGACTACCCATAAACCAGAGTCCAGTGTCCCCCCAGGGCTCTGCCAGACCCGTCAGGGCTCCAGCACTCTCAGTGCCCCAACCAGATGGATGGACCACGCAGATATTCATTAATAGCATGAAGGCAATAAGCAAAGCTCCCTTTCGAAATGTCACCTTTTTCCACTTTAATTCCTGCTGAGACAAATACGACAGTTCAAACTTCTCAAAACTGCTTTCGGGCTCCCAGCAAACCCAGACATGTCCAGTCTCACAGGTTTTGGAGATTTCATCCACAGTTGGTAAAGCCAGAGGTGGGTGAAAGCTGGGACCTTGGAGAACCAGTACAAGCAGACAGCTTGGAAGAGTCCTATTATTCACCACGTATTGCACTTGTCAGTTTACACCATGACTCGAAAAATTTATTTTCAACACAAACCAACATTTATGGCAGAAATCAGTTACAGTGTAGAAATTCCTGTTTTCAGCTGGTGAAGTCTTAAACACAGTTCATCGTATAAGCCACAAAGGTTCTCATCGCCCAGTCGGAAAGTGGGGTTTGGTCTATGGACACCAGCAGCAAATAGTCTCTGTACAGAGCAGCTCTGTGATGCATTCAACCAGGCTGTGTAAAATGTTCCATTTCCTGCCTCCTCCACAAAAACATCAGCTGTCTCACATCCTCTAGTGATAAGGTGGAGCCTTTATCTCAGCCTCTAGAGCGCCATGTTTGAGCCCAAGCTTTTAGCTTGTATAACCTCTGGTGTCGATCGAGGAGTTGGTTGCCCTGCTTCACAGGGCTTCTGCTGCCAGACTCTCCTTTGTGAGAGCAAAACGCTTCTTCATGGTGGCCACAGCTTGGGAGGAAACCTACCTCCCCTGGACACGGTTTATCTGAAGAAATATGGCTGTAGTGATGCTAGGTACTCTGCTTATCAGCTCTCTGCACACATACCACTGCCATTACTGCCTCCTCCCTCATCCTTTGCTCTGCAAAGCTCTAAGGAGAAAGTAGGGAGGGAGAGGACGACACCTTTTTTCCTCTGTCTTTAGCACATCATGTACCCTGGAGAGGTTTTACTATGTTCCCAGTGTAAATAGCGCTGGTTTAATAATGCATGCTTCTCTACTCACCTTAATTCATTCTGTTTCCAGCAGACTGCCATCTTGAGTTCAGAGAAAGTTCTTGCTTGTTTGTTTGCATAGGGCTTTTTTTGTTTGTTTGTTTTTCCTGAGCCCAAAGACTTTCTCTTTTTCTGTCCAAACAGAAATAAGATTTTTTTTTTCAATTATTTTGAAGAAAACTGTTTTATCCAAGTGCTTCATGAGTGAATGGTCCCCTGTGGATATATAATAGTAATTGCAAAGCTTATTTTTTTGCTCCCAGTGGCATTGATTGTGTGAAAATAAATGTTGAGTACTATGAAGCAATTAATACGTAACTCTCCTGGAGGTTTGGCAGGTAATTATTACTATCTTTAGCCTACAGAGTGAGGTGAGCAACGGGAGCTGGATAATTTGCCCTTGCCCTGGAGACCAGGGATTGTAGTCTGCTTGTATCAAGTAGATCCTTTTAATTGTGATATTCCACTCATGCTCTTCAGATGTTTCACATTCTGCTCTGACGTATCCACCTCTGCTGTTCTCATAGCTTTATGAGGCTATGTCATTGGACAGGTGAAGATTTCTAGAACTTCTCCACTGGGTAATTGTTGGGGACAGTTGGGGACAGAAAGGGAAGAAGGTCTGAGCTTTTAGCCCTGCTGGATGGCGGTCAACTCTCTTTATATCTAGGGCCACACTAGTATCTTCACGCAAGGCTACGCTACACTGAACTGAGCTGCTGTGCTCACCAGGTAGCTGGTTCAGAACTCTCTGTGCTCCACTGAACAGCAGAGGCATAGTTAGGAGGTAAATAGGGGCCATGAAGAGCTGCTCCTCTAACTCTCAGAATAACCACAGTCACTGAACTCCTTGGGTGGGATTCAGCTGCATATCCAGGCACCTGAATATCAGTGTTGACACATAACTGTCAAGTCCCATAGCAGCCAGTGGAGACCTGGTCAGTCCAGTCAGTGGAGCCTGGAGAGCAGTCCAGCTCATCTTGCACAGACATTTGGTTTGCTGAATCTCGCTTGAGGCTCCATTGACTTCAGGCTCCATTCACCTCCTAGATATAAAACCAAGCAGATGGAGATCATAATTCGTTGGAAGAAGAAAGGAGTCTTCCAATACTTCCTTGCTTTCACAGCTCTGATTTGAACCATTTGCAATGCCATGGCAGCGCTCTGGATGGTTGCTCTCACAGCCAGGAATAACATTTCTGCTCCAAGGCCAGTGGTCTTCATGGTTGAAGGTTCACCTTCAAGGAGACTTTGTGGATGACATCTACTTATGGAGCAAGGGGTTGGTGCTTGGAGAGAACTCAAAGCAGATAATAAGTGGAGGAAAGATGCTTTACAGAGGAGGCATTTGGAATTAGGATCACAATTACGGTAGGAGAACGGAGAGTACACATTCTCAAAAAAAACCCAGCCTTTCCTGGTGGTCAAACTCAGGCATGGCAAATGACGTTTGCTGGATTTGTGCATAAAAAAAATGTAGTGTGATTATTAGATCCTCTGTCTTAATCAAAGCTTGTAATATTTCTCTGTGTCCGTCTCCTTAATGGCCTCATTTGCTGAGATCCTGAGGGTTTTCTCCTCTGCTCTGTTCACAAAAAAAAGTGAATAAATCCCAGTGACACGTTGAAGAATTCAATAAACATTTATACAACAGATTAGAGGACTTAACTGCGCCTATGGTTATGCCCACAGTGCTTCTAGCCAAAGTGTGGTTAGTACCACCCAAAGCTCATAACTTTTAAAAGGACAATGGCCTGATTTTATATTCTTCAGTCAGAAAAAATGAGAAAATAACGTTGTAACTTATAACCTATCACACTGACGGTGCTGCCACACTGAGTCTGAGCCCACCTTCTGAATCTCGCATTTTACTAATGACATAAGCTTGACAGGGTAAAACCTTTTTCTTCAACATTAGTACAGCAGAGTGTAATTCTCACCCAAAACTGGAGGCTGCAGGCACTAAAAAAATACAGATAGAAACATTAATAATAATTGTTAATAACCTCATAGTGCAACGCTGCTTTAGTGAAAGGTAAGTATGATCTATATTCAGAGGATTAGACCTTCAGATGGTAAAAAAATGACGAAAATTCTGTGGATATGGTATGATATGATATGATATGATATGATATGATATGATATGATACGATACAATATGATATGCCACGGCTGAATTATACCAGCTGAAAATCTGGCCCTTCCCAGTACTTTTGGCTTGTGCAATTGCTCTCGTGGAACCTTCAAATCAAATGTGGTTTTCCTATGTTCAGTCTCATCATTCATTCACTGAAACAACTGGTTAGCGTCTCAGTTGTTTTAACTTCTCTGGTTTTGATAGTTATATGTAAGCTATAAAAGGGGCTCACAATATATATTTTATGGACTGTTCATAAAGCTGACAACTGTATACAATTACATTAGACAGCTCGTTCCAGTTTTAGCACCTTGTTTATCTTTCTTCACTTTTGAAAGCTTTTTCACCATAACATAATATCTCCCAGTACACACACAAAATATTTTTTATTGAAGTGCCATGGCCTTGATTCTTAACTGCTTTTGCTGGGCTTGGTACAGAGTAATCTGGATTGTGAATGGTGAGGACAGAGATACGTCAGGTTCGGTTGGATGTTTGAAGTGTTCACTGCACTGAACGACCTCATCAGCTTTTTATATCTGCCAAGAAAAGCATTCGGCAAAGAGGTTGTAGGGATATGGGCTGACTTCAAGCGGTGCCTGTAGATGTCCACCTACGAACACCTACATTTCATGCTTGTCATAAGAAATCCCTTTAGTCAGTAGAGATCTAGTCAATGTAGTCAATAGAGTCCAGGGCACAAGTCACTTCAGCCCAAAGGATGCAAGGTAGATTAGATAAAATGTGCTCAGGTGGCAATATTTAAATTCTAAACATCCACAATTAAATAAATTGCACCCATTCGTTCAGCCTAGCAGCGACTGAGAAAGCCCATCCTCGTGCACGTCTCAGGTCATCATATTTCTTTCAGCTCCCCTGACCTGAGCCCATCGTTCTTAAAAGGTATCCAGTCATTATGCAAAACCGCAGAGAGACAGAGAACACTAAACTGAGTGGAGTTATCTAGGATCATTAATCACCTCTATTAATTTGAGGAGGTGGGAGGTCTCATTCCTCTTTCAAATTTTCCTGCTTTCAACTAACAGCCATTACCTTACGCTATCCTCTTTTTTCTTTTTTTTCCTACTGGAGTGTCATTCAGTACCCAACATCTTACCCATCTGCTTAAATTTAAATAACTCACCTGCCAAATCTCATTAATAAATCGGAGAATGAAATATTTCACATTTTCCATTCCTGCTGTTGCTCTGTGGACTGGATTTTGCTCTGAATTAAGAAAGGTATTAAGATCTCTCATGTTGCAATTAAAGACTTGGAAAGTAACTTTGGCTAAGTGTCCCAGCAGGTTTAGAGACAAGATGTCCTACTGAATCTGATCAGTCCGTCGTATCTGCGGACACCTGTACTTCTTGGCAGAAATGGATGCGCAGATCAACAGAACTTAATTTTGAGAATTAAGGCCGCTAAATTCATTTATTCATAATGACATTGGAGTAGGAGACTCCACTGGATAAATATTTGGAGTAAATTCAGAGCTTTGAGAGCTCTCTCTGCATAGCAGTGGAGTGACGCTGGATAAACCCGCTCAAGGCCTGGTCCAATGCATCGACAATAAATTAGGGGAGACCTACAAAAAGAAATCCAGGGGGAGATCTAGAATAAAAAAATACCTTAGATCCACCAAACCTGAAAGTCTTCCTCTACTGATTGATAAACAGGGAGTCTTAAAACACAGGAAACCACCAACTATTTATACTACATTTTGCAAATAATGAAGTCCTGTAGGTGGATGTAATTGCTGTGTTTGCAAAACAACACTGTGAATGTTTTCTTGTTTCTAATCCCAATGCAAAGAATATGGGGAAATACATTTCACAGTTTGTTTATGGAATGTGATGCTATTACTTTATTTGAATAAAGTCACCAAGTGGAAAGCAGAACAGATGCACTGTATTGGGTTTGGAGAGAAAACCAAATGGGGAACGTAACCCCAAGGGCACAGAACAGCAAATCCATCCTTCAGCGAACTGCCGCATGAACCAGCTTTTAAATATTGTCATTCTAGACACTACTGTTAATATTCTTTGTATTCCTGATTGCCAGGGGCAGAGAAGAAAAAAAAAGCAGGCAGGAAACACCCCAGTTGCTTTTATTTACTACTACTATTAGTCTTCACCAAAATTTCATGTATTTATATATCATCCCAAGCAATGTCCAGAAAGATAAGCCATTTTATGATGGATGCCTCAGCTCAGATGTTAATTACCTTTAAGAAATGAGGTAAGGCAGCCACAGAGAAGATGCGCAAGCCCAAGACAGTGATGACTGAAATAACTGTGCTGCTACTGAAGTGAAGAAGAATTAGATCTTGAATTGTTTCTTGAATTGTTCATGACTCAGATGAAAAAAAAAAATAATCATAGAACGGTTTAGGTTGGAAGGGACCTTGAAGATCATTGAGTTCCACCTCCCCTGCCAGGCAGGGACACCTCCCACTAGACCACGTTGCCCAAGGCCATGTACAGCGTGGCCCTGAACACCTCCAGGGATGGGGCCTCAACAACCTCTCTGGGCAACCTGTGCCAGTGCCTCACCACCCTCACAGTGAAAAATTTCTTCCTCATGTTTGTTCTAAACTTATCCTCTTCCAATTTAAAGCTGTTCTCCCTCTTCCTATCACTACATGTCCCAGTAAAAAGTCCTTCCCCAACTCTCCTGTAGGCCCCCGTTAGGTACTGGAAGGCCGCAATAAGATCTCCCTGGAGCCTTCTCTTCTCCAGGCTGAAAATGCCTTCTAGTCTGCTCTATCAATCTATTAGCAAAGAGCCCATTCAATATCAAGCAGCCGCTACGCTCCCAACCTCCCATCACAGTCCTGAAGCATCACAGAATCTTTTGCAGAGATGTGTTGGGTGGAAACCCAGCGGGACAAGGGCCACCCTCCCAGCAGCACAGAGAAACGGCAGCTGAACTTCAGCGTAGTTTAACAGAAAGTGAAGTGAATGAGCAAAATCTCCTCAACATATGTAATGGATTTAGGCAGAGAGAAGCTCAAAACAGAACCATTCTTTGGGGGAAACACATCTTGGTATTATAATACATCAATAAGTCAACTTAGTACTTAGAAATGCTCCTGTCCCCGCTCACCTAAGGCAAAAAATAAAGGTTTAAACCATGGCTATCACTTTCCATGGTTTAAACCACGACCATCACAATTTTTTCACTCTGTAAAACCACAGTGCACCATTGTTGTGAATCCTTCTGGCTCCCATCCTTGTCCCAGAGGGGAGACGCAGGGTCAAGAACAGGTACAGAAGAGGGCAAAAAGGCTGCCAAAGGTATGGCATAGTCTCCAGGCCAGGGAGCGTGGGGCTTTTCAGCCTGCAAAAGTGGGACTGATCCAAAATCTTGAGCCACATGGAGAAGGGAATATGTGGTCACTGGTAGTGTGAGATTTGGAGGCACGGGATGAAATGAGCAGGAGGTGGGTTCAAACCAAACACAAGGGCTGGTCCTTGCACCATGGAGTTGACTTGATGCCTACAGGACATCGGGATAGCCATCCAGCATGGTCCGCAGGGCAAAACGTACCTTTCGAAAGTGGTTGAGACTTCTCCTGTAAAATCACTGTCGCAAGACACAAAACCTTCAGATCTGCTCTCTGCAAAGAAACTAAAGAGCAACATCTGCCAGTACCTTCACCTCTCCTCCCCAGGGAAACCTGTCTTTAACAGGCTACTCGAAAGCGTTCAGGCTTCATGAATAAATGAAATAAGCAAACACAAATTGGCTATTATTAGCTGCGAGATGCAGTGACCAGCTAATCGGCCATTCCCCGGTCATTTTACGATCCGAACGGAGCTTTATATAGCTTTGTTGCGTGTTCAAATCGTTCTACAACTAATTGATGTAATTAACATCTTGTCCCTCTTTTTACACTGGCAATTACAAGCCACCATCAGGCCTACGATGAGAAACAAGAGATAGGACTGGGATTTTTTATATCAAGTGCAAAAGAAAAAGGGGGAGAAAAGTCCTTCAGACACTCACAAAAGTACAGGTCTTCCCTTAAATGGTAAAAGGAGCAAAAAGATACTAAACTGTTTTTTCTCACCCTTTGCACGTTGTCTTTGAAAAGTGGATGTTTTAGCAATTTGTTAAAGAGAGCTAGAGACTGGATACAACTTTAGGATTTTAAACTCTTGAGCCTTTTCCCTAAAAATGGAGTGTTTCCTGGTCATGTGAAGAAGTTGAACAGCCCGGAATTAGGGAGCTGTCTCCAGGGCCTTCCAAACGCGAGGATTTTGTTTTCTCTCCTTGGCAGGTGGTTTAAAAGACAACCAATCTGTCCATCTGTTTGAGTTTGAAAATCTAGCAGGATTGGGGAGAAAAGAAAAAGGAGAAGGATATTATTTTCCTTATTGTTACCTTTATTTATGGGACTTGTTTGGATTTTCGCACTAAAGCAAGACTGTACCCGTGGTTTCTCTTCAGTTGAAAAGAGCATCACCCTTGATATGAAATGAAATGCTTCACATCATGCTGGAGAAAGGAGGGATTGCCACGTTTGCATCAAAAATGCAGGCCAAGCTGGTCCTGAGCTGTTCTTCTGAAATGAGAAACCCAGAAATGTCATGTCACTGACCTGCACCTTGGAACACTTCTCTCTTTTTCTGGGGAGAAGGACCGAGAGAGGACACACAGATTCACTGAATCAGTTTGGGATTTGCAAACTTTGGTCCACCGAACCCCTTCCAACCAAGCAGCTACTTCAGAGGAAGCCAAAATGCCCCAACCAACCGTTCCTCTCCTTTCCCAGCAGCGCTGGGTCACTTTCCCAGCACAATTCAACTCTCTTGTAGAGCTCAGGGCAATACTGGGACTTCTCCTGTGCCTCTGACTACTACCCCTACTAACAAGACCACCTCCCACCTCCATGTCTCTCAGGGCTGAACCCAGCAGGGAGCCCCAGGCTCTGCAAAGAGGTGAGATGCTTTTGGAATCTCTGTGGTTCTGCAAGCTTCTCTCTCTGGAGCTGGAGGAATCCCATGGTGGTTGCCTCGGCTGGTGGGTGAAAACTGAAAATCCATCTTTGCTGCTTTCCTCAGCCTCAGTTTCTTTCCAGCCCATTGCAATGCTTTAAAAAAATTAAATAAAATGCGGGGGAAGGGGGGGGGGGGAGGGGGGGGAGAAGGAGGAAAAAAAGAAAAGAAAGGTGAAAAGGAGAGAAATTAATGAAGGAAGGACAAAGGAAAGGAAAAGAAACAACAGAAAAAGGGAAAATAAAAAAGCGGGAAGGGGGAAGCAGAAAAGGGAGGGGAAGAGTGAAAAGATGTAAAAAGTGGGCCAGGGGTAAAAAGGGGAAAATGGTGAGAATGGGGGGAAAGAAGGAAAAGGGGGACAAAAAAAGAAAAGGAGTGAAAGGGTGTAGAAGGGGAAAAGACAACAGAAAGATGGGAAAAGGGAAACAAAGAAAAAAGGGAAGAGGGAAGAAAAGTGGAAAACAGTGAAAAGGGAAAATGGGAAATCAGAGAGAAAGAGGGAAGAAAGGGGGAAGAGTGGGGGAAAAAAAAGGAAAAGAAAAAGAAAGAAAAAGGGAAAGAATAGGAAAAGAGGAAGGAAAAAATGAAAAGGGCGAAAAAAAGGGGGGGAAGGAAAAGGGAAAGGGAGGAAAAAAGGAGAAAGGAACGCAAAAGAAAGAAAAACGGGTGAAAAAGAGAGGCGGAAAAAGGAGGGAGAGGCAAAAGAACTGCAAACGAATGAAGGGGGAAAGAAGAAGGGGCAAAAGGAAGGGGGAGGGAGAAAATAGTGGAGGGGCAAAAGGAGAGAAGGAAGGGGGGCGGGAGAGGGACGGAGGGGCGGCCCCGGGACGCGGCCGTACCTGGGGCGGGGGGCGGGCGGGGGGCGGTACCGACCCGCCCCGCTCGGGGAGGCGGTGTCGCCGTCGGCTCCGGCGGAGCTGTGCGGAGCCGTGCGGAGCCGGGAGGGTGGTGGTGGTGCTGCTGCTGTCACCTCCCTCCCTCCCTCTGTCCCTCCTCCCTCCCTCCCTCCCTCCTTCCCTCCCTGGATGCGCTCAAGCCGGCGCCGGGAGCGGAGCTCGGCGCTGCCCATCAGCCGCCACCGCCGCCGCAGCAGCTCCGGGAGTTTGGGGTGTCCTCCGCTGCGGCGTGGGCAGCATGGAGTGCGCGGTCCTGGGTGTCGTGGTGCCGCTGCTCGCTTGCCTCCTCTCCCCGGTGAGTGCTGCCGGCGGGACGCGGCGGGGCTGAGCTCCGCGCCCGCGGTGCCGCTGCGCGTCGTGTCCCCTTTCCCGGGGCGACCGCTCCTTTTTGGGGTTTATCGGTTTCGCTCCGGGCAAACTTTGGGCAACTTTGAGAGCGCTGTCGGTTTAAGGCAGGTGTGTCTTTGTCGGCTTTCTTTCCCCCCACACCGGATAACATAGAAAAGAGCAGTCTTTTAGTTGCCTTTTTGTTCAAGGTAATGGTTCCTCTTCAAGAGCGAGAGGTTCTCCTCAGCTAGAGGAATTCACTTTGGGGTTGTAGCATTTTAATTCTGCGCTGGCTCTTGATTTCGCATGTCAATCCCCGTTTGCAGCCCGGCTTTCGCTTTGCTTTGGTTTCTGTTCAGGAGTTTGGCTGTTTCGTGCAAAGCTTCGCCCTCCTCCCCTCCCCCACCCCACCCACCCCCCCAAAAAAAAAAATCCAACCAAAACAACCCAAAAACAAAACAACAAACTGGGGATAACAGGATGAAATTTCCAAGAGGCGATTCAGCGGCAGAGCAGGGGGCTCTCGGACAGGACCGTCCTCTGGTTGAAGAACAGCCGCCCATGAGAAGTTCAGCAAAGTGCTGCTCTCTGACACCGAGACCTCACGTGGATGCACTGTTTGAGGAAAGAGCAGAAGCTGGGAGCAAACGATGTGTTTTCTGGCCACTGTGTCCCTTCTGCTTATAATTTCCATGCTTGCAGGTCCCTGATTGGGGCAGTGCCGTTTCCTCCCCCGCCGCAGATGGCTCGTAGCACGGCGTAGAATTAGAAAATGGAATTGTTTCTCCTGGCGATGTGTCTGTGTGCGCACACACACACACACACACCCCCGTGTGCACGCAAAAGCTAATTCTCTGTGCAAACAGTGCAGACATGGGGTTCTGCACATTTCGCTGAAGCTTTGTTCTTGCGGCTTCTTTCCTTACGCCATATGATTTCTATCGAGACCTCTCCTTTTGATTCAGTAGCCGGGGGGGAGGGGGGACGGGGGGGGGGGATGACGGGACCGGGTGCTGTCTGGGGCTGAGTTTCCCTCTTGCTTCTGATCTTCTCCCACACTTGTTTCCTCGCTTCAAAAGGTGAGACAGCCTCACCAGCATCCTGTTGGGTTGGGTGAGGTTGCCCACAGGAACTAGGTTAAGCCATCTGTACTTGGGTGTGAGTCGCTTCTCTTGCTCTGCTCAGACAGTGACAGTGGTTCACGCAAAGCCACTCCGATCTCCAGCAAGCAGAATCAGATTAACCAAGGCGAGCCTCAGAGAGGGGAAGGTAACCCAGATTTGTCACTGCATCCCTCATCTCTCCTTTCCTCTCCCCTTGTCCCTTAAGAAATGAGGCAAATGGCCTTATTTCAGTTATTTTGGCTGCCACCATAAGCCACCCAGCCATCTGCGTCGTCAAAGACTTTATTTGAGGAAGAACAGGCTGGGAAAATGGATTAAAATATTAAAAGAACAAATGACCAGGCAATGAGTTCCTGGAATTCTACAGACTTTGCTTTAGGGAAGATCCAAAATAGCTCACGTTTGGGACTGGAGCTGGGGAAATGAGAAGGGGGCAGCGCTCCCGTCCGCTGCTGGAGCTGCTCCAACTCTCACTTCCACTGAAGCCCATGGCAAAAAAAAAAAAACACACAAAAATCCCATTTCTTCAAACATTGTTGGTATGAAGAGGTCCTGTGGGGCCAGATGCTGCAGAGAGTTAAGTCACGTAGTCTGCTGGAGTTCAACATGCAAGTGGTGGCAGGATCGGGCCCTTACGCTGGCGTTCTTGGGTTGAGCGCTGCATTCAGTGAGCACAAACCCCTAAAGCTTTGGGACTATGGCAAGGCACAGCCTAGGTGCAATCCTGTACTGGTTCCTTTTCAACCCTTTTATTATCTGGTTGTTTCGTACTTTATCTCACTTCCTTGCCCTCGGTTTCGTGCAACCCTGGGTTGCTTTCTCATTCTTTCGTTGTGTTAATGTTCCCGGGACCTGGTTCATACTAGTGGGTTAAAGAGATTCACATGCTCCTTATCAGTGCTGATCTGCAAGGTGACTAATGCTGAAGTGCCTCAATGCTAGAGAAAATCCCCCTTGTTTTTGTTTCTCAGTTTAAACCTGGGCTTCGGTGCTCATTTTTAAAGCAGAAGTAACTCTGCAACTGTAACAACCTGGCTCTGGGGACCTATGATGGCTCAGTGGAGTTTTGTTTTTTTTTTTCTTACAATTTATTGTGATAATTTTTATTGGTGTGTCCTTGGAAAAACTTTGAACGAGAACGACTGGCTGACCGAGAAGTTCAGTGCTATAAAACTGTTGCAGCCGTGTGGTTTCTAATTGCTGTCATAAACTTTCACCTCGGCCTCTCGTGATGTACAAATGCGGGGGAAAAAAAAGGGAATTAGGCAGATCTCATTTGCTGTCGTTCATCAGACCACGCTCACCAGAGACCTGCCTCCTGCAAGGATCGGCTTTTAAGGTTTTGGAGAAAAGTGCTGAAGTTGGGGGTGGTGGGGGCATGGTGTAAATCCAGAATAATCCCTTTTAGGTACTAGTGACCCTTTTAGGTCAGTTTTACCTTTTCCAGGGTGTAACTGAGATAATGTGGCCTGGAGAGCTACAGGTTGGACTATTATTTTCTTTTCAGTGCGTGTCTTGTAAATGAGATGTGGATAATTCAAAGCAGTTGGTGGATTCCACGTGCCTTCAGACTGCAGGCTCGTTGAATTAGCCAAATCTGTCCAGCTGGTGTAATTCGTGCTTTTCTTCGGAGTTTTATTCTGCCCCAGCCACGAAGTAGATATGTGATGGAAAGGAATAAAAAACTCCGATCGGATCCTTTAGCAGTCTGAGCAGCTGGAAATAGGTTCATTGTAAAAATTCAGTTAAATTTAAGCTCACAGGACATCCGCTTCAGCCGTATCTGCATCTCTTTCACCCTGTCATTGACTGAGAATTTGAGAAGTGAGACAAATACATTTAAAATGAAAAAAATCAATGTTTTCGGCGAAGAGGCCAGGTCCTCGCTAGAATCCTGTAGCTGAATTCCTGCGTCCAACACAAAGATCTGTTGGCGATGACAACTTGTGTTTAACAAAGGCCTTGCCACAAAACCCCAGTGTATTTCTGGGTGTACGCTTTATTAAATTTATATATGTATAAATGCATGACTGACTTTATTTAAAGCCATCCAGAAGAACCAGTTGCCCAACCCCGTATCTGGGTAGCTCTGAAAGTCTCATTGCCTCTCTATAACACTGAAAGTTTTCAGAGTACATATTTTCAGTAGTACATATATTTTGGAAAGTCTTATTTAGGACATAACAAGGCAAAAGAGCAAAATAGGCAAAAACACAGTATCTGAGGGGAAAAAAAAATAATTAATATGTGGAATATTTAAGGCTGTTTCCAACGGTGTGTTGCTCCGGCCCACCAACGTGTCGGCAGGGGGGATTCACACCGTAATTATCGCACCCTCCCCGCAGCCGAGAGGTCTGTCTCCAGCAGGAAAACTCCGGAGAACCGGGCAGGGTGGGAATCATGATGTGTCATAGAAGGAGATGAGTCCCCCAGGCTGTTTTTTAAAAAGTGGGATAGTCGCCAAATATTCAGCATCAGGAGGCAGGTGGGACCATGGACAGAGAAAACTGCCCGGCTTGGGAATCTGGGGGGAAGGAGGGGGTACATACATCTTATTTCTTTTCCCCCCTTTTTACAGTGCTTTAAATATACTCTGCTTCAAATCCCTTCCCGTTGTGATATCAGCAGTGGTGTGACAGCCAGAGGGCTGAACCAGATAAAAATGCAAAGTAGGGTGCGCTGCTGTGTTTCGTGCTGGGTCCGAGCGGTGCTGACTGGTGGGGCTGCCGTTACATTTTGTTCTTGTCTTCGTTGTTTCGTAGCGGCGCGACTTTTCTGAGCGGTGTTTGTCTCTTCTCACCTGAATATCCCAGGAGGGGCCGCGGTATTTGGTGGATGCAAAGCAGGGAGGTGCTCAACACGTTTTGCAAGTGGGCGACTGGGGCGTGAGTAAGTAACTGGGTTCATGAGTAACGGAGCTGGTGAGGGGTCTGGAGCACAAGTCCTGTGAGGAGCGGCTGAGGGAACTGGGGTGGTTCAGCCTGGAGAAAAGGAGGCTGAGGGGAGACCTTCTCGCTCTCTACAGCTCCCTGAAAGGAGGGTATATCCAGGTGGGGGTTGGTCTCTCCTCCCAGGTAACAGGCGATAGGACAAAAGGAAATGGCCTCAAATTGTGCCAGGGGAGCTTTAGGATGGATATTAGGAAAAATTTCTTCACTGAAATGGTTATCAAGCATTGGAACAGGCTGCCCAGGGAAGTGGTGGAGTCACCACCCCTGGAGGTATTTAAAAGACAGGCAGACGTGGTGCTGAGGGACATGGTTTAGTGGTGGACTTGGCAGTGTTAGGTTGAAGGTTGGACTCGATGATCTTCGAGGTCCCTTCCAACCTAGACGATTCTATGACTCTAAGTGATGGGACCAGTGTCATGAAGAGGTGTTTCAGCTGTCCCGAGGGACCGACTGCAAGGCCTTGGAAATGGGAAACATACAGAGTTTCTGTTATTTTTCAGGGGGAAAAATTACAAAAAAAAAAAAAAAAAAAAGCTTTTTCTCTTTACCAGATAGTCTTCAGCAGAAACAACTGGAAAGACTGGTATCTCGTGGAAACCAATCTTCCACTTGCCACATCATGTGCTGGCTTAGAGTCTGGTAGGACTGGGAAGTTATGTGGTATTTGGGCTAGCTCATAAACACAAATCTTTGTTGGAGATGGAGAAGAGAGGGAAAAGGGACAGGAATAATATCTCCCTGTCCAGCATCAAGTGTCCCGTTTATTGGCAGTCTGAGGAAGGGCACCAGACACTCTGTAGATCAATGAGACCCAAGACAAGATGATTTTTTTTCTTTTTTTTTTTTTTTAATAAAATCAGACCTGAGTGCACTTGGAAGAGATTTGTCATGCTCTGTATGGCATCTGTGGCTCAAATTCAGGAAAGGAGCCAAATTATCTGTGTGGAATAAAAACTGTTACTCAAGTTTTGATGAGGAGTGGGACTTTGCTTGGTTCTGTGAACAGGGTAGGTCACCTCCTGCCCTCAGACCAGGTCAGCACAAATGTGGCAGTGTCATTTCACTGCTGAGAATGCGATCACTGCTGCATCACGCTGCCTTGGTGGAAATGGATATGTGGTTTCCCAATGCCTGGGAAAGGTTGTGTGATTAAATATAGCTCCATTCTCTGGTCTCATCAACTTTCTCTCTTCCGTATTGGAAAGAAGAGGAAGTCCTCTGTAAGAACCAAAATCTAAGAAATGCAGCCAAGAAAAAACCTCAGTTGTGGGCCAAAAACATAGACAAAATGGGTTGGAGATGCCTGGAGACCCCATAAGCAGGAGGGGCTGGAGTTCAGGCCCAACAGGTGGGATGGAGAGCATGGATGGACAGACAGGGAGGTCCAAAGCTCCTGCTCCCTCCATGAGACTTGCCAAGCCTGCCTGTGGCACACCACTGATTTGTCCTCCTGCCCCATGCAGCCGGGCAAAGTTTCCCTCAATGAGTGCTGAGGGCTTGCGCTTTCACTGCTCCCTCCCTTCCACGCTCCCAGATGTTTTCCAGAAGTCATGAGCTCTCACAGCTTCATTTGGGTGGGAACCAAGGAAAGAGTGGAGATGTCTTTGCCTCTGGAAATGAGATCCCAGAGGACCGCAGTGGAAGAAAAATCAGAGCCTTTGTTTGGAGGTACGAGATGAGCAGGGAAGTGATGCCAGCCATCAGAGTGGCCTCCACCCACAGCTAACACCATGGCCAGGAGGTCCTGTGTGTGGCTGGGGAAGGTTCTTCGCCAGCTGAGCAGTCTTCTTGTCACCGTTGCCTTTTGGAGCAACCTGCAGCTCGCTTGGCTTCATGCCTGACCACTAGGGATTTCAATGGGATGATTCATTTCCCCGGGCACGAGCTTCACCTTTCGCATTACGAGACTCGTAACGCAGGGAGAGTTCATTCATTAGTATTTAGGAAGTGCCTTGGGGAAGGTTTGAGAAGAAGATGGGCTCCCTGAAGCCACCCGTTGCTGGATGCTCCTTGCATCACGATACAGCCCTTTTAGTTGTTGAGTGGGGCGATACCGGACTTCTTGAGCACTGGCTTTTTAGAGAACCTAAAAGCTTCTGGAGATGTAAATAAACGTGCAAAGTTTCTTTCTGATAAGGCTGTTGTTAATAAAGTACCAACATTTTCTGTCCTGAAATTTCAGCTTTGTTAGAAGCATCTCCTGGCTATTGGCTCTGCAACAAATCACTTGTAAACTGCTTAGCCTCGTGCATAAAGCCTAATGAGGGAAGAGCTATAATAGCAAGAGCACTTATGTTTAATAATTGCCAATCTGCACAAATATAAATAGCCTACGTGAACACGGCTTGACCTGCTGGAAGCGAGCAGGTAAGGTTAAGAGGCGGAAGCGGGTGCGATATTTCTTTGCTGTGACGGTCCTTGCCTCCGATATTCCGTCCCCCACTCATCCGGCAGTGGTGCGGACGCAAGGCAGATGCGGTGCCCTGTAGTCGGCGCAGCCCTGGTATGGAGTTAGCGTAGGTGACATCGGAACTCGGTTCGGTAATTTTTAGGTGGTTGGTTTACAGAGGGGATTTAGGGACGTTTTTGTGCGCAGGGGTATGTGTTGTGGGTTGCTTAAGGCTGGAAAACACACATTAGCGTTGCTTCACTGGCGGTTTATTGTGCCAGATTTTATCTACAGCACTAACTTTTATATATAAATACATATAGATAGTATTTCCAGGACGTAAAGACCTGTTTTAGCTTCTGAGCTGGACGTGAATTTTAGAGACCCTGATGTACTTCACATTAACAAAGTCACTTTTCCAGTCAACTGGAACAGTGTTTGCTAACAGCCTTAAACTCCTCCGTTAGTCACATTAGGTAGATTTCTCACCCCCAGGGCAGCCACTAACCATCCATTTCCCTGTTTGCACTGCCGGGAGATGGAGACTTACACTTCTGTCCTTTGCCTTTAAATTCAACTATTACAACTGAGTTGGGATTATTTTCTAATTCAGAACCAAATCAGAATTATTTTCCGATGCATTTCTCTAGTGGGTTGGCTCTTCTGCATGTCACGCCTTGGCTTCATTGATTTGCAGTGATTTAAAGTCAAGAAGAGACCAAAGGAGCTGAATACGGAGACCCCAACTCCATCTGCTGAGCCACCATCCTCATGATCCCCTTCCTGCTTTTGCAGCAGGTTCAGGGATGTTCCTACCCCTGACAGGCAGTTGGGAAGCTGGGTATGAGCTCCGCATTTTTTTTAATCTTCATCCCTGTGAAACTACATCTCAAGAGGGAAGGGGAAAAAAATAAATCCATTTAAATGTAATTCTTGTCTGGAGGGGAAAGTATTAATACTTTGTGTCTGCTTTGTAAAGCTGAAATCTATTGGGTGTCTTTTTAAAAGAAGTTTCTTCGGAAGTGCAGCCTTGATTCTGTGTTTAACAGATGTTTCAATTAATACCTGGTGATCTGTAACATCACAACCAACATCTGAGCAGCCAGTGTCTCCAGGGCCCTTATAAATGTCATTGTCTATCACAGCTAATCGTTCTGTGAGCTTCCTTGCGGGTGACCTCGGGGTGGGATTCACCGTGCAGATTAGGACACCTACGTTTCGGCGTTTCTGTGTAGGTGTCTACGTGTGACCCAGATGCTCTGAGCTCCCGTTGTGGCCAGCAGTGTTGTCAGGTTCATATCAGCTGTCTGCTCTCGGGCCATTTGAGATGCAGGGAAAGATCCCGTTGACCCACATCATCTCTTTCTGGAGAGCGAAGCCCCTGTAGATGCTGTGTTGTCCGCCAGCCCCGCGTGGATGCTACGAACACGGAAGATAAAGTTATCTCAAATGGCACCACGCGCCTCCGTTATGGACCTTTTTGAAGCCTCGTTGACTGCAGCGGCAGTTCAGTCACCCTCAGGTAGACACCTACATTTAGAGATCTTAAGCTCTGAGCTGAATCCCTCCCCGGGTTTCTCTTGTGTTGTGTAAGAATGAAAAAAGAAGAAAACCCGCTCACGCTGAGCTTTTCCCTGCAGCCTGCTTTATTCGTTACTGAAAAGCAGCTTTGACTTCATCTTTCCGAAGTGGCCAGGCTGCTGCAGATCGAACTTTAAGGAAGGTATCCCTTTGCAAGGCAAAAAGGAAAGAAAATGAAATATACCAAATGTGGTCCACATTACCCCCCCCCCCCAAAAAAAAAAAAAATAAAAATCTGTAACAACTCTGTACAGTTGCAACAAAATGAAAAGCTGCTTCAACAATGACACTCAGCATTTTCATGTACTCAGCTTAGAAACAGCCAGAATCCAAATCCTGCTGGAGATTTTACCTCTTCCACCTTCATTCTGCTGCAGCCAAATTCAACTCTAATTCGAAGCGAACGCAGTGATTATTTTTTATGGCATCTTTCCCATGACAGACCCCTAGCTGTTTATCAGGGGCGGGGTGAACCCCTTTCGAAAGTTCATCCCATTCATGGCTACGCGGGACAGGTGCACTCGCTTTTTAATTTTTATTGCTTTTTTTTTTTTTTTTTTTAAAGTCACCTTTCACAGCCCTCACAATTTTGCTCAGCAGAGATTAAAACTTCCCCACCCACCCCCCCCAACCCCCAACCCCTGCCCTGCCAGATGTGCTTTCTTGCAGAGGGAGGGAGGGAGCGAGACATTCCCCAGGACCATTGGGACCCTCCCTCGAAGGAAGACTGGTGATTTGGGGGGACGCGGCAAGGAATGCTTTCTTCCCTTTGCCGAGTCCTGCCGCGCACCGGGAGCTGCACGGAGGGGTGATGGAGCCGCTCTGTGGGCTGAGGACCCCCTTGGGACTCCCTCCCTGGGGAGGACACAGGGCTTTCCTATTGCCCCGGGGTCCTTTCGAAGCACGGTGCAAGCACGAAAGCGCCTGGATTGAAACAAGCTGCTTGTTTCCTGCAACGTCTGCATCCATTTATGTGCTTATTTTTCATTTTCGCCCTGGCTCTTAAGAGCAACGAGGCTTTTTCCAGCTTTTTTTTTTTTTTTTTCACAATGGGACCAGGTTTTCTTTTTTGCTTGACGTACTCAAACGGGGAGAGAAGCGCTGCTGCTGAGACGGATCCCAGCATCACAGGGCAGCGAAAGGAGGCCAAACGCTACATGAAGAATTACTGACACGCTCAAGTCTCGACTGCTGGGCTGCTTTTTTTTTTTTTTTTTGGGAGGGGGGGGGATGACATTAAACACGGCTGTGGAGCTGTATGGTTCTCAGCTACGCCGTGCGCTTAATTCCAGTGCTGCAATAATTCCTCTCAAAGAATTCTCCGGCCCCTTCTGTTTTGCTCCGCTCTCTGACTCTCGTACAGTTCTCTTTTTGCACAGTTCCTCTGCGCAAAGCTTTTTTCACCTTCTGGAGCCGGTGCTTTGCCATTGGGGCATGGGCTGCGTTTTTTGGGCGCAGGAATTCGTGCTCTTCCGTCCTCTCCGCAAAATTTCTTCTGCAGCACTGTTTTTGGCAAAATGAGCCTCTGTTCCTCCTTGCCCCGCTCTCTCCTCCCTCCCCTGGGAAGTCATACACGTTTCGGCAAACAGTATGCCAGGGGTTTGTCTTGAGGCTGTTTGCGTACGATGCAGATGAGGCAAGGTTTGTCAAGAGAAAGAACAGCTTATATTGGAACAAATGAAATATGTATTTTTATATATATATATATTTATATGTATTTTTATATATATTTTTATATATACTTATATATATAAAAATATAAAAATACTTTCAGGCATGGCAATGCTTCCTGAGGTCTAAAAGAGAAACAAAGCTGAGTCGTAATTGCTGTGAATTTAGCCTGAAGATGTTTGTGAGTGGGACGAGATGAAAGGAAAGGATGCTGGTTGGAGAGAGCGGCTCGTTGCAAAACCATGGCTACCATCCTTCTGTCTTATAGACCTACAGCGCATCTCCGAAAGCCAAGCCCACAAATTAACCTTCAAGGTTCCGCTGGGCATTAAAAACCTCGAAGTCAGTGGAGACATTGATTTTTATGACGTGCCGCGGTTTTCTTCAAGTCTCGCCACCTGCTAGTTTCTTGCTGTCCCAGAGGTGATAACTCTTGCCCACCCCTGCAGTCCTACAAGGGCTGATGGTCCTACCAGCTCCTCCCCAGCTAAGTGATTCATCTGCTCTGCAGGTGCTAATTGCTCCTTTTTTCTGTAATTAATTAAATTGACAAAACTCAGAACAGTTATTTCAGACCTATGCGTATCCTGAAGTTTCCTGAGTGTGTTTCAGAGTTAAAGAGCTTCAAAAGCTCTTTTTTTTTTTCCTCTAGCTGTAGTAGTTGGTCTAATAAAAAAAAAAAATATTATGTTCCATATATCAGTAGTTGATCATGGCTATAATAGCACTTAATAAAACTGTGGTGTCAGATGTTACTTTTAGAGATCCATCAATCTTGGTACCTTGATCTTTCGGAGGCGCTAGGTTCAATGTCTGTCAGTGGCTGAAGTTGAGCTGGAAGTGCGTGATCTACACTATAATTCAATTTACGTGCCGTGAGGAAGAGACTCATAATGTTGGTGTGTGTATTTTGGCCTTCCACCTTAGCTGTTGTTTTAATTTGGATCTTACAAGCTTGGGGATATGAGGCAGGAGCAACCTTTCTGTCTCCTTGAGGTCCTTGCCGACATAGGGCTCCTATTGTATTCATACTGTTATTTACCTTCCGCTTCTTAAAGTTCACTTTGTTGTTGTGCTCCTTTGACTGGGAGGCCGTTCCCAGAGCCGAACATCTCTGGTGGTTAAACTGTGTTAGCCGAGCCCTGATGGCTTTGTAGGTGGAGAGGAAATTAAAAATTGGAGCTTGCTGCCTTGGGTCTACTTGACCTGGGCCTCAGAGATGTCTTAAGGGACCAATAAGCATCTGGAAATATTTTTAAACCTAGCTATAAAGCTGAAGCTTTGGTTGTCTGTTCAATTTTTTTTGCTATGTATTGTTGCAGGGAGATAAAACAGAGCCGGGATTTATTGAAGGGGCATCTTCCAGTAACACGGAGTTCAGTTGTGGAAGAATACCAAAGTGAAGGGCTGAGTAAAGGTTGCGATTTTCTGAAGGAAAACCACCTAATGTGCTCGACAGCACTGTATTTACTTTTTGGAAAAAGAGATGCAGAAGGGAAAAGAGTCCAAGCGGCTGTTGCAAGCTGTGACGGAGGCCTCGAGGACTGTCCGGGACCTGCGGTCCCAGCATGGTGTTTGCCTGGGGGTATGGTGAGGGGTGGGATGAGGGAGATGAGGAGGTTATAGTATCATGTGGAGCGGCAGCTGGGAGCAACGGGCAAGAGAAGCATGAGGGCAGCAGTCATGAACTCCAGCTGCAAAGAGCTGAGGAGCCGAAGCCTTTAGGTAGATCAGTTGTGGAACTGTCCCACATTTGGGCTGAACCTCTTGCGCAGGTTGATCACCAGGTCTGCTGATCCCACTTGGACCGCCACCATCTAGAAGCATCCCAGAGCTGCAGCACCCCCAGGGACAGCCCGTGCGGGGAACGCCGAGCAGCCCAGGGGCAGTTGTCTCTCCTCTACTGCCTTTTCCCAGTACATTTTCTCTCTGCGTATTGCTCTAATGGCGTAATTCCCCTCCTGTTCCTCTCTCCTGCAGATCTGACAGGATTTGTTACCGCACAGTTGAAATCACCATCATCATAAAACGGCAACTGTGCCTTTGATTCGGGCTCGCTTTCTTCCCCACTACGCGACTGCTGAAAAGTCAAGTCTCTGTTGCTAGACGGGGTATTAAAACGCTTGGCAGGTTGATGCCCCTCTGCTTCATAATTCTTTCTTCTCTGCCAGTTCGCCACTCAAGCTTCCTGGGCTGTCAGTTCTGGAAACGAGTATTAAATATATATTGCAGCCCTGGGAGGAGAGCCCAACCAGTCAGAGTACAATGCACCTAAAAATAAATGCTTATTTCCCTTGCAGAGTAGCCTGGGGAGAAGTACAGGCAAGGAACAGCATCCGCTGGGGTAACCGCGAGTGGAAGGAGATGAACCAATAAATTCAGCTGCAGCCGGAGAGGGGCAGCGGTTCAGGCACAGGATGAAGCTGAGGAGCTTCTTAGGTCAGTTCCAGGCGCTGTACATGGACGTTCTGCTAGCGGTGGTCTGAATGCCTAAAATCCAATCTGGGAATGAGGAAAAAATATACTTCCTTCACTTGCCCTTCACTTATTGCTTTTGTCTGCCAACATCATAAAGACTTCATAGTTAGCGTTTGGCTAGATTAGCCTTGCAGATTGGTGTCGTGGGGACGGTGCGGTTACCCCCTACGTGTGCACTCGTGACAACGTTGGGGAATGGAAGGATCTTGTGAAGTAAAGGGCTCGTGCCGGTGCAGGAGTGTTTGTACGCTCCATGGGGTGGAAGGTGGCTGGGCGTGGGGTGGTTTGTAGCAGGGAGGGGAGCGAGATGTGTGAACAGCCTTACCAAGAGCAGCACTGAGAGCCAGAAAGCCGGCTTCTCTCGCGATGGAGGTTGGCCCGTTTCTGAAAGGGATGTGTGGTCTGTCACAGGGACTGCCGCAGAAGGAGCCCACCTCTATGATGTGTGTGTTATTCAGCTGCTGTGTGGGGGGAGCGATTGGTGTGTGATACTGCGCGCAGTGCAGCGCTCGCCCTCCTGCTTATGGATAAACTTAGCAGGGCAAAACCACTTTTAGCAGGAGCAAGGCATTATCACAGTGTGGATCTACCTGCCAGTGCAGGAATGGAAGGGTCACCAGGCTTGGAGACACATCCATGCTTGGCTTTGAGACTGGTGAGAGTAGGAGATGGCAACGGATCATCTTGGAAAGCTACTGGTTTCTTGAGAGACGGGCAGCTTTGCCAGTTCTTTACCCCCCCAGTATGGCAGCTTTGCCAGTTCTCCAGTGGGAAGGTCCCACCAATGATGCCTCTCTTGGCAACCTTCCCCATGGTCTCTTGTGTTTTGAAGGCATGTGTGAGTACCTTTGGGCACGCTGCAGGACGCGTTCCTGTCGCAGGAAACTCAAAACCAACCGGAGGGCTTCGCTCTGTGTGTGACAGGGGTCACTGCTCTCTCCCATTCTCACCTCTTCTTTTGAGGGATGCATCCACAGTGGACTTGGGCTTTCCTGTGCCAACCAACAGTGTCATCCTTCAGGCTCTCATGGGGGTCATGGTTGTGACGGGAAAGAAGCATTTTGTTAGGGAGGAGAGACAGGATGATCCTGGCCATAGGCTCAGTGTCCAGCCAGGGGTTGGGCTGACAGTCCCGGCATGGTGTTCCACAGAGCAGATGCGCTCTGTTTCTTGTAAATCTTTTGTTTCAGAGGCGAGGGAGAGGGGGATTAATATTTTCGATTGTTCTCATACGAGCAACAGGGAGTTCCTGGATCCTTCACACCATACCAAACTAACAATGGCAAGTTTAAAAATGGGGCTTCTCTCCAGAAGAGATGCGGTCAACCATCTCCAACTGCATACAAGGGGTGAGCAATTGGGTGAGAGGGAGAGAAGTTTAAAACCGATATCGTACACCGACAGTGAGGTCTACAGTGGGGAAACCGTGATACTTCTGCACAGCTCTCCCAATTAGAGGCTGCAGCTGACCTTGGAGTGTGGTGTACATGGTTGCTATGAAATGAGATTTAATTAATCTTAAGGCCAAGATATAAAGAACCTTGACTGAGCTCTTCACATTAGACCTCGCTGACCATTTGTCTTCCAAATCTATTTTCCTTAACAAAAAACCTAACCTTATACTTGAGGAATATTTGCAGGAAGGTGAGAGTCTTTTCACTTGCAAAGTCGCAGGGGGTGAGGGCGATATTTATCCTTGGGGATTTTAATTCTTGATTGATGAGGGAGGACAAACAGAGTAGCTTTTCCCTTTTTTCTTCACATCAAGAAACCGGAAAAGTTAACAAGTTCAGAGTTATTTTTCTTGATGGAAGAGTGAATAGAGAAAAAAAGATAATTCCTTTTTATGGATTGTTTTTAAACTTTCTTTTTCAGGCCAGAAAATGGCCAGAACATGCCCCACCTTTAAATGACAGCACAACCATTTCTGGGAAGGAGGGAAATACCACAAAGATAATGACCTGTATTTTACATCACAGATCAGATAGTGGAAGAGTTTCAGTTTTGAAAGCTGCTCGGTCACAATTATTGGTTTGAAGCATGTTCAGTATTAGAGTCTGGGGATCTCCAACTGTCTTCAACAGCAGAAGATTTAATTGGGGAAGACAATTTACAGGCCTGGAAATAGAATATTGGACTAAATGTAGAGTTTAAAGGTATTTAAGAATCTAAGAAAATCCTGATCAATGAGATCAGGAGTTTGGTGTCTCCTGTGGAGTATATCAGGGGTATCCCAAGGTTATGTTTTCTTGCAAACGGGTGGCTTTTAAATGGTGTGAACTGAAGGCAGCACATCTGGGTGTCAGGAGGGAGAGGGCAGGAGGAGCGGAAGAGTAAAATTGCATTTTCCTCATTATATAGGAGACGGTTGGAGAACAACGTGTCTGTTCTTGGGTTTGTCTGGGAGATGGTTATTTCAGCCTCTGGAATCCAGCACCTTGTGGCTGCAAGGGTCTTACCGGAGCTAAAAATAGAGTAACTTTCCCAACTGAAGTAGTATCTGATCTCCTTTCTGTCTGTAAGGAAAATGCAGCTGAGTTCTTGTGACAGTGCTATTCTGATGGAAGGTCCCATAGGATCGTTGCAAACAGCGTGGGTTCAAGACCTCAGTTCTGGCATCTGCCTCGACATCCCTTTCCCTAGCAGGAGCTGGCACTGAAAACAGAAAGATAAAAGCATGCAGGCACTCCGTCACATATTCATTCAGCCCTCGGAATTTAACTAATAGTTGTGCTTGGGAAAATCCTACCCTGCAGTTACCATCCTCAGCCAGAATAAATCAGCTTGGCGTCGCTGACGTTAACCTTGCTGTGCCGTGCCGTCTGAGGGTCTCACTGTGAGTTTAATGCTCGTGAAAGTTGTTACGGCAGCAACCCGGGAAGGTTGAAACCCAAATGTAGCACAGGCAGCAGCAGCTCTCGCCGTGACCCAGAGCCTGTGGCAGACGAGATGTTCCTCAGGGAACACCTCAAGGTGGGTGGGTGGCATAACTTGTGTGTGACCCAGCCTTGCCCCTAGTGTGACCCATCAATTTTGTTGTCACCATATGGAGAGGCCTCCAGCAAAATAACCCGACTCTGGCAACAAGCCTGGATGATAGTGCTTGTGGAAAAAAGAGGTCCTTAACCATTGGAGTGGGGTGGTGGGGTATATCTGCTAGCAATGGGTCAGATCTGACTTCAGCCTTTGGCCTGAGGGCACTTTCAAGACAGTGGGAAATGTTTCAGTTGCCTACGGAGTTAAATAGCAGCTCAGCCGAGGAATTGAAATTAAATGTATAGAGATTCTTTGCTTCCATAGGGAATTGCCAGGAGTCAGCAAATTAAAACAAGAGTGAACTCCAGCAGGTTCAACCAGAGAAAGAGAGCGCTTTTGTAGAGACTCTCTATGTCCTATCTGACTTTTTCTGGTCTATAAATGGGATGAGGAGAGCTCCTGTGGGCAAGTCTCCAAAGGGTTACACATGGTTTAGCAGAGTGAGTTTGCTGCACAGCCTGGCCGGAGAACGGGGAACAGGATGCCAGAGGTTTCCACGTTTCTTTTGTAATCAGTTAAGCGTTCTCACTCTGATAAGCAAAGTATGATTTTAATTAAAAAGCCATTCCAGCTGGATTTAATTTGTATGCCATTGAAGAGGCAAATTACTGTGGATATAAAGAGAAAAAAAAAAAAAAATAATGGTCTTCTCGTTCCAAAGAGCTTTAATCCACAGTGGCTTGGATCCCAGGTCAGGGGTAATTTCCCTACTCGGAAGAAGCATTGGGATTTTTTTTTCTCACATCCCTTCGGCAGAAGAACCAGTAAGATATCCCTTCTTTGACTCCACATATTTAGGAGTTAATTGTGCCATCCCAGGGGGCTGCTGCACTCTGGGAGCCAACCACCACCTTTGTTGCCTTTTAAACAATGGCTTTTCAGAGAAGAGCTGTACGTTTTGATGTACTCTGACACTGAGGAAAGCACTTCCCTCTATTTTCTATCCCTTTCGTATGCTGCATTTAATTTTGTGGAGCAAAGCCTGGAGCTGGTGCTGGGCTAAATCTAGGGGACGTTTAGCCATGTTTGTAGAAACTGGGTGTGCACTTAGAAGAAAATAAAGATGTTCTCCTGTACACTTACATTGTTTGGTCTTATCTGGTCGTGGTGTTTAGCTGTGGTATGAGATGCTTCTGTCAAATAACTCTAGTAACAGCTGTCTGATAGCAGCTTGTATCACTGAGGATGTGAATGACACGTATCTTTCCCGAAGGCTGATGTACAAAAAGAACAGCTGGACCAGAAATGCAGCAAATGCCGTCCAGAACTCTCGAAGGTTTTGCAGATTTATTCCTTTAAGTTGTTTTTATTATTATTATTATTATTATTATTATTATTATTATTATTATTATTTCATTTATTCCCCCACGAGAGTATTTCCAGACCACATAATCACAATTATAGCCTGGAGTGTCGCTGTAAGTAAGTGGGGCAGGATGGTTGGGTTTCGTTTTCCTAAAGCGCTTTGCAAGGCTCGGTTTCGGCGGTGTCGCTGGACGGGCGTGCTGGGAGCGCGCGGCGGTGGATGGCTCCGTGCCCAGGTTGGGGAAGCTGTGGAGGAAGAGCGCTCCCTCCTCGCCTGCGGTCTCGTGAGCATGTACAGCGCATCAGCTACAGCTGACAGTAGCTGCCGCTGTCGTTATTGAAATAATAGGCTTTATATTAAAATATATGCCTCATAATAAGGTACTAAAATTTGATTGTAGGCTTTGTTGCTCCTTCTCTTTCCTCACCCTGTGCCACTGCTGTGTCTTCTGTGTGATTCCCTTGATCCCTAGCGTGGGAATTCAGGAATGAAATGAAGAGACAAAGCCACATTTCCATACTTAGAGAAGCCTCTTTCTCCCAGAAATACTCGTAGCTCGATAAACCTGTGAGGGACGCACAAGGCACAGCCGTATCCCGGTGCCAGTTTCGTTGTGATTTAAAAGCATTCCAGCTTTGCTGTATGTCAAAGTGCCATAAATTCTCGTCTACAAATAGCAGTCCTCGGTAATGTGTGCAGGGCTGGCAATGGGCTGTTCTGGGCAGGAAGCAACCCTTTGAGGCAGGAAACCCAGTTAAGGGAAGTTAATGGGGAAGAACCAGATGATGGTGAACACAATTTTTCATTGCGGTGGGCAGGCATGGACTGCTGAACAGAATATCCTCATTTTTCACTTGTCTAGGCTGGGAAGAGCTTTTTAAGGACTCCTGTCCTCAAACATGATGCCTGTTGGCAATAGCCTGCACTACCTTGTCTGGAAGATCTTCCCTAGCTGGAGCAACCTCTGCTGTGGCAGTGTGAGCTTGTGCCACCGAGATGCGTTTTCAGCTCTGAGCATAGATAAGCCTCAGGGAAAAGGTTAAACTCTTCACAGGAAGAGTGAAACAATTGGGTTGTGAAATCCCAGCGCTGCAGATGTGTTCTGGGTCCATGTTCCCAGATTAACACCCAGATGAGTCTGATAAGCCACGTACAGCACAACCCGCCTTTATACGGATGGGGCACCTAAGATAGCAGGTGGGTTGAAACGCTGTCCCACGTCACATCTGCAGTCACAGGAATGAATTGCACAATCCATTTATTTTCATTAGGTGAAGTACGTCCAAATAGTTCATAATTGGCAGATGCAGCCAGAGTTCACCATGTCCCTGGCTCAGTACTGCAAGCTTGTAGAGTCCAGCAAACCCAGAACTGATGACATGGATGCTCTTGCTTTGAAGACCAGAAGACGGCAAAGAAAAGTAAGAATGGTGTCTCTCCTTCGTTCAAGATGGATTTCTTTCTCCCATACACTGAAACAGAGGAAGACGTTATGCAAAGGACAGCTAGACTGACAGCATCCTTCATCCATTAATAAGAACTGGATGAAGACCCTCCTTTTGTCCTGTAAAAACGTCCCCAAGGTTGGACGTGCTTGCAGATTAAGGCGTTTAATTTATTTAATTATGGTCATTTAATTATGGTCACTGGAGCTTTGAGGTTTGATTTAGCTGCCCACGGGTAGGGCCTCGCACCTTTTCTGATAGCTCAGGGCTCCCAGGTGCCTGTGCAGAGGGCACAGGTCTCCCATGTGCCCTTTCTTGTACCAGCCAGCCCACGTGCTGTCCCAGCTCTGCTCGAGTATTTCATGTGGGACTGGACAGCAAACGTCACACAAATTAATCCTGCCTTGAGTTGCGATATGTCTGTGTCTATTCATGTGTGTACAAAGACCAGCCCCACACCACCGGTCTGCACTGGTGAAACACCCAATATCTGCTGGTCACTTTTGTCCACTCCGAAAGCTAAAGAAGCGAAACCAGCAGCAAAAAATCATGAAACGATTCTGAAAAGGTTGAATTTCTCATTTATTTGTCTCCTGGATTACGGATGTTTGGTATCTTTCTTTTCTGTGCAATCGGGATGACTAGAAGTCTGCTGCTGCTGCTCCTCCGTTGGGTGGGATGCACTAACCATGCCAGGGCAAAGGGAAAATACTGCAAGTTTCCTGATGAAACCTTGGGGATTGGCAGCATCCAGTGGCTCCAGCATTATCAGTACGACTTTGCTTTGTCTCTTCTTGCTTCATGACGTCAATATTTAGACCTTGACCAGGCTTTTTCTAACAAAAAGGCATTAATCAAACAGGAGTGCCCGTAAAGTGGAGTTTGTAAGGACTTCTGTGCAGCATTTTCTCCTCTTGAAGTTCAGAACATTGTTGAAACTTCATTATTGGAGTGTCTTTTTTTTTTTTTTTCCAAACATACAGCAGCAAGAGCATGTGGGCTTCCATGATTAGAGGCCAGCAGCTATTTCAGAAAATCCAAGTGGAATGTAATGTCTCAGTGCGTGGGCCAAGATCTGACATCAGAAACCCAGGAAGTCTGTGCAGTTGTAGCTATATTAAGATTAGATTAATCCCTGATGAGAAGGGTAGATTATTTTATTTGGCTAGTTATTGAAAGCAACTAATTTTCACCAGTTACCTCCAGTAGGTTGAGTCCAACAACCTGTTTCTGATAAAGCATAACTCACACTTTGCTGAACTCTTCTTTTAGGAGCTGAGACGGGCAACTCAGCACATCTATTTCCCCTTGCCCTGGCTGGTAATCTAGACACCCTGGAGAGACCTATGAATTTGCAAAGGTTTCCACTTCGCATTTAATTATGCCTTTCTCTGTTAGATTGAACTGTCTCACAGTACAGTACCTCTGAATACATTCAACACCTGATTGAGTTGCCTAAACGTAGGTGTCCACTGTCTGCTGAGATAACCTTATAGTGAGGGCATCCAGGTCTTGCTCCAGAAGAATGCGGACCTCCTCTAATTTCTTTTATGCTTCCTTTCTACACCCTCCCTTGGTCTTTATAACCCTTTTAAAATGCCTGACGTTAGCGTCACAGCACAGGTCTTCCCAATACCATGTAGAAAAGGAATATTATCTTCTCGTTCTTCCTTGCTGTTCGGTTTATGCAGCAAACAGTTGTGTTAGCCTTTTCGCAGCAGCACATACTGGGAGTTCCCACTGAATCGTTTGCCTCTTTTAATCCCCAAATCCTCCGCCACTTTACCTCTTTTCCAGAATTCAGGCTGCCATACTGGAGGTCTGCGCTCAATCTGTTCTTTCTTGAGTGCGGCTTTTGCATTTGGCTGTATTCAAACAGACCACCTCCGCCAGCTATTATAAGTGCTCCTAGGTGCAAGTTATCCAGGCCTGCTGATTTTAAATGTTTATCTCTCGTACATGTTGTTTAACATCTGCCTTTGTTACTAATGGACTGGAAAAAGCTTCTTCATCATCATGAGAGACATGCACGTTGCCCTGCTGCTTTCCAAATACAGATCAAATTCACACGTTGAACTTTCCTCGACTGGACTGTACCATCTGTAAGATTTGTTGTAATGCTTTTTTTTTAAAAAACAACAACAACAACAACAACAACAAAAAAAAAACGCCAATAAAACAAAACCTCAAACCAACCAACCAACCAAAGAACCACCTGAAAATAATAACTTCTCATTAATCTCTTATTCTTACCAGCTGCGGATTTTTCCTGATGTCTTGAGGTTCCCATATAATGCTTCCGAGCTTCATGAGACATCATTTATATTTCTTCATCTGTATTTCTCTTCCCTTTAGTAAATATTGCTGGGTTTGGGTTGTTGGTTTACTTATTTGTTTTCACTTCCAATTCCTCTTTTTAATTCATACTTGAATGGAGATTAGGTTTTACTCAAAGTTAATAATTTGGATTGGGAAACCATGCTTGGCTTGGTTTGCTATCTTTTTGGCCACATGGCCTGACCTTCCAGAAGAGCCGTGACCCGTCTCACAGCACTGTGGGCAAATAGGGCAACCAGGGGCAGGTGGTGAAGGAGGTACACCATCATCAGGCTGGTGCCTGACCATCAGGAGAAGGTTATGTGTCAGGTAGGACACACAGTTCACAAATGGAGTGAAGACAGTCTTGGTTACAGAATCGTAATTTGAGGGGCAGTGGAGATACTTTCGCGGGGTACCACAACATGCTGGAGTTGCTTTCTGGAAGATATAGATCAGAAGGTGGAGGTGGGAAAAAGGTAACATCATCTTAATGGCATCATTCTGAAAGTGTAGGCATACGTTCCCTGGAAAGGTGTGAAGGAACAACAGAGAAGAGCACATAAGTGCAGCGATCGATTTGCTACAACAATTGTTGACTCAAAAAATCAACTTTTAATAAACATTATAATCAGTGCAGTGAAATTTCCCACAGTTCACAGAGAGGATCTGAGAGGGGAACTTTATTCATTTCACGGGGAGATAGCTTTAACGTTGTTATGAACAAGTTAAGCGCTGTTTCATTAATAATGTTATGGTTAGTATGATTAATGATACCAGAGAAGAGAAAGAAACGTGCCTATTAAACTCAGCTTTCAGTAGGTAGAATACACGCAAATGGGGATCTCCTGTTTGGTATCATTGTTTCTAGAGATATGTCTGTGTTTATAGAATATATTGCTATTCATGTGACTTGGATGGCAGGCTTAAAAACTTGGCTGGGTTTTGTCAGTTAATGTTTTTAGAAAATTCTTGGAATACGTTTGTTGTGTGTCCATGCTTGAATTGTTACTGTGGTGAATGCCTCTGCGGGAAACCTGTGACTTCCAGGAGTTTGTAATGTGGCCAAGAAACCTCTGCTCAAGATAAAACTTCAGACGGAAGAGGCATTTTTTTTTTATTATTATTATTATTTTTATTTTTTAATGATGCACTTTAATTGCCTTCAGGTGCTTTGGTGGAAGAAAAGCTGGACATGCGTCGGCAATGTGCGCACACAGCCCAGAAAGCCAACCACATCCTGGGCTGCATCCCCAGCAGCGTGGCCAGCAGGGCGAGGGAGGGGATTCTGTCCCTCTACTCTGCTCTGGTGAGACCCCACCTGCAGTACTGCATCCAGCTCGTGAACCCCCAACATAAGGACATGGACCAGGTCCATGGAGCAGGTCCAGAGGAGGCCACGAGGATGATCCAAGAGCTGGAGCACCTCTGCTATGAGGACAGGCTGAGAGAGTTGGGGTTGTTCAGCCTGGAGAAGAGAAGGCTCTGGGGAGACCTTATAGCCTCTTCCAGTACCTAAAGGGGCTATGGGAAAGATGGAGATGGACTCTTTATTAGGGAGTGTAGCAACTGGACGAGGGGTAATGGTTTTAAAATGAAAGAAGGGAGATTTAGATTAGATATCAGGAAGAAATTTTTCACTCTGCGGGTGGTGAGCCCCTGGTGCAGGTTGCCCAGAAAAACTGTGGCTGCCCCATCCCTGGAGGTATTCAAGGCCAGGTCAGACGGGGCTTTGAGCAACCTGGGCTGGTGGGAGGTGTCCCTGCCCATGGCAGGTGGTTGGACTAGATAATCTTTAAGGTCTCTTCCAGCCTAAACAGTTCTACGGTTCTATGATTTTATGATCTTCAAGGTCCCTTCCAACTCTTACCATTCTGTGATTCTACAAAAAAGTCCCGGGTCTGCTGTGGAGCCCACATGCCTGGGGAGCTCTCAGTGAGGTTCATGCATTGGAGCTGCTGGGCTTTATAAACGGAGAGGAACTAAAATGAGGAAATACTGTGGGTTTTTTTTTAAGAAACTTTTTAATCAATTACCGTTGCTTTTGCAGGGTAAAGCTATATTTTTACCTTTCTATTTCAAAGTGAAAGTGTATGTCCAGGAGATAATGGAACCTGTTGTGGCACTGTAGGGAGCTGGAAGGTACAAAGGGTACCTTTGTACCTTCAGATACAAGCCCTTTTTAGATAGCTTTTCTGCTTCTCCTCGGGGACGATGTTATTGCTTGTGGTTTAATTGTCCTGTTCAGCTGTAAGTGACTCTGCAACACAAAGTTCATTGGAGTGTGGCATTCACCTGCTGCACTGATATTACTGGAATTTGCTGAAAGGTGATTTTGTTACTAAGACTTAGATAAGGGATCTGGAAGAGTTCCTCTTGGTTCCTGCTCCTGATGAAATGTCTTGTCCTCCTCAACTTTGTGAGCTTCTCTTCTCTGCCTGCAAAATCAGAATTTCTCAGTCTTTTTTTGCCTCTCTTGGTTTATTTTTTTCGTGCTGAGAGTTCAGAGGAGGGGCTGAACACGTGGGCAACCCCTCTTACATTTGGCTGCTGATTATGTTAGGCTGCAAGTAACATAAACAATAAACTGGAACCAAATTTTTGTTTTGGTTAACGGAAAAGGGGGCAAGTGATCCCTGATGGACTTTTAACTGGAGCAGATGTGTCTCTTTGGGGGTAAAAGTCCTTGAAGAAGCTGGAAAGAGCCCAGGCGTGGCCAGAAGAATGATGAAAGGTCTGAAAAATGCTGGGGGAGGGGGATTGAAAGAGCTGGGGGTGTTTATTCTTAAAAAACAAAACAAAGAAAGGAGAATTCTCAGCTTGTGTTTAAGTACGTGAAAAGACTACTGCAAGTAAGAAGCGGGGGAAAAAAATCTGTTCTCTACAACCAGTCTGGGTAGAACTAGAACTAGAAATTTGCACCTTAAATTGAAGTCATGGAAATTTAGTGTTTCACAAACCAGACAAAACCTTTCTGATGGTCAGCAGAGAGAAGCCTAGGAATTGATCAGGGACTATAAGGACACTGTGGAGTCTCGGTCACTGGGGACACTTGAGAAACAATGGGACAAAAGCTTGTCAGAAACTGTTACTGGGACTCCTTACATATCACACGGGGATAGAATAGTTGCTCCCTTATGGACCTTCTTAATCTTTGTTGTTCTTTCTTTGCCTTCGATCTGTGAATACGATGGCTAGATTGTTAAAAGAAGAATCCCAAGAATTGCACCTGCTCCCTTTTCTCTTGGCCAACTTGAAATCATTTTCACACGGAATCGCAGGCTGGGTGCGGGTGGAAGGGACCTCAGGAGGTCATCTGTTGGACTCTGTGAAATTTAGTCTGACTGTCTGCATACCCCCAAATGTTAGTTCCTGCTTTGGACTGGAATGATATGAAGAGACTCTTCCGGTAAGTCATGCCAGTCAGTGTTAAACCATTCCCAAGCAGTGCTTTACTTCTAATCCACATCTGTCTCATTAGAGAATTCAGTCACAGGAATTTGTTAAGCCTTTTTTTTTTTTTTTTTTTCACATTAAATAGTTATCCTTGGTAGGAAATCTTCTTATGCTTTAGGCACTTGCTGGTTGTGATTGATTAGACTTCCCCCCCCCCCCTCTCCAAGTTGAGCTGGGATGTTTTGTTTTGGCACTAACAAGTTTTCCAGACCTTTAATTATTCTTTTAATACCATTCTCAATGTTTGCCGAGTCGGTTAGCCAGGGTGTACGTTGTGCCAACTAACCTGGAAACTGGGTGAAATCCTGGCTGTTTCCAAGCCAATAGAAACCTCTTTGAACTTTGTGTCTTACAATTCACTCTGCAAAAAGGCTACTGCCTCCCACTGCAAATTTACTGGTTATTATTTTTAAAGGTGAAGAAGTGGACACCTAACTCTGTAGATGACCTTTTCCTGTATAAGAGGTGGTGGTATGGCTGTTCTTTGAGCTCAAGTTGTGTTGTCCTCAAGGTTGTATTCAAATGAGACTTAAAGAGCTCTTAGAAATAGGAAAGATTTCTACACTACGAGGGCTGTGCAGCAATGAAACTCACCCAGAAAAGTTGTGCAGTCTCCATGCTTGGAGCTTTTTAAGACTTGGCTAGAGAAATTTGTGGCTGAGCAAGAGCAGTGCTGGTGCTAATCTGGCTTCAAGCTGAAGGCTGGACCAGTGCGCTCCAGAAATCCCTTCCAGCCAACGTTTCTGTAATTCAGTGTCATAACACTTGGCTCTACCTGATCTCCTGTAGTCACCAGGATGCCTCTGCTGCATCCTTGCGTTGAGCAATGGTGGGATATTCCTTCAGCCAAATTTACTACCGAAAAGGTTCTTAAAACAATTATAAGGCATAACTCACACCTGTGTTACTTTGCTATAATGTTGGATGAACTTCCACCAGTTTACGAGTGGAGAGAATTAGTTAATCAGGCCACGATTATGCTATTATCTGGAGGCATAATACCAGTGTCACTAATGCAGGATTGAGCTGTTTCTGGGGCTCAGGCTCTTGCATTCAGCTTGCCAGAGCATCTGACCGTCTCAGATCTGTTCTGTCAAAACCAGAAAGCATTGCTCCGTACCACTGAGAGAGTATCAGTAGAAACCTAGGCTATATTAGCAAAAATGACCGCTCTTGTTACTGGCTTTGTGCAGAGCCGCGGTTCTTTATGCATGCACAGAAGAGCGGAGTGTCAGTCTGAAATCACCCCACTTCATAAGGTCATTTGAGAACTGAAATCCCAATGAAATCAAAGGGATACCTGAAACCCTCCTCTTCTGTTATCCCATATTATATTCAGTGTTTGAAAGGCATACAAGACAAAGGAGGAATAAGCAACAGGTAGGATTGATTTCTTAACAGTAGTTTTCCTTTCCTCCCCCACTTTCACCCTTCTGGAAGTGAATGAAGGGGAAGTAGATGTTCCCTGTGCTCCTCGCTGGTACTCAGCATGTTACTGCTTGTCTCTCAACTAATTCAGTTTACATACATGAAGGAGTTTCGGGGAGTCAGCAAAATGTTTTTTGCCTTGGTTTCATACTTTCTTCCCCAGAACCAAAGTTGGGTTTAGTTACTGTCTTTTTTTTTTTCTCTCTCTCTTCTCTTTCTTTCCTTTTCTTCTCTTTTTTTTTTTTTTTCATCCTCCTGGCTTTCCAGCATTAATGTAGTTAATATGCGGGTAGGGGCTGCTAAGGTATGGGGGAAGTGGCTGTGAAGGGCTAATTAATCCTGATTCATCCATAGGCACCATCATTATCCTTTAAATTATCTCTCTCTGTCCCTTTTTAAGGGTCTTTGACCCCGTCTCCAGTTGTAGGCAGATCTGCATCAGCCATTGGCAGGCATGCGTGCACCACTGGGCTCACCAAGGAGCATTGCTCTCAATGGGGATGTTCCGAAAATGCGCCAAGAGGAGTTTGCTGGAGACAGAGACCATGTGGAGAAGAGTATGTTGCCACAGCTGGTTAGCTTTGTTGTGTGTGGTCCAGCATCCCTCGAGTTCAGGCAGCTAACAGGTCCTTCTGCTCTGTCGGTTCCAGCAGAGGTTTTAGATTCTCATGGACCTTTTTGTTGGTTCCCTCTTTCCTCATCTCTTTCTATCATTGCACTTCATTCCACCCTTTATACTATAAAGCCGATGGATCCTTAACTAATATCATTGCAGACCTTCCTGTAGCTCTGTATTTCTGCCTTCATCCCAGCCGGTGTCTTCACGCTTAGCCACTTCCTCAGTTTCCTTCCAGTTGTGTTGATCCCCGTGTCTATTGCTGAGGCAGTCATTTCCTTTTGGCATGCCATCAGACTATTTACTGAAGTTAGGAAAGATTAGATCCACTGATTTTCCTCTCTCAAAAAAAAAAAACCAAAACAAAACAAAACAACCCAGGAACCTTATCAAAAAAAAGCTATCTGTTACATTGCCACGATTTGCTTTTGATAAACCACTTTTTGTATTTTATCCGAATCTCCGTTTGCTGCCATGGTTTCAATCACTCTTTCCTTCAAGTGGTGTTCAAAAGTCTTGTGTACTTTTGTGCTCAGATTAACTTGCTGATAGCTGTATGGATCTTTCCCCCCTCCCCACTTCCTACATATGAAAAAGCATTACATTTGTTGACTTTCAGCCAGATGGTACCACTCCCACTATCCAATCTGAGCATGTTGTTCTCTTTTGAGTAGCTTTTGCCTCATATACAACAGTTTCCATAGCCTTGTTTGCCTTCACAGTCAGCCCTGTTGTTGTTCTCAATTATTCAAGCTAGGTCATTTTCACCGAGTGTAACTATTTCACTTTGTATTACTAAAATTATATTTTTACTTCTGATTCGTTGGAGATGCCAGTGAACAGAAGGGGGGGGGGGAGGGGCTGCATGTGAGTTCTCCTTTTCTGGGTCTATGTTTAGTTTTATCTTTAATTTCAGCACTTTGCATAGCAATCTCACTTTTTTTTTTTCCTTTTGTTGTTCTCTTTTTTTTATTCGTATCACTGAAATACTTTTTCTTCCTAGCTGAGTTGGTCTTGACAGCAAAGGCTAGACTTAGAATCATAGAATCGTATCATCTAGGTTGGAAGGGACCTTTAAGATCATCGAGTCCAACTATCAATCTAACACTGCCAAAACCACCACTTCCATCAGTGCTCAGAGGTTTGCTGCTCTTCATACTAAAAGAGCATCGTTTTCTTCGTTACTAAACATCGTTTTCTTTCCAGAGCCATCAGCTGCTCTGCCCAGGTGTTCTGATCACTCCAGCTCAGGTTTTATCTCCCTAACTATCTAATCTATTATTTTCCTCGTATTGAATGTTCCTCAAGTGAGATTTGAAGTCTTTATTTTGTTCTCGTGGAACAAGGGCAGACTCATTTCCTGCTCTTGTTTCCATCCGAATTCTCTTTTTCTCTGTTGGCTCTTTGCTGGTTGACCAGCACATTTTGAGGAGAACATGTAAATATTTCATACCAAGCAGGACACCTCTGACAGAGAAGGGCTACAAAGCTGGTGAGGGGTCTGGAGTACAAATCTTATGAGTAGCGACTGAGGGAACTGGGGTTGTTTAGCCTGGAGAAGAGGAGGCTGAGGGGAGACCTTATCACTCTCTACAACTACCTGAAAGGAGGTTGTAGAGAGGTGGGGGCTGACCTCTTCTCCCTGGTGACAAGTGATAGGACAAGAGGAAACGGGTTCAAGTTATGTCAGGGCAGGTTCAGATTGGATATTAGGAAACATTTTTTCACGGAAAGGGTTATTAAACATTGGAACAGGCTGCCCAGGGAGGGGGTGGAATTGCCATCCCTGGAGGTGTTTAAAAACAGGGTAGAGGTGGTACTTGGGGACATGGTTTAGAAGTGGTTTTGTCAGGGTAGGTTAATGGTTGGACTTGATGATCTTAAAGGTCCCTTCCAACCTCAGTGATTCTATGACATCAGGGTACACTGGCATATGGGAAGGTTTTAAAGACATGTAAATGCTGATAACACAAAGTGTGAAGTATTTAGGGGGGGTTGCGACTGCTTTTGATAATCTTTGGTATATGGAAGGAGTTTTGGGAGGCAGCCAGACAAACCTGACATTTTTGTTGTGGGGGGTTTTTTTGGGCGTTGTTTTCTTTTTTTTTTTCCCTTTTCCCTTCTCCTTTTTTCTTTCTTTTCTTTTTTCTTTTTTTCTTTTTTTCTTTTTTTTCTTTTTTTTTTCATGTTTTTTTCTTGTTTTTCTTTTTTTTTTTTTTTCCTACCAGTTTGCTGAATGATCTTGGTCTTTCTGCCTTGGTTTCTCCATCTGCCGGAAGAGGCTAGAGATACTACTTTTGTAGAACATTTTTAGATGTACAGCCAGAGGTTTGGTGATACTGTACCACTAAGATTTGGCTTTGCCATTTAAGCACTCCCATAATTTTCTTTGTCACTCGTGCCCTTGTATAATTTCCCTTGTAAATAGACAAAGCAAAAGCATCTTCCCTCTGAGCTTTTCCCCCCATCCATGTTGTTAGCAGGTAAGGAATGACAAAAGAAAATGCCCAGTGCAATAAAGTAGAATTAATTATCTGCTTGAGTGGCTGGTTCATCACAATCTAGTTGCACGGTCGAAAGCAGCTGCAAGTTGACTTTGCTTCAAGGACCGCTGGGAAGCAAAGCTGTAGCTAACAGCCAAGCTGGGACACTGAGGCCATGCAGCAAGTGAGGGTGAGATCCTTGTTTCCTTAAAGCCGTTGGTAAACTCTTTCCTGGCCAAGCCTTGCCATGTTCAACCCATGGAAATTGCCACTGTGTTGCTTTGATTTGCAGTGCAGATATTTCTAGCACCTGACACTTCCCTTTGTTCATCTGTTTCACCTGATATTCAAGTGTGTACTCAAGCAGGAGTGACAATAGCTGAGACACAGCCCCATCACAGCATCCTTCCATTCTGTGATCTTCAGTCCTTTCTGGGCGTTATTAAGAGGAGGGTGGTTGGGGCTGCCAGAGATATTAGATGTGGCCCTCAGGCTACTGGAAAAACATCGACGGTGTCTTCAGGTGGAAGTGCTGCATGCATTCCTGGTTTAAACAATGTGTGTGAGTGCGTGTCATGTCGTATTTGTTAAATTTTCATGTGTGTCTAAGACTTTTAGGCTCACGTTACAACCGGTTTAACCTGTAGCTTTCAGTCCTTCTTTTCAGCCAGGAAGAGTGGACCCATGCTTTGAGTAATTCCAATGTTTTCATAGTGATTCTTCACAGAGACCTGTCAAAATTGTGCAGGGTGAATGCTGATAGCTTCAGCTCTTGTTTACTGTCTCCTCCAGGAATGTAAGTGCCTCCTAAAATCTTCATCTTTAGTCAGTCCACCAAGTCCTGGTGAGAATATGTTCCTGTTTATCAATTGCTCAGGTATACTATGTTCTCTCTGTAGACTAACCATTGGGCGCAGTGAGGGTTATCAAAAACAATTGCTGAATGCAAAGCTCCCAAACATAACTGTAATTAGCAGCTTTCCTCTAGGAGAGCTCTGGACAATGGGACAGTGATGTCCAGCATGTTCTGTTCTTCTGAATCAAGGCTGTGTCTGTGTGTGTGTCCATCCTGAGCTCTCTTAGGAAAGGATATCTTGCTCTCTGCATGGTTTTCCCCATTCTTGTGAATCTTTGTTCTTCATGGCAGCAATGCTCCTTGTGGTTTTCTTAACCTTGCTCTCCATCACACGTTTTAGCAAGTAACTTGCCCTTTTGCTTTCTTCCATCCTCAGCCAAAAAAAAAAGGGAAGAATGGCCCTGTCCTGATTTTGTCAGAGGTGGTGACTCTTGTGCTTGGAGTGGCTCCAAATCACTGGGGTACTCTTGACTCCCTCATGATTAAGAACAATGACTTGATCCTTTGTTCTGAAACACAGCCTAGGCAGGGAACTTGTCCCAGTAGGCTCTTCTTCCTGGAAGACACACCTGGATGCTTCAGACTGTCCGTGAAGGATCTTTCTATAGGGAGCTCTGATGCTTTACAAAGGATGCTTTATAAATCCATAAGTAACATCCTCACCCAGAGCCTTGTTGACTGAATCACTCCTGCTTCATTTGAAAGAGGGAAGACTAATTTCTTCCTGATCTCTGAATGAACCAAATTAATCTTTTGCCAACGTCTTTGTGGTTTTTGCTCTCTGCCTTGTAGGTAATCAGTCTTTTGAAGTGAGCTCTTTGAAATGAGACGCACTTATAGATTGTTCCAGTCACGTACCTGGATTTTAATAGAAAGCTTTGAATAGTGGCACAAACAAGCCCTGTTAGGGGCACTTTTTCAGCTTGGGAAGTGATGTATGAATAGTAAAATCATCCTGGAATTGGTACTAATTTGATTTAATAAAAGATGTTGAAGGTATTGATAGCCAAGAGGGTTAAAACCTTATCACCAAGATAGGGCACTGGTGACTGCTGGAAGACATACACCTTAGGAAGGATTATAATATGCATGTCTTGTTTCTTACATTTTCTATGTTTCTTGTTCCTTTATCTCCTTGGGGAAGTGGGTACTGACTTTGACAAACCTGTGCTCTGACCCAATTGCCTTTTTCTTATGGTTACTGTGCTAGAAGATTGGAAGATCCATGTCCTAAAGTCATTTACTGTTTAGTGAGCTCAGGAAAGTTTCAAGCTCCAAGTGCTTCAGATGCTGAATGTGTCCGGTTTTGATTGCTCAGCTGGAGATGCTAACGCTGCTATGCTAAACCGAGGAGAGGGCACCCAGTAAATGCCAAACCCCTTCTTTTGACCACATTGCTCGCTGCCACTGAGCTTCAGAGTGCCTGTTCTGCCTGGGAAAAGCCATGCTTGGGACGCTGGCTGCTGTAACATTGCCACTTTGCTGTTCAGTCCTTCCCTGAGTGCATTAAAAAATAAAATAAAATAAAATAAAATAATAATAATAAAAAAAAAAAAAAAACACAACAAAAAACTAATCCTGAGTTTGCAATGAGAAGCTGGGCATAGGAAACACGTCCTCTCCAGACAGCAGCAGGGCTGCAGGTGAAGCTGCTGCTCATTGCAGTTGTGAGGGTTCCCAGCATGAACGGTGGGCAAGCCTGGTGTCCGTCGCTCCAGCCCTTGCTTTATAAGTGGTGCAGTAGCGCTGGATTAACGTGGGGTTTCTAGACATTCTCAGAGCTTTCAGTTCCCCTAAAAGTTAACAGGCGCCGCCCATGCTGCTAACCAAAACTATTGTTCCTCAAACCAGACCACTGCAGTATTTCTGAGAACTAGGGAACATCCAGCTTTCTTCCTCCGGCTCCCTGATTATACACACTATCCAATAGCCAGCCTTGCAGGAGGCTGGTGGGGTCTTGTTTGCCAAAGGTTTTGTGTACACAATGTGTGTACGCAGCTCCCAGGCAGTGGGAGACGTCCAGGGGATGACTGAGAACATGAAGTACAGGGAAGAAGCCACAGGGACTTTTGATCTTATTTTGTCACAGCCTCCCGTGACACTGAACTGCCCACTTATTACGTGCCTCTGGGTTGCCCAGGGCATTGGTAAAACCTCTGGTTTCCATTGCTCTGGATTTGGGAACCCCTTCTGCTCTCCACCCCACCCAAAGCCTTACAACTTTCTGGGGACATATGAGCAGATCTGAGTTCAGCCCAAATCTTCTTCAACATTGTGGTAGGTGAACCTGGTGGCTGGTAACACCTGGGTTGGTTTCAGGAGGAAAACAAGACTCATGTCACAGTTGGAGTGAACTGAAGCAACAGGAGATGCAGTCAAGAGCGGGCAGAACTGAGCGGGGGCCCCTGTGGTTGACCAAGCCGAGAATCAGAGCTGGATGGATGGAGGCTTTGTCAGCAGTTAGGGTCCTGGAGGCAGGATTGAGCACAAGCAGCATGCGGGTTTTGCTGAGACATCCACTCAGGGCTTTCTAGTCCCTTCTGAGCCTGCAACTGAATTAGGGATCATTTCTTCTGTGCACAGCAGTCAAGAGGTGGCTACTCAGGAGGTGACTCAGTGCTGGATAAGCAGCAATTCAGGACAGTATTAACAGGTTATTCACATTCTGCGAAGCCACGTAGCTTTTTTGAACAGCAGCATTTCAAAGTTGATATATCTTGAAAACAAGGCAACCTGTAAAGAAATTAGAGCACTTACTAGTCTTTCGCTCAACTTCTCTATAGGGGTCCTGCCAGGTACTATCTCACATCTGCTCTTGGAGTATGCTGGGGGAGAATGGGGCTGTCTGGAGGGCAATTATTCCATTTATACATGAGCCCAGGTCTGTAGGTTTTATCTCATTTAACTTCAGATATTTGCAGTGTAGACATCCACCCCTCAGCCGGTTGCCTAAGGCTCCCTGGATGGAGCAGTATAGGGTAGGTTTCCTCTGACCTATTTTAGACAGTTCCTTTAGTTTGAAGTGACTCGTGCCCAAAATGTGCCTACTTCTCTCTTCAGGTGCGGAAGGATGATCGATGCGAAGTAGATAGATGTAGACCTTTACATTAGAGACACATACTTTTTGCCCATGGATCCCCAAATCATGTTTCTGAGTCCTGGGGGTCAGGCAGCTCTGGATCTGCTTTTCCTTTGTATTTCTGCTGTTCTTCTAATTGGCTGAGCAGAAGCTTTGGAGTTGAATTTCCTGCAGAAGGTTTGAGCAGTTTAGTAGTTAAGATTCTGAAAAATCTTTAAGAAAAGGAACAGAATTTTCCCCAACCAGGCTCTGCTCCTTAGGCCCGAAGGTCAAAGGAAATTAAAAGCAGTCAACGACCAATAGTTCAGGGAAAACTGCAAGTTACTTTGCTGCCCTCCAGTTTCTACAGAAGTCAGGTAGTGGAGTCCACTTCTTTCCTTCCTTTGCTGCCCCCGTGTACTCTTGGGTTAATCACTATTGTTCCTTGCTTATTTTTTCTCAATCATAACAGAGTTATTCTAACGCTTTGCTCTCTGCGCCGAATTGTAGATCTAAACACCACTGATCTCAGTGTTGCAGTATCCCTCTATTTTCTCTGCGCTGAATTGTAGATCTAAACACCACTGATCTCAGTGTTGCAGTATCCCTCTATTTCTGCAATGGCCTGAATTGAAATCCTCCATCTGAGCTTCCTACGAAGGAAATTCATACTTACCTACTCCAGGTGGTAATTTAAAGTAAACGCTGCCTCTCTTTTAATCTCTATGCGTCATTACTCCGGTGCCAGGGTGTCACTTCTTCCTTAAGACCCTAATTCAGCTCGGCTTTCCAAGAGGCGCATATACAAGCTTGTCACTAAGGAGTTAAGCAGCGCAGCTGCTCAGCTTCCCTTTCCTTCTGGTTCTCCAAGCTCTTTGCAGAACGCTCTGCACATGTTTCCTCGATCTTCCAACCCCTCACACAGAAAGGGGACAATCAGACTAAATGAAGTCTCCGTGCCTCCAAGCTGCTGGATTGATTTGGCCAAGTTGCCTTTGTTTAACGGGGCCTGCTTAGATGAGTCGGGGAAAAAAACATCTGCTTTCCTTGTCAAATGATAGATCTGTTATTGGCATGATTATATTTGGCAGGAGCATAAAATGGAGTGGCTTGAACAGCAAAGTGAGAGTCAGGATACTTGGGTGTTTGCCTGGACCGCTTTTATTTGGAAGAGTCTCCTAGGGACGCGTGCTGCTACCCGTGCTCCGAGCGTCCCCTACGGATGCCTGGTTGCGGAGTAGTGTATTTACAACACGAGCAGAGGTCATAGCAGAATATAGCTTGCCTCTGCTTAAAAACATCGTTTTTGCAAGTCCTTCGTTATTGATCCTACAAAGGCCACACAGGGTGTTTGGTATGTTTTGAACTTGGTCTTATCTCTCAGTTTACGTCTGTGTTACTGGTGTCTAACATTCACTTCCCCATGATGTCATGACATATTTGTAATATGGTTTTGGATTCGTAGACAAAGGTCCTTTAGAAGGACAAATAATTATAATACTCCATAAATACTTTTTTTTCCCCCCCTCAAGACCACCAGAGCTTTTGCAGCTTTTAAGTTTAACAGTGTTATTGTTGGAAATTGTGTTACCCATCAGTATAGATAAAAATCCTGTTTCGGTGTCTTCCTTTGGTTCGCTCTCCTTGCTCTTTCTTGCACTTGTATACATTATTTTTAGGAAAAGGGTTTTTAGGAATAAAACTGCATTTTCCTGAGGAAGTTCAAAAGGAAGAAACTAAAAAGAAACTGAAAATCTAGTTTTAA
This sequence comes from Vanellus vanellus, assembly GCF_965231255.1. Lineage (NCBI taxonomy): Eukaryota > Metazoa > Chordata > Aves > Charadriiformes > Charadriidae > Vanellus > Vanellus vanellus. The sequence continues at coordinate 4,277,258 of NC_138906.1, read as the reverse complement.
GATGGAGCTGAATGAAGTTATGGAAGAAATCAAAGCCAAAGTTGTTGCATAAGAAGTTCCTTCAGTCCTGGGTTCCTACAAAGAATAAGCATAAATGAAAAGCCCCTGGACTGAAACGAATGGTGAGATCTTCTGAAAATTAGCCAGAAGTAGCTCCTTCGGACTGGGCTACTGAAGCTTGAAATAAGACCTACCTGCTAAAATTTTCTTTTCCTTTGCTGTCCACATGAAAAAGGGTTTAGAAGCTTCATCTCCACCAAAAGCAGTGACAAGTCATGTTACAGAAACTGTAGGAAGGCAACTGATGTTCTTACCTTATATGCTTACTACCTGCACAGAAGTTATGGGAAGATAGGAACGGTATAAAAGGTCTTTGTTCAGATAACTCGAAGTGTACCCACGTGTCACTGCTGTGTAGGCTGTGGGAGGTGAACAGAAATGGACGAGGGATGTGATTTCATCATCTGTAGGCTTTTCAAATCTACTCCTTCCTTGTTTGACTCCAAATCCTATTGTCACTGTGGTCACCCTAGTCCCCATTTCTTCTGCTCTCTCCATACGGTGAGCTCCAGCTGAACCTGGGAACGCGTTGGGATCGCAAGAAAGGGAGGTGCTGAGGTTCACACGGCTTCTTGTGAGCCCATAGTCCTCCTTACCCACAGCCGTGGCTTCGCTGTGAATCCCACCTGCCTTTGAGGAGTTGCTGTGCGAGCAAAGGAGTTAGCCAACAGCATAGATGAGACCGAACATTTCTGCGGCTCCTTCAGTCTGTGACAATCCTTTGAATTGTATTTAATTAAAGAGTGTGCACAATGGCTTTCTTTGCAGTAGCAGACTGTGCAGTAATCCTCTAACAATTGTTGGGGTCTGGTGGGAAGGAAAACTCTCATTAATAAAGACTTTGGGGATAAATCCACATGAGAGTGGCTGCAGAATTCAGAGCTGCAGGAAATCACATCCAGAAAAACATTCCCTTCGTCTTTCTGCTGAGGGCTTCAGAGTGTGTACGGGAAAAACGACCCCCGACAAACCCACCGCAATTTTTACGTGGTATCTTGGCCGTGCCAGGAGGGCTTAGCGAAGGAGGGTTTACTGAGTTTCAGCTTCAGCCACAGTGGATACGCCCAGGAAACTGGATTACTGTTCACTAGCTGATGTTAATGTGATTTTAATGCTTTTCCTTTATCTACGCTTTATGGATAGGAAATGTGAATTAGTGTGGTCCTCAGCCACATGTCTGCATGGCCAGTTGCCGGCTGCAGCGAAAGATGCCAAAGCCCCAAATCTCTGCCTTTTCCACAGGAAAAAACAAACAAACAAATAAAACAAAACAACACAGAAAAAAAAAAAAAAAAGCAGAGCTGGGGAAGAAGTGAGTTTGTACCAAGCTGTGTGTAAAGTCTACTTCAAACTTTTCCAGGAGGAATACGCCAAGGAAGGAGAGTTATTTAGCCTCTCATCCCAGGGAAGATCCCCCTTGGCAGGCAAGACTCGCAGCTCTTGAGGGGTCTTTTCAGCCATGAGTATTTTATCAACTGGGAGTTGGATTAAGGCAACTGAATTTGTTGCCCTGCTCACCGTCATGCCAGCTGAACTGATGAGCTGCCAACAAAAAAAAAGACTTTTCTGTCAAAACCGCAATTTTCTGTTTCCTAATAATGCCCAAAACTTTGATTTTTTTTATTTATTTATTTATTTTATTCCAGCTGCCTTTGTTAGTCTGTAGCAGTGACAGCTATGATATGTGAGGGTTATTAGCGTTATCACTGAGAAGGTAGAAGGAGGATTGCTGTGATTGTTTGGGTTATTTATTTGCTTGTTTAGTTAATGTGGAAAATGAGCCATAAACTAGGCGGCCTCCAATGTGAGGCTGTTTGTTGACCTTGATGATTCAGTTAAAGGTCTTTAGACATTAAATTCACACATCACTGACCTTCTCCAGCTGAATAGTAGGTATTTTAGTTTGAACTGGTCCAACTATAGTCAGTGAAGTGGGATGAAAGCCTTCAGGGCCATTGATTGCTAACTCTCTGTGGACTAGAAGGAATGGTAAAAATCAGTTCAGACTAAATATATAGCTTTTACACAGCTAAAATGAAGGAAGATGTGTCCCACTAAGAGAGAAGGTGTGATACATCCCACCCTTTGTTTGTTTGTTTATAGAATCATAGAATCATTTAGGTTGGAAAGGACCTTTAAGATCAAGTCCAACCGTTAACCCAGCAGTGCCAAGTCCGCCACTAAACCATGTCCCTCAGCACCATGTCTACATGTCTTTTAAATACCTCTAGGGATGGTGACTCCACCACTTCCCTGGGCAGCCTGTTCCTGTACTTAAACAAGTACCTAGTACTGTTGTAGAGAGCTCAGTGTATATGAGGTAGATGTTTTGGGGTTGGCCGATCCAACATACGATTTACATTGACCCGTGCTCCCTGGAGTGAAAGCTGTTGGCCAAGAGGGATACCCTAGAACATCTCAACTGGGCCTAGATACCTCTGTTCAGGAGTCTAAATCCCACCTCAGCATCTGGCTCTGCTTGAAATCAGTGGGCATTGGGCACCTAAATAATCCTTCAGTCAATGGAAGCCCCCACCATGCTTAAAAGCTCACAGCAAGTCAGCACCAGCACTACAAAAGCCAAGATCACCCGTATTTTGGTGTTTTAGCTGTTGGACACGCTTTTTCCAGTGGTTTCCCTAACATAGATGTCTTTCCTCTTGGACTGGATGAAAAAAAAGATGAGATTTTTTTAAATTACATCTGTAATCAAGTTTACCTGAATCTATCACAAGCGCACTTTTCAGAATACTAACAATGAATCAACATCTTTTTTTTTTTTGAAAGGTGATAAAACATCTACACAAAAGTAAATATCGGGCAATTGAGGTAAATATGCCATCATCCAATTTAGGCATGCATTTTTAGTGAAGGGAAGATGCGGCAGTGAAGTACTCGCTAATAGGTTGGTAGAAAATTTACTGCATAAAAAAAATTATTAAAATATGTTGTAGAAGTACACAGTGCTTTGCCAACCCTGATCAAAGTTAGAGCTGTATGAATTAATTTATAAAGTGAAAACTTGAGTTATTTATAGATGTGAGATGAATTTGGCAATAGTTTAAGTCCAGAGAGTTAAAACTTTCCTTTGAAAAAATCAGAATGTTTGGAAAACATTTCAGTCTTTACTTTTGCAGCAAGGGTTCTGCAAATCTCTCACGCTTCCCCTCATGCTTTTTTAAGGTTAAAATAAAAAGGCAAGAAGCACTGAAAATCAAAACAAAATGAATCTATGGTATTTTAGATGAGCCAAGACAAAATTTCCTAAGATCTTTTTCCCTTTGGGAAAAAGAAACATTTGAGAACGAAGACAACTCCAAATAATTCCCCCCCTTCTCATGTTTGTTTGTTTTGTTTTTTATTTTTAATTTGACTAGAAAACCACATAATTGATTGTTTGTATTCTGCTAATCAAGGCCAATTCCCAACCTAAAGGAAATTACAGTCTGAACAAGACATGGGGTGGAACAGGGAAGAGAGCAGGTTGGGTTAATAAGCAATGGTGAGAATAAATTTAATGTGCTAAATTATTTTATAATTTTAATCCGAAGGGCAATTTACATCAAACAATTGCTCCTTCAAAGGATTTCTGGGCCTTCTGTCTTACAAAATTGTCTGGCAAATATGTGGATAGAGAAGTAGCTCACATATTTTCAAACGGAGACACGAAAGAGATCTTTTCTTTTTTTCCCTTTCTCTGCCTATTTCTGATGAAAACGTATGCTTTTTCCAAAATCCATCACGAGTGAACACTGAGTCAATGACTTCTTACAGGCACAGGCTCATCCCCTGTCCTCAAAATCTGACCCTGAAGCTCACCCGACTCGTGGGTTTTCCTGCGTCACATTTAAGAGTGATGGTATAAGCTCAAGACAAGACTTCCGCCCTCTTCACATCATTCGCCCCTCACCATCTCTTTGCCACTGAGCTTCTGAATAGGTCTCTCTGCTGAATGCTGTTTCCAATCGTTTGAAAGAGATGGGGTTTTCCGCAGCGCCCCGTGTAACGGGACCTCGATTTCTGCTTGCAGTTGCGATAACAGTGAAGCAAGGTGTTCCCTCCAAGTTGAGAGTGTGCTGTTGACAAGGGGACACTGTGTTACGTGACCGGTTGTCCAGCTCCTGGTTCCTTTTTTTGAGTGCAGATGGTTATTTGCACATTTTATGGTTGAGGCAGTTTATGAATTACATGTTGTAAGGAGTCCAAGATTAATTACCTGAACATTTATAGCCGCGGTTGTGTTGTTACAAACACAATATAATTAGGTCTGACTGAGGAGAAACCACTTGGGGGAAAAAGTCTTGTCATTGGGAATTTCCTGCTTTTTAGCTCCTTGATCTCCTAATCTGCATCAGAGATTTCATTCTTATTTGATTTGGGTTTTGTTTTGCTTTGAATTAGCGTGAGCCAGGAGGCAGGCCATGTGAGAACGGAGGGAATAAACCATGTAAGCACAGGTCCCGCTGCTCTTGGCATGAATATTAAAACTGCCATCTTCCTGCCCTAGATAGCTGTTGGTGTTAGGTTAGTCAGGTGGGGTTCCCAGTGCATAAAAAAACAGAATAGCTCCTGATCTTTGGAAAAAAAAAAAATAAGTGGAGGTTTTTTTTAAGGAAGGCATGGAGGGAAATGCTGTTTATTGAGCAGGCTCTTGGTTACAATCCTGTCTCTCAAGCAAACATAAAATAAGGCTGCATGCATATCCCCATTGTGCAATGGCCCAGGAGACCTTAGATGACCATCAATCCCCAAGAACGCATCCCTGAGGATAGATGGGTTTTGCTCACTCTCTTCTCAATCCTTTCTGCAGGCATCCAGCATACGTCCGGAGTGCAGCATCATGCAGGAGATTGAAGAGGAGCGCAGCCAATGCTTGGCAGAGCTTGTCGGGGATAATCAGACTTCAGGTATGGGGCCTCTCTCTTCCGTCCCTGGCCTGCAAGCCAACATCACCCAGCCTCACATCTGCCTTGCCTGTGCCATTTCTCACCTCTTCTGCCGCTGGAGCAAGGCGGTCACTCCAGATGATGTTGAGCTCTTACATTAGGAGGGTGAGAAATAGGGACTTCCAAAGTACGATTCAATCAAACAAGAGTTTGAATAGCTCACTGGGGATCACTCACTGCCTCCCTGCTGCGGAAGCCTAGTTTAGGTGTCCCAGTGTGTTTAATCACAGTCAGTCATCCATCTTTCTGAACTGGAAATGCCTTAACCACTTTTTCCCTGGGATCTGAAGGCTTGAAGTTCTCATAGGCCTTGGTTTGCTTCGAGGGAAGTCATGGCAACCTTCTCCTTCTGTTGAACTGCCCTCCCATCCCCATGCCAAAACCGCTTCTGCCCTGGTGGCAAAGCAGAGGCAGGAAGGGTGTGCTCCGAGGCTGCAAGGTATCTATGAAGTTGGGCCAGGCAGCTGAGATCTTCTCCTTGTTTGCATGACATGGAGCACACACCACGTTGTACAGTCCTCCTGGAAGGGTCTCCCATCCCCTTAACCCACTCCCTGCTTCAGTGATCAGGAGAGGAAGGCCAAGTCAGTGATGCCACCTTTTCTCTCCAGCCTCCCAAAGTTTCTCCATCCCAGCCTCAGGCAGCAGCCATGGAGCTGTGCCACCCTTGAGGAGCAGGCATGGCACACCATGTGTTGGGCACGTGGGGTTTGAGACCAGGAGGACGGCTGTGCAATGTTGTTGTGAACAGAGAAGCTGCAGAGCAACCTGTGAGACACAACATGGGTGGGGTGATGGTGAAAGGGTCTATGCTAACACAGTTCCCCAGTGGGCAGCCTGCAGAGAGCTTGGGAAATTTTGACACAGCCACCCATGCTCAGTCTTAAATTGTAGAGATCAGTGTGGCAGAGAAAGCAAGCTTTTGGTTTTGGTGCTGTCCCGTCCCATCCCGTCCCATCCCATCCCATCCCATCCCATCCCATCCCATCCCATCCCATCCCATCCCATCCCATCCCGCAGCAGTGCTGTCAAAGCCCCAAGTTGAGGCATCGAGTGGGACCTCTCTCCCCCTGCAAGTGCCTCCCTCAAGTTACAGGTCCTGGTTTTGCAAGTGAAGGAGGTGTAGGGACCAGTGGTAGGCTGTCAGACTCCAAAAACAAAGGATCACATTGCTGGAGGAGGGGGTGGGAAGATGGTAACCTGCTTGATATTTGCATCCCATATCCTGGAAGAAGTCTTCTCATCCTCTTTCACTTGGCATTGCTTGCAGTTAGGCTACAGGCTGAAGGACTGTTCTGCACAATGCTCATTAATGGTAGAATAGCATCCTGGGGACAAGCTGGTCCCTGGAGGAGCTTTACTGAATGCGAGGATGGCTTTTGGCCCCTGCTTTTATCTACTAAGATATGCTTTTCTTTGATTCGGAAACTATTTCAAGTGTCCCTGTACAGTTAAATGGAGCTGTTTGAAGAAATGTTCTCCTGGAATCCAGTAAAGGGAAAAGTCAGGGTAGTTTAAAACATTCATCTGAAAGCCAACTAAATGCTTCATTTCATTTTCATGGACATTTAAAGAAATTCAATTAAATACAGAACATTCAAAAAAGAAGAATAAATACTTGAAGTGTTAATATTTTTTTCTGCTTTTTCAAAATGATTTTTCTCATTGGAAAGTTTAATCCAAACCAGCTTTTTTTTCTCTCCACTGAATTAAACCGTTGAAAATATTTTTTCCTGATTCTGATGTAAAAACACACTCAGTCACGTTGCAAGCCCTGAATGCCCAAGCACTAGCAAGTATATAAAAATCCTTTGGAGTTTGTTTTTCATAATGTAATTCTGAAATATTAGACTGGGATAATTCTGCATTTCCACCACTCACCACCCATAGTCATTATATGGGGCTGATTCAGAAATCGCAGTTGTGAGCACTATAAAATGTTTTTTGGTCACGAAGACAGTACCTGCTACTCCTGAGTTAGTGTCAGATGTCGTTTGTGAATGTCTGCATGTCCTTGGTAGAAATGGTCATGGAGAAGAACCTGGAGTAGAGAAGGCTCTGGGAAGACCTTACAGCAGCCTTCCAGTATCTGAAGGGCGCCTACAAGAAAGCTGGGGAGGGACTTTTTACAAGGGCATGTAGTGATAGGACGAGGGGGAATGCCTTCAGACTAGAAAAGGGTAGATTTAGGTTAGATATCAGGAAGAAATTTTTCACTGTGAGGGTGGTGAGCCCCTGGCCCAGGTTGCCCAGAGCAGCTGTGGCTGCCCCATCCCTGGAGGTGTTCAAGGCCAGGTTGGACGGGACTTGGAGCAACCTGGGCTGGTGGGAGGTGTCCCTGCCCATGGCAGAGGGGTTGGAACTGAATGATCTTCAAGATCCCTTCCAACCCAAACCATTCTATAATTCTATGACATCAGGGTGGAACAAGTGTGTGTAGGAACATAGTGCGCATCCAACCAAATTTTACAGTGCAATTTGTGTGGAAGGCAGTTGGCATCCACGTGCCCCCCAAAATCAGCAGACATTTAAGAGCTCAATACCTGACTCTTATCTAGACACTCGTGGCTGCCCTTGCAATCAACAGAAATAAACCAGCATCTCTAGAGTGTTGCCTCTCAAACGGGTGACTTATGGAGAAGTCTGCTTTGAAAGTGGTGCACACAGGTAACTTCAAAGTGCCTAAATGAAATGTGTTTCCCCCTTGGAGTGTTTAAGGTACACCGTGTGAGCACAAGTAGGTCAAAAAAAGATGTTTTTCTGGAGTGGGGCTCCGTAACTCCATAAATGTAGCTGAGCGTAGCTGCAAAATAGAACTTTGAACTTTGACGGTTGGGGGTGAGGGGGAAGTTTGTTGGGGAGAAATCTTGTGAAGGTGGTGATATGAGATCATACGAAGGTGATGACTGTTTAGTCTGAGTGTTGCTGGAAAGAAAAAATCCTCGTAAAACTCCCAGGAAAAATGTAATTTTAACACAGTTCAGTCCCCCAGAGAAGGAGAATGGAAAGCGATGGAGATTCCCTGCCATCCGTAATTTAGTACCTTGATTTATGACCGGGAAGGTGTGTTGCCTTCTGTGCATTCCATGTCCTTTCAGCAAAAAGAAAATCGCTTGAGGTTTAACAACCGATTTGTTATCCTTTCTAATTAAATGAGTGGAAATAAGGAAACACACTGTTTCAGTACAGTCTGGAAATAAAGCTTTGTTTGGAAGCCATTATCAATTTTATTGATCAGAGGGGCTTAATCACAGATGTAATTTGATGTGTCAGATAGATTAGTCACTTATTAAGAACACCTGATGAGATTGATCACCAGCTCGGGATAAGCAGGTGGATTTCCACCAATAAACGATAACGTCTGTCTGAACGCTGTTTTGTCTTCAAACACCCATTCCTTACAGTGGGTGTGTACGCATGGGTGAAATTGATGGTTTCTTTTCAAATTAAACCCCTGTGTTTTCAGTGCGGGTAGTAGATGACAATCGCTGTTCCTGGTGTCCGCAGCCCTGGACCACAGGACCGCTGTTTGTTATTAGCAGGATGGGAGTCTCGCGATTCCCAGTTCGGAGCGCGATTCAGTATCCATGAAGTTACCCATATTTGAGGAGACTTTAGCAGGGACACGGGAGAAACACAGGGGTCACAAAAGTGTGACCACCTCTGATGAGAAGTTAGCTTTTCAGCACGGGAAAGGCTGCAGCTGGGGAGAAAACAGCAGGGAAGACCAGTTTAAGCTGGCATGTACACAGGAGAATAAAAAGGCTGTGAGATCAAAGTCTGGATTTTAAAGGAAGTTTGTAACCATCAGAGGATACCGAACAGCCTTTCTGGAGGTCTGCAGGAAGGATTGTTTTATTGACTTCGTGGCAGAGCTTGCCCGGTTTATGAAAGGGCGCGTAGGATGCCGTTGCGTATTGCAGCACAGGGCTGATTTCGTGAGCAGGGCTGCCCTTGCAGTCCTCCGCCCTGTTATCCTTTTACCCCCGTGCTGAAATAACTAGTATAGACGTAAAGGGACACGTGCGATTCAATACAGAGCTTAAAATCAAGACTAAGTAGGCTGAGGCCGGTTTGTTTCACACGGGCAAATAGCCATTGCATGGGAATGACTTTTGGTGGGGGATTTCTTTCACTAGGTTTTTAGGTAGCTCTCGTGTTTTCTGGCCAAGTGTAGGCATCTCTTTTGGGATGTGATGAATCATGTTCAGATTGTCTTGACTGTTGACGAGATCTCCCTTTACTATGAGGGGATTCTCAGTGAACAGCTCGGCCGGGTTGGAAATAACCACACTTCACATATGACTCCTGTCCTGGCGTTCACTGACTTGGAGGGGATTTGGCCAAATGAGGTGAAGTCCCAATTCCATGATGAGGAGTGATGAATCTGTTCAGTCCCGTACGGAATTGCATTTCAGGAAGCTAAACTTTCCCTTGGGTATTTGCCGGATGATCTTTCCAGCCCTTTGGCCCCCAAAGAGTGCTCGCAAATATAATTTGAGGCATTATTTAATCTTTTGAAAAACCTGTTACTGTTCAAGTGGCAGGATTCTTCCCTGCTCAAGGCAGGAGATGGTGTACAAAATGCCCTGTCTCAATCTCAGTGCAGACTGTGTTCCTAAAGGACCTAAAACTCAGCTCAGTGAGATTGCCCGCACCATTTCTACGAAGTGATATAGCAGACTTTTTTGCTGGGTTTTGACATGTTGGAAAAGGAGTTTTGATTATTCCTTCCCTCATCACACAGCTAAGGAGAAAGTGCTGCTGGACTGCATCTCACAGACGCCCCTGGGTGTTGGACTGGTGAGACAGGCTGAGAGAGTTGGGGTTGTTCAGCCTGGAGAAGAGAAGGCTCCAGGGAGACCTTATAGGCCCTTCCAGTACCTAAAGGGGCTCCAGGAAAGATGGAGAGGGACTCTTCATCAGGGAGCATAGTGATAGGACAAGGGGTAACAGTTTTAAAGTGAAGGAGGGGAGATTTAAATTAGATATCAGGAAGAAATTCCTTGCTGTGAGGGTGGTGAGATACAGGAACAGGTTGCCCAGAGCAGTTATGGAAGCTTCACCCCTGGAGGTGTTCAAGGCCAGGTTGCACGGGGCTTTGAGCAACCTGGGCTGGTGTGAGGTGTCCCTGCCCATGGCAGGGGGTTGGAAATGATCTTTGAGGTCCCTTCCAACCCAAACCGTTCTATGATTCTATGATTCTGTCTCAATGCAGTTACACCACCAGTGAATCTGCAGTGCTGCTTTCTGCAAGGTCAGTGTGCTGTAAGCAACTGGTAGGTCAGGTCTGGCGGTTCAGCTGCATCATTCAAAGGGTTCCCAGGTCATCCCAAATTTCCAGCAGCCAGTGTAGGAGTCCTGCCTGGGCAACTGCGGGATCAGTTCAGCCTAGTCAGTCCCATGATTTGAATGCCTTCAGTGAGAACTCTCTCTGCTGCTCTGCCGGACAAGCGTGATGAGAAGTTCTTGAGAATTGCTTTGCAGAAAGTAGCTTGCCACTCGGCCAGCAGCCGTGGCGATAGCAGCAGCCTGGGCTGTCTTCTTTCCCTTTCTTTGTTCTCTGGCTGTCTACTTTCCCTTTCTTTGCTCTGTCGCTGTACAGGGCTGCTTCTCTGGTGGCATCTCCCACCACTGCAATGTAAAACAAATAAATAAGGCAATTCCACAGCCTGGGATTCTCCAAGGCACTTAGTTTTAGGAGCTTATAATAAATAGAATTCCCCTGTCCTCTGCATTACAGAACCACAGAATCATAGAATGGGTAGGGGTTGGAAGGGACCTTCAGAGATCATCTAGTCCAACCTCCCTGCCAAAGCAGGTTCACCCAGAGCAGGTTAGACAGGAACACATCCGGGCGGGTTTTACTTTGACAACGCTTACAAACATGTTCCAGAAGTGAGGAATGCAATCCCAGCACTGAAAACCAGGCTTTTACTCCAGATCCTTTTTCAGCCAGGACATCTGTATGCAATACGGTGACTGCTCAGCTGATAACACAGTTAGCAGCAGTAGGGAAGCTCTCCCAAGGGTTAGGAGGAGAGGATGGCTGAAGGGGGTTTTGCTTTCCAGGCCCACAGATGGTGGCAAATCTCTCTCTGTGTGAAGCGTGGCTGAGCCCCTCAAGGTGTGCTGCAAGGCAGGTCTCACTGCTGCGTTGCTTCTTGCTGACTTCCACTTGCTTTTTCTGTGCAATGATCCCTGAGCAAAAAGGGTTGTTTTTTTTTATTTTCCCCTCTGCATGGCGGCAGTTTATGAACAGTTCAACTTAACCTGAAGCACTCAAATAAAATTTAAAAAAAAAAAAAAAAAGTAACCAAGTAACCATCTCTCTTTTGTTAAAAATCCAAGAAAATCAATCAGGTCTAGGTCGGTTGGCTCAGCTCATTATCTCTTTATCCCATTGTTACTAATCAATTCCCTCTGCAATCAGACATTCTTTCAGAAGCAGCAGAGTCATTTAGGGATGGCAGTTGAACGAGGTACTGTGTCTCGTGGTTGGGTGGGACAAGCAGCTCTGGAGACCGTGTGGCTGTGCAGGAAGCATGGCATTGTATGCTAAACAGCTTTTGTGGAAAGCGGTGGGAATGTCAGGCAGCACTTGAGCACACGAATCTTGGCCCAGATTTGGAGATAACTTTAATGGCATGGGAGTTTCAGTGTCTCTATTCAAGAACATAGAGGAGACCTTTAAACCGCAGAAGACTCCTGACACCAGAGCCTGATGGCCTGAGCAGTTGGGGTGCAGTTTTCTGCGTTAACGTAGTTCCTCGGCTTAGTATTACAAAATCACTGAGGTTGGAAGGGACCTCCTGATGTCAGCTAGTCCCAACCCCTGATTAAAGCACAGTCAACCAAAACAGGTTGCTCAGGGCCACGTCCAGTTGGGTTTTGAATATCTCCAGGAATATTCAAAGTATCCAGGAGACTCCACAACCTCTTTAGACAACCTGTTCTACTGTTGAAGTATATTAACAGGTGAAAAGAATCTTATGTTTAAATGGAATTTCCTGGTTCTCAGTGTGTGCCCATTGCCTCTCTGCATTCTTTGCTTTCCCCTGAATGCCATCGGGTATTTATACACATCGATAAGATCCCACCTGAGCTTTCTCTTCTCTAGGCTGAACAGTCCCCGCGCTCTCAGCCTTTCCTGATCCGTGAGATGCTCCAGTCCCTTAATCTTCTTTGCAGCCCTTTGCTGGACTCTCTCCAGGATGTCCATGTCTCTTGTGTAGTGGGGAGCCCACACCTGGACCCAGAACCCCACACGAGTCTCAGCAGCTCTGAGCAGAGGGGAAGGATGACCTCCCTCAACTTACTACCAACACACCTCCTAATTCAGCCCAGGATACCATTCACGTTCTTTGTGGCAAGGACACATTGCTGGCTTGTGTTCAACTTAGTGTCCACCAGGACCACCAGGTCCTTCTCTGCAAAGCTGGGCTCCATCCTGCATGGGTGCATGGCATTATTGCTTCCCAAGTGTAAGATTTTGCATTTCCCTTTGTTGAACTTCTGTCACTTTATGGTTTCTCAGGACTTTTTTTTTTTTTTTCTCTGAAAGGGAAGAATTTCAGCTTGATTTCGATCCTAAATTCTTGCAGAAGTTAAGTGTAAGTGAAACGAGTTCAGAACTTCACAGCTGGGGGCTGTCAGCATCTCACAGAGTCGGACTAGCATTTAGTCTATCTGTTCCCCACAGTTGAGTAGCATGGAGATAGCTGAGATGATTTTCTAAGTGTCGGTGAAAATTGCCAATAGCCATCAAGGAGCCGCTACAGTTGAGCTGCTTCTGATACCTAAAGTACTTCCTCACTGCACTTTATATTTGCAACCTAGGCCTGTCTGCCTTGCAAGCAGGATTTGAAACCTCGATCAAAAAGTCAGAAAAGTGGAAAACATTAAAAAAAAATAGTGCCAATCCCCTTCCCAATGCCTGTTCGTATCTGCTTAACTTGTACATACTTCACACTTGTGAGCAATAGAGCTGAGTCCTGCAAGCTCATCACCAGCATAGTCACATGCAAAGAAATCCGGGTGGGAAATAGCCCATTTTGTTTGTTCCCTGTAAACTGCTTTTACTGCTCCGCAGGCCTAGAGCAGAGGCTGTCTTGGTAAGCCAAATTTGGAGTTTGGAGTTCTTTGTCAGACTCCCTTGAAGAAGTCAAGGCGTGTTTGATGGGAGAAGAAGCAATGAACATATGGAAATTAAAAGTCAAGCTGGAAAAACGTTAATGAAGTTTAAATTAGGAGTCTGTTTATTCATCACCATCTGTTTACAGTGCAGTAAGATAAGAAATAATTAATAGTTCCTTGCTTGCAAAAGTTCAAGTGAATTCTCACCTTCCAGTTGCATAAGACCTCCTGGGATAGGTGATGTGTCGGTCGGATTTGTATGTTATCAGCAGCTCTCCAGGTGCTCCATTGCTAGAAGAGGTACTACGTGGCTGATGGCAGCTGAAGCACTCGAGGTGGTGCACACAGCAGGGTGGAGAAGGGGGTGGAAGGACCACTAACCCCAGGCTGGGGAGATGCTGCTGCTTCTGGCTATGTCAAGGTGGTGGTACATCCCTGAGACCTACCGAGTGCTCACGTGGGTGCTCCTTACACCTTCACATACATGAGGATGGATGGTTTTATTAGAAAAAAGCCACTGTTTTAAACACAGTAGCAGAGGGAGCGTTCAGATGAGCCACTGAACTGGCAGATTTGAAGGGTGGTAGCTTCCAGGAGAAATACACATCTTGACAGACGTCTGAGGGGGTCTCCAGGTAATGATGTAGGGTGGCACTGGTGCAGCCAGAGGAGACACCTGTCCCCAGGCTGAGAAGGTCTGCAGAAGGGCATTGGTTGCAGTGAAAGCAGACAGATTTGTCCCTATGGTTCAGGAGCAGTCAAGGAAAAAAGTCAAGAGAAATAGTCAGACCTTTGGACAGGGGTTGACTCTTGTGAGCCCTTAGCCACACGTCAAAGTTCCTAGCAGATGCTCTTGGTTAATCAGTGTGACCTCCAGTTGCCATTTCAGAATTGTCTAGGGCTCTCATAAGTCTTGTACCATATCCACCAGCCCTTCCAAAAATGTCATATATCCTGGGATATAAATCTCATATATCCTGGGACATCAGGGATGGCATTAAATAACTACTGCTGCTCAGCTAAACCAAGCCCTGAGCATCTAAGTCAACATATTTGATGAAGCCTGAAGAACAACTTAGCTCAGTCTGAACTTGATACCTACATTTGATCGAAATGATCTCCTTAAAGGCAAAGGGACCTGCAGAACTTTTTTCATCTTGTCTTTCCTTAGTTTTGCATTTACTGTACTTTATTACTCTGGTCTAGGTGATACAAAGGGCCTCTTGGTTTCAGTCTTGCTCTCACCAGCAGCATGGGGCAACTTCCAGATATGGCATCAGTCCTCCCCACCCCTGGACAATGTGGCCTCTCCTACAACAGCAGAAAGTTCAGCCATGTGGCATCAAGACTTTAAACCCCAGACTCTCATTTATCTCTCTTAGAGGATCAGTACCAGAGTGAAGGTGCCTTTTATTTAGCAGAATTTTTTCTTCCAGTTATTGGACAGCAGCCATGATACTCAGTTGGGACAGGCCACTGCATGGTACCTCCAAATGGTCTTCTTTCATTAACGCTTTCCTCATCTGCTCTGGGACTCTTCCCAGCCACCAACACTTCAAGCTGCAGCTCTTACAGAGGTGGAGCCTGCTCTCTGGGAATTCAAGAGAAAGAAACCTGCCCTTTATTTTTCAGAGGATAACCTTCCCTTGACCACACTAGGAAAGGTGGCATCTGGAACATGAGAAGGAAGCATGTGTTGCCGTGGTGGTAAACCCAGCTTCCACACTTAGATGTGAGCAGCCCCCAGACTTCTGTGTTGGCAGTTATGATCCAGTCTGAAGCTGATGGCCATTCTTCCAGGCCATGAGTCTCTTTCTGAGGAAATAGTACCCAAAGGTGTTTTCCCTACACAGGTGTTATCTGAAGGTCCATCCTTGCTTGGTAACCCACTGCTCAAGGAGGAAGCAGCTCTCTGCTCAGGACTGCTCATTCGCAGTTGAATAGTGGTGCCTCCTCAGTTGCTTGTTGCTGTCTTGCTGGGCTGTTACCCCATCACCTGAAGTCCAGACACCTACCAGCGACAGCATGAAATTCAAACACAGTTCTCCACAGCACCTCATCGTTCTTCCCCGTAGAGCTAAGAGCTGATTTTTGCCTTGACCTCACCTTTCTACAGGCACAATCACTAGATAAGACGTCACAATATCTGTTTTCTGCCTTAATGTGCTGTAGGGGTGGAGGCTTTGCTTTTGTTTTGCCTGCTGCTGACATGTCCTGGCTGCAAGCTTTTTAACAAACAGCAGTGTTTATTTGACTTGGGAACAGCTGTCTTGTGGCTTGTCGGGGTTAACAGCCATTTAGTCGACATAAGTCTTGAACTGAAAAAGGCATTTTTCGTTTGGAGAATATGTAACGCTTTTAAATGCCATCCGACTTTTTTGGTTAATTTTCTTTTAGCATGGGATAATATATGAATGCACACAGCCTTAGTTATGTGAAGGTTATAAAAACAAGGAGAAAATGCCATTGCTATAGATCAATGGAAAGCAAATTCAAAACATTTTCAAAGCTCAGATGAAATCCATCTATGCAGAGCTTTTGTTTCTGACAACGGCTTGTATTTGTCCTGCTCACATCCCGTCAGATTTCTGGTTAAGAAATCTCTCCTTCCTCATCTTTTTTATTTTTCTTTTCCTGCTGATTGTATTGGAGCACTTTCATGACGGTATCCACCTTTTTTACGTGGGATAAGTACATTGGAAGATGTTGCATATGCCATAAATTATGTCAAACTCCCGTTACAATATATGGCTGAGATCCAAAACCTGCTGCAGCTGGTGGAGATTTTTCCGCTGATTTTACTATGCACTGGACTTTCTGTGACCTCAGTGCCTTTATTTCTTGATATCCAGACCTTTTAACGTAGGAGAGTGGAATTGTGGAGAACATGAGAAGCTTAAGTCAGAGGCACCACGCTTTACATCCACCAGCCTCAGCAGGCTCTCTAAATGGAAAACCTCTATATTATTAGTGTCTCACAAATTTAACTCTTCTTTTTGCTTGTCTTCTAACTATTAAATATGCCTCCATGCGAAACCAAAGCTTTCTGGTCCCTCTTGTCCCTTTCTACAGAGCTAAGGTAGAGGGCTTCCACACAACTTTTCCTGCTTCTGCATATGCCCCTCTATTTTTATGGGCGAGAAGCACATTTCCAGCAAAACATCCATCACATTTAATAAGCAAGAGCCAGATCATGAAGATTTTACATGGTGAAGCTCTCTCCAGCTTTTTGTAAGGACTGCCATATCTTTCTAGTCACAGGACAGGCAGTCTGTGGCTTACAGTTGGTAGAAGAAAATTCCATTTTACCCTTCCTTTTTTCAGTGGGATGTCATGTCTTAGCCCAATATTTACCGTGAAGAAGAGCGACACAGCATTGGCTGAAAATCTCCTCCATTGCAAAGCACGTGACTTGGTCTTGAAGGTACAGAATGATCCTTTAAAGTAGCAACAGGGTAAGAGTCCTCTTAATCATGCCATAATTGCTATAGGAGAGACCTCTCCACATCTTGTTCCAGATTGGTAAGCCATGAGCACATTGCCAAGAGGCGCTGTCACTTGCCTGTTTGCCTTCAATGAGCTAGTCAAGCTGAGACGGTCAGTGGGAGGCTTTGAACTCCGTTGGAGTGACCAGGTCTCCTGAGCTCTCAGATTGTTGCTACTGTTCAACTTTGAAAAGTTGAGGAAAAGTCTCCTGACTCTCACAGCACTTGAACCATCAGTGAGAGCCGCTGCACTCGTGTCCTGTCCTTGCTTGGCCCATTTTATTAGGAAGACCCACAAAATCTCTAATGCTTTCCTCCTCACAGCATCCCTGTCTCCTTCTGGTAGGCAAGACAGTGAGGTACAGAGGAGCTACAGCCTGGGTGAGTCCCATTTTAGATCTTACATTGTCAGTCAAAAAAGCATTGGTAGAGGTTGAGCCTAGGCGTCTTGGCTATGAATTGCTGTCTGGAGGTGCCAACATGGGGAAAGCCCTATAGGAAGAGTAGATACCTAAATTCAAAGTCTGGTTCTCTATAAATCCAGTTCTCTACAAGAGCAGGGGACTTTGAGTGAAGAATGAAGAAGCCCTGGAATAATCCTTTAAGCGTGTACCGTGTCAGAGCATGAGAGATCTCTCTCTTGTTTAGATTCTGGTGAGGAGATAAATTATGTTTTTGGCAACCTACTTTATAAGTCTTTGTCTTAGGTCTTGGATCTTCCGTTTCAGTTTACATGTTCTGGAATTAGGCAGAAGGGCTCAGCTCACAAATTTGATTTATCAAAGGAGTGATCTGGAGGGATGAAAAACGTTAAGTGTTTATTTAGTTTGTTGGTTAAAGAAAGGCTGAAAGATTAGAAACTATTTTTTTTTTAACTTGTTTCCTAGTAGATGTTGATGATGGAAAAACTCATGGGATTTTTGTGCTTAAAAATAATCCTTCAGAAATAGTCTCTGGTGATTTCTTTCACGCTGTTTAGAATGACTCAGTCTGGGGGCTTAAGGTGAGGTTTCCTTCATATGTCTTTGAGTCAAATTTCTGCAAACATTTAGGAAGAAAAATGTCTTTTAACATTTCCTGTTGAGTGCTTGGACAGCTTCTGCTGGAATTCACTGCAGAAGTGCAAACCAGTTTTTATAGCAAGCAACGGTGTTCTTGTTGCTCTCCAGCTTGTACACAGAGTGGGAAAAATAAAATCAATATCTCTGTCTTGCGACATTTATTGAGGCAAAGTCCAAGGTAAACTCTTTTCACTTACCTTCAATCTGTGGATCCTTTTTTTGCTTTCTGAGATTGCCCGAGTCCATTTTCTGCTGAATTGGCACTGCAAATCCCTCACTGAGGGATGAATAAAGGAGCATCAGTGCACCACGAAGACCATGTCAGTGGTGGGAAGGAAACGCTCCGGCGGCGGGGTTTTGCATGCCCTGGCAGGATTGTGGATTTCCTTCAGTTAAGTGGTTTCTCTGTCACATCCTGCCTGCAGTGCTGGAGTGATAGCAGGCAGCACGAGAGGCAAAAAAAATATCCAAATTAAATGCAAAGCCATGGAAAGTTGAAAGGGGAGCTCTGAGGGGATGGGTTAGCTTCAGAGCAGACTGTCAGCGTTGATAAAAATAAAAAGGTGATGAGATGGAGCTGGGGGAGGAGAGATGCCCGTGGGATGCTTGAGTGGGGCTGTGGGGGAGGAGAGCACGGCAGTGGATACAGAGGGAAAGGGTTGAATTTTACAGGGAGGGGTGGAAGGATTCGTTTAGTGAAACCTTGGAGCCAAGCTAGCCCCGATCAAACCCAATCTGTCACAGAAAAAGAAGGTAAAACCCTATTCTGCAAGGCCAGGGCAGGGCAGGGTGGGGTAGAATTAAAAGCACAAAAGGTACAAAGGAGAAATGATAAGGAACTGCTTCCATGGGAGAAGCAACTAAATAGGCTCAGACACTTCAGCTTGAAAAAGAGATGCCTGAGGAGGGATATAAAAGAGGACTTTATGTTTTTTCTCCCCAGGGAAAGGCATATTGTGGTTAGGTTATGAATATTTCTGTCTTTGTAAAAGAACTAGGCAGTTCCTAATGAAAGCAACGAGCAGGTTCAAAGTGAATTCAGAAAGGGATGTATTTTTTCTTTCAGTGGACACTTAAACTGTGTGACTCCTTGGCTCAGGAGGTTCTGAATTTTAAAAATTTCCACGGGTTCAGAAGCAAAATCAGATTGCATTTAACTGAAAAAAAAAATATATGGAAGAAAAAGAATCTGTGTAAGGTAAATTTTTTTGTTACATAAAAATTTGAAGAGTAAAATAGATTATCCCTGGTTCAAGAAGTCTCTGCTCATTGGAGTCTGGGGCAGCAGCAGTAACCCAAGGTCACGATGGGTTTTCCCAGCCTCTACGGCGACTGAATTCAAGCTGCCTCTCCGGAACCAAACTAGTAGATTGTTGCAGGGACCATCTTTTGGGGTCTGTCTTTCTTAGTCAGGCAAAAGCTTAGTGCTCGACTGGGACAAGAAGGTTGATGCAATGCTAATTGGTTGTAATGAGACCAAACTGGGCAAACCACGGGTGAGCACCTAGGCTGCACTTCTGCGTGAGCTTCTCAGTGGGAGAATAAATGTCACCCAGCAGCTGTTTCCAGTCCCGACTCCAGAGAGGTTGGAAACTGCCTGCTGCTATCAAATTGGAGTGAAAATGAGTCTCCATTGCAAGCACACCAGCCTGTTGATGGTACCCAGTGATAGCTCAGCCTGGCTTAATCCAGCCGCGCCTTTGCCTTGCTGTGATCTACCTGTGGGTAGTGAGAGGCATGCAGAGATCCCGAGATACCCCAGCCATCAAATGGACATCTCTGCATCTGAACATGGATTCGGAGAGCAAAAGTTTTGTAGGTGAATGTGCTTCGGAAGAGACCAGGAGAGACCCCATTGATTAGGGAGAATTTGGTGTGAATGGGAGATGTCCTTTAAGGTTTTTTTTCTGAAGTGGGAGTTCACCTGGGTTACAGGAATGCCTGGCATCAGCCTACTGCCATTCATGTCTTTCCTCAGCCAAACCTAGTTACATCTCAGAGCCATGCCAGAGCTCTGGAATTCATGTTTATTCATGAAGGAGGGTTATTCTCTGCTGCTTCCTCGATAAGCTTTGACCATAGATTTGCTGTAAGTGTAGATATGACTCAAATAAATGGTTTTTTTGCGCTCCAGTCTGCCGGTTCTGCAAACCACTGTATACCTGTGCCTCATGTCAATTGACCTGTTTTCTGTTTATTAACCTTTTAAAGGGAGAGGAAATGAGGGCCTGAGCTTTGATTCACATTTAGCGGAGACAGTGGAAAAGGTTACCACCTTCGGCAGCTCTTGTGGGGTTTCCTAACCCACTGCAGCCAGGACTGCATCAGTGGTCTTCAGCCACTTCTTCTGAGTCAGAGCCTCTTAGAGGAGGGCTCTGCAAAGCCCAGCTGAGGCGGGTGCAGCCCTTAGCTTGCACTTGGGGCACTTGTCTTGCAAAGAGGGAGGCTGAGGTGTTGGATGTAAAGATCTGAGCTCCAGCATGCGGCCAACAGCCTTCAGCCCGTTCACTGATGGTCCTCCTTGAGCAAGACTTCAGGAGCCCACTTCAAGAGGGAGAGAGGTGGCTGCTCGTAATTACACTAATTGCGTGCCTTACAGTGCAATGACGAGTGGTTTGCTCTGCTTATTTGAAGCAAGGTTAAAAGGCAGCTTTGTTAGAGTCATGAAGGATTTCTCCCCGTAGCCCTCC
Source organism: Vanellus vanellus (assembly GCF_965231255.1). Taxonomy (NCBI): domain Eukaryota; kingdom Metazoa; phylum Chordata; class Aves; order Charadriiformes; family Charadriidae; genus Vanellus; species Vanellus vanellus. The sequence continues at coordinate 4,256,880 of NC_138906.1, read as the reverse complement.
AGAAGAAGATATTTGGCTCCAGAGAGCACTTCACGATCTACCAGGCAACGGCAGGACAAAGCTGAGTCTCTGGAAGTCAGAGTTAAAATAACCGAAAAGGATAAAACTCTCTTTTATATATATTTATAATGACGCAAGTTTAAAGAGTGTACCTGATTACCCAGGGACATGGTAAATGCTACTGTCTTGAAAAAGTCACTCGCTTGTTTTTACGCTGCTTCTCCTGACTCACGTGTGATCCTTTCCGAAACAGAGCACAGCCCTCGGCAGTGCGTACTCCTTGGCTTTCCGTAACAGGCAAATGGGCAGAGGAGTTCTTTGGATTGAAATGGAGCTGAATGGTACTTGTATTCATGGCTCATTTCTACCTGCTGCCGTGAGTAGGGCTTAATAAATACCTTTGTATCCTCCCCGCAGATGCTGAGCACAAGGGACAAGACAACATTTACAATTAATTAAGGGAGAAGCACTTAGCAATCACCAAACATGATTTGATCAGGCAAAATGTTATCTTTATTACATCCATGAAGGCCAAGTGATGCCACAGGGATGACAGGGGTTTCCCTTTTCTAAGGCACATCGCAGCTGTTTCTACCCTCAAATAGTTTACTCAGGTACTGGTCTGTCATGGTGACATGACTGGAGGTCCCATCTCAAGTACTGTGTTCAGTTTTGGGCCTCTCATGACAAGAAAGACATTGAGGTTTTCAAGAGTGTCCAGAGAAGGGCAATGGAGCTGGTGAGGGGTCTGGAGCACAAGTCCTGTGAGGAGCGGCTGAGGGAACTGGGGGTGTTCAGCCTGGAGAAAAGGAGACTGAAGGGAGACCTTCTCGCTCTCTACAGCTCCCTGAAAGGAGGGTGTAATGGGGGGGGTCGGTCTCCTCTCCCAAGTAACAGGTGACAGGATAAGAGGAAAAGGCCTCAAGTTGCACCAGGGGAGGTTTAGATTGGATACTAGGAAAAATTTCTTCACCAAAAGCGTTATAAGCATTGGAACAGGCTGCACGGGGAAGTGGCTGATTCACCACCCCTGGAGATATTTAAAAGAGAGGTAGGCGTGGTGCTGAGGGACACGGTTTAGTGGCATCTTGGCAGTGTTAGGTTAGTGGTTGGACTTGATCTTAAAGGTCTCTTCCAACCAAAACTATTCCATGATTCTATGACTGAATATTGCCAGCCAATCCCCTGATTCCAGCAGTTTGCCAGAGTAAGGTCTATTGGTTTTGGAGAAAGAAAACCATTTTCTGGAATGTTATTTGATAAAGGTTGTCTCTGTCCTGGTTTGGATGGACACAAACTTTTGTCTGATGTTGCAATGGGCTGATTACAGGGTGAGTGCCAAGCGTTAGACAACAAATGCAAAGCTTCTTGCAGGTATCAATCTTTGTATTGTTCCAGAGTTACTCATGCAGGCCCTCTTCTAGTCATTGGAGAGAAGACAACACCTCCAAAGAATGATTCATTTGCTGAACTTTAGATAACCATCCCACAGAGACACGAAGTGCCAGCCAGGGTGCTGGTTTCCATTAGCTTCTTCGGGTTTACACGTCTGACTTTTAGATGCATAAATTTAGGGATATGAATCCTGCCTTTAAAACCTGGACCTTCCAGCAGCTGCACAAATAGTGTCAGCATATAGGGAAGGATGATGTTGGAAGAGCTCATCGGCTGATACGAGAGGTCTTCACAAGGGCAATAATTTTTAAAGATCCACTTTGAGTGTTTTGCAAGGCCCGCCTTTTGTGTCTTCACTTTATTTTAATCAGAAAGAGCTTTTGTTGCAAAAGTGGACTCCTAAAAGCTTTTTTCATGCATCACAGGTGGCTGTGAAAAATTTTAACCCAGGAAAAGATACAGATCACAAAAATTACTAAAGTGCGTAATCCAGGACATTTAAAAAGCCACCTGGTATTTTATTTTGCATTATAAGCTGTCCTGAGGTAACGGGTGCACTATGAGTTATTGAGGTTGATGAAAGTAAAGATTGAAGAACATGAAAGATCCTGTTATGAAATCATTTATTTTCCATGGGCAGAATATCTAATATCTTAATACTTTTGGAGCTGCTGGCTGTTTGGCGGCAGATAAGTATGACGCTGTGGAAATTGAGCATTACACCTGATATTAGAAACCTGAAAACTGAATTTTAATGAACGCTACAGAAGAGCATGCACGAAGAAGATACCGTCAGTTATTCAGTTTTTCTCAGGCTCCGGTAAACTCACCTCAGGATTTCATTTGAAAAGTTCTGTTTGCTCATGAAAGAAGGAAGGAAAAACCTGTAAAATAACTTTGAAAGAGAGCTGAGGGTTTTTTTTTTTTTTCATCTTCAAAGCAATTTTGTCTGCTCTCTTTATTGATCTGAGACAGCATGCTGCCACAGACTGATGATGACACCAGCCTTTTTCTTAGCCCAAGTAGTAAAAGATGATTTAAAGGAGGAATTTCAGATCGGGATATAATTACTGAGAAATGCAGCTTGACAGTGGTTTTCATAGTTCCTTTTCCTTGCATGTGAAGAGTATTTTTTCAAAGCTTTCTTCTTCATATTCTAGTTTCTCTTGTTAGGCTGTTGACCTTAACAGCAACACATTAGTCACATTTGGGGAAGTGTTGCAATCTAATGGGGCATGACAAATAACCGAGAGCAGAGGTGCTATAAAAAAGTGAGGTCTGTTGACAACCCATCTATCTAACCCAGGCAGCAATTGAAGTGCCTGTCTGTTGGAAATTTAAAGGGGGGGGGGGGGGGGGGGGGGGGGAAATAGTTTTCGAAATTCTAGTAAGGACTGTAATATATGTACCATGTTGAGGCAAAAACACATCAGAATTTTTTTTTTAATTCAGGTCTGCCAGCTCCTTTTGGCATCAGTGCTAGCGTTACATTATTCAACAGTGCAGCATGTATGTGATATCTTTTGAGAAAGCAGAAATAAAAGGACAAAATCAGAACCATATATTATAACTCTGTAGGAAGGACGTACCTGATGATTTTTTTCTCTCTGAAAGTTTTTGTACTATTTTAAAAAATCTTCGGAAATGCTTAATTTTAACAAAATCCTAAGTTTTCCTCCTGGAGTTAGCTCCATCGGTTATACCTTCATTCCTAGCTTGAATCGCTAGGAGCGTAACACCTTGCACCACCCTTCCTTCTCCTGGAGACAGCACTGTGCCTCCTCAGCCTCCAGGAGTGTTTTGTGCCGTCTCCATCTTTAAGGAGCAAAACTGCTTCTTGAGAAGGGATTTGACTCCTGATCCCTTGATTGTCATCGGTGTCCCCTTCCTGCTGTGCACATCTCCTGCACAACCATCTCATTTCAAGGGGAAGAGAAAGCTGGTGGTAGAAGTTTGGGGGAAGCGGAGAAGGGAGGGGAGCATGTCTCACACGTTCAGACCAGGTGTTTTAATGCAACAGGGAGAGATAAGGGCAAGGAAGAGAGATGTTTAATTAGGCATTTCTCCTTTTTTCATCTCAAAAAGGGCACTGTTCTCTATTCACTCTGATTTAGAATCATAGAATCATAGAATGGTTTAGGTTGGAAAGGACCTTGAAGATCATCGAGTTCCCACCCCCCTGCCAGAGGAAGGGACACCTCCCACTTGACCAGGTCGCCCAAGGCCACGTCCAGCCTGGCCTTGAACACATCCAGGGATGGGGCCTCAACAACCTCTCTGGGCAACCTGTCCCAGTCCCTTACCACCCTCAAAGTGAAAAACTTCTTCCTAATGTTCAATCTCAACCTGCCCTCTTCCAGTTTGAAGTCATCCCCCCTCATCTTATCACTACATGCCCGAGTAAAAAGTCCTTCCCCAGCTCTCCTGTAGGCCCCCTTTAGGTACTGGAAGGCCGCAATAAGATCTCCTCGGAGCCTTCTCTTCTCCAGGCATTTGCCTGGTTCTTGCACCAATCTGCTGTTCTTTCTGTGCTGATTTCTGGAAAATTACAGACACCACCAGTGCAGAATTTCAGGGACTGGGGAAGCTGAAAGCTGCACGTTTAAAGAAAATATTTCCGTGCCTTTCGTTCGAAAAGGTGCCTGCATTGAGGTGGTAGGCTTCACACACCTTTGCACAGATGCTCTTCTCTGCCCCGGTTCCTCTGCTCCCTCCAGCAGATACCACTCGTGCTTGTTCTACCATCTGCTTTTCTCTTTTCTCCAGGTTGCAGAAGGCAATGGGACAACATCACGTGCTGGCCTGAAGCCGAGGTGGGAGAAGTTGTGGTACGGCCGTGCCCAAAGTACTTCAGATTCCTCACCACTTTTCTGGGTAAGCAAAACCAGACAGCTCGTCTCAGTGAAATGGTTTTGTGGCTTCACTGCCTGTGGGGTTTCACATCACATCACAGGGGAAGCTTCTTGGTATAATCAGAGGGAGAAACAAGACCTTTGCGCAAGGTGAAGGAGGTTTCCAAGCCATACATGAATGTCTCCAAACCATTAGAGCATCCTCCCCATCCTTCTTGCAACACCACAAACTGCTCTGGATCACAGGGATGCAAAAATGGCTCCTGGTGCAATCCAGTAATACAGACATCGTGCAGTGAAAATTGAGTCAACCCATGTAATAGTATGTTTGTTGTGCAAAATGAACAGTTAAGCACTGTAATTAATTAAGTCTCTGACATAAAATAAACAAGCTGAAACTGTATGCAATAAAGTATTTTTTCTGCTGAGACGACAGATTTGGCCACAGGCCAAGAAATTAAGCTGACAAATAATGGGCAGGGAAGGTTAATGGAGAAAGTGGCTTAACTCACTGTTCGGCATGTTCTGGGAAGCTTTAATTTAAAACTCAGGTCTCAAGGGCCGTGCAGCAACAGGACTCTTTGTCTTCTGGTAGTTCATAGTCATTATTTACTATTTTTATTATAGTAGCCCTGCAGACCTCCACAGAGAATTAAGCTCTTTTGCACTGGGGATTATGCACCAAGCTGATAAGTCTCCACTTTTACAGCATTACAGTCCAAACGCATATGATAGGTAATGAATGGGCGTGAGGATACAATATCATCCCTGTTTAACAGACCAGGACACCACAATGATTAACCACCACGTGCTGATTACATGACTTGCCCAAGGCTCCACCAAAAGTCTTTGCAGACCCGGAAGGGACATTCAAAATCCCCAGGGTCCTGTCCTAGCGCCATAACTTCTCTGTTTCCCAAACTTCCCAGCAGTTCATTGCTGCTGCATCAACACCCAGGGAAAGCAGGCAGAAGCTGCTGTAATATCACATCTTGCAGGATGAGACCCCTGCGCATTGGTCCAGCCGTGTGGAATAATTGCCGGCTGTTACTGCTTTGTGCCCTCTCCTCGCCCGAGTACAGCATTCACTCACTGGGCTTTAGAGACCCAGCAGAATTAGTTAAATGGGAAGAAAAAAAAAAACTCCCTGAGAAGATTTTCTAATACTTCATCCCACCAGCACAGAGCAATGACAAAAGTATAATATATATATATAATATTGTGTATATATATATATGTTCATATATATGTATCTGTCATGGTGGCTGTGTTGAACTTAAGCTAATTAAAGTGGGACGCCTTTAATTGTGCTTGAGGACAGAGTTACGAGATTCAATGAAGTTGCCCACTCAGGAGCATCTACTGCTCTCTTAGATGTCCTGGGACATCTCAGGTGGTCTCCAGATTCCCCTGCAGAAAGGTGCAGTTCTCCCATAGTTCACGTGTCATGGGATGTCTCAGGTACTTAAGGGTATCTCAAAAAACCTACATTTAGGCAAGCAAATGGTTACTATTCTGGACGAAGTCCAGACCCCACCGAGAGCAGTTAGGGCATCACTTGGGCTCTCTGTGCACTTATTTCAATGTGCCCAGCTAAGAAAGAGTCTCAAACACAAGCCAATCCGTGACCCTTCCCTGCATACCCGTTTTGTAGCGTGGCTGCTGGCATTTGTGGTGCTCTGTGAGCAGTGAGCTCAGCAAATGTCATCTAGCCTTGCAGCTGGCAATGCCAGCAGCCTTCTAGGGGGATTTCACATTGCTTTGGATGAGTTTCCTCTGGTTAAATGTAGTTTTCTGCATCGGACTGTCATCCACGGTTTCCAGTCACTGGAGACCTGGCTGGTTTGGTCAGTGGTGGCTAGGGTGTGATTCAGCTCGTCATAGATTAATCACTTAAAGAGATCAGATGAGCAGCACTGTGAAAATACCTATCTCTCCCCGTTTAGCATGCTAAAGCACAGAGTGAGTTCTTTCTTGGAGAAAGCGGATTCAGCGCTCTTAATTTCTGCTGTTTCTAATGCAGATGTGTCTGTATGAGATAGGTGTCTGGCATCCCGTTAACATCAACAGCAATCTAGACAGTGCAATCAATAGACAACTGTATCATAGGAACCTGAACAGCTCTTTAGATGTCATATGCCATCCAGAGGGACCTGGACAGGCTGCAGAAGTGGGCCCAAGCCAACCTCATGCAGTTCAACAAGGCCTTACATCTGAGTCAGGGCAATCCCAAGCACAAATACAGGCTCAGTGGGGAATGGCTGGAGAGCAGCCCTGAGAAGGACCTGGGGGTGCTGATTGACGAGAAGCTCGACATGAGCCAGCAGTGTGCAATGGCAGCCCAGAAGGCCAACCATATCCTTGGCTGCATCAGAAGTGTGGCCAGCAGGTCAAAGGAGGTGATTCTGCCCCTCTACTCCACTCTCGTGAGACCCCACCTGGAGTACTGCATCCTGATCTGGAGTCCCCAACATAAGAAGGACATGGACCTGCTGGAGCGTATCCAGAGGAGAGCCACGAGGATGATCCGAGGGCTGGAGCACCTCTCCTATGAGGAGAGGCTGAAGGAGTTGGGGCTGTTCAGCCTGGAGAAGGCTCCAGGGAGATCTTATTGCGGCCTTCCAGTACCTAAAGGGGCTCCAGGAGAGCTGGGGAAGGACTTTTTACTCAGGCATGTAGCGATAGGACGAAGGGGAATGGCTTTAAACTGGAAGAGGGCAGGTTCAGATTAAACATTAGGAAGAAGGTTTTCACTTTGAGGGTGGTGAGACGCTGGCCCAGGTTGCCCAGAGAGGTTGTTGAGGCCCCATCCCTGGAGGTGTTCAAGGCCAGGCTGGACGTGGCCTTGGGCAACCTGGTCTGGTGGGAGGTGTCCCTGCCTCTGGCAGGGGGGTGGGAACTCGATGATCTTCCTGGTCCCTTCCAACCTAATGCCCTTGCAAAAAGTCCCTCTCCAGCTTTCCTGTAGGGTCCCTTTAGGTACTGGAAGGGTCTTCCCAGAGCCTTCTCCTCTCCAGGCTGAACAATCCCAACTGCCACAGATTGTCCTCATAGCAGAGGTGCTCCAGCCCTCTGATCATCTTTGTGGCCCTCCTCTGAACCTGCTTCAACAGCTCCATGTCTTTCCTATGTTTGGGGCTCCAGATCAGGATGCAGTACTCCAGGTGGGGTCTCACAGAATATAGAAATAGGGTCTTCGGAGGGGCAGTTCAGCTGACCTTTAAACTTCAGTTTCAAGATTAGTCGAATAACATTGATAAACCACATATTTCTCTCCATTTACAACCAAATTATTGTAGAGTGGCTCTGGCAGATGTTAATGTCTTAAAATATGGGTGAATCCCACCTTTGCAGAGCATACATGCCAGCGTCTGCTCTGTAAACAGAGAAACTGATGCCATTTCCAAAGCAGAAACAACAGCTTTGATTTTCTTTGAGCTATGCAGTTTGTATAGTCATATACAAATGTGGAAAGCAGATATGGCCTTAAATAAGGGAGGGTAAGATTGCCTCGTGTTTTATAGGATTTGTTGCAAAATTAATGCCATTAAAGTTTGTGAAGTGGTTCTTCCTTTGTAGAAGCGAGTGTCATTGAATAGCTTTCAAGGAAATCAATCATCTGGCTAACGTTTATGTCTTACTCTTTGATCCCTTAGCAGAAACATGAAAGCTTATCCCAAAGTGGTGAGCAAGAGAAAATCTTTTCTATATTTATAGCAGGAAAAGGGTGAAACACTGGGAAACAAAGTGTTAATGCGATTTTTCCTGCCTAATGGAGGATATGCTCTTCAAATGACTAATATCCTATCTCATGGTAAATAAAGGATAAAATATCTCGTGGCATTTAGAAACCTTAAAATGCCTAGCATAGTCCTGATGTCATTTGACATTAAATTTTTATGCCATTCACAAATTCATAAGATTGTCATAATTTCATGACGTTCGTCAGTACCATGTGAAGGAGGTGGATGAAAATATTTTTGGCACCTTTCTTTATTAAAGTGCATTACTTGCTAGCACTTGACCAGAGCATTCCAGCTTTCGTTCAATACATAGAAGATGACATTTGTAATAGGGATTCATTTCCCACAGTTTATCCAAAAGCAAATTGTCCATCATGCACAAGTGAAACAGTAAAAATTAACACAGACAGTTTTTAAGCTTCAACTATGAGATTAATTAGCTTAACGGGACGGGGATGGGAATAACCAAGTTCTGGAATCACATTCAACAAGGGTGAGGTCCTTCTGGGTTTCAGGACTGCCAAACACCTTTTTTCCTCTGGTGCTCTAAATTTACTTCTGCTCTCCTTTCCCCTTCCTCATGAATGCGTTTTACTTCTCTTTCCTGCTCCACTTCCCTCCTTGTGCTTAATTGGCCTACGGACTGCAAGGACTGCAATTCATCATTAATTCTGGTCTTTTCAAGCCATCTAGAACAGAGCTGTCTGGATCCTGCCTCTCTGTAGGTGGGTAGTGCCACTTTCAGAGTCACCCAGGCATGGCAGCTTCCCTGTGTGGAGTCAAGCATGCCAACATACATGCGTTTGCATCGTTCAACTCAAAATCCGTTGGCATTAGTTAAGTCCATTGAAAGAATACCAGCACTGTTATCAGATATTGCTGCAGCTTCAGCTTTATCTTCCTTCCCCCCTTCCACAAGTTCCTAATATCCGCCCGTTCTCCAATACAGAACATCATCACCCCTTTACTTGTTCTGTTGCTCTTCATCATTTTTGCACCAAACACCAACTCTTCCCTGGTGTTAGAAGTACACTGCCATCCTCCTATTGCATTTAGATATAACCTGCTCCGACAGACTGAAATTCTAAAACCATATCACAAGGAGACAACAGAAATTCTCAGAGAACTACTGTGACACTCATGAACAAATAAAGAAAAAGAGATGATGCAAGAAAGCAGTCAGGAAACTGATAATGGAAATTTGCCCAATATATCACAGATCACAGATTATGAGAATACCACTTTGATCGTTGCCCAGAGAGGTTGTTGAGGCCCCATCCTTGGAGGTGTTCAAGGCCAGGCTGGACGTGGCCTTGGGCAACCTGGTCTAGTGGGAGGTGTCCCTGCCTATGGCAGGGGGGTGGGAACTCGATAATCTTCAAGGTCCTTTCCAACCTAAACCATTCTATGATTCTATGATTGACCACCTGAAGCATTTGTTAAATTTCTTCATGTCCTCTTAAATACTGGACATCATCATTCCTCTGTCCTTGGGCCAGGGTTTGTACTTGGAAGGCTCCTGAGATAAACTGTGAGCCAGTGGAGTAAGTGGCTTCTTCAAGACTATTCTTGTTCCTCTAGAGTACAAAAGGGTAGGAGCTGATTTTCCTCATTTCACAGTGGTTTCCAAAAATGTTGCCATGACTTTTTAGTCTCCCCTTGTTGCATGTAAATGACAAAGATAAACTGAAGCTGTGGAAGATTGATATTCTGGTAAATGAAAAGCCCGTCATACTAGAAGGTACTGGAATAATGTGGCTTAGTGACACTTGCTTCGTTTACAAAAACAAAAGGTGAGAGTCCCTGTTGCATGAGTGAACACAAGGAAGGGAAAGAGCAGTTTAAGTCAAAATCCAGCAAAAGGAGAATATTCAAACTGCCATGAATAGAATCACGGTAGAAACTGGAGGATGGTTCCAGTGGGGATTTATGTGGGAAGACTAACTTTGGAGATAGGTTGGATGAGCTTTTAAAGTGATTAGATGATGTTAATGATCCAGGACATCTCCAGGGCTGCTGCTTTGTGTTCTTCTGATGGACCCACAGCATTTCATATGCGGTGAGCCAAAGATACAGAGAGGGAAAGAGACTGGACCGTGTCACTCACTGAGGGTGAGGGACTCAGTTCTGCACCTGTTCTCGGAATAGTCAGATATGATTTGTGCATAAAGGCAAGCCAAGACTGTAAGTGTTGGTCTCAGGTGAATCCTGAGTTGTGTCAGCAAAATTATCTCCCCTCCTTTGAATGTCATTGCTAAGAATGCTGTCCATCTGGCTCAGGACATTTCCTGGCTTCAAGCTGCTGCTCTTTGTCCTGAGTAGGAGTCCCAAATCCTACATGCTGAGAAGCAAATCCTCCACGTGATATCTGGCTTTGGATCTCCATGGAAGCGATGCTTTTACTGGCTACCTGGAGTCTTAGAACAAGCATGAAGATGTCTGTGCTTATTGTTGACAGCTTTTAGGTGCGCACAGAGTTTGTTAGGCTGGTTTCCGTGGTGCTCATTCAGAAGGTTTCGTGTGGTTCTTCAGGCAAGAACTAGGGTGGGATGAATCTCATGTAACCAGACTCCTGTGGTTAACACCAGCTACAAACGTTGGCAGTTGTATTGCATGTCACCTCTAAGGTACGTTTTTGTGCAGAGCAACAATAAGTGTTTAAGCTTGCAGTCTTTCCTCTGAAAGGGGAATTTTGAATGACACAGATATATATCAGCATTGATTCATGAAAACAGCAAGCTTTTCATCTTCTACATGGCGATTGGGATCTAAGAGTTCTAAGCTGCGTGAGAAAGATGACTACATCTTTTTATTTATTTATTTGTCTTACATCCTCTTATAATTTTGAACTTGCATACACTTCATACACTTCCGTCAGATAGCTTTTTCATTTGAATTTAAAACTTATCTTTTTCTCTGTGGTACATTTCAATTCAACAAATATAAATCAAGAGCTTTTTTTGTTGTCTTTTGTCATTCTCTTTTTTGATATTATGACCAAAGTTATTTTAAGTACCATTTGATCCTATGTACATCTCAGTTGTTGTGAGCATTTATACACAAAACGTGGTTCATGTCATGCCCGGCCTCTGACTGATGGCCTTTTGGCAAATTCAGTATGATGGACAGCAAAGGTCTAATTCTGTCATCTCATGTTTTTTCCTGATTCATCAATAGAGAGATTTGGAAATGACACCCGCTCTCCGTACCTTCACTTTGAATGGCATTGACTAATCCTTTGTAGCATTCTCTAACTTCAATAGGACAGAGGCAATTGAGCCAAATTCATTGGATGTATGTCATTTACTGTTAATACCCAGGTCCTAATGGTTCAGACTGAAGCAATACCCAGCTGTCACTGCTCCCCACCCCTTCCAGTTCTGGCACACACACACGATTCTACACAACCGCACAGAGCAAAGGGAAGAGCTCCCCATGAAATAACATGAGAATAAGCCCCTCATTGAAGCAAGCAGTTAAATAGACTACTTCAGGTAGCCCCACTGATGCCACCTGCAAGCTTGCAGGGTCCTCACATGCTCTGTATGGAGCCCTCCAAGCACACTTGAGTCCCTGTTGGCTCAGAGTGAGTCTTGGAGTAGAGTATAGCCATGTCCTGGGGTAGTCAAATGAAATTTGTAAGTAGGACATGGATAAGGGCTCCAAGGAGCTGGTATTCTGCTGCCTTTCTTTTTGGTTGGTTAAACATATGGATGAAACTCCTTCCACTGAACCATAGGCACCTAACATTAAGCATCTAATCTAAACTCCTTGTCTAATTTCTCCCTCCAGCACTTTGAGGACATGGGTCATCCCATGGCATTTCTTAGGAAGGGATGAGATGACCTTTGGTTGTCTGATATGGCCTCTACAGGGAACCTGATGGTCTGCTTTAGACTAGACTCCCTACATTTCCATGCTAAAACTTAGGTGAGATAAATCCCAACCTTTTGCTCATGGAAAGGAGATCTATAATAAGCGGACAAAAATAAACAAAAATGAAGAGTCATGTTCATTTTGCACCCTCCAAAAATTATTCTCATTTGCTCAAAAAGCATCTTAATCTCTCTCTCTTGAGCCAGCGTTCTTTTCCTCAATTTCTTTTCTCCTTTTTCTATATCGCTTTTGAAACTGGAACAAAAACAGGATAAAATGAGGAGAGATATGAGCAGATGGCAGGACATAAGAAGAAGACATTATCACTACCATCGAGAACCCCAAAATGAACCAGACCCGCTATTTATTTACTACAATGCTCGTTTAAAAGGCAAGAAGTTGAGCACATCTGCTACGGAGGTTTGTTCACTGAGGACCCTCGACCTGCTCGGGTGCTCAGTGCAAATGTACCTTCTTATCACAAAGGCAGAATTTCCAGGAAACCTTCTCATTTACGTGAAACCGTGCCAATTATTTGCACAGCTCCCCCTGAAGTCAGAGAAAAGGGGAGAAGTCAGCCAACGCTCCTCCTCCCTATGCCCATCAGGGCCACCTCCAGCCCTGTTTGATGTTAATTTTTCCTTATTTGTCTTGGACAACAGGAGGCCCAAGGCAGAAACCAGCGCTAGTTCATCCCATTTCCACAAATCAGTGTTGACTTTACATTAGCATTTAAAAGTACACCCTTCCCGTTAGCTGGCCGTGGCAATGTGCAGGGGGATAATTGAAGACACAGGTGGACTTCTGGATATATGGCTTATTTGCAGCTTGGTTTTGCTTTAGACCTTTGAGATTTTGATTGCGACTGCGTTGTCACGATGCGTTTGCACTGCTGCTCTGAAGGATTGGTGCTGAGAGGTTTCTGTAAGCAGTAGCTGAACCTTCCCACCGCACTGAGGGGCACCCCAAGTCATGTACGTCCAGTGAGAGCGGTGAACGCTGTGTTGAGGTCCTCAGGTTGAAAGCCCACTGCCAGCCCATGGCGTGTGTAGTTCCTATACCTCCACCTGCCCAGAAATGTGCATCTTTTTTCTCGTAATTATTTCCTAGTATACTACGGTTGCAATATCAAAAGCTCTGTTGAGAAATTTGTCCTAGAGTTTGACAGCTCTGCTTTCAGTGTGGGAAAACAAACAGAGTTTACAAAAGGTGCCTGATTAAGGGGAACATGTGATGTTAAGAAGGGAGGAATTATCTGTATTTATTAAGGATCGAGATCTTCACACTTAGAAATGTGATGTGCAGGCAGGGGGAAGGAAGAGAAGGGAAAATGGAGGATTTCCCAAAATCCAAGGTGCAGTAAGCTTCAGGGCACCAGAGATGTGGCGGTAATAACTACAGGCCAAGTGATGTGAAAAAGAACAAATGAAGAAACCGAAGGCTGCGTCTGTTGTGTGACATTCTGACACTGCCACAGGTTGTACTATGGCACGAAATTATGAAATGCTGAAAATATGAAATAGCATGAAACACAAAGCAGAAATTGCACTGAAAGAACGATCTTGTGAGATCATGACTGAGGCAGATAAGGCAAGTTTGGAAAATATCTTGTCATGACTTACCCCACAACTTTCTCCCAGATATAACCACTTCAGCACCCGGTTTAGCGCAAGCTATACACGTCTGAAAGTCTCAGGTGTTTCCCATAACAGTTGGACAGATCAATAATAAAAATGGAACTAGAGATGTTCCAGTGGGCTCAGCACCATCTCAAGAAGAGTAAAGGATAAGAACCGCTATTGCTTTAATAGCTTCTGCTTGAAAAAATTGATTTCTGACCATGGAATATGATGACAGAGAAGCAGGACAGATTGCTACTCAAAGCAGACCTTCCCCTCTCCTTTAGCTATTAGAGGAAAGGGCTAGAGAAGCAAGAGAGAGACAAAAGCGAACACCCCTTAGAAATGAATGACCTTATATCTCGTATGAATTCAGGCTCCCGTTAAAAGCCAATAAGAGGTTTTCTTCCACTAAGATCAAAGAGCTAAAACCTCACCTATGACACAAACTTTCAGACATATTTCTGAGCCTGAAGTGTGTATTAGAAACAGATGAGAGGCAAAAAGAAATTAAGAAAGATAAAAACCTTATGAGAGCTAGAGTTAGGCAACAAATTGCTTGGAATACAGTTATCTCTCTGCATTTATTCAGTTCACCTGTTCAGTGTTTAACTCCTACCCAGATCAAACACCTTTTATAAAGAAAATGTTCTGGTTTTATCTGGGTTCCACTAACTCCTCACTTCTCTTCCTCTACACCATGAATAATTCATGTCATTCCTCTACCAGGCACTTCACTGGTTGGTATAACTCAATCTGCAAAGACATTTTGATTAATAATCTTCTCCACATCATTCCCAAATATTTTTATAAATCAGGAAATTGAATTAGAAGGTTTGTATGTGTTTATTCCTATTCCAGAAAGCCTATCCTGGTTAATAAATTGGGTGTGCAGTGTTCTGCTGTAGAAGAACATCTGTCCATTTTTCCCAAGGACCAGTGATGAACATACCTATTCACTACAGAGCAGAGTTAGACCCCTTGTATAAGGCTTTGAGGATCCTGGAGGCAGAGGAAGAAGACTTGGAGTGAACCCTCTGGGCTGTTTGTGTGGGCAGTGGAGGGACCAAATTCAAGACCAGAAGACCTCATGAAAGGTGGAGCTGAGCAGGTCTGTCAGGTGACAGTGGGACGTTCACATCCAAAGGAGAACAGGGTCACCATCATTGGAACGGCGTATGAATAAATGTATGGACAGACACGGGGAAAGTAGAGTAGCTAGATTGATGCCCTTCCATGTGGAAAAATGTGGAGTCAAAGGCTATAAGTCGGAGGTAAATGCAGTCATGAATGTTGTGGCAAAGTAGGTGGGGAATGGTTGTTCCATGGTGTGTGAGCGAAGGGGTACTAAACGAAATTGTCCATCAGCAGGTCTAAAATAAGCATATGGGGGTATGTTTTCATGCAACATATAAAGAAATGGTAGGGGCGGTAGAGCTGGAAGGTACAAGTGAAAGCCAAAAGTATAAAGAGCCATAAGAATTATTAGAAAGACGTAAGAATTTCAGAGTATGGGAATAAGATAAATTCACTGGTTAGGTGTGTGGAACACTAGCTTATATGCAACCTTCATTTGAGGGAGTTGAGAAGACATTTCCACCATCACCAGCATATGCAAGATGCAATTCCATAAAGTCATTTAGTTGCTAAACCTGCCCCGCTTCATAGGAAGCTACAACAGCTCTTCACCCAATTGGGAAAAAAAAAAAAAAAAACAGGCAAGGGATAAAGACACAAATGTCCTCCTTGTCTCCAGATCAGTATCAGTACTGTCAATTCATTGTTATCTGTCAATCCAACTAAAAAATATGAGTGGTGCAGGAGAGGAAGAGAAGGGGAAAGTGCTTCTTTCTTCAGAAGAAACTGAATTTAAAAAGTTAGAAAAATCTGAATATCCAAAAACTGAATTAAAAACAGGAATACGTCAACATTTCAATCATGAGTTTACAGGTTTGGGGTTGGTTGTTTTGTTTGTTTTTTTTTTACTTACTGGGGGTTTTAAATGCTAAAAAGAAATGTGTGGATTTTCTTAACTAAAAAAATCTTAGAATTTAGCCAGTCCTCCTTGTTTTCATTGAGAGGGGTTTCCTTCCCTCTGCCTTCTCTACCCAGAGCAGAGAGTTTCTGAATCACCCTGCAAGCGAGAAAAAGCCGCTTGGGGTAGGTGTGAGCCATGTACCAGGTTTTATACAACTGCATGAGCTAATCAGAAGGAAATATGGGAGCATTCAGCTAATTGCTTACAACCATCAATCCCATTTTCATAACAGGCACGACATCAAACCATGAAGATTAGGAAATTAGGGAGGGCTTTGTGAACTCTAAAGAAGCATTTACTTAAACCAGGAGCAGCTGCTGGGCCAGATGGCAAAGTCCTGTCCTACAGCAGACATGATACTAGAAAGATGCAAAAGCGTTCAGAGGAAGTGCGGTCTCTCCTCATGCTTTGTGTGGATAATCAGAAGCAAGCAGGTTTTCAAGGAATACATGGAGAGGTAGCACATGAGGAAGAGCCGTGCTTTATTATATATACATATATCGGTCTCTTCTCCCAAGTAACAGGCAATAGGACAAGAGGAAACGGCCTCAAGATACGCCAGGGGAGGTTTAGATTGGATATTAGGAAAAATTTCATCACAGAAAGGGTTATCAAGCACTGGAACAGGCTGCCCAGGGGAGTGGTGGGGTCGCCATCCCTGGGGGTATTTAAAAGATGGGTAGACATGGTGCTGATGAGGGACATGGTTTAGTGGTGGTTTTGGCAGCATTCGGTTGATGTTTGGACTCAATGATCTTAAAGGTCCCATCCAACCTAGACGATTCTATGATTCTATATATTATATATACAGCAGTTTGAATTGACTTGGATGGTGCATCCTGTCTGCTTAACTTTGCAGTTGGGTAGCGTTTCGCGTGCTGCAGACTAGCCGGTGTTGAGATCAGGAGAGACCCTGCTGGTCTCGCTGGGGCTTGACCTGAAGCCACTAACACATTTGCACTTCTGTGGTCAAAACACCTGCAAAGAAGCAGAGCTCATATCTCGGGCTGGACCAAGAAATGTGCAGATTTGATTAAACAATTGTGGCCAGTGATGCTACTCAGTGGCTTTAAGACACTGTTACTGTAAAAATTTCTGAAAACTGGTTATTCAGGGCTGCTGCTTCGCCCCTTGCCTTTCAATAGTGTTTTATGCCTTCGCTGTCATAAACATTGATATAAATGAGCCAAAGGTCTAGCCTCATATTTACACTTGTAATTCCCTTCTGTAAGCAGTGGCTTTTATACCACAGCATACTTTTGGAAAGCCAACTGCTTAGTTTCCCATCCTGGTTCTCCGGCAGTAGCTATAGTTTCTTTAGCTGGTATAAGGATTACCTCTGCACATTATATTTGCCACCTCTAGAGAGCTAACTTCATTTTTTTTCTTTCATTTCGGCACTATTCTTTTGCTCCCTTTGTGCATCCATCCCCTCCTACCTGGCCAGGAGCCTTATGAAAAGGTCATCACCTTGTTGCCTTTAAAACCTCATTTTTAAACTCCTTGGGGCTGACACCCCAGAGGGCCGCGCTGCCATCCAGTGTGACCTGGACAGGCTGGAGAGCTGGGCAGAGAAGAACCTAATGAGGTTCAACAAAAGCAAGTGCAAGGTCCTGCACCTGGGGAGGAAGAACGCAAAGCACCAGTATAGGTTAGGGGCAGACCTGCTGGGAAGTAGCTCTGAGGAGAAGGATCTGGGGGTCCTGGTAGACAGTAAATGATCCGTGACCCAGCAATGTGCCCTTGTTGCCAAAAAGGCCCATGGGATCCTGGGCTACATAGGTCGAAGGAGGTCATTCTCCCACTCTAGTCTGCACTGGTGAGGCCACAACTGGAATACTGTGTCCAGTTTTGGGCTCCCCAGTTCAAGAGGGACAGGGAACTGCTGCAGCGAGTCCAGCGAAGGGCAACTAAGATGATGAAGGGATTGGAGGATCTCCCGTATGAGGAAAGGCTGAGAGAGCTGGGACTCTTTAGCCTGGAGAAGAGAAGGCTGAGGGGAGACCTTATTATGGCATACAAGTATCTAAAGGGTGGGTTGAAGGAGGATGGAGCCAGGCTCTTTTCAATGGTTCCCAGTGACAGGACGAGGGGCAATGGGCACAAGTTAGAACATAGGAAGTTCCGTTCAAATACACGGAAACACTTCTTTACGGTGAGGGTGACAGAGCACTGGCACAGGCTGCCCAGGGAGGTGGTGGAGTCCCCTTCTCTGGAGATTTTCAAGACCCACCTGGATGCAGTCCTGAGTAATGTGCTCTGGGCAATCCTGCTTTGGCAGGGGAGTTGGACTAGATGATCTCCAGAGGTCCCTTCCAACTCTGAAACTCCGTGATTCCGTGATTCCATGATTTGTCCTGATATCTGCCAAGAGAGAAGACAGCAGTGAAAGACTGAGGTGCTGAGATCCCCATAATTGTCTCCCCATGATGCTTTGCTCGGGACTCAGATACACAACCAAGTTATTGCACCTTAGCGGTTATAGTGTGTCTACCGAGCCAGGATAGTTCCCCACATGCAGGATTTACACCTCTGGCAGCCGTAGAGAGATTTCACTGAATTTACACTACAATGAAAACGGTTTAGCCTGGTTGCCTTACCTCCTCTTTGACACAGGCGGAGTCGCTGTGGATGAGCTGGAGAGCAGTATATCACTGCAGCATCAGTGGCAGCATCTCATAAACGATATCCCATCCTCCTGCGACCATACGCCTGGTGCTTCCACAGAGATTGTGCACCCCTGAAATGGGAACCAGGGATTTTGTTCTGTGCTCCTGACAGCACCCAGAAGAGAACTTCTGTTACACACAAGGCTCCCGTTCACAAATGCACTTCTGAAGTAATGAGACCCTCTTGCACTTTTTAATTGCCTTTGCATTTTCTAACCGTGGCCAAACTGAAACGCAGGAGGCTCCATCTGAACATAAGGAAACACTTGGTTACTGTGTGGGTGACCAAGCACTGGAGCAGGTTGTCCAGAGAGCTTGTGCAGACTCCATCCTTGGAGGTTTCCAAGGATAGCCAAAAGCCATCTGGACATGCTCCTGAGCAACCAGCTCTAGGTGGCCCTGCTTGATCAAGGGGGTTGGATCAGATGACCTCCAGAGGTCCCTTCCAACCTCAACCATTCTGTGATTCTGTGGAAGCAGGAGGCTGCATTCTGGTAAGACATGTTGTGAGGTTATTGTTATTGTAGATGAGAGTTAGCTGTGGCTTTTTCAAATGAAACTTTGCATTTCTTCTTTTTGAAGTGGAAAACCTTATCTCATTGAAATGGATGTGGCTTTTAGGAGTAGATGCACCGGTTTGACAGTTGTAACATTTCTGATCAAACTGAAGTACAAACCCCACAAAAAGCAGATTATTTCATGGCTGTTAAGCAATACCACCCTACCGAGGGGACTCTGTTCACACCAGGGACGTGAACCTCCTGTTTCTACAACGCCGAGGAGAGCCTGGAGCACAAACCTACGGGCAGTGGGATGCTTTCCAGCTCTCACTGTGAATCTCCTCTGCTGTGCACTGCTAATTATGTGTTACTGAGTTATAAATCCCTGGTCTCCATTCTCTTAATTCTCCAGGAATGCAGTTTGGAAAGTTTTAGCTTCAATAAATAGGAAATGGGAAAGTTTTGGAAACATTGTGAACTTTCAAAGGCTGGAGGCACCATTTCCAAGTCCAGAAGCTCTGTCTTTTCTGATACTGCCACTTACATTTTGCGGCTTCAATGTACTTCATTAGCGCATCATTCTAGGGAGAATTTGTGTTACACAAAGTAGTGAGAAAGACAAGTTAATGGGAAGCTGTCCTGGAAAACAGTATGTAAAACTTCGGGTTCTTTGAACACTTTGCCTTCCCATTGACAGAAGATCAGACTTTATTACCACAGCCCTGCTGTTGGTGAGGAAACTGAGACCCAGGGAGAGCACAAGAACTGGCTGCTGTTTCACTGGAGGTCTGCGACAGAGCTGGGGTTTGACCCTATAACATGAAAATCTCAGTTTAATACTTCAGACTAAAGTTTGCAGCTTGTCCATTAGGTAACCTCAGAGTGAGAACTAATCTTATGAGGCACTTTTCCAGGTACTTTTATGTTCATCTGCAGTACAGAAAGTAGTCTGGTAAGTAGTAGTAATTAGAAACGTTGTTTTCTCTGAGGGGAGACATCATCCATCATTTGAGCCTGAATTGTGGTGTGGTAAAATCTTTATCCTCTAAGCTTGTGCATTTTTCACCTCCCAGGCATCTAGTAAAGAACATGCTGTAGGTGACCCTGCTCTGGCGGGGAAGTTGGACTAGATAATCTCCAGAGGTCCCTTCCAACCCTGACCATGCTGTCATTCTGTGATTCTGTAACATGAACGTTATTAGAGAGGTTTGTTGACCATGTGTGTGAAATTGCGCATCAAAAAGTGACATGAGCAGCAAAGGGTGGTGGAAATGCTTCTCTGGGAAGTGAGTTTCCCTAAAATCAGAGACAATTTTATTTTTTTTTTTTAATCTCAGTGATACTGTATCATTGTGCTTGCCTCTACCTTAGTTTCCACATCTGTTAAAGCAATAATACTACTTTGAAAAGTATTCTTGAGAGCAGTGAGAAGAATTACAAAAGAATCAACTAGTGGAGAAGTGCGCTTAAAAAGAAGAAATAGGAGCAATATGAGGAAATTAAGCTGAAACAAGCACCCCTTAGTTCACTGAGAATAAGAAGCAAAGAACCAAAACCACTGTGAAAGTTAAAGGCATCCCCAAACAGAGGGGAGGAGTCTTGAGCAGGAAAAAGGAATCAGAAAACTTCAGATAATGGGATCCATTGTAATGAAGGAGAAATAGCAGAAATTACATAACACACACACTACAAAATAAAAAAAAAAAAAAAAGAAAAAAAAAAAACAACAAAGTACTGAACAGTCATGTCCTTGATTTGTTTGCACAAGATCTCTTATGATCCTGATATGAACCCTGGTAAAAAGAAAGGCAAACAATGACCGTGCAGAAAAAGCCTGGGGAACAGGAACCCACCAAACTGTGCTAAAGTTAACGACTTCTGGAGCAGCTGTTAAAATGTACAATAGCACCAGAAGTTTAGATCCGTTGTAGAGACAAACGACAGGGGCGAGTTTTAGTGTCAAAATCTACCCGTCACAGGGATTCGGGAAGTGAGTTAAGCCAGGGGATAGGCTGCTGCGGATTTCAGTGCCAAACAGGTCTATGTATAGGAAGATACTCAGGTGACTCAATTGTCAGAAATTCCTGGAGGTGACGCTTGAATACTTTCATGACTCGTAGCTGCATAATTGCTTTCTTCCTGTATGCAGAAGTTTTGTTATTCCTGTGTGCAAAGAACCCCATTGTTGGGAACGTTTGCAAAGCTCTTGAGTTCACTGCTGTCATTCTTTGTCTAATTAGTGAGTTTTGACTACTGTTTGTTCATTCTGGTCTACTGTACCAGCATTCCAGTGGGGATGGCCGGCAGTTTTGTATGGTAAATGACAGCACAGGAATCATAGAATCATAGAATGGTTTAGGTTGGAAAGGACCTTGAAGATCATCGAGTTCCAACCCCCCTGCCATAGGCAGGGACACCTCCCACTAGACCAGGTTGCCCAAGGCCACGTCCAGCCTGGCCTTGAATACCTCCAGGGATGGGGCCTCAACAACCTCTCTGGGCAACCTGTTCCAGTGCCTCACCACCCTTAAATGCCACCACAATGTGATTCGCATGAGATGGACAGGGTAGGGACCGGTGACAGGTCAGAGTGGGTGCCGGGGGAATTTGCAGTGTGCTGTTGGATGTATTGCTTCTTTGTTATTTCTGCCTGACAAACTTCTATCTTGGCCTTTTAGACTACGAACTTTTCAGTGTAAGACCTATCCTGGTCAGATTATTGGGTTTTGCTTCTTTTGATTGATAAATGTCTGCACAGCCCCTAAATGATGTGGGTTTGAGGTCCAGGAAGCAGAGATGTCTTACAAAGTGAGAAATGCTTCGCACTGGAGGTCCCCGTTACGATCCCACGTGGGCCAGGAAATGCAGAGTACCGGAGAGGGATGTGAACTTCACAGTTTTGTCAGTTTTGGCAGAAGGAAAGAGATGTCCTTATGTTAATTAAGGCTGGTTTTAGCCGGTTGGAGGCCCTAGGCACTCAACTTGCTTAAGAGTCCAGGAAATCTTCCTGCCTGTGAGTATACATGTTAAAACAGGCAGTGCAGGTTGTCAGTATGTGGTTTTTCTCTCCTCGTAGCCAAATTTTGAAGTGTTTGGTTCTCAAACAAGAGTGCAGTACATTTCCCAGGAATCGCATTTGCTCAGGGCTCATCTTGCGGTCAAGGTCTGGGTTTTGAGGCCTGCGTTCAGTTCCCAGACCTCTGGCCTTACCTGCGTAATGTGAAACGAGCACTTCACCTAGACGTGTCTTGGCTTCTCGCGTGCAAAGTGAAAGACATAAATACTTCACTGCTCTGTTTAGATGAAAAATTTCCCAGGAACAAAGGCAGTATGACAATAACGGTCTCAGACAGTATTGGTGCAGTGCCAACAACCAAAAGTCCGGGTACAACTGGCATTATGGTAGCATTAGAAGAGATGTTTTATGCGCACCTCAGTATTAAAATGTACTTGGTTTTGAGGTCTGAACTTTATGACCCAATAGGTCCCTCCCATTTACGTGTTCTGATTAATATGATCACTTCGTAACAGAGAAAAAGGATGAGAATTTTACTGTAAGTGTTACAAGAAATGCGCTCTGGCATTTGAATCAACAAAGGGCAGACATTTGTTTAACAGCAAGCTGAACGTTTCTTTTTAATTCGTTCTTTTGTCTTTTATTCCAGGGAACGTGACCAGGAATTGTACAAGCCAGGGCTGGACGGATGTGTACCCTGCGCCGTATACTGTAGCCTGTGGATATGATTCCAACAGCACACCAGGGGAAGAGGTTTGTAAACCTGGATGAGTAGACATCAAGATTTACCGGGGATCGATTTCAGAATCACATGAACTTCCCATGCCCAATTTTTTTTTCCATTCCCACTCTGATTCCTCAAGAAGGAAGGATCCTCTTGAGGATCACTGGAAGCAGAGATCAAATGTCTGGTCAAAGAGACGATCCTCCCTTTGATTTCCAGGGGGGTGGCAGGCAAGCAGCACCTGAGGAGATCTGACCAGTGCCTCTGCGATGCCCACACCTAACTTCAGGTGCTTGATTTTCCTTGTTCAACTTTGAAACAAGCCCTCCACATTTACCTTTATCCTTAAGTAGATATGGGGATTCCAGTATTTCTAGGCTAATGTAAGCATCAAAAGATCAAAAGGGATAGAAGGATATAACGCACTTGCCATCAGTGCTGCTCTGCTGGTCTCATCCAGCTAAAGACCTAGAAAACTGTAGGGAACACACAAATTTTCATGCAATTTTACTGAATTTTGTAAGGAAATCTGCAAGCCCTCTGGGGTACTGCCAGTGTAGAAATGAGTAATCACTGGCCTAGGTACAATTAGCTTTATAAAGTATTGTCATTACACAAGAAGGAGTTTATTATTGGTTTGCTGCATGAAGGGTGAACCCTAAAGAGGATGACAAATGTTTTTAGAAGCAAGGTTCACCTCACCTGGCTCAAAGTGCAACATTTAATATAAACTAGTCACCTATATCTGTCCCATAGTCAACAAGAAAAAGCTTATGCTAGAAAAGAATTATATTTCACTTCCACCATATATTTATATCAAACCCATGCCCTGCTTTTTTTCTGTTGTGTGACATACGTCAGTGTTTGTGAATGTTGGATGTAGGAGTCTCAATCATAAATAAATATATACAGTGAGAGGTCTCTGTGTATGGTCACACATGAGCACACCAAGGCGCTCAAAGAGTTAACGGAGAATCTGAACAGAACTGAGCCAGCCTTAATAGTGAAAGAATACAGAAAATAGCAAAGGGAAGGTTGCACAAAGAATGTCAGGGCTTTACTGAAGAGAGCCTTAGTCTGCCTTCGAGGTCAGCCACCACTTCACATCCTCAAGTGTCCCGTTTCTCAGATCGAGCTGTGTGGCACCAGTTGCGCATTGCAAAAGCCATTGTCACGGGTCTGCTCTGGGAAGGTCCTCCATCGAGAGCTCTGGCTTATGTTCCAGCCGCCAAGGGGATTTGGGAATTCCTGGGACATGCTTTGGCGACCCAATGGATTGCAGCGTTGCCAGAGTACCGCGTTACCAAGAGAACACGTATTGTGTTCTTTTAATTCTTTCTTAATTATTTTCTCTCTATTTCCGCAGTTTTGTCATGCTGTTTAAGTCTAATTTGTGTGAAAGGTGGCTGAGGGGGGTGAACATGCAGTACTTGCCTGTGAAGAAGAATAGATTTTTGTTGTTGTTGAGTTGGCTGTCAATTTGGGGAGGAAGAAGTAAAGGGAATAGAAAAACAGGAGAACAGCAGGCTCGATGGGAGATGAGGTCCAGAACAGAGCGATAACCTTCCATGCTTAAAACACTTCATGCACTTTTAACGCCCACTGGTCTCAAGTCTGAAACAAGAAAAATATGAAAAATAACTAAGGACTGTGTATAAGATTTAGTTGTGAATTCTGGCAGTCCCTAAGAAGAAGATCATGTACATAGTGCATTTATGATCTTTGCAATGATAATGATTCCTTCTCCAACCTGACTTTTAAAAACCACGTATTAGCAAATGGAGGGGGTTGTTTTGCTATCCTGTTGTCAGGCGTTATGCAGAGCTTCTCCCTTGTGTGCCTCCATCAGGGGTCTTGTGTGTCTCTGCCAAAGAGGGAACACCTGTGTCCCCATAGGCTCTATCTGAAGATAGTGAAGAAAATAGACTCCTCCAGAGGTCAGTTCACCCCATATTTCTCTCCAAAGAGACCTCTTCGTTTTTATTCTAGGCGCAGCCTAGAATAAAACCATGAACCCAAAACATGAAAGACTTGATAGCACTATTTCCATTCTTTTTCTCTTGCAAGCGTAAATGTTTCACATTCTGATCTTAGTTACCGAGGGACAAATGTAGAGGTTACTGAGCAGAAACCAAGGAAGCTAATTCTCAGTTAATCTCAGTTTAGCATCTACCTTAACTGTACATTCTTATCACGTTCCTGTGAAATTAAGCAAAGGCTTTTAGAAGGCAGAGAGAGAATGATGAAATTGCCTAATTTCATCTGTAAATCAGTCTAGATCTACAGCGAGAACCCAGGCATCCTGGCATGCATTTCCTTCACTTGTTTAAATCTCTGTTTTTTCTAATAAGAATATTTTAGTAAACCGAGCCCTGAGTGAAATTCCAATTCCATTTATGATCTTGGGTCAAATTCTCTGCTTTGATATCTGTAAAATAGGAAACGGTTGTCATTAGCAAGTGTAAATGAAGAGTGAGAAGTCATTATGTGCTGTTTCCAGAACAGAGATGACCCCACATGCTACATTAAAGCTGAACGCAGAGCCATCTCTGTGCACAAGAAGGACTGGTCATCCTAAAATATAAAGGCAGGGAATTGCTTGTTGAATAACACCAAGATCTTTCTGTGCAGGACTTCCTCCTGTGAAAAACTCTAAGGAGCAAAAGGTCTATAGCTGTATTCACACTGGAGAGTTTCCATCCACCACCCCACTACTGATATCTTCTATGATATCTCTTAATTTCCTTTCCCTCATTTCTCTGCTCTCCTAAATATAGTGTGGGACATTCTCTTTCTCAAACTCGGTCCCCTACCACAAGCTTCGTCCTTCTGCTGGCCAGGTCTTTCCTGGAACATTTCTGCTTTGGTGTCATCAAGAAGGAGACTAGATAATGAGAGAAAGAAAAAGTCAGCATGAAGGAAGTCGACTGCTTGTATTGGAAAAGTCACAGCTGCCTTTGGGAGCCCAAACTCAAACAAGACTGGAAACAAGACTATATTTTGTTACTTTTGGGTGGGATCTGCAAGACAGTGGGGTAGAAAGGTAGAACGTCCATTGTTCCTTACTGCAGTGTATAAGTCCCTCCATGCAGTGCAGATGAGCAAGGCTTAGGTGTGACCATACCATACTGGGTGACCCCATCACCATAATAGCAGCCTCCTGGCATCGTATGGGCGAGATCAGGTAGATAAATTGGCCTGAAACCCTTGCTATGAGTTATTCAAAGTTACTGACCCAAAGCGATGTGGATTCATTGAAGGAGGCTGCAAAGACACCATGTTTTTAGCCATCTCTGAGATCTGTGGTCTAAGAAGCAATATAGATATGACCAGTGTAACCTTTGCACTCTCTGAAAGTTGTGTCTTAACACCTCTCCAAGCTGGCTTGTGCAAATGCTAGAGGATTACTACTCATCTCAGACTCACAGGTTCTGTAAAGTACCTAGTACTTGTCAAGACCTATGAAAATAGCGTATAAAAATGTCAACCCTCACTGTTATTAAAGAGCTTTTTCCCAAACAAGGTTGTTTTTAGATTTTCTGTCTAAACTGCTCTTTGCGGTTTTGATTTTTTGGGGTTTTTTTTGGTCAGAATTGATGGAAAGGAGGGCAGAGAAGGGTCAATCAAGGGCTGGAAGAATAAGATTTTCCACCAACTGAGTCAGATTCTCATAAAAACTTGTATTTTTCATTGATAAAACAAATTTCCAAATACCAACTGATCTTATGTCCTTTTTTTAAGCTGAAAATCAAAATATATTGATTTAGAATGTTGCTGGAAAGCCCTAGGAGAGCTGGAGCTTTGTTGCCTTACTTCCCTGTTTTATTTAGACCAGGATTCCCTGCTGGATTTAAGTCCCATGGTGCCCCGTGCTCAGAGATTGCCTCTGTATGCTGTCAAAGAGAAAAGCCATGAACTAATTTCCGACTTAACATATATTTCTGAATTAACATAGCTGTGATATCGATGAGAACATTTTAAGTTTTTACTTGCTGAAACACAATATCTAGCTTACACAAAAATCAAACCAATTTCCAGAGCAGTTCTGTCCTCAAACTTCCTTAATAAGATGAAGCTCATCATACTCACCACCTCAGAGCTGATGTGTCAGTGCGCTGTTTAACTGAACATTAGTCATTCTTGTTCCACACGATTATAACCATGTAGCTGTCTCTGCAAGTGTCAAATCAGACTCTTTCCTGCATGAACTTTTCCCTTGTGTAAATGTAACCTGGTTTTGGAGTGATCCAAACTCTGCTGCAACTGGACACATTCTTCTTATTCACTCAAGTGGTATTTGAGTCATGTACTCTACTGATTTTAAAGGGTGAAGGAGTTGGAGTTTTTTTAAGAGAATCATAGAATCATAGAATGGTTAGAGTTGTCAGGGACCTTAAAGATCATCAAGTTCCAACCCCCCTGCCCTGGGCAAGAGACACCTCCCACCAGACCAGGTCGCTCACAGCCCCGTCCAACCTGGCCTTGAACACCTCCACGGATGAGGCAGCCACAGCTTCTCTGGGCAACCTGTTCCAGTGCCTCATCACCCTCACAGTAAAGAATTTCTTCCTAATAGCTAACGTCAGTCTCCCCTCTTTCAGTTTAAAAACATTACCCCTCGTCTTATCGCTACACTCCCTGATAAGAGTCCTTCCCTATCTTTCCTATAGGACCCCTTTAGGTACTGGAAGGCCGCTATAAGGTCTCCCCAGAGCCTTCTCTTCTCCAGGCTGAACAACTCCAACTGTCTCAGCCTATCCTCATAGCAGAGGTGCTCCAGCCCTCGGATCATCTTTATGGCCCTGCTTTGGACCCGCTCCAGCAGGTCCGTATCCTTCTTCTGTCGGGGGCTCCAGAGCTGGACGCAGTACTGCAAGTGGGATCTTACCAGAGTGAAGTCAAGGGAGAAAATTACCTCACTCAACCTGCTGGCCACCACGCTTCTTTTGATGTGTGGATGGAGTAGGATGATTTCTTTGTCTCACCAAGAAAGTCAGTAAAAGCTCAGTGATGGTATATTTAGAAACACATGTTGGCAGCTCTGTGAAAGACCTGTTTTGTTTCTTTCCTTCACATTAGCAAACTGCGTTCTATGGCACAGTCAAGACCGGCTACACCATTGGACATACCTTATCGCTCATTGCTCTCACGGCTGCTATGATCATTCTATGTCTCTTCAGGTAAGACCATAAAAAAAGCCATAGGTAAGGGGGTGACTCAAAGGACATAGTGGCTGTATAAGTTGTAGGCTATGAGTGTAACAGATGGATGCAAAAGACTTCTGTCAAAACTCAGTTGGAAAAGGAAGGGAAGTTCCTTCATCTTTCAGTACCATTGTTTTCTGGTGTGTGATTTGTGGCCTTGGTGTAAGAGTTATAACCCCAATCCATTTGTTTAGGTGGGATTCATCTCACTAAACGTAGGTTGTTACGCGATCGATCTCTGTATTAGAGGCCATTATCCCTTAATCTTGTTACAGTCCACAAAGACCTAGTCAGCGGGGTGTATATGGATACTATAGAATGACTCATTTCCACTGAAGTAGATGTTGTAAATAGGACAGGTGAATCACACCCCAAAACTACCTCCCAAAGTCTATTTCAGAAGCGCTTCCCGCTATAGCTTTGTGGCAAGACATAGACACCCAGAGCCATTTTAAACATGCTGGCGCCTCTGAGATGTGCACACGGGTAGCGGATATAATGCAGGACCTTCAGGAGACCCAGGCCCTTATGGATTGATAGGCAGAAAGATACTCTACAGCATATCAAATGGCATTAGATGCCTGGATTGCAGCAAATTAATTAATCAATCCTCAGACTCTGTTATTTATAATAGATTCAGGCATCTAAATTTTGGTGCTTCCAGTGAAGAAGTCTGCATAAAAGGTAGTCTTCTATTGTAATGTTATGTGTAAGGAGAACAGCAAAAAGCAGACCTCTGTGAAATGGAAGAACCTTCTAGATGTGATTCCATCTCCTCCTGCCACTCTCCAGGGGTTTCTCTGAAACGTGTTATATGGTTGTCCAATTTATGACAGTCTGGTCCAGACATCACCCCCAAAGAAAGCTGTAGGAAACGTTCTACGGTAACTCTCACCCTTATACCAAGAGTGGACTCACCCTTCAAGATCTTTGCACTTCTCAGCGCACATGTGCTCTCCACTCCTCTCACAAGGGACGAGTGAATGTCAATTGTCTCATCTCCACAAGGTGCAAGGTGCCAGCCAAGCTGGTGAAACTGCCGGGGTTCACGCTCTTCATTTGTGGGAAACAGCGTAATTTGACTTGCCATCACCTGCAAGTACAGAGGACTCCACTCGGTCACACTGTCTTGCCGCTGTCAGAGATTAGGCGCATAAACTCTGCCAATGCACAGTGACTCATTAAGAGGTGGTAATTTGATCATGTTGCTGAGTGAGGTCTGTTGTGGTTCTGATGACTGTACGAAATACCCATTTCCAGAGTATTAGGGCTTTCGCTTTGGCTGATGTGAAAAAAAAAAAAAAAAAAAAAAAAAAAAAAAAAAAGACCTACTTCATCAAAATTGGCCTTCAAAATATTAGTGGGCAAGGGACAGAAAAACTCTGGTGGTGTTCTCAATATCATTAATACCTAGTCGTTTTTAAGTGAAAATGTAGTTTGTGTTGCTCCAGAAAGCCTGTAATATGTGTTAATTTTGGCAGCAGCTGCTAAGAATTTATTTCTCTTCCTGAAGAAACATTTCACTTTGAAAAGCTTTATTGCAGTACAAACATTCTGCAGAAAAACAAACCTTTATTGTGAGCACAGTTTGCTCAGTCAAAAACATTTCTTTTCCAGTGGAGAGCAGTGCGATGGACCTGTTTTCTGTCATTCTGTATTTTGACCCTTTTTTCTGAGAATTGGAAAGGCAGCAACACTGCTGCAGATGTATGGATTGACACATCTTTTGTGGCTTTAAAAAGGCTTAAGTGGATTTGCAGTGATTTACATCAGAACATAGTCTGTCTCAGGGTTTCTAATGTTTAATTGTAAGTCTGTATCTTGGCAGAAGAAACATGTAAATAGATAAATAATGCTTTTGAGAAGCCTTGCTATTCAGAAATGTTATTTCATGTCTTTCCAACAGAAAACTACACTGTACTCGAAATTATATTCATATGCATCTCTTCATGTCCTTCATAATGAGAGCCATCGCAGTCTTCATAAAAGATGTCATCCTATTTGAAAGCGGAGAATCTGAACACTGCTTTGTGAGTTCAGTAAGTAGCCATGCACATTGAAGTTTCCGCCTTACTCTGTTTCTGACTCTTAAGGCACCAAAAATTACCTTGCAAATGCATGCGAGATGGTACTTTGGGAAGATTTCTCTTTTTTTTTCACCTTTGAAGGAAACAAGAACATGTTTGCTGCAGTTTAATTTGTATTCAAAAGGCATAAAGTAAATTAGCAGGGTCAAAAGTTTATAGGCATCTGGTCCCTTCTGAGGTCAAACCTACAACTGGGCCTCTACAAGATGGGACTCCTGTCAGTCCTGTGTCCATCTCCCAGTCCTGTGGTAATTTCTTGGATGTCATGGTCAAAGGAGATTTGCAGTCCTGTGTTTAGAGATTCACATAGAGACGTTTAGATGTGGTGTTGGGGGATACGGTGTAGGGAAGAACTTTGTAGAGTAGGGTAGATGGTTGGACTCGATGATCCCAAGGGTCTCTTCCAACCTAGACAATTCTATGATTCTATGATACAATTAAGCCTTTCCCTTCAGTGAGGGTGGGAGTCAGGTCCAGATTCACATAACTAACTGTAGGTATCTACAGGGTTAGTGCCTATACATGAGCTACGGGTGCAACCACACTCAGTCGAGCTGTAATTAATATATTCACTGGAGTCTGGAGAGCTGTTCACCTCGCGTTGAAGAAGTCACCTGCATTTGGATGGCTCTCTGGTCTCCACTGATAGTGGTGATCGGATCTCTGCAGGAGTCTCGGCGGGAAATCTTTGTGGAGACGTCATTGTTTATTTTTTGTCTGGATCTGTATCCCACGCTAGCTGTCTGCAACTGTGCATTTTCCCCACTGGGATGATAAATGAGGGGAATACAGGAGTTGGGATATTTTTTTGCTTTCAAATTCAGTGTTATCAGCTGGAGCAAACATTAAGGAGGGAGAAGAGCTGCTTATCTAAAGGCTGTATTGACGTAAGAGGACACCAGTCATGAATAAATTTAGGCAGGAAATTGAAATCACCAAAATAAAAGAGATGTGATCAGAAGTCACCCAAAAAAAGAAAAAGAAACCCTCCATAATAAATTCATAATGTTGCTGGTAATAGCAGGGGACTGGGAACAGTACTCCAGCAGATCCCTTCTGGACCTGTTTTTTTATGTCATACAGCAACAGAAAAAGATTGTCTTTTCTCCTCCATCCACCCAACTTCTTCCTTTCTTTCTGAATTTTCTGTAGCCTTACCCCGAGTCCTGTCCCTGCTGTTATAATGACCTTTCTGCCTGAGCACCTCTCAGTTGGTACCGAGTAGCAGCCTGCTCCCACCTTTTCCTGGAGAACTGCCTGCAGCACGGCGCGTTCCCGTTGCAGTTGACCCTCTGTGGGGATTTTTCTGTGGTTCACTGGGATCTGTATTCTTTAGCAATAGGGTTTTATTGTGAAGGTCCATGAATGCTTAGAATGACATATAAACTGGAATAAACAATTGCCCGGCGTCTGCTGCCGCAGACAACTGCCCGTGTTAATTGGCAGAGGAGCCAAGAACCCAACGAGCCATGGAGTTTGAACTAACCTCTCACCCCTGCGGGAGTTTGCGCTGGGTCGTGACTGAGGCACGACTGCAGAAAGCTGTGTGAGAAGTGTTTGCTTCAACCATCCATCCAGAAACACTTCTGTGTATAAATACAGGACTTTGTCCTGCAGAATCTGCAGCTCCAGGAAGCCAGTGTGCTTTCAGGCAGACCCATGGCTACCACCATTGCGTGAGTCTCTCCCCGTCAGAGGATTTTCATGTTACACGCCAGCTCAGGCTGAATAGCTGAATGATACACAAGGCTTATAAAAGTACATGGAACAAATCGGTCTCCACCACACTAGGCTGAGCGTACACCTTGCAAAATCTGCACCCGTCCTGACCCAACATTTTTGGACAACCTTTTAGGTCATTTCCCCTTTAGGGAAAAAATACGTACGTGAAATCCAGTCAAAATGCCTCTTCTAATATTCATCTGTTTGCAGAAATAGTTATAAAATCCATTGGGTTTATATGGGTTTGGTGGGGTTACGTTGGCTGAGTTAGATTAAATAATTGGTTTGTTTGTGCTTTGAGCTTGCAGGATAAAGTTTTGACTTGGGAGACGTGGGTATTAGTTCGTATACTCAGGGCCTAATACACAATTTGCTGAAGGTTTTGCGTGTGATGGCGAGATATGGCCTTGAGCTCATTCAGGCTGAAGAGAGATTTGAACAAACAGTGCAATTTACTGAATGCTCTCACCACTGTGCTGTTTTAGAAGAGGACAAAACCAAAGCAATAACAGTCTTTTATTAGAAGACAAAGTACTGCTCTTGGTTCCTTTAAGGAAAAAAGGATAAAGGCATCCCCCTTCCAGAACAGATTCAAGGCTATAAAATACAAATGAAAAGAGACTTCCCCCAGCATTTCTGATGAAGGGACCAAATTCCTGAATTTGGCATAACCTCTTGCAGCAAGAAAACTTAAAATTATGTTTTACGTGCCAGACACATAAAAATATTTTAAGTTCTCCACCAACAAATGTGTCAGTGCTCCAATCAAGTAGGATCTCCACTATGTGTAGGTGTAATCGAAAAAAAAAAAAAAAAAAACTTGTTCACAGGCTTTGCCCCAAAAGCATTTTTACTTCATTTTGCCCAGTTTGGGAAACCTCAGTTACAGTGTTACCTCTATGCCATTTTAAACTCAAATAGTTTTGGATTACCATTGAGTTCAACATGAACACCCTGAAAAACATGAGGAGGAACTTCTTTACCTTGAGGGTGGCAGAGCACTGGAACAGGGTGCCCAGAGAGGTGGTGGAGTCTCCATCTCTGGAGACATTCAAAACCCTCCTGGACGTGTTCCCGTGCAACCTGCTCTAAGGTGGCCCTGCTCTGGCAGGGGGGTTGGACTAGATGATCTCCAGAGGTCCCTTCCAACCCTATGATTCTATGATTTCTGTGGGCCACAGAGCCTGAGAATGTGGCTAGCAGTAATGCAGTAAGCAGAAATGCAGAGAGCATCTCAGGGCCAACGCAGCCAAAATACATCTGATGAGCATCACCGAGCCATCGGGTGAGCTGGAACATGCACCACGCACTGGGTGATGTTTACAGAGGAATATGTGGTACCCATAGCCTCCTGGAATTCCTTGGTCCTTCTTTCTTGATAAACCCCCTCCTGGGAGAAACAAAAGCCTTGCTGCTTGGGTGAAAAATTCAGCCTGTTTTCCAGTGGGAAACAAAGCACTGCAGGGACCTTGAATTTTTTAGAGGGTTAGAAAGAGCAGAGGAGTCTGATGGCCACGTGTACACACAGCATATTGCCCAAGGTACCAACAGTCATTACTAGATCAAAACCACTTTCTCTGTCATGCCTTCAGTCATAAAGTGTGTCTGTAATTATGTGCAACTGAATCATCCTGTTGGCTTATATTGCCTAAAAATAGTCGTATACTCAAGCGTGTTAGTCAACCTGGGCTTTAAGCGCTCAGATGTAGAGATGATCAGCCTAGGAGGGGTCTGCGGAATCACCCACTCTGACTTCTCCAATAACTATTCGTTTCGATTCATTCAGAACACGTTCTGTCTCGGTAGTCGATCATTTCTGATAGAAAACTCTCCACGTGTGACTTCGTTGCATCCAACAATTACTCACACTGCATGAAATATTGTGCCACTTTCCAGCCTGTATTTGCCTGCGTTCTTCTGGGTTTTTTTCACTGCCAGACTCAAGAGGCCTCCTTACTAGTTTTGGTTTTTCACATTAGTTTTCTTAGGCCTGGTGACCTTCCGTCTTGGCATTCCCACGCTTTGTCTTCCCCTTTCCTTCTCTCCCTGGAGAATACCCGGTGAAACACAGTAGCCAAAACAGAAAACCTGGTAGAAAAATGGAACTGAACATTTCAATTGTCATTTCATTTGATTTTTGTGTGTGTGTGTGTGTGTTTATAGATAGGTTTTGATATAGTTTCATTACTGTAATACCTGGATAGCATAATGATGAACCACTTACATTTCCAGCCCAGCTGAAGACAAAGAAACCGACAGTTTGATATAAAGAAAGATCAGGTTCTACAGACTGAATTTAGCCTGTCTTTTTTGGAGCTCTGCAAATTGGCCTTTGCGGAGGATTCAGCCAAGGGAAACTAGATCATTTATCTCTTTCTTTTTGCAATCCAGTAAGACAATCAAATTCCAACAAAAAAATCTTCTTTGCAAAGGAGGGTGGGGCTTCTAGCAATTGTGAACATATATACATATCTCATATTTTCAGTGTGAAAAACTGGGGGTTTCACATGAGCTTGCTGAGGCCCAAATTGATAACAGCTGCAGGCCCCTACATGGACTTTAAATGTAGAAGTTGAAGACAGACACATTTTCTTCTCCAGCACACCACCATCTGAGGCTACTCAGATCCCTATTCTCTGCCTCACGTGAGGGTGCCCCGGTATGCCGGCTGGTGGAGAGATGGAAGAGTATAAGGCTTTTTAGGCACTTGTGTGAAAATGAAACAAATATGAGACCCTCAGCCCTTTTGTTGTGCTACATCCTCTGGGAGAGACATCTATTCCCGCCTACACAGAGGAGGGTGAACTCTTTTTTAGCATCACAGACGGACGTCTGAACTGTGGCTGGGGGAAGAGCCTGGCAGAACTCTGTCTGAAGAAAATGTTAATATTTCCCTTGACTTTAAGTCAAGGAGTTGAGTCTGATGATATCTGCTTATACCTCCATATCTGCTGATCACTGCTACAATCTTAAGTTTTACAGCAAAACAAATGACAGAGTGGAAGGGGAAAAAAAAATAAAAACAGAACAAAAAAATACAGACACCTTAGAGAAAGCTCCTGTAAATGATACAAAGAAAAAGCATCAGAAAGAAAGCAGGGAGAAGGAATGGAGGCATTGTATGTTAATTCTCTTTCAAGTCTCACACCAGCACTTTAAATTTCTCTTCTCCAAAGGTATTAAGACACTTCTAGAAAGGACCACAAAACGGAGATGAGGTGGGAGAGAAGAGACAAAGAGACTACAGCTACGTTCCTTAATTAGCAGAGGCCCTAATGGTGAAAATATTACCAAAAAGTAAAAATAAAAAAAGCCTCCAATGTGCTTTCAAAAATCAGTGCCGGAGCTAAATTAAGGGTGCAGCAACAAGCTCAGTGAATGAAGGCTGTGTGAAGAAATGAGAAGCTATAAATAAGAGGTTTGGGATGTTAGCTGCCTGTGGCCACTAGCAGCCATGAACATGTGAGATGGACTGACCGTCCACCTAGACTGTTTTGATGTTCTTGTTCGGATTTTGAAATTGTCCAGAGATATCCAACCCAGGAACATGTTATCTCATCATCTCTTCTAGAACAGAAGAGGTCTCTGCCTACCTAAGCCCTCACTGACATTTAAGAAGTAGGCTACTAAGTCATCTCGCACGTGTCATAGGGAGAGGGCCTGAACACAGGTAGTTGCTGTGGAGCAGATGGCAAACGGTAACTTCCTTCTGTATCGGTGAGACAGCAATTTATGGCTGCCACACTTGAAGCCTTGGTTGCTGCACCATACCCTTCACAGGGACTCAACCACAGGGCTGGCAGTAGCGAGTAAAGAATAAAAGAGATCAGGAAGAAAAGTTGTGGTGTTGGGAGCTGAAGCTCTGCTAAAAGGATGTGGCAGAAGAAGGAAACATGGGCTTCAGCTCTGTTTGGGAAGAAAGGAACGTGCAGTGACGGAGAGTGAAGGGAACCTTGAGTGTCAGAGAAACTAAAGGTGAAACATCTTCATTTTGAGACAGGGAGGCAATGAACGGCAGTGGAGGATGAAACTCGGGGCTTGATGTGTGGTGCTGGAGGCATGCCAGGCTAGCAAGTGAGGAAGGCACGTGCCACAGGATTGGGATTCTGCTTTAGAGAGATGGGGTTTGCAGTAGAAGGTGGGAGGAGCAGTGGGAAGAGGCTGGATTTCAGCTATAAGTTGGCCAACATGGGCATCCCTACACAGAAGAGAAACAGTGTATTCACCAACTAGTCCCACAACAGATCGACGG
Source organism: Vanellus vanellus (assembly GCF_965231255.1). Taxonomy (NCBI): domain Eukaryota; kingdom Metazoa; phylum Chordata; class Aves; order Charadriiformes; family Charadriidae; genus Vanellus; species Vanellus vanellus. Next base: position 4,221,183 of record NC_138906.1, on the reverse strand, counting down.
GAAGTGACAGAGGGAGAGCTTGATGGGACCTCTTTCTGGGCTCCCTCCAGGCCAGGCCCACATAGGATGGATAAAGTGATCCAGGCAGAGTCTAGTCTCTGATCCCTGCCTCCAAGGAGAAAGTACCAGATTCTGGGTTATGCCCTTTGTGCTCATTGGACTGTTCATATCAGGCAGCCTTTGAGAGGGTCTGCACCATGGAGACCAAGCTCTAACATGCTTTGACACAGTTTTGCTTGGATGAGTTATCCCCTTGCCTTCTCCTCTGCTGCTGGAGATAACCCAGGAGTGAAATCAGAAAGTTAGACTGTGGAAGAGCTCTGGAGCGGGAACTTTTGTTGCATAAGTTGTTGCAACACAGCCATGCCTTAGCCATGGGCTGGCACCTAAAAGCAGTGCAGGATTGCAAATAACGAGAGAAAATGTGACATGTGCAGAGAAGGGCATTATTAAAACTCTGATCACCTTCTTCCATTAGTTGCTGACTTGCCTTATTACTGAGGTTCAGAAGTGCCATTACTTTGCGACTGATGAGCACGAAATAGGGACAGTTACCCCATTTACCGAGATAATTCTATTTTTACGTCTAAACTCTACTCTGAGTCATCTGACGCAGAGACTAGGCCAGCTACAGCTAATCACTGTCTTAGAAATACTCACAAGACTGCCCCCAAAAATCAAACAAGTATTTCAAAGAGACAAAATAGAACGGCCGAGTCCCTCAAAGACTGACAGTTACGTAACTCTTGTTAAAATCAGCAGAAGCAAAATGCTTAAATCGCCTTGAGGATCACAGTCACGGGGCTTAAACTTGCTTCTTATGTGAGGAAAAGCAGACATTAGAGCTTCCTACTGAACTCAACAGTGTTGTATTTGAGGAAGCCTGCGTGGGAAGTGGGCAAGGCATAAAGTGCAGTCATGTGGACCACATTTTTTGTTGACGTAAACTGGTACAGCTCCATTTATTTTACTAGAGCTCACAAGGTTTCGGCAAGTGCAGGATCAGGATCTGACCCTGCCATGCTTTGCTGTGTTGCAAGCAAATAAAATAGAGGTCTTATGTAACTTCCATATTAGCGGAGAGAGACTTTTAAATGCCTTGCCATTTTCAACTGGCTTTCAGCTGGCATTAAAGAGGTGAGAGCACAAAGAAAGGCCAAGGGTATCTCATGGGACTTTGAGGTCCATATGGGTTGAGCTATTGCTAGAGAAATGATACTCTAGCCAGAGAAATAATAGTCTATTATTGATACTCTTAATTACTCTTATTAACACTCTTTTCTCTATCTAAGAAAAGGGGGCTGAGGGGAGACCTTATCACTCTCTACAACTACCTGAAAGGAGGTTGTAGCAAGGGGGGGATCAATCTCTTCTCCCAAGTAACAGGCGATAGAACAAGAGGAAATGGCCTCAAGTTATGCCAGGGGAGGTTTAGATTGGATAGTAGGAAAAATTTCTTCACTGAAAGGGTTGTCAAGCATTGGAACAGGCTGCCCAGGGAAGTGATGGAGTCGCCATCCCTGGGGGTATTTAAAAGACGGGTAGACGTGGTGCTGAGGGACATGGTTTAGTGGTATCTTGGCAGTGCTAGGTTAGTGATTGGACTTCATGATCTTAAAGGTCTCTTCCAACCAAAACAATTCTATGATTCTGTCCTGGTTCGGTAGTGGTCCAGCCTTGATGCATGTGGAAGTGGTGGCACAGGAGATGTGGTCATGGAGATTGAGCCCAGTATGTTCTTCCCAATGTCTCCATCCTTCCACAGTCTTGACTTAGCAGGCCAGACTTAGCTTGCAGAAGTAGTGTGTGTGTGTGTGCACGCACATATGTATGACTGTACAGCACAGCTCATCGGGCTAGAAATAGCATTTCTGCTTTATGAAAGTGGTAACAAATCAACAAGCTCAGACACAAATCCAGGTTATAATGGCTTAATAAATTGCCCAGTGACGGCTGACATGGAGTAAGTATTCCAGTGTGTGCTCTTAGGCAATGATGGGCGCATGAAAATGTAATGCATTGTGACCTAGAGGAAAGCGGGTTAAGATAAATTGAATTAATTTGCCATTGCCAAGGCTTAAGAGCACTCTTGCATAATGTTTCTGGGGCACCATTGATGCAGAGCAGCATGTTAACAGGGAAAATGTGTGTTTGAGGCCTCTTATCCCTCTGCCTGAGATAGATGGTGACTCTGAATTCAGTTACGTTGATCCATCTGCCAGAACTGACTTACAGTTGAAGCCACTAAGGGCAGCAGGAGCTGAAGGGTCCATCATCAAAACATAAAATTATTATTCCCATGAAGGTCTTCAAAGATGTTTTTTTTTTCTTTCTTATATTTCCTGATAGATGAGAAATTGCTTTAACCAAGGCTTTGAACTTGACATCTTAGGCCCTCACAAAGTGAAGGCTACGTGCCTCCATCAGAAGCCACTTTGTTTCTATCAAGATGGCATTTTAAGAACTTCCTTAGTCAAATTTCTTTATGCGTAGATAGTGTTAAATCCTCAACACCCAAAGTTTCCAGGCATCTCCCAGGAAAATTTGAAGAATCATAGAAGAGCTATGCACCAATGTAGCAATTTATCATTTAAAATTACTTGCTTGTCAGACTCCACGATAGGGAAGGAAGGAAGGAGTCAAAGGCGCCCAACTGATTTAGGAAGGGATTTCTTGTTTGAATAGACCTTGATTCCCTTTCACAGTAGAACCTTGTGGGTCTTTTTTATTGCTAACCTGTTTGAATCTAGACTATTACTGCAATTAAAATGAGGGAAGAAATAAAAGTGATGGCTTTTTGCCAGTCAATCTTGTTTGTTTTTAATTTGTTTTTTATGTTGTTACACAAAAGGTTGAGTGTGCTAAGGGCAAGTTAACACTTTCTCTCTCTTTTCTTTTCTTTTCCTTTTCTTTTTTTTTTTTTTTTTTGTTTTTTTTTTGTGGCTCAGCAAATTGGTTTGACCTGAGGGCTCATTTTTGGAGGAAAAGAATCGCCCAGTAAGAAGCTGTTTTATTTCTGTCAACAATTTCCATTGACATCATGCCGAATTTCTGCAAATTAAGCCTCCAGAATGAAGCCCTGTTGAAGTCATCAGGGGCTTTGCCATTGGCCTCTGTAGGGTCAAAGCGTTACCCTGTGTAGCCATATTGTCTCTGCAGAAGGCTAGACATAGTAGCAGAAGGCTGAGATAACAAATTGATATTCACATCTTCAGTCTGCCGAGTCCACTTCTGGAAATGTCTTCTCTACTGCAGTTTCTCTTGCAGGAGCGTGGCACGCTTTTCCACTCTTCTGTCAAAGCCAACTAAGTAGTGAAAGGATAATATATAAAAGCCGATAGCCTTGAGCTCAGGAATGAGACAAGAAATAGCCTGGAGCTATAAAGATACAATATTTTATCTTAGCCACCTCCTCAGGAAAGGTCCAAGCCAGGATCGACAGTTGCTACTGAAAAGCCACCTCTGATCTATCTGTGAAGGGGACTTGTGAAACAGGGTTGCTCTACACTCGAGCAGGAACAAAAATCCCCACTTGATTGGGCAAGAGGAATTTTCTTTTTGTTTCCAGTAAACAATACTGGCTTGAGCAACATCATCTTAGGCAAAGCCCATTGAACATCCTCACCCTTCCTTTCTTTACAGAGGCTGTAATATCTAAGCTAATAGAGTATATCCACTCCACTCATCAAATTATTTTTCTCTCAGACAGTAACCAACCTTATAACATAAAAGTAAAGCTAGAAGCAGAAAGAAGTACCCCATGAAAAACAAAAATATATTTGGAAACTAAGTCTACCCTGACATTTCCGTGCAACATGCACAGAAGTTAATGGACAATGCAGAGCTATGAACAGTGCTATCGAATATTTATATTATAAAATGATCCGGAATTTGTCAGTTGGATGAATTCCGGTGCCAATATAGTGAGATAGGGAATTAATCACACCATCTACTCTTGCAAGCAGAGCAATTATTTCGTTATTGCATTCTCATTACAGATTACATCATACCTTGGCTGAGGTGGACATCTCAACAGAAGAAAGGCTGAGATGGGATTCAATCTGATTTAGGCCTGCGGGGTGGGAATCAGCTCAAGATTGAGACTTCTGAATTTAGTTATGATTATGAAGTGAGTGTCTAAAATGACACTGTAGTTATGTATAAGTAGGGTTAGGCCAGTCCCTGTGCCTGAAGACCCTAACTTCAGCATCTCCAAGGCAGGCGGTACTTGCTCGATGATGCCCCGTCCTCCAGGTGTGCCCCAGCAACAGAATCATGAGTGGGATCTATAAAAAGCTTTTAAATATGATCGAGGAAGCCTCACTGACCGGGCTGGGGAGAAGAGCAGCTGTTGCTATGGGCAAATTCAGCATGAGTCACTCAGCAACTAGCCCTTCAGATAGGTCATGTCTTCTGGGCAACATAAAAGAAAAGTGCTGGATAAATCTGTCACTGAGAAAATGAGTTTTCATCTGTCTTCTGATGAAGAGGCCTTCAGAAATCTCTGTCTAAATCTCTTCCTCCTGCATCAGTAGCGGTAGCCCAGGTAAAAAGTGCCTTAAAGGGGATTTTGAGGCCTCCAGGTTTGATGATTGATTGAAGTGAATCTGAGCCCACTCTTTCGCCTAAGGCAGCGGAGACTGGGCTGAAGGTGCTGTCCCAATTTCATAAATAATGCCAGGAGCTGCAGCAGTGCCCAGGGTTACATATGGTGTCTGAAATATATCTTTAAGATGACTTAAATATGTCTTCTATGCCGCAGGAATCCACAGATTTAAGGGTATGAGGGGGGAACATGGGGTCTGTACAGGGGTTGCATCCATGTACAGGAGAGGTCTTACACAGGGAGGGACAGGTCAGGTCTCCTGATAGGGATTCCCATGATTGGGGTGGTGAGACTCGAGCAGACTGTTTGCATCACAATGTATTCCCAGGCCAGCTGTGGTGGGTTGGGAGGGAGTATGATCAATCGCTCGAGTGCCCTTTCATACTTCTTTGATCTAAATCCTTCTTTGACCCAAGTCCTAAAGCTGTTAACACACCATATCCCCAGTAAAGAAGACAAGGGAGACTTGTGTTGGTGCAGTGATGCTCTGTGAGGCACCGCAGCATTTCTGTGGAGTTGATTGACCTTTTTTTGTAGAGTTTTGTTGCATGCACAGGGGGCTGCTGCACGCACACGTGTTGATTGTGTGTGTACCCCCCTCAAAACCTCAGACCAACTCCTGTCCAACTAAGCTGCTTATATTGAGCAAGAGAAATTCAGCAGCCGGTCAAGACTGACAATCCTTAGCAATTATTAATGAGCAGGGATAGCTCGAGCAGAGTTATTATCACTGAGGAGTATGACATATGTGTATTTAACGCAATGACAGATTCAGCTCTGAGTTAATTACTGCCTCCAGCATGTGAACTGCATTTTTCTAGATGGGTCAGCTGGTCACTGCATCAGTGTTATGAGAAAGATGTTTTTGTCAGGACTAATGTTATTTGAAAGTATAAAGTGGTACTAGGCACAGGGCAGACGCCTGGTAGGGTCATTGCTCAGTCTTGTTTTTCCCAGCTGTATGTCCCTTCTCTTTGGCTCTTTCTCAGAAAGTCTGGCCGCATCTTGAGCGCATTATTCCTATGATCTGCCAAAGTGCCCTGTGCTTTTCACAGCAGCTGTTGCACATGTATGCTGTGCTGTGAGTAGCTCTGTTGCTTTTCCCACCATTCCATAAAGCTCTTGACCCACTATTGATACCCTAAAATTTTTGCCCAGCTTCTCAACTAAGCACTTTTCAACATCACACCAGCTTTCTAACGAGCTATGTGCTTCATCCCTACTCACTCATCTCCTTTTTTCATGGAATCATAGAATCATAGAATCTTTATGGCTGGAAAAGACCTTTAGGATCATCAAGTCCAACCGTTGTCTAACTCTATGTTGTGGTTTAGGCCAAAATCCACTACTGGGGACCTGAGGGACCCCAGACAGGACTGACAGATGCTCCCCTCTATCCCTCTTCAAAGAGAGAGGCCCACTTCTAAACCATGTCCCTGAGCACCATATCTAGATGGCTTTTAAATACATCCAAGGATGGCAATTCAACCACTTCCCTGGGCAGCTTGTTCTGGTATGTGATAGCCCTTTTAGTGTAGAAGTTTTTCCTAATATCTAACCTAAACCTCCCCTGGTGCAGCTTGAGGCCACTTCCTCTTGTCCTATTGGTCATAACTTGTGAGAAGAGACCAATGCCCACCTCTCTACACCCTCCTTTCAGGTAGTTGTAGAGAGCGATGAGGTCTCCCCTCAGCCTCCTTTTCTTCAGACTAAACAACCCCAAGTCCCTCAGCCACTCCTCATAAGACTTATTCTCAAGACCCTTCACCAGCTTCGTTGCCCTGATTTGAAAGGACAGCATACATTCCTAAGTATCAATGGCTCATTAAATATTTGCCCTAAAATGGCTGCAAGAAGTCCCCTTCTCTTTCAAAGCAAATGTGGTATCTTCTGCCTTCTGTTTTGCCTTGTTAGGCAATAAATAGATGTATGCTCAGGGCAGCTCTGTCTCAGAGGGCAATAAAGGCCCCTCATTTTGAAATGAAGTCATTTCTTTGAGAGCCGTAGTCCTGGTTCCCATCCAGAAGGTAGGTATTCACACCTATATCCAGGGAATGCTAAATGCTCCATAAGCAGCAAGACAGTATTTTGCATCCACTTCATACAGGTGTGAATATCCATCTAAAGTACAAAATAATAGAAAATATTTCAAATATTTGTCTACATTTGAGGAAACCAGCCTTTCAGGACATTAGTACAGTGCAGTATGTACATTTTTTTGCATGTCTTGCTAGCTCAGCAAGGATTCTCCATAAAGGGCATACTTCTGGCATCTGACCATGGGCATCTCATACACCTTAAAATGCCTGCGAGTATCCCAAATGGTCTGCACAGGAAATCCCCATCCTTCTGGAGCAACATCTGGAAGCACAACACAATACCTGACAGTGTCTAAAATGACACTAGTGGTCTACTTTTAAGCAGTTGATTCTTTTTAGTGTCTTCTTTTCAGATTAAACAGTCATAAATGTGGTTGCTTACAGCAGAGATGGTTGGGCACACTGAGGCAAGGGAGGGTTGGCCCATACAGTAGGTCTAAGTCATGCCTCATCTCATCCTCAAGTAAACTTCTACAATAATCAAGATTAAATTTTCTTATTGACTATGAAAAAGTTAAGGAGAAGCACAAAAGCCTTTGTTTGGGTCAAATAGGTTTCCATCCCTCACTGGCTGGAGGCAGAATGCATCTCAGCGGTTAGTCGCCATCAGCGCGTGTGGAAAGGGAGGGGACCTTCATGGGAAAAGCAAGGGACCCATGTCTAATGCAGTCCCAAAAGGGGAAGCAGAGAGGAGCCGCTTGGGTAGCTGTGCCATCCCCAAAGCCAAGGAAGACCATCTCATTGCAACATCTCGTGTGAACACGAGCAGGGCAAGATCCCTGAAGAAAGACAGGGAAATAGGGTGTTGGAAATGAGAGACTGGAAAGGGAGAGAATAGAAAAAAGCAGTGCTGTAATGCCGCTTTTCCTGCTGAAAATGTCTTTTCTAAACATAGCCTGTATTAGTCTTTCAACACTGACGCATCATGAGGTCTGCTCTTTATGAAAAAAAGTCTTCTGTGAGACGCAATAACTCATCTCTGCTTAGTGTCTGTCATCCAAAGGGTAAAGCAACTTATATAAATGTGGATTTTGTTTCCTAGCATTATTACAGCCATTCTGAGGCTGAATCCAATCGATCAGAAAGGTAGAGACCCATTACCACGTGCTGCATGTAATAAGATCTCCCAAAAGCCAGGAAGGGTTGTTTTCCAAACATGTCACTGAGTTGGCTGTCAAAGAATGTCTGTCAATGGAACAACACTGCAGTCAACAGTGAAACTGCACTTGTCTCAGAAATATCTGGTCTGGTTTCAACTTACCCAGCTTGGGCAATAGTAGCAAGAAGCCCAGGCAATGAGAAAATACCATGATTGAATTTGTAAGACAGGACAGTGGATCCAAATCTGTTCCAGTGCGGGACATCCCTGTGTCACAGGGGATCCCTGGCTGCAATGCGTTATTGCCGTGTGCTCAAAACGATGCATAAAAATATCTTTTCTCCAGGTAAACCAAAAAAATGCCTGCGGTGGTAGCAACTGCTCAAATAACCTAATATTCCTCAGCATGGAGCAAAGAATCGATCTGCTACAGATCCCTCAGAGAAGTTGCCAAAAACCAGCCACTGCCCATGTGCGTGACCCACCTCAGGGCCATAACAAGCCACCACCATGCTAGGGAAGGAGGTGGGGCCAGAGACTACCACAAAAGCAATAGTTGCCGCTACTGGGAGAAAGGGTGATGGACCCAGACCTGGTGCTTCTGCTGCCAGAGCTCAGCACAGCTTCTTCTCTGTGACAGCAGTCACTCTGCAAATTCAGGCTGGGGATCCCTGCCCAATACTCTCCATGAGGCAGAAATCAGGCTCAGTTTTTGTGAGCAGCCTTCCCTGGTGCTATAAAGCCTTCAGAAAGCCAACCGTATCCTGGGCTACATCAGAAGTGTGGCCAGCAGGTCAAAGGAGGTGATTCTGTCCCTCTACTCCACTCTCATGAGACCCTACCTGGAGTACTGCATCCAGCTCTGGAGTCCCCAACATAAGAAGGACATGGACCTGCTCGAACATGTCCAGAGGAGAGCCACGAGGATGATCCGAGGGCTGGAGCACCTCTCCTATGAGGAGAGGCTGAAAGAGTTGGGGCTGTTCAGCCTGGAGAAGAGAAGGCTCCAGGGAGATCTTATTGTGGCCTTCCAGTACCTAAAGGGGGCCTACAGGAGAGCTGGGGAAGGACTTTTTACTGGGGCATGTAGTGATAGGAGGAGGGGGAATGGCTTTAAACTGGAAGAGGGCAGGTTCAGATTAAACATTAGGAAGAAGCTTTTCACTCTGAGGGTGGTAAGGCACTGAAACAGGTTGCCCAGAGAGGTTGTTGAGGCCCCATCCCTGGAGGTGTTCAAGGCCAGGCTGGACGTGGCCTTGGGCAACCTGGTCTGGTGGGAGGTGTCCCTGCCCATGGCAGGGGGGTTGGAACTCGATGATCTTCAAGGTCCTTTCCAACCTAAACCATTCTATGATTTTATGTTTCTATGAAAATATTGCAGTTCCTTGTGATGTGCTCCAGCCTCATGCCTCTGCCACAGCTTCAATGCAGCCATCCAGAAAGGATTCCCCGACGTTCCATGCCCAAAGCTAATCCATGCTTGAGAAGCATGTGGTCGAGATGCTCTCTTAAACCTCGTATCTCACCTGTGAGCTGCTGAATTAGGGCCAAATACTGATAGAGTGAAACCTAGAAGAATTCAGTAGCCCCAACAGGGCTGAGTACGTTCACACCAGCAAATCCCCACTGGCTGCGGACGCGCCAAGCCCACACTCGGGCTTTGGGCAACAGAAATGAGGTGCGTCGATGTTGCACAGCCATATGCACACAACAGCAGGGAGAAACAAAGAGTATAGGGGTGCCATCGGGAGGCGGGTGCCGCATCCCCAGCCATTGTCAGCTCAGCTCCGTGTCACCTTCCCTCCCTGGGAGTTAACTGCCTGCTCTGCCTCCGCCTTCCCCCATCCCCACCCTGCGGCAAGCCTCTGCCGATGCCATCTGCCTCACAGGAGGGAGGTGACATGCATAGAAATTGATCAGCAGGAGCCCGTGAGGGTCCCCAGTGTGACATCCTGGCAGGTGCTAGGGGAGGGTTGAATTAATTTTGAGCGATCAGTGGGGACAAGTCCCTCTCCAAAGCATGTGGCATCGAGAAAGCGCTTTCCACACTTCTCTTTTTAACCAGTGTGTTTCATAGCAACTGTTTTCAGCAGGAAAGGGGAGCAGGGGGGGAAGTGTGAGCTCCTCACTGGTGCAAATCAGTTATTGCTCTAAATTCAACATATTGCTCGTGCAGAGCACCAGAGAAGAGCGACAGCCCAAAGAGTGCTGGCACCCAGATTCTCGTGCCTTTGCCCCAATAATTGCAGGGTATTACCTAAGCAGACTCACTGAAGGCAACGAGGCTATTGCTGAGTCAGCATCTCAAGGATGCTCAGATAGCGTGGGTGTGTGTAATGATGGTGCCGATGATCTCCTGTAAAGCGATGGCTGGACCTGCTGCTTCCCGTGCTGGGGCAATGGCCAGCGCCGATGTACTTCTTGGGGCAGCTGATTTCCCCCTTCAGGTGGTTTGCAGTGGGCTTGGCCCCTGAGTCTCAGAGAGAAATTTCCCTTTTTTTTTTTTTTTTTTTTCTTTTTGCAAGTTGACTGTTCCCATTACCTGTGCTGCAGTGAAATCTTCACACAGCAAGTTGCTCTGTTTAATTATTCATTTCCTGAAGAAAAGCAATCCTCCTTCCCTTTTCAAATCTCTCCCCTTCCAGTGCAATCAAATCTGTCCGTGCTCATTAGTGTTTACCCCACTTCTCCTCCTTACCCTTTATTTTAAAAATGTGTACCCCAGTCCTTCTTTTCTTAACTGAGTATTCATAATTATTTGTAGAATTGGCTTTCTTCAAATCCCTGTCTCACACCCCTTTAGTTTTTGTGTATCTACCAGGCCATGGCGTGATTAGAAATGGACTTTGCTTTCACGGGCTAATTCACACAGATATTTTTTTTTAATTATTTTTTTTATCCCGAGGAGTCAGTCTGTTCAAGTTAGAGACTTCATTTCTTTGGGTCCAAGGAGCCGGGTAATTCTATCAGGCAGCCCCACTGAGAATCATAGAATCGTCTAGGTTGGAAGGGGACTTTAAGATCATCAAGTCCAACCATTAACTTAACACTACCAAAACCACCACTAAAGAATGATGGGGGAGGAAGAGAAGGCTGAGGGGAGACCTTATTATGGCGTACAAGTATCTAAAGGGTGGGTTGAAGGAGGGTGGAGCCAGGCTCTTTTCAATGGTTCCCAGCGACAGGACGAGGGGCAATGGGCACAAGTTAGAACATAGCAAGTTCCGTTCAAATACACGGAAACACTTCTTTACGGTGAGGGTGACAGAGCACTGGCACAGGCTGCCCAGGGAGGTGGTGGGATCCCCTTCTCTGGAGATTTTCAAGACCCGCCTGGATGCAGTCCTGAGTAACGTGCTCTGGGCAATCCTGCTTTAGCAGGGGAGTTGGACTAGATGATCTCTAGAGGTCCCTTCCAACTCTGAAACTCCGTGATTCCATGATTCCGTGACCATGATGCCCAAGTCATTCAGGGTGTTGTTCATCAAGACACTGACATCAGTGCCAAAAATAGCGTAAGAAATTCCCACACATTCTCATTTACTCTCTGGTGCAGATTACTTAGGTCATGCTGAACCAAGGGTTTGTGGGCTGCACCATAAACCAGGCACTGAGTTGGTCTCAGGTCAAAGTATCGTCTTTTTGGAGGGTTCTTCTGAACCAGTGCATGGTTTTCTTCACAGCTCAGCCCCACAAGCCCTCCCTGGCAGAGCAGAGAGGCTGGTGACTGCACATCAGGGCAGGACCTTCTGGCATCCTCTCTGCCACTAAGTCAACTTCCCACAGACGTACGTCCAGAACCCACAGAAAGCAGCACCATGCTGGTAGGGATCATGGTCCAGCGTATCAGCCTGTCACTGCCCAGCAGGTTTTCCAAGCTTGAGTACGTCTCCAGGCTCACACATACAACCAAATGGCCTCCAGACCTGAGCTCAAGGATGCAGGCTGCACTCCATGCAGGGGTTAACACATCCTGAGACTGTTGACCCGAAGCAAGCTTGGTAGGGCTTTTGGCTTTTTACCATGGAGCTCATTCCATAAGGGCTTCAGGTGCTGCAAAAAGCAATCCCAAAGTTGCACACAGAGCAGAGTTGACTGGTAATTCAGTGTGTTTGTTATGGAAACATGCTGCACTTCACCACTGTTCGTTTCTTCTCTTCCAGGTAGGCTGCAAAGCCATGATGGTTTTCTTCCAGTACTGTGTCATGGCCAACTTCTTCTGGCTCCTGGTGGAAGGGTTGTATCTTCACACCTTGTTGGTCATCTCCTTCTTTTCAGAGAGGAAGTACTTTTGGTGGTACATCCTGATTGGCTGGGGTACGCGTCTTCTGAAAACTGAATGCCAAGAGGTGATCCTGGCAGGCATTTTTAACAGCAATTTAATGCTCAAACCTGAGGCCTCAGACAGGGCAGAGATGTAGTACACATGTAACCTTGCTGCCAAGAATTGTTACTGCAAGCAGGAGCAAGATCAAGGAGTTTAACAGCATTAGCCAAAATCTTCAAAGGTATTTAAGAACTTAGCTTGTGGAAGGTTCATTGATAGTTGAGCACCTCAGTGTCTTCAAGGACTGTGGGTCTGAAACTCCTCATCACCTTTGTAGTCATTTAGTCCTTTGATCCTGATTGGGATCCCAAAGTTGACATCATGAATTGACCTTAAATTGTAAGGATGGATCCCAGCAAAGCAAGACTCCTGGACTGAACCAGATACTGCAGTCCATCACTCTGTCCTTGTCTTATTGAATTGAGGCCAGCTAGCTATCCTGGGTCCCGTTGCCTGTGTGCTAATACTGATAACCTTCTGCTTACTGCATTTGCGGCTTCTCCAGCTTTAATATGAATCTAATCTCAAACACATAAATAAAATAAAATAAAATAAAATAAAATAAAATAAAATAAAATAAAATAAAGTAAAATTTAGTGAGAAAATGCCAACAAAGACAGAATTAAACTCTTCACAAAGCGACTCAGATCTGAGTTGCTAACTTACGCAAATCAATCCTACCACATCAACTTCACTTCTTTCTCCAAAGAGGGATCAGAGATCTCTTTTCCCCTTTAAGTCTTTTAGCTGAAGATTTATGTATAAGTAAGCAAAATGGCTTTCTATGCATGCTCTCCATGCAACTGATAAATTATTAGACTGGGGAAGAATCTAGAAAAGAAAAGAAAAAAGAAAAGAAAAGAAAAGAAAAGAAAAGAAAAGAAAAGAAAAGAAAAGAAAAGAAAAGAAAAGAAAAGAAAAGAAAAGAAAAGAAAAGAAAAGAAAAGAAAAGAAAAGAAAAGAAAAGAAAAGAAAAGAAAAGAAAAGAAAAGAAAAGAAAAGAAAAGAAAAGAAAAGAAAAGATAAATTAGTGTCGTGTACAGGTGTATGCCAGGGCTCCGGATTAGCCCAGTTAGCTGTAGAGTAACTTCCATCGAAAGTGACAGGAGTTACGCTTGGGTTCACACTGTGGAAGAGAGATGATTCTCCGTGCTATAAGCATAAGAAGAGCTGATGTTAGCAGGCCTTGTTTCAGATGCAGTTAATCAGGTCAGACCTTCTTTAAACCTGCCTTGTGCATAGATACCCTTTCTTTCAGCACTGTAGACCTGGGAGAGTTTAAAGAAAAAAAAAGTGTGAGGCTAATTATTTTAAATCAAAGGAGATCCCTTGCACTGGCAATGTATTCTGTGGTTGCTTGGGTGAGGAAGGGCAATTCAAGAAAATGACAGGTGCTTGAAGGATCTTTTGGCCTTACAGTCATCCATCATTTCCAAGAGCGTCAGTGGTGGATCTGAAATGGATCATGCAGGAATTAATAATTTGGACACCCTCATTACAGTCCTGACAGTTTATATTCCCACTGCACACGGAAATCGCTGGTAGTAAACAATACGCAATACTGTGACTAACCCAGAACAAAGTGACATGTCCTTCCTGGAGTATTTCCAATCTAAATCTAATCAAAGACACGAGGCGTAGAGAAAAGAGGCAACGCAAGGGTGGAACAAGACCACCTTAATCAGGCAGAAGATCATGGAGTAAGGAGCAGAAGCAGGTTAATCTGGCCAGCTACAGACATCTACATGTGAACTTGTCGCTCCAGGCTCCCTTTATAGTCGGTGGAGATCCAGGCAATACAGTCAAGGCAGTCCAAGGGCGTATTTCTTGTTCTAAAGCAAACATCTAAAGTAGCTCAGACGACCTGTGTGTTAGAAGTGCGTATTTCTCCCCATTGATGCTATAGAGACCTGTAGTGAGAGGTGTCCACGCTGTAGTTCTCTAAAGCGATTCCTATTCCTTGCATTTCACCATCAGTAGGTTTTTTTGGGAGGCATTGCAACGGGAGGATAAATCTTCCAGGGAGCAGTTACAGGACACTCATGTTGCATGGCCAGTGGGAGAGAAATTTCAGCAACATGTTGCTCATTTGGCATGGGAGCATTGCAAACGTGAAGCATTCAGCCACTCTTGAGGGCAGGCACCACCTCAGTCACTCAGGAGGGATGGAGAGGGGGGGAGAACAGCCCTAAAAGCATTGATAATGATTTCTGACAGTAACACCATCTCTTCTCTTGTCAGGTGCCCCCTCCTTGTTCATCACTGCTTGGACTATTGTCAGGATTTACTTTTTCGATTTTGGGTAAGCCTATGGACTCAATTCTCTTTCCTTTATAATTCTTCCTTCCTTTATCTCCAAGGAAGGCCAAGGAAAGCCCTGCAGTTTTAGTAACTCAGCCATCCTGCCCAACGGCGGTCAGAGCAGAGCAGAAGCTTTCCCCTTCCACCACAGACCAGGAAACGCTCTGCGGTCTCCCTGAAGACACACAGTTTACGTCAGCTTAGGCCGGTCACTCATGCTCTTTGTTTTACAGAATCACAGAATCCCAGACTGGTGAAGGTTGGAAGGGCCCTCTGGAGTTCCCCCAGTCCCACCCCCCACCAGAGCAGGGACACCTACAGCAGTGGCACAGGACATGTCCAGGCAGGTTTGGAATGGCTCCAGAGTGGGAGACTCCCCCACCTCTCTGGGCAGCTGTGCCAGTGCTCTGCCACCCTTATGGGAGAGAAGTTCCTCCTCATGTTTAGATGGAACTTCCTCTGGTCAAGTTTGTACCCGTTCCCTCTTGTCCTATCACTGGGCACCACTGAAAAAAGACTGTTCCCATCCCCCCGGCACCCTCCCTTTAAGGGTTTATAAGCATTGATAAGATCCCCTCTCAGCCTTCTCTTCTCCAGACTAAAAAGCCCCAGGTCCCTCAGCCTTTCCTCATAAGAAAGATGCTCCAATCCCCTCATCATCTCCGTAGCCCTTTGCTGGACCCTCTCCAGCAGTTCCCTGTCCCTCTTGACCCAGGGAGCAGTGCTCCAGATGCGGCCTCACCAGGGCAGAGCAGAGTTTCCCAACCCCTTGGTCAGGATATTTGCAGAGAATTTGCAAACAGGCCCTGATGGTCACGTTTGGCCCTGTGATCCTGTCTATAACAAAGATGCCATCTGAGGAGCTGCCCCGCACTCACAGCTTTGCATCCTGCAGAATTGACCCTAAATATGCTGGTGCAGCAGATATACTTAATAAACACACCCATTAGCCTTCCTGCAGGAAAACTCTAAAAACTCTTTCCCCCCCACCCCCAGGCAGATTTTAGGTTCTGTTTTTCATCCTCTTTAACTTAACAGCTGCCTTTGGTACTTTATGTAAGCAGCAGACAGAATACAGCTAAGTAAACGAGGCCGATATTAGAGCTATCCAAGGATATATGCAAGTAAATCGGATCTGATCCTGCAATGCTCCTTCACGCCTTTACTCCAGCAGTCGAACTATAGTATTTGGAAAAACTTTTGTGAGAAAACGCTCCCGAGAGTTACAGAATCGGGTGCTTATTATGTAGTCACTGTGCATGCCCTCGCTGCTCGCATTTACAGCATGTGGTTAACTCCATTTTCTCCCGTGCATTCTCTCTCTCCAAATGTGTCCTGGTTTGTCCTTATTTCCGTAAGAGAAGCAGCTCAGATTTCTCATCGCGTTTTTGATTTATAGTCATGCTAACACATTTCCTGAGGGCTACTGACTTCTTTTATGGTTTTACTCTGTCTGCATAAAACTCACATTATTTACTCTGTTAATAAATAGCCTCTACAATGAGATGGAGACCAAAGGATTTAACCAGGCTGGATACCAATTTTTCTTACTATATATTCCCACTCAGCTCCAGCAATTCTTAATAAAAATACAGACTCCTTTGCATTTTCTGGAGGCTTTAAAGCTCTATGTTTTTGTGCCAAGTAAAACAGAGTGTGAATTTATAGGATATGCTAATACCTAACAGATTATTTTTTTTTTGCATACTAAAATAACCTACAGAGAAAAATTACAGGACATTAATCCAGATTAAATAAAACCTAATTATGTAAGATTGGTTAAACAACATTAAGCCTCTATTTAAACATTCTAACTCCAAATCAAAGTGACCTTCATTCAGACTGCCTGAATTTATTTTAAAAATGAAGAGCGCTAGACGTAATTAGGGCCACTTTAATCCTAAATGAAAGGGCAGCATGCACCTGACCAAGTATAAGCATCTGTATGGGAGC
The DNA here is from genome assembly GCF_965231255.1 of Vanellus vanellus. Lineage (NCBI taxonomy): Eukaryota > Metazoa > Chordata > Aves > Charadriiformes > Charadriidae > Vanellus > Vanellus vanellus. The sequence continues at coordinate 4,204,798 of NC_138906.1, read as the reverse complement.
AATTTGCTCTCGTCTCCTTTTATAGCTAGTGGAGGTTTAGTCAGTGTAGTCCACGGAGTGCAATTCTTCTCATCCTTAAGTTGATGCCTAAAATAGGTCTCGGGAACTGTGCCCTAAAAGCGCCTCTCTTCGTCTGCCGTTCCTTGCGCTGTCAACGTTTTGAATTAGATGAGCCGAATCCAGGCCAAATTGTCTATGACGGGCTCACTAATCTGTTTCAAACATGAATGAAGGCCAATTTTCATTAATGCTCTCCTAAAAATGCACCTTCGGTCACCCGACTGTTGTGAGGCCTGCAGATACCTGAGTCCCAAGCAGTGTTGGTCATTTCCACTTCATTCCTGTTCTGCCATTTCCCTGTGACCTAGGTGAGCAGTGTGGTTTACGGGCAATTCTGACTTCGGGACACAATAAATCACTACGGGCTTGTCTCGCTATATCCTTAGCTCAGGTGCAGCTAGGTAGATTTAGTTGGACTAATCCCACCATAGGCTGTCCGTCATCTTTTTCAGAAGGGCATGTTGTTTTTTTCCTGATGGTGCCAATTTCCCTGTGCTTAACATCTCCATGGTGGGAGATAGCATTGGAGAGGCCTCATGCATGAGTGATTTTGATAGCGTTTCCTTGTAGCAGACCTCAGTGCAGGAGAAATTAAGCAAATCGCCCTCCTCCCCCACATTCACCCTGACGTGACAACCTCCAGCCCATTCCATTACCGAGAGGAAACGAGCTCACACCATTATATCTGAGGCAACTGGTGCCTACCAGTGCTCTGCAAAGCACGTCTTTAGCCCTTCCAAGTTCATGCACACCAGGTTTAGTCCTCTTCACATAACCTGGCATAGCTATTTTTAGCATTTAGGGAAACCAAGTACCTGAGAAGGTTACATAGCTGCTTGCTTGCCTTGCTTGATGTTTTAAATCTGGTTTTGTTTCTTTTTAGGTGCTGGGAGGAAGTAGTGGAATCCCCATTCTGGTGGATCATTAAAACTCCTATTTTGGTGTCTATTTTGGTAAAGTATCAGCACATTCTGCTGGCTGCAAAGCCATCTTTGATATTAAGTGTGGGGGTTGAAGGGGTGTTGAGAAGTATTCTGTAACTGTCCGTAGAAAATGCATTGACAGAAAAAATCCCAGTGTATATTGAATATCTGTCTTAGGATGAGGAAACGCACCCTCCAGATAAACATTTAGCATAAAACTTTAAGCATCGAAGTTAGGAAGAGTTTGAGTGACCAGGCAACCAAAGTGGAGCTCATCTGATTTAACCTGGACCACCTCCATCTCAATTAGTCACCCTGGGCACTCTAGTGCAGTAGCCATGGGTGCACATAGCCAAAGGAGGTTGAGGAACGTGGTTAGAGATCCAGGAAAGGCTCATCTTGTCTAATAAATCAGTGGATGTCTAAATTAGATCAGATGAATCGTGCTATGAATGCTTTTGTTTCTCTGAGCTGACCATATGCAGAGCCCAGGGTGACTTGTTCAGTTGTAGATGTCAACATTATAAAGTAAAATGGGATGAGTCCTACCATAAATTTCTACCTAGATAAAAAGAGGTTAGATGAATTCCCCCAGATATTTGCCTCTTGTTATAGCATCCAGTACAAAGTTGGATTCCAGCTATGTGTTTTTTAAGTAAATTCTTAAGAAGCTTGGCTAATTTCCAAATAAATCAGCAGAAGTGCTTGACTTCTTTACCTCTCTGGATATGATCCATTCTGACCACAGAAACCATGACACTTCTGAGGAACTCCGAGTCCTTCCGTTCTTGTAGAACATTACGTGTTTCCTCTGTCAGGTATCAAGCCAAAACTTAAAATCAAATGAACTTGAGTTAAATTTAGCTTTGAGTTTTCTTAAAGGAAGGCAAGTATGTGGGAAGGGAAGAAAAGGAACGCAACAGAAATCAAACCAAATCGCTCTCTTTTAAACAGAAATCTTTTCTTAGGCATACATTCTTCGTATTCCACGTACATTATGACCTTTACAAGAAGAGTTCTTTTCCGTGGCATTTGTCATGCAGGGATTCCAAACTGAAACAATTTGGATAATTACATTTTACTCTGTTCACGTCATCAAAAAGAAATACAATATGTAGACGACGCATCTCACAATATTTATATTGTCATAGAAAGCTATAAATAGTATTTTCCTTTTCCTGAGATAACCTTTTGGTCCAGAAATACACCCTATTCTCCTCAGATTAATGAGTCTGTACTTTCTTCTGGCTGCTAAATCATTTCCTCATTACCAATCAAAATTTACCCAGCAACTTCTGGTTTTTCTTCTGCATATGTCATATAAATCTGTCACAAAGGAATGTCGTGATAACCGCTGTCTGACGAACAGCGGGTGTCTTCAGGGAGGAATGCAACATTTTCTCCATATCCGTGGAAAAAAGGCATAGATCTCAATGGAAGGAAGAAATACATACATCTTATATGTAAGATATACAAGATGTATAAGATATGTAAGATGTATAAGTTGTATAAGTTAGATAATATGTATAAGATATATAAGATATTAAGCACTGGAAGCAGATAAAGTGCCTTTGATTATACTCTAGTGTGAAAAATATACTAAACAACTTCTCCAGAAGCTTGATAGCCTTATCTTCTACCATGCAATGCTAAGGCTGTTCTAAGCCTATAAGTCACACTCCACCTGACTCACCACTGCCCTGCGTCCACGTTTGCTCTTGACCACTATAAGCCAACACAGTCAGTATTTAACTGCTCCAATCTTACCTTCAGTGCTGCAGCTTGTGTGCTATCAATGCTCATTAGAGTAATTGAACTAGATAATACTGCTTTGAACTGATAGATTTTACTTGCCACCAAGTCAGACGCAAACCATTTTTTTATAAGCAAATAAATATGAACAGAAACTATGATAAATGGCATGGGATAGATAAAAAGTGATTAAGCAATGCATCATAACCCAGAAATACAATTAATTTCCAGTCACTCATAGCCTTTGAAAAAAGAGTGAGTGTCTAAATGAGAGATGTGCTTCAATCTACTTTGTTCACCTGTTGTTGAGATAAATGTAGGAATTGCTGGAGGAAATTTTACAGTCTGTTTTTGCAGGAAATCAGATTGTCTGGTTAACACAATCCCTTCCAGCCTTTAAGCCTCTGAAAATCAGAATGGTTTGTGCATTCGTTAACCATGAAAGGATAAAGAAAGAGACCGTGTGCCAAATTAAAATGAAACTAAGTCCACAGAAATCTGTCATCACTTTTCTATTGTATATGTTGAATGAATAGCAGAGTGATTCAATGGATAGGACCTTAAAAGCAAGTAGATTTGCATTCAATTCATGCCATCTACTACGTGACATTAGGGAACTGCGATTCCTAGCTCTACGCCTTTGCTGTTAAATAAGGTTAACGTTGATTATGTTGGTGGAGCGCTTGGAGGTTTTTTGAGTGAAAATCACCATCTAAAATCTAGGTTTTAGCTAGACTCCTGGGGTCTAACCTTGTAGGAGAGAATGTTTTCCACTGTGTCGGTGAGGTCTATGCCTTGCTATACAAGGTCTCTGGCTTCTCTCCAGAGAAGACATGCCCCATAGCATTAAGTAGAGGCCGCTGAAGTGGATACTGCTTTGTGTTTTGTTTCGGTTTCCTTGGCTCACCGCCTCAGTCTTTGACGCGCTCAGCAGCCGGTCCCATGTCACCGTCTCCCGAGGGCTTTGACGTCCATCGCTCCGCTAACTCCCAAGGCTCTTTTCCCACCCTGTCGTCGGCACTCCCCCGCGCAGCAGGACGTCGTGCATAGCTGTGCTCTATGGGTTTGACATCATCATACTTGGGATGTATGACACAAAGTCCCAAGCAGGCTGATGTCAGGCCCAAGATGGCTGCCATCCTGTGTCGGTTTACTGTGTGCTCCCAGAGTGGGGTTCTCTGCTCATGGCTTTTTAACAACAGCTTGCTCCATGGCCAAAAAAAAAAACACAAAAAACAATTGCAGTGAAAGGAATCGTCCTCTAACCATCGGCTCTTTTCACTGGACAAAAATACTAATTTTTTGTTTCTCTCTCTGTTTCCTTTCTTCCCCTCCCGACAGGTGAACTTCATTCTCTTCATTTGCATCATCCGTATCTTAGTCCAGAAGTTGCATTCCCCAGACGTTGGACACAATGAAACCAGCCAATATTCGTAAGTCCTAAACTTTTTCAACCGTGTTGTATGGGTTTTGGGAAACCTGTTTGGTTTGGATGCAAAACAAGTATTGCATCTGTCGGCATTGATCAGAATCAAGTATTTGTTAATTGATTAAAGCTGATCAGCAATCAGGAAATGGGGCATTTGCTAAAACGGCTGGGCATGTCATATGTCAGTTTGAAAGCTTTTGAAGGCTTTTTCCTGCGAGTGACAATGAAGAACTGAGAGCAACAGTAATGATCATGAAAAAAAAATTGGCTCTTTCTCTGTATATTCAATATTTATTGGATTCTGAAGGCAGAGGGACCCTGATGGAGAAGAAACAGTCCGCATGTGGACAAAGAGTCCACAGTATGCGGGTTGTTTTTTCTGAACTAGTTACCCTCAGCTCCCTTTTTCAAAGGAGAGATCTAGAACATTCAGTAGAATCGATGACAATTTTTCCTTATCCTGAAGCAGACCCCTAAACTAGATTGGATTAATTCAATGCATTTCTCTTCACTGTTGAGAAGTAGCACTGTCTCAGGAGTTTTGCTTGATGTAATGCTTTTATTCCAGGGATATAAGGTTGACCTTAATGGTGCTTTTTATAACAAACAGCATGCAAGCGAGATCAGCATCTGTCTTGGTGGCCAGGAATAGCCTTAGTCGCAGTATTTTAAGAGTGCGAGAAATCTATCTACCTGCATGGATTTATTCTGGCTTCAATGCAAATAAAATAAAAGTTCAAACCAGCTTATTTTTTTAATTTTGCCACTGTCCTGGCTCAGGATTTGAACTATCCTGGATATTTATTAAATGATTCCTAGAAAAGAACTGAAAAGGAAAAAGTCCAGTGTCAACATGGTCACTGCTCATAAATCTTTGTCTTTGGAGGGAGCTGTGCACTTGGGTACCCTAAAGAATCTGAGCTTAGTTCATCTTTCTGCGAGATGGAAGAGAATATCAATATGGTCCTTAAATACTGACCAGCCATGACACTGAGTCTTTCTCTCTTGTGATGGTAAATTATGCATTTCATCTGCTTCGAGAGATTCTCAAATTTATGAAAGGAAATTCCAGTATTTGACGTTAACTTCTCCCTGCGGCAGCCAAAGCCAATTACCTCTTTGTCTGTCACCTTAACCCACCGACATTACCGGACCCTGTGCTTTCTATCACCTCCCTTTATGTATTTCCAATTGGGCATTGTGTCTTTGTACCCCCAGGATTGCAACAGCTTTGGCCAGGTACATAGATTAAATCAGCATATTGAAATATGTTCTAGTACTAAGCAGCAGCCTGGAGCAGTTGGCTCCCATTCATCTCAGTAGAAGTGCTGCCAACACGCGTTGGAAGGGTTATGCCCAGATTACCTCGGAGGTCATGCGGAGCTTTGGGTTCAGGGCTTTTTACTTCACATTTTCCAATGAAGTGGGAGCTGCCAGGAAAGCTCTCTTTGCCTTGTAAACAAACGTAGCGCGGCGGGGCAGTAAGTAACACGGACTTCCCCACACTGGCCTGCCAAACAAGAGGTGCTGCTGAAGTACAAATAATCTTTGCACCTACAGTTCCTCACTTTCCTTCTCCACCTGGGAAAACATCTCCATTCCATTAGGGCATGAATCAGTTGCCCACTTGTACATGTCCAAGCCATATGAGATGCTTTAGGATGTTTGCCTGAACCTGGCATATAGGACCCAGGACCTATGGGGGACTTGTACCCTTTTACAGTAGCAGCTGGCCACCAGCCAGACTCTCTGGGGCATCTGGAAGTCTCCGTTGACTGCACTGACGGCAGTGGGACATGAGACACCACACTTTCCTATGGAAATGAATATTAAAGGTCCCAACTTGAAGGCTGGATCCCACCAAGGGGGTCCTAAGCTTTTAATGTTTAGACAGCTATCTGTAGAGACATCTGGGGTCCCGACCCTCTTATAAATGCCATTAGGCATGTGATCTGCAAATTGTAGGTACCTGGATCCTTTTACATGTCATTCCCTTAGTACCTGAAATGCTGCTGATAGCTTCAGGGGTTTGGCCTACAGGACCCAAGAGATCTGAGCTAAAAACTGCTGCTAATGATATGTGTGGGTTCCTCCTGCCAAATCTGAGATAAGCGTGTTTTAAACTAACAGCATCAGGGATCTCTCATTTGCATTTCTCCCTCCTTCTCTTGTTTATTTTATATTGTTTATTTTAGAAAAAAAAAAAAGAAATAACATGTTGACAAGTTGACGATATTGTTCAGTTCCAACCGGTTTCATTTTAGCTGCAGGCTGGAAGTTCAGGTGCGCTGCTGACTCACTCATTAATGCTACAGACAGTGAACTGGCCTTTAATGTATTGGAAACTGTGAAAACAAGTCTCCCAAAACAGTTTTCTGGAAATGACAGAGACATGTGTGAGAATGGGACAGCAACATTTCAGGCAAATAGAAGTTGTTTTCTGCAACAGGAATCTTGAGCAAAATTCATCTCTTTCTATTCTGTACATGTTCATAGATCAATATGATCATCAAAGTTTTCTGGGTAACTTTTCTGTTATGCATTCGAGGAGGATGACTAAAATGTCGGTTCACTCTTATCTGCTCCCGAGGAGAGGAGTAGGTTCGATGCGGGCTAGTGGAGACGTGTTTTCCCTAAATTACCTGTCACCATGTGTATCTGTCAGAGAGGGTAGTTCTAAGAAGCGCACCCTGTGCTGGGAGTGGAAGTCGTGAGTTTTTTGGGAAGCCACGGCTTCCAGCAGGTAGCTTTAACCAGCTTTGGACAATCTCCCAAGGACTTCTGCCTATTGCACAGCCAGGCTTTGGCTTCCTGGGAGAAACCATGACTGGGGAGACGATTTTCTTCATTGAGGTGTTCAGGGGGAAAGTCTTTTAAATAGCACAGGACTAGACCATAAGGCCATCTTGAAGCCATCTAAAACATCACTCAATATTCTAGGGAATATCAGTGCTGGGAGCAAGAGACTGGTTTGGAGTGTTGTACAAACTGGAGGAGGGGGCTCCTAAGGTTTGGCATTTGTGCCGTGTTCATTGCCACAGTCCAGCCAGGAGGAAAAAAGCTGTAATTGAGAAGATGTTGTCTCGATGTTTTCTGCAAGGGTAAAATAAAATTTTCTAATCCATTGGAGGTTGCAAAGAGTGTCTCTATGAATATGGTACATTGCACCAAAATTCTCTAAGGTGACTGTTCCTGAAAGACAGAGGAGAGAGGAGACATCTCTGCAAAGCCAGTATTGATATTCACTGAACTGGGATCTGCCTAGAAAATGAGTTGCTTTCTCCTATGTCTGGAGCTGGGGGAATTAAGTCGTACTAGTGTGGGTCACACTGGGCAGAGCTGCTTCTGACAGGGAGGAACATGGTACCTTGATGGTCACCAATGACAGTGACGGTCCTCTGGCAGAGCAAGACATCCAAGAGGACTCAGATTTTGGATCTGTTCACTATGAGCAGGGATGTTCCTGCTAGTGAGAGGTGTGCTGGGAAAGGCAAATTCCTGGAGTGTTCCTCAGCTTCCTAAAGGCACTTGTTTTGCTTGGAATGAGTTGCAGCCAGTTTCAGCAACCAGATATTCCCTTTGGAGCCACCGCCTCCAACCACAGCCTTAATGTCAAGCTGCCTTTGGGCCAGGCCCAGGGAAAGCTGGAAAGGTCTGTTGGGAGATACAGTGATGAGCATCATCTGCACAAAGCTGGCACATCAGCCTTCCCAGTGGGCTTTTGCAGATGGCAAGTAAATGAAGATGGTCTGAGGGGACTGAGCCTGATGAGACTTTGGAGGTGAAGAGTTTGCAGATGGAAGAACAAGCATTTCCAACATCCCAGCCTTGAATTCCCCCAGAAGCCTCTGGGAGAGGGGCACCTGGGAGGATGTGGGTGACCAAGGGAGCCAAAACCCCCATAAGCATCCTTAGGCCCTTGATTTCATTTTATTTCCATCAGTTATATTTTAATAATGATTGCATTTAATAAATTATCATCTCTTCCTAATTAGGCCTCTGATTACCCAGCCTGATGCCATTAAGCACTAATACTGTTCATCCCCCTCCTTTGGAGACACTCATTGTGCGATAGCCTGTCATTATTCTGAGCTAAACATACCATTTCTCTCCCAGAAGCTGTAATTTTCAGAAATCTCAAGCAAACAAAGACAGTGCTAGATGATGATTTAGCTTGTAGAGATGAAAAAAGATCTCCGGTGGGAGGGGAAGAAGAGAGAGGGGAGAAAGAAATACCTCCATTGAAGTTACTGGGAATAAAGATGTCACATTTTATGTTGTCACCACATCTGAAATCACCAGCCATCTGCAGACTGCAGGCCAAGGGAAGTAATCTAGGGCTGATCGCTCTGCCTCAGCTGGAGGCACGTATATATTTATATAAGAGCTGTTAACGAGGAGGAAAGCAAGCCTGTGGAAATGCTCCCAGCACGGTCCTTTGGTCAGCGTGAACTGACTGTGCCCAACTGAGGGTCTGGCTCCACATGTTATGGCATCCCAGCCCAGCTCATCAGAAGGATCCCGGGGAGGTTAGGCTGTGAGGAACTATCTCAACTCCCTCCCTTTCCATGTACCCCAGACACATCTTCCCTCTGGGCGAAGGCAGCCTCCTGATGCTGCCTCACACGAGGCTGCTGTTGAAAGGCTGGATGTTCCCAGGACCTCAGGGTAAGCGGCCCACATCGCATCTCCTAAGGGCAAACAAAGGCACTTAACATGCATGATACAGGCTACACCCTCATGATCCAGGTAATCAGCAAATATGTACTGCAGCAAATTAAAGTTTCGGGGTTGCACAGGGCTCAGCTGCCAGATTTCTCATCAGCTTACCCTTTCGCTCCTCTTCCCTCTCCCCTTCTGACTCACGTTTGTCTTTCCGACAGGAGGCTGGCGAAGTCCACCTTGCTGCTGATCCCTCTCTTTGGCATTCACTACATCATGTTTGCTTTCTTCCCTGACAATTTCAAAGCAGAAGTTAAGCTGGTCTTTGAGCTCGTGGTTGGGTCGTTCCAGGTAAGCCACCCTTTGGGCCACCAGTCAGTCACCAGGTCCGTCGGCAGGGAGAAGCGTAACAAGCTTGACAAGGGAATAAGCAAACGAGTGAGCTGGGTTTTTTCCTGGACATGCCCAGTACTGCTCTTATACCTTTAGGGAAAAGCTACTCACTCCATCTTGGTCAGGGTGGAAGATAATTTTGTATTTTGTCTCCTGGAATTCCAGAAGGAGATTCTCTCTCCTCATTTTAGGCACCTGAAAAGAAAATTTACCTAAGTTAGTTGCCCTGGGTTTTTTTGGTTTGTTTTTTTTTTTTTTTTTGTACTTAAGGGAGAAAGATGAGCACCTCAGTTCATTTTATATATTATTGGCATGGTGTAAGATGAGCTAAATCGCCTTTGGGAGGAGTGTCTTTCTGGCCATTAACAGGAGCCTAGTCTGTCTTCAACCATGAACTTTCATGACTTGCATGAACTTTCTCCTCTGTTAATAAGACAAGTTCCTCCTATAGATCCTGCTCAAGCAGGATTCCAGTTCATTGGGGGAGGAGGCAGGTTCCTCATGAGGACAGATAATGGGGCTGTCCTCCACATTAGTCTTTAGGAAGCCCTGATGAAGTTTGCTTCTTACACCCTCCCACGCATTTCGCTTCAGTCAGTTCCCATGTTGGGTTGTTAACCTTGGCCCTGCCGTTGCATGAAAAGAAGCGCTTATTTATGTATTTCATCCCATTGCTTCCATCCATTAATCAGATCTAGCCACTTTGTCTTCTCACAGCCTGCCAGGGGGGTCTGTCTGTCACCGTGTGCCATACATGTGGCAGTGGCATGCTTTGTTCAGTGGTGAATGAGTTAACGTCCCTGCCTACATCATCATCACTTCACATCTGGCATCTCTCCTTTGAGAGACAAATGGATCTACACTCACTCCTTGTCTTTAGTGTTTGCCACCATAAGGGCTAGAGATAAGTTTGGTTTATCTTTTTCAGTGAAAGCTGAGATTCTCAAAAAGGAACAGTTTAGCTCTATGCCATGTCTAAGATCATTCTGACCTTGATGATGTACTAGTGAGCATGTTTAGATCTCCCCAGGTTCAGCTGACAAGACCAAGCAGGAAACTTGGGTCTAGTAACCCATCCAGCTGCCTCTTAATGCCCCAGCTGGAATGGCCAAGTGCCCCTCTTAGAGCTGAGCTGACTGCTGATGGCTTTAAACACCAGTCTGGAGCAGTCTTTGAACCTGTACCCATACACCTGCCGTAAGGTACCTTAACCAATCTTCCTGTGCTCCTTTTATAGGGAAAATGCAATTAAGTGGTTTCTAAGGGGCACCTTAGCAGTCCCCCAGCAGTGTGCCCTTTCTCCAAGGCTGCAGTGAGCCTGGGTTGTGATTTAGGGCAACATCAGCTATGAGGTGCTAAAAGCCTGTTCTCTCCTTTTCCCTAGGGATTTGTGGTGGCTGTCCTGTACTGTTTTCTCAATGGGGAGGTAAGATCAGCAATGTTGTTTGGTTAATGTTTGCAGCTAAGGCAAACCTTGTGGAGAGTGGATTGAGAAGTGTCCCGTTCCTGATGTTACTGTGCTGGGGGAAAGCTTCCAAGTAAAATCGCTCACTCCAGAAAAACAACTCAGTCATTTGCCTGACAGTTTCCAGCGTAATTAATGAACATATTAGGACTTTTGTGCGCACTGTAGTATTACCGCTGCTGAGTCCGTCCTTTACTCATGGTACAGCATCAGGAGAACTCCCATATGACCTTGCATAAACCCTGATCTGAAGAGACCACCTTCAGCAGGGAGGGATAAAGCCTGCCTTCTAAGCCCTACTCATGCTTAGCGTCTCAATGAACCCTCCACAGAATCAGGCCCACTACCAGGATGGAGGCTCGTTAGTGCAGTGATATTTTTGTACCGTGCTCCATCTGCCTGCAAGAAATTCAGCGGAGACTGATTAAACCCGCATCGCGAAGGCTACCAAGTAGGTGCGAGCAGCTAAAAACTTGGAGCTGCTGTCAGCTGGAGCACTTTCAGCTTGATAAACTGAGCACGGGCAAGCAAGAAGCAGCTGTGATCTGGGTTTGTGTTCCAGCTTCCTGGGGAGAGGAAGAGTGTCCAGAATCACAATTTGCTCTCCTGCAGCTCTGATGCTGCTTTCAGCCGGGACTGATGCCATGCGGACATCACGCGGTGGCACGCAGGGCAGATAGCCTGGCTCCAGCGGAGACCTTTGCCAGTAAGCCTGCGCGGAGCAGGGCAAAACCACACAATTATTATCATTATTATTATTATTATTATTAACAATCCAAAACCAATACATGTATTGATGTGACTTGTCATGCACAGACCAGCACCAGGTGAAAATGTTTCCGCCTTACAGGCGTTGATCTTGCCTTTCCCACGTTTCCAGTTATGGCGTTTGCATCCTGGTTTTGTACCGTTCCTGTGCTTGCTGATCCCGGAGACCCACGGACACAGCTGTTTTATCTAATTCATACCGTTGTCTAAAAATTTGCCCTGGAAGTTCGCAGGAGGGGACGGGGACGGTGGCCAGATTTCCAGATTTGTTCAGGGTTTGAATCTGCGCAGTGTAAACCAGATGATGTCTGTGAACTCCCTGAGCAGGAACAAGGAGCTTCTATCCAAAAAAAAAAAAAATCACAGCTGTATTGACAGCTTTACAAACAAGCCATCGTTAAATTATTTGTATTTGGACAAAAACAGAGCAGTGATAAAAAAAATCTTAATTACAACCACAAAGCGTAAAATATGTTGCCATTAAAGTTAATTAGTCTGGCACCTTCGCTCTATCAGAGAAGCAATCCCCTGTGCTCACCTTTCTGCTGAAGCTTGGGGATTTCTGCTCTAGTAGTTTACTGGCTGGAGTGTGGTTAAAAGTTCTGGCCAGGTTGAGTTTTAGTGACCTTTATAAAATAATTCTTGGCCCCTTGGTAGGTGCCTCCCCCATTGCTGCTCACACAATCAACTCAGAGCAATGGAAAACACTCTCCTCTGCTGATTTGCTTATCTTTCCACTGCCTAGGTCCAAGCTGAGCTCAAGCGAAAGTGGCGGAGGTGGCATCTGGAGCGGTTCCTGGGCTCGGACATGAAGTATCACCACCCTTCCTTAGGCAGCAACGGCACCAACTTCAGCACCCAGATCTCCATGCTGACCAAGTGCTCACCAAAGACGCGCCGGTGCTCTGGCTTCCAGGCTGAATTCTCTCTGGTGTGATGGGGAGAGGCTCTCCAAGCACTGAGCATCCAAGAGAGAAACTGAGAGACAGAAGGATCCCCAGGAATCAGCAATACGATGGCAAATCCTTGTGAAATGGCATGCTCCGCTTGAGCCAACAGAGGACACAAAACTGGAAAAGCCACTGGCATCCAGAACAAGATCAGACAAGCCGCGAGGCAGAGAAATACTTTTCCTCTGCCTCTTTTCAGACCTTTCCCTCTGAAGTTTCAAGCCCTCGGGGGTTGATAACTATGGGTAAAGGTCCCAGTCACTTGAGGAGAGCCCGGGAGATCCTGATGTGTCATAAATAATGAAGTTCGGGGGGTAAGGGAGGGCAGAGCCCGAGTCCCTGGTGGCTTTACCAGAACCGGCATCTCTGAAACAGATAAATTGCACTTTTTAAAAAATGAGCCAGTAAAGCAGAGAGGGAGGCAAGAAGCAGGGGGGGAAAGGCAAAATTGCCAAACATATGAATGTGCCAAAAGTCCGGTTGATGAGAAATGGTGATAAGGCACCGAAGACAGAGTCGGGGGCACGGGGAGAAGGGACAAGAGGGACATGAGCAGGGAGAGGCCAGCGCCCGGCCCCTGCCGCTGCGTTTTACCCGTGTGAAGACGAAGCTGCAGCACCAGGAAAGCCACTCAGAGGATGCCCCGGTGCCGCAGCGCGTTCTGCTAATTGCCCGCCATCCTTGTTAGCAGAAGCTTTCCAAGCACCCTTGGGTGCCCTCTGGAAAAGCAGGTCGCTGAGAAGGAACAGCGCGAATGCCCTTCTCTGCGCTGTGTTCACGACATTGTGTTTTGTTTGGTTGTTTTCCACGAACAGGAAACTCGATTTTGCATGTATAAAAACCGGGTACAGATGCCAAAAGCGGAGCACGGCTGTGTTTTTCATTCTTTTTAAGTTCGCCCATAGATCTTGGTGCATTAACGCACCCAGGATCATTAGGGATCAGGAGAAAACAATTGGTCTGTAATTCATTTGCACTTGCTTAGCACACACTGCCAGGAAAGGGAGATGTAGAACCTGTAATCCTTAATTGAATCAGGCCCACCATAAGGAGCCACTCTCCAGATGAAAAAATTAGCATCACAGCAGCAAGCAAAATTGCTTTCATCAGAACAAGGTTGTCTCAGCACGTAACTGGCACTCCAGGAGTCAGGAAGGAGAGAAGGAGCTATTAAATTGATTTCATCTTGGGCTTTCGCTGGGAGCTTTCATCCTATGATGAAGGCATTGTTAGATCTTTAAGATGTGCTGTGTATTTTACTTCTTTTCTGAAGGCCTATTAGTTTCCATATAGGGGCAATCCCTGTGTGAAGAACACATGTAGATCCTGTGAAAAACAAGGGAGTAGTTATTTTTTTCTTTTCTTTTCTTGGCGGAGGGGCAAAGGAGACAGGTGAAACCAAATCCTGCTCAGACATGCCAGGCTGGTGGCCCACAGGGCATCACGTGCATCTCTCACGCCCAGGCACTGCATTGGAGACAATCCCCGCAATCTCAAACTCAGAAGGTAGACAACACAATGGTACGGATGCCCACGTTTGTGTCCCACCCAACTGCATTGAATGAAGTTGCACCAGTTTTACACTGGGTGTGGGAAAACCCTGCCCAGCGCTGGTGTACACTTAGTAATTGGGCTGCTGTCATCATACCATGTCATAGCACTGTCCTTGTGAAGGAGCATCTGGGTCACCAATGCATGTACAACAATGCATGAAAGGAAGGTGGCCTTTTCTTTCAGAGTTCTGAGATCTCGACTTAACCACCAGGTACTAACAGCACCTGGACTTCTTTTTCTTCATAATGAAACGTAGTTCATTGAAGGGAAACATCCTTAACTTGGCGGATTTGGGGTTTGTTTTGCTTGCTTGTTTCTTGCTTTAAGCATCTGTGATTCACTCTCAACTAAACCACACTGAGCCCAGGAAGGGAGTTGCAGATCTGGACATCCAGTTCCTTTCTCAGTTCTGAGAGGGTGGTTGTTCCATGCCGTAACCCTCCCCAAAGCCATACCTGTTATCATCTGAGCTTGATGCTTCCAAAGTATTTCTCCACATGTGGCACTCAGAACAGCATACAGAGCTGAAGTCAGTAAGGGGCATGAGATGCTCTGATACAACTGCTGTGAAGGGTAGACATGCAGTCATGAGTTTTCCGTGAGCTAGCTTCGATGCTGTCAGTGTAGCCATGGCTACCCCACCAGCAAAACCTAAGAGGATAGGTAGATGTTGTGAAGATAGTCCTAATGACCTTCATGGTCCTGGAATTAAAGTAATGATGAGACCCCAGGCTAGCCAGGTGCAAGCCATCTTTGTTATGGCTACATTACACTGAAACCATATCATGAGCAGTTAGAATCCAACACTGACGTCCCATAAGATCATCAAAATCCTCTCTTAGCAGCACTCTAATTCCCAAAATCCAGAGAAACCAAGAGGATGCTTGAAATTGCCCCATGTTGCTTGCACTGAAACCCTTGTGCCCTGACACCCCAGGAGCAAAGTCCCCATTAAAGTCTCCAGGAGGTTCTCAGAGGAGAGGACCTTCTTTGTGTTTGGTGGCGCTGCTTCTCTGGTGAGTGCTTTCAGCCCTGGATTAGGACTCACAGAAGATGCTGGAGAAGTCCCATCAGTACCACCAATTCTTCTCCTGTGCCTGGTTCAAAGCAAGGATTTGATGTAGCTCTGCATGTCACCAGGTGAATGGCTAACTAGCAAGAAGGCCCAGAATAAGCAAGTGAAAGCTCTCTCTCAGCTTCCAAGCTCTTCCACTTGGTGTTAAAATGCTTCCTCTCACTGGTTCAGAGTTTGGCAGCAATGTCAGTCTGGAAAAGATTTGATTCATCAGGCTGCATTCATTCACCCTGTTTGTCTATTTGTGACCAACAAAATAGGTGGGCTGCAGAGGAGCACTGCCCAATCTTGTTAATGCCTCCACTGAGGTGCCTAAGGTGGGAACTTGAATCCCAGGTCCCAGACAAACAGAGGAGGAGTTTGAGCCCAGAGCTCTTGAGCATAAGCAACACACCATTACCAGCAATCTCCGTTGTGAGATGTGAGGGAAACCCTTCCCATCCATCTGTTTTAGGTAGCCTTGTGTCCTGGTTTAAGGTAAAACAGGACCAATTTTGTTCATAACTTTGCTTCTTAGCTAGGCTTCTTCTAAACCTAGACCTTCTAAACCACGACACCTTGCTAGGGTAGGAAGCCCCTGTCTGGGACCCATGAGCAGTGAGACACATTGTGCATTTTCCTGGTGTTCTTCACCTTCCTTTTCCTCTGCCTGGGCTTCTAACTCCACTTGCAGGTGGACCTTCTGCTTTGCATTTACAGCTTCTCTTCCGTTTCAGCCCTGTGCTCGCCTGTGCCAGCATCAGCCATATGCCAAAGGCAGCGAGAATGGGCTTGCCTGTGAGAGACATGACAGGGAAAAGTTCAGCTGGTTATTTACCCATGCCACAGGGCCTTCTGCAGCCCGTGAGATTCACCACGGCTATTCTGCACGGGAGCCTGAAGATGGGATGTGACCTACACCAAGAGGCTCCTTCAAAAAATGTTGACGGCGTTAGCGTGCCAGGAACAGTGCCCGCAGGCATCCCGCTTGCAGTTGTTTCATCACCGAGCATCCAGCCACATCGCCGTTATGCTGTCACAAGAGTGTTTGAGGGATCTAAATGAATGTGCTGAATATACCTGCTGGGACAGGCATGGCAATATTCGTGATGGAGGCAGCGCAGAGCTGCCAGCCCAGCTGCGTTGGCCTCATGTTTCAGGAGAACAGAGGAGTCCGTGGTGAAATCAAGAGCTTTCCTCTCTGGGGATATGAGCAATCAAGTGAAGGGTGACATTCAGATCGGGCCCTTCATTAAGTGGCTTAGTGCAGGAATTTGGCCCAATAACTTGGCATCCTCTACTCTGCTTTTCATCCAACTCATCAATAAAATGGAGTTCAAGGACCTCACTGCAACCCCAGAGGACAACCCAAACCCGTGCAGAGCGCAGGAGGCAGTGCCCAGGGCTGCTGCTGTTGCTCCCAAAGCACCAGCCTGATCCCCCCCCGTAACTCTGGTGTGAGGCAGGAATGGCTCCAGTGAAGGTAACTGCATTGATTCGCTGCAAAATAAGATACATGGATGTGACAGGCCTTTAGATGTGTTTGAGGATCACGAATTTGGACTCCAAAACTCTTTACAGAAATCAGGCCAAATTCTGATCCCACTTCTACCCACCAGTCCACTTCAGTGACTCCTGAATCACACCAGCATTAAACTGGAATTTGCCTTTAGAATAATTCCTTTGTCTTCAGCCTGGAACTTTTTACTCCCTTTTCATACCAGCGAGAGATCAAACTCCTCCTGCTAATTAGTCACTCTATATTTCAGTGTTTAAACTATTAAAAATTATTAATAAGTATGGAACAATTAAAATATAAAAATTAAATTATTGTCTCAAGGTCTAGAGGTACAAGGTTCAATGCTAACATTAGACTGTAGGTATTTCTGCTCAGCTGGGACCTATATTGCTCTGTGGCCCTCTCATAAGCAGCAAGAAATGAGAATATGACCATGTTTCAGGTTTAAAAAAGAGCAGTGAAGAAATTCTAGGCGGTTGCAAAATTTCAGGGCGTTACCTTGAAAATCAAAGTTATGTATGCAGTATCATCATTACTGCAGTTATGGAATGAAAAAGGGATCCCAAGAAAGCCCAGGAGACAAAACACCTGAAAGTTTTTATTTATTTATTTATTTGTGTTTATTTTTATTTTATTTTACTTTATAGCCTATGAAGCAGTTATATTTTTCTCAAGGAAGGTGCTACTGGAGAAAAAAAAATGTTTTGTACATTAATCAGCAAATTTACTTCTTTCTCAATATCCCGCCTGGTTCCCGTTGAGCTCAGGAGCCGTGAGGCGGAGTGGTGTCTGTGTCACAGGGCCATGCGAGTGAAGGGATTAACCCCAAATCTCTGCTGCACTCCAATGGAAATGCTTTCAGAGAGAGATGCGCCTGCTGATTAACTCAAGACTGCTGATGGTTTTTAAAAAGCACAATGAAGTTCCAAAGACAGCTCAGGAGTGAACATCGCTTGGCTCCGTGGCAGGGATTAAAGGGGTTTGGTGGGATTATTTTTTCTCTATTCCTTCCACCTTCACCGAGGTGTTCAAACAAGGCAAAACCCAGTGGGTTTCTGCAGGAAATACGAAATACCGTCAGACTAAAAGGGAATCTCTCAAACCTGGCAATGCCAATATGTGTCTTGGTGAAACTTATTTTCTTCCATCCGCACAAATTCAGCTTGGTTTGATAAATGGCCTATGGAAATCCACGTGGTATCAGAGGCAAGGAGACCGAGAAGCAATGTTTCTTCGCTGGAGGATGAATCTGGGTTTAACACCAAAGCCCCTGTAAAACATGCTTCCTCCCCGCGGTGTCCCGGCCTCTCCGCTTTGGGGTAGGGCGTTTCGCTGAAGAAAAGATCTCGGCCGGGGTGTTGGCGCCACCCAGGCTCAGCCCCGTCCTTCCTCCCAAGGTGTCTCCGCACCAATGAATGTGCCAAACCCTCGGAGACATGGACCGCGGTCCCGAGTTCCCTGACACGCAATGCAACTTTGCACTTTTCACACCCCGATGCTTACGGTGGCACGGACCATAATGCTTCTTGGTTGTAGATGACCCTCCAAGATCAGGAGGCCAAGCTCTTGGCCTCATACATACCCATATCAATCTGGAATGACTCTGCTGGTATCATTCTGGAACGAAACTGGTGTAATAGGGAAACAAATTAAGTCCCAGTCTGGTCTGTGGAGTCAGATGTCCCAAAATCCAGAATAGCATGGATTTCAAACCATTTTCTTTCAGTCAGTCAACTTTTCACCCCGTCTCCAAACCCAGTATTTACATACCAGTCTGATCAGGTATAATTACAATGACTGATCATGTTATTTCCCCTGGAGATCTGTACAGTTGTAAACTATGGCTTTTAGAATTTAGGAGTTTCCTGGTCCCATGGACCGCCTCTTCCACCTCCTACTCTCTGAAAGTCCTAATTCCTTGTTTGCTTGCATGGTGTTGTGTTATATACTGAAGAGCCCTGGGTTTGAAACCCTGGTTATTTCTAGCATACTGTGAAATCATGGGGAAGAAGACAAATGTTGGGACTGGAAACTCCGTAACAGGTCTGTAAGGGAAATAATGCCCATTTGGGTTCTGAGGGCCAGGCCTTTGGGACACGCAAATTGGCATCAGCAGAGCACTAGTGTTTTATACCCCAATTTTGTGGATATTGTAAACTTGTACATAGCGGAAATCTGAATAACACATTAAAAAAAGAAAAAAAAAAAAAACAACAAACAAAACCAAACCATTTTTGATATTATGATGATAGTAAGTTCAAAAAGGCACTTTTGAATTCAAAAGTGCATTTTTCGGTCTCTGTTTCAAACAGCTCAAGCTGTTGTTCAGTAGCGGGTGCCAACTGACTCTTTTCTTCTCTCTCAAAGTGTAAGCACCTCTGCTCTGCCCTCCTGTAAATAGGCTTCGAAAGCAAAGAGTGATGAAAACTGGCTGTGAACAGAGAATTGCCATCTCTGTGGACTTTTATGTACCTAGGTGCTTGTGATGTATTCCTCATGCCAGTGAGAACAGGCCTGCTTACTCAGCACAGGTGAAACCTCTGCCTTGTTTCATGGCCTTTTGGCCAATGTTATTTATTTTGTTCTGACTCTGTACACATGCAATGAATTGGCTATTTTTTTTTCCCTTTGTATTTGGTTCATCTCCTTGCTTCAGAGGAGGTTCTTCTCTGTGGTTGACACTGCTGAAAAACAAGCAATAAAACCATCGTGAAGACATTGTGTCTGAGATGTTCCACCTGATATTTTAATTTATTTTTCTCAGTCCTGAAGAAGATGCAGGCAGAGGAGGAAAGGCTAAGAAGGAGGTAGTGAGCTGGTAAGGTGGTTGCCCAGAGTTAGGCATAATGTTCTCATTCGTTGTAAGTTTATCCAGGTAGACCAAATTGCTCTCAAAATGGGAGACCTTCTTTGAGAACATCTGTGCCAGCAGAAGAATGAGTACCAGCCCCAGCATGAGTGATCCCCAAAGCCACCACAAGGAAGGCCACACCACTGCATGAGCTGGGCGGCAGGGTGGAATGTCTTTCGGAGGTAGGACTCCTGCATGGAGGTAATAATCGTGCAATTGCAAACACTCTATGGTTCTTTTGCCACGATCAAGAGATGTTAAAAGATTCCTGTATTTGTAGGTACACCCATGAATATGTATTGATTGCTACAAGTTTAGGGTTGGATGCTGGAATATCCTCCAACTGTGTTGCTATACTGTGCTGTTCCAGTTTGTCCCCATAAGAATTCCCCTGGTTCCCTGGATGGAGGAACCAAAGCTCAGGTCCGTCTTTTACATCACAGGCTGTGGCAGTTCATAACCACCCTTCAAGAATAGGAAAACCCCAAAATACATGAAAAAACATTTTTTCTCATTCCCTTCAGGACTGAACACACTCAGACTGCCAGTCACCCAGGCCATATGGTAGCAGAACCTGTGAGCAGCTTTTTGAGACCAGATGTGATGGGTCCATTTCACCTGCAGAAATCCCACACCGCTGCCAGAAACCAAAGCGCTTCACCCATGAGATGCACAATAGAGCTGCCACCCAGTGCTCTCTGCAGCATTTGGCATATATAATGACCAAGGGCATCTTACAATGCGGTTTCCAGCTCAAGGCGGTGGTTTGACTTGGGCTTGTCACAACCAGACGATTCTGCAGCACCTGTGGTGTGAATTCATGATCTGAAGCATCGTGAGCACATCCTGCCTGCAGCTCTTACAACTAGACCCTTCAACCCATCCACCTCAGTACTGTGCATGCACACCGTCACTGTGCGTGCACACACAACCACAATAAGTCTGACTATAGAAATAATTGTTCAAGTGGGTAATTAACGACTTGCAGGTGCGAAGGGAAGTGCAACAGCTGGGTGTGGGGCTCGGCATCCTGCCGCTTGGTTGTTACTGTAGTTTGCCTTTGGGAGATAGGTTAAGTTAGTCGTCTGAATGTGTTGTTTATCCACCTCAAAAGGAACACTTTGATTTTTGGAAATGCAGAGGCCCTTGGATCTTTTCAATGCGGAGTACAAATTTGTCCACTTAAATCCCTTCGCAGAAATTCCTTTCTCTGGGCTGAAAGGAGCTCTCTCCGTGGAAAGAAATGGCCGGGTGTTTGAACACGGGTTTTGCAAAGCCTCCAAATCTCTGCTAGTTGATTCCAAATCATTAGCGAGCCACTTAAATTAACACTTCTTTCAGACGCAGAATTGCCCAGTAGGGCTAATGAGACTTAACACTCTTCCTTTCCATTTCCACGGCCCCTGCACGGAGCTGGTGGTTGTGCAAAGCGCGGGGGCTGCCTCTGCCTCTTCCGCACGCTCTGCGTGCCAAACGCTGGCACCTCGTGCACTGGTCCCTGGAGCAGCAGACACCGCAGCGGTGCTCTGCCTGGGAGGACTGCGGTCCCGTCCCTGGCGGCTTTCCCACCCTCCCAGGCAAACAGATACCTCCTGAGCATCGTTGGGTGACCTTAGCCTTGCAGCTTCCCCTCCAGCTTTCCCAAGGGTGCCCCATCTGCCCCCTGCATCGCGTCTGTGTTTCATCCTCGCCCGTGTGCCCGGTTCAGTGGCGCTGTCTTTTCAAGTCTTTATTGCTCAGAACAAAGCGTGAGCCTTCCTTTGTGTTGGAGAAATGCCTAGCAGGCAACTACAAGTGAACAGTAATTATTCGTACAAAAGACACATTATTTAATGCACATGCAGTGAAAATAAAACACAGTGAGAGGTCAACGAGCTTTTCCCTGTCCATAGGGCCAGTTCTACAGCTCACCCCCTTTTTAAGTTGATTTACACCCACCGTTCACGCTACTGATAAAGGCCAAATCTACAACTAGGGGTGACAAGTCTTCCCTATAGGTGTCCCTCCTTTCTGGATTAACCATTTTCATTTAAAAGCAAATGGTCTAATGCTCTGGGCCATTCTGAGAAGCAAAGCTGTTCCATACTGGCTTTCTCTGGATCCCGTTGTGGATTAAATCAGAAATTGGAAAAACAGGTTACAAAGGCTGGGGAAAGGGAAGATCAGCCAATTGCATTTATTCTGTGTCTATAGAGGTGATGATAATCACAAACTGCCAAAAAAATATCCACCGTGTGAGGAACTCCAATCACTGCCCAGAAATTAATTAGTGTAAGTGGCTTTGATGAAGGTTGCCTAAGAAGTCTGAGGCAAAAATCAACCCAACCATCTTCGATCCCTTCTGTGTGTCCTCTGCGCGAGAGCCATCCTTCCTGGTTTACAGTGAGCACAGCAATGCTTTCCTTAGACACGCACCATTATTCTGAATTTCACAGAACGCGCGATCACATAGATCTGGAAATTTTTGAGCTTGGCTTTTAGAGCTTCTTTGTGTAAGTTCAGCAGTGAAGTGGCTTTTCATGACTGCAAAAACATCGTTCTCTATAAGAAAGAGCCGTGATTAAAACGGCCAATGGTGTCCTTTTCCTTTGAGCCCCTGTGGTTTCCATGGCAAAATGCCAGGACGGGGACTTTTGTGATCTCTGCGACATTAAAGCAATTTCCCGTGTAGTGAATCAATTTTAGCGGTTAAATTATCTTCACTCCACGTGCAACCAGTTGCATTCCCTCCCTCCCACTGGGGATGTAATGTTTGAACTATGTCTCAACGCAATCCGCTGAAAGAGTCCATCTGCCCTCAGACAAGTTCAGAAAGACTCTGGATTGTCCAGGGATCACAAAGGAGCGTGGCACAAAGAGCCTAGGTACGGCATCACTGCCGTAATACCATACGCTTTGATAGCCTTAAAACCCCTTCCAACGCTTACAGGTGCTCACAGAGGAATCATTCCTACTGGTGTAACTCCCTATGCATTTAACATTTTGTTGGATCATATGAACAAAGACAAGTAAGTTGAAATGTCATCTCAAAATTGCTATTTCCCAGAAAGTGTTATTCTCAGAACTGAATTAGCCCTGCAGCCAAAGAGCAGAGAAGGCAAGTGTTTTGTGCATATGGCATTAGGTTCCCCCTTACGGTGCTCAGTGATGAACCCTCTCCTAGAGTCCATCCCTACCACATCACACTACTGGAAATATCTTGGAAATATCTATTCCGCTACTTGGAAATATCTCCACTCTGCCCAGTTGAGATCAAAGCCTTGAACCCTTATCACCCACAGCCTAAGAGTACAGGAACTAACGTGGCATACTGAAGCCAGCCAACATCACTCCTGCTCTTGGTTTTCAGAGCAAATCTATGTAATTTTTGCACACCAACTGGGACAGAGAGAAGGAAAGAAGGGAAAACAACATCTAACTTGTAAGCCTGAGGGTCGCTGTGCTTGTTGGGGAGCCAAGACCAAGACACTCTAAAGCCTGTTTTGTTGTCCAAACATTAAGAGGACAATTACTTCACCTCAAAACTTCATTATCTTGGTAGTTAGACACCCTGGGTGACAAACAGGAGTCCTGTCAATATCAGCTCCAAATCAAGGCAAAAGGAGATTTGAAGCAGGGTCCCTAGCCAAGATGTCTCATGAGTGAGCACTGCAAGCATGTCATTAGATGTCTCATGAGTGAGCACTGCAAGCATGTCATTAGCTCTGGAGATCTCTCCACTTTCCCAGCAGGTGACACAAAATTCCTTAGAAGCTGAGAGATGTGGGTGGGAAATGGACAGTGGCTTTTAAAGCACAGTGATGCCAATATGTGATATGAATAAAAGTAGGGTAGAACCATGTCATACCGACACCCACGTATCTTACCCTTCCTTCTGGCAGGTCCTGACAACTGGTTGCACCCCATATTGTCACTTCTTACCTGAATCCAGATGTGAATTTTATTTTACAAAAGAAGGAAAATACCAGCAGCAAGACCCCAATACTGAGTTGGCCACTGCTGCCAAGAATCTGCCTTCCCCCAGCCCTTACAGATTTACTTCACTGGGATGCCTAATCAATGGCTGTTTCTTATCAACCACTTAACTCTCAGCTCTCTGGCATAAAGCATTTAGAAGTCATAATATTTCATTACATCCTATCTGCTCCCAGCTAAAAAATATGGGAATCTGATAGACACATGGCTTCAGTCTGCAGTGATGAAGGAATTTATTACGTGTAATAAATTTATGCAGGTAAAGTGATTTCTGGTTTGGACTGGGTGGAGTTTTTCATTGGATCCCATCGTGTATTTCCCACCAAGTCAGTGCCTGTGTGACCTAGTTTTCCCCTAAACTCCAGCCCTGGGAGCTGTTCCAGCAAGGCTCTTCGGCTTTTGAGAAAACGCCAAACATTGGTCTATGATGGGAGAAGGTCCACACACATCTCGCAGCTCGCAGAGCTCTCCCTGAGACAGCAGTAAGCACCAGTGCATGTTGGTCAGCCTGGTCCTCCTGCTGCAAAAGCCTGTCTGGCCTTGTCCTCTTCGTTGAGTCTGAACTCACCCCTTTCTTGAATCGTGATGGTCATGTTTCCAAGGATCTGTTTGTAAATTAGAAGGTTATTTATAATTGCAGTCATTTATCTGATCTGGAGAAGATGACTGGATGGTTTTCTCCTTTCCTGCTTCCATTACTGGCCAGGCCCCAACAGTTTCTGAGAGAATTGCTGTCATTATGGCCAGAGCTGGACCAGGATAAAGCTTAGAACCAAAATTATAGAGTACGCCTCACTTCTGGGCTCTCACCAGCTCCCCCATCTCAGAGGAAAGCTTCAGCTTTCATCAGCTGCATTGGTTATTAGGAGTTGCGTGAACAACTGATTGCATTTTTGTCTACTGAGGAGTGAAGGGAAGGAAAAAAAATATTCATGGCTTATTTTGAGAAAAAAAAACAACCAACAACAACAACAACAATAACTATGGTTTATTTTGAACAAAATGCTAAAGCAAACATGTTGTGGGTTGTTACCCCTGAAAGGAGAAACATAAAAATCCTATTTGAAAAAAAAAAATTAACTGTGATATGGAATGGAGCGTTTCACTTCTGCTATTTTAAATTATTTAAAAAAAAAAAAAAAAAGGTCAAGAAAAACTCAAATGCAGTCACAAGAAAAGAAGACAAGACAGCACTGCATCGCTTCCACTAACTCACCTTATACAGCCAGAGCAACCAGGTAGGGTGAGAACAACAACCTGGATTTTGAAGATCGTGTCCTTTTACATTGTGCATAGCTGAATGAGGCTAATGAATTTCCTAGGGTATTAAATAGAAGAATTTTAAATCATAGATCCCTCAGGTCTTTCCAGTTGCGTTGTTATGACTCTCTCGAACTGGAAGAAACAGGGGCTCACGTCCTTGTGCTCCCCCGTCCCTTTCCCAGCCTGGTCAGTACTGATCACCAGCCTGAGGGAGTTGTGCTGTGTTTCAGGAGATTTTGCAGATGGTACATCTTTTAGATGCACAGTCTTCTTTCCTGGTGTAGGACATTACAGATTTGTCTAATTGTTCTCAAATAGGGACGCTAATTCACAACTGAAATTAGGCATTTATTCAAGCTAGGAAAGACATAAGATACTGAAACAAGGCATAACGTTATACAAAACGGCAGAACCCGAAGAGCTGGAGCCTGGGCCACCCTCTCAGAATATCGTATGGGCTAGGTTGGTAACTTCTGCTGTCTAAGGTGGCAATTTGTAAGTAAAATTAGACTTATTGGAAGGCTTAGCAGGGTTAGTTTATCTACAATAATCTTTCTAACGTGGGTAATGTTTCCAAAATGGTGATCAAAATTAATTCTGGTTGCTGCAATATCCTACTACATCATCTCACTTCTATGTACATGATGATTAATTTGTATATAGTTTGTAATACACAGATTAGAAGCAGAAGGGTTGCATCTGGGGAGCTAAGCAGTGATATGAGTCAATGGGCACCTTTCCTAACGTCAACAAAAGATATATATAATTCAGCAACTCTCATTATTCAAATGCCAATCTAATTACATTGCAGAATGTAAATTAATGAAACATTCTTTTCAGAGCTGCTCAGATTCATAGTAATATTCCAGTTCTGGAAGTTGCCCAAGTCTTAAACAAGAGTGAATTTCTTCAGATTCAATATTACCTGAAGTGCTATGGCCTGTTCACAGAGAAACAGCTTTTTAGGTGTTATTAAGTCAAAGAGCAAAGTAGTAATCACCTTGGCAAGGGAGAAATTTCTAGGGAGCATTTGAGACAAGTTCCAATTGGATCACACACACTCAGCTGGAACATATCTCTTGTCAGAAGAAAAACAAGTACTTGAAAAAGCAGAGGATTTGCAAAGTGCTGGTGAAGTGTAGGATGACACACAGGTATGAAGCACTTCAGCGATAAAGATAAATGACAGAATCCTCACGATTGTACAGCGAAGCTGGCTGCAGAAACTCATTACCAAAGCTTTTCTTTTCACGAGCCAAAACAAAAGCAAATTAAAAATAGTGCAGTGCAACTTGGTGAGGTGGGTGATGCTGATTCCCATTACTCTGAACTTCCATTTATTCTGAACTCCCATTTATTCGGAACACCTATTCTGACCTCCTCAGATGTGGGCCCTTCAGTTAAATAGGTTTGCTTCCTTCATATAATCTTAACAGGCCAGGTACAAATTCCTAGCATCAGCCAGGAGAATGCATCTGACAGACCCCACTCAACCACAGCTTGAATTTAGTCACTGGAAGTGGAAAAACCTTCCACCCAACACCTCTCTCCATAAAGCCATTGTCTCTCTGTGGAGACAAGTTGAAAAACTGCATTTCATTGCACGCAGAGGATCGCTGTTTTCTCTCTGTTAAGTGGGCCAGAGTGTGAGAAACTATTGTCAGCTTTGTAAACAGAAAGCACAGAGCAATTGTTTCGTAGTATTGACTTTCTGGGTGAAATTCCTCTCACCCGATTTTATGTATCTATTACACAGTTGTTAATGTCAGAGCCACTCATTTGAACTCCTTTCTAGGGAGTTCTTGTTAATGCAGTTAATCCAGTTTAGGGGGAAATTCATCTTTCCAGGTGCAGCAGATGAATTGAGGGAACCGAGAGACTTAATACACTCAAAAATACACTCAAAACCTGGACAGGCTGGAGAGCTGGGCAGAGAAGAACCTAATGAGGTTCAACAAAAGCAAGTGCAAGGTCCTGCACCTGGGGGGGAAGAATGCAAAGCACCAGTATAGGTTAGGGGCGGATCTGCTGGGAAGTAGCTCAGAGGAGAAGGATCTGGGGGTCCTGGTAGACAGTAAATTATCCATGACCCAGCAATTTGCCCTTGTTGCCAAAAAGGCCAATGGAATCCTGGGCTGCATAGGGAAGAGTGTGGCCAGTAGGTCGAGGGAGGTCATTCTCCCCCTCTACTCTGCACTGGTGAGGCCACAACTGGAATACTGTGTCCAGTTTTGGGCTCCCCATTTCAAGAGGGACAGGGAACTGCTGGAGCGAGTCCAGTGAAGGGCAACTAAGATGATTAAGGGCTTGGAGCATCTCCCTTATGAGGAAAGGCTGAGAGAGCTGGGACTCTTTAGCCTGGAGAAGAGAAGACCGAGGGGAGACCTTATTATGGTGTACAAGTATCTAAAGGGTGGGTTGAAGGAGGATGGAGCCAGGCTCTTTTCAATGGTTCCCAGTGACAGGACGAGGGGCAATGGGCACAAGTTAGAACATAGGAAGTTCCGTTCAAATACACGGAAACACTTCTTTATGGTTTGGGTGACAGAGCACTGGCACAGGCTGCCCAGGGAGGTTGTGTTGTCCTCTTCTCTGGAGATTTTCAAGACCCGCCTGGATGCAGTCCTGAGTAATGTGCTCTGGGCAATCCTGCTTTGGCAGGGGAGTTGGGCTAGATGATCTCTAGAGGTCCCTTACAACTCTGAAACTCCGTGATTCCGTGAAATAACCCCAGACTGTCTGATTTAGGATTTTGGAAACTAAAAAAGCAGACACAGATTCTTCTGTTTGAAGGGAGTAAAATGTCCACCATGCAAAGGCCTCCTTTCCCAGAACGCACTGTGTGCAAACAATAAAAAAAGAGATTTAGAGATGCCTGATGGATGTGAACTGCTCTGCAAAGGTCTAAGGTGATGACTACAGAGGTGTCGCCAAGAGACGCGCAATGAATGGATGGATCACCAGCCTCCCAAGCTGTACTCGATCTTCTGAGACACAGCTACTATGGTTCCTGCCAAATCCGTGAGCACAAAAATTAGTAACAAACTCTTGTAAACAAAAATGTGTATTGTGGGAGGAAACACCAATAAAAACACACGATGATGAAGAGGAAGATGCTACTGAAACTCATTTTGGTTCAAAGCTGGAGGAGGAAAGTGGCAACAATTACAGTTTTGCTTGAAACACACACCTGCACACCTCACAGTAGATCCAATATTCTTTCCTCAAAAAAAAAATATATATATAATTGTTGGTTGCTTCTGTTCTACTTTAACAATGAATAGAAATTCTTGTAATAAGAATGTTTTGGTGACCGCTGCGTATGGAAGGAAACTTTGAGTATTATAATATAAAAATATACTTACGACCAGAAAGGACATTGCTGTTGTTAAGAGAGTGAATTTGACTATGGCTCCAGTAAAGGTATATTTGCTGGGATGGAACACCCACCAGGTGATCATTAACAGAGTAATTTTCCTTGTAGTTTATAAAAAGTTTATTCTCTCCCCAAAGATCAGATAAGAATAAACATGCACTTAGATATATTCAGTTTCTTTTCTAATGGAGTATTAATTTTTGGTTTTCACATAGCTGTTTGGAGGTTTTGGTTTAATATATTGAAATTGCAGCTGCATACATTTAGATTATTTATGCACCCAGACATGTAGACTGTGATTAAGTTTCTTATTTGGTTGTAACACAAGGTTCATTTCTTTTGCTGGTTGATTTAGCATGAAGAAACCTTCCCTGAGGGTCTGCTTCACAATAAATTGCTATTGGCAGATAGAAATGTCAGGTTTACCCTCCAGATGGGAGCAACAACAAATCAGACCTTTGCTTGCTCCATTTGTCCTTCTGCACGTGTGACGAGAGATGTGTGTCTCTCTCTGCTTACTCTCAAATGTAGAGTTATATTGGGGCATTTTTTCACATATTAATTTCATGGCCACCAAAAACTGAAGCAATACGTAGCTCAGGGTCTGTGAAACTGGCAAAGAATGGCAAACTTCCCAGGCCAGATTTCAACTTTACTATTAATCTATTGAAGCTGGAATAATGTTGTTTTGATTTCCTGGACTGCAGTTTTGTAGCGAAGATCTCTTTATAGTCACTGGAGGTTTGGTCAATATAAGCAATGCACCAGAGTTACAATAATTTCATCTCAAGTAGACAGCTTAATGGTGTCAGATTAATGACATATTAGTAGGACTTCATTGTGTCGAATGCCACAGGAGACCCCCAAGGTGTTGCAGATTTCTACATGGGAACAGAAGGTGTAACACAGAATTTACAGCAAATAGACATCACTTTGTAAGCACAATTGTACCCCCAGAAGAAAATCCCAGAGCATCTATGACTCTTCAAACCTGTGTTTAAGCAGCTGAAAATCTCACCCAAAGTGCCTGTTTCTTGCCTTGAATACAAAGGGTTTACTGGGACTACCTCAGCTGGAGATGTCAGCAGTGGCAAAGTCTAATACCAGGCCAGGGCAATTCACCCGCCGTTGCATATCTTGATTTATTGCGACTGTAAGCGCTACATAACAAGGAGTCTTTTTTTTTTTCTGAGGGTACAGAATATATTGATCTGAATCAGAATTCATTGGTAGTGACAAGGGACGAGTCAGTACAGTCCAAGGGCAACACTGTGGTTTCTAAGCTCCCTAACAGAAAAACCTTACCTCAAACTCTGGATAAAGATGTCACTGTAGGAGAAGCAGAACCATAGCGGAAGATACAGCCAATATCTATGTTTTTTAGGATGTTCACACACCTACTGACTTCCTCCGTCTTCTCCGCTGCCTCCATCTTCCTGGACAGGAGGACACTGCCATTAGCTTCTTCACTAAGGCTCAAACCATTTGTTCCTGCACCTTCTGAATGACTGTCTGGAATCATAGAATGGTTTAGGTTGGAAGAGACCTTAACGATCATCTAGTTCCAAAAGGCAACTAATAACAAGTGCTGCTTGCTCCTGATGGGATAGGGAATGGTTACCCACTACCACCTGTGTTTTCAACATGGGTTTCAGAGCCCGTCTCTTCAACCACCAGTTCAAGTTGAACTGCAGCTGTTGGGAGTATATTAATTTTATTTCCTTGCTTATTTTTATCAAAGAACTTAAGTGACAGTGCTAGAGTTGCATTTTTTCCCCATGTTTTATTTTCAGTAGACTGTTGCTCTTAAGGAGGATGTAAACAATCTTGCACATTACGTCACTGCCCATAACCGCAAGAGACGGCAAGAGGGGCAGGGAAGTGGCTGCTCTCAGAGATGATGACCTTGCATAGTTGAGTCATCGTACTCAACACACTGAAGCCAGATGAGAACTTCATGCAACAGAAGAAGGACTTGCTGCTGGGAGTTTTTCTCCTGACTCAGTTCCTCATACTGTCTAGGAACACAGTATTCAAAAGGGGTAGCCACCTTAAGCAGGAGATGTCTTTAGATAGCAAAGATTACAGAATCACAGAATCTCCTAGATTGGAAAAGACCTGTAAGATCATCTAGTCCAATCATTAACCTAACACTGACAAACCACCACTAAACCATGTCCCTGAGCACTATATCTACATGACCCTTAAATACCTCCAGGGATGGGGACTCCACCACTGTCCTGGGTAAACACGGTCATAGTCCTGCTTTGCCTTTCCCTGCTGGCCCTTCTCCTCAGAGGAGCCCAGGTCAGCGCTGCTGATGCTTCTCCAAACCAGCCCTGGACTCCAAAAGAACATCACAGGGTGTAACCTCATGGTGTCCACAAAGCTATGGGATGTCAAAGAGGGAAGCACAGATGGGGAAAGGTGTTCCTGCTGAGGAAGAGGCTGATGGTGTAACTGCACCAATTCCCTCATTGGCATACTTATGTCTGTGCTATTAAATAGAAGGTTCAAGGGCTTCTTCCCTGTCCCTGAGAGAAATGGCCTAGGACAACTTGTGCCCTTACAGATAAACTTTCTAATTCTTCAGGAAAAAAAGTTAAATTTTCCATATTGCATTCCAGGAACATTTCCACAAACACACTCCCAAAATAGCCAACTGGAAGTCAGACACTCGAGATTTAGGTATTTCCCAGTTTCCTGGTGACTGGTGGCATTTAGAGCAACTTCTAAATCATGCAGGAATTCAGAGTTTGGCTGTTAAAGTCTTGACCCAGTGGTAGCAAGTGGCTGAATCATAGAATCATAGAATGGTTTAGGTTGGAAGGGACCTTAAAGATCATCTAGTTCCAGCCCCGCTTCCATGGACAAGGACACCGCCCACTAGACCTTGCACTTGGCCTTCTTGAACGCTAGGAAGTTCCTTTCCTAATACATGCAACAACAAAGAGACCTTTTGCACTGGCTCCTTAAGAGAAATGGACTACAACACAAATATTGCCCTAGGTGAAAAATCGCCCCGAATCTTTGAGGCAAAATGATTTTTCTCTCACCACCTGTTTCCCAACCGGCAAAGGAGAAGCTTAAAAGAAAGGCAACGAGACTATTAAAGCAGAGGGGGAAAGCAATAAATAAAAGAAGAGCAAGATGGTTGTGAAGTGTCCTTCCAGTACTCTGAGCTGATTCTGTCCCAATCCATTTTCTATTTCTGACAACAGACACTTCTCCTGGATTAGTGCACAGGACAGCAGTGATTCCTGAATCGCTCAGGTATGGGTACTGGCAGACCTCACTGATCTGCACCCTTCTACTGAAACCTCAAAATATGCCTTAAATCATGCCTAGCTCTCCACAAGGGGAAAAAAAAAATAATCCTGTCTTAAAAAAAAAATGCCTCAGAAATGTTTTTTCACATCTGTGGTTTGGGACCTTTGAAAACGGAGTTGGATCAGGTCTAAAGAGGTCAGTTCAGCCATCCCTCTGCTACAAGACATAAATGACAGAAGCTAAACTCCTCCAGAAGGAGGACTGACATTTTCAGGTATACATTTAAAAGAGAGCAATCCACTGCACTTGAAGGCACCCTGAGAATATGTCAGGTGTGTTGCATGACACTACAGTGAGTTTTGGGGGTTGTGGACTATAGGGAAAAAAACTATTTTCAGGTTATTCAGGCATCTCTCTAAACTAGACAGCTAAAATCTGCTCATCTGCAGTTAGAAGAGATTAAACTGGATGACTGTTCTGCTTATTTCCATCCCCACAATCTGCAGCAGAATCACGTATCCGTATGGAGCTCAGTGCTATTTCAGTTGCTCTCCCTCATCTCCCCTCCGCGCTTTGTGAACGACAGAGCGTTCATCTTTAGTGCCATGACACTGGACTTCAAAGGATTTGCAACCTGATACCCAGAGAAGATCCTCCTGGGCTGGTGGGGTCTTTGACCTCACATGGTATGCCTGATCTTACCAACCCTAGTGCCACATTTGATTATAAATGTGAAATTAGTTGAGGAATAACCCTTATTCATTGTTGCAATTATTATTCAATTGATACTGATTGTCTACAGACAGAGTCAGTGGGAGTGTCCCAATGCATTCCACTCCTGCCCATAAAACCTTTCAAGATTGACCATGGGTTGATTCTGCTGATCTATCATTTAAATGAGCAGGCACAAGTTAATTGGCTGCTGTCTACTGCTTTTTGGGGGAATTTAATGGAATTGCCTTAGACCCTCCAAAAATAGAAGTGACTGTAATGTGTGACCAGCTCAATCTAGTGCCACTCCTTAGAGATACTTACTCATAGAGTACCTACACAAGCTTGCCTTCAGCCGCACAACAGCCCGCCGGACTTCTTCTTGGGCTGGGCTTTCACCTTCTGGAAGCTCTGGAACTAAAAAGCATGGATGTGCCTGAGATCTACACTGCTTAGGAAAAAATCAGAGAGGTCATCTGAGCATAGGAATTTAAAATCAGTGAAGAGCATGTGGAACCTGGTGTCTAGTTTCCCATAACCATGGGCAGCCATCTCACACGTGTCCTTTTCCACGAGGTCCTCACGTGCTGTACACTACAGACACCTCCCAAAATCTGTCACGAACTTAAGGCTTCTAGCAAAAGATAAAAGGCTACTATAACATGCAGAGGAAAAGAGTAAGAGGTATTTGCAATAGCAGGGAAATTGTTTTTAAAAACTTGCAGAGGCTTCTCGGAAGCCAGTCACACTCCACACCCCAAGAAAAGACAAAAATTCCAGCCATCTTGGCCAAGCTGACCTGGGAGAAACATCTTTTCCTGACTCCTAATTCGTAGCATGAAATCAGGACACACCGACTACACACATGAAAGATTTAATGAGCGCAGATGCATCAAGAGGTTTGGAAATGGAGGTCTAGTTTTGGGAAGAGTTTTCTCTCCAAGGAGTCTGCCTGGGCTCTGATACTGCAACAGTTAAGAAAATGATCCCCATGAATCTTTACGCCAATGCTTTCTTCATCCTCTCTGAACCATGAGTGTCAGACCCCACAGTTTCACTCTAACAGTTCTGTAAGTCCATAGCTGGTGGAGACTGAAAGAGTTCAATATTCTTAGCATCATTCTGGTCACTTGCAGAGGCATCATGATGATCTGAGACTTCCAGGAAGCCATGAGTGATGCTTGCTCCCCAAGGGACAGGCAGCTGGAGGCCAAGCTTGCCAACACATCCATGAAGATTGAAGCCACTGGCCCTGGGTGAGGTGGGTCTCTGTGTAGGAAGAGGTCTTGAGGACTTCTGGTCAGGAAGGGAGGAAGAGCAATAAAGGTCATTGTAGTCAGGAGATGACACTCATCACTGACCACTGCTGACCAAATGTGAATATAAGGCGAGATCTACATCTGAGCGAGTCACTCAAAGCTGCCTTCACAGACACTGGAGAGAAATAAGTTCCTCTTATTTTAAGGTTAATAAACTACGTGCTAACATGGCCTATTCCGCTTGGTGACTATAAAGGTAGTCTGAAGCAATTAGCTCTGATGTGGTGGCCAACACTGTCAGCTCCTGACATTAAATGAAGTGAATCTCAGTGAAAATGTCGATCCCCGAGAAGCATGTCTTCCTAACCCTCCAAGGTCAGCTACCGGACAAACCAAACATTTTGGGCCATGTCCCAGCATTAACTGGTGACAGCAAGAAGCAGCACGTTTTATCCTATGACTTTGGACTAGGTCCTCAACCAGCTCAGGAGGAAAGGCTTGTTATGCCTTAGAAAGCATCTCCCTTGTGACAAACCAAAGCTCACTGTTACAGATGAGTCTACAGCCGCGACTAACGCTCACTTTGTGGTTAAATCAATGAATTTCTGTGGTGGTCTGTTGAAGTGAGAAAGGATTTGCCAGCGCTACAGGAACAGCCAGAGACTTCACGAGGATCTTTCTCATTTTGTGCCCTTTTGCTGGTATGAGCCTTGTCACTCTTTGTGCCAGGCTTCACCTCATCTGGCTTTCTACACCTCCTCCTAAGGTCAAAACAAGTCTTTCCATTTATTTCTCCGGTGAGTGGATTAAGCTCTTACAGCGCTAACACAATTTTAAGGTAAGTATATAGAAGAAGTATAGTTTCATGAAAAAAAAATATTCTGGAGTTATAAATAAGCGGATGGTGCCAGTTTAATGTTACTTCATTACTGATTAGCACCTAAGCCACCTGAAAATCTCATCAACAGATCCATTGACAGAGCACAGCAGTATTTAGCAGGAGTAGAGACAGTCAAGCCTGACTCTTTTTTAAAGCACAGGCGAGAAGAAGCCTTCCCAGTCTCTTTCCCCAACCACCCAGTATGCCACATTGAGCATCACGGTGTGATATCCCGTTCTCCCTCCCTGACAAAAAAAAATAAAACATTTTGCAGGTGGGTCTAACAGTCCAGGTCATAACCAAATTACCTTGATTCTTTGACAGTCACCCCGAGCCTTTGGCCCCCTCTCCTTGGCCGTGAAAGTCAGGCTGAGAGCAGAAAAAGGACGGTACCGAGAAGCACCGCAGAGATGCTAATTTATTCCTGTTCTGAACCACTACCTGGGCACGACTCTCTCCCCACTGAATACAGGTGGAGCTAAGAAAGTCTTCTCTTGACATAGTCACCTCTAAAAGCTGCCTAAACTTCAGCCTACAAATGTGCCCCAAATCTTCTAATAAAAATACAAAAGGTATCACTACTTAACACTGTGCTCACCTCGTTTTCCTCTTTCACTTATAAACTAAAGAGTTTGGGCTAGACATTATTTTTCAATCCTAGTTTTCCTCGAGACCAATGTTTTTGGAGGGAATGTGTTTCTAAGTGGTTGGGCAAGCTCCAACAGCGAGGGCAGCTTTTTTCTTCCTTAATCTTGCAATCTGTTTCTTTGAGGGATTCCTCTCCCTGCTGCAGGAGAGGCATTAGAGCCGGAAGGGTGATTGGTGCCACAGGATGGCGGTTCTGGTTTATTCCATCTCCTTCTTCTTCTACAGGCTACGATATTACCCGCTGAAACGATTGCATTTCAAAACCGCTTTTCAAGTTGCAAAGTGAAGCCCGCAAAAGTTAGGCGGTGCCAGAATATGGACGATACCTGTCTGTGTTGGGCCTACACGCAAGAAATAAGAGAGGGGTTGAGCCTTTGCATGGGTGGAAAGGAGAGAGGAGACATCACCAAGAGTGATGCTGACAGCATGGTCTGTCCATGCTCTAAAGCAGGCAGGTGCAAGGAGAGGAGAAACTGGAGTTTGGAAGCGTTAAGGCCAGTATTTCCAAACTCCAGGGTCTTAAATGAGTCACTCTAAAAGATATTACTTGGAGGACATCTCTCTCTTCCGGCCTGTTTTGTTGCATTTAACCCTGAGCTAAAAGAAATGGGAGTTTGACGATCCCCAGAAGAAAGATGAGGAACAAATGCTCCCGCAGCTGACTGCTCATGCTGCCTCCGAGGTGAAAACCAAATAAACAAACTACAAACCAGGCCAATTCATTTACATGCCTTTTCTGCCTTGAGGAGAGCCTGAAAGAAAGGAGGCATCGCAGAAGATGGGGATGAGTCACTGCACCGCCTGCAAGGCTCAACAAAGGTGGAATCCCTGGATCTGTCAACTATTTGCTACTGAAAGTAGATAACTGTAACTATAACTATATAGATAGATATAGATATAGATGTAGATATAGATATAGTTATAGATATATATAACTAGATAGATAGATAGATAGATAGATAGATAGATAGATATTTGCAACATGCAGCAGAGCCTGCGGATGCGTTTGCTGCTTCTACTTGGAAAAAAAAAAAAAAAGAGCTAGATATAGGTATAGATAAATCTAAATCTAAATCTAAATCTGACTATAAATATAATATAAACATAAATATAAATATAAATATACATATACATATACATATACATATACATATATATACCGATATAAATATAAATATAAATATAAATATAAATATAAATATAAATATAAATATAAATGTAAATGTAAATATAAATATAAATATAAATATAAATATATAAATATAAATATAAGTATAAGTATAAGTATAAGTATAAGTATAAGTATAAGTATAAGTATAAGTATAAGTATAAATATAAATAAATAGGCTGCCCAGGGAAGTGGTTGAGTAGCAATCCCTGGAGGTATTTCAAAGACGGGTAGACATGACGCTGAGCGACATGGTTTAGCGGTGGGTTTGGCAGTGTTTGGTTGATGGTTGGACTTGATGTTCTGAAAGGTCCCTTCCAACCTTCTCTGATTCTATATAAATATAAATATAAATATAAATTTAGTATAAATAAAATATAAATAAATATATGTATGAGTATATGAATATAAGTAAATAATATAAATATAAATATCATTCAAAGCTGTACCAGGAGGACATCCAGGAGTCAATTCATCAATCCTACATGTACCACTACGTGAAGTTTGAACCTGCCCATTTCTGAAAAGTTTGGCTAGAGAATAAAAACATTTTTATCCATGGATGGCAGGGGCTGCCCTACTTCATGCAAGGTTAGGTTTCTTCAACGTGACTTTTTCTTGTGGCACTGCAGACACAGTAAGGACAGCTCAGGGATGCTGTTCATGCCATCCAGTTGTCTAAGCAATATGATGCACACCCTAACGCCCTGTGCGCTCTGACAGTGCAAAGGGGGCCCAGAAAACACTTGGAATAAACAATAAGGTGAGAGGTATTGCAACAAGCGAAATGGGTTTGGGATCCTTCTCTGGTACTGAGGCCAGCTGGCTCGGAATGGCCCACTGCTATTTTATTA
Source organism: Vanellus vanellus (assembly GCF_965231255.1). Classification (NCBI taxonomy): domain Eukaryota; kingdom Metazoa; phylum Chordata; class Aves; order Charadriiformes; family Charadriidae; genus Vanellus; species Vanellus vanellus. The sequence continues at coordinate 4,168,014 of NC_138906.1, read as the reverse complement.
AACTCTCTTAGTTTCCAAATTATGAGGTTCCATCTAAACTCCCTGTCAGGAATGAGCCACACGAGTTCCCCCCAGAGACATCCCCAGGAATTCTTCATGAAAGTGCTATTTAGCCAAGGCACAAGGCACACACCAAGGAGTACCACAATTTCACAATATAGGTGATCAGTTCCAGTGTCTGGGAATCTTCCCTGGCATGTCATAGACACAACCTCGAGCGTTAACAGGAGTATGTAGGTGGTTAAATCCTACCTGCAAACTTGGTTTTACTGTAGCAGCGTCACAGGTCAATGTACCAATGCCGTTGTGGCCTTTGTAGTGTAAATGTGCCCAGATAAATTGAGACAAAAGTCCAGAAAACGGTGCTTGGACAAAAAGAGAGCCCTTTTGCCAGAATGGCAGGTTGTGCTTTGGGGAAGGCACTGGAGAGCTTCAGTGAAAGTCCTCAGTTCACACTGTGTTTCTTCTCTACCAATGCTGAGGTGCTCACGGGGTTTAATATGGAGATGCAGCAGAGGGCTTCCAAGCCAGAAAGCTCAAAGCACTCTTTGAGGGAGGTCGAGACTGCAGCCCTTTCTTTTACACAAAAGGAAACTGAGGCTTGGGGAGAGACATGGAAAAAGGCCATCTGACCAAACAGGTGAAAGAGCAAGATATGAGCTCCCTCAGGTCACCTGAACGGCGTCCACACCTTCTCATCCTGTTGTGCCTTCATCACGGCACAGCAAAGCACCAAGCGGAAGAGCAATTCCTGCAGTTATGAAATGCAGCTTTCTGTACGGTTCACGGGGAGTAAAAACATTTTTTTTCTTTATTCTGGGATGCTGTGGAAATAGAGAAGAAGGACAATGAATTAATATGCTTTGATCTCCTCTTCCGAGTGCCTCTAACAGCTGCCAGGCCCTCCTCCTCATTGTGGGCTCCCAGCCAACGCACTGCACCTCTTCAGCAAGGAGAGTGCAACCTCTTCTGCATATTAACGTCTTACAGCTTCTATGATGTGCCAGGCTGTGGTGAGGAGATGCCTCTCGCAATGTGCTTTTAATTTTACTCAGGCAGAAAGGGAGATCTGTCGTGCAGTCCACCGGCAGATCCACTGGGTGGATCTCCCCCGAGCACAAAGGCTCCAATGCAGCGTTGGCACCACAGGGAAGTGTGCAGAGCTGCAGCATGCGGCAGAGCCTGCAGATGCGTTTGCTGCTTCTACTTGGCAAAAAAAATTAAAATAAAATTCTCCAGGTGCTGCATTTGAAAGAGCAAACTGAAAAATAGCCAATGAGGGCAATGAAAGAACCTGGCACTGACCACCTCCTCACCGGCCACGGCTGCCTCACAAATCTGGCATTCAGTATCTGAGCTACCATTGAAATACTCCAGATCATGGTGTTTGGTAAGGAAGCACTTTCAGTAAAAGGTAAAAATTGTCCTAGATTGCACACTGAATCGGTGGTAGATCTCGGGACGCCTGGCTTATTTCCACCACTTGGGATTTAGCTTTAGTTCTGGGCTCCCCGGGTCAAGAAGGACAGGGAACTGCTGGAGAGGGTCCAGCAAAGGGCTACAGAGATGATGAGGGGACTGGAGCATCTTTCTGACGAGGAAAGGCTGAGGGACATGGGGCTTTTCAGTCTGGAGAAGAGAAAACTGAGGGGGGATCTTATCAACGCTCATAAATCCTTAAAGGGAGGGTGCCAGGGGGATGGGAACAGTCTTTCTTCAGTGGTGCCCAGTGATAGGACAAGAGGGAACGGGCACAAACTTGACCAGAGGAAGTTCCATCTAGACCTGAGGAGGGACTTTTCTCCTCTGAGGGTGGCAGAGCACTGGCAGAGGCTGCCCAGAGAGGTGGGGGAGTGTCCCACTCTGGAGCCATTCCAAACCTGCCTGGATGTGTCCTGTGCCACTTCTGTAGGTGTCGCTGCTCTGGCGGGGGGGGTGGACCGGATGATCTCCAGAGGTCCTTTCCAACCCTGGCCAGTCTGTGATTCCTGATGTGATTCTGTGATTCCTGGTCTGATTCCTACTGAGAAGTCTACTCTTCGTACAAGTCACAGGCAAATTGGCTATGCAGTCTATCCTCACACTAAACAAGATCAATCTCGTTTTAAGCAAACAGCAGAATATCTTCTTTACCATATTTTATTTTATTTTTTTTTTAGGATAGAGCAGCTTCTTGTCCCAAGGCACACACAGAAGGGTTATGGAGTAATGCCAGCATTCCAAATCCCACCTGACCATCCTGCAGGAGATCTCCCAGCTTTGACAGACCTGCCTTGCTTCGGGTAAAGACTACCACAAACGCAGATTTTTTTCATTCATTTCTTCCCCGTTATTGCTGAGCACATTAAAAAGGGCACTGCCGACTTTTTTCTGTGCTGTTGATAAAATTTGGAGGCAGCTGCGGCTTCACCACTCATTGACAGGCAGACCTGACGCTGAGGTAATTGTGCTTTTATTGCTGAGTTTGGAAATCCTCTTTGCTTCCATCCGAGCAGCGGAAATGGTTATTGCTCCTTCAACCGGTCGCATCCATCGCAAGGCATGGGGGTTGCGTGAAGGGCGGGAATGTCAATGAGATTATCCCCGGGGCAGCTTTTACAGACAATGGGAAATCAAATGTGCTCTCTCCCAAGCGAGAGCAGGTGTTTTTTTGGGCACAGGCCTGATTCTGTGCCGAGCCGAGACCTCACGAAGCACTTCAGTGCTTCAGCAAAATGCTTTGACACCAGTAACTGTGTTAAAACCGCCTCTTCGTCTGCTGTGCTAGTAAATTTATGCAACAACACCCAATGTCTACAACTGCTGAGAGTGGTGACGGCCTTCTCAAACCCTCATCTCTGGACCAGGCACTGGGTCCTCAGCGCAGGAGCTGGTGCACTGGTGGGCCTCCATACTCCGAGTGATGCAGCCAGGTCCCAGATGACTTCTAGCAGAGTCAGTGCAAAGCAAAGTCTGCTTTGCTGCTGCAGTGACCTGCCTTGCTGTTGCATTTAGCTGGTTACCCCTGAATCCATGACACCCCCGGGAACAAGCAAAGAGGAGATGAGAAGTCCAGCTCAAGAGATTGAGTTCCTGAGACCTGGGATTCATCTCATCTATCTGCACTGCTCTAAGAGACAGACATTAAGTCTACTGTCTTCATAGGCCACATCTGGACCAGAGGAGAGAGCTGTCTACCTGCCAACTCACAATAAACTCTACCAGGTCTCAGGTGCGGTGGTCGAGCGGTTCTCCAGAGGCTTCTGTCTCCCTCTTTTGACTCTAGCAAGAGTTCATTGCTCTAGCAAGTTAAGTTGGGCTGGACAACAGGGTCATATAACAGATATAGATGAATCCCACCCCAAATCGTCAACTTGTTCCCCTTTCTCCATTCAGTCCTGGAATGCGCTATTTGATTTGCATCCCAGACTGAGGATTCACCCCTTTGGGATACAGTTCAGAAAACCAAAGATGTTTTGATGAGCTGTTTCCCAGGCTTCTGCATCAGAGCTGTGTGAAAGATTTTGGGAATTGGAGCACTGGTTTCCTGAGAAGGATCTTTAATTGAGTGGTTTTTCGATGTTTCTTGCACTTGTTTTTCTGCTTGTTACTGCTGTCTATATAAAACTGTGGCTATAAAAGTGAAATAAATCAGCCCTAGACACCTGATCAGTTAAATAAATTGCTGTCATGGTTAAACAAAGTGAAACAAAGCTGCAGACAGGTCATGAAAAGTTCAGACAGAACAAGCCTGACAAGCCCCACTGCTGAGATCTTGCAAATTCAGTGCAAAGCTTATGGCCTTTTAGTAGCAATGGCAATACTGTATTACAGTGATAAATGGTTGCATACCGGGCATCCTTCTTCCAGTAATTTCCCTCTTTTAAGCCTTCCAGATCACTTCTCTTTGATGATTTTTAATCGAAACGGACAGTTCATGGAGGTCAGCTGCAGGCATGGTGCTAATTGGAGCTCTGGTTGAACTTGGCAATGACGGCACTGACACCTCAAAAGAACATTTTGGCCAAGTGGAAGCTTAAAAGCTCTCAGTAGACTGCTCATGCTTTGTCTTGATCCAAGCACGGTCACAACAGAGAACCCTGTCAAATGATATTAACCACAGATCTGTCTGGACAGATAGATCGCACCAGACAGATAGGTCTATCTGGTGTGACTGACCTAATGAGATGTAGAACTCTCCATCCAAGTCCAAATCCCTCCTCTCAAACATCCTATGTTAACAGAGAACTAGTCTGTGTGGCCAACAGTGCGATTCAGCCTATCTTGGTCAATCTACATGATGCTGTAGTGTCCCCTGTGGTCTTCCTGGCTTGGACCCACCCCTCATTCCACCATCTCTTCATGAACCCTGTCTTGTAGTGTTGTACCTGAATCTTTCTCATCCTCTTGAATGGGCAACAGAGAACGTTATGTCAGCTGTCCTCAGAGAGCAAGAACTCTCATCTAGCTCAATTAGCACATGTCATGCTTTGGAAGATAATACAGATATTAAATTTAGCACTGACGTTTCCTCCTCTATTTACGGCTTCATTCACTGAATTAATGGCACTCACTTTTTCCTTGGGTGATTAGTGAGCTCTCAGCAAGAGGTAGCATATAAAAACCTCCCTTGATATTTTTTACTCCAATATTTATAATACTGAATCAACTTCCATCCGATTGTCAAGCATCCAGCCGCAAGCCTGGTGGCTAAGCCACGTGAGGGCATTTGGATTGCTGCCCTGCAGGTTTTAGACTGGGATCAAGATTTTGGCCTCCTACAGCTTAAGTGAGGGCTTTACCCACAGGGATACTGCCCAGCCTCCTTCTTGGGTATATTTTTATGTGAACCCCAAGCCAGCAGATGGTTTCCCAGCATGCCAAATTAATCAGGCTGTGCGAGAAGGAGAGATAATTGAAAACCTACTTTATCAAATTCAGAAGGGCTATGTTGGCTTGTGAGGTTGTACATGTTGTCATCAGAAGAAGAACAAGTGCTTGTAGAATGGCTTTCTTCACAGAATTTGGAGCAAGTTTCTACAGCAAAATACCGTGTCCTGAAGGTAACAAGGTTAATTTTGAATAAGGCAGCGAAAGCCCCTCTGCCTGGAATGGCTTTGGGTTTTATCAGCATCTGACTATATCCATCAGGGGTTAAGCTGAGCATTAAATTTTATTACCTCAGTTTAAGGATAACTTAACCAACCTGATCTGTTGGGAACACACCCCAAATCATTTTTCAAGAAATTCATTAACATTTCCCTCCTTTATGAGGTAGAGATGTTGGAGTCATAAAGAAGCAGCACAATGAGTTAAAGGTTACCCAGTGGCCAAAGGTAGGAAGAAAAACTGCACCTTCTGCACCCTAGTCCAACCATAGTAGCCACTAGGCAGCAGCGTTCCCAGTTATAAGGCAGAAATGGTCTGGGAGGAATGCCTGACGCGTCTCTCCATTCGCCTCATTAGGATTTGGAACAAATATAGAGGCTAATCTTTCTATGTTCCCCTATGGAGCTATGCTCTTAAATGATTCATATAAATGAGGTGCATACATTAAATTTGCAATGCTGTAGGCATCAATATGCAAGTGTTAGAAACAGCTCTTTATTCAAGCAACCTGGGAAAAACCCTGATTCTCCTATGAAAAAAAAAAAAAAAAGGATGCTAAAGGAGCTGGGATAAAGATGATTCTTTTAAGTACACATCTAAAGAAAGGCAGAATGATTTTGAATGTATCCGTACCCTCTATTATTCACTGGAAAAGGTCTCATCTTTTGTGCATTTGTAAATATACTTGAGTCCGTGATTATGCATTGTCATGACTATTTTGTGATGAAATCATCAATCTGAACTGCTCTGGAATTAAGCTGAATTTTGCAAGCGACTTTCTTGTCAGGGAAAAGGTGTAGAGCAATCTCTTGCTTCTTGTACTCAGGGAATCAGCCATATATAATGAAAAAAAAAAAAAAAAAACACTGAGTTAATCCACTGATGGTTTGAGAGCCCAGCCTTCCAAGGCTTGGAAAGCCTTGAAGTATCTCAATTCATACCTGAATCTAACCTGTAGGCAGCATCATTATGGACATGGTCGCTGCTTTTGAGAAACAGACTTAGTTCAGCCGTTGACACAGAAGTGTCTAGTGCCAATTGAGATGCTTCAGGATATCTCACCAGGCTCCAAATATTGCTGCAGAAGGACACAGGTCTCTCTCAGCATCTGCATCATAACTTCCATCTTCTTAAGGATGCTTTGGATGCCTCCGGAGACCTGTTCTGAAGTTCTCAAAGAAGATGAGAAAACAAAACTATTATTCTCATAATTTACTGAAGAAGGAATAACTAACGATGTAATTTGGCAATTACATTGAATGTTGACCCTGAAAGAGGTAGATCTCTCCAGATCATGCTCTGGGCTGTTACTAAAAGCAAATCCTTCTTTCCTAGCAAGCTACAAAGACAAACCCTCCAGAGCAGGCTGGTGCACTGGAGAAGTCTGACCTGAGAAAAAAACAGGAGAAACTCTCCAGCAACACCTTTACCAGCAACCAAACACTAGCACGGGCTCACCCATATACTGTTGAACGCTTAGAAAGGCTGTTGTTACGGTTTTGGCCCAGGGGAACTTGCCAGCCAGCACTTTCCCAGCCATTGTCCAGTCACAGTTTGGAGTCATCGTGGGTCAGGGACCATTTGCTGTGTCACCACAGGATGTCCCTTGTGCCCATCTGGAAAATGAACATACTCAGCTGCCTGAACAAGGGCTATTTCCCTGTTGGCATCATGGCTAAAAACCCATTCCAGACCCAATTATAAATACAGCCAGTGATGTCAGCAAAATTACATTTTAAGGTCTAGACTCCCTTCAGGCTGGAGACCCCAGGGAATACAAAACCTCAAAAAGGGTTTGCATATACCTCTGGCAAACCAGGCAAACCTGCCTGGACAGGCAGAAACCGCACAGATTTTTTTTGTTCCTCCTAATTTCAACAGCAGGAAAAAGCAAGTTTATAGTTGCATCTGTAAATAAAAGTATCTAGCACCTAATGCAAAATATGTCACTTTCCCATATAAATGCAGTAGCACAAGTCAAAGAGGGGAAAAAATACTTATATTTCATAAATATATAGAATAATATGAAGTTCTACTTATACTGTAGCTTTTCATCAGCTGCAGTCCACAGCCTCTCATAACACTTTTTAATAGAGCTCCAAGAGCATTGCGTTCTCAGCTTATGCATAATTTAGACAGAAAAAAAAATTATTTCAGGATAAACCAAATTCCACTCTTAAAAAAAAAAAAAGAATTAAAGGTAAACAATGGTTCAAAAGCATTGTTTGGAGGTAAATAAGACGTTCAGTCTCAGCTTCAAATGTTTTCTTTAAGGGATTCTTTAGTAAAGGACTTTTTGCTTAAACGGCACTGTTAAAATTCAAAATTCTGTTCAAATCAAAAAGATGAAAGACTTAGCTCTGAAAAGCAGGAAAAGGGGCAATTTAAGTGCTTTTCAAAATGTTGTTTGTCTGATTTCTACATAAATAAATTGACAATAAGAGCAATTAGCATTCTGGTGCCTCTAAACCTGAACATCTCCCGTGGAAAAAAGTTTTAGCCATAAAATGTTGCCCAGTTTTTCCCTACACTGTTCCCTGCCTAGGAATATTTCCAGAGAAGACACCGCTTGCTAACCATACAGCATCCAGAGCTACAGGAGAACAGCTTTTCTGAGCAAACACGATGAGTCAGAACTGCAAATGGAGCACAAATATACTTCAGAGAAATTTATAGTGGTATCACTAAAATCTTGACATTTCCACAATAAGGTGTTTGCAATATTGTCTCTATTTAGCAGAGAGAATAGCAAAACTACAGTAAATGTTACGGTAGCCAGAAGTCCATGTCAAGACTCTAGTGGTCCTTAGTGTAATTACCTGAGTGAGAACTCAGCCAAATGGCCATTATCCTTCTGAGAAGTGGCTTTTTCATTTTAATGGCCGTTAGACATCAAAGCTTTGGACTGATGTCTGGTCTGAGAGGCAGCACATCTCCTAACCTGTGCTCTCTTCCACTGTTGGGTCTTTTTTGATCCTTCCAGGGAGTCCATCTATTAGTGAACTCGTTCCCTGTAAACACAGACCTACCAGCTCCTCCATCGTAGGTCACCCATGAAGGCAAGCTGGACATAAAACCTGCATAAATGGCCCTTTAGCACATGCACGTTGTGTCTATACCATATGCGTGTAAGTCCCGTGCATCCTGGACATGTTGGATTAGTTGTCCATGCAGCATATGGTCCATCTGACATGGGGAGCAAGTCTGGTCCTCCAAGGCACACCATATTTGCCGGGCAAATCAATTTTGTAGTATAGAGCCAAGGGGGTTGGTACCTAATCCCCAATATAATTGGTTGGTACATAACCCCCAATATAATGAATATATGGAATAATATCTCCTCCTGTTTTCAGAGTTGCCCACACAGCAGATCTACAAATGCTACTTCACAGTGCTCCCCTGGTCCCAGGGATTCATCAGGATTAAGACACCCTTGGACAGCAGGAGTTTGAGTACAAAGTGTGGGAAGAGTGCTTCATATCTTCCAGGCTGCCAAACCAGCTGTGCCTGGCAATGATGCTGAAATGATGGGAACTTCCAGATGTTGGCTCTTCCCAGAAGTGGTTGCTCAAGCCTGGGGTTAAAAGTCATTCCCTAGCTAGTGCAAATCAGCAAGACAGTGAAGATTTCTACCACTGTTACTTTTCCGGTCCAGAAAAGGTTAAATAGCTCTCTTCACTGACAGTAAGAGCAGCTTGGTCTATTATGCTACAGATTGATTGTTTCTTTAATTATATGCTGTCACTCCAGACTTCACAGATTTTCCAGATATATTTCTTCCTTTTTATACGCACACATGTGTGTGTAGATAGATAGATAGATAGATACACACATTTTTATTTTTTTTTTTAGTTAAGCATCAAAATGCGGGCAGAAATGACCCTAGTTACACTTGAAATTAAAACTACTGCAAGCTCCTGAAACACTTTCTTCAACATTCCCCCCTCTTCCCACCTCCTTCTCATCCCCCTCCTAAGTAAGTTACAAAGGAAATACTAATTAGCTCCCAGCATCAGGCACGTCTGTATTAGATGCTGTTCTCAACTGACAGATACTGTACAGTAATTGGGTCAAACGCACAGATGCTCAGAATAACCAAAGCATTGTGGTTTTGCCTGCAGCTCTATTGGAGGAAGAACGGAGAATTTCACAGTAAAGGAGGACACAACACAGTTACTTGCAGCTCGACTGCTTTAAGGATGCTTGACTAGAGCTCTTTCCTAGCATTAAAGATTTATGAGGATTTTCACAAAAGCTTCCAATATCTGACTGGTAGAAAAATCATTTTATAGAAAAACAATCAGGCTGAAGGACCACAAATATGGTCAGGCAGGTAGCATGCCTTTCCTCTGCCACATGCATCCATTCTTCACACCCTTCATCTTCTCCAAAACAGAAATTGGAGCATCTCCTTTAGTAAACATATGGTGGCATCATTAAGATCTTGGCATTTCTGTAGTACAGTATTTGCAGTGTTGCCTCTACTTAGCACAGAGACCATCAGAATAACCACAGTAAACCTCACTAGCGCTGGCAGTTCATGTGGACACAGTGCTGGGCTGCAGTGGGAGCACTTACCCAGCCTGAAGGATGTGAGTCCTCTCACCTGCTGGGAGCTGAAGGTGAGCCTTGCAACCAGTTAATTACACCGTGGCAATCTGGGAAGGGTACAGCAGCATGAAAGGCCGGATCCTGAGGTAATACAGCTCTGCACCCACCAGTGTCATGGTGGTATATGTCAGAGTAGCTAGATGGAAGTCACCTTGGGTCTTCACAGGTACAAATGGATGTATTCCCTCTGGAAGCAAATATCCTAATGAGTGGAAATCAGTGTCTGCAGCTGGTGTTGCCCTGCCTGAACCTGTAAAGTTGTGCTAGTTTATGTCTGCAGGAGTTTGGACCTGGATTTTCAGAGTAGAAGCATTTTCAGATTGGGACAATTGGACATTTCTGTTGGCCAGGTGTGAAAACATGGCAAGTCACACAAGGCTGACACTTCTCCTTCTTTCCAGACACAAAGAATCCATGAGAACTCAGATACAAATCCTACACAGTGCTAGTCCACTGACTGTGTCTGCTGCAGTACTACTACAGGCTGGGTTGGATGAGTTCAGCAAGAAGAAGATGGTCTGTATGATCATGAATGATAAAAAGGGTTTCCATGAGATGCTTTTTCTTAAGCCAGATCCATCTGCGGAGAAAAAACAAGTGGGTGTAAAAAGGCGTCCAGAGAACTAGACACCTTCTGAAAGGAGATGTGGAGAAGAAGATGGCCCTGCGCCTGGTAATAGCTCTGCAGAACCTTAAAACCTTTCAGTTGGGAAGTTTGGCCATTTATCCCATCCCAGAGAGACATCAAAGCACTTCATGGAAGAAGACATTAATGTGACCCGTTTTCCTCTTTAGTTTTGTGGACTTGTCTTGTCCAAGCTGTTCAGCAGGATTGTCGAAGTCTTTATTGTTTCCAGGCTGAGAGGGATGCAGCTTCGTGCCTGGCATATATTTTAATGGAGGCAGAGGAGTCCTTGATCCCAAAGCAAGGATCTTCAGTGCTACTAAGGCTTGACACACCAGGCACACAGTTCCCAACTTCAAAGAGTAACTCATTATCTGCACAGCAGTTGGGGCTAGTGCGGCTTTTGAAGATGCCCAACAAAGACATTCCAGCCCTAACGCAAAATAAAAGAAACAAAAAACCTCTTGAGATGACTACTCTGCTGTTCAAAGTCAGAGGGAGTGCTGGGTGTATTTGGGAAAATATCAGAGCCAGGTTCGCTTAATACGCACTCCCACTTTTAACAAACCAAAGGATCCACCAGCATTCCTGCAGCTCAGCAGAAAGGCAGGGTCCCCTCCAGGGGATACAACCTTCCCTGAACTGGGGAGTGGAAAGGGGTGTTGGGTCAGAACTGCAAAGTCCTTGTGTAAGGGGACCTCCTAGAGGCACACAGAGCCTAAAGAACCACATAAATAGTTTGGGAGTTGTTCAGGTTGGTTATTTTCCTAACCCCAGACCAGCAGGCAGCCCAGACAGACCTAGTTTCTTGGCAGTGAAGAGAACTGAAACCCACCAGACTCCTCACATTGTTTCTGACCCGAGATGCGAAGATCACCACACCACAACTCTAATGGGCTGTATCTTTCAAATGGTCTATTTGGGATGACGCACAGGGAGAGACGCTGGTGGACAGGAGTTGTATCATGCCACAGCTTCAGTCTGCCTTCTCGAGCCCCTCCAGCCCCCCAGCACTGCTGGCAGCAGGAGCAGCTCAGCTGCCTATGGCTCATGGGCCAGGAACCAGGCAAGGGGACACCACTGGACAGTGCGAAGCACCACCCTCATTACGTGTCCGCATCGAGTCAGCTCACATTCAAGACGTGAGACTTGACAGGCCTGCAAGGGTTGGCACAAATCAGCGATGAGCATCAGAGAGCTTTGGTAATTTGCACTGCTGACTGGAGCAGAAGGGACCGGAAAGCTTTGTCCTTCAGGAGAAAAGAGGGGCAGTTTAGGACTAGATGTACCAGTCCTCATGAGAGATATTCCCAGCTCTCAGGACAGCTTTCTTCTGCTGGTGCACTGCCCGGGAGCTCATGGCCAGGCTCCGGATGGAGACCTTCTCTGTTTGCTTTGCAACAGCAATGGTCAAAACTGATGTTATCAGGTCCGTAAGAATCATAGAATCATAGAATGGTTTAGGTTGGAAGGGACCTTGAAGATCATCGAGTTCCAACCCCCATGCCATAGGCAGGGACACCTCCCACTAGATCAGGTTGCCCAAGGCCACGTCCAGCCTGGCCTTGAACACCTCCAGGGATGGGGCCTCAACAACCTCTCTGGGCAACCTGTTCCAGTGCCTCACCACCCTCAAAGTGAAAAACTTCTTCCTAATGTTCAATCTGAACCTGCCCTTTTCCGGTTTAAAGCCATTCCCCCTCATCCTATCACTACATGCCCGAGTAAAAAGAAGGTTTGGTGTCTGGCTGTACAAGTTCCACCTGGGCTCCTTGCAGCTACCACCACCTCTCCACTCACCCTCCAACGTTGACCTACAGCCCAGCAGCTGTTAAAGGCTCACAGGACCTGCCATGAATTTGGCACCTTCCCCAGTGAGACACCTTGAGCAGAAACCTCTTATTCACACCACAGGCCTGCAAAGACGGCAAGGAGCCTTGCTACAGCTCCACTGATGCTAAGCCATCCCGTCCTCAACCGCAGCCACCTCACCTGGGTAAGAAGCAGGGCTGAGATGAGATTACTGCCCCCCTCTTGTCCAGATTTTCTCTGACGATGACAAAAACTAGGGCAGCTACAGGCACGTTGTCTGTCTGCATAACTTCTGCAAAGAAGTCTGCAAAGAAATATCAAAAAAGCGGTTCCTGGTGCTCCTAATTGCCCAGGAAAGTGAGATGGAGCTATTTGTCTCTTATGGCTGTGGGTTTGCAGGCAGTGCCTCTACCTGAGGACACCAGGGGGGAGAAATACCCCATGTGCCACCAGACCACGTTGCTCTTGCCCGTACAAGCCGGGTGCATGGAGCTACCCGCTGCGGTCACATGGAGTTTGCTGCTTTTTGAGAACAAGACTCCAGAGAAAAAAGCATAAGCTGTTGCTTTCTGCATGTTAATAAGCACAATACATATGCATATAATATGCATATAATTCTGTGTATTGGACATGCAGCGGTCTCTAAGAAACTGAAGCACTTTGAATACAGAGCTGTGATTTCTTACACCACCATTTATTACCTAACACAGCCAGGGCAGCAGCCCCACTTTTATAAGGACGAGGTACAAGACAAGCCTGAGTTTATGACTGCTTTTACAAAATGTTCTTAAATCCCCAAATGCCCCAGGGCACCTCCCAGTGCTGTTTTTCCCTGATTCTGCCCATTTCTCACTTGATTAAAGGTAGGGGAGTCACCCATTAGGCATATAGAATCAAAGATCATGTGCGGTACAGCAGCACATGCACATACATCGGGGGGGGGAAAGAGATCTGTGACAAAGTGAGTTTTTTTATATTCCTTCTTTTTTTTTTTTCTTCCTTTTTTTATCTCTGGGGGGGGGTATTTGTCTGTTTCTTCTGGGTCATCATAACTATCAAAAAAAAGGAGGAAATAAAAGGTCTTTGCTCTATTCTTAAAAAGAAAATGTCTTTATAGTATCTCCAACTAAACCCCTTCGGAAATCTACAGCATTTTCTGCCGTGGGGAGGGCTGTTCCAAGCCTTGCAATCCCTGACAAAGCGGAGGAATGGAAATGCTCCAAGTGCCATATAGCCTGTGATTAATCTGAAAGAACATCAATAAAACATGATCTGCTTCTTTTCAGCTGATAGAGACTCATAAATAATAAAGCTATAAGATGTGGAGTCCAAAGTGGAAAGACTTTTTCAGTGTCAGAAACAGTAGGAGAAAAATCCCTGAAAATGATGTGGGAGAAGTTAATTTAGAAGCCCCCGTTGTTTGTTCAGTGCTCTGCTTCCCTTCACGCCCGTCCCACCACAGCCCGCCACCCGCACAGAGCCCTAACTGCCCAGCCTTGAGCATCATCTGAGATACCAGTGACCACCTGGGAAGAAGAGGTGACCTAAATTACACCCGGTGACTTTCCCCAGCTGTTCTGCCCAGCTGCTATGCAAACCCAGGTGTAGATGCTCTTCGCACTTGTGTACGTGTAATACCCTCCAAAGCCTGTGGTAGCTCACGTTGCGTTTCGCTAAACAAATGCCTTGCTGTTCGAATGATGTCAAAACAAAGCAATTTGGTATATGTAGGTTGAAAAGTGCAGGTGTGGAAGAAACCTCCAGAAGTCCCCACCACATCTGGCAGTCCATGGATATAAGCAGTATGTAGACCTCTGAGGTCTTCAGCCTCTGTCCCTAGCCATAACATCCCACTTCTTCCAGCATGGCCTTTTGCTACAAACCGTCTGGGTTCTGATTTTCCTCACTGCAATGAAGGGCAAAAATTTACCTGGAGAAATAAAGGTTGGCTTCATGGTGCCCAGGGATGAGGACATCTCGCAAGGCTATGCTCTCCTCCGTAACCAGCATGGAGTACATTAGTATTGGTAGTATATTTATTAGTACAGCTTAGCTTCAGATAGCAACATAGACAGTGACTTAGAAGAACGTGAACAAACATAAGAGATAATAAACCCCCCCCGTGACTCTAATCATGCCGGCAGAAAATGGTGTGCGAGGCGTAAAAAGTTCAGGAGTGGAAACGTAGGGAAGGACTTTCCTTGACCATAGATCAGAAAGTAGAATCAAATAAATGATTAACAGCTTGACTTACACAACATAAGATAACTTGGTGCTATAAAGAGTTACATGGATGTACTTTACAGAGGTGAAGGTTGCTTGGTGTTAGTAACATCCAATTGTCTTCAGTAGATTTATGCCGGTTTATATTTGTGGTAATAAAAGAGGTGCCGTCACTGGGGCATGGAGCCTGTGTCCATGCTTGAGTTCCTCCCTGCAGAGACCCCAGCTCTTTGGAACCTTAGTCTCTGAATTTGAGTAAGTTCAGGAACTTTTCTCCTCTGCTGACTGTAAGTGATCTTCAAAGAAAGATTTAAATCTAAATCTCCGTTTTTAATGTAAAGCTTTATTTCCTTTGGCATCTATTTGCATCTATTTGGTGTTTTTTTCTTCTCTCCTACTACACATAGAAATTTCACAAGAGGCATAATACTGCCGTGTAGGAATTCTTCATGCCTTATTTGAATTTCACTTTATTTACTAATTAGGCTATATTTAACATTTTAAGCAAACATTCCTTTCTTTCCTATTTGTTTGAGAGACTGTTTTCTCTGAGGGTGTTGTTTGAACTCTCTGTGTTGCTGTATCGAGTCTGGGGGGTACAGCAAGACCCAGAAGCCTTCAAAATCCACCACTGCGTCTGGTGCTTCCCTGGTGTTTTCGGCGGCCATGTCTAGACTCTGGCTGCAGTTTCACTATCTCTTCCAGCACATTATAGCACAATCTGTAATCAGCCTCTTAGATCACCTCAGAGCGATCGAGAAGCTGTCACCATAGACTATCTCATGGTGGACCCTGGAGAGCTGTAAGTACGTGGTCAGCTGTGCAATTATGTTGTTCCAACACACTGGAAGCAAGTGGAAATGAAGAAAAATGTGAATGTGCCAATGCAACATGCCAACGCAACGCACAATGGCTGTGTGTACGTTGCCCCTGGAGAGGAAGGTGAGCTCTCAGGTCTGCTGCCCATGGTTTCCTCCTTCACCTCAGGTGGCTGGTGACTGTTCTCTGGCCCAGCATGACCCACCCTTGCTGCTGCAAAAAGTCTATTCCCCTCAGCTGGAGGATTCTCCTAATATGTAATGGGAAAATAGCTAATATTGTGCTATTTTCTTGAACAACCAACTTCCAAGGAGGTGGACAGGACACCAGGTTGCCTCTCTGGTGTCACCCAACACATTCAGTTTTCATGACTACTTCCATTCATCAGCCGCTCCCAAAATCAGCAGTGAAATGGCGCTGAGGTTTTGATTTTTAATGACTACTGGAACTGTGTGCAGACTTGGAGGGACTCCAGGGTTGCTAACCAGGAGTTAGAGGTGGCTAATATGGAGAAATATTAACAAAGCCAAAGGCATGAGATTGGAAGCATATTCTGTCTGTGCTGGGAAACCCTTTCTGGGTCTGGCCCTCAGCAACAAATGGGAAAGAGAATAAGCCTGTGCTCTCATCCGTCAGAGTGACAGTATCTATACAGAGAGCACTTTTCCTCTGAGGAAGCTTTATGCATTTATCATAGCAACTGTCCCCAGAATTTGCAGTACGCATCTCAGTCTGGTATCTACACATCACCCTCGACCCTCTCTGTGAGAAATAGAGATAAATGTACTATTCAAAGGAAACTGGAGTGCTGGACAGTGAGGGAGGCAGAAAATAGCTACTCAAACAGCAAAGCAGCCCTGGAATTAAAATACATGCAAAGGTATTGATCCAAGAGGGTGAAAATCAGCTGTCTCCACCATTCATGGTACTGGACCCATGAGCAGGAGGGAGGAATGATGTACTAAAGACGGCACCGCTCCTTCCTCCATGATGGGATGCTCTTCAGGCACCTTTGTGTTCTTCTCAAGGACACCCACCAGCCTGCACTCGCAACAAGGAGTTCATCCCTGGGGACAGTGACAGAGACATGGCACCTCTGAAAGCTACCACATAACTGCTGAGCAGCAAGGACTCTCCATGTGCATGTCATGGCAAAAGTATGCTAATTTAACTCCTAGTAGCCAGCACTAAAACATGTTGAACCCATCCCACATTACATTGTGTGGACCTCTCCCAGTGTTTGTGAACAAGAGGTAACGGGCACAAACTTGACCAGAGGAAGTTCCATCTAAACATGAGGAGGAACTTCTGTGCTGTGAGGGTGGCAGAGCACTGGCACAGGCTGCCCAGAGAGGGGGGGGAGTCTCCCACTCTGGAGCCATTCCAAACCCGCCTGGACACCGTCCTTTGCAACTGCTATAAGTGCCCCTGCTCTGGCAGGGGGTAGGACGGGGGAAGCTCCAGAGGTCCCCTCACCATTATGTGATTGTGTCAACCGGTACTGATCTAATCCATGGCAACTTCTACACCGGGGCAACTGAAGGTATCTGAATTTGTGACTCCTGCACCATGTGATCCCAAAATACCTTCACAGAGGCTGAAATGGGTCTCCTCCATCCAGGACCCCATCTCCTTACCAGGGGAGGCAGAGCAGGCAGCTCCATCTGTTTATGGGGAAATATTTTCCTCTTTACCTGTTTTAGGGAGGGAGAGCAACTACAGGCAAGACAGCCTTTGTCAAATCACTTGAGACTATGGTGAGGGAGAAGAGGGTATATGGGGTTTCTCTTCCACCCTGAGCAAACTGAGGGGAAGAATTCAGCCCCGTCTGCTTGCCCAGGGAGGAAGAAGAGGAGCACCACCACCTGTTAAGGCTAGGCACAACTGACCTGGGCCAGTACTGCCGTACAAGTTTTAGAGTTTGACCAAATGTAGTTTCAAAACAGTCCTTAAACAGAGTTCTCCAGCTACAAAGATTGGAGGGCAGGAACCTATTGCCAGAGGATACTCTGGAGTTACCATCCAGGGTCACCAGCTCCGGGGCCCCAAAACTTTGAACGGCTTTTGAAACAACTCCCATGTAGCTCCAGGCCCTGCTATCATGGTTTCTTCTCTCAGGTGTGCCCATGCTCAGCAAAGAGTTTGACTTCTCCTCCTCTTATGCCGTCCTCTTGGGTTGAACCCTGGTGTCCTGCCTCTCCTCATCTTCCCCCACTGTACACAGAAGACCCAAACCCTCCTAGTTCTTTGTGCTTTTCAGCTTCAGTCTCAAAAACCTCCTGAACCGCCCCCTCCCTCCCCCCAAACAAGTGGATAGCCTGTTTTTCAGTGTTTCGCCATCATTGGATGTCTTTAGGAACCAGCTAGATTGGTATCGGTCAGATGCTTCTTTGGTGAAGAGCTGACGATCAGACTCACCCTCTTTTTGCCAGCAAGCACATCACAAGGCTTTCCCCTGCTTGGTCTCAGTCTCCACAGGAGCCTACAGGAGCTTGTTATTTTTCTCTTAGTGGCGCTCAAACAGCTGCTATAAACAGATGCCCTACTAGAAGGAGGTCTCATTTTCTCTGTGTAACTTCATCTCCAATATCGTAACATCTGAATAATGTATCAGAGCTGTGGTGTCTACCATCCCTTCAGCTCCCTATTCGCCCCGAGTTCCCTGTCATCTCGGCCTGATGCAATCAAAGAAATAGCACAGGATGCTTTCCTAGCTCCTGGGTACCACTGCGGAAAAGTCTCTGATCACTGTTAATAATGTTGGTTCAGCAAGGCCCAAATTCTAATGCAATTAACAGGGGAGTAACTGAATCGGCTTTATTGTGTCTCCACTGGGGACACACAAAAATGCCTCAGGGCCTGCCGAGTCCATGCGTAACTCCACAGGCCTAAACACTCTTCCACATACCCCCATATCAGAAACTGCCAGAAGTTTAATCACACTTTTCTTCCCAAATTGCAGCTTCAAGGCAACTTGGCGACCTATGGCTGGAAATCTTTTTTACAAAGGCTTTTGATTTATTTTGATTAAAATGAATAAGCCCATCTCGTATTCCCAGCAGAAAAAGGTATTTGGGGATTGATGTGCATCACTGTTAGATGTGCTTTCGGTGTTATAATCACATTTTCCACCATGTAGCCAAATGCACTGAACATAGACAAGCAGCAGGCAAGGAGAGGACTGGATGGAGGCTGTTTAAGCCTTTTCCAATTACAGGTCTCAGGAGGCAACTGGTTTTTGCTTATTCAGCATTTTGGAAGTTTGATTTCCTCTCTCCAGTGTTCACTTTTTCCTTTTCCAGTTTTATCTGCACAAATGGGAAAATAGCGAAAAAAGGAGAAGAGAGTGAAAGAGTATGAACCCTGAACCTCCACCCCAGGATGGGGGGGCAACCTCTGTTGTTGCATTCATTAGGTTTTGGTTGTCTGACTTTTACGTTTGGTGAATGTTGAATGCGTATGTATGCAATCAGCAATGAAGAAAAGTGAGTGAGCAAGACAGACTCTCTCTCTTTCACAGGAACCACTTATCATCGTTTGTGGAAGACTGTATCTTGCTTTCATCAAGCTAAATGTGAAAGTTCAAAAAGCCACGCTTCTTCTGTGTCTGGATAATAACCCAGCCTGAGTAAAGTGCCAAGTTTAAGTAGACACAGTAAGAACAAGATCTTTCTTTGCCCAAGATTGTGCTCCAAAATGCCTCATATACACCAACCAAGCTTTTTCAGTTTGGCTCATGTAAACCCATACAATTTATTGAGCTTTGGCAAGAGGCAGTGCAACTTCTAAAAGGAATTGACTTATATAAGAACACAGCTGAAATACAAGATTAATTCAAAGAACTTATTTGGTCTAGAGGGAATATGCCCTTCTTGACCAGAAAGCTACAGCCCATATTAGCAGGGGTGCTACAGAGATCGTTTGCTTAAAATCTGCACCACAGATGTGATCACTAAAATTCAGAGTTCACAAGTGAGAGGAGGGAAAGAGACAGCAGCAGACACCTCTTCTCTAATGTCATTTTAACAGTACAAAGCACAGCATCATGGTGTCAGCATTTGAGACCATGTGGCCTACCTGGGAGAGGTCCATAGGTTATATTGGGTGGGATTCAGTTCACCCAACTTTGGACATCTCTAGTGTGAACATCTCCAATTGGGCTAAGCACTGCAGGTCCCAGTCAGTGGAGACAAATGAGCACTTTTAATGAGTGGTTCTTCTCACCTGTCTTGGAGGTCTCCTTTCGGACCGGCTGAGCTGCATGGCTGTGGTGTAGATCTAGGCTGACGTACCTAGGCATGGACCTCACCACTCTGGAGGGGTCTGTCCAGTCAGATGAGTCCCCCACCTAATCTAGGGGTCTCTTTTACCAAGTTGAAGGCCTGGGGTTAGAAATTCAAGCAACTTTTCACCACAAAATAAAATCCTCTTCACTTTTATTGATGTAATTTTCAGTGTTTCTGATGATCAGCCAGGAGATTGATCTTCTTAGGATAAGCTCACCTGCAATCTGATTGACCAGGCTAGGGACCCTCTACTACGTCTGATCCAAGGCAGGCGGTACTTCGTAACTGCCAATCCAGAGGGTGACAGCTACAGGTTCTGTGATGACACTTTGGTCATGAAACGTGACCTCATGAAGCAGAAGAGGCAGGAGGATGGCTTCCCAGGCACATCTGTGAGCTCAAGGTCTCACTTAAGAAGCAAGCACCAGCTGATTTTCTCCACAAGGTGGGAAATCATCAGATTTCTTCTCAGCTGGACTCACGCACACCTTGCTCCTTGCCATTTACATACTAAAATTCAGCTAATGGGCCATGTCATCCTCTCCTGAGTCACTGGCTGTCTTTCCCATTCTCCGAAGACAGGGCCTACAGGAGAGCTGGGGAAGGACTTTTGACTAGGGCATGTAGAGATAGGACAAGGGGGAATGGCTTTAAACTGGAAGAAGGCAGGTTCACATTGAACATTAGGAAGAAGTTTTTCACTTTGAGGGTGGTGAGGCACCGGAACAGGTTGCCCAGAGAGGTTGAGGACCCATCCCTGGAGGTGTTCAAGGCCAGGCTGGATGTGGCCTTGGGCAACCTGATCTAGTGGGAGGTGTCCCTGCCTGTGGCGGGGGGGGTGGAACTCGATGATCTTCAAGGTCCTTTCCAACCTAAACCATTCTATGATTCTCTGATTCTCTGAATGCAGGCTTAAGACAGCTTATTAACCTTTCAGAAGTCACTATTCAGCCAGTCAAATTGTCATTCCAGTCCCCGGAGTTATCTATTTTTGGTTGCGTTCAGGTTCTCTTACTAAGAATTCAGGATTCCACACAGATTTGGTGAAAAACTCTTCCAGCTGCCACATCCAGTAGCATCTTAGCCCAAATCACTGGAAAATTCATTTCTGTATCTAATATCTGCAAAATTAAAAGTCACAAAGATGTTTCCTCATAATATCTTTACTGCTTTAGTACTATCACATAGATCTTTTTTCCATATTCAGGCTTGAACTAATGAAGTTTTGCTCGTGACTTCCAAGCATGCCAAACTCCTGCAGATAAAACTGTAATAGAGATCACTCAGTGAATACTTCCAGAATAGCTGTAACATTGCTCCTAAAACAAGCACAGAGGGATCACCTCCAGCTTCTGCCACCTCTTGTGTGCCAACCCAGTTCACACTAGTTGTGGGCTTGTCCATAAGCATCCAGTTTAGCATATTCCTATAAGAGATAGATCAGGATTTAGGCTGGTGTTCAGCACCTTTTCATCAGGATAGCTCTCCCCTATTAGAAGATGTCCTGATTTGCTTAGACATTTACAAGCATTAAAGATGTTTACAAGGATTAAAGATACCATGGATATTTTGGATCCTGTGATGTGGCTATGGGCCAGATTCTCTGCAACTATTGCTCTCCTGAAGACCTGGGGTTGGCGCAGCTCTCTGATACATCCTTCTGGCTCTGATACATCTAAAGTGGAGATATTTAAGGCTGAGCTTCTCACCCCAGTTTCCTTCTATAGTCAATAGAGAGAAATGGGCACATCCAGAGGGTAATTTGCCCACCCTAAAATAAGAACTTAAGGTCAGTCTGAACAAGATCCTTTGGAAGCGCTTACTTACAGCTACGGGTTAGAGGGGACCCCAGCATGAAGAACTCAGATGCAGTCATATGACTTCTAGATCCCTAAAACTAAAAGGCACAATTCTCACTTTGAATCACATCCCTGTCCCTCCCCACCATACCACGTGAAGGGATCTGACTCTCCTCTTCCGTGTGGCTGTGTCCCCATACCCCAGAGCTGGTTTGGGTGGAGAGGTGCCATCCTTCATCTCTGAAGGGAACATCAGACTCTTTCCCACTCCCTGTACTTGGATTTAAGGAAGCAACCCATGTCTCTGCCCCAAGGATGGGTTGGTGCTCAGCTACAGAGAAGCACAAACTGAAGGTTAGGGGGAAGCAAATTACCTTCCTGGCAAATCGGAGCCTGATTATCCTACCGAATCACTCCACTAAAGGAACTAGGACTTCACAAGTTAAAGCCACATGTGTTTAGGTTACCTCCAGAGCCCTCGATCACAGAACGTATGATGAAATTCAGTGTTTCCTAGAGAGCTTGGTGGTTTGGTTTTTTTCTACTTTCCCTTGGGAATAGGTTTATAAGATCATCTCAACTGCATGAGAAGGTGATCTTTGCTGAATCACACCCCATCAAGGGAGAGCTGTTTCCTACTGCACGATTCCAACTGTGGCAAGCCTGAACCCCTCCCCGTGCAGCGAGATGATTTCAGCCTGAGTCGGACTCATTACAGAGTCAGAGCGACTCCCGCGCTCTGCATTCATATATGCTCAGAGGCATTCACTAAAAGTTCATCTCTTTTCCCAGTACCAGGAAAATCACTTCACTTGTCAGCGAGACAGAGCCTTTTTGATCAACCTGAGACAGGGTGTCTTACAATAAATACCTCGCTGCCTGCAGCAAGGTGCAATCTGCACTGTTTTCCAGGCTTGATTTCCTTTGTTTTCCACCCTCAGGTTCTTTCTATCACAAAGCAGCACTGCAGACTGGGACAATTCACAGTGTTGGAGGCCATTAGATAGGTTTTCAGCCCCTGCGAGTCTTTCCATATTTTTTTTGTCATCTTCAGAAAGGAACATGAGCCTAAGAGAACAACCTTTTGCTGGACAACTTTTTGTTAGTGTTTGTCCCTAGATGTGCTCTAGGCTCTTCTGGGGGGGGGGGGGGGGGGGGGGGCTGGTGGAAATTTCAGCAGTCAGACCTTGTTCTCAGACACACACACTTGGGAAACAGACCTGCCCACATTGTGCTGGGATTTGGAACATTTGTTCTGGGGAATGGAGAAAAAAGGTGGAGAAGAACAGATGATACCAACCTATGATACACCCATGTTCCGTGTTGTTCTCCTAAATGAGCGCTTTCAAAACAAAAGGAAAAGGAGCGTTCTTAAAGAGTTCAGATGTTTTGATGACATTTTTGAAAGAAACTATTTCCACCCACGCAAGCTTTTCATTTTGAAAATTTTCTTAATTGCTCTATTGTTATCTTAATGCTCAAACTTTGATCAGAGCACTTTGATTCAAACGAATTGTTTTATTCTTAGAGTTGTCAGTAGCTCAAAACATCGCTTTTCTTAATTATTCTAATTGCAGAGACAAGGCAATTTGCCTGCTTAGTGCAGAAGGTATCAAATGGCCAAGGAGTCAGAGCACAGAGGTCACCACGACTTCCCAACCAGGATAAAAGCAGCGTGGAATTCTGTAAAGGTTGCTCTTGTGAGACAGGTAATGGAGATGGACATGAGACCAAGGGTTCAATTTCAGCTCCTCCCTGAGGCTTCCTGGGTGGCATCCATCTCAGTAGGCATAGATGACTCTGAGCTCCTCACCCCATATGAAATCAGTCAAAACAATTCAACTCATCCTAAAGAGGATGTATAAATAGATTAAATATCTTGTTCCCTAAAATTACCAACTTCTCCCCTTAAATCCATAACAAGAGGCCAGGGATTTAGTTTAGTTGCCTAAACGCAGGCTTCTTAGTATAGTTTGAGACCCATGGGGGTCTGCCATAGAGCATCTTGCTGCCACTTCAGAAGACCTTGAGTACCTCATAGATCCTGCCAGCCCCATACCGATGCCTCAAATATCCCAGATCATATAAAAAGGCACTAAATGCATACACTTAGTCAACTGAATAGAGCTGATCACTAACTTCAGGAGATACAGAAAACAATAATTCCCTTAGGAGTTTGCTCTGGTAAGTGAATCACCCTCACCATTAATATTTTTCTCCTTGCTGTGTTGTGTTCTTGTCTAGATTAAAGAGCCCATTAGCATCCAATATTTTCCTCCCAGTGATGTACTTTTAAAGACAGCAATCAATCCCTCTATTGACTGCAGCAGAGTAGATAGAGTTTGTGAGGTCCTACTGTAAGATCTATTTTCCAGTTCTGAAATAATTTCCATGGGTGGCAAAAATAGGCAAAGTAGGGCAAAAATAATCTTTGAATGAAAACTGGTTCTCACAGGGAATTAATCCCCTGTCAATGCTCGTAATTCACAGGACTCAGAATTCCAAGTGTACAATACAGTCTTCTTAAAAACCAATTTCTGCTTCATAGCATCATTTCTAGCACTGAATGTCATTCTTGCATTCAGGAATGAATCTTGTTCCATGCAATGAAAGAGTTTCTTGCTTCATCTGCTCTTAGCTAACAAGAGGCAAACAATCAAGGTGAGCTCTCTGAAGGAGTTTCTAGTGCTTTCTACACTGAGCAAAAGTGTTAGCACGTGAACTCCTGAGTTCCCTCGATGCCAAGGGCACTGGGGAAAGGAAGCTCTGCTAAACCAGCCAAATAGTTGAAGGGAAAGTCATTTGTTAAGTCACCCGTACTGTTGACTTTTATTACCGTGCTATCTACAGCTTTCAACGGGAGGAACAGAGACTTTTATTACAGGCGTCAGCTAATGCAGGGAAGTAATTATGTTAATGAACAAGACAAACAGAGATTTGTGAGGCAGAGTCAGGGGAATTAGCTCATGCAATACATCAGAGCGCATTTTAGCAGGGCACAGGTGACAAATGTCCTCGTGACTGATGAAGGAGGGAACTGAACGAGCAACCTCAGGAACACTCAGGAACAGAGGTGCAAGCAGTTATCACTGTTCTGAAAAGGAAAAAAAAAAAAAAAGAAAAAAGAAAAAACAGAAAAGTAAAAGAAAGAGAAAAATAAAAGATAATGATTGTGGAGTACCTGGCCAGAGATCTGTAAAACATACGGTTCATGTGTTCAACCTCTAAATTTTATCTGAGGGTCATAAACCTACTAATTCACAGATTCACAGAATGGTTTGGGTTGGAAGGGACCTTAAAGATCATCTAGTTCAAACCCACTGCCATGGGCAGGGACGCCTCCCACTAGATCAGGTTGCTCCAAGCCCTGTCCAACCTGTCCTTGAGCACCCCCAGGGATGGGACATCCACAAATTCCCTAGGCAAGTTGTTCCATTGTCTCAACATCCTCACAGTAAAGAATTTCTTTCTAATATCTAAACTAAATCTACCCTCTTCCAGTTTAAAACCATTACCCCTTGTCCTATCACTACACTCCCTGATAGAAGGCCCTCCCCATCTTTCTTGTAGGTCCCGTTTAGGTACTGGAAGTCAGGTATAGGGTCTCCCCAGAACCTGCACTTCTCCAGGCTGAACAACCCCAACTCTCTCGGCCTGTCTTCATAGGAGAGGTGCTCCATGTATAAGGCTGAATCTCACCCAAATGCCTAAAAATATATCATCGGAGAATGAACTAACCTCTGGAAGTACCTGATTCTCTTGACTGATGTAGAAAGAGCCTGGATGACTAATTTAAAATTAGCAGCAGTCTTTTAAACATCTGACATTAAATGAAATGTATTCTTCCCCTATTGTTTCAGCAGGAAAGACAGGATGGGCAGAGAAAAGGATGGCCCTGTTATGCAGGCTACTTGGACTGCTTGAGTTGAGGAGTACGAGTATCTTATCGATTTTCTAACTGACTTTTTTGTGTTTGTTTTTGTTTTAGTGAAACAGTGAAGACTTAGCTCAGTAAGTCTTCTCTCATCAGACTGTTCTCCTGTGTGCTTGCAGAAGAAGGGCTGACAAAACCACTCTTCTCCAAAGCAAGTGCATCTCAGCAACCCCCTAGTTCCCTACTTTGTCAACAGCGTTCCAATAAACAGGATTCAAAAGAGGATGAAAATCATCTTTTTCCTAACCTGTCCCTCCACAGCAGGCGCCACATCAACCATCGACTCCAGCTGCTCGAGCTGCTAATTGCACAGGAGAAGAACTCTGTGCAATCCCTCGCATTCGCCTCCTGCCAGCCTGTGCCACCCACACAGAGACAACGGAGCAGCCCACGATGCTCCCGCTGCCCCCGCAGCTCCCCAGCATCCACATCAGGCCGTCAGTGTCTTAACAGCCTGATTTCCCCACACTGGGACTCGTTTGGCTGAAGGGGGTCTGCATATCATGGGGCTTTGATGAACAGCGCACCTCTCTTTTGTTTTATTTTGCAGAAGGTAATTTCAAGGTGTAGTGGACACCTCTGGCAAAATACACTGCCTGGGGGCACCTAAAAGCCAAGCAAGAATTAATCACAGTGAAGTTTTTGAAACGTATGAAAACTCTTCTTCTGGTGGACTAAAAGCTACATATTTGGTCTATTTTTGATACAACTGGCAGTGTATCAGCATGAATATAAATACAATATTTCAACGGGTGACAAGATATGGAACAAGCTATTGGTCCCCGGTTAATCGATGTGCTCTTGGCTTGTGCCAATGTCAGTTGTCTTAACTTCTTTCCTCGCTTCACATTTGCTCCCTGCTGAAAGCTCACCTGTGGCAAGTCACCATCGCTCAGCTGATAGATGGGAACTTGTCCACGGGTCCAGCGTAAAGGTTGCGCTGTTCAGACCACTGCAATTAAAGCTATTAAGCCCCCTTAGGGCCATAGGAATGCAGGAGTAAGCAGGTCAAAATAGCTCGTTCTTACAAGCCTTAATGATGGTAGCATGATTGGGGTGAATCATTTTAGATCCAGAAGTGCAAACCTGAATGTCACTCCACTCTTACATCTTAGACTGTTGTTTGAGGTGTAAGTGGGTGTCTGACCCATAGGTTGGGAGAGACTCAAAAATCATTCTAGGCACATGGTGCCACTGGACAACGCCTGGTTACAGAAGCATATGTGTCTTCACCAAGGTGGCAGCTGGGATTGGGCCAGGCTTTAGACCTATTTCTGTAAAGAAAATAGAAAAATAGTATAGACTATATCGTTGTGATGTTCTGCCTTGGCCATCCTCTGCTCTCCTAGAGGCTGAATGCTCCTAGGAGCCGGACTGTCTTAGCACGGCACTGAGCTTGGGTGAGGCATCTTAAAAATCACTGGTCCCCAGAGGGCAAACAAGGAGTTGATGTTAAACACCAAGCCATAGGTACGTAATGGTTTGGAAAGACTGCCACTGCTAATAGGCTGGGAGAGAGAAAAGGGGATAGGTTTTCTTCCTGCCAACACATCAGCCTTTGCTTCAGGTGCTATAAAGCTGTCATGTTTGAGAAAACATTACCTACTATCCCAAGTGGGTTTATAGTGCAAAAAGCTATGTGAGGACCTGGTTTAAAGTTCGTGTGTCCCACTGTTCCTGGATGGAGGAAGACCACAGCTCCATGTAGTGCTGGGGGAAGGTCTTCACAGGGCCAGGGCAGTCTAACCACCATTGACAAGACGAGGGCATCACCCGCTGTGCACAGACTAACCCTGGGTACAGATCCTTATGTGAAGGACACACATACTCTTTCTTCCTCCTGAGGAGGGCCACACTGCTGAGTTCAGCACACGTCAGCATTTGAACGCACCTCCCTGTCACTCCAGAGTCATCCGTGAGGACACCCCAACGCTACAGCAGTCACATCTGGCAAACAAATTGAGCGTGCCGACATTGCCGTAAAGAAACAACCAAAGCCAGGAATGACCTGACACCAGGCAGCACAGCTTCAACGATAAATCCTCCTCCTTTGGCAGGATGGATAGGAGCTCTGATTTCCTGGACTAATATTAGCGGTGAAAAATCAATTACACTGAGGTCTTTTAAACTTATCAAGCAAATGCATTAGGAAGCACATGCTGCCTGGGCGTACACACAGCTGAAGAAAAAAAGAAAAAAGGGGCTGCGGAGCTTCCTCGTGATGGATTTCAAACATATATTCTGAGCTGAAGTGAGGGATATGCTGGTGTTCACTCTCCAAAGAATAGCAGCAAGGGGTGAGTAACTGAGGAGAACTTTGGATGCATCTTGGTTCTTCAGGTTAAATAAGGAGCCGAGACAAATTAAATGAATTGAAAATTATGTGCTGCTTGGGGTTATTCATTTGGACAAGAAGTCAACTGTGGCCACAGCGATTTCAACCTGAAAGATGTTTTCCTGTCAGGCACCACAGCATTACCAGCTGCAGGGGTGACACTATGCTGGAGCATGTCCTTTTGTCAGGAGCGTGCCTCAAAGCCACAAATTCCTTTCTGAAACCCAGCACAGACTGCCATGGTGATCTAGAAAGAGTACCCATGCTTTGACACTTGCCTGCACACCCCAGCATAGATCCAAGCCTCACCGATCCAGGCACAAACTGCACAAAGTAAGAGACAATTCCTGCTGCAAAAATCTCCTAATCCAAATATAAGACAGAAAATTTGAGAGGAGCGTGTTCTTCTTTTACAGACAGGGAAGCGGAGCACAGACGGAGTGTAGGACTCCCCCAAGGTCACCTGGGGAGTCAGTAGCGGAATATGGGAATAAATCCAGATCTCCTGAAATGTGCCGAACTACTAAAACCTTGAACATATCCTTCTTTCCAGATACGGCACAGACATGAAACATGGGCAGATACCCACGCTTTGAAAATTCAGCCGCACATCAGCTGAGTTTCTCTCAGTATGACGGGACTTCCCTGAAAAAGTAGGGTAGCAGAAGCTCACGTTGGAGGTCTGCAGTCCAGATGTGGCTTGAAGGCCAGATTTTACTTGTTGGGAAAGAGGCTGCATTCAGAGGGGAGGTGAAGGCTGTAAACAATCAGCTTTTAACCCCAGAAACGAGAACATTTTTACAGAAGACAAAATTACACTCATCCTAGGGAAACTGGGATATTGTAAGGCAAGATTTTTGCTGTCACACATAAACATAAAATAGATGCTAAAGACCACAAATGCTATCACTTCATGGATGCAGAGAAAGAATTCAAGTGCCATTATTTCTGCTTGACTTGCGCTTGACGACACAATTTTCCTCCCAATTCTTGTTAATGCCAGCATAAACAGAGGCCAACCACTGACACATACCATCAATGCTAATAAAAAGCACGGTTGCTTGGCACACAAAGATCCTTCTGAGAGCTCCTAATAACTGAGAAGCTGCTGCTATTATCGCTACAGCCTCTATGAGTGTTAGTCAAAGCACCTCTAAATGGAGGGAGTAAACTGCAAGGGAGCCATACCATCTCGGTTGACTTTATGGCAGCAATAACATTTCAATTTCTAATCCACCATTATTTCAAACGAGAAACTCTCAAAGCAGGAGCTCAGCCTCTCTCATTCCTTTGTCACATTGTCCTTTACTTTATGGCAATTCGCAGGTGGTCCCATCACTGGGGTACGTGACAGTCCACCGGCTGTTGTGCACTGATCCCTACAATGACCCAGCAGTGAGGGAAATGTCTACTTCCCAGATGACACCATGTCTGTAGTTGTTTGCTAGGTCCTGTTCTCTGGCTGTGGAGCTAATAGGTTTACATCCAAACAGAAAAAGTCAATTCTTCTGCGCACCCCTCGCATAATCACCCTCGTGGCTCTCTGCTCACAACCCCCATCTTCTTAACCCCCCCATCTCATTCTCTCCCTGTTGGTGCAGACCAGCGCTGATATAAATCAGGTCCTTTCTGCTTCCACCCACTCTGAGAGGCACGGGCTTAATCACAAGGGTTGGCTGGAGCATTCCTTTTTCAGTGCAACATCTTTCCTCAATCCCTCAGTTCAACTAAGCCTCTTTCCTCCAGCCTCATGTCCCAGCGAGCATCCTCGTCCTTCCCGTTGGTGCTAGCCAGAGGTCCACCTTTGCTCAAGACAGCCTTGTAAGCACTTTGTTACAGGAGGAAGGTTAGAGAAAGACCAAAGTGATTCTGATGAGAAATACCTGCAGTTACATAGCCTCAGGCTGCATCCTTGACAGATCTAAGACCTCATTAGCGCAGTACTGCATTTATTTATGGCATTTGTAATACACTTTGGGGTAAAAGGTGTTATATAAATGAAATATTACCGGGACTTATTAAAGATTAGGACGACACAAAAATCAGGACTTTCAGCTGCTTTCCAACTCCATCCCTCATCCCTTTCTCTGTATTTCTGCCCTCTGTACCAAATGGGGGGGTGGTGGGCAGAGTAATGAAAGGACTTCAAAGGGCACCAAGGGGAGTGGCTACAACAATTCAGTTTGTGGAACCTGCTGAAGTAAAATAGCGAAAATTTCTTCTCTTTCAAACGGAACTAAGAAAAGAAAGAAAAAAAAAAAACCACGATTGAAATGTATTATAAGGCCTGGGGAATGCTGTGTCTGTGCCAGTGTAACCAGTGATGGAAGTGGATGAGTCTTCTCTGGAATTTTGTCCTCCAGAGCCCCATGTTGTGTAAAGGGCAAGTGTGGTGCCAGTTTGACCAGCACAGTTACTCTGGTGCATTGAGAAGGGCCAGTGTGGTATAGACAGCTGCAACAAGACATTTGAGCTGCTGGTTTTACCTATTTCGGTTGTGCAGGATGCTTTAAATACTGTTGCATGAGTACAACCCCTATGTGGGTGCAATTACAGTGGTGTAATTACACAATTTCTGCTGTGTGCATTGAGCTCCAGTGATGAAACATAAGACCTCAGGCTGTCGACAAATTACAGAAAGAAAAGTATATCTCAAAAAGAAAAACTCTTTCCAACCCAGCTGTGCTGGTGAGAGGCAACAAAAACCACCCCATCATGTTTCCTCCCTCACTTTGGGTGAGTCCACTGGTGGTTGGCCAAATTGATGGCGTGAGCCCTCCCAAATCGCTGCAGGCAAAAGCGGAAAAAAAAGCTCAGCTAAACTGATTCAGTAGGGAGTTCAGGGCAAATACAGTGCTAAGCTGGAGCAGCCTCAACTCTCTGTCAAGGTGGACTGAAGCAGGTAGGAGGGTGACCTCTTCCTGTGCCCTGGAGAGGCCTGGGGGAAATGTCCATCCACAATCTCCTTTTACAGAAGGGTCAGTTCGGTGGTCCAAGTCAGTGTGTCTGTTTGCTGCAAAATCAAAGCTAACTCTTATCAGAACAGAGTGCAACATACACCTGCATAGGTTGGGTTTCCTACATGGGTTGGGTTTTCTTTAATCAGTACATTTTTCCCCTATCTGCAAACATCTCTTCTTATTGAAGACACTTATTCTCACCAGTCTTTGAGAGGAAATTCTCACCAACATGTTACGGTCCCAGTCTTATGCTGTTGTATTTCCTGTGTGCATCTTAGTCATTTCACGATATTCAAGAAACCTCAGTTAAGAAACCTCTTGATGCTCTTGGGTCTCAGGCTGCGACAGAGCGAGACTGTCGCAGAGGAGGTATTGGGAAATATAGTGACCTCAAAAACCTGACCAAAGCTGAGAAATGACAGTAAGACACACTTGAGGTCTTTACAGTCCTCATAACCGAGGGTTTCACAAAGTTCAAACCTTTATTTTCACAACTGCTCTCTAAAAGCAGTACGACATTCACTTGACAGATAAAAAACTGTGGTTACGTGACCTCTCCAATGAAATAGGATGTTTCTACACTAGTAAACAAATAAAGTCAAGGCACAGACACTTTCCAGTGATCATCCACATTGTCAGCGTGGTCTGTTGCTCAGCAGAGAGGCTCTCAGAGACTATTTGATGACACATGGGGAACTGCGGGGACAGATCTGGGCTAAACCAAAATGAAGGAGAACAGCAAAGAAGACAACATTCACAACAACAAAGAAGACATTCATTACAGTGCTGGATGACAGAGTGGAAAGAGAGGAGAAAAGAGCTTCCATGAGTGAAGCGAAGGACAGCCCTGGTCCTTCCCAAAGACATCAACTTGACGTGTGTGTGTTGTCTCTCTGAAAGTACTGGGCAAGCTGACTGCGAGGACGTCACGTGTTTCAGGATCATGGCTTATGAGTACATGTGCATGACTGCAGTAAAGGCTTGAAACACCCCCTCGCTTATCTGCTTATCTAAATGTTTTTGTTTCTCGCTCTGAGGTAAGCAATATGTCCCCAAACGCTTTGTTGACATTCCTGGTGGGTCAGCTGCTGGTGCTGTACAACAGGCAGTTCCCCGGCCCCAAGGAAGGAATGCTCTGAGGAGGGTGGACTGCAGAGGTAAAGGTGTGACCAAGACCCAAGTGCAGCTGTCAGATGGCATAACTGCACTATTTCAGAGCAGTCTTCAAGCGATTTCTTGTAGTCGTGTTTTCTGACCACAACTTTAAAATAGAACGCAGACATCCTCTTGAGGCTGGGAAAGGAGACGGTAACTGTGAAGCCTGGGGGGTGGGGTTGGGGGAGGGGGCGGGGAGGAAAGGAATAGTTCACTTAAAAAGAAAAAAAAGGCAGCTGACCAGAACTGATGCTGCCTGAGACATGAATCAGCTTGCGAATGCTGACTGTGCTGACAAAGCTCTCCCTTGTCTCGCTGCTCCTAAGACTGATAGAAACCGCAGAGAAACCCACCCACTGTGGGCTTCTGGCTGTGCCCTGCGTTCCGAAACGACACCTCTCCAAGCAGCCCCCTGGAAGGGTGCCCCTTGTTTGGTCCCACAACCTGCAAGAGCTGAGTTCAGCATCAGGGCTTTCAGCTGCCTGTGGTACTTATTCACCCCTCCTTGACATACACTTTAGCTGGAAGAGATACCCACTGGTTCTGAAAACCGTGGTACTGCTAAGGTGAGAACCAACATGTCCTAAGTCCGGGGGTCAGGGCAAACCCTCCTCAGCCTCTCTCCTTCTTGCTGGAGAAACCTCAACAGCGCTCAGTCCTCCTCCTGAGCATTTCAATAGGGACATTTCCCTCTTAACGCCAGAATGAGGTCTGGCTACAGGAGAAGAAGGAGCAGGAAGCATCATGCCACCGCCTGCTTCCCTCCTTCCTTGTCCCGTGCTGGAAGCAGCCTTGGCTTTGGTTTGTACATGGCAAAAATCCAGAGCATCTTTGACCCAAAATCCACCAAAAGTTTTGACCCAGATACTTGCACTGAGCCAGGTACCCCACAGACAAAGGGCTGGAGAACCACTGAGCATCTCTCTCCATACCACCACGTAGCCATGTGGCTAGGATCCAAGCAACAGTATTTCCTAGAGATTAGTGGACAATTCAGAAGAGGCACCACCGGTCCTCTCAGGCCACTTCTAATCCCTGGGAAATGCAGTCTAATATGAAGATAACTACTGATATCCCAAGTTAAATGAGCTGTACTTCTTAGGGATTTACTTCTGTACAGAGCACAGCTCAGAAGGAAGCATGCCCAGAAGATGCAGGTGGTCAGAGGCCAAAGCCATGGCTGCCATAGGAGAACATCTTGCTGTCATCCAACAACCGCCACAATCCTGTCCCTTTTCAAAGTTCCCTGCACAGTGTGGGTATAAAGGATACCATCCAAAACCGCCGGGCAGAGATATACAGGGTCGCTGAGGAGACAACAAATAAAACTTCTGGCACTGGCTCTATGCCACTCCATCCCAACGAAGAAACCTGGCACTGAGCCTTTGTGCTGCTCCTGCTTGCGAGGTAGGTCACAGGGTTTTCCAGAAAGCAAAGAAATGAAGATTTATGTCTTGGCCACAGCCATTTAATAACATTAGCAGAGCCCTGCAGAGAGCTGTTCATCAGCCATTTGCTTTTCCCTGGCATTCCCGGTCACGAAAGCTGAAATCCAGGCTTCTCTCCAGGGCTACAAATAGAATCATAGAGTGGTTTAGGTCGGAAGGGACCTTGAAGATCATTTAGCCACACAAATCCTCCTCAGCACAAGAGTGGGCTACCCAGTCTCCAGCAAAGTCTGACAGGTTAAATCATTTTCAGCGCCAAAAAAGCTTTTTCCCAACTAGCAATAAGTGCCTCCAAGCCGTGATACTCTGGACATAACCTATAAGCTGTGGTCAATCAACACGAGGTTTTGGACAGCTCATTCTCCATTTTTTTCCCCTTGCAGGCTGCATAGAAGTGACTACTTGGATTTTGCTGAGGGCGTGAAGGGAGCGAGGCCACATGCACACTAACGGCCGAGGCACATGCAGCTTCTGTTCAGGCTGGAGTTTGGTACAATTCCCTTCCTTCACACACACCATTAATAAATTGCTTTGATCTCACAGTACCTGTCAAATGAGCTTTTGCCAACCATGGTAACAGAGCGAAGAAAAATGGCAGTTGTTCTTCATTTAGAGTATTTTCATATTTCATTTTCAATGTATTTCAGATCAGAAAATGGTTCAGAAACCATTAGATTTCTTCTTTTGGACTGGTTTTGCTCAAGAGAGCAACAGGAAGACCAACGGGAGCTCCTGAGATTCCTCCTAAGTGAAAGCACTGCTGTTTGTTACTAATCACACCAGGGGATGAAACCCAGTGCAGCCCCCAGGAAAGCCAAGACCAGTTCTTCCACGTCATTAAGGGGAATGGATTAGCTCTGCAGAGATGAACGTGCATCCCGGGAGCTGTATCCCAGCTGATGCAGAGGGAAAACGAGTTTGTTTCATCTCCCCAGCACCTCCAGAACATCTGGGCTTTTCTAATCAGTGTGTCGCAGTCTGGATGTTTAAGAGGTCCCGCCTCAGTCAGGACGATGGTCAGGTAATCTCAGGGGCATATTGGCAGTCTTGGCCACTTTGTATTTTGCCTGAAAGATGAAAAAATACGACAAGCAGATGCAAATGGAAACATGGATCTCTCTAAGAAGACATTTCGATAGCCCAAAGGTCACAATTTGCAGCCAGAGGACAGTGACGCAGCTATTTTTAACAGACTGCTGGGAAGGGGGGAAAAAAAAAGTGAGGAGATACAGAAGATAACCACAAGGATGATTCACAGACATGAGAAAATTCCTTACAAGACTTAAGAACTGAATCTCTTCAGTTAACAGAAAGAAAAGTTAAAGGAGACTTGACCGAGGTGCGTAAATGCCTCATGGGGAGGTAACCCTGCATACCGGTGGGCTCGTTAGCATAGCAAAAATTAAAGAGTGGAAACTAAAGCTAGACAAATTTAACCTGGAAATCAGAAACACATAAGGGGAATGGAGCTGGGCTTAGTGGAACGGAAGGTTCTTCCCTTCTGACAGCAGCAGACGCAGACAGACGACTACTAAACCAATATGCACGGGTTAGGGGTTAGCTTAATACAATTTAAGCAGAAGTAAGAAAGTGAAAAGTAGATGAAAAGGACCTGCTTCATACAGTCCAGATGGTGCACCGGTACCTCCACCGTACCAGACCTGCCTTCAGCTCACGGAAGAGGCACCAAAGCATTAGGATCAAACTTTTCTGAAATATTGAGAATCTTTTCATGGTTTCTGGGTTATAAACACATTTCTGTGTTTACATCAAGAATAACCTGGTGAACTGCTCCACCACCCATTTATATCCTTCGCTGAGTATTCAGCATTCTTCGCATAGTCCCCCCGCCATGGGAGGCTTCTGCCTATCCAAATATTTATGCGGGTGTCATCACTAGAGCATCTGAGCATTTACTTTTCTTTAAACAACCTACCCTTAGGTGGAGCAGCTTTGTTCCTGGTCATGAAGAATGCCTACAGCAGGATGCAAACTGGGCTAGAGCAGTGTCACTCATGCTATAACAACATAAAATTGGCCTTCTAATGACGCCAGGTAGCCTGCATTCCTATTTTATTCATTCCTTTCAAGTGAAACCAGGTCAATTTTGTTTCATGCTGCAGAGGTTTCCTACAAAACTGGAAGAAAAAAAAAAAAAAAAAAAAAGAAAAGAAAGCCTTTGGTGAGTATACTTAGTGCAGCAGTGCCGCACCTGACCGCATCATTTCCTTATGTCCTTTCTCTGGGGAGAAGCACTATAAATCAGCCCCGGTATGCAAGATGTGAACAAATCCCAGTTAACCCAGTGGCAACCGGTAAAGCCTGGGTTTTCTCCTGCAACCAGAGCAGCACAAGGACAGTATTTATCACTGACATGCCAGCAGCACCATTTCTGCCCGCTGACCCATGAAGACTTCTAGAAGTAATCAGGAAAATGGGGTGATGGCCACAGCTTGGTGACAACTTCAAGGTCAGCTAATACAGGCACTGCTAAATCCCTGCTGGGACAAATATTTATTCCAGCCTCTCCAAGGCTGCAAAGCACACAAATACGCACACTCACACACATAACCAGTGCACTTCTGACTCTGCCTACGGTAGGTCTCTTAATGGCATCCATCTGCCTGTTCTTTGGGGCAATTCCATAAAACTGTGTTAAAAATGAAATAACGATGAACTTGAGGTCTCCTGAGCGCCTGGTGCAATTCGGTGGTACCTCTGCCTCTCCTGCTGCTCTCTGGATGGCTTTTATAACTCTAAGGGAGAAAGACACAGCCTGGCCCAAGAAGAAACGTCCATGTGTCTGAAAACCAAGAGCCAGGTTTGATACAAGAGGTTTTGCAATTATACAATGCTGTGAGAGAACCGGGTTAAATGAAATATGGGCAATTCTTGGGTTCAGACTCGCCAAAATCAGCAGCTTCTGCAGTCCGGGAATCCCAACTCCGTCGCTGCTCTTTTCAACACCTCGGCCTCAGGCAACATCTTTTACTCCTTGCATTTCTCCTGTGCCCCATTCACTGGCTGAGTTTGGTCTCGGGATTCAAGTACCATCATCCAGCTCTGAGGGCACTTCACTTTTATACAGAGCAGCTTCAAACACCTCAGTGCGGGCTTGAAACCAGACAGGCTCCTCCAGACGAGAAGGGCTGTTATTCCCTCACCTAGAAATAAAAGCTCTGAGCCGGGGAAGAAAAGGGAAAACGCAGCATGCTGGCACCCAAGACACAGGGGATACACCGCTGGAATATTTCCTTCTGGGTATTTCCTTCTGGGTGTTGAGAAGAGCATCCAGAGGGAAAAATCCACAAGGGAATTCTCCTCCATAGGACCAGAAGCTTTTCATATTAAAACATTTGAAGGTTTCAGGCTTTAATTCAATCTCTCGTTGTTGACGTCTCGGGCAAAGACGCAGTACATGCTACAGCAAAACTGGTTGCAGTGGTTTCTTACCCTCCAGTCCCAGTGCTGGCTTTTCTTGGAGGCTTCTTCTTGGAGGCAAAGAGTTCCTGCGCAGGTGTGACACTGGCTTGATCCCAGCTGCTGATCCCACCCGTCACTAGCTTAGCTCAGAAAGCGCTGTTTAAGGCTGGGGTTTTGCAGGAACAGATACCAAAGGCCATAGATTCGGAGCTCCTAATCCTTGTAGGTCTTTTCAGCCCTGCTCCATGTGCTTCATTTAGCAAGACAGGGAAAACTAACTCTGTTGGATATACAGGGCAGATATGGGAAAAAATAAAAGAGGTGAAAAGCAACAAAAATATTAACTGCTGCATTGGAACAGGATTAGTGGCAAAAAGGAGGGTGTTCAGGTCTAGTCCTTCACTACTGGCACTAAGGAGGACATCAGGCTTTCAATGCTTAAAGGGGGTTTACAAGAAAGATGGGGGCAGACTTTTTAATAGGTCCTGTTGTGACAGGACAAGTGGCAATGGCTTTAAACTAAAAGAGAGGAGATTCAGACTTGATATAAGGAAGAAAATGAAGGTGGTGAAACCCTGGCCCAGGTTGCCCAGAGAGGTGGTAGATGCCCCATCTCTGGAAACATTCAAGGTCAGGTTGGACGGGGCTCTGAGAAACCTGATCTAGTTGAAGATGTCCCTGCTCATTGCAGGGGGTTGAGACTAGATGGCCTTTAAAGGTTCTTTCCAACCCAAACCATTCTATGATTCTATGATAAATGTTATACTCTGCAAGACATAGATCCCCGGGGTGTTCACGGTACCCAACAGGTCTCCTTGGCTGGTGATGTGACACCACAAGGCTGGTGAAGACATGACTTATCATGTTCCAAACCAGCCCATCACAGTCAATTGAAGCCACGGAGAGCAAAGCAGCGCTGAGATTTTTGCATGTGATTGTTTGCTTATTCTGAGATAGCTTTGTTTTTCCCTTCCCATTGCTATCAAATTGATTTTTCACACATCAACCTTTATAAAACTTCAATCAAGGAAGGTTTTGATTCCCAAGATCAAGCTGCCATGGCCCTCTTTGGTTCACACACCTCCTTTCACCTCACTCCTAAGGTGCCTCCCACCCCTTCCCACCCTCATTCCCTGCCTTTGCCAGCCACACCGGGGAGGAAAACCGCAGAGCTTCATCTCTTTGCTCTTCTTCCTCTCCTCCCCCTGTAATTCCTCTACCAAAAGCCTGAGTCTTGTGTCCTCCCCATCAGATGCTGGCTGCCCTCTTCAAGAGCAGGAGACCAGTGACTCGGTTTGCTGGTCTGCTCCCCCTTCCCCAGCTCTCCCTCTTTCTCACACATGCAGCATCACCCTCCCCAATCCATTTTTCATTTATTTGAGCAGCCGATGAAGGGATATTTCCTCTGTGAGAAGTTTAAGGCATTTTCTGATTTTTCTGCCTTGAAACTCTGCAGATTGTGCCTGTTCTGCTTCCTCCATCACCACCTAATGGCATGAGAGAAAACAGCATTTAGATCCTGCTAAATTCTGTGTAACCGGTGTTATAAGAGCAGGACTTTGTGTGCAGCGCTGTCCCATGGATTTGCTCAAGTGACCAGCACGTACCCCTGCCAGAATAACCAAAATTAGTCCTGTCCCACCAGTCCACAGACCGGGGAAACAAATTAGACGCTAAAAAATTATTGTTTCCATTTTGCTGTAGGGAACAGAGACCCAGAAGAGCAAAATGCTCAAAGATCAATGCAGCACAGGGAATGAACTCAGCTCCATCATCGCTGCAGAAGTACGCAGAGCTCCTTCCCTGCTCCATGCGTGTGCGTGTACCGGCTTACACTGATGTGCAGTGCCAGTCCAGGACTGCTGAGGAAAGCCAAGTCCCTCCAAAGAGATTTGTACAGACACTAAATGGCACCGGGCAAGGACCTTTTACCACCTCCCTGCACCAAGGCAAAGCCACCAGTCATAAGCTCCTCTTCTTATCGAGGTCTTCACCTTGTGCCTCTGGGGAGGATCACAAGGAGTCATCTGCCTGCACTTACCTGCCCACGAGCAAGGCGTCTAAGCTTGAGCTGCTTGACCTTTTTCTTTTCCCCAAGGTATTCCTCCCTTTTGCATTGTTTCTAGTCAGGCTGCAAATGTCCCACTCAAAAAAAACATTCAAAATATAATTTTCCTGCCATATTCCTGCAGACAGATGTGATGCTGTTTGACTTAGTCTCCGTATCAGTAAATCCTGCACTTCTGTTCAGCAGGGATTTTTGGTGCCAGGAGGTATTTAGTACACCAAACCAGTTCTTTAATGAGAAACTTCAGTGCAACTTCACCAAGAAGCCTGCCTAGGTTAGCAATGAAACCCTCATCAAGAAGAGACACTGTGAGTTTTCTCTTCAGAGGGGACAGTACTTGTGTTGTTGAGAAATACAAAGCCAGAAGTTACCTTGCATCTTTCTCCTCCCCAAAATAGCATAAGAATGCACTTTTTAGCAATGGAAGTTAAGCCTAACTCAGGAGCGACCTACCTGCTTTACCAAAAAAGCGTACAGCAAAGCTGTGAACAGACAAGGCTGTGTCCAGGCACTCCTGACCACTGACTCCCTATAACCCAACACAACCACACACCTTGGCCAGAAAGGTGGATATTTGTCTCCATTTTGGGTGTCAGCCCGTGCCGGGCCAGTCAGCACTTTGCTGGGGTGCTCCGTAGCATCTCTGAGCAGAGACCATCCCCTGGCAGGCACAAGGAGAGCCATGCCCGGCTGATGGGCAGCTCAGATTTGTTCTTTTGGGAGGTGACAAAATGCTATCTTCCTCCTCACCATGCACAGCAGCTAATTAGAGCATCTCCTCTCCAGAGATCAGCCAGGCTTAAACATTTCCCTGGATTAAAACCAAAAAAACATCATTTGGCACTGACAAGCACAATAAAAAGAGATGCTGACAGGTTTGCCAGAGCTCAAAGCCACTGGCAACACAAGGAAAAAAATCAGGCTATATGTGGCATGTCAAGGATGTCTTGTCCCTTGAAGGGCAAAATGCAGGGAGAAAGCTTGCTTGGCTACAGCTAAGCCTCCTCCCAGGCCTCTGAAGAGGGCAATCGTCCATCCTCGAGAGCCCAACTCCGTTACACACAGGCAATGGAAACTCAATGTCCTGCTCCACTGCCCTCTGGTCCCAGTAAAGTGACCCAATCTCAGAGATGCTGGAAGGGGAATGGAAGGAGAGAGTCATTAGAAGGAATCAAGGCTCCTAACTTGGGGCACAGTGGCAGGGTAGAGGAATAAGGGGCACAAGGACAGCATCCTGAACTCAAATGCGACGTGAACCACCTCTTTTTTGCTGCCCGTGTTTCTCGGGGCATCAGCAACGCTGTCGCCCTGGTTAGAGGAAAGTAAAGGCGGACTGGGGAGATTGGGCCCACTACTAGGTAGCTCAAGGACCAAACCAACAAAGATGGTGATTCTCTTTCCACGTTTACTACTGCCCAAACCTGTGACTGTGTCTTCTCACCTGTGCCTCGGTTTCCCCTGTTTGGAACTCATGGTGTTGATCATGACTGTAGAAAGGTCCTGATGAAAAGTGAAACATGGTGATGGGTGCTGTTAGCACTGGGGCCGATACACCCCCATCACAATTCTGCTCCATTCAGGATCCCCAGCTGATGATGATGCTACAGGAGGAAGAAACCAGCAGTGTGCGGGGACACATGTGGCTTCATTCAACACTCCTTCAAGGGAAGGCACCTGCTTTTACTCCATCCTCTCTACATCTCCAGCAAGAGAAATCTTATCTTTTTTATTCATTAAAAATATTTACGGCGCTTTGCATCATGCTTGCTAATGCAGAGGGCTCTGTTCCACCACCCGCAAACAAGGTTAAATTTGCTTTCTGCTAACACCCAATTTCACAGTTCTATTTGCCTTTTCATAAAGACTTTGAATTATAAGTCGCTGCGTTTCACAGGCAGGGACGGAGCAGGTTTTCCCTGTTCGGTTATGTCTGACATGGGTATTTGCTCCTCGCTTGTTAGGAACGCAGAAGGAAAACAAGCAACACATTTGCCTTGGTCAAATAAAAACTAGCCTGGTTCTCCCCTGGCACTACAGAGCAAAGAGAAGGGAAAGCACCAACGCCCCGGTACCTTTTATATTCACTTTGTACAGACATAACCAGTAGTGAAAATACAAGGGCAATCCCTCGCCTTCTGTTTGCTAACGGCATACAAATTTCTGTCACCTCAGGACCCATTATTCTTGAGCTCAGCTCTGCGGTGTGAAAGTGTAAATTTACACCCCCGTTACCAAAAGTTGCATGGGGCTGGTGGAGTCTCTGGCATGATTTAAGCT
This sequence comes from Vanellus vanellus, assembly GCF_965231255.1. Lineage (NCBI taxonomy): Eukaryota > Metazoa > Chordata > Aves > Charadriiformes > Charadriidae > Vanellus > Vanellus vanellus. The sequence continues at coordinate 4,127,151 of NC_138906.1, read as the reverse complement.
GGTTTATGGGTTGTTTTGGTTTTCAGCTGCCTGCAAGGTTCCCCAAGCGGCTGCTGGGGCTGGGAGGGTTTGGAGTTTGGCATATCCCTAACAGCCAGGCATGAGGATGAGAAACAGATGTCATGATGGATGAGGTGAGGATTCTGTCTGGCAGCTCCTGTTCTCTCCAGTGACACAGGGATCCTCACACCAGCTTTGAGAGTCCTCGGCCACCCACAGCTAAGCCAGCCTTACATGTGAGATCCAGCTGAGCACACATTGCTGTCCCCTCCCTCAACATAAACGTTCTGAACCTTGTTCCTCGGACAGGTTGAGTTTTACCAAATCCAACATCAGGAGACACACAGAAGGTGTTCCTCTCAAGTTCCTTTACTCCTCTTTCTCATTCATTCCTGAGGGGGCAAAGGGACTGTTTTACTATCAGGATAACTATTGATAGCTATTGCTGTTAACCTCTAGAGGTAAAGCTTTTTCTGGAACACAACCTTAACATAAGCTCTGTGGTCTCGAGTAATAAAACTGAATAATATTTTCCCCATGCAGAAGTTCGATTTTCATAACCAGTGTTTTCATTTTCCCTATTTCTCTTGCTGCCATCTTCATATACTTGCACAACCCTCCTGACATCCAGGATTGGATTCAGAGGTGAGCTTTAACTCTGGCTTGATCATGACCTGCTGCGCTCTTCCCTAAGATTTCTTTCCCTTCTGGACAAAGACAAGTAGGCAGCCCAAGGACGTCCCTCTCAAACAGCTTCAACTGCAAATACTGAGCAGCTAAATCCTGCCTCTAACTCACATGCAGACACCTTCATGTGCACATCCAAATGAAGCTGTCTTGATCTGCCAAGTGGAGACATCCACCTTGAAAGTGGAGTCAGTTGCTTTCACGCAGAGGTAAACCCATTTTGGACCTACATGATATTCCTCCTGGCCTCCTGCTGCCTCTTCAGAAGGATGTTGGTCTCTTCTAAATCCTGTGTCACACCTGCCAGGCCCATGAAAATGTCTTAGATACTATGTCAAATGGCATTTGGCAGCTATGTATAGGCAAATGAATCACACCTGAGATCTGAGGGATAAGGGAGCTCAAGTATGCGCCACGGGCATTTGTTTTACTCCTGTAAAAGGAGCACATGGTGACTGGTTTAGACTTGGAGTTCAATTTTTACATGATAGGTAAGATTAATCCTCTGCTGAGAATGCTGGGGTTGTTTAGCCTCAATACAAGAAAGCTCTGGGGAATCTTTTTAATGTGTACAAACACCTGATGTGGAGGGAGGAAAGAAGATGGAACCAGACTCTTCTTGGTGGTGCCCGTTGACAGGACAAGACACAATAGGCACAAACCAAAATATGGAAAATTCCACTTAAACATAATTAAAAAAAAAGTCACTGTGTGAGTGGTCAAACCCTGGAGCAGGCTGCCCAGAGAGGTTGTGGACTTTCCATCCTTGGAGATACTCAAAACCTGATGGTGCACAGCCTGCTTTTGTTGACCTTAGTCAGCCCTGGAGATCCCTCCCATTCCAGCTATCCTGAACTCCATTCATCCCAATCATTCCTAGGACATGGCCAGAGATCTCAGGCAAGTGTCCAAAGTCTTCCAACACTATCTGACATAATTTCTGACGAAGAAGGACGCCAGACTCAGACAAACAAAACATAAGGCAGGTCCTCGCTTAAGAACAGCTCAGTGCCTCATTGACAGTCTACTTCAACTAAACTGAATAAAACAGGGTGCTCTGAAGCCCTCTGTGGTCATCCTTATTCATCGGGTCTTCTCTGCCCACTGCTAATGATGAAGCAAAGAACGTAACTGAAGAGAATGTGAGCAGCAGACCAGAAGCTGTGAGAAACCCAGAACTTTTGTTCAATTGGGTAAGATTAAGAAAAAGCATGATATATCGAAAGGTGTTTATTCAAATCGCTTCTCCAAGTCTCAAACAATATTCAGTGTTAGACACAAACTTTCTTCTGGGTGGTGCATGAGACTTCATGCATGTCCTTCTGGAACAGCATGAGACTGCTCACAATGTCACTGTCCTAGAGCGTAGCATCCTTATGCCCTCATCTCCTTCTGTCTGAGCTCCTTTGACAACTGCATCCTTACTACACTCTGTGAGTCCGCAAAACCATTCCTGCGAGTGGGAAGCCAAGGCAAGGAAAGGCTGAACAGCTTGTGGAGGAAACTCAGGAAGTCTATAGCAGGGCAAGGAATTAATGCCATGTCTACTGATTTTTTTAAAGTTCACCTTCTTGTGCACACCTCTTATGAACAGGATTTCTCTCTGCTCCTCTCCCCCCTTCATCCATGAAGAAATGACTGAATAGACCAGTGCTGGTATCAGCAGAGCAATGGCTTTGCCCAGCTGCCTGGAGCAGGGGGCTTTGTCCCCACTGGAAAACATACAGAACAGTTTTTGGTTAAGGGAGGCCCTGTCAGAGCTCTGTCCCAAATTCACAGCGCAAAGCAAAGAGGACAATTCAACCCCGGAGGCCAAGGATCAAGCCTGATTGCACCAGGCTTTCTCTCCACTGGTCTCCTGTGCTCTGAGCAATGGGTTGAGATGTGGATCACAGGGTCTGACTTGAGCAGCTCCTTCCTCAGAGGGAGACGGCGCCTCAGGCCAACAAGCAACTCCCGGCAGAAGGACACTCCGGAGAGCAGGAGGGAGGTGGTGCTGGCTCTGCCACTGCTTTGATCACCCTTTCCTAGCAGCTTGCCTTCCCTCGGGTTGTTTTTAGCTGTCTTTGATGTTAGAGAGAAGGACGGGTGCAAGGCTCGGTGATGCTCAGATGCAGACGCACTTGTCACCCTGAGCACTGGAGACTGAAACGTGATGGGAAAGGACATCAAGAAGCCACTTGTCCACCTTCTTCTTCAGGGCTTTGTTAGTTCTACCTAAACCATCCTGATTATGTTTAATGTATCTGAAAATATGTTTGTAACCTTCTTCCTCCAGGGATGGAAGCCCTTCCCCAAAATCCCTTCACATTTTGAAGTACCTTCACCATCAGGAAGCTTTTCCTAACATTTAACTAAAACTCCCCTGTTGTAACATAAACCTACAATTTCTATCCTTCTCCCTTTGGATATGCAAAAGAGTTTATTCCCTTCACTTATAGCTCCCTATTACCTTCTTGAAGACTAATATTCTCTCAGCTCTCTCCCCCAACACTGAACAAGTCCATTTCTTCTACGTGGCAATAGGTCATAGGGTGTTCGGACACACTTAGTTCCACCAGATCTGAAAAACTGCCCTTCATCATGATTCAGCCTCATTCACGGGACCTTTCCTTGTCTCCCCCATTCCTTAAATATCTGTTCCCTGACCGCTCTAACCTTGTGAATCCTCAGGATGCACAATGCCCTTCTCCAGGGACATGCAGTAGGAGAACAAAAAGACAGACATCTTTCAGTGGTTTCAAATACCAAATGCTTTTTGCTTCAGCTCTCACAAACAGTATCACTGGAGAAGTAATTTCACAAATCTGGGAGAATCTGGGACTACTTCAGCCATCCTTATAGTATAAACACACAGAGCTCTGAAGGATCTGAAGGAAATTATTTACTGCCACGTTAGTCAGTTTTACGTGATGAGAGTTACCCCTCAAAGCCAAGGGCTTGTCAGCTGTTCAGATATGGTCTCTTTGTCACCTCTGGGTGGGACCTCTAGACCTATACCCGTACTAGTGAATTAAACAGCACCGGGGAAGGTTTCCAAGCACTGAAACTTGTCTGTACTATTGACGGGTACAAGTGCCCCTGGCAGAGATTTGGCCAAGGCCAGATGGTTCCCGGGCACAGTTCAAGACCAATAAGCAGCGTTTTATACGCAATCAATTTTGTTATCCTTAGGGCCGGCTCCCTCGGTCTGCACCCACACTCCAGAGCAACTGGTCTTGAGTTTTCTGTGGCCCAGAAATATGGTTATCATTGTTTTTGTTTATTTCTTTAGTTCAGTTCATATAAAGTAAAGCAGAGTGGAGTTTGCATGACTTGAAGGTGAGGGGTTGAGGTGCGTGCCCTGGGGTGGGATGAAAGGACGTGAAAGGGTGTTGGAGGGTCTAAGTCCGCTCAGGTAGGACTGGAAGTGGGTGCAGGCAGAGGGAGGCTATTGTGGGAAATAGCCACTGCAGTGAATTATTGCCCAAATCATGCCTTTGTCTTGAAAAAGTATAGCTGGAGGTGTCCAAAGCACAGTCCAAGAGTGAGCAAGCAGTTGAGAAGCGAGGACAACACAACCCCTAGCTCTTGAGCTCAACCCCTGGCTCTTTTCGTTTGCAGCCTAGAAGAACTGTTTTGTTTACCACGATGGAAAGTTTTTCCCAATCAACTCAGCTTACTGTTTCCTTTTAATATAACAATCTCCTTCGCGGGTTCCCACCCACACCCACGGTACACACACTTGCACATGCTTCTCGCGCATACGGCCACCCAGGTACCAGCTTCAGTAAGCAGCAAGCAAACACACCCGTGCAAATATGTGCCCAAGTACCCTCATGGTCCACCAAGAAACATGAAGTTGCTGAGTCCACCTCTTTTGCCAGCTTCCCAGTTTGATCAGATCACTCTCGTTTAGCTTTCTCCACTGAGTTCTCATCCATTAGCTCACCTAATTGCAGCATTTCTGAATCAATGTGAGTTCATTGATTTCTAAGGAGCTGCTCTGGATTTACACTGGTCAGATCGGAACCAGTTGGCAGTTTTGTTAAATGTTCTCTCCTCAAATCAATACTTAATAGATGAGAGGGGTACCTGAGACTGAATACAACTTCTCCAGAGTGGAAGATACTTCATTACAACATGACTGACTGCTTTGTCACCTATAGCTAATTTGCAGCCTTCTAAAATGATAATAGATATAACCTAAATCAAAACAAAGCAAATATCACATGTGAAAGATAATGCAATAGCTCTCTTGGCAAACCTCCCTTTGGAAAGATACATGGGTTTCATCACTCTTTTTAAAGGATTCACCCAAGTTCTAGAGGCAACAGTTGTAGTTCAAAAGAAAATTAAATTTGTTTAAGGGGGACATGGCCCTGGGCAACCAGCTCTAGGTGGCCCTGCTTGAGCAGGGGAGATTGGACCAGGTGACCTCCAGAGGTGCTTTCCATCCCCAACCGTCCTATGACTCTGTGGCATCTCCCAGTACAAACCCAGAGAAGCAAAAAATTACCATATCATAAATTCCATCTCTACGCTGCTGCCAGCTCACAAACATGTGTTGGTCTACCAGTACCTGCCAGGTTTTTCTAAAGCTTCAGATCATGAAATTGTGCAAGAATGTTAGTAGATGCAGACTGAGCAGGCCAAGGCCATTGAAGCTTTCTCCCCTCCTGTGATTTCTATTTGGGACAGCTGGTGGCATGAGGAGTAGCCCCACAGCTGCCCAGTCCTCCCATTCAAACCAGGCTGCAGCTGCCTCAAGTGACTTGACATAAAATGGTAACTCGGTCCTAGTAAAACAAACCCAAAAGTAAGGCGCAACTGTAGCAATAAGAAATAACTAAAGAAATAACTTCACTTACAGAGAACAAGACACAACTGGGCTGGACTGGCCATAGCGACAGACTAGACTAAAAATCTCGGTATAAAATAGGAAACCAGTTGAAAGGAAGAGCCCCACTTAGCAGATCCCAGAGGAACTGGGCAGCATTAACCCCATTGCCTGTCCCATCAGGTGGGGGGGGCACGTGAGAAAGTCTTGTGTTTTAAGGGAGATGCATTTTTGCACTCAGTGTTTTGAGAAAAGAGTGAATCACTGACAGAACTCCTCCTGCTCCAGATGTTCTCCACATTGCACAGAGCAATGCAAACTGCCAATTACAGCACTAGCCGTCAGCTGGGATTGATGTACCTTACAAGCCAGAGAAAGAATGCTTAGTTTTGTAATTTGTTGATATTTCCTTTAATAATAATAACTGGTTTAGGTTCTTTATCTGTTGACTCATGGATTGTCTCATCAGTGGTGGCCTCTCAGCTTTAACTAATTGCTTTTCTGAATGTCCCAGCAGAAGCCAAACATTGCCAGAGTCATGCAGACAAACAGCATCTGAGGATGAGGCCAACACAAGGCCCTGAAGGATGTGGGTTTTCTCACACTGTTACTGTGGCAGTGAAGACATTTGAGCAGCAAAGACACTTTCCAGAGCTTTGAGTCCAGAACAAAGTGGGAAATCACTTTTAATGTTACTATAGGAAACTTTAGAGGAAATCAGACCTCTACAAGACATTTAGTGCCATGTACCTGTGAGAAAAATGGGCATTTTTACTACACGGAGAAGATTTATCTGGTTATAATATCACTGTTATCTCAGCCGAACAACACAGTTGGGGTTGGCTCAGTGCAGTAGCCTGTCCTTCCACCCACACCTGTTACAAGCTGTGGGAAAAGAGCATCTTCACACACAAGAGCCTTTCACAGTTGGCTTTGCAGCAGCTCAGCTTGGCATGGGGACAGTGAGCTTGGCTTTGGTTAGAGGAAATGTTCCAGGAGATGATGGGGCAAAAAGCAGGAGTTATTCTGGGAAATTCACATAAGTTTTGGCTGTGCTCCTAAAGGAAGAAGGGAACACAGGGCAGTAGACTCAATAAAGAAAGGAGCAAAGTTTCACCACATAGAGGTTAGCTCCAAACAGAGCCACAGTTGGGTTTTCCTAGCCAAAGCACAAATAACTAGGATGGATGGAGTGAGAAAAGGCTTGTCCAGCTGCCTACCTTCCTGCTGCCACCCCAGGAGCGTCACCTGATCTTGCAGAGGCAAAGATCCCTGAAAGTATTGTAATCCTCCAGGACACCAGATGAAGCCATAGGAGTCCCTGGCTGGGGACAACACGTTGCAGCCAGTCCTTTCTGGGTGCGCGGTCTCTCAGCAACAAACAGTGGTGGTACCGCTTTTGAATGACCTCAGTGCTGAGCTGCTGATGATGGGAAAGTCTCAATAGAGAGACTTCAGCTGTCACAGCCCATTACAAAGCTGGCCCAGTTCATCTGGATTTCTCACTTATTGCAGGTGGAAATCCCAGCAGCCTCGTCACTGCTAAGTGTGTGCCACTGGTTTATCCCAGCTGAGAATCCAGCCCTTTATTTTTAACTTAGATGCATGAAAACAGGAGGGGAGCTGAGCTACAACAGTTCTAGACAAATGAAAGGTTAACAGAGGGCGCTGGAAAAATAACCAGACTTCGAGAGAGAAGTGTTTCAAAGAAACATGACTTCAGGTTGGCTCCAGCTCAACAGAAAAGACAGAGATTAATTAGTTTCCCCCAATAAAATAACATGCCCAGCTACTGTCAAGATGTGAATGAGACTGGAGATATTTTGTTGGCTAGAAAGAGCAAGGTTATGTTGGCCACATCAGGTTTGCAAGAGGATGGACCTGCGACATACGGACACACACAACCTCATCTTCCACACCTCCACACAAACACACCCTCTCATGTATACATATCTCTGTACATTTACATACCTACACAATGCATATATGTCTGTGCGTGTGTGTCTTTGTGTCACCCATGGACCCCTCCATAACTCACAGAGGTCTGCCAAATGCAGTCCAACTACAGACCATCTTGTAATAAAGCATCCATGCAAGCAGAGGAGATTAACATGTACCTTGAAAGTGCTGATGTGGATGGCCACAGGAATATATATAAAAAGACTTCAATATGCAAAAAAAAGAAAAAAAAAACCCACACAATAGAATGAGCATCTGTGGGAACAAGCAGAAGGTCTCTCACTGTTGGAGCTGATACTGTCATCAGTGTCCTGGACTTACATGCACCATATAGACCACAATTGCCACAAACTAAGTGAATAATGATGAATAAAGTTTAAAAATCCCCTCAAATGATTTAATTTGGTCTAGGTAAAATAACCACAACAATACAGGTGAAGATTCCTGTCTTGCGACAGGAATGGAGTGGGCACTGTAGCCAACTTATTCCTGCTGTCATCTCCGTGAGCCTGAGCATCCACCAAATCACTGGACATCCACAATGTCCAAAATGCCACCAGGAACAGAACACCCAGCCTGAGAGTCGCAAAGGGCTTTGGGGACACAGTGCCCACCTGAAGTTTGAAATGTCCCTTCTGTCCCATTCAGAAAAGGAGCAGTGGTTCCACCTGCCCTGGCTGAGACGGCTCCTTTCCCCATCCACTCTCCCAGGACAGAAGAGCTGAGATTTCTGTAGAAATCTTCTCTTGGTGATCTCGTTCAAAGGCCAAACTTTGGAAAATAGACGAGTTAGGTTCTGATACATGGGACTCAACTCATTTGCCTAAACACATCTAGTGTTTCTGAGACATCTAATGACATCTGAGAAATGTTGGGACACCTGAGATGTCTACACAGGAGTGACGGAGAGTAACCAAGAGCACAACCTACAGGAGACCCAAATTCTCCTAGGGTGGGAGCATGGGACCAAGTAGGAAACCAAGTGACATTAGACATTGATATTCAGACAACTGAATCTCAGTGTTCCTAAATTAGGAAAAACAAATGCTTAAAGACACAAATTTACATGGCTCTTTACCAGAACCACATTAATATTCAGATATTTATCACACCACTTATGCCACAAATAATTTCTTTTTAAGTGGTGCTTTTATATGCTTTGTAGAAATCTCTTTGCAGGAGAAAACCAGCACTTATGTTAAGCTCTCTTCAAGTAATTCAAGCCTTTATGAGCCCAGTTCCAGTGTCTGCTTGTCTAGGATGTGTACTGCCACACTGTTTGAATTTTATGAGTCTAATAAGCCATCTTCATACTGACAGGTATTGACTACATTTCTGGATAAAAAGCAATGCATCCACATCGTCAGAGAGCACCCAAGATGCTAGGTGATAGAAAGACTATCGAGCGACTTTTAAATTTTAAATAAGTCTCCCGTAGTCTCCAGAGAGACACCATCCAGCTCCTTCCCTTCATGTGTTAAACAGGACCAAAGAGGGTAAGCTCATACCTTTTATTTGATGAACCATCAGAGCCAAAAAAAAGAGAAACTTCTGAACATACAGTTCCTTCTTCAGACTGAAATCAAAACATAAATATTGAAGCTAAATATGAGAGGAAATGCTCCAAATCTAATTACCCTGGACATTTAGGCAAGTCGAAAGAAATGCGTAGTTAGCGCCTGCAGACCCCAGGTAAGGCTACAAGCTTGTCAGCCTTCATGAGATGCAAAATGATGGGATGGGGAAGGAGACAGTAGGAATATACTTAATTATTTATTTCTTGCCTGCCACTGCCAGGGGAATGAGATACTGGGGGGTGGGGAGGTAATATACCATAAAATCAATGTCTATTGATTTTTCACATCTAGTAGATTTATATATTTTACTTGGTAGGCTCATGTTTCGTCATATTTTATAGGTCTTCCCTGGGGAATGAAGATTGAGTGATCAGAGGCAAAAGGGTCATGCCTTGAAAAACATTTTCTCATGAGCACTGGAGGGTTTCTGTCTGTACTGTTTTGCCCATTGCACTCATTCTGGATGTTTTAGCATCTTCGCAGGGTCTCTGGCAGTCCTTGGTGCTCTGAAGGAAATCTGGTGTGTGCTTGTGCAGGACTTGGTGGATTTTGGCAGCCCTGTCCTGGTGCGTTTCTCATGGATACATACAGATAAGCTTTGCATTTGGTTCCTCACCTCCATTGGGCTCCTGGGCCTGCACTGCTCCATGTGACACCTCTAAACTGTGCAAGGAGGGATGGAGAAGACATGTGGAGACTTGTAGGAGATCTTTCAGTGAAATCTTCTTTTAGGGTATGATCTTCTGTGAGGATAATTCATAGAATCATAGAATGGTTTAGGTTGGAAGGGACCTTGAAGACCATCTAGTTCCAACCCCCCTGCCATGGGCAGGGACACCTCCCACCAGCCCAGGTTGCTCCAAGCTCCGTCCAACCTGGCCTTGAATACCTCCAGGGATGGGGCAGCCACAGCTTCTCTGGGCAACCTGTTCTAGTTTCTCACCACCCTCAGAGTGATCTTTTTTTCCTGATATCTAATCTAAATCTCCCCTCTTGCAGTTTAAAGCCATTACCACTCCTCCTATCACTACATACCCTTGTAAAAAAGTCCTTCTCCATGTAAAAAGTCCCTCTCCAATTCTTTAATGCTTTTCTTCCACAGCTCTGGCACAGTTTGATACACCAAACGACAGACACACACATAGACATCTAAGAGTCTACTGCTGCTGGACCTTCCTCCTTTGCACTGCAGCGAAAGTTGGTTGGATATTCAGGCAGCTCATTTTGAAAGTGAGATGGATTTCCCCAGACGAGCGGTTGAGTGGAGGTCCTCTGCAGACCACAGAGGTGGGTCCCACAAGTCGTCTCTGTACAATGAAACATGGTGGCTTCCACAACTCATATGGCCTCAGCAGTATTTCACAGCACTTCAATGGGGTTTGGGTGGTTGGTGGGTTTGAAGGTGTCAGTGGTATCTGTATGTGCTATGGGGGTTTTCTGCACCTGGTTTGGAGCTGGTTGTTTTTCATGCCAGTTGTGGGGTCCAGAAAGCAGATCCTGGGACAGTGGGAGGGAGAAGGAGGACAAGGAGGATGAAAACAGGTCAGTGACAACTCAACGTTAATGACAGTGACTGAGAGTAACCAAGAAATAAGAACAAAGTGTTCCATTACCGTTATTATTTATTACATCACATTTGAGATATGAAGTTTGGATATTTGTTGTGCCCTTTACAGTGCAGTGAAAGGTAAATTTGGTGGCCCCAATGCTATGCTCATGCTAAAAAATATCACATGCTGCCATCCTCACTGCCTTTTAACTTCTTAAATCAGCTGAACAGGAGGATAATGAATTGCTGGAGAGGGAAAGAAACTGCACACTGAGCAGTTGTTTCATTTGCTTTCTCCAGCTTACGAATCCAACTCTCCAGTGGCACTTTGCCCAGTTCATTTTACTTTAGCAGCTGGTAAATGAATATGTGATCAGGAAGCATTTCCAATAAATGTAATTACTCCTCTGCTGGGGAGTCTTGTGGCAAACACAGCCCCGCAACATTTTATATGAAACAATAAAAAGGGAGAGAAGAAATTAAACAAGGAGGCTTTTTGCAAGAAATTTGAGATTAACTTGATCCTCATGGGTTAAAGGAAACCACCATTCAGGTGCTGACCTGGTGGAATTCAGGAAAAAGCTCCTTTAGCCACGGAGAGAATTTTCTCCAGTGGATCTACGTGCTCCACAGCCACTACGATTTCTCTTTTGGCGAATAAGTTGCTGGTGGAAATAATATTTTAATACAGCAGCAGCTGAAAGCTCTGCTGGAAAGAGGGCACGGTGCTGTACATACCACATGTGGTGACACAACGGATTTGGGTTTTGCCCTCAAGCATTTGGGCACTGAAACTATGTCCGTCTACTCAGCAATCAGCTGCTCGCAGATTGCAGGCTGCGATCATAAAAGTTTGGCCTCTCTCTGGGCAAATATGGTACACGTAATAAAAACTTGCCCAACCTAAGTTCATACAGTTCAAAGGCACTCCTGAAAATCCTGCATTTAAGTAGAGAAGAAATGAAGGGTAAGAGAAAGAAATAGCTGCTTGGAGATAAGATTATTCCTTTCTGTTTAAACGTGTCTTCAAAAATATTGCTGTTCCACAACAGAAGCAAAACAAGCTAAGGTGTTTTGGTTTTGTTTTTGTTTAAAAAAAAAAAAAAACTAAACCTACTCAGGGTCATTCAAATGTTCCCACAGCAATAAAAGGGAATGTTGTATCAAGACTTCAATTTCTCTTCTGTTGAGAAACTGGAAGTTTCAAAATGCTCTGTCTGGTGTTTTCGAGTGAAATTTCAGCAGAACAGGCATGTTCCCCCTGAACTTTCCTTTGACAGAGGATAGTCCAATGAAAAAGCTCTGCAGCTGTTTCATGTAGGAGGAAGCAAGACACGGAGAAAGGGAGAAATCCCCATATCCTGTGTGTGGACCACAAGAGCCTCATGTTGGTGTCAGATCTATAGGTCTCAAGGGGACTTGAGCCTGGAGAGCAGATGCTCTAATTCACCCTCTTGAGCTCAGACACACTGCTAGCCATGACGACTGATTTCTGTGCCCATCTGACGGAGCCCAAGCAGAGCCCTGAGTGACATGCCTGGAGTCACGCAGGGAATCCTTAGAGAGCAGGGATTGAGCACAGGTCCTTTCAGCTTCACAGCTGTGTCAAAGCTTGTTCATCTCTTTGGCTTACGGGACTTACGGGACTCTCCATTGGTCACTCCAAAATGGGAACCCTTTAAGTCTTCAAATTGGAAAAACATTCTCAAATTGAATAATGTTGTAAGCTCAGTTCAGTAAGATGAGTCTTAGAAATCTGTCTCCAAATCCAATCCATGTGCCTAAAGAAACGGGTTGAATTCTCAAAGGCGTTCTGATATTAGTCCTGCTGCTCAGGTTCGTCAATATGAACCTCATAACCTGACTCCAGTTCCTCTTCTTGTGTTCCTCAAGCTTCATCTTTCCTTCCATCTTTACTACACTTAAATCCTCAGTTCTCTCCTACTGTTGCAAACAGTGACCAATGCTCGCACCAGCCAAAGGCCACGTGGGACCTCACCATCTCCCTTACCTCTGTGACCCTTTACCGAGCTCTCAAATGCTCTCATGAACAGTGCTAACTGATCCTTGGCAGAAATGGTTTGTACTCCAGAGTTACTGCTGCTTCCAAACCCAGTCTGTTGCATTCAGCACTCACAGGCCAATTATAACCTTCGGGACTTGCCTGGCTTGCCCATTTCCCTTTGTTTGTAACCTCATATCATGTCAGTTCTACAGCTGAGATCTTTTCTATTGACCTATTCACAGCCTTCTAAGCAATTGCTCTCAGGGACTCTAGAAAGCTTTTTTGGTTTTTAGTTGTGCATAAATCTCTGTCTCCATCACACCACAGCTCCCATTTTTGCCTCTATTCCCCCCATATTCAGTCTTGACTCTGTCATAAAGTAGGCTTACATTTCTGCTACTGTAAAGCAATTAGAATTACTAAAACAACAGAACGATTTAGTTTGAAGGAATCTCAGGACACCTGTAGTCCAACTTCCCCACTCAATGCAGGGCCACACAATACTGTGCTAGCTCGAAAATCAGTCCCACCTGGTCAAGACTCTTCTCGATGTGAGTAGACAGAGTGGACTCCGATGGGAAGGGAGTCCTCGCACTGGAGGTTTCCTGGACAGCACAACATGCAGAGGCAGGTGGGTTTCCAAGAGATGCATTAGTTCCTGACGACAAATTGAAATACAAATGTGCAGGTTTTAAAAGGCAAAGCCATAGCCCATCACTCAGTTAAGACACCAGCACGTTGTGTATAATGCCACGACCTTTTTGCATTATTGAATATGCTCATTGCTATAAAAAAGATTGATTTTCTTCCCAGGCAGTGACGGATGGGTAGGTTGGATCTGGGGGGGAGCTGCTTATTAACCTGGGTCAAAGATATTCTCAAAGGCCTTCTCATTTTCTTGCCCACATACCCAAGCGTGTCTAAAGCAGCAGTAGGTCCCATGATTAACCAACTGAAGCCTGCAGTCCTGAGTAATGTGCTCTAGGCAATCCTGCTTTAGCAGGAGAGTTGGACTAGATGATCTCTAGAGGTCCCTTCCAACTCTGATAATTCTGTGATTCTGTGATTACTCAGTACATCAGTGGATTTGGGTACTGTACAGCTGACCAGCCAGTAATGGAGGACTTTAGCTGCAACCATTTATTTATGAAGTATTTCAATTTTTAAGTCAGTGTTAAAAGGCAATGGGGTCCAAACAAGACTGAATGCTGAATTTTAACTACTCCAGACTGTCAAAACAGGGGTTGTAAATCCTTATGTGATCAAACTCTTTGATCACAGCTTACTGTTGCTGGCTCTAGGCTTTCCTGGCCAAAAACTGTCCTGAGTTAAAATATTCCATTTTCAGAATATTTTCCTTCTGACTTTTACTGAGATTGTAGCTGACAGTGAAGTAAAGAATCACTTTGAATGAAAACCGCAGCATTTCAAGTGGAAAAAAAAATCCAACTTTGGATTTTTTGTTTGTGAGGAAAACAACTGAATTAATTCATTTCATGCTTGAAAAGCTCCTCTTTCTTTTTTTTTTTTTTTAATCTGAGTAAAATATCCAGCAGAAATATTGTGCTTGGTCCTGACATGTTCTAAAATATTTATCAGAGGGAAGATTGAGACAGAATTAAGGATTGTCCGAATTCAACACAGCAGGCATTATGATCAACAGATATTCCTATTTATCCATCCCCTCTCTAATGAGCATCATTCCCTGCCATCAGATCAGCGCAGTAACGTGTCAACAACCAGAAACAATTCTCTGAGTTCTCAAACAACCAGAGATGATCAAATCAAAACATCGTTTCTGTACTAATCTAACTCACTCAGTTCCTAGGTAATGAAAAGACGTGAAGATGCGCATGGATGTTTGTCAAGCACCAGCCAGCGTGGCAGCAGGCAAGCAAGACTCAGCCCAAGCTGGGAAGCAGCTGGGTTTAAAGAATAACCTGAAATCCCATAATCACACGGAGTCAGTAGCATTGCAACGAAGCAGCAGATACTGGTGGTGGCATCGAGCTGTGCAAGCCTTGAGTGGACAGCGAGAGGTGGCAGCTGTCTCTATACATACATGACACACGCCTGGGAGAAGTGCCGGTGCAAGGCGCAGAGGCGAGCACCATCCTCTTAGTTCAAATAAAACAAGTTTCCCAAGAAAACTGAGAAGTCAAGAATCATAGAATCATAGAATGGTTTAGGTTGGAAAGGACCTTGAAGATCACCAAGTTCCAACCCCCCTGCCAGAGGCAGGGACACCTCCCACCAGCCCAGGTTGCTCCAAGCCCCGTCCAACCTGGCCTTCAACTTCTCCAGGGAAGGGGCCTCAACAACCTCTGGGCAACCTGGGCCAGTGCCTCACCACCCTCACAGTGAAAAACTTCTTCCTAATGTTTAATCTAAACCTGCCCTCTTCCAGTTTAAAGGCATTCCTCCTCTTCCTATCACTACATGCCCCAGTAAAAAGTCCTTCCCCAGCTCTCCTGTAGGCCCCCTTTAGGGACTGGAAGGCTGCAATAAGGTGTCCCCAGAGCCTTCTCTTCTCCAGGCTGAACAGCCTCAACTCTTTCAGCCTCTTCTCATAGGAGAGGTGCTCCAGCCCTCGGATCATCCTCGTGGCTCTCCTCTGGACACGCTCCAGCAGGTCCATGTCCTTCTTATGTTGGGGACTCCAGAGCTGGGTGCAGTACTCCAGGTGGGGTCTCACAAGAGTGGACTAGAGACAGAGGCTCCTTCTTTGCTGTCATAATTAATGCCTAAACATGGCTGGAAGTCCTCCAGAGAGTAGAAGCTCTCAAGACTAGGGAATAAAAGAGAGGAGATTTAGATTAGATATCAGGAAGAAATTCTTTACTCTGAGGATGGTGAGGCACTGACCCAGGTTGCTCAGAGAGGTGGTAGATGTGCCATCCCTGGAGGTGTTCAAGGCCAAGCTGGATGGGGCCTTGGGCAACCTGATCTAGTGGGAGGTGTCCCTGCCAAGATGGTCTTCAAGGTCCCTTCCAACATAAAGCATTCTATGAACATAGGGCTGATAGCATCCAGAGGACATCTGTGCTCCCAGTTGCACGTGGTATCCTTACACACACACATGGTCATGTAAGTCTCTGGTACAATGTACATTTGGGTCTTTTTTGGAGGCTTGATGTGTCTCAAACATCAGAGAAAAATAATTCCCTTAGGGCAGAGAAACAACATCGCATTTCTCCCACATATAACCCACCACAAACCTGAATCCCTCTTGGGGAAGGCACTGGTGTTCCCAGGTTATTGCAACACTTCCAGACTTGTATCATAAACATAAATTGGAAGTTCATTAAGTCAGATTCCTGATAACTGGGGAAAACGATGTAGGGACAACATTCAGGAAAAAAAAAATGTTTTGGTTTGTTATTTTTTTTTAATAGTTGAGGTAACTTTAAATAACTATCTATGTGTGATTATGCTGCTTCATTACCAGCAGGCCCTAAGGTCACCTTTCTAAATGGAAAGCAAGATCATTAAAGCAAAAGCAATCCCCTCAGATCGTATCGTAAGTCATAAATCTGATGCGTGGCAAGTCAGCACCGTTCCAACACAAGGTTAATTCGCTCCCTGCTGCCGTAAGGCCGGCTGTTCCGCACGCGTAAGGTCATATGTCTCACAACCACAGGACAGCCAGATTATGCAAATATTAAATGATAAAAATGTCCTCAAATTACTCTGTGAAGCCTTCCTGCTCTTTCTAAATTACATTAATGTTCGATTTAGAATGAGAGAGCCCTCAGGGAGGTCAATTTGGTTTAGGGTTGTTGGTGGGGATTTTTTTAATATTATGCTAATTTAAGAACCAATAGTTGTGAAGTAGCTAAGCAGCATTGAGAACCCTAAACAACAATAGAATCATAGAATGGTTTAGGTTGGAAGGGACCTTTAAGATCATCACGTCCAACTATCAACCTAACACTGCCAAAACCACCACTAAACGATATCCCGCAGTATCACGTCTGCTCATCTTTTAAATACCTCCAGGGATGGTGACTCCATCACTTCCCCGGCCAGCCTGTTACAATGCTTGACAACCCTTGCAGTGAAGAAATTTTTTCTCACATTCATCCTAAACCTCCCTGGTGCAACTTGAGGCCGTTTCCTCTTGTCCTATTACTTGTTACTAGTAAGGTCAATTTCCCCCTCGCTACACCCTCCTTTCAGGGAGCTGTAGAGAGCGAGAATGTCTCCCCTCAGCCTCCTTTTCTCCAGGCTGAACACCCCCAGTTCCCTCAGCCGCTCCTCACAGGACTTGCGCTCCAGACCCCTCACCAGCTCCGTTGCCCTTCTCTGGACACGCTCCAGCACCTCAATGTCTTTCTTGTCGTGAGGGGTCCAAAACTGAACACAGCACTCGAGGTGGGGCCTCACCAGTGCTGAGTACAGGGGGACCATCACTGCCCTCATCCTGCTGGCCACACTATTGCTGATACAGGGCAGGATGCTGTTGGCCTTCTTGGCCACCTGGGCAGTAGGTCCTAGGGTCATAAAATCACAGAGCTGGTGGTTGGAACAGACATCTAGGCCAACCTTTCGCTCAAGGCAGGGCTGACACTAATGTTAGTTCACACCAGTTATGGCTTTGTCCAGCCAAGATGTGACAGCCTCTGGGGATGGAGAAACCCCAACCTATGTGGCCTATTCCAGAGCTGCACTTCCTTCCTGGTGGGATTTTTATCCAGTGCACAACCTGAACCTCCCAAGCTACAACAAATTGCTTCATGTATACTTGCTGCTACTAAGAATTTAGATCCATATCTCTGGAATTCCCTCAAGGGCGGTCATAGGCTGCCATCAGATTGTCCCTTAGCCTCTTCTCCAGGCTAAACAAACCCAGATCCCCGACCTCTCCCTGTGGATCATGCGCTTTTGGCCCTGGCCATCCCAAGGTCCTTTCACCAGATCTTCTCCAGTTTCTCCACATTCCTTTCAGACTGAAGAGCCCAGCTGGACTCAGTGTTCCAGGTGCAATCTCACAAGGATCTGAATCCCTCACTAATCAGGAGATGACCACGCCCTGTCAGATCATTTCCAAGGGACATGGCACAAATCACTGCTGTGAGGAAGAAAAGGCCTGGGACAACAGAGAACTATCAGTGCTAAAGCTGATGCCAAATAACACAGTTAAGCCAATGCAGAAGAGGTTAAAATCAGCCTCTGATGGTTGAGAATCCAGTTTGAATGGCGGCAAAGGAGGAGGTTTGCTTGGCAGCCCTCCAGCTGACTTGTTCCTCCAAAGGATGGAAGTGTCCAGGTGAGTAGAAAGCATCCCTCTCTGAGGCGCCTTTGGGAGGTGGTGGAGGTGTGTGCGGCTTCCCTTTCAGTTTGTAACGAATGCCCTTCCAGAGCTGAGCTCTTGTTTAGACCATCAACCATCAATGACGGGTTTTATTGTTCCTGGTTAATGGTCTCGGTCGGTCAGTGACCCAAGAGTTTGGTTCTGCTTGTGTCCAAACCACGGATGACGGATGGTTCAGCTGGTATTCCTGGCTCACAGAGAGCCTCCCAGGGCTCTTCCCATAGGGAATTCTTTCCATAGGGAACTCGGGCATCTGCATTGCTCCTCATCCAAGCAGGAGTAACATCGCTGCTCTTGCCTGACTCGCAACTGCTCCAGCCAGCGGTCACTGCTTAGGGCCACCATCCTTTCAGAGCAAGCTGGCAGGTTGTTTCCAGGCAAGGGGCCAGCAGATAAGCATCTATAATCCACACGGTGCATGAGGGCACTCAGGAGCTTGGGATTTTTCTAAAACTGCAGCTGTGCCCTTTGCTGCAGGACAGTACCTGGTACCAGCTGCCATCTGGGAGTAGCCCCTCTCTTTGCCAGCAAAGACGTGGTGGGTGACAGCCGGTCACTCTCCACGCAATGATCAGTAAGAGATTTCAAAACAAAACAAAACAAAACCACTACAGGGGAAGAGATTGCTGAAAAAGCCTCAAATTTTTGGCTGGGAAAGCATTTAATTCCTGACCCCACAGCGATACCAGATGTAGGTGAGTTCTGGTAGATACCAACATGGCTCTCCTCCGCAGCCAGGCAGCTCCCCTTCACCCCTCAACAGCACCAAATTTACTGTGGGATTAAACCGGGCATAATCCACCCTGTTTACCCATCCCAGCCTCGGCACTGAGCTGTGTCACCTCCTCTGGCCAACCCACAGATTTCTCCAGGAAGAAGTGGCCGGTGTCACCTCTCCCTCCATCATGTGCCCTGGGGAGCTCATGGACCTTGGAGGTTAGGATGAGGTTGGAGCAGAGGTAACCAGGGTGCAGTCCGGCCGTCCCAAGCATCCCGGTTCCTGCTCTTCCCTGCCTCATTTTCTTCCATTTATCCTTTCCATCTCCACGTTGCCCTCTCCAGTGTGCCAGTACGTGGTAGGCTTGCGGTGAGGCAGGTCCAGTTTCTTCTTCCCACCTGTCGAATTTCCTCTGCCACCATGGAGGAGGGAACACAAAAATCAGCACTGCTGCCAGCAAAAAGGCAGGAGGAAGATGTGGTCGTTATAAGACACAAGTTAATGGCGGAGCGTACGCTGCTGGGAAGGAGGAAGGACCACTGGGATCCTGCAAGGTCCCTTTTAGCACCAGCAAAGCATCTCTCAAACCCAGTTTGGTCACTGGAAGCAGCCTGGTGACCTCAGTCAGCTCCAGCTCAGGCCTTTCTGCCCAGCAGTGATGGGATACACCCCAGGACAGACAGTGAGTTTGGAGGTCCTGCCTGGAAACGACCCTACGTATCTTCTACACCCTCTTCCCACCAGAGCCACCCGCTGCCACCCAAGTACCCCACCTTCCCACCCCCTCGCAGGAGAGGGCAGCATCACCCTTTGCCCAATTATTAACAGAGATTCAGAAACAAGGATTTCCCTCAAATCCCTTTCCACCTGACTTAACTTTGCGAGCCATTACCGCAGAAGGATTAAGTACCAGAAATGTACGCGTGTGTGCCTCCAGACTTCTCCCTAATTAAGTCACTGTTTGTTTTGGTTTTTTTTTTCCCTCTCAGAAACCCTCCAGTCCCTTCCTGAATCCCTCAGGCCCAGAACAAAGCCCCGGTGCTCAGAACCAGGAGCGTCAATATTTAGCACAAAGAACGATGCTTCGCTCCTCAAAGACTAGCAAGGCCAAAAAAAAAAAAAAAATAAAAAAAGAAGCTGCAGTGACTTTGCTTTTGACAAATTGGTTCCAGCCTGGGTAAGTAAGTGGATTTGCATCCCTGAAGTGATCCTCCTCCTGTCTCCAGGGTGTTTTATCTCCGTTTCATTAATCCCGCAGCAAAAATCCGCTGGGAGAACCGTCGCATTTGTACAAGCAGGTAAAAAAACAGACAAAAAAAATTAGCAGGTTGCCTGAATCAGCTGCTTGGCTGGTCCCCCAGTGTGTGCGCGCAGCCTTAGCTTGTGCACTGGTGCCTCCCAGTGCCCGCGAGAGAGAGCAGCAGAAAGCTTGAGAAGTAACAGCGAAGACTTAAAATAATCATTAAAAAAAAAAAAATTATAACAATCTAAATGCCAGTTGTGTCCCACTCACGCTTGGGGAAGGGGGCGGATCGGGAGATCCCACGTGAGTCCCGGGAACAGAGGCAGCAATGCTTCTCCCTGCTCAGTTTGGTGTACGAGATCACGAAGCGCTGCTGCTTCTCACCTGCTGCCTCCGACCCCAGCGTCCACGGAGCAAGCCAGTCTCGGTGAGAAGCTTCAGAGAAAGAGGAGGAATAAAAAAAAAAAACCACTATGACTTATGGGCTGGATACAAAGCGGTGGTTTCAAGACCAACATGGGACATTTTGGCTTGGGAGTCCAAACTGGCAACCCAGCTAAACTGCGCTGCCAGCTTTTGAGTTGCCTCAAGCATCGGAGATTCCTGCCCCATGTCATCTGAACGTTTCTCAAGAGTCATAGAATCATAGAATCGTTAAGGCTGGGAAAGACCTTTAAGATCATCAAGTCCAACCATTATCTAAACTCTACCAGGACCACTTCTAAAACACGTCCCTGAGCACCGTATCTAGACAGCTTTTAAACAAATCCACGGATGGCAATTCAACCACTTCCCTGGGCAGCCGGTTCCAGTCTTTGATAACCCTTTCAGTGAAGAAATTTTTCCTAATATCCAACCTAAACCTCCCCTGGCTCAACTTGAGGCCACTTCCTCTTGTCCTATCAGTTGTAACTTGGGAGAAGAGACTGACCCTCACCTCTCTACATCCTCCTTTCAGGTAGAAAGCAATGAAGTCTCCCCTCAGTCTTAAATGGGACCTGTGTGCAGGTAAAAGGCACCACCCAAGGAGGGAAGAGACCCATCTTCTGGAAGGACACCCCAGTCTCTGGCTACATTCAAGGTAGACATACCCAACCTCTGCCTCAGCCCCTGCAGGGAAGTCTCATGCTGCACACATGTTCAGGTCACACCTAATCACAGAATGGTTTGGGTTGGAAGGGACCTTAAAGATCATATCGTTCCAACCCCCCTGCCATGGGCAGAGACACCTCCCACCAGCCCAGGTTGCTCCAAGCCCCGTCCAACCTGGCCTTGAACACCGCCAGGGATGGGGCAGCCACTGCTTCTCTAGGCAACCTGCGCCAGGGGCTCACCACCCTCACAGTCAAGAATTTCTTCCTGATAATCTAAATCTCCCCTCTTCCAGTTTGAAGCTATCCCCCCTCATCCTACCACTACATGCCCTAGTAAAAAGTCCTTCCCCAGCTCTCCTGTAGGCCCCCTTTAGGGACTGGAAG
Organism: Vanellus vanellus; assembly: GCF_965231255.1. NCBI lineage: Eukaryota > Metazoa > Chordata > Aves > Charadriiformes > Charadriidae > Vanellus > Vanellus vanellus. The sequence continues at coordinate 4,105,802 of NC_138906.1, read as the reverse complement.
GCCACAATAAGGTATCCCTGGAGCCTTCTCTTCTCCAGGCTGAACAACCACAATTCTTTCAGCCTCTCCTCATAGGAGAGGTGTTCCAGCCCTCGGATCATCTTCGTGGCCTTCTATGGATCCGCTCCAACAGATCCATGTCTTTCCTATGTTGGGGCTAATATACGAAGACAGTAAAACCCAGGGTGAAGCAGAGCCACGGAAATCCCTCCCACCCACAACCACATCAGGCTCAGCAGCGGTACTGCCACATCTTCCGAGCACAGCGGCCCCCCCGCTTTGGCCAGGGCACACCACATCCCATCAAACGCCAGACATGTTACTCTTGAAAGCCTGCTGTGATGGGCACGGGCTTATTCAGCATGCCTGGCACCTTCACTGGGGTTTTTGGCCTCATCCAGTGGGAAAATACAAACCGTTTTGGGCTGATCATACCAGAAATCTGTGCCCTGAGCACTCGCTCAAGGCCGCAGCAGGTAGGAGGAGGTGGCACCTCCCAGGAGAAGGCCTCTTGTTTGTTTTGTGTGGTGCATACCGATGAGCGCTAATGTATTTCAGAGCTGAACTTTCCGCATAATTGCTTTTTAGTGTTTCCCCTACAAGAGCCCAAGAAATGAGGGATTTTGTATGTTAATGTCTTTCCTTGCATAATGAAAGAATAAATCTCAGCCCTCCGCAGCCATATGTCATGCGATACTGACTGGTGCTTTACATTTTAATGGTCATTATTTCAAGCCCCTCTTACCATTCTTATATCCAACAACATTTTATTCCACCAAAGGAAATTTTATATGCTTCTGTGGTTTGCTTATCATATACTTTAAGTGGGAACAGAAAGCAAAGAGTTTTAAGGGCTCTTTGTTTTGTGCTATCACTTAATTGCTTTTAAAACGGTTCTTCCAAGCAGCCTGGGTCAGCCTTCCTCCGGCTAGAAAAAAAAATGACTCAAGGGAAAAACCTGCAATCTCGGGGATGGGGAGACACCTCCCCTTTTAGCTGCACCTTCCTGATTAACAATTAGCTTAAGCCAATCCAAGATACGCATGAGCTCAAGCTCATACTGTTACTCACCACCGTAATTTGGTGAAAAAGAGCCATATCTGGTGGATATTGCTTCTTTCCAAAACATTCTCCAAAGGGTCATATCTTTAGCAGAGATTCATTTGCAGACAACCAGGGGGCACCTGTAAAAGCCAACAGCCACAGGATAAAGCCTCTGACCCCTCCAGCTCCATCCTCAGTGGAGAGACCTCACTGCTGACGTTAAGATACGTGGTCAGTTGCTTTTAAAAGCAAACACCACTGGAGAGACTGTTTCAACTGTCCCCACCTCCTGCCTGCCCCAAGAGTGGCCTTGGAAGTGTGGGTTAGATGAATGGACAGTGGGGTGGATTGAACAGTGGCTGACAGATTGAGCTCAGAGGGTTGTGTTTAGTGGTGCAGAGTCTAGTTGGAGGTCAGTAACAAGTGGTGTCCCTCAGGGGTCAGTACTGGGTCCAGTCCTGTTCAATATATTCATCAATGACCTGGATGAAGGGATAGATTGTACCATCAGCAAGTTTGCTGATGACACAAAACTGGCACACCGGAAGGCTGTGCCGCCATACAGCGTAACCTGGACAGGCTGGAGAGTTGGGCAGAGAGGAACCTAATGAAGTTCAACAAGGGCAAGTATAGGGTACTGCATCTGGGGAGGAATAACCCCATGCATCAGTACAGGTTGGGGGCTGACCTGCTGGAGAGCAGCTCTGTGGAAAGGGACCTGGTAGTCCTGGTGGACAACAGGATGACCACGAGCCAGCAATGTGCCCTGGTGGCCAAGAAGGCCAATGGCATCCCGGGGTGCATCAAGAAGAATGCGGCCAGCAGGTTGAGGGAGGTCATCCTCCCCCTTTACTCTGCCCTGATGAGGCCACATCTGGAGCGTTGTGTCCAGTTCTGGGCTCCCCAGTTCAAGAAGGACAGGGAACAGCTAGAGACGGTCCAGCAAAGGGCTACAAAGATGATTAGGGGACTGGAGCATCTTTCCGTATGAGGAAAGTCTGAGGCACTTGGGTCTTCTTAGTCTGGAGAAGACTGAGGGGGGATCTTATCAATACTTACAAATACTTAAAGGGAAGGTGCCAGGTAAATGAGAACAGTCTTTTTTCAGTGGTGCCCAGTGATAGGACAAGAGGTAATGGGCACAAACTTGACCATAGGAAGTTCCATCTAAACATGAGAAGGAACTTCTTTCCTTTGAGGGTGGCAGAGCACTGGCACAGGCTGCCCAGAGAGGTGGGGGAGTCTCCCACTCTGGAGCCATTCCAAACCCACCTGGACGTGTCCTGTGCCACTGCTGTAGGTGCCCCTGCTCTGGCAGGGGGGTTGGACTGGATGATCTCCAGAAGTCCCTTCCAACCCTGACCAGTCTGTGGTTCTGTGACACAAATGTGGAGACAGCCAGCATCAGGAGGAGGCAACACATTTGAAGACAGAGCTGCTCTTTTTCTTGTGACCACAGTTTCCTTTCCTCTCCACCCCCAAACAGTTTTTACATGCAATTAGGTCACATTTGAAAGTCAGCACACAGCAGAAGTTGAGTTACTTTGTTTAAAATAAAAACATGTATTTCTATCACCTTAGGAGTTGTTCCTCTTCTGGCACAGGGACCCTCTGATCCTCCCACCTTCTTTTATCAGCATCTTCAAAAGAAAAAGGGAGTTATAATTGCTTTCTCCCCTCACCTTAGAAAAAAAAGGGAAAGGCTGCTGTTCTTCTCCATCAGCATCGTGAGAAGAGAGACGCTTTGAGCAATCATTTATTTACAGAACAAAAATAACATCTAGATTTCAAAGGGCAGAGCAAGTTCAGAAGAATAAGGCGCTTCTCCTCCCTCCCCCTCCATCAGCTTTTGCTTGTTACCACCTCCTGTCTGCACAACCAACTGTTCTGCCTCTTTCCTCATTACCGGGGCACTCACAGGCTTCTCTTTCCCTTTTGAGCACGGCCACGAGCGCTGCAGTGCCACAACTATCTCAAACCTGCTGCTGCTGCTGACACATCCATGCCGCAAGCCAGCACCCGAGCAAGCTCCAAGGCTAAAAGGCCAAGTCAAGGCAGAGCGTGGGATGTATCTTTAAAGCAGAGGAATCACACTGAAGAATCTGCAGTTCTCCCAGATACATTTTACCCTCAACTGCCTTCTTGATAAGGAACAAGCCTCAGGGGTTAGGCAAGATTTCACTTTTTACGCATTGGAAAGCAGTGAAGGAACCCAGCCCTCTACCCATCACGTTCTGCTTTTGCTAGGTGTCGTGCCTGTGGAGAAACAAGGAGCAGAAAAACAGGAAGAAACCCACATTCCACAAGCCTGATTTCTTCCAGCTTTTTGATTTTCACCCGATTCTTTCGCTCCTGATTAGGCAGGGTGCCCTACGAGTCCTGCCATTCAAAGCATCGCTCTCCCAAAGCGAGTTCATCAATACCTGAACCCATCACATTCAGATGGGGTGGGAAAATGCTGCCTTTTCTGTCGCGTAAAGTCATTCATTTCTACAAAGCCTGATAAAGCAGTGCTTCCAAAGACTTTATCAAAGATAGTTGAAATTGGCCAAAGAAGGTCCACAAACTCACAGCAGGGACTGACTAGTAGGACTAATTGGCCTTGTTCCATGAAGAGACTAGGCTGAAAATCTAACAGCAATCTGCAAAATCTCTATTACTCACTGCCGGGCAGCTGGAAAAGGACCTACAGGACCGTGGTACATCTTACTTCACATACTTCAACACTTCAAATTGCAAGTTTTGCAGAAAAAGCCTCTATAATGCAGTCTCTGAAAGTAAAGAGCAAGACCATTAAAGCTACAAAGAGATTATATCACAGCCTACTGCAATCTGTTGCTTGGAGAAGCAAGTTTCTATATACATATTTATAAATACATTTATATAGTTCAACTGATGAATCAGTCACTCTTCAGTGTGTAGATGACAAAATAGAAATCCGACCTAAATCCCCCTGAACAAAAAGAGCCCGTGCGCACTCAGGTAGAGTAGGGATCGGAGAGCACACTTACTCCAAGAAAGCCACCCTGAGCTCATAAAGATATTTCTTTCTGTAAGAGACCGCACAATACAACAGCACTTGAAACCACTCTGATTTTGAAGCTATTTGTTAAAGAGAAGAACTGAGCTATTCTTAAAGCATTTTTGAACATTGCCACGTGAAACACTAAAGACACATAAAAAATTAAATGGCTAATCTACCTTGTTTCTGATATAATCAGCTATTTCGAAACTATAAATGAAGACAACCATTACAAAAAAGCCATTTATTAGATATATGTACATATATACATATACATGCAAAATGATTTTATACACATTTACACAGGTTCAATTATTAATACAGTGCAAAAATGTCTAAAAAGGTACCAGCCCACCTTCTACAAACTTAACAGGTCTTTGGGAGAAAGGGGAAAAAAAAAAAAAAACAAAAACAAGAAAAAACAACCACAGAAAATGATCAGCTTCATAAAGTGACTAAGCACTGCGAATCTTTAAATTAATGAAGATTATTCTTTGCCAATTTTCTTTTGCTGAGCTGCTGGATGAGGAGAAGAGTTTCCAAAAGACTTATCCTCAAAACTGACAGAATTAAGGAGATGCAATTCAAATTACATTAAACAGTTTAAAGTCGAACAAAAAGGGATGGAGTCCTGTTTGGGGATTTGATTCAATACAGGTGTAATCCCACGTTATGAGTCAGATTTCATGTACTCAAACTGCAAGTCATTCCTTTTTATTAAATCTTAAAGCACTGAGATCAATGTAAACTATTCTATTCCTCTTGCTGTTTCACCAGAAGAAAAATTTTAACCGTATAAATACCACACAGATATAGGAATCATTCCAAATACTAACACTAAAAGAAAGGGGAAAAAGAAAAAAGGTACAATAAGGTCCAACTATGCGCGCTCTGCCTCATCCCTGAATCACAATCCAAACCTCAAAGTGCACAGATTCTAACGCACACGTATTAATCTGTCTAGATTCCTTAGTATGGTTTACAGGTATTACAGCGAAAAAAAAAAAAGGTTGCAAAGGGATTAAGACTAACAGGAAACCAGAGTTTTGCTCATTTTGTAGAAAAGATCTAGTCGCGTTCTCCATCTAATCCACAAAAAATGTACACGAAGGCAGCACTGAACCAACTGGTTTTGTTTGATTTTACTGAAACATTTTCAAGAAAAAGAAAATATTAAACAAAAGCTCAATTAATCTTCACCCACTCTAATTACATTAATTACACTAGCTATCTAAGCACCTTGTTCTACCACTCTTACTGCAGAGCTGTTGCTAACATCACCTGGCACAGGGATGTTTTTCTTTTACGATGAAGCAAACGGTCAGATGCTCGGGAAGCATCAGGAACATGACAGTTTCTTCCAATCAGCTCAAGACAAGGATGAGGAATAAAGAGCAGAGAATGGTTCACTGCCCTTATGCCTCCGTTGCAAATGTTCTGCATGCCTTAAGCTGCAGCAGGCTCGCTTTATCCAAACCTATGGAGAAACAGCAAAGCTCTTTTGGACTCTTCAGCCTGAGGGAAGCTAAAATGGTAGGAGGTGGGAGTTGGGTCGTATCCCCAAGTAAAACTGGGACTGAACAACAGGGAAACTTACAGCTTGTCAGTACTAAAACATCTGTGGGGTCACCTGGGTGTCTCAAGGACAGTGCTTGAATTCGGTCTTCGTTTCTCCACTTACGCTCTGGCAGGAAACTGGGGCCACGGCAGACAAACAATTTTAATCTGCCCCCTTATAACAGAAGAGTATTCCCTTATGGGCCACAGCTCTAGCTGTGGCTGGCTATAATATTCCTCCATCATTCCTACTAGACTATTCCTCACAGTTTAAAGGATTTAATTATATTAATGTTACAGTAAATGGGTAATATGGGATGGAGAAGAAATACCTACATTTTACTACCGGAAAAAGCTCTGGCACCAATTCTCTTGCTGTCTTAGAAACTGGAGAGGTTGTAATGGGATGCCTATGGATGCTGTTGTTGCAGTCACCCGCATCGCAGAAACGCTTCCAAGGTACAGCACTGCAGGTTTCTGGTCTAGGAGTCCACTGATACTCATGTTTGCATCAGGAGATTTCAGGAAAATTCACTGAGATGCAAGAAAGTAATTTTGTTAAGCGTTTCTGCAAACTCAGGAAGACAACTCTGCACCGTGTTAATCTCTTTGCAACCACTAGAGGTAGAGACTATGTGAGAGGAAAATAAATCTTTGGTGAGAGATTTCTGGTGGAAGAAATGGGGCGACCAGAAAACAGTTTCCTAAGAAAAAATAAAAGAAAACCTAGGACCATGTTTCCACAATAACACACCTACAGTTCTCTATATCTTCTCAGTTTGAATCCCTACAACCCTTCAAGGACAGCTGCATCAAAATGCTATGCTTTTTTTTTTTTTTTTTAAACAGACAGCCTAAATTATTCATGTAAGTTCTAAAATGCCCATATGCACCTCAGTACATTACATACAAGAATACCCAGTGCAGAGGTTAAGAATTTCAGCTCTTAAGTACCATATTCAAAAGTGCACACTCATAAATTCAGCTTAGTGTAAGAACTCAACACCATTAACTAAAGGTGTTTTATATAAAAAGAGAACCTGCTCTTGCTTTCCATTACTGGAAATGGCTTTCTACTCACCAGCTACACATTTTTTTAAAAAAGGTGAAGGAGTCAGTGGCCTGTCATAAGTAGGCTTGAAAGATTTATTATCCGTATGGACCAAGCAAACATGGAATTACCCTTACACTAAGAGTGACCTTAACCAAAGAAATAAAGGCCACTTGAGCTGAAAGACCACTTATTATATTCACTTGGTTTATTTTATGCTGCCCCAAGCATATTTGCAATTAACCAATGAGCACATACTTAACTACAATGCACTGTTTAGCCAGGAAATATTTATAGCCTTTATGGTTTTTAAGAGAGCCGCAGCCTTTTTCCTTTCCTTCCAAACCTAGACAAATTACCCTGAAGCTCATCCTAACAAATTTTCCCACCGATATTGAACTCATCTAATTATGGCAAACAACTCCTTTACTTATATTTTCCAAGAATCTTAATGCTTAACAAGTTCTACAGACAAAAATGTTACCCACCACTTTATCCTCACATCACTATACAGTTTTAATATTTTCAGAAGCATTGGCAGGCCAAGACATTGACCTGCCAAACTGTTACAAAGCCAGAAAGACAAACGGCAAAATGCTGTCTAGATGGTATTAGTCAAGGAGTAAAAGCCTGTTTATGGTAAGAACCTCCATCTGTTGATGACACCTGACAAGATCTACCATGCACAATTACCACATACCATGTTAAATACAGCCACATTCCTCACTGTATGTTTGACATGATTACAGTACCCTACTTTATTTCAAGTTGCTTTGAAATACCCTCCTTGTATTAACCATTGTCACGAATCTTTAAAAACACTCCAAGCTATTTTTGGCCAGTTGAATACAAAAAAAAGTTGTAAAAATAGAGTAGCGAACCCAAAGTTGTTTTCATACTCCACAATCAGGCTGTTTCTCCATAAGTTGCCTTGTCAGTATCTGATAAGACGAAAGAGATGCCACTCCTATATGAAAGGCTATTTGCCAGAGGTTCCGTAATCCATACAAGTAAATATTGCATAAACAAACAGAGAAAAAGAGTACAAACGTCTTCACCTTCCTTGCCGAGCTGTAGAAGAGGTACAAGTAACACTACAAAAGGAGCAGAGAGAGACAGTGTTAGCATTAAACCACAAACATATAGACAAAGGACATAGCTGGGAACTGCTGGCCTAACCACGTCACTTGGATGTGGCTGCCACTGAAGTGATCACTAAGAAGCTCAAAGCTCCCCTTCAACTCCTACGTTGAAAGGCTCTCCAAGAACAGCCAGAGAAGTGGCCTCAACGCAGCACAGCCGACGTCCCTCCTGCCTCTCTGAGACTTGATTACAAGGAGTCCGAAAGCTGAGCCAGCTTTCGAAAACCACTGATGATTTTTGCAAGACAAAGGTTCAGAAGGAGGAAAAGAGCAAACCCAAATCTGCTTCTGCTGTATTGGATCTTGGGACAAGTAAAGGGCTTCATTCTCTAGACTCGACTTGGTGGAAAGACCATCATTTCTGTTAACAGGTTTAGCTGGGGCTTGGGGTTCTTTTTCTTTTTAAATTCAAGAACAGGTGGAACCCATTTGCTAAGCATGTGTGAAAAGCAACAACCCTTACAGGGGAAAACTAAAAACTCAAGTGCTGGCAGAAGAGTTACTTATTTAACTCAGGCAGTAACAGATCATGCTTTCTCACTTAAGGTCACAGTTTCCAACTGTGCTGATGACACAAGCAGAGATAAGCATGTAGAAAGCACTTCACATCAGAGCTCAATTTACGCACAGACATTTTGTGACGATGACTGCTATAGATCAAAAGGATAAGAGAGAACTCTCCTTTATTTAGCTTCTCTAGCTTCAGGTACCAACTGGAAAAAAGCAGGTCAGAGCCCTTCTTTGTGAAAAATTACTTGCACAAAGTATTTAGACCCAAATTAATATCTCCATCATAAAGCTCTGCGGTGAGCAGAGGTGTAAGAGGGCTGAAAGACACTAAACTGTATCTAATATGATACCATAAACAGCCTCTCTGCAAGTTTAAAATACCACAGATGTATAGAAGTCTTCAGACAGTGGTCCCCAAACCATTAGCCAAATGCAACAGTACTAAGCAATGAATACACTGTAAGCATTATGTTATTCCTTCTGTCAACTAGAAACCCAACTACAGCAGCTTCCTGCCGTGACAGACTAAAAAAACGAAGATTTTGCAAAGAACATATTGACCTCAAGTTAAAGGTTATGGACCACTGGTTTAGGCATTGAAGGAACCTCTCGAGAAGAACCAATTTGAAGCATGTAGTATTTTCCTCATTCAAACTCTTCTGCATAAGGATGTCAGAGAAAATAATCCATTAGAAAAAAAAATTAAAATCTAAGGAAGTCAGGAACTACTTTTGTCTCGAGAATTAAAAGTAATTTTTAATGTAAATTAGAACATTTTCAATAATGTTGCTATGCTATATTTGCTTAGTCTTTCAAGATAGGCTACAAAAGCCCATCACTAAGTCTGCCATTGTCAGAAACACATCGTGTCTACACCTTTGGGAAACAAACCAACTTTGGGCTAGCACTTATTTATCACACTCAGCCCCATTTGGCACGTCAAAACATGAAAGCACTGCAAAAGCTTGCAACTGCCATTTGCCATGGGTCAAATTGTGCCTTTAACTGTATTCATGCCACTTCACTGGAATACCTCAGTGGAATCACGTAGGTAGGATACCAAAAACCACACTGTTTTTCCGCTTAGTTGAAAATTATTTTGTCTTGTGCATTATAATATAAAAACAATCAGAAAGAGTTTTATTTACAGTTAACATACCTGAAAAACACACGCTAGAAAAGGTAGAAAAAAAGCTATCACGTTGCCAAATCCTTCATGGTCCTCCTGTTTGGATTAAAAGAAGTGACAAACAACTACGTCAGCTACAGTTTTTAGCAAGTGCTACTTGATATTTTAGAACACTATATTTCATCAAGTAACTCTTACCCTAGTTTATGTTGACTGACTGTAACAGTGTTAAACACTGAGATCAATATCATTGAACAAGATACCATGAACGGAGGCTTATGCCTGCATATTCCTGCTAAATAAAACTGTGCCACCATACAATCAGGACACTTTTTTTTTTTTCCTTTTTAAAAAGTTGTTTACAGTTTCACACTCGTTTAAAAAAATTTACACAAAAGTATCAAAGTATCTAGAACAAAATACAAGGGGGGAAGGGAGGGGGGGAATCCAGCCAGCCTGGCAAGACTGAATATTTCTCCAAATTTTAATCTCACTAGAAAAGAACAAAACATGACGTGCTGTGATCTACAACAAAACACATGAGGTCTAGCAGGTGAGCAATCAACTGCACATTCCCTGGACAAACAAAACATTTCTTGTGGAAAGGTGTATGCTCTACCGAGAAGCAGAACAGTCACCCTTAATCTGGTTACCCAAATAACTCCATCCCTTTGACTCAATTGCAGGCTTCAATTCAATCAGGGTTACCTGAAATGAATACTCCGCTAGGTGAACTCCTCGAATGAGATTCAAAGCTCCACACATGATGTTCAGAACAAGCGACAGAATCCCCAGGGGAGTCACACGCTGCATTCTGTACGTAGGGACTTAAAAAGAGACAGACATTCGTGAAAGTTAGCACTATTCCTTTGAATGTTTTAACTTGAAACAACTCATATCAGCTTATGCAGGTTTTAAACATTTTCAAAACATTTCATGCTTTCTCCAGAGAAGACCAATTATGAATAGAAAAAACTTCTTTTTGTTGCATTACACTGTTCGGTTCTTCAGATATCTAGAAATCAGCAGGAACTCTGGAGTATTTTCTTAAACTGATCGAGCAATAGATTTTTTTTCTTGAGCTATTTGGTGTTTGTGTCTTCTGTTATGGTGCGCGTAGATATTTTTCAGCTGTTTATTACAACAGATTAGTTCTTCACAGGTCAGTAGAAAAGTTAGGGGGTTTAAGCACCCAAAGGTCTGGGAAAGAGCTTAGATTTCTGACAGCCATAAAAGCAAGACAGCGATTCACCTCTCCCTCAACTGTAATTACATATTTCTTCCCACTGACAGTTTGAGGGCTCAGTCTGATATACAGCAATTTAGCGTCACCTGCGTAGTTTCCATACAGCATTCGGTGCCCTAATCAAGCAGTAGCCAGAATACAACTGCAGGAGCCAAGGACTTTGATGCTCTGCTGCTAGAATAGTTGTTGTAGGAGTTGTCAAGATGATACTACCCAGTCACAGTGGGGAAACATCTGTCACAGAACTGCTGCTCCTACCTCTGGGGCTCTCAGACTGACAAAACATGGTCAAAACTGGGGCCCAGGAATTAAAATGAATGCTATAGTTTTGGGACTTGAGCCACATTTTACAGTGCATCACAATTCCCTTTCTCCCAACCTGCCCACATTTCACAGGTAGCGAATTACCTGTCCCCTCGCTTTCTCAACTTCTCCACTACTCCTACTCAACATCCACACCCCCAAATACCATTTCTTCAGGATGATTTAATTGATACACAACTAATTAAGGTCAAAGCAATTATAATAAATGTGTCTTTAACTTTGGAATCTGCCGCTTCTAATTCAAGGGTTTGGTTGTCCAAAATCACACCTATTTTCTTCCCCTAGCTATACTAGCTAGCCCCACAACAGGTACCACACCTAGACACTCACCTACATTTCATCCCTGCCCCTGGATTGACTGTATGTTGACAGGAGATGTTATGTAGTAGTATGTTACGTTGACAGTAGAACACTGTCAGCATAACAATAAGAAGGGTAATTTGCAGCTCAGATACCAAATCCAGATCCTCTCCTGCACCAACACCCATAAGATACAGGAGAAAACGAATGAGCCCTCAAGAAGTCTCCTCAGCTCTCAAGACCTTCTGCCTCCTGTCCAGATGTAGCCAGCTCCTGACTACTGTAGATAAACTAAGCAACACAGCAGACATCATCTCTGGCTTCATGTCAGTGACAGATGAAACACCGTAACAGCTTAAATATTGCAGTACTGCATGGTTTAAGATAGGAAAACACTTGTGTTTTCTTCAAGAGAGATTTAGATAGATGGATATAAAAAAAGTTTGGTGCCAAATTAATATAGAGATATAAAGTATCTTTCATAAGTGTCTGTGTAATTGATTTGCCTGGCATGCATTCATACATCCATAATTTAATCTCCAAAGCGGTTGCAAAAGGAACTGTATTCATTCCCTTTGATATATGTCACATTATGTAGCCATTACTGTATACTGTCGTCATACACATGTTCATGTAAATAAATGGGGCAAGTAACCCTACCATTCAAAGGCAATTTTGCTTTTTTGCTATGCAGTGAAATTAAGGTCCAAACAGCACACTGAACAGAAGCTGTACTACCACATTTGTTGATTCACTGACCTGAGTATTCAGCTTCCTATTATTTTTGATAAATTAAATAATGTTCAGCTATGTATTTCTCCCTCATGGAAATTTCCTAATAAAGATTACTGTTTCTTCTTGCTTGAAGGTTTACTTCAGAAGCACACAGTGTCTCCCAAACAAAGAAAAAGAACAAGTGTCATTCATTGTACAGAATCTTGCAAACTCTACATGTCAAGAATTTCCAGTCCCCAGGGAATAACAGTGCAAGTCTCAATATACTGCTTCAGCAGGTATGGAATATTATGTCAAAGTTACATTCTTTTTGTCCAGTAGGATAAAAAGAACTGCTAGGACAGATGCAGGGGAGATTGCAATATCCAGTTGCTCAGAGCTCAGTCTGTGAAAACTGATCTTTAAATTATTTGCTGTGGAGCAAATTCTGCTATAATTATTTCTGCTATATCATTCTGAGGTTTAATTCCCAAACTGAAATTGCACAGAACAAGTCAGACAGGTACCACCAGGAAAAAATTATTACACTTCCTTGTGTGAATTCAATTGTATTTTTCTAAACAGAATTTCATACTAGAACTTCTTATTGCATTAAATAAGGGAACAAGGGAGTACAAGCACTCTCAGTCCAAGACCGTAAAACTTTCCACAAACACAATTAAATTGGGATTCAAACTGATTCGACACTTCAAGTAGAAAAGTTGTGCACTTCAGAATACAAGAACCATACAGAAGATGTTCTGGGCACTGTGGATTATCTAGCACCCAGGAAAAATGCATCTCCAGGTTTGAACATGTACAGAACAATCCTGTGAAAACACCCTTACACAATGAAGAAATTGAAACTTCCGCCTATAAAAGACTTTCTGAGCAGAGGCCTCTGGCTATTTAACTGGAGACTGACGCAAATGCCCGTACCACACTCCATTCTGTCTCTTCAAGGCGTAGCACAGCGAGGGTTTGACAATGAGTCACATACTCAAAGCTCCAGAGAAAGACAGCGCAAGGGGTGAAAAATGAAACCAGATTCAAACATTTTAAAATAAAATATGAGCACACAAAAGACAGATGTGAGACATCTTCAAAAAACACCTTAAAAAGGGCTCTGGGAAGGATTCCCTGTGTGCCTACAAAAGACTAGGAACGTTCATCAGGGGGAGCACAATGCTGCATAATTTAACAGCATGCTTACGAGACGAATAGCACAAGTTGTTCTTCTACTTCATAGAGCCAGTTCTGATGTGAAAACTCTTCCTCTTCACAGAAAGCTACTTACACTTCACATTTCTTCTGTATACACACCCCACTGTCCTCCGGAACTTTGAGAGCTGTGTGTGTATCGAGACACAAGGTGAACCTTTTGCAACAACAGCTGAGGTTGTGTAGGTGTTGATCAAGCATACAATGCAGGTGTCTTTCTAGCAAGAACTGGGTTGAGTTAATGAAGGAACGAACAAACAGAAGAAATAATAAAAAAAAAATTTAAAAAAGGGGGGAAAAAAGCTCTTGTTCCTGTATATACTAACAAGGACAAAACTGCCCTGACTTTTCAGACGCCTTCTCCTTTCACACTAAAATGAAAAGCCAGGGGATGTGATCACACAGCTCAAATGAAGACAGGAACCAGCTACAACCACATAAGGAGACTGATGTTTAGATCAATCCATTGATTGATCTATCTTCACTATAGAATGTAGACACAATTAAATTCCGCTCTCCTGCAACACTAACACTTCAACATATGCTCAAGAAGTCTGCTGCATAGTAGAGCCATAATATCAGTAACATTAATATGGGAACAATCGCTATGCACACAGCTAAATTTAGAGCAGCAAAGTCGGATTCAGCTGGTAGACAATGATGAGAGGAACGAGACACAAGCCAGGAAAGCTGACTCCAGCTGAGGGAAACAGATGATCATAAACACGATCCTTAAAATAAAGGCAGAGCAATCTGTAAGAGCATTTGGGTTAGACCAGAGAGAACAGCCAGAAATACAAAGCCAGATGGAAAGTAAAAGAAAGCAATTAAGAATAGGGAGGAACTGAAAATGCATTTCTGATCTGTGGACACAAACCAGCTTGCAAATGTTTACTGGCACTGAAACTGTTCACACTAGTGCAAAGAATTTCTAATCCCTGTCACATCATGAAAATATTTAACCTTCAAGAACAGCTCTGAGGAGCACTCACAAATCTGACTGGCAAATAAAATGTTTTCAATTCTACTTTTTCTTCCTCGTGGCCACTGCCCATCTATATTTTAACATAAAATACCTATGTCACATTAGATTCCAGGTCATCTATCAGAAACAATAAGATTGAGCAACTGGAACTTCATTTTATTAGTGTTTCATAAGACAAGAACAACAACAACAAAAAAAAAAGAGGAAATACAAGCTCATGACAGTCCAGCTGCATTTAAACCGCCATGTTAACAGGATTAAAAGCATTTCATTCCGTAGAGGAAGTAGGCAGGACTTTGACTATGCAACCAAAACACAAATAAAAAGATACCAATTTTACAATAAGTAAGCAGAGGTTAGTACTTCTAGAAGCAGGCAAAATGTCAGCATTGATTACAAAAAGACCTGTAGTTAAGCCTCTATGGGTTGTTTATACAGACACACATATCCTCTTCCAGAATTTTAGTCCAATGCATTACATTTTAAAGAATAAGGAAAAAGCAAAGAGGGAAGAAGAACCCAAGATGGACAGTCTGGGAATGAGTTTTACCCTCAGCTCATATTCTTCTCATCTTTTCTTTCCTCAAGGCTGAAGCAACTCATTGAGACTGTAATTACGTATCTTCTATTAGAGCTTGCAACAAGCAATGAATTAGTGGAGCTTCTTTTGTTATAGAAAATTTAACAAACAACTACTTCAAAAGTGGGAGAATTAATTTAACATGAAAAATGCCAAGTCCAGTTCAATCAATTGTCCATATAGAGCAGCTGACCTAAGGCTGGAAAAAAGACACCACCCTGAGTCTTTAGAGGCTCTAAAGAATACCTGCTATAATCTAAAGACCATACATTGTTTACTATGGCAGAGAGGCAGTCTTTTTTCTTGGATTTTATACATGTTATATATATTTCTCAGTGCAAAAGGAACCACTGCTGTTACATGATTTTTCTGTGGTTTGCAAAGTTAGGTTCAGGAAGTCTACTGTCACCTGCGCGTAGTAGTAACTTACCAACCTCCACATGAACGCCTGCGTGCCCACCATTAGTCATCCCGTTCATCAGCTCTGTATCCTCCAGTTTCAGCTGAACCGGGGGCCGGAACTTCAGCTCCTCCTCAATCTTCTCCCAGTTGGCCTTCATTTGAGAGCGACTTGTGCAGTTAAAATGGCATTTCACTTTCTGAATAACGTTATCTGAAACAATATAAAAAACGTGCTGCAATTAGCTCTGCAAAAGTTAAGTGCTTAAAGTAATTATTAATCAAATCATGGCATTCTTTTTTGATTGTTTTTCACATCTTCCTTCATTTCTTTTCTTATTAGTTTCAGGTATAAAATTCCACCGCTGATTAGGGAACAGAAATACCTCTCCTTGTATTTTGTATCACACCCACTCCCTTCTGAATAAATCTCAACATCCTGCCTGCCAGTGGACCGAAAACAAGCTTTCATATTGCAGGGTAGATGCAACACATATCTTAAACTACCCATGCACTACCATGGGAAGCAGTTCCACATTGTGTTTTAACAATGTCAAGGATTAGGTTTTCTCCAGCCTAGAGGTAAATTAATTCAACCCGTATTTGAGTCATGAAGCAACTCTTGACTGGCAGAGGCAATACCAGAGTGATTCCACCAACGTCCAAGCCACAGGTCTATATACAGATCACCCCGCTTCATCTCTCATGCTTTAAATTTAATACCATTTGCAAGCAAACCCCTTTCCACAAACGTGGCTGCTGGTTTGACAGGAGTCATGCTTCGACTAAGTAGAGAATTTGTTCAAGTACGAATTGCTCACACCTCCAGAGCTGAAGTACCTCACTGGGGATAGTGCTACTTGCTGCTTAATTGTGTAAAGATATTGGCAAATTCAGCTATTTCAAATGCTTAGGGAATGCAGAAACATTTATGTTGCTAAGATATCCTAGAAGTAAAATCCATATCCTTAAGATACTGTAATGCTAGAAGACTTGCATAGGTTGACCACAGCTACTACTAGATATGATACATATGTAATAGCTTAAGCATGAGTTTTGAGACCTGTATTTTACCTTAAGTCAGCCTGCTTAAGTCAGCCTTCAGTCACGCCATCCAGAGGGACCTGGACAGGCTGCAGAGGTGGGCCCAAGCCAACCTCATGCAGTTCAACAAGGCCAAGTGCAAGGTCTTACATCTGGGTCGGGGCAATCCGAAGCACAAATACAGGCTCGGCGGGGAATGGCTGGAGAGCAGCCCTGAGGAGAAGGACCTGGGGATGCTGACTGACGAGAAGCTCAACATGAGCCAACAATGTGCAATGGCAGCCCTGAAGGCCAACCGTATCCTGGGCTGCATCAGAAGTGTGGCCAGCAGGTCAAAGGAGGTGATTCTGCCCCTCTACTCTCGTACTCACTCTCATGAGACCCCATCTGGAGTACTGCATCCAGCTCTGGAGTCCTCAACATAAGAAGGACATGGACCTGCTGGAGCATGTCCAGAGGAGAGCCACGAGGATGATCCGAGGGCTGGAGCACCTCTCCTATGAGGAAAGGCTGAAAGAGTTGGGGCTGTTCAGCAGAAGAAAAGGCTCTGGGGAGACCTTATTGCGGCCTTCCAATACCTAAAGGGCCTACAGGAGAGCTGGGGAAGGACTTCTTACTAGGGCATCTAGTGATAGGATGAGGGGGGATGGCTTCAAACTAGAAGAGGGCAGGTTTAGATTAAACATTAGGAAGAAGTTTTTCACTTTGAGGGTGGTGAGGCACTGGAACAGGTTGCCCAGAGAGGTTGCTGAGGCCCCATCCCTGGAGGTGTTCAAGGCCAGGCTGGACATGGCCTTGGGCAACCTGGTCTGGTGGGAGGTGTCCCTGCCTATGGCATGGGGGTGGGAAATCGATGATCTTCAAGGTCCTTTCCAACCTAAGCCATTCTATGATTCTATGCTTTAATTATCTGTAACTACCAGGCAAAAGGCTAAAATCTTATGCATCAAGCGCATCTTAGATCCAAACGCAGGAAAAAAAAAACAACTACAAAACCAAACACCGGCATAGCAACATTAGGTAGACTTAGTAACAAAACACAGTAGGATATTAAAAATGAGGCTTAAAAATGCATTTTTTTTCTTTAAAAAGAGCATTATGCAATTAAAAGAGGCTAGAAATTCCCAAATTCCTATTCAAGTCAGGAGTAATTTGGATCTCAGCATAAAATTGTATCATGCCTGGAACGTGCCCTGCAAGGAATTCGCCCAAAATACAACATGGCTGTATAACATGCTTCCTTGTGGATTTCTCAGTCTTTTAAGCATGAACTTGACACTATTATCAAAATCTGGATAGAAGTGTGCTAACTCACTGCAATACCTTATCTTTTCCCAGAATAGAGTTTCTCACTGCAAGGGAACTGTGTTTTTCAAAGGTGTGAGGTTCAGTAAAGCAGCTGCTACTTGGCAAAAAAAGCATTTATATCAGGTTAAAAAAGAAGCACTACACATGATTATGAAGTATTATATGAATCTAAGTCATGCCAGAAGTAAAGCTGCCCATAATAATTATTCTGTCTTCCTTCTTTCCCGTACCTATCTGTCTCCCCTTGTCAGATTTTTTTTTAATTAAGATAGAAAATGTTTGAAAGGTGGATTTCTTTTTCTTCTCTGCTTGTTTATTAACCACCACAGCATTTTGTTCATCTAATACAGGGGCGCTCAGGAACTGTGGAACCAATAATCTGATTTTTCAATGCAGTTACAAGATCTCCCCCTCCTCCCACATGTGCATGTGAAGGCAGACACACAGATTCATTTTTACGGTCAGGCTTTGGCCAAGAGACATTGTTTAACATCATAAAAGTAGCAAAGAATTCTTACAATTATAGAACAAAGTTACAAACCAAATTCAAGAAAAGCATACGGTCTGGAAGCTAAACTGACGCTTGTTGTATTGTAGGAAGCAGCAAATTCCCACTGAAGCTCTTCCAGGAAGCAAAACGCCATGATGGTTGAGTAATTGCTGGAACAGATTGCCATGCAGGCAATATCCCCAGAAGAAAGAAAACTGAAATAGAAAAAAAAAAAAAAAGTAACATCAACATAAAAAGGTAAGAGAGTCATGCTGAAAAGGAGAAGTGCACTGTACTTTCTGTCAAAACAAAATGCACAGACTCCACTGAAAGAGCAGACTGCAAAAAATGTATTGTTCGCACTGCTGTAATAGTCCTGCAGCCCCTGTAGCTCTAACGCTTGTTCTTAACTCATGGAGTATGCCTTAGCATACTAAAGATCACAACACAGACTTTATGAAATTGCTACATCAGTAAAAATTGAGCATGTTATTTTCCCTGGCTGACTTTAAATCATGTTACTAAGAAAAGAGATGGCCAGAAAACATCACAGGCAAGAAGATTTTGAAAGAAAGCACAGTGGCTTTCCACAAACAAAAGTAAAAACAAGCAAGTTTGTGCGCAGGAAGCAAGCAGATGTTTTCCTTGCTCCCCTCGAATATGACAACTTCATATTAACAGCAAGAGATATTTGTTAAATTGCACAAACCTAGATATTCAAACACTGTTACTGCTAAGTCATCTGTAACAAAGATGAATTCGTATCAGAAACGGCACAATAAAAACTCTACTCCAAAAGGGTCCCTCTAACACTGAAGCCGTATTTATGCAGAAGTTTCCACTTACAGATGGCGCAAAAACCTTGTAGGAAACTTAATAGGGGATTCATCTGACCAAAATGTAGGCGTGTACTTAAGGCTGAAGTAAGTCACTCTCGACTAGGCTTTATTAAAGAAGATGGGAGTCAGGGCACCCAGTTCAGACGTCAGCACTTCCACAATCCCCACCATAATTACAGATTTGTAATTATCTCTGAAAGACAACTGAGGAAATCTTCCCTTATAGGTTAGCCATTTGTTAGCAATATTTCAGTATAAAACCAAATTTTGAAGACGAATAATTATTCTCTCTCTGTATTTTCTCTCTTTTCTACTATTTATATATTTCACCCCTCTCATAGAGAAATACTTGTGGTTTCTATTTTATCGCATTTTTCTTTATTCATTGTACTATGTACTTGGGATTTATGGTTTTGATTAGCTCCATCACAGCCTAGTTACACTGGGTATGTCCCCTAAATTCCTTTCATCCCCAGCTCACAGCTGAGGATCAACACGATGCCTGCATAAAACTGCCTTTCCCAGTTGTCAATAATTTATAGCCTTTTTGCCACGGAACTGTTTGCACTCTTCTCATTTCAGAGCCAGATGCAGAGCTACTTCTGTAGCGACTACAGAAGATTAAAAGCAACAGAACATGTTAGCATTAAAGGGCACAAGTTCACTTTGAGGGAAAAGGAATTAAAATGCTAATCTCTGCTTTTCCAATTGATTCCATGTAAGTTCATGTATCTTCCTTCTCCAATCACTCCCCCAAAAAGGGATACTTAGTTTTAGCTCAGGGTCATTTTAAAGTTTTCTTACATTTGCTAACCAGAAATGCAATCACAAGCTAAAACTCATTTTTAGAACTGAATTAAAATCAATAGTAAATGAAAATTCTCATCTCTGAATGAAACCTTAAAATGAAGACTAGCAGATCATTCTATGATAAATAAAAGCAAAGATTTATAATTTCTCCATACTGGCTATTGTCAGTATGTATCAGGCCTCCTCAAAACATACACACCAGCCAGGGCTTGTAGAGACTTGAACCCTGCTGGTATTCAGAAAGTGGAGTGGGCAGCACGGAGGAACGAGTCAGCACAGTTCTGTGCAAACCAGAAACAGAACTGTAGGGGTTTGAAAGAAGGCATCAGAAAGACCTGACAGTCACTGAAGAAAAGGGTTTGGGGTTTAGACTAAACTAAGTAATTCCTAGGCACTAGAATGCCATCTTAGAAGGTATTTGTAGAAGTCCAAGATACTCCAATTGCTACTAGTAACAAGAACCGCCCATCCAGAAGAAAGCATTTGCTACAAAACCAACAACTAAAATAAGCAATTCTTAACATCGGCTTACTAAACTGAGTAGGAGTTGTGTGGCTGTGGTGCTGAGAAATAAGGTTTTAAAATACTTCTCGAAGGTTACAACCTAGATATCCATGGCAGGATTTGAGATTGGAGTGAGGCACCATAGAATATACCCAACCCTTAAAGTTCAACTAATCCCCAGGACAACCATTTTGAAAATTAAAGTAGAAAAAACAAACAAACAAAAGCAGGGACTTACTGAATGCTAAGGTCACGTCCTTTTGCCGTGCCTCGACTTGGATACTGCGCCAGAATTGAGGATAATGCCTTTAATCTCTTTCTGCATTCCAGAAAGTCCTGGTTGAAATGAAAATCTGTGGAGGCTGAGAGGGGAAGTCCATCCCTCACCCGCACCACACAGGCAAAGAAGATCATGGACATTCTCCACTGGAGTACTCATGAGGACAACCTGAAAATGAAATATTAAATTAGATTAACGGCATGTTAATGGATGCGATATTAGTTACTTACAATTCAATATGCTAGCCAGAAATAGAATCATAGAATTGATGAGGCTGGAAGGGACCTTTAAGATCATCAAGTCCAACCATTAACCTACCCTGACAAAACCACTTCTAAACCACGTCCCCAAGTACCATATCTACCCTTTTTTAAACACCTCCAGGGATGGTGAGGTGTAAGTCCCTAATAAGTAAGACCCCAATAAGTCAGGTTAAGAGTTTATTCACTGCTGCTGCTGAACAGTACCTCTTACAACACCACTGTCATTGACAGGCAATCAAACTGTTCTCTAAGGTCACAGCTATATCTATTTTTGCCTCTCTCAAACAAAAACTGAGGCAGGGAATTTAACAGGGGAATTATCTACCTGAAAAATATCACTATGTGCCCTCCTTCTGCTTTACCTCAGGCATCAGAAATGCCAAGTAAAGTTCTTTAAGATATTCACAGAAACTGGCTACCTCCCACTGAAACACTGCATCTTCACTAGTTTTGCAAATATCATAGAATCACAGAATATTTTGCGTTGCAGGGGACCTTAAAGATCATCTAGTTCCAAACCCCCCTGCCCTGGGGAGGGACACCTCCTACCAGCCCAGGTTGCTCCAAGCACTGTCCAACCTGGCCCTGAACACCTCCAGGGATGGGGCAGCCACAGCTTCTCTGAGAAACCTGGGCCAGTGCCTCACCACCCTCACAGTAAAGAATGTCTTCCTGATATCTCATCTAAGCCTCCCCTCTTTCAGCTTAAAACTGTTACCCCTCGTCTTATCTCTACGCTCCCTGATAGAGTCCCTCCCCATCTTTCCTGTAGGCCCCCTTTAAGTACTGGATATACAAACAACAACAAACAACAAATAGTTGCATTAGTGTTGCAGTTATCTGATTTTCTAGTATAACACACAAATACAAAAAAATTTTAGACTACAGCCCGGCAGGCTCTTTTTACAAAATCAACTAGGACTAGATATAGAATAAAAGTTGCCCTTTCTTGACTTATTACTCTTTAAGAGGTCACAATCTCCCATGAAAAGTTATTATTGGGATTTACCTGGTACATTCAGAACACACAAGAGATCTGTCCTTCAGACATACCATGAGTATTCAGTGCAAGATGTTAGAAGACTAACACAGCAGCTCACACAACCTCTGAAAGATAACCATAAAGAACATTTCAGAAAACTAACTAATGACCTGTGTGTAGATACATATTTGCAATGTAAGGTCTCCCATACAGTGGGTAAACATATTCTCAAAAGTATTTTGCCTAAAGGAAAACAAACAACTAATTTTCTTATCCACTATATCGATTCCCAGATGCATTCAAAGACACTATGAAATGATATGCAAAATATTTCTGATGCCCCAATCACTGTTTTTGTTATCCCAGCTTCATGTAAAAGAGCAACTCAAATCAATAGACTTTAAGTG
The DNA here is from genome assembly GCF_965231255.1 of Vanellus vanellus. Taxonomy (NCBI): domain Eukaryota; kingdom Metazoa; phylum Chordata; class Aves; order Charadriiformes; family Charadriidae; genus Vanellus; species Vanellus vanellus. Next base: position 4,083,651 of record NC_138906.1, on the reverse strand, counting down.
ATTATCACAAACAAGGAAAAACAAAAAAGAAAAAAAAAAAGGCATTTACTCTGTTTCAGGCAAGCTACATAAATGAATCGTTAGGAAAAAAAAAATAACACTGTGAACTCAAACTTTTGATAGAGGGAATGACTGCTTTAAACAGCCGTGTATCAAACAACTCTTTATGATGCTCAAAGTTTCTTTGAAACATGTGGCTCATCGTCAAGTGTTTTTTCTGTCTAAGAAGGTAAGATAGCAAAGCCTCTTCTAGTTCAGGCATTCATAAACCCACTTGCCTGTACAGCTGCTCTAATGTCTAATACCAGTTGAGTTCTTACTGTGAGCAGCATTAGTAGAGTCTCGTCTCTGCTCCACAATAATCATTTCCTCATAACTTGTAAGAACTCTCCCTTTGTCAAAGGTGGTTGCAATTTGGCAGCATGTTAAAGCAACTAACAATTGTCAGAGGAATTGACAGAAAGCATAATTGCACATAATTTGTTTCCTTAGAAAAGGAAATTAAAACTACAGAAGATTACACATCACTTGAAAAGTGTTACTTTCAACTTTTAAAATGGAGACTAAAGAAGAATTAGATGTTAATTTTTTTCACTATCCCTCTCTCAGTTCTTCTCCAGTAGTCATTTGAGTTGTAAAATGAAACTAAGCTCACTAATTTCATTTCAGCATCAAAAAGATTTTCAACAATAATCAAGATTATTACACATCAACTTGAAACATCACATCAATCTTCAATGTGTTATGCTAGTGGCCATGAAAGAAACAGTGCAGAAAGCTGCTTAAACTTTAACATAAAAGTGAAATGAAAACTACAAAGAAAATTACCAAGCCAGAAATATTACCTTCAACACAGTCAACTTTCACGTACAGTTGCTCAGAACAGCACGGTTTTATGGTCAATGGTCAGTAATGCTGATGAAGTATAACTCCAAAACATCCCACTTCACAAACACCACAGAGGCATTGAACATTCTCATTTATCTTTCAGAAATAGCCATAAGATGACCAGGAAAATGGAAAGGCACCGAACTTAAAAATCAAAGACATTTTCTAAAATGTGTCTACCCTATGAAATTATTCAACTCACTATGCTGCTAAAATAAAGATTAGGAAAAAAAAAAATATATATAACATCACTAGGGATAACGTCACCAACTGCACATATAAAGGTATACAACTTTCCAAGACACACAAACTGTCATGCTTCAAGGCGTAAGGCTTTCCCTAAATATGAGCTGCCCACTAGAGGGATTCTCTGTTCTCCTGTGAAAGATCTGGTATCAGTCACCATCAGGCAGACTTCCAAATTAAATGCCAGACTTCACCTGAGAAGTCGATGCTCCTTCCTTGAAGAATATACCTGCTCTAACGTACTATCAGACTATCATTGCTGTATTCATCCAAAATGCTTGATTTTTATTTTTTTTTTAAATCTACCTGCCTGTGAATTTTCAATTTTGCTGCTTAAGGAAATGAGGTTTACACAACCAAGCTGTAAGTGTTAAGTGGGATAGATATCTTACACGCTTTTTGGTTTTGTGAAAATAGGTAAATGTGTACATCCCCAACAGAGGGAAAGGCTCATGCAGTGACTCAAATTCTCACAGAGAGCAGGTGAGCGCAACCTCAGGGCAAAACAACTAGAAATATGTTCACTGGTTCAGCTTCTTACAGAGTTCCCACTTACACAGTCTAAAGGAAGATTTGCATAGGTAACACCCTACTCCCCGAAAGAGCAAAAAGGTGTGAGATTTGAGAACAGTACCTGTAAAGACTTCTGAGGGATTAAAAAAAAAAAAAAAAAACCACACAAGTATTTGGTAATTCAGGGGTTTATTTGAAACATAGCACAGGCTTAGCTAAAAGAGGTGAGAGCCAACATCACCTCAGGGAAGAGGGCAAAGCCTAAAAATAAATACATGCAACTAGTTTTTCTGTCTTCTATGTAACTCCTACCACCAACGACCTATCGCTCAGACTCATCTAGCCCTCTCCTTTCCTTTCCCACATTCCCCAGCCCACCTACTCTGGCACTGCACCTCAATGAAGCTTTGGGTTTTCTTTTTCCTTTTTCACAACCTCTCGTCACTTGCACATTGGAAGGTGTTCTGTGCCTGTGGCAAATAACAGTTAATACGCCACCTCCCTCGACAGTTTAATTACTTGCAAGCCAATTTTGCCACGTCACCTGTAACGAACACATACTGTCACAACCGACTGGACTGATCAAGGTTTGCACATAACAAGTGAATTTATGATCTTACTATTTCAGATTGACCTACCCTTTCCCCCTCCAGTCTCCTTCTATTTGCATATGATTAGCAGCCCAAAGTATCTGCAATGGACTTTACGTGGCAGGCCTTTGAACTCAGGTCCCGAACTTTGACAATGCACTTGTGTCTTATGATTAAGCAGATATCAAATCTTGCCATATTCAGAATTAATAACATGTCAGCCCAGCTATTCTACTGGCACAAAGCAGGCAAAACCTTGAGAAATACTTTAGGCATTTGTTTCAGAAGAACAAGTTATAATTTATGACTGAACTAAACAAAGCTTGTTTTTTCGTTATTTGAAGCACCTGTACATCTAACAACACTTCAGAAGAAAACTGTTCAGCGTAAGACTCACACAAACAGTACATATTTACCAGTCTTAGAGCAAACAAGACTCTTCAGGGTATTCCCACAGTAGGCATCTAAGCAGCTATCTGAAGAGCAGTTCCTCCATCCCTTGCTCCCTAAGCAGCAGCCAACTCTCTCCAGTAACTACACAGGGATTATTAAGGCAGCCTTAATCAGACCTCTTACACTTTACTACACTGTTATGCAAGCTCCTTCAAATAAGAAGATTAGACCCAATTCACAAGCACCACACTTCTCCAAAGGCTAGACAAACTCCTACCTTATTGCCTGTACATAGAAAACAATCTACTCAAAAGGCTATGAAAGCCAATGCAAACCAGCACGCAGTTCATGGAGGGAATTATTTTAAAAATACTGTTCTTCAAGAAATTACTTTATCTAACCATCAAGGCTAACAATCTAACTACCACAGGCTGAGAGAGTTGGGGTTGTTCAGCTTGGAGAAGAGACGGCTCTGGGGTGACCTTATTGCAGCCTTCCAGTACCTAAAGAGGGCCTACAGGAGAGCTGGGGAAGGACTTTTTACAAGGGCATGTAGTGATAGGACAAAGGGGGATGGCTTCAAACTGGAAAAAAGTAGATTTAGATTAGATATCAGGAAGAAATTTTTCACTGTGAGGGTGGTGAGGCACTGGAACAGGTTGCCCAGAGAAATTGTGGAAGCTCCATCCCTGGAGGTATTCAAGGCCAGGTTGGACGGTGCTTGGAGCAACCTGGTCTAGTGGAAAGTGTTCCTGCCTATGGCAAGGGGTTGGAACTCTATGACCTTTAAGGTCCCTTTCAACCTAAACCATTCTATGATTCTATGATCAAAAGCTGAAGTTTCTTCTAAGAACGGCGTAACACTAACAAGGAATGTCTTGTTACCAGTATCTCTTTCAAGCATTCCTCTTCTCTCCCTGTTCCCTTCTTTCTAGAGGTGGCACGTAAGACAGTTTCAAACCCAATAACATCCAACTATTTTATCCAGTTCCGATCTTCCTATGGAAGGAAGAGCAGAAAGCTTTAGCGAATTTTACCATAGTCCAGGAGGCCCCTGAAGCAGCCTGTGAAGTTTTTTGGACACATGACAGCTTGATACATGATCATAACTATTGCATCTAACACATCTTTCCTCAGGTGGGTAAGCTTCAGAGGGAGTCACAGACAGATACAGGTGGGATGCCAGAATACAAAAGAGATTTAGATTGACTCAATCAAACACAAAGCATTCAATAGAGGTGAAGCTCAAGTGCTGGTTTCAGTCTCAACCAACAAGAACAGAAAAGGAATTGAGACATGGTTTATGAAGAAGAGTTACTACCTCTCTGCAGGATCACAAGGTGTTTTTTATTCTCTTCTCACATATATAAAAAAGCAAATCTGAAATGCTGTTAAATTTCTCATCTTCTAAGACTGCAGTAGCTGTATCCATCTGCTTCCTCCCAACTGCTCTCCCCCAGTGCTCACAGCAGTGCTGACCAAGCTACTACTATCACAGACCTACAGCGCAACAAGATCCGCTCTCCAGATTTAGCAGTGAATAAAACCAATTTGAAAGCACGATACTATCTCAACTTTTAAAACAGGATGTGTGGATATCAAGAGCCTACAGGCCTCATTCTTATTCCCAAAGGGAAGCATGTAGAAAACCCTCACCATCACAAATCTCCTGTCTACACATACTCCCATGAATTACCACAAACAACCTGTGTTACACAAAGTTCAAACCCCAACATTCAGATCCCCCATCAACTGCCCTACCCCAATGGACAGTCCTCCCAACCCTTGCCCAAACCACACCGTAATAATTCTGTAAGGCTCTGAAGCTCTCCCCCTACATTAATCTCTCAGAAACATCAGTCACCTTATCTGCTCCTGAATATGCACCCACCCCCCACCAACCTCTACCCTGAAGCCTCCTAAAGCCCACCAGCTCATCTCCATACCTTCCCCAGCCAATATAATTAATGACCCTCCCTGTAGCCATCCTGTTCCACTGACCCTATTACACTTGCCTAACCTCTATTCACTTCTCTCTGACATTAAGTGTCCCAAAAGTGCCCCTCCCCCACACTCTTCAATAAACCCAGACACCCTGAAAGCCACCCCCTTCATCAGGGCACTCTTTTGTACTGACAAGTCTCCCCATACACCCCTCAAGTACCCTAGACAACCCTAAGTCCTATTGCTACTCCACAGGTCCCAAATCCTCACATAGAATCATTCAGGTTGAAAAAGACATCTAAGATCATCAAACCCAACCATCAACCTAACACTGCCAAGTCCACCACTAAACCATGTCCCTAAGCGCCACATATGTTTTAAATACCTCCAGGGGTGGCGACTCCACCACTTCCCTGGGCAGCCTGTTCCAATGCCTGACAACCCCTTCAGTGAAGAAGTTTTTCCTAATATCCAGTCGAAACATCCCCTGGTGCAACTCCAGGCTGTTTTCTCTTGTCCTACTGCCTGTTACTTGGGAGCAGAGACAGACACATTATCCCAACCCACCTCACAACACTCCCACCCCAACCCAAGCCCTGCTCAAAGTCCCAAGCCCTCCTCCCCCTCAAGCACTCCAAGGAACCCCCAAACCCTACATCCATACAACAGGATCCCCACCCCAACACACACCCCACCACTGCTCACTCCACCCCCACCCCCCAAGACCTCAACTCTCCTCATGGCCTCCCCACACCCCCCCTCAAGCACCCCAGACCTTAATTTCCTACCAGAGGACCCCACACCCTCACATTACCCCAGCTCACCCCAGCATCCCCCCCTCAGGGCCCATCGCCCCCTTCACACTCCCTCAAGCACCACACACGCTCCCCCGGGACGGGGCGTCACGGCACGGCTCAGCCCCATCCCGCCGCCACCCCACCCCACCCCCGTCCCTGGGAACCCAGAATGGGACGGAGGAGAAGAGTCCCCCTCCAACCCCGGAACCCCTCCGCCTCTCACCTTCCCCCGCCCCTCGCCGCGGCCTCGGGCCTGTCCCACCGCACGACACCGGCAGCACCATAACACCCCACACCCCGCCCGCTTCCGCCCACAGAGACGGCGGGTAGAGCGTCGGCCGCGCGGGGCACGCCGGGACGGGGGAGGCCGCGGGTGGCGGGTTCAAAGGCCGTACGGGAGCCCCGGCCCCGTTACATTCCCCCCGGGCTAGGGACGCGGCGCGGGGGTGGCGGGGCCTCGGGGGATGTCCCCGTCAGGCCCCGGAGGAAGCGCCGGGCCGGGCTCGCGCCTTGGCTGTCGGCGGGGGCTGGAACTGGGCCGCGGGGTCGGGGCTGTTCCCTGGGGACTCTCTCAGCGCCCGCCAGTTATAATTACAGGGGGAATTTAAGTCTGACAGCATCAGCTAGAAACATCAGAGCTAACATCCCTTTTTATATGCCACTCTTTAATGAATCCCAGGGACAAGTTTCACACAGGAGGAGGGACTGCGGCACCTGCGTCGATACTACGTGGCGTACTGCGCCGTGCACATCCAGCGAGAGAGCAGCAGTGGTGTCACTGCACACCCCACATCTGCTTCATGCCCGGGGGTCCGCATTCAGTCCTGACGGATGCAACACTTCCACATATCAGCAGTAGTGTGGCCAGCAGGACCAGGACTGTCCCCCTGTACTCGGCACTGGTGAGGCCCCACCTCAAGTGCTGTGTTCGGTTTTGGGCCCCTCATGACAAGAAAGACATTGAGGAGCATGTCCAGGGAAGAGCAATGAAGCTGGTGAAGGGTCTGGGGCACAAGTCCTGTGAGGAGCGGCTGAGGGCCCTGGTGGTGGTCAGCCTGGAGAAAAGGAGGCTGAGGGGAGACCTTCTCGCTCTCTACAGCTCCCTGAAAGGAGGGTGTAGCCAGGTGGGAGTTGGTCTCTTCTCCCAAGTAACAGATGGTAAGAGAAGAGGAAATGGTCTCAGGTTTCACCAGGGGAGGTTTAGGTTGGATATGAGAAAAATTTCTTCACAGAAAGGGTTGTCAAGCGTTGGAATAGGCTGCCTGGAGAGGTGGTGAAGTCACCACCCCTGGAGGTCTTTAAAAGACAAGCAAATGTGGTGCTGAGGGACATGGTTTACTGGTGGACTTGATCTTAAGGGTCTTTTTCCAACCCAAATGATTTATGATTCAATGAGATCAGGGTGTGGGCTGTGGGTGCTGTCATGTTGGCAGGAGCATTCGTCCAAGGGAAAGGGGGAAACAGATTTTTCACAGTGACACAATGGCTCTGACACCAAGTCAAACGGTGAAGCACTCTTACCAGGCTCTTCTGGAAGCCATCGGTTGAAATAACACTAAGCTATCTCAGTTCTAGTGATGGTGCTTCAAGAGGGGCTCTGTACCGCTGTGCATCGTAGGTGACAGATGGGGGTTTCTTTATAATTAAGAGCTGCTGCAGAAGATGAATTGGGATTCAAAGTAGATTACCTTCTTCCTTCCTTCTGGTGGTGCCAGGCATAGAAGAAAGTCAGGAAGCTCTGCACCTGGAATGATACCTGTGTCTCCTTGCAGGCGTTGTGGCAGTAACGCAAACTGTCTTCTCACAGGACGTTCATCTGAAAAAAAAACAGCAGAATAAAAAGAGCCAAAAAAAAAAAAAAAATTGAACTGAACATGGGAGCTCTGAATTCACAAATCTTGACGTGGGGATATTATCTGAGCGTAAGCAAGTTGTTGCTGTTTCTAAGCAATAGCAGCACTGCTTAGAGCCATGGGCAGTGAATAATCATTGATGTTCTGCTGTTCTAACAGCTTCCACTCATCAAAACAAGTCATCACGCTGGTGCAGATCTAGCTTGTTTCACAATCTGATTTCATCCCTGCTGAGGGTTGCTGCTTTGGATTCTTCCTGTTGGTGAAATGAAATATCCTGCTTTAGGGGAAGAAAGGTGTTTTGGGGATTCTGGGGAACAGCAATAGATCAGCTTAATTCCAAACACTTCTTTCCTTTCATCCATGCAGGGTATTGTTTGCCCGCTTTCCATAGTGTGGTGGATTTTGATCTCATTCACTCTGCCTTTAAGGGAACATCTCTCTGTTTACTAGCACCACCAAAAGAAATAGGTGTGTTGTTTGGTAGGCTTTTTCCTCCAGCTTCTAGACCTTTGTTAGGAAGCTGGGGACCAAGCAAGTCCACAATACAGTGGGTTAGCACCAACTACTCTGCAGTCGGTGCATCTGTACTCCCAGGTGTGTTGGAGGGAGCTGTGCTGCCACCAAATGCAGCATTCTTCTCCCTGTGACTGGCAAAACTATGAACATTCATTGCTGTTACGCTCTGTCAACAGCAGCAGTAGGCAGAGGCGAGGCAGTAAGCGATCTTAGGTTGTCACAATCTGTTTGCTTGTTTCACAAGTTCTTTTGAGGAGCTGGCTAAAGTCTAGCTGTGTGGGGATTTGTTAGCCCAAGACAGCCATCCTTTGAAAGCAGTAGAGAATCCAGCCTTCGCTCCTCTCTTTTACTCTTCCAGCTCTTCAATATCCAGGATACTTGTGTGGCCAGAAGACTGAGCAAGGATATCATAATATCACTCGGGCCGTGACTGAATTGCTACTGGCCCAGGGGGGATCAGCAGACAGAAGTTGGGTCAGATGGTTAGCACTGCACAGCAGCGATTATGTTCGATCGTGCTTATCTTGACTTAGCAACAAAAACCTTCCTGCTACCCATTTCTCCCAATGCAGTACAAAATGCAACGTTCCTGTCCTTTACAGAGACTGGAGGGTTGATCTACAAATTCATTGTATGTTTAGAAATGAACTTCTTATGTTATTGTAGCTTAGCAGCATCCCACCAAATGACAGCCAGCGCTTTGCAGAGCTCCATCTTACTGACTGCACCGAGTTGTAGCACAAGAGTGGCTCAGAAGATTGGGAGATAGGTGTTCCTCCAGGCAACGCTTTGCAACTTCTTGTAGGCAGAGCCACTGCTGTTCTTTCCCAGTACCTGCTGTGGGAGAAAATGAGCAGCCCGACAAGTAAAAATGCTGAAGCGCTGCCACTCTGCCAGTAAGGCTGCACTGACCACTAAATGCTTCGTATCTTTCCGGTTCCTCCACCAGTCTGCTGCCGGCCACCCAATGTTGTTCCTCTTTGCACTAGGCAGTGGATCTGGGACAAGAAGTTTGAAGGCTGAGTCCAAACAATTATAGGGAAAAAATGTTTCCATCTACATCAGCAGTGATCTACCCACTAATGCTGAAAAGAAAAGAAACAAAAAGCTGATTTTTTCTTTTGCTACAACTCCAACTGTAAGAAATGAGAACAATGAAGCACAGAGCAATGATGCTGAACTTCCAAAGAAAACAACATTACGTGCAGACAGGCTTGAACCAGATAAGCTGAGATGATCTTATCCTGTTTGAGAAGCTTTGCCAGGGAATTTGAAGCCAGTCTTTGCTTCCATTTTGAAGCAGCACATCCTTATGTCAAAGACAAAACTACAGAGTAAAGTGTAGACTGAGTATTTGGGGAAAAAGAAAAAAAAAATATCATCCACCAGGGAATACTAGAGTGTTTGAAGGATTTTTGACAATGCATGAAAACCTTAGTTGTTGAGCTGTTTTACCTACCACCTGAGAGGTGGCGATAGCAACGGTTAGCAAAACCAAACTAGACAGAAAACTACTTGCTGCTACTCAGACTAATCAATTTTTTCCACTTCATTTGTGAAGTAACTTAAAGGTATATAAAAACCAAAAAACAAAACAAAACAAACAACCCAAAACAACCAAACCCAAAGCACAGTCTGAAATCAGAGCAGCACCTAGTTTACTGATACTGAACGCGAGGTGATAGAAGATGGTTGCATTGGTAAGAGGTGATAAAGCAGGTAAATTGGATATATTTTAAGGTTTCCTTCCGCAAGGTGACATGGAGTGGGGTTAGCATATGTTAGACATGGCACACCCAGGGTCAGGCAGGCTGGCCAAGTGGATTATACAAAATTATGCACGGGTCCCTAAATCCCCAGGAAGCTGTGGAAGTGCCAGCCAACACGAGCAGTGCCTTGTCGAGAAAGTAACTTCAAAAATTCATTTCACTGAATGAGTTTTTACACTTTCTTCCATTAAATGCAGATTCACTTCTTATTGCTGTGGCATGGTGGTTAGAAAGAGGCAGGGTACTCATGCCCTCATTTCCCCACGGCATTCAGAAAAGAATGATTTTTTGACTGACCTTCTGTTTGAATTATCATGCCAGCCACAAAACAATGCACTGCTTTATTAGATTGCTTTCCTTCGGGATTTTCTTATGATTTAATGATCCTAGCCATGACTGGGAAAGAACAGAGCATGGCAAATACTGTAACTTTCACTAAGAGGTTTAAATTAAAATAGAAGAAAACACACTGACACGCAAAACCCTTGACAGCTTTCTGGATGAATACAAGTTGGCATTTGACGGTGATGTTAAAAACAAAATAGACATAATAGCTTGTTAGAGCTCAAATGTCTTTACCAATACTTCCTGAGTGAGCAAGAGTGCTGGACACAAATCCTGTTTTCAGAAGGCCACAATGCTGGTTCCAAGGTAAACAATTGTGAATTATCCAACTGACGGCACACAGCTCTGCTTGAGAAAGGTATACCCTAATCTGAAAATAAAGGCTATTGCAGTCTTTATGCCTTACACAACCCCTTATTTATGGTATGTGGCTTCACCTTGTGTGGGTATGAACAGTGGAGGTAAACCACTGGTGTATATCTTAGATGTGCAAATAGTGAATCCAAACCATTCACGAAATGGGAAAGTATGTGCAAGATTAAAACCTTCTCAGCATGCTCAGTTTTACACATGTCCAGTAATCACAGCCTCGGTGAAAATAGATAGTCATTTTCTGAATGGAGATTTGATGCCTTACCCAAGGTAGTGAGTGGATCATGATGCTCCTCTGATAATGGCTGGCAAGACTAGGTCACGCAAGACCCTGATCTGTAGCCAGTGTTTCTTCTGTAGCTGCTCCAGAAGCTGCCACTTCTGTAGGTTCTGTAGCTGTCTTATGCACAAATCCAGGCTGTGCAGAGAATAGATTGAGAGCAGCCCTGAGGAGAAGGACTTAGGGGTGTTGGTGAATGAAAAGGTGGACATGTGCCAGCAACATGCCCTTGGAGCCAAGAAAGCCAACCACATCCTGGGCTGCATCAAAAGTAGCGTGGCCAGCAGGGTGAGGGAGGTGATTCTGCCCTTCTACTCAGCTCTCACGAGACCCCACCTGTAGTACTGCCTCCAGCTCTGGAGCACCAACATAAAAAGGACATGGACCTGTTGTAGTGGGTCCTGAGGAGGCCACGAAGATGATCAAAGGGCTGGAGCACCTCTGCTCTGAGGACAGGCTGGGATAGTTGGGGTTGTTCAGCCTCCAGTTCTCCAGAAGAGAAGGCTCTGGGGAGACCTTATTGTGGCCTTCCTGTATCTGAAGGGGGCCTAGAAGAAAGCTGGAGGGGGACTTTTTACAAGGGAGTGTGGTGATAGGACAAGGGGTAAAGGTTTTAAACTGGAAGAGGGGAGATTTAGATTAGATATCAGGAAGAAATTTTCATTCTGAGGGTGGTGAGGCACTGGCCCAGGTTGCCCAGAGAAGCTGTGGCTGCCCCATCCCTGGAGGTGTTCAAGGCCAGGTTGGATGGGGCTTTGAGCAACCTGGGCTGGTGGGAGGTGTCCCTGCCCATGGCAAGGGGGTTGGAACTCGATGACCTTTAAGGTCCCTTCCAACCCAAACCATTCTGTGATTCTATGATTTCTCTCCCACACTCTCAGCAGAGTGACAGGCTGTCGTGAGAGACATCATTAAACATTTTGCATCACCAACATATCTGTGTAAGACACTGGCTGAGCGCTACATTCAGACAAGTAGAAACACATAGTCAAGTTCAAGTTCAGTCCCCGAATCCCATTGTAATGCTCATTTCATTACTTCCCAAAACATCCATGATGGAAGAACATAAGAAGCAAAGTCTTAAATTTTCATTTCCTAGGGATTTGGAAAGTAGATTTGTTAACTTCTAGACTAGCTTATTTAATGTTGTAACAGAAGGCAAAGTCTTCTATTTGCTCTATATTATTGTAGAAGAACATGTCATAATTTGTAATCTAAATCCTCCATTTTGTGAGCATTTGATGAACACACGAAAAGTTTATTTGTCAGACTACACTCACTGAACTGAATGCATCCCACCACATGCATTTAAAGAATGTAATGTTGGTTTGTATAAACATTCTTGGGATATAGAGTTTGTTTTAAACATAATATGAGAAGAGTCAATAAACAGTTATTCAGCTTTGTCATATTCATGTTAATTCGTTGTTAATAAATAAATAATACCATAAAGGCAAAGGAACAGGGATACTGATTCAGCCCAAATGCACAAGTAGTCCACTGCCCTGTTTCCAAAAGTGTCCACAAGCAGATGTCAAAGAAAGAATTAAGTGATACTTCCCCCACCGACTACAGTTCCCAACTACTTTCATCTCAGAGAATTTCATGAACGTGATGTGGTTGGTCTACTTCATAATCCTCAACAGATCTCTCTAAAATTCTGTCTTAATTTCCCTTTAAACCCAGGTAAATGTTCAGCATCTGCAGCCTCTGGCAAGGAGTTCCCCAGTTGAGCTGGCCACAGTGTGAAGAATCCCCTCTTCTGCCTCTGTATTTATATCGAAATAGGTAAATAGGTAAATATGTACTGACCTTCTTGCATATGTTTGGTTTGGGGCTTTTGTAATTATGGATTTGCCCTGAGTTCTCATGTGTGTTTCAGATGTTATCATGACTGACTGACAGATTATTTCCATTGCTCCTATGTAGCCTACAACAACTACGTCCCAATTTAACAAATCATTGTTATTCCCTCAAGCATAATAATCACCAGCTAAATTCATTCTGTAGGTCCGGCCCCATCTCATTTTTACATTGCTTGTAGCAAAGTGTTCGAAGTGACACGTAGTGAATATTGCAAGACACCAAATAAATAATCATGCCATCATTACGTTTTAAACCAATGGTTTAAAACTGACTGGTTCATGGAAAATCCTGGCTGGGTATCCTATAGCTTGGAGTCTTAGTAAAAAAGTGCAACTCGTTAGTTCACATTGCACACTTCACAGCTTATTTTGTTACTCAGAAACATCAGAGGCATCAGAGAGGATCAGCTCAATCTATCCAGAAGAACAACCTGACTTCATCGATAACCAGCAGTGTCACTCCAGGGGAAGGTGCGAGGACGCTACAGCATGAAGGCACAAGCTGTGCCCCATGTCTCACTGCCTGCTCTTCCCTCAACAAATCCGTGTACTCTGTGTTCCCTCTTCCTCTTCTTTCACCCCTGGCTGATACTCCAAGGACAGAGGAAGCAGCCTAATCCTCGAGGTGGCTCATCATGGCTTTTAATTTTCTGCCCAGGTTTCACAGGATGTAAAAGTAACACAACTGGCTTGAAGCCTTCCTGCGCCCCGCTGGGCATTCCTGTCCTGCACTGACGTGGTGGTTTTGGTGAGGACAGCCGTGAGAAAGATCAGAGAAGGCAGCAAGAACAAAGAGGCGATGCACCGACTTCTCCTCTGTAAAAACTTCAGAGGGGAACCCCACGGGCACGTTGGTGCAACCGAAGAGCGGTGCGGGAGGATGGTGAGAGCGTTTTAAGCCGACACCACCGACCGCTTTGAGGACGTTTCACATTGCGTTCACCCTTGAGTCAAGCAGCAACTTGGAATATTTTTATCAGCAGGGAGCCCGACGTACTTTGACTTTTAAAAACCTGAGCAGCGTAAGCAATAAGCCAGCTGTGCTTTCTGCTCAGTGTAGCCCCATCAATGCAGTTTCATTCTGCACTACGTTTGTGGTCCATGTCAAGCAGGGACTAAAGGACACAATGCCTCTGCAAAGGGAATTAATAATCAATTATGCATTTATACTGACAAATAATCACACCATTTTAGAATTTATTTAAATGAGCAGAGTGGGAATAAGCCCTTAATGTTTATTGTATTACTCTGACCTCTGTCTTCCTCCTTCCCTCTGCCAGGAAGCTGAAAGAACAGCTCGGCAAAGCTGGGCAGGGCACAGCCATACCTGCACCCCAGCTCAGGCAAGGACCAAGGTCAAGGGCTCATGTTCAAACACAGCTCTCGGGACACTGGACAGGGTTTCTCATAGCTCTTTCTTCCAATTTAGCTGTTTCCACAGCAGCCTGATCCAAGGTTACGCCTGCCCTACGTCAGGGCTGACCCTGAGCACGGGCAGCTACAGCCATAGGAGGGGCAGGGAAGAGGTTGTAGAACCTGTTGGTGCACTCAACGCTGTGACAGCCGCCTCCCTTCCCATCACCGTTGGTCCCCACACCTGACAAAGGTCCAGCTTTGGAGAGGCAGGTGTTGTGAAATGCCCAGGGTGCAGACAGCATCCCCCACATGCCGGATTCACCTTGAGGTGTTCAAGGGCCACCAATTCAGGGTGCAACACTGTGTAGGTGCTGCCAACAGACTCAAACCAATGGGGTGACCATATGGACAGTGAGGTGGCAGCGTTTCCATCTCCTTCGAATACGTTGGCAGTCACTGCACTCATCTGGGAGTGTGGATGAGATCCTGTGCCTGGGGCAGAGGCATGGTCCTGGGAGTGCAGGATAGGGCAGGACAGAGTTTGAGCATTTGGGTGCTGCTATGACAGGGAGGGGAATGGTCTTATGGGTGATGGGCCCCCTTTGGGTGCTCCTTCCACCGAGAGCAGTGGCAGTCATGGGGGTGGCTCAGAGCCAACGAAATTATGGGACACCCCAGGTCCCCCAGAGCAGCAGTTTGGTAGGGTGATAGTAAGGGGCACTGTGAGGTGGGACTCCAGCCTTAGCCACAGCCATATAGGTTGTGATACCCCTCAAAGAAATGACCCAGAGCAGTGACCAGTTTAAGGGTCCTTTAGTATGGGGGTTTGACATTCAGTATAGTGCATGACCCAATCCAGGGTCCTCTTTGAGATCTGGGACATGATTTTCATTGGACTACTAAAATCTGCTGAATAGGTGGCCAAGATTAGTCACATCTGACCGGTAAACCCCATAGCCTTGTCCAATCCCCGTTGAGAGGTTCAGGGGTTGAGGGATAGGGATCACTGTGGCTGCAGAGGTGTCAGAGAAACCTGCAAGGTCAAGACCTGCCTCTGTAGGCTGACCAGAGTCCCCTGCAGGGTCTGGAGGTCATCCAGGAGTTGTGGAGTGGGGCTGCCCCACAGCAGAAGGGAAGCCAAGAGCTGAGGGTGGCAGCAGCTTCCCAACATGGGCTTGGTTCTGCAGCAAGGAGAGCAGAGCAGGTCCAGCGAGAGCGACCAAGTCTGGCCAAGAGTCCAGCAGATGCCAGAGAAGTCCGTAGCTACAAGGAAGCCAAGTCAGCAGGTCAGGATCAGCAAGGTACGAGGCAGGGCATGGACAAACCTCAAGCATCACTCAGGCAAAGACGTAAGCTTAAATGCAGCTCCTGAAATATGGGAAGGAGACCTCACATGGGACTTCTCACAGCTGCTCCTCACACACGCTCATGTCAGAGCAGGTGTACCCAAGGCTGCAGCTGCACTGTTAGCAAAGCTTCCTCCAGCACAAGCAGCTAAAGTGCCTTCTTGAGGGGAAAGGAGGAGGCTGTAGAGCTTAGTGGTGCATCCAAGACCCTGATGAAAGCCTCCTCTTGTTCTTCACATCCTCTTGTCACGCTATATTAGCATTTAAAACCAGACACTCGGGCCAGGAGCCTCTCGAGCTGACCGGGAGTTAGTGGAGGCTGCGAAGGAGCTGGTTGCAGCTTTGTGTCCCTTAACACAGAACCTCCATCTCTCTGTTCCCTCTCCTCCTGCGTTGTAAGTCACAGCATCTTCAGACTTTAAAAGATGACATCTGCTTGATATTGGAGAGCTTTGCAGTTCTTGGGAACTAACAGGACACTCAGCTCTGGCTAAATGTTATGACAGTTCTTCCTCCAGCCCTCATTGCTCCTCCACCTCAGGCGATGCTGTGGCACCTAAAAAGCATTGACAGGAAGTAGTTTAAAAGCTCAGGCATCATTTTGGCTCACAAATAAGCTAATTAACTATATCTATTCCTGTAAATAAAGATGGTCAGGGCTCATCCTCTGACCTGAGATCGAATGCCATGTCAAGACTTCTGTTTATATATCTGAACTCTGCTCCTGGTCTTCCCCCCGCAGGACAGGGTGGCTTCTTCTTTCTGCTGTCCGGGAAGAACTGCCAGTCCACAGCCTTCTCAGTCCGGGTCAGTCAGCAGAAGCCAACGCCACAACAAGAGCAGTGCCAACAACTGAACAGTGGAGACCTCCCCGGACAAGTGTTCACACCAGTGTCTGGCCCTGTTTACTGGTTTGGATGTATCCATCCAGTCCATTGGGTAAGTACATGCATAATTCTTTGCAGGATTTGATCCTCAAAAAATGGTTTCATTTTCTCCTCTGATTCCCAACTCAAAAAGGGGGAGTTTTCATTTACCTACCAGCCGTAGGTTACTGACTTCTCTTTCCCCTTGAAATGACAACTTGTCAGACTCTACGGAGAAATAATTGGGGAAAAAATCCCATCACAAATGAGGTCAGGCTGGATAATTTCCTTGTCTCTTTTAGCTTTCAGTATCTGAGGATTTGGGTGCTGATACTTCTGCCTCTTTCCACGCTTTTTCACCTGACTTGTGTCACGCGATTGGTTTGGCTGTGCCGGAGGTCCCGCTTTTACTTCTGTGCCAGTATGTAGTAGCGCCTTCTTTCAAAGAGGGAGGCGACGACCTTGGTTTGCTGCATCCTGCTGTCCCCTGTGGCATGTCAGATAGCAGATAAAGAGACTCTGTGCTTGATGAGCGCTTGTGCCTACCATCTCCCAGCCAGAAAGAATATTTTCACAGCCTGCCTTTTTCATTTGTTAACCCTTCCCTGCCTGCTTTCAGGGTATTTTTCTTCTTCCCAGTCTCCAAAAGGATTCAAATGGAGGTTATATTTGCCTAATTAGCAGCAGGCAAATATACAGTTTTAAAATGTTCAAAGGAACCTTTTTCCCCTGAGGATCTCTAGGATCATCCCTTTAGAGAAACAACATCATCCGTCCCATAAATACACCCTGCTTGCAGCACAATGCTGAATACACAGGGATGGTGAACAGCAAATTAAAAAAAAAAAAAAATATATCAAAAGTGGCCAGTTATAATTACAGGGGGAATTTAAGTCAGACAGCATCAGCTAGAAACATCAGAGCTAACATCCCTTTTTATATGCCACTCTTTAATGAATCCCAGGGACAAATTTCACACAGGAGGAGGGACTGCGGCACCTGCGTCGATACTACGTGGCGTACTGCGCCGTGCACATCCAGCGAGAGAGCAGCAGTGGTGTCACTGCACACCCCACATCTGCTTCATGCCCGGGGGTCCGCATTCAGTCCTGACGGATGCAACACTTCCACATATCAGCAGTAGTGTGGCCAGCAGGACCAGGACTGTCCCCCTGTACTCGGCACTGGTGAGGCCCCACCTCGAGTGCTGTGTTCAGTTTTGGGCCCCTCATGACAAGAAAGACATTGAGGTGCTGGAGCATGTCCAGAGAAGGGCAACAAAGCTGATGAGGGGTCTGGAGCACAAGTCCTGTGAGGAGCGGCTGAGGGCCCTGGTGGTGGTCAGCCTGGAGAAAAGGAGGCTGAGGGGAGACCTTCTCACTCTCTACAGCTCCCTGAAAGGAGGGTGTAGCGAGGGGGAGGTCAACCTCTTCTCGCTAGTAACAAGTGATAGGCCAAGAGGAAATGGCCTCAAGTTGGGCCAGGGGAGGTTTAGGATGGATATGAGGAAAAATTTCTTCACTGCAAGGGTTGTCAAGCATTGGGACAGGCTGACCGGGGAAGTGGTGGAGTCACCATCTCTGGGGGTATTTAAAAGCTGGGTAGATGTGGTACTGAGGGACATGGTTTAGTGGTGGACTTAGGAGCGTTCGGTTAATGGTTGGACTTGATTATCTTAAAGGTCTTTGCCAACCTAAATGATTCTGTGATTCTATGAAAGTAATCTCTTCCTCCTGTCAAACAGCACACGTCGCCAGATACACAACATTGAGAGCACGTTGGGGCATTTGGTGCATACTCAGAGTGGGTCTTCACGGCAGTTAGAGGCAGGATTGCAACATGAGTAGGTGAAGCGTGTATCTTCCAACACAGCTTTAGTTTACCCTGAAAACAGGTAATGTTGCCTTCGGTACAGACGACATAAACCCACCAGGGACTCGGGGTGTATTGTCCAGTTGCCGTATCGCACTGAAAGGCTGTGCCACCAAACCACCTTTACTGGTGTCCCCTCCTTAGCTAGATTAAACCTATTCTAAGCACGCCTACGGGTTTTGGGCACACATCCATTTGCAGGGACCTATAGGCCTTCACTGATCAGACAGAGAAAATAGCAGCTTCTGAGTGTCCCTGGAGCACTTGCCGATAAGAAGCATCTGTGTGCTGTACCATGAGGGCTAAAACAAGGCATTTAGCGAGCAACACTGCACACACGTACATCCCCGGGCAGAGTTTATGGGGTCTGCAGGGATGAGAGGTGAAGAGACTGCCTTCCCTCCAGCAGCATCCCTTTCCAGCCAAGCCCCCACCCCAACCTGCATGCTGTCCATCTAGCAGTCCATAAAACCTCAATCCCAGTTGGCCCTTATCAGGAAGATCCTTTCCTTCAAACAATCATTTGATTTTTCCTCTCCTTTCTGGTTACATGAGAGGTGGTTTGAGAATTCAGCAGTTCTTCATCTGGTATTTAGAGAGATGAAAAGAGCTTACATTGCTTATTTTGAGCGCTCTGATCATCTTCATCACTTTTATCATGACCTGTGAAAATATATGAGATTTTAAGGTTCAAAATTCTGGAATAATGGGAAACCTAGGGAAATCTCAGCTTGTTTTCTAAAACAAAGGTAATTTCTAGATCTCACAATGGGAGAGTAGAGCAAAAATATGAATCCTTAAAAGCATAAAAGAAAAGCACCCCAACCTTCTTTACTTTAAAAATCTCATAGACTTTAATTCAATTTTGGGATTATTTGGGGCTGGACCGAGGAGATGAGCATCTGGAGATGATGGTATCACAGACGTACACTGGGAGTGGTGCAACAGGAGAAGGTGAGTCATCTGCTACCCGGTTAATACCTTTGCTGATGGCGAAAAGGAGCAGCTCTGCATCAGGTCGACGGAGTGACTCGTCTTAATAAAGACATGCAAAAGAATGCATGAGAAATATACCCTGAACAATGAGATTACACAGGTTCAACCACTCATAAGTGGATTTTCTTGGGGGAAAAAAAACACTTGAGTACAGAAACTGTACTGATCTCTTGATTTCTGCAAAACTACTGTTAGTCCACATCGATATTTCACTGTACCTTTTCTGCCAAAGTTTGCTTCTGCAACTTAAAATCTGAATATGAACAGAGAGTGGAACTTTCCCACCTTGCTTCCGCAGCAGCGAAGACCTCTGCATAGTCTGATGAAGAGAGCTTCTTCCCGAGTGATACCCACTCATCACTTGCCTGCTGCAGGACAAATGCTGGCCAAACAGGAGGGTATTTGGTGGGTATGAAGCAGGGAAGAACGGAGATAATGGCAATGCATTGCATTTATACGAATTGCATTTATACAAATCCCAGAAGTCAGGGAGCCAGGCTCAGAAGTGGTTTCAATTTTGTTTTCTCAGTCTGCCTTCAAAGAGCCCACATTTCACCACCCTCAGCAAATGATGCCTACGCTCATAAATATTGTTTGTCCTAGAAACCTGCCTTCTAGGGCAAAGCTTATCCAACCGTGGCACTGCAATACTCCTGTTATGACTAATCCAAATTAACTAATCCAAATTAACTAACTTGTCTGGGTTTCAGAACACCAAATACGAACAGTGCCTGTAACAGCCTATAAAACTGCAAATGAGAGGCCAAAGCGTCAGGAAAATTATTTGGAAAGTCTGATCGAATAGGGAGAGAACAAAAAAGAAAAAAAAAAAAGAAAATCACCAGCCTCAGAAACAGAGAATGGGCTGTGTCGACTGAACACGTTGTTTGCTGTAAATACTGCGGTGCATGCACACTGACTTTTGCACATGCTGCAATTACTGTCTGGCTGCCCTAAATCTTTACATTTATCTCAGGAGACTTTCTCTGCTGTGTATTATTTTTCACCGCTCTTCCTCTGAGCTGTTTGTTCCCCGGCAGTGTTGCTTATGTGCTCATTATTTTTGTGGTTTTCCCCTTCGTTTCCTGATAAGCAGGACAACAAAAAAACAGTGTAGAGAGAGGGTGTGAGTGAGTTCATGCGATGGGTCAGTGACACTTCAGTCAAGCTAAACATCAGAAGGTGTTTTCTGACAGTGAGTTCATCCTACAACTGTTTGAGACAAGTCAAGGGCAGAGGTTGTCTTTAGGGAAGGAAAATGATTGATGTAGTGCTCTGGCAGAGGGGAAAATGGGAATAAAATGAAGGCAGAGACACTGTTCTGTTTCCTGAAATGAATTGTTTTCACCTGAGAATTAGGGGATGTGGTTCGCTCCCATTTATAGTGCCAGGAGAATTTGACTCAGCCATGTCTCGTCAATGCCTGAAGGGCGTGCACAAGGAAACATGGCCATTGAGATGTGATTAAATCCCCTCGAATGAAGTTCTCCGATGATTTTCCTTGGCTCATATGTTTTAACCAGACCCAAGTGTAACCAATGCTCGAGTCAGAAATTACATTCAAAACATTTTTTTCTACTGTGTGGCCCTCAATTTGGCCAGCTCGGCAGATGTTGGCCAGGAGCACTGAAGCTCAGCTCTATAGAATGTGGAAGAAACATTTTCTTGTGCAGCCAAAATCTAAAAGCCCAGGAATACAGGTTTATAGCTGTTTCTAGATGAGCTTGTAACAACTAGATTTATAGATTTTTTTTTTGTGGCTTTCCATTATAAATTGAATGTTAAGTACATCATTTTGAGATTTTGAGTTAGAGGTTTTTTTGCTTGTAAAGTCTTCTTTTTTTTTTTTTTTTTCTTTTCTACTCCATCCTTGATGCAGTTAAATGTTGCTTCTCCTAGAATACATATATGTACTTTCAGGAATTCAGTGCAAACACTGGCACAGGAAGATACTGAAGCATTTTTAGGATACACAGGTAGGATGCTAAAGGTAGAGGTGATCAGGAAATTAAGTTCTGTAGCCTTAAAGCCGCTGAATCCACCCTCAGAATCTGAGACTGAATCTGTGCAGCCTGTGTTTTTATCATTTACCCAGATACATTAACACTTCCACATCTGACTATCCAGTTAGACGCTCACTGGCAGCAATGGCTGCATGGCTGGATTTTCTCTCATTCTGTTCCTTAATTCACCATTAATATTTCATTATTATTGTGACAGTAGAAAGCTTAGTTATTCATTATTACTCTCACACAGGCCAGGCAGTTACCCCAGATAAATACTTGACAGATTTGAGCACCCGAACTAAAACTAACCGGGTGTAGAATGTAACACACCTGATTTCCCAGCTGATCTATAATCCTCCATCAGAACAGAAAAAAATTATCTTTCTTTGACTGACTGATGCACACAAGTCAATCAGGAGACCTTTGCCAAGCTGCAGGCACAGGATACCTCACCTAGATGACACCTTTGTGGTTGAGGTTCATCCCACTTAATCTATATGATGCACCTATAGGGGAAGATTTGTGAAATTCCTGAAGTTTTGTGGGTTTGGTTTGTGGGGTTTTTTTATAATTGTTTGGGTTGGGGCAGTTTTCTGATGGTTTAGATTGTTTATTCGGGGTCAGATGAATGGCATAGGTAGAGCAGAAGTGGTGGGAGCTTGGGACTGGGAAAGGCAGAGAGTCCATAGATGGGGCTCACTTAGGAAGCCTTACTGAGAGAGGGGAGTTCAATTCAGTGCATAAAGTTAGAGGGATGGATATTTAAATGTATCAGAACAACGGGTGTAGGGCAAAAAAGTATTTACTCACATAAAACCTGGGTTTAGCGATGGAACGGTTAGTGCTCAGGGAGACTTCTGCCAATACTCCGGCTGCAGCTGGAGCCGTGCAGTGGGACGGGGTTGGCAGCCTCGCGCGTACTCCCATCGTGCAAACTTGGCGTCAGGACTAATAGCCTTCTTCTCTTCTCTTTTCCTCTCTCTGCCAGCAAATCCACTCTGGTTATAGCAAGAGAAGTCTTGATTTATGCGCAGGAACTTGAAGGCTCCATTTTGGAAATCTCTGTGTGGTTTCATATGTACCCTGTCCTAATTTCTTGCGCTGGGAGGGAAGTTTTGTCGTGCACTGTAAGGGGAGCAGGACTGCAGGTTGGCTGCTCCCTGACTTAAACCATTCTCCTATTTCTCTTGGTCTTCATCGCAAAACTGCCTTTGCCCCTGTATTTTAAACCGATCGAATCGAAAGATGATGCAATTACTGTCTTTATATCACAAAAGTTCAATGATAAAAGTGCAATTACAGTATATTTTAAATCCCAAGCAATTAGCATTTGTTTATAGCAATAATTGCAATCCATTAAATGAATGCGCCAGCACAATTGATGGTATATCTGCAAGTATTAGCATGCTGCTAAACTAGAACAAACCCATGGCATTCTAGCCTGCATTTCAAGTGGGGGCTACAGTAAATAGCAAGCCATTTAATTTATATTTTGGGAGCTAGAATTTAGAGCCTACAGTAAATACCAAACCATGTTATTTATATGTTTACATTCAGTTTTTACTTTAAGCTCCTGCCTTATCACAAGACAAATTCTTCCTATGCAGAGGCATAAACAAAATTCTCACTAGATCATGCTGGTAGTTTTATATATCTCTGTCCACCAAGATCTTTTAGTATCGAATTAAGTGAGCTTCTGAACTCCCAGCACAAATGTTTTGTGGTTGTTGCAGAAAAGAGAAATTGTCATTCCCAAACAGATCGATGTAGTATCCTGTCTCTGACAGTGGTCAGCTTTGAATGTTTCAGAAGACAATATAAATCTCCCTCCCTTCCAACCTTCTCTGGTCCATAAGTGCAGACAACACACTTAATTGTTCAATCCAGAAAAATAATATCTTCCTGACCTTAGCTGATCATAATTGCATATCACTTTATTTATATCAACATTAACATTAATCTTGATGGTTATTACTAGTGCTGTTACCAGGAGGCACTGCATATTTTATTAATACTGTTCTCTAAACTCAGTGTGCCAATCGAGGACTTCTGGCAATCCTTCACTCCCCACCAAGTTCCTCCTATAGAAACCTCCCTCTTCTTTGCAGGAACTCCCTGCGTGAATCCCTCCCTCTCCCTCATCCCAACAATTCGGCCCGTATCCACAAGCCAGAATTTCTCTTGTGCCCAGGATTCTTCATTCTTCCCCCAGTTTCAGGGACAGGTGACTGTTCCCTTTTGCCTGCTCTGATCTGGGGAGAATTACCCGCCTCGCTGCAGCCATAGCTCTGCCAACCGCTCAGCTTTTTTCCTTATTGGCACTGTTCTTGCTGGTATCATCACCCTGCTTTGGAGCCTCAGCTGCAGATTCACAGCTTTAACACCGGAACAAAGTGCTGTATCAATTAGTCTGGCCTCCCAGCTCGCGAGGGCCACTACATTTCACCCCATTACCTTTATGTCGTGACTTGAATTCTTTATTTTTAAAAGCATTGCCAACTGCCTGGATTTAGGTGCACCTGAGATGGCTTCGTGCAGAGTCAGCGTTGCTTCGATATGATTTACTGGTTTGGTAACGGCAGTGCATACAAATGGAGCTGTACTTGTTCTGGGGCCAATTTGGGTCTCAGGGTGATGCAGCTGTCGTGGACTGGTGCTGAGCCTGTGCTAGTAAACCCCTGCCAGAGCTCAGCAAGTTTGGCCTGGAACCAGCTCAGACGTCTCTGTGCCACGTCACACTCCTGGAAGCAGTAACTTTGGGAGGACAGTGACAAGATGTCCCACCAGCTCTACGCAAAGTCATTTCTGGCTTAGCACAGCAAATTGTCTCCAATGAGTCTCTGCTGGTGGTGGGCTGGTCTGCGAAGCTGCTTTGATGTCTCTGCTGCCCTGAACCTCTGCTGGCTGTGTACATTTGCATCGCAGCCGAATTACCAAACCCTCCTGCAACGCACAGTGCTGGCAACCATGGTGGAGAAACGTCCAAATTGTCTGAGCTAAAACTAACAAGCTCTGAAGTACCTGAGCTGACTCTGTTTCAAGCATTTCAAGCATATTGTGTTGCATAACAGAGTGTTCTTAGATGGTGCTTAGTGAGAACATCGAGCTGGGGTTTATACATCTTTAATGCAAAGGTAAAAAGGTAAACTAAACTTTAGGAAAAAGAAAGAAAAAAAAAAACCTAGGAGAAAGGAATCATCGTGGCATTTTCCCCTCAAAAAGCTATTAATTAAATATTAGTTTGAATCAGAGGGATCCTGGGGATATTACATTTCATAGCAAGCTTTACACGGGGTCGGTTAGCTGCCTTCAGCAATATGTATGACTTTTCCTTTTTTTTTTTCTACTTGTTCACTACCAGTTTTTTATTTCTAATCCCTACCTCAGTGTCACTTCTGAATAAGGGCAGGCTTTTAGGCAAAATTGCATTATTTCTTTCCCTGACATAAGACCAATACAGGTTGTCAAAGTACCTACCAAAAGACCTTTGTTATCATCCATTCCAAGAGCAGCTCATAATTTAATACCAGACAACAGGCACAGAGAAACAGATGGGAGATTGCAAGAACACAGTAACACAAACAGTCTAATTTTATTATGCGGGTAAAAACTCACTTGTGTTGCTGGGGTTTGGATCAAGCCACATGTGATCTTGAGAGCTACACAATACACCAGCCCACACATCAGACAGCTGGCATTTATTGGTTAAGGAAATATAAAATCATAGAATCATAGAATGATTTGGGTTGGAAGGGACCTTAAAGATCATTGAGTTCCACACCTCCTGCCATGGGCAGGGACACCTCCCACTAGACCTGGTTTCTCCAAGCCCGGTCCAACCTGGCCTTGAATCAGCCAATCAATCATCAACCTCTTTCTCTACAAGCAGTGAATGAAGAGTGAAATGGAGATATTTTTGTAAAATGATTTCGGGGAAACTCAGATAGTAATGGAAGGGAGAAAATAAGCAGCTAGGTAGACGGGAAGATTGTAGAGGTAGGAGTTAGTCTGGAGCAGCAAGGAGAATTATATAGAAAACTGCATTAAATGATGTTCCAGCTTCTGTACTCGCTCATATTCAGGCTTCTTGACAGCATTTGCTTTTGAATGTTTTCTGGATGAGATGTTGGCACTGTTGAGATTTATGCCGTACCAGCCAGAGAGGATGGAGCTGTTTGTTCACCAAGGGAGAGCACAGGCGGCCAGAGGAGAAGACCTCACATCCCCCAAACCTGACCTGCCTCCCAGCAACTGGCTGGATTTATTTCTAGTCTCAGCAAGCTGCCGGTGATAACCTGCATGCATCCTGTCCATTTGAAGTCCCATACACTAGTTCACATGAAATACAGGTGTAAGTGCCTAAAGAAGCTATACGTACAGGAATATACCCTGCCCCATTAAGCAATTTACCACATAATGGATTAATGGTTTGCTTATATTTCTGTCACGCTGGGGCAGTCATTAACAAATTCTGTTTGCTGCCCGGATAGCAGATGGGTCCACCTACTCATGCCAGGGATGGAAACACTCTTAAGCTTTTGGGCAGGATGGGGGAAAGCTCAGTAATCCTTTAGGAAGTGTGTTAATGGCTCAGGTATTAATTGGGTTACGGTTCACAGGAAATCCCTGGGGAAAGGGAAGTGTGAATGAAGAGAACCACAGGGAGTGTTTGGATATGTGAGGTTACAAATATCCCTGTAACCTGTCTGAGGACACGCGTGTTCCCACACCAATGCTTCTTTTTGGCAAAAGGAAGCCCAAGGACAAAGGTTTTGCTTGAGACATGAATTTCAGCTACGGGACAGCTGTGTAAGCATCCTAAGAGTTTGTCAGGGAGCAAAAGACAGGGAAATTTGTTGGAGCTGGGTCAGTGGATGGGTGGCTGTAATCTAGTTTTATTTTACTTCTGTGCCCCTGTCTTTATGAAGTTCATAGAATCATAGAATGGTTTAGGTTGGAAGGGACCTTAAAGGTCATCGAGTTCCAACCCCCTGCCATGGGCAGGGACACCTCCCCCCAGCCCAGGTTGCTCCAAGCCCCATCCAATCTGGCCTTGAACACCTCCAGGAATGGGGCAGCCACAACTCCTCTGGACAACCTGTTCCAGTGCCTCACCACCCTCAGAGTGAAAAACTTCTTCCTGATATCTAATCTAAATCTTCCCTCTTCCAGTTTGAAGCCATTACCCCTCATCCTATCACTGCATGCCCTTGTAAAAAGTCCCTCTCCAGCTTTCAAGTTATTAATGACATTGTTAGTATGTTAATAACAGTAAATATAACCTTTCTTTACTTTTACCTAATGTTCATGTTTGGTGAAAGAGTGATTTCAAAAGATCCGGCTTTCCGTTTCCACGGGCAGACTTGCTGGACTGCTCAGGTGCTGGACTCTGGCACAGCCGAGGGGTACCAGATGGTTTCTGCCATAACCTTCACGGGCTCTTTGAGTAGCTGTTACTGCACAGTGCCAAACGGGAATGCTGCCGTCAAAGGCAGGCACTAGCGACAGCCCTACCCGCCTAAGCCCCCAAATCTCCTGCTGCACTTGGAGCATTCTCCTATGTCCTTTAGTTCCCAGTTTACTCAGTCCTGTCAAAATGGGAACCATTAACTGCTTCTGAGGCTCTATAAAATCCCGGAGTTTTCATGGTTTTGGTAATGTGGCAGGAGCTTCTTGCTTAGCCATGCATGGATCTTCAATGTCTTGGCATTCAACGTGTGGAAAACCATCAGAAGTTGCTGCCATGGCGTGGATTTTGATCAGCAGCCTAGAGCTGACAGATTTTACTGTTTATTACTTATCCCCAAGCCATTTACTTCCCTTTAGCACTCTAATCTCTGCTCTCAAATGCTGACATGAGTAGTTTTTAATTAAGCACCTTTTCACTGTTTAAGTTTGCTTGACAGATAGCTGCTTGTCAGCTTTTCACTTTTAACTTCTTGTTTGCTCAGCAGTGGGGCTTTTCATAATTAAAGCCCCTTTTCAGTTATTCTGGTCCATAATATTTATCCTTCCGAAAAAATACCGAAGAAATGGTATGACTGACTGAAGGAAACCCTTCGGGTGCTCGTCTGTTCTTCAGTAACACAAGTTTTTAAATTTAACTGCAGAAAAACTTCAAAACTTCAGTGACCCTCATGAACAGCTCTGAGTCAGTTCTCCTCCTGGTGTCAACACTTCGCACCCGTTCGCGCCAGATCAGAATCTGTGCAGAGAAGCTACAAAGTGAGATTTCAAATAAGCAGCTGTGAATTTGTCTCACAGAAGTATTTTGAGCACCACCCCCTCAATCGAAATGCCCCAGATAATGAAAAGCTATGTTGAAAATCTCTTGTCCTCCTTATCTAACAAACGTGTGTGCGAATCACAAATTAGGTAAGGAAATATTCAGCACATGAGGAGGAGACCAGAGTTTTTTCAGACACTAGGCCCTGTATAGTATTCCAGTTCACAAATAAAATCATAGAATCATAGAATGGTTTAGGTTGGAAGGGACCTTGAAGATCATAGAATCACAGAATGGTTTAAGTTGAAAGGGACCTTAAAGATCATCGAGTTCCAACCCCAATGCCATGGGCAGGGACACCTCCCACCAGCCCAGGTTGCTCCAAGCCCCGTCCAACCTGGCCTTGAACACCTCCAGGGATGGGGCAGCCACAGCTTCTCTGGGCAACCTGTTCCAGTGCCTCACCACCCTCAGAGTGAAAAATTTCTTCCTAATGTTTAATCTAAACCTACCCTCGTCCAGTTTAAAGCCATTCCCCCTCATCCTATCACGTATGTCCTATCAAATGTAACTGCAACAGCAACATCTGAAATAGCATGAGAAAGAATGGACCAACAACTTGTTGCTCATAAAAAAGCTTGTTTCGATTTCAGACTCAGGTTCTATGCATGCAATTTGCAAAAAGATAAGGAAAACCCTCCATAAATACCTAAACAAAAGCTGGTTACTTTGAGCTTTGATGGCCACATGTAGACTAGTATTTATTAGGGCAATCAAAGACACTTTGGAAAATAAAGACCGTGTCCTAATTTAAGCAGTTTTACCCTAATGTGCACATAAGTTGCATAAATGCTCAGCAGTAGCTTTTGCACCCTCCTACTTTTCAAGCTCCTGGAGCCAAGCACACTCTATCTCAGAAAAGAATGCAACTCTCAGCCAAGATTTGTCAACATGAATTCTTGGCCATAAAATGTACCACCAGGAAATCTCTGAGGTTGACTTTAGGTAGAATATAAAGTTGGGTCCACTGATCTTGGTGCCTACAAAAGTTGTCTGTAGCATTGGAACATAGCCGGGAAAATTTTAGCCTATAAAAGGGGGCGTTTCACAAATTTATGGCTTATCAAATACTAGTATTATACAGGAACAAATATTCGTAACTATACTGCTTTGCCACGCAGACCTGAATCCCCCTCAAACAGCCTGCATCCGTAGGCACTGAAACCAATGGGGACCTTGTCACTGGTTTCAATGAGCACGGGATGTTACCGGAACAGTACCTTCAGCAGACCCAGAGAAGAACACTAGGAAAAAATCTTCATTTGTAACTAAATGTTCCATGTTTCAAAAGACTGGCCTCAGATGTGCTTTGGAAACTTTTTTTGCAGGATATGTCTTTCTTCCACCTAGCTGCATATTTATCAGCTCTACTCCTAGACATGATCTTAAGAGCTTATCTCCCAGGGGATCAGAACTTCTTTCTAATTTGCTTCTTTATTTAAATAATCAGGGCTTGAAATTAACTTTTTTTTATTGCTCACAATCTTTGCTACTTGCATGAAGAGCAAATAGCACATTTCCATATCTTTTTTGAGACTTTTGCCTATTTCTTTGCTCATCTGCCTTTAGCAAGTTCATGTTCTGAAACTGGAAAAGCAAGAGACTGCAGGTACAAGGGAATTAATAGTTTATTTCATCTCAGGAGAAAAAAAAAAAACACCTAAGACCATAAAAACTCAAACGTATGGTATTTATTGTTTGGGGAGATTAAGGAAATGAAGCAGATGTGTCTTCAAGTTTTAATTTTGGAAAGGAATTCCTGTGGACCTACTCTAACGCAGTTTCTCAGTTACTTTGTTTCTCAGTTTACCGTTTTAAAGTGAGGCAAATAATACCCTTCTATTATATAAGAACATTTCACAGCTAGACTGTGCTATATCTTTTTCACATTGTGTGATATCTTGCCATGCAAGCAGCCCCAAAGGACCAGCAAACCTATGTGACCACTCCAAAGACAGGCTTCCTTCGGGACAATCATGTGTTATTCGACATAATAAAGACTGACAAAATCCAGCTGTTGAAACTTCATGAGATGTTCAAATACTATAGTGACAGCAGCCATTAAAGCTATAGATAAATTACATCTAAACCAATCCCACTTTGCTGCATTCCTAGCTTCTAAAATATCTTGTGATTTCAGTATTGCTACTCTTCATTCTCAGCACATTTTCTTTTTAAATCTAAGACCTCTGAATTTCTCCCCAGTCAAGGATGTAACCACAGATACTGCTGCCAGGTAAAATTACGGCAATGAGTTCTGGTTTGCACAACTTGTGGAAAGCATTCGGAAATGGTTTGCTTCTTGGAAGGTGAGGACTTAATAAGAGTGTCCTCACAGCACAGAAAGTGCCAAAGCTTCTTTCTGGAAGTAATAAAAGACATTTTTTTGCACCAAGTGGTGAGGCTGTAGTTTAGCTGGAGACTATGTAAAGGGCTGTAGGGATGGCACAGTGTATGCAGGGCGTATAGCATTGTTATGGTTTGAGGAACCCACAACAAGCTATTGTCGTTTACACAATTATTCTCTCACTCGATGACCCCATCTCACCCAGGAAGGGGAACTGGGAAAAAAACAAGGAAACCTGGGGTTTGAAATATAAACGGATTTAATAGAATAAGACTAAATAATTAACATTATTAATACTAAAGAACCAATATTCATCCCTATACCAATATAAAATGTACGAGGATTATACTCAGCTCATTCTGTCAGTAGGAAGCTGTGCACTCCAAAAAGGGGACAGGCAATGTCAGACACGGCAAGCGTGCGGCTTGGGAGGAAGGGACGGGCTCAGGGCTCCGGCACTGGGGCAAGTTCTCAGGATCGCAGCCATCAATGGAGAGAGAGAACTCCTCAGCAAACTTCCTAATTTATATTGAATGTGCCGTTCATGGTATGAAATAACCAAGCTGTTGGCCAGCTTGGGCCAAGTGCCCGAGTCTCACTCCTCCTCATCCTGGTGAGCTGGAAAACACTGACACCTTGAAACCTGCACACCATAGCTGGCTATAAAGTAAATATTTTCACAAACTCAGACACTAGAGTCTTCTAAAAATGCTGCTTTCCCCAGCATTAGAAGAGACCTTACTGGAAGATAAATTAATCCTGTGTCGCTCAAGCCAGGACAACCATGCTGGAGGTGCTGGCTTCCTCCGCCTTCCCAGAAAACCCATCTCGGTATGGACGAGAACAAAGTCACCGTTACAGGAGTAATCACATAAATTAAATCAATATGAAGGAGCTACATGAAAAGCTGTTTTAAGCTGCTGGATGTGCTTGGTGTGAACTCGGCCTGAAGGATGACGCAGGCTGAGGATTTATAAATTTAATACTCCTTCCTGAACAGTTTGACACTTCAATTGCTGAAGTTACCACTTCCACACTCTGGGATGGCCGAACATCCCAAACTCAGAAAAAAAATAACCTATGGCCTGCTGCAATAATTATAATTTCTTTGGTTTATGTTTTCTTGGGCTCCTAAAGCCATGGCTGGGTAAGTTTAGGCTGGGCTGAGGCTCAGCACGGGGCAGGATCGTCCCAGGTTGGTCTCTGAAGGACCAGAGCAGTCCCACCACAGCCCTGACGAGTGTCTTGCGACCAACATTTTCCCATACAAAATCTTCTCAGTTGGGTTGTTTTGTTGTTGTTTGTTTGTTTTTTTTTTTTTTTTGTGCTCGCAAAACCATCTTCCCTTCAGAGGGAGAGACATCCCTGTAAAACCGCTCAGGCTTCTCAAAATAAAGGGGTGAAGCACCGCGGAGGCGGTCCCTCAGCTCCGGGGCCCAGCACGGACGGGGCTGTGAGGGGGGAGACACCCCCCACCCCCCCCATGGGGGATCGCCATGTTATTTATTCTACAAAGCACCTTCCTCCTCCGCGTCCCTATCCGCCCCCCGCCGCGGCAAGGGGACGTAGGAGGTTGATCCCACCGCACTCGGGAGGGAGCGGAGTCGTCGGCCCTAAGGAGAACCGCCCGCCGCCGCTCCCCCTGGTCCTCCCCTCACAGCGCCTGGCGGGCGGCGGGAAAGCGCGGCGGAGGGCGGGCCACGGCCGGGGGGAGGCGGGGCGGCGCCGCGCCGCGCCGGGGCGGAGCGGGCCATGGAGTCCGTCGGTTAATGGCGTTCGGGGCCGGCGGCGCCTCCTGGCAAGGGGGTTGAGGGGGACGCGGCGCGGTCGAGGGGCCAAAGCGTCGGAGCTGCCAGGTGAGGCTGGGGGAGAGGATGGGCAGGGCGGGGAGCGCTGGTTCTCCACACACTTCCCCCTCCCCCCGCCAATTCTCCCCTCCCCACCCCACATCGGCTGTTTGTGAGAAGAACAAATTATCCTCAGGGCGAATTTCCCCCCTCAGCCCCTCACGGAGCCCCCCCGGCCCCTCATGGGGGCACGGAGCACCCCTCAGCCCCTCACCGCCCCCCCGCCGGCCCTTCACGGCCCCACCGCTCGGTGTCGTTTTACCCCTCGATGTGGAGGGAGGGAGGGAGGAAAGGAGGGCGGGAGGGCGGCCGAGGGGCGGGCTCCGGCGGTGCCGGGCCGCTCCCCACCCTGAGCGCCTCTTCTTTGTGTCCAGGTGGCGAAGGGCCGCCGGGCTGCCCGCCGCCATGGGGGTGCAGGACCGGCCCCAGTGCTTCTTCGAGATAGAAATCAACCGGGAACCAGGTAAGGTTTGCCTCTCTGACACTGGCGTTCCTCTCAAGTGCTGTGTTTCCTGTTTTGGATTGTTTTTTGTTTGGTTTTCTTTTTTTTTTACCGTATTTTTGCCTTAATAATTGACCTAAGGCATGAGCAATGAGTTTGGCCATTGATGTGTTATTTCTGAGTTAGTTTTTGGTAACTTTTGGTGCTTACTGGGGTGCTGAGTGCTTTTTTTTCTTCTCTCTTGCGGTTGATTTTTATTTGCACACATGAAGAGAGAGGTTCGGTGAGTCTGTCTAACTATTCTGAAGACAAAAAGCATTCTGTTTTAAAAGTGCTGCCTAGTTATGTATTATACCTTTACGGTTCCATAAACTGGAATATTGGGGCGAGTTGTGAGGAAACTGGAGAGGTAGTTCTAGAAGTATATTTAATTACACAGTAATTAAAACTGGAAAAGGACCTCAGGAGGTCATCTGGTCTAAATCTTTCCTTCTTCTGCTCAAAATGAGTCTTCTGATTGTAGAGGAAGAATTGACCATAGGAGTATGGAATGTCTCACCAGGTGACCTGTTTAAAAAAAAAAAAAAATAATCCATCTCTTAACTCATATTTTCCCTATGGGGAGTGTAATTACCTGTAAATGGCAGACTATGAGTTTTAATCCTGGAATAGCTACTTGATTCCCTCTTCTGTTTTCCCTACTCTGTAAAAATGGTCGTACAGATTTACTTACCCATCTTTCTGAACATGAATTTATCGATGTGTATTAGTTGTCTCACATAGGCACAATGCTCTGTATCATTACTACTTGTCTCTCAAAAAAATGAATAAATGTGGTGGCTTCATTATGCTTTCACTTTCATTTTCTACTTCAGTGTCTCTCTGAAAGCCTTTGAAATAAGTGTTTATATCTCTGCATTTTCAAATTTCGGTTGCATTAAATGTAAGTGTAAATTGTTTGGCTTGCTTTTTGTTTTCACTGAAATTTCTAAAGAAAGATTCAATTCTAACTTAAGTGACCTCATAGAGCATATCTATAAATCTGTTGCTATTGCAACTGCTATTTGAGTTGCTTTAATTAACAGTGCCTTTTCTGAATACTTTTATTGAAGAGAAATATGTTAATCTAAATGGAGTTTTAACACTTTCTGTTGCATTACATTCAGATTTGCTATTGAATGAGACTACTAAAAATGTTTTAGGCTGGGTATGTTTCCAGTTTAGGAATGGTAGTTTGATGAAATTGGTTTATAGCAAAGACAATTCATCCTTCATCCCACTTGCTTTTAATCTTTTAGGGTTTTTTTGTTTTGATTCTTCATTTGAGGAATCTCTCCCTGTGCTGTTTTCTTTGGCTTATTCTTTATGTGGACGTTCCTATTCCCATTTCATAATACCTCTTGTTGCCTGCCTTGTCCCCTCCTCAGCCTTGTGCTGTGCATCACCAGTGAAAGTGGATTACCTTGTTTTCCCTCACATCCACTTGGGTTTGATGACTGATAGCGGTGTCAGAGAGGAATTGCAGCGTTAGTGTTCTTGGTGGTGCAGAGCCTTCTGTACCTGGAGTAGACACAGGGGCTTTGGCTCTGTTTGTGGCTGTCTGTATTTATTTTCTTTTTAAAGTAACAGGAATCTCCCAGCTGTCTATCAAATTCAGAGCCCTGCTGTTTTTATTGCACCTGACTAATGGCTTGTATTTTTGCAGGAAAATGTGCCAATTTGTAAAATGTTGGTATGGGGATTTGTGTGTAATCTTGTTGTAGTACTTTATTCTAGTGACTGTTTATAAATTCACTATGCAACTATCTCGGGATTTAAGGTTATATTTAAAAAGCTTAAACCTTGCTGTAAGATGACCTTCAAAAGCTGAATCAAGTGTGAATGATAAAGCAGTGCTTCCAGATGACATGAAGCACTAACTCGGAGAGAGGTACTCTCCTGCTGATACTAGTGAGGTATTCATTTTAACTTTTAAACTGCCAGGAGATTTCCAAATTAACATTTTGCTTACTGGACTTCAATAAAATAAGCCGATTTTTATTAGATGTAGGGAGAAAGAACTGGGGAAAAGAACAATCCTGCATTTTTTTTGCTAGCCAAAATATAAGGCATTGCCCCCACCCTGTCTACATTGAAAAGCTGGACTCTCATCTCTCCACAAAATGCAGAGAATATGAGGACGCGCCTCTCCATACTGGAGACATCTCTTTGCCTGCAGAATACAAAACTGTGTCATTTTTAACAGTGTAGGTTGTTTGGAATCCAAAAATATTCCCCCACGCAGCTGCCAGCTCTTAGCTTTCCCCTTACAGACTTTGCTTGCCCAATGCTTGTCAAGATACCTGTAGCAATTAAAAATAAGAGAGCAGTGCAGAGACTAGGTGAGAAGCAGCAGCAAAAGGTGGTGTGCGTGTGTATGTGAGAGAGGAAGGGACTGCAGAGTTCAGATTGGTTGTACTCTTCAAGTGTATCGCTTAGAAAATACAAGAGTGGATATTGTAGCTTTGGTTGCGCTTTCAGAAGCTTTATTACAGCTTTTGTGTCCATATTTTAATTTTAGCTACTGAATCTTGGAATAAAACTCCATGCCTGCCTGCGTGTGCCTCCTGCAGTAGGGTAGACTTTGTAGGCTTTGTGTCAGTGTTTTTTAAGTCTAAATTTAGGCTGCTTTTAATAAGTTGCCTGTTAAGCATTTTTTATGAACGCACGTTGTGGTTCATAATTTTTAAAGAGCAAATGGAGAATAAATCAAGACTAAGCATTTATTTTGATACTAGCACAGACAGCAACCCTCCGTTTTGGGTTGTGTCGTCCCCCCGTCGTCCCCCCCCCCCCCCAATGGATTTGCATGCATACAGCATGCACATAAGAGTGAACTACTTACAGTATGCCAAGAAATTCAGTATAGCAGCAGATGCCTATTTAAATAATTCTGTCTTTACTCTGTGATGCAAAATCTGTGTGGAATTTCAGTCTTGCAGGTAACCGTGATAATTAGAACAGATGTGCAGCTAGTATGTCACATGCATAGTCTGCTGCTGTAGCAGTTCATGTGGCTATTCAAGACTTTTTTCATGCATCTCCCCTCCCTGCCCTCTCCAATTGGCTTTAATCATAATAAAGTATATTTACTCATTTTTTTTTTATTCTTATTCATGAAGACACTTCCTTCTTCTCATATTTTTTTTTCACTGTTTTTTTTTCTTGTTTCTTTTGCTATTGTTTGATTCCTTGCTCACTTTTTTCATTCCACTTTAGTTTCTTTTGTGGGGTATGTCCCTTCCCTTATCAATCAGTCTGTTCTTTCATTACATCTCTCCTTCTAGTCCCCAAGTTTCAGCTGCTATGAATTTGTGTGAAATAAACTCTGCTGCAAAAGTCATGGTAGTACTGTGCCTGCATGAGTAGAACCAGGGAGGCCTTACGGGGTTTTTGATACCCTTCCTGAAAATGGAAACTGTTCTTGACTGGCTTCCCATTAACCTTTAGCCCTTTGAAGGCAAAAAGCTGTAGATTGGCAGAAAATAGATGAGCACTTTGATTCTGTCCATGAATCGATGGGCAATCCAGTTGAACTCAGTACAACATGAGCCAAGAGGGTGTGTGATATCGGGGACCCTCGTCAGAGGGAGATAAGATGTGCATTCTGGTTTAATAAAAATTGTAACCCAGTTATCATATATAATTGTTGTAGGCAATGCAAAATGAAATACCCTGGAGGCTTACCTTGAAGTCTGGATTAGTAAATGGAAGACCAAACTGATCAGCCTTTTCTGCTAGGAAAAGACAAAGTGTAGTCTCTCACTTGCGTATCTCTGCGAAAGTGAAGACATTAAATTCTTGTGTGCAGTATTGAAATATGTTTGCTTTTGTGGATACCATGGAGGATTGGAATGGAGGGAGCTTCAGGTAGTATTTGTGGAAGACTGGGCTTAGTAGGGAGCTGGGGAAAGAAATTTATGGAGATAAGCTTTCCTTACAAAGAGTGTAAGGTAGGGTAACAAAGCATTAACAAAGTGTTAATGTGTCAAAACTATAGATCGCTGCTCAGGGGGACACCCATTGTTTTAACTGGTGTTTTAAATAATTTTTTTTTTTTCCACAGTAAGCTTTTATTTTTCTGAAAACTGTAGCCACATTTCTACTTTAAAGCAATCTTTTTAAATTTACATGACTTAGTCTTCACAAATTTGGGGATAAATAAATTTATAAAATGAAAATATGGTCATTTTAGTGAGCTGTTATTTAAACTTGTATGCAAATCTATCTAAGCCTTTGGGCCTCTGGTAGACTTCCTGGCACTGGTCTGTAAGTCATGTGCATCACTGTCTTAATGGTTGTAATCCCTGCTTTCTCCTTCAGCAGGATATTCCTGTTAATATACTGGGAAAAGTGCTGCAGTGGCTTCTTACTTGGTTTCCGCAAAGAATTTGAGAAAAGACAAAATCAATATATTTAAATTTAATTTTGAATAACTAGGTTTATTTTGGGAGCATCTATCTGAAATTGACACCTTTATGGCTGAAACAACATAATCTAGCAAAACAGTTTGTATTACGTGGAAAGTTCATTCAAGCAATATGTTTGGCTCTCAGGGTTGTTTCTAAAAAGTCAAACAGCTAAATTGGAGGAAATCACTGGATAAACATTTGAAATCAATGATCATTTTAATAAACTTTGCTAGCAGGAGCCTTTACTGCAATATAGCATGGGTATTCCTACCCTGAATTTTTGCCGCTTAATTTGAACCAAGTACTAGTTCTTCCACAGCTGAAAAATTTATCAGGGGTACAAAAATAAAACAAAAGGAAAAAAGTTTCTATCTTTCAATTTGAAAAATAGAGTTCTGAAATGGGATTTTTTTTTTTCTGATCATTTATGCCTTCTGGTTTCTATAATTGGTATAGCTCATTAGCTACAGATAGCATTTTATGAAATCAAACTTCAAAACATCGTAGACTTTCTATATCCATCACTTACTATATGTAATTACCAGTAATGTAAATACTTCTGTCATCACTTTCTCTAATTTCTCTAAAAAAAATCTTTTAAAAGTACGTTAAAAGCCTGCTAACAAATAAGAATACTTTATCAAAGTTTTGTTTTACAAATCATAAGCAAACGTTACGTTATGGTTGGATAAGTTTCAATGGTGTTGGCTAGCACAAAAAGTACAGTAACGTACTGTAAAATCTACATTGTGGTACAGATGAACACATCTTCATAGCTATGAGCTGGTGAGAATCAGTTTTCTATTGTGAACAACGCTAAATTAAAATTACAGAAATGTCCTGCCTGTTGATGCATTAAAATAAAGATTTTAATAGTTTGTATAACTTCCTTGTGGTACTGGAAGATTGACATCTCAAGTTAGGCAAGAGTTCCATTGTTAAAAATATAATCCCAGCATTTTTTGCTTTAGTGTGGAAGTGAGGAATCTCTGGAGGCTCATTTCTTGGCTGAAGCCAACTGAGGAGTTTGGGTGGGTTTGTGAGCCGACTTCACCTACTTGAATAACCCTTCTTAGCAACTTTTTGTTTGTTGGTTTTAATTTACTATTCAAGTCTTATGGTTAGTCACAGAAAATTTGTTCCCGAGTCAGATAACCTTTCTATCAGGGAAATGAAGCTGAGGAAAGTATTGGAAATTTTCTCTATACAGTGAAGGTGAATCATTTCAGAGAAGAGGTGTCTAAATCTGAGAATTAGTAGCATCTCAAATGCTTTTTTTGTCAGTGTTATGTTAGCGTATACCTCAGCCCCAAGTTTAACGTGAGGTGTTCCCTTGTTTGTTCGGGTTTTTTTGAGAGAGAAGAGGTAAAAGAAAGATTCTAAGCATACTTTTTGTACAAATTTTTATTTATTTTTTTATTAACAGTTGTTATTTCATTCGGATTTGTCTGATCAAGGTGTGAAAAAGTGTTTGATCTTTCTCATGCACATTTCACTGACAGTCAGTGGAAAATACAAGCTTTCAGTGATAATGGTTTTCATGCAGTTTAGGTAAAATATAGATAGTAACCCACCAGATGGATACACGGTATGTGGTTTATGTATTGTAAGTGCACATTTTATATAGCTGGACATAACCAGGTAAGCAGCATTTTAGATTATATGGAGGAGAGACATCCTTAGTTTAAACTGGATCTATAGTCTTTTGATGTTGGATATGTACATCACAAATGGTTCGTAGGAGTTAAAAGGCATGAGAAGTCAGCAGACGTTATTCACAAAGCACTAGTGAAAGATACTGTTGAAATCATGATACTGTCGTTATGAATGTCTTTTTCCATGTTCTGCCTTGACATCTTCAAGAACTTAAGGTGATGTTCTTCCACCAGAAGACAGTTGTGGCGGTGTTTGCTGCTTAAGGCGCAAAAATATGGTGGGGTTTGTATGTGGGACAGGGACTTGCAAACGTAAGGCTTCTGCAGTTCATGCCTGAGACAAAAGTCCCTCCTGGAGCCCATAGGCAGTGACACCTATTACTTATTTGGCAGCGGTCACCTTCGTAAATCAGCAGCTGGTCTTTATTTCTCTCCTCTTGGTAGAATGGGGATAGTGACTTTTTTTTTTTTTTTCCCCTGAAAGGCTTCATATAGTGAATGCGAGAGAGAATCTGTACATGGCTTTCTAAAGCACTTAGTCACTGCTCAGTTCAGCGCTTTTGCAAGCAGAGGAATGGGATTTCTGCTCTCCTGAATTACTGTGCATATAATGAAAATTGATAACACTCTTACTAAACTGTCTTCTCTATTGTGTTCTCTGTATGACTCTTCAGTCCACATAGCTTATAATGGTTTCTTCGCTTCCAAATAGCTGTCTTTTCATAGTGGTAGTTACAGCTACCACTCGTTAATGTGGGGTCTTTGAACATTTGCTATTTCTTCATTCTTTGGAGACTGTCCCTACCCATTTTCTTTAGATTTTCCTGCTGTAATGATGAATGCTCAGAAAACATTTACAGCAGTTAACAAAATGCAGACATTTCAACAGCTGAAGGTATCTTGATTTTTTTTTCTCTAAGAATAC
The DNA here is from genome assembly GCF_965231255.1 of Vanellus vanellus. Taxonomy (NCBI): domain Eukaryota; kingdom Metazoa; phylum Chordata; class Aves; order Charadriiformes; family Charadriidae; genus Vanellus; species Vanellus vanellus. The sequence continues at coordinate 4,044,882 of NC_138906.1, read as the reverse complement.
AAAACACAGCTGGTCCATGTGTTTTGTTTTGTTTTCATTTCTCCTCTTTTTGAACCAACAGTTCACCTTGCTGGGAATTGAATACATTTGGACAAAGCCCTAAAATTGAGTGCAATTTCTTAGGATCCTCTCAGAATTTTTCCTGGTGACGAAGTATTGAATAAAATGCATTTGAATTTTTTTTTTTTTTTCTTTGAGGGCAGGAAAAGAGAAGTAACTCCGGGATTAGTTACTTTTTAGAATTATCTTTGAAGTCTTACCGGTGTACCCCACTAGAGGGTAGTGCACATTGATAGATTATTACTGGTTGTCTTGTAGTGCTGGCCAACAGTGTGGCTTTTATGGTTTATTTCACAACCTATAGAGTAACAACTTTTTCTTTGCTAATTATGTATTTTTTAAAGACTTGATATACTGGGGAGTTTTCTGGTTTTATTCTTTGGTGATATACATCCCAGTATCTTGGAAAATAAAATAGAAGTTGTGACTCAGTTCCAAAATGGTTTTTATGTTAAACTACTCTTCAGCAGTATTTTAATAGTTTTCCAAGGTACATACATTAACTACCACCAGTAGCATGGGGGTAGCTGTGCTGAGAGTGAGAGTTACTCTGTTCACTTTGCACAGAGGGAAAGTAATATTTCGTTCATAGTATATGGCAAGTGGAGTGTTAGTCCTGAAATTGCTAGTATCGTTCTGCCTGCCTTTCATCTTTCCTGTTTGGTTTGTCTAATTTTATTATTTTTTTTAAACTAAAGGATTTTGGGCCAAGAGTGGCAATGCATCTATAATCCTTAACACAGTATGGGATTAAGTCAGTTGGACTTTTTAGGTAACGATTGTAGGGGAAACCGTGGACATGTAATTATTAACATATTTGTATAAACATAGTACTGGGGGGGGGTTACCCCAGCTCTCTGAGGACCTGTATTTGTGGCAAATCTTTTCCTTTTTCAAAACAGAAATGAAATGACTGGATAAACTGTTTTAATAAATCAGTTTGGCTTTCCAGGTTCAAATAAAAATTGAATCATTAGGATCTTTAATAAATTAGATGTAATGATATTACTTAATCATTTTTTTTTACAGTTATGGTATTGTTTTTTCCTGCTGCTTGTTTTAATATATGCATATTTAACGTTTTCTTATTCTGCTTGATAAAATACCTTTTCCCTCAGAAAATTACATTTTAAAAACATGCTGATTTATTTATATGCAGGTTTTCTTATATCATTATAAAGAGTTATAAAACTCTTTAATTTTTTTTTTTAATCTTCTAGTTGGTCGAATTATGTTTCAGCTCTTCTCAGACATATGTCCGAAGACTTGCAAAAACTTCCTTTGCTTGTGCTCAGGTAAGTAGCATACTTATATTTGAGATTTTTAATGTTTCTTACAGTTATTCTTTGTTTATGCAAGTATAAACCACAGCATAATAGTAGTGCTGATCCTTTTTTTTTTTTTTCTGATAAAAACAAAGCTGAGACTTGTTAGCGCTGAGGAGGATTTGAATAATACATAGCAGGAAATAGTGTGGTATTCTAGAACTGTGACTGAGTTAGAGTAGTGGAGATAACGCATGATTACAGAATGCAAAACTGAATTTGTGGAACAAAACCATTTTTTTTTTGTCCCTAATGTGGGGCTCCTCTAGCTAGAAGTGATTGACAAGGCTGAGACTATGGTGGAATTATTGGTCACTTGAGTTACACAAATGCGATAACAGCAAGCAATTCTTTTATCAGGAGAGACATTAAGTATTAATGTTACTGCACAATATAATGGTGACATTTGACTTGGGACACTAAAAGTTAAAAAAACTTTGAATATATATAATTTTTTTCTTATATAAAATGTTGATTATAATAAAATTTTGAGTGTATTTCAGGTTCATAAAAGTGCTACACAGGGATCAGAAGACAGGAGCATCTATTAAATCTGAGAAAACTTTTTTTCATTTTTAGCTAAAATAAGGACTAAAGTGTGGTCCCTTAGAAATCCTGGCGTTGTTTGGTGGGAGAGAGGAGAGATCGGTGACATCAAAGGGACAGCATTGGCAAAAGAATGTCTGGGTATAATGTAGCACCCTCCAACCTATTTTTTTAAGCAGGACTTAAGTTTTTTTAAAAATGGTTTCTAATGATTGGAAGAGTAAAGGTAGTAAGAGTTTGGTAGGGCTTCTTTGGTCTGCACTATTTGTCAGGGATTTTTCAGCTGTAAGTTGAAGGTTAATCTTGATTATAGGAATTGGTATGTGTTATTTATGCAAAGAATGCATTCTGTGAAGAATGTGTTCTGTGTCTCTTGGTGATCTCCTGGCCTTTTATATCTGCATGCTCAGTGCCTTGCAATATACCTTGTATTACCTGCACCAGTGAAGCCTCTACCTTGTATATGAAATAACTCTTTTCCAAATCATTAAAATGCGCCAGCAAGACTTTCAAGGCAGCATTTTAATATCTGGCTTTCGTGAACAGCTTTTAGCTAACTGATTATGTGAAACAAATTTATTGCTATCCTTTTATGTTAACTTCTTAAAGTTGGTCTTGTCAGAGCTGAAATCTCAATGTGATGTGTTCTAGATAATCTCTGTAAAGATTTAGAAGACCTTTATATTACTATGAACTTGTGGAAGGTACAGTACGTAGCTAATATTTTTGAGGTCTGAGTGGTGATTCCCCCTCTATTTTTTCTTTCTGATTTTTTTTTTTTCAATCACTTATGCTTATTAAAGAGATACGTAGGGGTAGACTGAGAATGGAAAAGAATGGTACAACTTGGACCATGTTCAGAGAAGGACAACAAAGCTGGTGAGGGGTCTGGAGCACAAGTTTCATGAGGAGTGACTGAGGGAACTGGGCTTGTTCAGCCTGGAGAAAAGGAGGCTGAGGGGAGACCTTATTGTTCTTTACAACTACCTGAAAGGAGGTTGTAGCCAGGTGGGGGTCAGTCTCTTCTCCTGAGTAACAGGTGATAGGACAAGATGAAACAGCCTCAGGTTGTGCCACGGTAGGTTTAGACTGGATATTGGGAAAAATTTCTTACTGAAAGGGTTATCAAGCACTCAAACAGGCTGCCCGGCGAAGTGGTGGATGTCACCATCCCTGGGGGTATTTAAAAGACGGGTAGACATGGTTTTGGTTTAGTAGTGGACTTGGCAGTGTTAGGTTAATGGCTGGACTCAATGATCTTAAAGGTCTCTTCCAACCAAAACAAATCTATGATTCTATGAACTGTTATCAAATAATGGGAACTTGTTTGAAGTTTATAAGAAATAAAATGCAGTAGCAGGCTGAATAGTGTAATGTCTGAGCCTCATGTTCTGTAGCTCTGAAGGATTGTTTAAACCATTACAGCAGCTTTACTAGAAAAGTGTTAGGGGAAGATAAAGGGAGAAAGAGGTGTTGGAGATGGTGTGGAATGAAACAAACAAGCAGAAGAGAGAATGACCTTCAGAAAAAAGAAAGTCTGACTTCTTTGTATTGCATCCCTGTCTGAATTCTGTTCTCCAGCTGACTGTACAGGTTTTATTGATGTTTTCAGCTGGGACCTGCCTTTAATTGGAAGAAGACTTGAAAGTAAGCACAAAATTAGGAGGTCTACTTGAGATCAGACTCACAGACTTAAAAGATACCCAAAACATTTGTTTTGTTCTTGCAAATTGTATTTGCTACTGCGTATGCATAGGATAGAATGATGATTTGACAGATGTCTTTAAAAATTTGGTAATAAACACATGACAATTAAATTCTGCAGGGGAGAAAAAGCATATAGAAGAACCTGAAGTAATTTCATTTCTTTTGGTGAATGTAATGTTTAAGAGAATTAAATTAATATGATTTCTTTTGCTGGTAGAAGCCATCTCTTTTCTGCTGTAGTAGTTCTCAAACTTGAACTCAGGATAGCTGAGCTTGGAAGCTAGGGTCGCATGGCTAACATCAATTCTTTTCTTGTTTGTACCAGTTACATCTCTGTTGCTGTTCAGTTCGCCTGAGGTTTTTCCCCTATCAGCTGTTCTGCCTGCCTTTCTGCTTCTCCTTGACAAGTTCTTCTAGTGCACTTGTTACTGCTAGTTTATCTGTTTTATGCATGTCATTTTCCCTGCCTTCCTGCCTTGTACTGTCAGAACCTTAATTGCCTCAGCATCTAAACTGAACACTACACAAGGATGCTGTCTCCTGCATGGTACCACGCATGAGAACTGTGGCCAGGAGCAGCAAGCCAGGCTTAGGACCATCCACACTCTTCACAGTAGGATCCATCAGTTCTCTGGTACATACTTTCTCCCTGTCCCCATGGACTGTTGTAGCATTCTAGTTGTGCTACTGCTTCTCTGTTTACCTAGATTATGTTAGAGGACGTACAAAGCCTGTGTTCAGAAGAGCAGCAGTTCTGTGATGGGAGGTGAAGGAGTACTAGTAAGATTGCATTGACCTCTGGCAGCCAGAATTGAGATGTGAAGGGTTGCTTTAATTTTTTTAGAGTTGTGAGCTGCTATACCATCTTTAGGGACCAAAAGTCATTTGCTTCTGGGAGTCGGGCTCCCCTGACTCCTGCCACTTTTCACAGCAAGATCCACCGGTAGCACTATAGTCATCATAGAAGTGTGAGTTCCTATCGGGTATATCTTTAGTCCTTATCTTTTGGTCATTGCAAGAAATCTTTGAATCACTGGAGGTTTACTCAATACAGTGTCACTTTCTGATGCTGACATCTTGTAGCCATATGCGAGGTCTGTGCTCATCTAGGGATGTATATAGCTGTATAATAGAGAGGGGATGCTATCCCATTCTGGACTATATAGTCTACATAATGCCGTATCTTACCTGCAGACTGTCAGCATTGTACACTTCTGTACTAAATGAATTCAGGATTTTGCATGTTGGGCCAATCCAGCATGTTCTTTTTCCTTAGACATGTATGGGTACGCATCCGCATTGTAGCGAATAAAGGCATCACAGCTGCAGAGTACCATGTGTCCTTAATGCTGTTATGGACCTCAGAACAACTTGGTTTGTGCTGTGCATTTCCATTTTGTCGTTGTGAAGAGTGGTTTCACTTGTCTCAAGGCAAGATGATATGCCCTGGGAGAAAGACTTGAGACCGGCATTTGAAATGCTGTGCCCATCATCGCGTCTGCTACTCCCTCCATAATCTTTGTGAGGCAAGCCAGGGTGTTTTTGTCAGAAACAGATGGAGAAGGACAGGGTGATTCTGGCTGCCTTCCTGCAGCCTGACATTGTTGTCAGAAATAGACCTGGCTGCTGTGAAAGAATGCTTGCTGCCTTGAGAGCAAGAGGTTCCTAGCCTTTATATTAAAACATGTGGACTTGCAAACTGGCATTTGCAGGTCCTTCAGTCAGTCCACCTATTGAATAAGCACAAGCCCATCTTTTCTTTGGTGCTTTGTCAAGAGCTTCCCTTCTCGTAATCTCGAACAGAGACCTCTATTGGGCACCTAATTCAAAATATCTGATTGGGTTGGCGGTGCGGGGTGTGAATAGGGCATGAGAGCAAAGTTTACCTGCCAAAGGGAGAAGGGCACTTTGATAAAGGCCCTTGTGTTGTGCCCTCCTCAGCTAATGGGTTATCTCTTGCAATCACTACGTAAGTTCTCCTTCACCATCCCATTTCCAAGTGATTTGCAGCACATGGAAAGAACTGCTTAGGCAGGAAGGGTGCAAGTAGACATGCTCAAAGAGATTTTTTTTTGTTTTTCAGGCAAAATTCAGGTATATTTAGGGCAAAAGAATAAGGCTAGTATTTGGCCATAAACAAACCAAAAAAAAAAAGCCCCACCCATGGACTTTGTACTGGCTGTTGTGGAAAGGTGTCCAAGCTTAGGGAGGTGCTACGGCTCTAACCAGTGGAACAACTTGTCTCTGTCTTCTGCCTGCTGAGAGTCCAAGGATTGGTTTTGAAAATCAGAGTGACATAGTAGGAACTTAGCCCTCCACCATTTGGCCAGCAGCTTAAGCACATAGTCTAAAATGTCTGTGGCTTATGGGGAAGTAGTTGAGTTACTTGATTTTGCCCACAGTTACGTTATGCCTGAAGGAAGGGAACATCACAGGTATTGCCATTTATTATGATAGGACTATGCTGTAAAGGAGAGTAAAAGAAGGGACTACAACTTCTAGCCATGGTCTAGAGCTCGCCTCACCTTCATGTACCAGCTCAGTTACATGGTCAAGTGCAATGCAGGATCTCATTCTGTAAGGGCTTTATCCATAGCCTGAGGGACAAGCTGAAACATGAACAAAAGTGTAGGCAGGTAATCCTTGGTATTAATTGAAGTGGGGTTTCCAATATTGTAGCAAAGAGGGGTGTGTTTTGGGGGGGGAAGGGGGTGTGTCCATCCCTGTAATAAATAGTTTTGCTTGGATAAATTCTGTGGAAAATGAAAATGAGGTGGGAGGAGGCATGGGTTATGGGTGCGGAGAGTCAGGGTAATGGAAAATAAGTTGTATTCTCTGAGTGAAGACTTCTACAAGTACGATAAACAGCAATGCCATGAGTGGTTTTTATGCCACAAACTGCTCTTTGCCCTCATCCTGGCACCAAGGGTCTGTTTGGAATGGCAAATTTAGTGTGATTTAGGCATCAGCTAATTTTGGGTGGAGGAACAATAGATTGCAAAAGGGGAGTGTTGGCTCTGGTTTACAAGTACACATACACGTCTGAGGGCACTACATGGAGCAGAACATACTGGTTAAACATCCTCTGACTGAGTGTCAAACGCCTGTTGCAAAACCCATGGTGGGATGAAACTGAATGTCGGGTCATTTGTCCTGTCTCATTACAGAGTATCTCCTGCGCACGTGATTTACATGGGATTTTAGCTGTTGCACAGGGTATTGTATACCTATTACCCTTAATTGCTGTGTTCTGCCAGCTCCCCTCTTCTTAGAAGAGACACTGACTTTAGCTTCCATGTTCCTTGATGGGATCAGTATGAATCCCTCATGAACCTATTACCTAGGACCTCTGCCCTGAAAGTCATAGTACCCTCATCCACATGCCCAGTGCAGTTGTTCTTGAATTTTGGAAGAAATGTTAATGAAGCTTGAGATTCTGGGATGCCTTTCTCAAAAATCACCAGTAGGCTTGAACTACAGCTGCACTGGGAGCCCACTGAGTGCCACTTCTTAGGAAATTTCAGGCTCAGAACAGATTAACAAGTACTGTGGCCTGGCTTGGTTTTTGCTGCTGGGTAAGAATGGTCCTGGTACCAGTTCAGGGTTTGGGGGAGGTTTTGGTTTTGGGGGTTGGTTTGTTTGTTTGTTTTAATCCTCCCCATTAAGATTCTCATTCACAGAATCACAGAATAGGCAGGGTTGGACGGGACCTCTGGAGATCATCTAGTCCAACCCCCTGCCAGAGCAGGTACACCCAGAGCAGGTTGCACAGGACGGTATCCAGGCAGGTTATGAATGTCTCCAGAGTGGGAGACTTCACCACCTTTCTGTGCAGCCTGTTCCAGTGCTCTGCCACCCTCCAATGAGTTCTGTGTCCAAGTTTGTGCCTGTTAAATTCGGTTCATCCTGGAATGGTTCTTGTATACACAATTTTGTTCCCCTGTTCTGTCAGTCTTTTCAGAAATGGAGGTCTGTTCTGTGCAAGTTTCATACTGAGATGGTGAGGGTTGGTGCCGGGCAGATTGGCATTAAGGGATGGTCTGACACTGTGCATGGCTTGGTGAACATGTGACACATGGTTGGAGTAGCTCAGTCCCATTTTTCCAAGAGTGGATTGCATTGAAACTGAGTTGAAACCTGTTCTGACCTCAGATTTCTGTCCTGGGATTCAGCTGGCACGTCCAGCTGTGTAAGTGGTTTGAAAAGGGCTCTGGTGAAGCTTCAGCTAACATAGCAGTGTGGCTGTAACCACAGAAAATATTTAACCCATTGTTATCGTGACCTCTTATTTTCTTATAAATTGTTATGAGTTGCTAATAAGTATACCCCTTCTTGGGAGGGGAGGAAACTTTTTTTTTTTTTTTGAAGAAACATTATTTTTACTTGAGAATCCCTTTGTAAATGGGTCCCTTCTGCTATTAATGGGTGGTGAAAAGACACCAGGTAGGACTGTGTTATCTTTGATAGCTGTGCTATTCTGATGGCTTTCTTATATCCATTAGCACTAGGGAGGTAATACTCTTGTTCAGTGACAATCTGCAGATTCTTTTTGTTGAACCTTCTTGCAGGTGAAAAAGGGATTGGCAAAACAACTGGAAAGAAGCTGTGTTACAAAGGCACTACATTCCATCGTGTGGTTAAAAACTTCATGATTCAGGGTGGGGACTTCAGCGAAGGTAAAATACACTTTTAAAATGGCAATGTTTTAAGTGGAACAGAAATGTTATAACTTATGTGGTTATAATGCAACTTTAGAAAATGCAATGGAAGCATTACAATGCCATAAAATATTTCATTTGCTGTGAAGTGTAGCATAGATCACCCATTTCTTTGTTAACATTTGAAATTCTGAAATGTTTCAACTGAAGTAAATATTTATTTAGAAAATGTGTTAAGTTAAAGAAGAAAAATAAAAACCATCTTGCTGAAGTTATCACCTATCTTGTTAAAACAGAATTCAAATCCAAAATGTAATCTTACTGTTTTTCACTTTTGTGTCTGCAGTAGAGGCAATGCTAGTGATGCTCTGTTGATACAGGGACGTATTTGAATCACTTTGCTTTTCTTTGTTATTTGAGCTAGAAGTCTTTAACAAATAAGTCTTCAAAAGGAGATTTTTTTTTCAGGAGTTTCTTTGTTTCCTTCCCTGCAGTATGTGTACAACATAATGTTTTAGCCTTCGCTGAAATACCTGTCCTTACTAAAATATGTATTCCCTTCACTGTGTCCTGAAATCTTGTACCTGACAAAGCAGGTTCTGTGAGGGAATATCTTGTTTCAACAGTCGAGTAGAAGTGCCTTTAAAACTGCTAGCTACTTTCTTACCTCGTCTGTTCTAGTGGTCTCTCAGCCGCTTTGAGCTGAGGCAAAACTGTTGGTCGTACCTACTGTGGTCTCTTTTTTTTTTTTTTTTTTTTTTTTTTTTAATCTTGATTGCTATTATTGTTTTGCTGTCTGCTGCTGCTTTAGCAAGTACCAGTGAGGATTAGCCTTTGGAGCCCTGCTTCAGGCTTCCCAGTGTTCAGAGGCGCTAAGGCAATCTTCATTCTCAACGTTTTGAGTGTCAGCAGGGTAATGCGCGGCTGTGACTTTTAATGAAGGCGCTTATGCTCAGATAGTAGTAACTGGCCAGAGTATCCTGGTTTGTTATAAACTGGTGCAATGTTATATACAACTTTTTTTTTCATAAATGAAACAAAAGGTTTAATTCATGCTTTTTAATGCGTAGGTAATGGAAAAGGAGGTGAATCTATTTATGGTGGCTATTTTAAAGGTAAGAGGAAATATATCTTTGCAGATGATTTATTCAGTTCTGAGATAAAAAGTCTTGATTCCCAAGCTTCTTAATGAAAACAGGTCTACTTATAGATCACCTTTTGCATGAAACTAATGTTGCATGAGAATTATTTTTATATGCATGACTTTCAGATAATTTTTTTTGTAATATTTAACTTTAACTGACAATTAATTAAGGCTAACATTATTGGTTAAACATGACTTTCAGCATGGAGGTTAGGCAACTTTATTCATGAATAAACTCCTATCTTCCTGCCTAAAACTGTCAACATATTCTTTTGTTTATAGAGAATGTGGTCTTTTGCAAAATGAAAAGGTAAGAGACAAAAGCTCAGTAACACAAATTCAAACTCTGTTCCCTTGTACCCTCCCTAGTAAATATATAGACAACTGATACGTCCGTTTGTAGATGGATATCTGTGTTGCTTGGAGAAATGAAGAGTTCTATGTCTAACCTTTCTGAGGGTTAATGACTTATTCTGAGAAAGAATACTGGCATAATTTCCAACTCTAAACAGTTATTTCTTCTTTTGTTAATGTCCCTTTCCTCCCCTTCCCTATTCAAGGTTTGTATGCTTGGTGTTCTTTTCTAAAAGTGTTTGACTTCATTTATATGCTACACAAGTTATTTTACTGGCAAAGAATTTGTGAATAAATGTACATTTACCTCTTTAAAATCTGTTGTTGGAAGGAAAATGGTGAGTTTATGAAGTATTTGTTTAAAGACATACAATTCTTTCTTGCAAAAAACCCCAGATAGTTACTGTGGTATTCAAGTGTTAATAAAGGCACTATATGTATTTATGTAACAGCACCTGGTTGTGTGTGTTTTCAAGTAGCTCTGCGTGGTTAAGTGCATGCCATTAAGTTTGTCTGAAACAGACATAGTTTGGTGTTGGAGTATTACAGCCCTTAGTCAAAAGAAATTGTTGAATAGATCTATCCGCTAAGAAGTTACTAGGGTTTGTTTCTAAAGATGGAGAGTGCTAAATATGCAGCATTGTGTTTTGATCTGTAATCATAAAAATAATGGCTTTGTACACTCAAATTACTATTTTCAGCTTTGAAAATGAACTTCAGAAGATCTTTGTACACTCAAATTACTATTTTCAGCTTTGAAAATGAACTTCAGAAGATCTGGTTTTATATTATGCTGTACAACCAGGAGTCCTCTTTAAATCACTGGAATATAAAATGCATGTTTAGTGTAGTTTTAATTGATTTTATACTTAGGTTGCAGGAGGAGTATGTTCTTTAGTTTCTTATTCAAGTATCTAGGGTTTATTTCCCTTGTACATTTTAAGACTTCCAGTTTTGAATTGATAGGTGTCTGTCTTTTAATGTGCTGTACCAGGGGAATGGCTTAGATCTTTCTACCTGAGGTATATGCTATGTAAATAACAGTATCCTGTATTTTAAGTCATGTTTTAGGATGTCAGTAAGTCTGCCAACCTTATTTTTATTCAGCAAATGATAGATTTAAATCCAAGTCTGTGAGAATGTAATGTTTATTGAAGATGCTAATAATGACTTTAATTTTTTTTCATTAGAAATGTTTGCACTGTATCTGAAACTACTCCTTTTAGAAAGAATGGTTTCTGTCTCATAACTGCTTCTACTGTAACTTTTGAGAGGCTTGTTTAAACCTGATCTTTGTTTTTTTCCAACCTGTTTGTTTCTTCAGCAGCAGCAGAATTTCTCCTTATAGCATCCATAAGTTACTAAGACAATTAGATTTGCATTCCTTGTCAGGGAAAATCTGACAAACATATTTTTTCTTCAAACAGATGAAAACTTTATTCTCAAACATGACAGAGCGTTCCTTTTGTCAATGGCAAACCGAGGGAAACATACCAATGGTTCCCAATTTTTCATGTGAGTAGATGTAATACGACAGTTTAGCTTTTCTTAAACAGAGAAGCGCTGTTCATGAGAAAGATGGTATTGCTAAATTATCTATAACAATGTTATCCGTCTTATTTTAAATAGGGTTGAGGGGGGTACCTGCAGTGTAAGCTATAATAGGAAACATTAGTTATTGCAATTTACTTGTGGCATTCATTTGGATTAGAAGCTGGTGCTATGTGGATGTTTCTTGTTCATAACTTTTTACCCTAAAAATACGGCTTATGCAGTAAGTTCATAGTGTCCAGAAAATAGATTCTTTGGCTCTTGTGTGCACCAACCAAATCTTAACAGAGTATTTGCAAATTATGATGTTGAGCATTGTGTGCAAAAGGGAGTGAGATCTAGAGGTGGTTTGTATGGTTTTGCATGTGCTCTTTAAAATATGATGATTTATGATTTAGTTTGGGGATTTTTTGTTTGTTTGTTTGTTTTTTCACGGGGAGGATGAGTGGGGGTTTTGTTTGTGGTTTTGGATTTTTTAATTTTTTTTAATTTTGGCGTGTTTGTTCCTGACATGCTTTTCTTCTATATTGCTGCATAGTTCTGTTCACTTGTGCATATACCAACTACGTTGGTACCAGCACTATGTAAAAATATGTTCTGATAATCAGATTTTTCCTTCATTACCTTAAAAAAAAAGAAATCCATTCTAGTATGTAGGCATATTCTTTCAAATTGTAGAAAACACATTTCTCTCTACCATCAATAAATACTCAGGTCTTGTGTCAGGGTCTTCTGGTTAAAGTAGTTGTATTCTAGGTTCAGTATTAATATTTTTAAACATGTTTATTTGTATGTGATAATTCCTCCTGTTAACTCCCTTTTAAAAATTACTTTCAGTTAATGTTTAACAGTTTATATTTGGAAAGATCTGGATTATAACTTTGGGCTTGTGCTGAGAAGAACTTTGTGAAATAACATTGGTGTTTTCAGAAGTAAATTTTAGTGTAGTTACTTAACTAGAAAAACTGTTTTTTCTTTGCCATCTTTCTTGGGGGATAAGAATGAATGGCGCTTCACTGTCTTCAGTAAAGGAGTAAAATGTCCTCAAGAATCTTTCTTTTTTTCTCTGCCTGAAAAAGATCTTCAGTATGACACAATGAAGTTCAGATAAGAGACATTTTTAGGTTTCTTCCTAAAGAATGCCCTAAAAATGGAAAATCAATAGGAACCTAAAAAAAAATAATATTGTTTTCTGTTACCTTCAAACCAAATTTTAGATGTTGTTCTTCCTCACAGTAAATCTGAATGGAAATATATACACATTAATATGGAATACAATCTAGATATAAAAAAAACCCTTGTGGTTTACTGAGCTCTCTGCAAGACATTGGTTCGCTATTTATTAGTTTGTGACTTATCTTTTGGTTGTCTTGTCATAATTTTCCATTTTTAAGCTTATCTGAACCATATACATGAAAGCTTAATGATATCACATCAGTCAAGAAGCTATCATTTGAGGGCTCTAAAGTTTCTTTTCTCTCCTGCATTTGATTCAGAAGTCATCTTCTTTCCCTTATGCTTAGTAGACTCAGCTTACTTGTTACTTGTTGATTTAACAGATATAAACACCTTCTCTCTCCCCACACATCAAAACAACCTATGGTTGTGTTAGATGCTAAATTATAATTTACATGGGACAATGAAATGAACAGTATTTAAGAGCACTTTCATCAAATACAAACGTATTTTGAAAGGTGAAGATTTCTTTAAAAAAAAAATTGTTCTTTCATAAAACCACTGTTAAAGTGAAAGTATTAGTTTGGTGGGAATTCAGGCAGGGTAAGATGCCTAGACGTAGTCATCTCCGCGTAAGCTACGTTCGCCTCAGCTGCCTGTAGGAGTCTAAAGCCATTTTTAGGGTCCTGGGGTGTCCTACCAGGCCTTCAGCTGCTGGGAGAGAAAGGTGTGGATGTTCCAAAGGTCTTATGTCTCACCTGTCCACCCCATGCAGATTTCTTAGATATCCTATAGCGTCTTAAATGGCACCAGCTTGCTCTAGAGTCAGGCAAGTGAATCAAGCCCAGGCGTAAACTCCCAGTACAACTGATGAGGTTTAGGTGGGCTGCTGTTTAAGTCTTTAAAGCATGTTCTAATGCTCTAGACTTCTGTAACCCTCTTGACCAGGGCTTTTTTCATTTTGCCACGTGCAGACATCTAATGCTGTTTGAGACACCATTGGAACCTCCAAAACAGGGTGTGCAGATATGATGTAGCACCTGCAAGACACCCTGTGCTCCTGGAGTAGCAGCTGGAAGCCAGGCAGGATGCATTAGGGCAGCTCAAGATGCCTGTATGTTGGCAATTGAGCATTCTCCCTAGATGTGACCAGCAGCCGAGATGCCTAGCTCACTAGCAGGTGCCTTTACTGTGTTCAAGTTTATGCATTTAAGCTGAAACCCACCTTTGGCCTCCAGTACTGCAGCTGATCCTGGGAATGAATATGTACAGTTGTAGAACCCATGCAGAAGCTGCTGAGGCTGCTCCTAAAGGCAGGTGTGTATGTATACAGTCAGTTGCAGGTTCATATCTGATAACTCAATTTACAAATAGGCAAAGATGGATGGTGAAACACATAGTTCAACAATCTGTCTTTTTGTATATTTTTTTTAATGGTGGAACTTTGTTTCTACTTCATAACATGGAGAGTTTGAATTTCAAGATTTAACTGCTAAAGACTAGGCAGTTTCTGACTTAACTCTAAATGCAATATGTTAAAGCAGTTAGTCTTGCTTGGTGACATTTGTCTGATTACTTTAGGGAATGTACTGTGCATCTATACAGCTTTTCTTTAATAAAATATGTTTGTTTCCTTACTTTAAGCTGAAATTAAAATGTGTTTCTCAAAAGAATGCTCAGTTATTCAGTAATTATCATTAGGAAAAATGTTCTTACAAATGTGTAACCTGAAAATTGTGTGAAAGGCAGTCTCCAGTGGCAGTCTTTTAGATACATTTTTTTGTCATGGTTTGAAGATATTTAATTTTATTTATTGGATTTATAGAAAGGGAAAGTGTTCATCTCCATCTGGACTTTAGATGTTTGCATTTTTTTCATAGATTACCTCAGGAATGAGAACTCTATATTGCTCTATCGTGCACATGTCTAATGTAGCAGATAAAAGAAAACTTCCTTGAATTCCTTATACTAGTATTTATCCAAGTAGGGCTAAAATAATAGCAAGAATCCTGACTGTAACAGTTTTGCTTGCTCATCAGAAGTACTTTCCCTGCTTACCACAGAAAAGTGTCATTTGGAATAACTAGCCTTTACAGACAGTAATTAGGTAGCGAATATCTCTTTGACAGACTGCACTAACAAACTGGTCACAGCAAGTCTCTGTGCAATGCCTAAAAATTGTTTAAAGTTGAGCAACAGTGGTCAGTTCCACCTGAAATAGAAGCTCAAGACTAATCTTAATGTAAACAAGTATCTGACCAATCCTAAAGTATCATCAGCTTTCTTTGATTCATCAGGAATTTCTCTGGCATGAATGAGTTTGAAGCATTTATAAGCAACAATAGAGAGCTGGGCATGGAAAAGACAGTGTAAGTATTGTTAGGAAACTCCAGTGAGGCCAGTGGAACTACAATGAGCACAAATTAAAGCACTGGTAGAAACTGGCAAGATGCAAAAGTAGAATAAAGAGTCAGAAGTGTGTGTGTACATATATATATATGTAATGTCAGCAGTGCTGTGTTTAATGCTCATTGACTAATTTTCCCCACTTATCTTTTTTCTTACTTGAATTGTGGTAACAGTTGGGTTGAAAGGAAGATGTTTAGCTAAGGCAGGATTGGTTTTCATGCATGCGCACTCTAAATAGGCCAAGTCTATCCACACATGTGTCTGAAAAACATTTCCTAGTCTGAAGAAACGCATCTTGTTGAAATCCAGCAGAGAGGATACAGAGACTATCCCTTTATAATGTTTGTATTTGTGAAATATGGAATTTCATTTTTCTATACTCAGAGGGATCTGTTGTAACGTTTTATTGAAGGCTTGTGTTGTAGACAGTTGTAAGATACCAGTTTATAAATGAGCTATTTGCATTTTCAGATAGCACCACTATTAATTTGCTTCCTTTCCGTGAATAACTTTTTAAAACCATCAGTTATTAAGCAGTGTTCTAAACACCACCTGAGTGTGTTAATCTTCTTTCAATTGTCCTATTTTCCATGTTGATACTTGGATATGGAACCCCTAGAATGGGGTAGAAGTTGGCAAGAACCACTTTAGAATAATCTTTTTTTATATATATACTCCACTATCTGTGTTGAACTGCTGCTGAAATGATGGTGGTTATTATTGGTTACTGGGGGAGTGCATCTAGAGCATTGCACAAATACAGTTAATGTCTTTAGGTCCCTGATTTAGAGTCAGGGAGGATAGTCAGCCTGTTCCTGGATATTCAAAGCTCCGTGGCTGTATTACTTGTTGGGTGATGTTCTTCTTGAGCGATGTATTCTGCTTCTCAGTCGAGCTGATCCGATAATGATATCTTGTTTCTTTAGAGCAATGCCATCATGCCTGTGGCTATGCCCAACCTGCTAGTAAGGAAAGTTGCAATACAAAATAACTGCAACTCTTGTGCAAATGAGTAGATACAGTAGTATAAATTTAATGATCCTACAAATGCTTGCATGGGATTAACTTTGCTTCCATTGTCTTACAAAATCTGTTAAGCTATGCTTACTAGAAAAATAGAAGTGACTTTTCAAAACAAAGCATAAAGAAAACAATAGGGGGCAAAAAAAAGTAACCAACCTCTGTTGTCTTTGGGCAGTTTTGTGTGATTATTTATTGCCTTTTTATTTAGCCATGTAGTTTACTGAGGAATACATCCTTATTACAGCTTAAAGAGGAGGCCTTAGTTGTGTTCCTTGTCAGTTCAAATGCTTGGAGTTCTTGCCTCTGTATTCAAAAGCTATTTAAAACTTGAGGCTGTTTTGCTATTACTGCTAGTTTTTTGTTTGGTTTTTTTTTTCCACATTGAGGGTATTGTTCGTCTAATGTGTCTTTCAAGCTCTGCTTTCTTGTTCAAAACTAAATAGCTTTTTTTTGTTATAAAATTTTTTGTGTGGTGCCATGCCAAGTTACTAAATCCAAACAAACTAACCAGTTCGATCTGCTAAATGAAGGATCAAATAAGTCACGAGGATTTCTTTGATTTTACAAATTATTTCTGAATGTTACTGGCTTATTAAAAGTGGTTCATTTCTAAGTCTTTTTGGTGTCCCATAACGTTTTTTCTAATCAACAGTGATTTTTTTTTTTTTTCTACTGTGAATTAAATACCTTTGAACAAATTTTTGAACAATATAGAAAACCTAAAAATTTCAAATGAAAGGGGCTGATGTTGCATTATTTTTGAGCAAAAGTGGTATATGTGCACTTACCGCACAAGCAGGTCCTATTGGCTTGATCAAAAGTTTATGTAAAAGCACAGCCCTTGTGAAAGCATTCACAGGATGCTTTTATGTGTAATAAGAAGCAAACAGATCATTTCACTGCTCAGATAAGCAGAGCCATAATTAAGAAGTAATAGTTTGTTTGGGAGAAAAATAGGGATGAGCTCAACTGATAATGCAGTTTTAAAACGTTGCTGCTGCTCAGAATTATACCAGAGCAAAAGTATGGTCTTAGCTGGTGCACATTTTGTCTTTTTTGAGTCTGCAATGTGTTTGTTTTTCTATAATTCTGAACACAAGCAATCTAATAGTAATGTACATATTTTAGAGAAAACACCTATTTTTCTTAGTTTTAGAAAAGCTTCGTAATATGAGGAAGATGTCAGCTAATTATGAAACT
The DNA here is from genome assembly GCF_965231255.1 of Vanellus vanellus. Lineage (NCBI taxonomy): Eukaryota > Metazoa > Chordata > Aves > Charadriiformes > Charadriidae > Vanellus > Vanellus vanellus. The sequence continues at coordinate 4,027,729 of NC_138906.1, read as the reverse complement.
TATGAGGTTGTAGACTTACTGACTTACCACATTTCATTTGTAAATAAAAACGTTTAAGCTATGGTGTGCCATCCTATGAAGTATACACTTGGGACTGGATTCAGTAGAGCCTTTGAACACCTATATAACTGCAAGCACGTGAATAAACCTATTGAAATCAGTTATTCATCTGCTTAAAGTTGTGCATGTGTTCTAACACTTTTGCTGGATTGAGACGTAGAGGGGAGCGGGAGGGTTCTCTTTTCTAACCGTTTATCTTTTTAATAGCGTATGCAAGCAGGTTATGTCTATAGGTTTCTTTTTGTTTTTAAGGACAACTTGCGGTAGTTTTCAAAGTACCTTGTATTCTAAAGAAAATTTAGAGCCCTCTTCTAGGCATCCTTGTTCTGCATACAACTTGATTAATATTAATTTTAAATTTGTATTTAATAAAACATAGACTCAGTTTTGTCTGAAAATGTATTACAATTTATTTCTGCCATTTTTGTGTAAAATTTACAGAAACAGTGTTACATCGTGCGCTCCAAAGGTAATGTCTCATTCCTCTAAGGCTGTGTCCTTTCCTTTTCTTTCTGTTTTTATCTTTCTTGTTTTTCTGATCATATTGTTATGTGCATTGAATCCTTTGTTAGGACTGAGGTTCTTGGGGGGGAGGGGGGTGATAACATGCTTTTACCAAAAAGATGTTTTTCTCTTCAGCAGTATCTTAAACCAATTTACTTTAAACTCAAGTGAAGAAAGTTATTTGTCCTTCTGTAAATAACTTGGATAATAGTATATATTATAAGACAGATTTTGAAAGTTTTAAACTATAAAATTTCTGTACAGAAATGTTTTATTAAAATATTATTTGGGGGGAGGAACTCATCATGACTAGGTTCCTATAGTGCAAAGGCAGTAAGTAGGTTTTTCTTCTGATTAAGTTTTGAAGCTAAAGCAAATGTTCAAGGATTGAAAGGCAGAACATAGGCAGAAAACTTTGAGGTGGTCTTTTAAAGTGCACGTTTGCAGAATAAATGTCATTTTACAACCTTAACATTGAGATGAGAACTTTCAAAAGCACAACGAGGAGTTGGGGTTTCTTCTTCCTGTGGGAAGTTTGTCACCGAACTCCTTGCCAGGCATCTGAAAAGTTTTCTTTTTGGATAATGCTTTTCCTTGTGTTTTCACTTTGTGAAAAAGTAAAGGAGAAAAATCCTGTCCATTTTAGCTATGAAACTGCCACTGTAATGGAAGAAACCTCTACATGGGTTTTAATGTACCAACTGTTCCTTTCTTTGCTTATTGAGGACTAGTCTAAAGCAAGCACATGCTTAGGGAATTTGCTCAATTGGTCTTCAAGTGCTGCTGCTTCATGGCAGGAGCACATTGCCACAGCATTCATACACAGTCTTTTTGAACCTGTTGCTGTTTCTAGCTAATTCTAAGCACTAAGTCATGTTTATTATTGGTTTCGTTGAAGTAACCCATATCTGTTTTTTCAGTACTTTAAATCAATCAGGTTTATAATTAAGCCTGCTTAAGCTGTTTACTTAACAGCAGGTTGTTAACGCAGTTAACTTTTGCTTAAAGAACTTCAAAAGCTATAAGAATTTTTGTTTGTAGTAATATACTGGATTAGCAAGAGAAAAACAAATAATACCCCCTACGAGAAATTAAATGTCATCTTCATAGCATTTCTTTCCCTCTGTTAAACCAAAGAAGTTTGCTGTATTATTTAGTATTACAAAAGCGGAAGGTCTGGTTGGCATTTGGAGCTTAAAAACATAAAGAGTGTAAACACTCCTGATTCCCAGTTCCATCTTTTGGCATGCATTCCAGCACTGCAGTGTCTTGTGAGCTAATAGTTCAAAACTCGAGTGAAGATATGTGCTTAAAAAGTAGTATTTTAGTAGTGAAAAACTAACTTCATTGTACCACATCTGTGTTACTGTAAATTTAGAATAAGCATCTGTGATTGATTACTTATTTTGAGAGAGGGGAGTTCATTTGGAGAAGGCTAGAAAGGCGAAATAGTGCCTGGGGAGGAGAGGAAGAATGTTTTAAAATATTAAAGTAACTTCAAATGCAAACTATCTTGACTTTTTTTTTTCCTCCCCAATATATAAGATTAGTGCAAGTTCTGATGTTCCTTACTGAATTTGTCTGCATAGTAAGGTTCCCTGTGCAACGTTATGCAGTTATTACTTGTAGAAGTAATTCCTTTCTTTTTTGGAAAAGAATATTGAGAGATAGCAGGTCATAGCATTGCCATCAAAAAGGTGAATCTCAATATGTAATTATATATGCACAGTCTCGAATATTCCTACTTGAAGTCAACTCGGAAATTTGGCATAACTCCAAATGCCTTTTAGGATAGTGTACAAAATGTAACGCAGTTGCATTTCTCCTTCAGGCTAGAAACAGCTAAATGTGGGAAGCTGAAAAATAGGGAGGAAGTCTGCGTTTATCACAGGAGTCAACTGTAGGGTAGCGTATAATGTTTGCTTGCATTGTGCTGCTGTTGTTTTTGGGAAGCCTGTGAGCTTCTGAGCTGAAGTGCTCTAGTCATGCTGGTTAAAGATGGGAGTATTGTTTTGTATTTCGAGTCATGAAGCCTATCAAGTAAACAGAAAGTAAAAAAAGTAGCGGGGAAGGAAGCGAATAACCTATCACATATGATAACTCTTTTCTTCTTTTAAATAAACTGACTTAGAAGTGACCTGGTAATGTAAGAACCTAACAATTTCGGAAACATTTAAATTCCATTAGTTACCTGATATTTGTTGCCAAATTGTATCCTCCCTGTGATTAAAAATGTTAGTGAGTTATCTTTGAATGTGTATTTAAAGACACTTATTTGAAGATTGTTTATTGCATGCATAAAATGATACTTGGTACAACTTTCAAATATGCACCGTTAGCTAAACTTCAAACAAATTTCATGTAAAAGTTTAAAAAACCCTGTGTGTATAATCTGTAACATTTTTTTTAAATTCCATGTATGTAACTGGATTTTTTCACTATTTTTTGTCTTACCTTCACCTCTTTCTTTTTTTTTTCTCCTGTGCCATTCTCCTCTTTTACTTCATCTGAATCCCTGATTTTTTTTATTTTTTATTTTTTTTACCATCTTACCATCTTGCTGTTTGTCAAACAGAACAACAAAACCTGCTCCTCATCTGGATGGGTAAGAATCCTTTATAGTTTCTCCAATGATGGCTAAAATTTGAAGGTTGTAAATCCTCACATGTTGTATTGAAAGTAGACAACAGTGGGGAAAAAGGTTCTTAATTCTGTGAAAGATTATGCAATAGAACAAGATGGAAAACAAAAGTTTCAGCTCTATAAAAATTTGAAGTTGCAGCGTATTTCCTAAAGCTGGTCAAAAATGTGGAAGCTCTTAAATCCTAACATTCATTTCTTTAAAACTGATTGCTGCCCTCAGGCCATAAATCAGTGAGTTGAAACGTCAAGTTTAATATATTTGATAGTACTCTTTTTTTTGTGACGTGTCTTTATGCCCAAAATATATTAGTTCCTCTAAGTATAAGTTATGGGGCTAACGGAAGGAGAACAGAGAAATGTGAGATGGTAGAACAACAGTGGGGATTCTGTAATTATAACTGTCCCTGCAATGCCAGTGGGAACTTGTATGCTGAGTATGTATAGACCTATAAACGCTTCTTCTCTAAAGAAAACTGCACTTTTGTCATTTTCATTTATGGACTCTTGATGTCTCTATTGCATGAAATTTCAAAAATAGAAGGATGGATTAGAAATAATGATCTGTTTGCGCTGCCCATGTAGAAGAGAGTAGAATGACATCAAGTATTTCTCTCAAATTGAACTGGAGTGGCCCTCTGTTTCGTATCGCATGAAATGTTAGCATTGTTGTAAACGTAAAAGTAATAAAAATCTTATTTAAGTTTAATACATTTCAGGAGCCAGATAATGGCAGTGAAGCTGAATGTTTCTATTTCAGAATGACTTTTAAAATCTGAAATTCATTGGAAAATAATTACAGCAATATATAAATGTTTGTACTTTCCAAATATTTTATTTCTGCAGTGTACATGTTGTCTTTGGACTGGTTATTTCTGGTTTTGAAGTAATAGAACAAATAGAAAATCTGAAAACTGATACTGCAAGTAGGCCCTATGCAGATGTACGAGTTATTGACTGTGGGGTGCTTGTTACAAAATCAGCAAAAGATGGTAAGCATACATATAAATGTAGTTAATTAAATGTTGACATTGTTTTCAGAGAGTACATCAGCATCTAAAAATCATTATGGTAAATCTCTATAATCTTAATTAATTCTTACAGGCTTTTAAAACTTAAAGCTTGGTGTAGTTGAGGAAAGTACAGCAAGGGAAAAGGTTTTCTGACCTTGGAAAATGTATGCCTGCCTCTTATTTTCCTTTGTTATTGTTTGAGGTTAATGCAATATACTCAAAGTAATTAGAACTTGTTTTTCTAACTTTGAAAGATGGAGACACGGGCATAAGCTGTTCTTGAAGTTGAATTTTGTGCAGTTTCCAAAGCTTTATTTCAAGAACTTGTAATGTTAATGTATGGGGTATATGTAGTCAACGTAATTTTCCTTTTCATGAGAATTCATGGGGAATAAATGATCTTAAATATATGCTTAGGCAGTTGCTGCAAAATAGTGCAGTGTCAGTTTTCTACTCTATTTTTGACTTTCCTTAAGGATAATGTGGTTATTTATGTCCTTTAGGAAAGTCAAGAGGATAGATAATGGAAAAGCATGAGGATGCAGAAAGAAGAGAATGACAAAGTTTTAGAAATAAAAAATATACAACTGAGGCTGTGACAGACTCTTTCTTAAACTTTGTTTTATAATCTGTGCATTTCTTTCTAAAGAAACTAATTTTATTTTTTTAACTATAAATGGTCTTTGCTTATGTGTGTATTCTATTCTAACCCAAAGATGAGAGTTCAGTGTTATAACCTATAATCCATTTTCAAAGAAAAAATCTCCTTAAAAATCTTCTTAAAATTATACTTATTTCTCAAAATTTCTTTATATCGTCTTTGCTCAAGTTTAGTGTTCAACTTCAGTTATAAAGTTACTGTGTATGAGCAAAGCCAAAACATTCTTATGTCATCTTATATGGTGGAGGTTGTGCATGGGAGTTCTTACAGTTCATTTCACAGCAGCTGAAGAAATTTGTTTACAGCTGTCTTTGCTGGAAAATATTTGTATCATTTTGTTGTTATGGGTTTAGGCTGGACACAATTATGTGACTCTTTATTATTGTACTTTAATTGTTAAAAAAAAAATCATAATTTATCCACAGAGCTCCACCAGAGTAGTGCATGTGTGTATTTATACATATATGAAATTGTATATCTTGTGCTGTGTATGTACACAGTAAACATATATGTATATAAATACACTGTAAATTGCAAATGTCTGTTTTAAGCTTTGGAGAAGAAGAAGAAAGTATGTTCTGACTCAGAAGTTTCAGACTCCTCCTCCAGTGCATCAAGCTCTTCAGAAACTTCATCTGACAGTGAAGCTGAAAATGAAAGAAGCAGAAGAAGAAAGCGTAAAAGAAGAGCTAAAACCAAACAATCGAGAAAACGAAGAAAGGAAGAGAGGAAGAAAGAGGATCCAAGGTGCAAGCGAACCTCAAACCAAAGACGGTGACTAGTCTCTTAAATTTAAGAATTTCAGAGAAATCTGAGAAATTCTACTTTGTTTTTATGAAGTACTCAAGCAATGAATGTGAAAATGCTCTTATTCAAGTTTGGATTTTGATGGTTGATTTTTATAAACGAACAAAACCAATCAAAGAGAAATAAAAAGCTGAGCTTGTTGGGTGGCTGCTTCTATGAAACAGTTTAAGATCTGGGTAGATAGATGCAAGAGCGACTTTGAAGTAAGTCTCAGCATGTTAAAGTATTTAGGACTCACTATGCCTATGTTGTAGTAAGACAGGCAAATAAGAGATCTTTGATTTATATTTGCTTATATTTTAAAAATATTTAACGAAAAATGGCAAATTAAAAGCAAAATTAATTGCTGTAAAGTGAGAACTGAACTTTCTTTCCAATAATAGTGCACCATCCTTCCTTTAGCCTAAAATGGGTTGTTAGTGAAACACTTTTTGGTTTTTAAGCCATCCTGAAGATTGGTGCATTGTGTGGGCTTGTTTTAGAATTTGCTTTGAAAAGCGTTGTTTATGAATTGATAGTTAATTTTTATTTCTCAACTTTTCACCGTAGCAGCCTTTCTGACAAGAGTGATATAACAGAAAAAGCAGTCGATGTTAGCACAAAGAGGGACAAACCTGTGGTACGTCCTGAAGAAATTCCCCCAGTGCCTGAAAACAGATTTTTGCTAAGAAGAGATGTGCCTGTTGTCAGTGTAGAACCTGAACCGTAAGAATCGTTGAGCTTTCTTATTATGTTGACTTGGTGGAAACTATGCATGAAAGTTTCCTGCTAACGCTGTATTACTAGTACTGATAGCAAATGATGGTTGTAGTGTCAGAACTTCTAAATGATGTAATTTAATTGTCCTTTTTACAGTTTTCTTTGTAATATTTTTCACAACCTGCGTCAGGGTTTTTCAGCAAAATCTAATGAGATAGTTTTATTGGTTACGACCATAAACTCAGTTATAGATGCTGCAAAAAAATGAGTGAATAATTCCAGGAGAAATTTTGCAATGAAAACCACAGCAAATACTTGATCATAAGGTAGATTTAATTGGGAGAGGTGATTTTTCATCTTTCTTAGACTAAAGACAAAACTTTGGTTTAAAGTCAGTCAACCAGAATTTTATGACCCATCTGATTTTGAGAATAAGAGAAAATATTCTCCTTTTGATTCAAAGGAGGTCATGAGTTCACAAGCTACTTTTGATTTGTGTTTTGCACCTCTACTAAATTGCAGTCAGGCTTTTTTTCTGTCAAATTTCTTTGCTTTTGGACTCAGATGAGCTAATACATTACATTGCCAGATGTGTCTAAAATCAGTTTGGGTTTTTTTTGTAATTTCAGTTAACGGTATAGTCTCCTGCAAGCCTTTTTTTGAAACGTTACTTCCGTTTCCAAAGCCTTAGTAACTGCTTCTTGTGAGCATATTACACAAACTGTGAAAAGGAGTGCCAAATTACCTTTTGTTGCTTAGGAAAGAAGCAAGGCTTTCAAATCTGTGGACTATTGTGAATTGCCATTCCCTACGGTAAGGCATTGTTGTGGAACTGCAGAGATCCTGGAAATCGTCTGCCTGTGTTGTCATCATGATTTGTGCCCCAAACACAAGTTAACCTCTTTAGAAAGGCCACCCTCAACTCTAACATAGTACTTTGCAAGTTCACTGTTAGCATTTATTTATACAAAGAGAGGTCAGATAGGCTACACATTTGGTTGAAAACAAGTATATGTTGATTTGCCTTTTGTTGGCGTGTGTGTCTTGCTTTATTTCTTGGAGAATTCACTGAATTCTTAGTTCTGCCATCTCAAAGTAAATGAATAAGGTGAATATTTTGCATAATTAACTTATTAGCTTAAGGTAGTTTTTTTGGTTCTTTTCCATGTAAGCTTATATTTTATTAATTTGTATAGGAAGCTTCTTGATTCTACGCCAGTTCTGACTGACCAGAAACCATCAGTCTCTAAATCTGGGCGAAAAATTAAAGGAAGAGGCACAATAGTATGTAACAATCTTTTTTTAATTACTTCTTTTCTTTCCTCTCGTCCAGAGTATCTTCTCTGACCTTGAGCCTTGAATTTCCTTGGAGGTTTTGTGTGACACTTCAACTATTGTTGCGATGTTGTAGATTCTAGCTTAGAAGGTTGAAATATTGTTGTCAGGTAGTTCATTTTATAATGCTTTTTTTCCCATTCTTCTTGGTGCTGTCCTTTCCCTTAAAGACTGTTTGAGAAAACAAATGCTTATTCCTCAGCTACGAGAAGTCTTCAATCATAAGAATAAAATTATTTTTTTTTAAAGACTGAAATTAATTCAGCCAGATTCGTCCCACACAAGCCACAAGATCTGAAGTAATGAGAAGTGACAAGAGCTTTTACTCTTCTCCACTCATTGCATTTCCTTGCTGTCTCCATTAAGCCTTAGGACTGTAACACACAGCAGTAGACAAAGCTGTTCTACAGTGTCCTAAGTGTATACAGCCCTTTCTGATGCATATTGCTTGTCCTCCTGAGTTCTGGTATTTGCATCTTCTGGTGGTTGTGCATACATCGCTGAGAAGCAACAGTTTTATTGGCAACTTTGTCAGAATCACTTACATTGTTTATTCTGCTTTTTGACATTTTAAGTCAACCTTTTCTTTCCTTTTTTTAGCTACTTAGTGTAGTTTGTCAGATTTCATCAGCTGTCCTGACTGAGGTCAAGTCTGTGTAATGTCATAAATGACACTGGATGGGCAAGAAGTTACTTCTGTGCAGTGCTGGTAGTGAAGCCTTTTTACACATGCAAAGACCTGGTCCTTTGGGTTTTTTTCCTACCTTTCTTGTAGACAGTAAATTATCCATGACCCAGCAATTTGCCCTTGTTGCCAAAAAGGCCAATGGAATCCTGGGCTGCATAGGGAAGAGTGTGGCCAGTAGGTCAAAGGAGGTCATTCTCCCCCTCTACTCTGCACTGGTGAGGCCACAACTGGAATACTGTGTCCAGATTTGGGCTCCCCAGTTCAAGAGGGACAGGGAACTGCTGGAGCGAGTCCAGCGAAGGGCAACTAAGATGATGAAGGGATTGGAGAATCTCCCTTATGAGGAAAGGCTGAGAGAGCTGGGACTCTTTAGCCTGGAGAAGGCAAGGCTGAGGGGAGACCTTATTAATACTTACAAGTATCTAAAGGGTGGGTTGAAGGAGGGTGGAGCCAGGCTCTTTTCAATGGTTCCCAGTGACAGGACGAGGGGCAATGGGCACAAGTTAGAACATAGCAAGTTCCGTTCAAATACACGGAAAAACTTCTTTACGGTGAGGGTGACAGAGCACTGGCACAGGCTGCCCAGGGAGGCGGTGGAGTCCCCTTCTCTGGAGATTTTCAAGACCCGCCTGGATGCAGTCCTGAGTGATGTGCTCTGGGCAATCCTGCTTTGGCAGGGGAGTTGGACTAGATGATCTCTAGAGGTCCCTTCCAACTCTGAAAACTCCGTGATTCCTCTGAAGACTGCTACTGTTTATGCAGGTTTCATTTCTACTTCAGGTCTTTGGTATCCTGAAGACTCTTGCTTTTGCCTTAGTTCCACTATACTCAGGCAAAAGTGTCTTCTCTAATAACTCACAACAGAGGGCCCAGAGCACTGCACAGCTACGTTGTTGTTTTTCAGTCAAAGAGGGAGAGAGTAAGAAAAGCTTTCATCATTGTGCATTTGATTCTGGTGTGTTTCAAATTGTAGCGCAACATGACTGAGCGTATTCTTCCCATTTAGAATGTTTTCCTGGATCAAGTTAGCAGGTGGCATTTGGGTAGCCGTAAACCAAACCAAGGCTTGGTCCTGCAAAATTTTTTTGCAAGTGGAAGTCCTCAAAAAAAAAAATTATATATAAAGATCACTATCTGTATAGCCAAAGATGCTTTTCCTTAGGATGATCTTAGCTGAGACTCCTCTGAGTGTGATTTTCTTATATGATAGCTGCTGGATTTGAGAAGTACTTTTCGTTTGATCCTCACCATGCAATTGTTTTAAGCCGTAAAATTAACGGCTTTGATGGCTCAAGCGTAGACCAAGGTATTGTACTGTTTGAGCTTCACCTGAGAACCGACCCTTATTTGCCAGCCTTGACGTTAAATCTGATAGCTGTCTTTGCTCCATCTGACAGCTTTCGTTTGTATTTGACACTTGTGATATCCACTAAAGGAAGCCTTTTAAATGGAACGTTTTGAAACATTTACGTAAATAAAGACTCCTGGAAAAAGAGCTTAAAGCTGAGTGGAGGTGGCTCTTGCCAGGGATTTGGGTGTCTGTGTCTTTGGCACCATCTTGGCAAAATTAAGAATGAAAATCAGTAATATGAGAAATAATTCAGGGCTATCAGATAGTTGGAGAAACACATTTTTCTGCCATCTATAATGGCAGTCTCATTAGCAACAGTTTCTATCCAGGGTGAAATTGTTTGATGTTCTTCAAGATACTTGTTTGTAGTTTTGAATCATCTTAGGTTCCAAGGGACTCCTGAGTATAATACGAGAGAATTGGGGAGGTCCATGAAACCTTCACAACCTGTTATATGCCATTCATTTGTGAAAGCTTTTTTTCAGTAGTCATTGCTTCAGCTCAAAGGATAGGGAAGCTCCAAATCTTCATGGCAGGGTATCTTTATTTTTTTTATATGTATAAACAGGTTGTCTTAAAGACTTCTGCCTGTAATTAACTAAATAAACCAGTACATGCATCTTTCTGGTTTTATTTGGGGGGGGAAATATATTTTTTTTTCTTCACACATTGCTTGCTTTTATAAGTGGCTCAAAATAATTGAGTAAAATCCAGATGTTTTTCTTTATTCAGTCAAGGCGCATCTAATTTTTTCACAAAATTTACCTAAGTGTGTATCCAACTGGGTAATGGAAAATAATGAGTTAGCAATATTAGTTTTTTCTCTACGGCACAAGTAGCTCTTATTGCCTACTTAAATGCTGTGCCTAAGCATAATTTTTTTTATACTTTTTCTTTTTTTTGTTTGGAATGTGTCTTAAACTGGATTCCCATTTCTGAAGAGCTGAACAGCAGTAATTTTTGAAATAGGGCTTGTCTTTACTCATACAAGCAGTTAAGTGTCTGCTAACTGAAGTGAAACATCTGTGCTTTAGTACCCTGAAAAAAAAGTTTATCTGCAGTCATTATGTTATTCCAAAAGGTGCTACATAAAGGGAAACCATGACCTCTTCCTTTTACACTTTGAAATACCAGGGGTAGCTGCTGGCCCCTCTCAAGCTTTGCGAAATGCTCCAAGTATGAAAAGATACGGTTAGCTAAGTAATCCAGTCTCGCATGCGGGATATATGCATACCAAAAGTGGGTATTTTAGGCAGGAAATCTACAATTTGTGTTTTTGTCGTGGACTTTGTGTGGATAACGTTGTTTGGCTTGTGTTATGAAGATGCTTGCAAAATCAGTGTAAGAGGCACCATATATTTTCTATATTATCCGGTCTCTTTTAAAGAAAAATATATTATGCAAATATCTATCTTTGCTTTCATAGCGATATCACACCCCACCTCGGTCACGATCATGTTCTGAATCTGATGATGATGAGAGCAGTGAGACCCCTCCTCACTGGAAAGAGGAAATGCAGAGATTACGAACATATAGACCACCTAGTGGAGAAAAGTGGAGTAAAGGCGATAAGTAAGTTCCTTATTACAAATTTAAAATGTCTTGGTTTGTTTACATAAATTTTAATACTTTGTGTAGATATACCATGTCATTCATGTTTGAATAAAAAATGTAAATATCTTTGTGGTTAACGCATTCCATTTAAATTCCAAAAAGTTAGAAGTGGAAAACTTCCAATGTAACGCCAGATGAACACATGTCGAAATGTCTCAGAAAGTCAGAAGATTTGTTTCTGATGGTGCCAGCTTGGATATTTATTTAAGAAGTCATTAATTGACCTGTGCAGTTTCCTGTTGCTTTCCATTATGCTAATCATGTCAGATTTCCTTTATCCTCAAACTTAGTTATATGGGTTTTTTGGATACCGGATAAGACAATCGAATCCACCAATCCTATCTTAATTTCGTTACATGGTCTGTCTGCAATTGCAAACTTTGTGATGGAAGTCAGCTCTCCAGAATTCCTGATGACTTGATGCTAAATGAGCTTCTATCCGATTATGATAGATAAACCTCAAAAGGAAAAATGAAGAATATTTATATATAATTATTAATGAATAGTTGTAAATGTTACTCATAATTATTTTTATATACTGAGTGTGTTCTATTTATTGCTGTATCACAATGTACTAGGTAAAAGAATACTAAATAAGATGATGTTTTAGAATTTGTATTTAAGCACGGTTTAAGAATCCTGTAATTGTAGAGGTTAAAGTCCTGTGGACTAGGATAGTTAAAACATTAAATCTCTTTACACAGGTTCTACAATATGCAAAACCTGATGCTGGCTGATTCATTTATTATAGAGAAGTAGCTCTCTTGATAATGATGTAATTCTGTATCTTAAAACAAGTGTAACAAGCTCAGTCAAAACACAATTTTCTGGTAGTAAAGAGGGGGAGGATGTTAATTTTTCTTTAAAACTTAATTAATTGCATTGGAGATGGGGAAAATGCGTGGTTTATCTGAAGTTTTTAAAGAATTTCCATTTACTGTGGGGCTTATTTGTTTGTTTCTAGGTTGAGTGACCCGTGTACAAGCAGATGGGATGAAAGGAGTGCGTCCCGGAGATCAAGATCTTGGTCACATAACGGTTATTCTGATCTAAGTACTGTAAGATATTCTAGCCATCACAAAAAGCACAGAAAAGAGAAAAAGAAGGTGAAACATAAAAAGAAATCTAAAAAGCAGAAGCATTTCAAGAAGCACAAGCAAAGCAAAAAAAAGAAAACATCAGCCTCATCAGATGTAGAATCCTCTCATTCCTTCCTCAGGAGGACAAAATCATCTTGTGATCGTGAGAGGAAATCTCGTTCTTCTTCATTGTCTTCCAGACACTCATCCAGAAGAGACTGGTCTAAATCTGATAAGGAAGACCAAAGCTCATCAACTTTATCAAGCAGAGGGACTCGATCATACTACAGGTCCAGGTCCAGATCTAGGTCGAAATCAAGATCTTATTCCCGAAGAAGTTCTAGGTCAAGATCAGCCTCTAAATCATCGCGTTCTCGAAGTAGGTCAAGGTCAAGTTCTAACCCTAGGCAGCAAAAGACAGTTTCTAATTCTCCACGAAATATTTCAACACGGTTAAATGAAAATAAGTTGAACAAGACTGCTGAGCCTGTAAGAGCAGTTATACTCCCAAGTGATAAAGTTGTCATACCACCGGTTGTCCCAGAAAACCTCCCAGTTATACCCTTAAGTGATAGTCCGCCACCTTCAAGGTGGAAACCTGGGCAGAAACCGTGGAAGCCATCTTATGAGCGAATCCAGGAAATGAAAGCTAAAACAACCCATTTAATACCTACACAAACTAATTACAATTTAGTAGTCATTAAAGAAGCTAACACTTCTTCCTCATATCGTAAGCGACAAAGGAGTTCAGATAGCGATCGAAGCGGTTATTCCAAATACCATAGTGACAGAAGCTCAGATAGTTGGCTGAGATCGAGAAGCAGGTCCTCTCGAAGCAGGTCATACTCAAGATCTTATACAAGATCTAGAAGTCCATCTAGCTCTAGGACAAAATCTCGTTCTTCTGGCAGATCACCATCACTGAGTAAATACCGCAGTGACAGGTCAGGTTATAGTGAGTCAACATCTTACTATTCCCTTAGTGATGATGATAGACACAGAAACAAAAGAAAATCTGCATCAAGTGATCAAAAAGCTCGGTCTCTTAAACTGAGGCAGGAAACGAGCTCTGAAAGTACTCTCCACTATAAGTGTGCAAAAGACTACGATGAGTCTTCACAGGGATTGAGAGAGAGTGACAGTTTATCGTCTTCAGACTTCTCTACTGACAGTGACCGTTCTGCCAAAACGAAAGTAGTCCAAGAAAAAGAAGGCCGTTTTCAATTAGAAGGAGATACTCGGAAACAGGATAAAAATAGCTTAAGTTCTGAGAGAGGGGAGGAGAAGTCCAAGTGTGAGCGGGATTCTGATCATGCTAAAAAGAAAACGGCTAAAGAGAAATCTTCTGAGCAAACTAAAGGTGGTGCAAAAACAAAACGAAAATCCTATTCAGGTAGTAAATGGGACTCTGAATCAAATTCCGAAAGGGGAGAGGCAAGGCATAATAGGGGAGATTCCAGACCCTCCTCCAGTAAAGAAGAAGGAGAGGCCACATCAGGATCTGATACAGAGCTTAGCGTTACCAAAACGATTAAAAAACAGTCAAATTCTTCAGAAGGCTTTCTGGATTCTGATTGTACGTGGAAGACGAGCAAACAGTTGTCATCTTCTGAATCTGAGAGTTCTTGTTCTAGCTCAACAAACCTCAGAGGAAAGTCAAAAAAACACAAACATGGATTGAAAAAAACTCTTAAAAAATCACATTCCAAGAAAGAAAAAGAAAAATCAAAAGGGAAAAAGGAGAAGAAACACAAAATACAGAAAAGAAAAGAAACGTTTCATTGGCAACCCCCCCTGGAGTTTGGTGAAGAAGATGATGATGAGATAAATGAAAAGCCGGTTACTAAGGATGATAAAGAAGAAAAGCGGCTTACCGGGGACATGAAGGATAAAAAACAAGTTTATGAAAAGGATGAAATAGTCAAAGATAAAATGGGAAACGGTGAAAAGTCTTGTGTGGATGAAAACCTTTTCGGTAAAAACACCATATGTGACACCTCACCAGATCACAGTAATCCTAATAGAGATAGCATTGAAACAAACACTTCAACCACTGTTTTAAACTCAGGAATAAATGTGACCGCTTGTAAGAATGAGATTAAACAAGCTGAAGAAAGTGACCAGAACGGATTGGAAGATGTTATTCAGACAGATGACAACATGGAGATTTGTACGCCGGATCGTAACTCACCAGGGAAGGTTGATGTGGACATTTTGGCTCCTGTGATTCTCACTGCTAAACCTCAGGCTTTAAGTGCTAGTATAAACAAAGATTTACAGGTTGAGACCCCTGAACAAGATTCTGTCAAACGAGGAAACAATATTGTAGACTTTATTAATATTAAAGAAGAAAAAGAAACCTCAAGGCAAGAAAATAACTCTGTCCCTGTGTCTAGTGCTAAAGACTGTAGTTTAAAAAGTGAAATTACTGAAAATATGCAAAGCAATATGATAGATAATAAATGGAAGCCTTTGCAAGGTGTTGGTAATTTACAGCCAGCAGCAATTAGTACTGCTGCAGAAGTTAAGAACATAGCTTCAGCACCAGAGCCTAAACCAGCAGGTTTAAGAATTGAAATAAAAGCTAAAAATAAAGTAAGGCCTGGATCTCTGTTTGATGAGGTTAGAAAAACAGCACGGCTAAATCGAAGGCCAAGGAACCAGGAAAGTTCCAGTGAGGAAGAATCTCCAAGTAGAGATGACAATAGCCCATCCAGGAGTCTCAGTAGGTCACGAAGTAAATCCGAGTCTAAATCCAGACACAGAACACGGTCCATATCTTACAGTCACTCAAGAAGTCGATCCCGAAGTTCTACATATTCATATAGGTAAGAAGCTTGTGCTATTCCCGCAGCCTATAGCGTTCACTTGAAAGGGTTGATATTTTTAGGGCGTGTTTTAATTTTTCAACTTGCGTTTTTCTTTTAAACAGCGCTGTATCATTTAGTGAGTATGGAATAAATACTTAGCTTAAAAGATAAAACTTTATAATGCTTTTGATTCCTTTTTTCTGCTGCTCTTCTCTTCAGTTATGTTCTATTTTGTGCTTTTCAAAGTTGTTCATTGATTGTAGGTCAAGAAGCTATACAAGAAGCCGGAGCAGAGGATGGTATAGTAGAGATCGGACAAGAAGTCGAAGTAGTTCCTACCACAGTTACAAGAGTCGTAGGTAAGCTTCTAGTGTTGGGGTGTGTTACAAAACCAGTCAACAAGGCGCAGCAGTCGGGTGCTTTGGACTCTGAGCAAGTTGGAAATGTGCTTAGCTATGCGTACTGCAGTCTGAAGTATCTGCTTGAAATGTGCAGGTTAGAATAGTCAGATTTCAAAATTTCCTGTTACTGAAAAATAATTTTGTTCAATGTTTTGTAGTATGGATAAGGAATTCTGAGCAAAACATGTTCCTCTCCTCTTGCTCTCCCTCTCCTCCCGCTCTCTTCAGCACTTCTTTCCGATTAACTTAAAATGTCTCTGTGGTTTTGTTTTTGTCAGTCGAACCTATAGTAGAAGTAGATCCAGAAGTAGTTCTTACGGTCATCACAGTCGATCCAGGTATGGATTATAGTTTTATACAAACTGCAGTAAATGTACTTATTATAAAAATACCTTAGTATAAGAATACCTGTTTATCTATGCTACTCAAAAATACAATATCATGATAGCAACTTGGGTCAAAGCAAAATCAACATAAGACACTTAAAAGCTGAAAATAACCAAATTATCCTGGCATTACAGTTATAGGTGATAATATGAGGTAAGTAATAGTGAACACATTTCCCTTTATTGTTAAAATAAAATTGAGTTATAAATGGAATCACTTTGTTACTTGTTTTCAGAAGTATTAGCAATCAAGATTTTTACCGCATCTACAATTTGTAAACACAAAACTTCTTAAACGCTTCGTAAGTCTTTTTTCTAGACTAATAAAACTGAGATTTTTACTATTGCTTTGAAGATACTTTTTCTTGTATTTAAACATTTATAAAATGTAGAATTATTCTGTTCACCACATCCTTCAAAAGTAATTTCTATATAGCCACTTATCTCTGTATATAAATGTCTTTAAAACATACCTTTAAAATAAACAGCATTTTAGACAAAAATTGTAATTTTACAATTACTTTCTTTTCCCTTTAAAGTAGGTCATACACGTACGATAGTTATTATAGCAGAAGCCGAAGTAGAAGTAAAAGGAGTGACAGCTATCGAAGATCCAGAAGTTATGATAGGCGATCCAGGTATGTGTTTTGCTAGCATGGCTTTGACGCTGTATTTACGCAAAAGAATTTGCTAAATACATACTTAACGATGTTCATGAAGGCTATTTTTTTTTCCCCGAACATAAAGAATATATTGTTACCAAAAGTATTAATTAAAAACAATTAAAATTAGAGCAAGTGTGCAAATAAAGAAATAGGAATTTCTGACATACTAAATTTGAGGATGGGGAAGAAACCCTGCTTTCCCTAGAAAACTCTCTCTAGAAGCCCCAGGAAGATTTGATAAGGCTCCAGCTTGTTGTATGTATGCATTCAAAATAAGCATGTTTGGGGTGTTTTAATAATTTTAGACGTTTCTTAAAAACTAGTTCTGAAGATTTAAATCAAGTGCCCTGTTACGAGTTAAAAGCTACCTACCATGCAAAGAATTCCACTGGATGGTAAATTCTTTTTGGTTAGATTGGAAAGGTGGATTAAAAAAAAAACATGGAAGGGAAATTAAAAATTGCAGTGCTATCCAGAATTGATTTTAACTTCCTAGAACATATTTTGAAAGAACATTTTACCTGCACATCCGGAGGGCTTCTGATAAATTTAGGATGAATTTGATTCTACTGAGTCCAGGGGAATTATACAGATGTAAGTGAGCACATTTCACAAAGAGCAGAATTGGAACAGGATGGAGATAGATGTCGATTATTATTTTTTTTTTTATATATATCGGTGATTTTAAAATGCCCCGTATTAGTCAGTGGTAAATCAGGCAGATCTCCAGGACTACTGTAAATATTCATCCTCTGCTGTCCTCATACTCATTTTTTCACAACTTTGTATCGACTTTTAATGGACTTTGCTCTCACACGTGTCCCCATCTAGTTCTGACAGTAAGACAACCTTCATCTTGTGTTTGAGGGGAAATTCATGAGATTAAAGAGCGTGGAAATAGACTCACAAAATCATTGTTTTAGGATGTTGGGAAGCTTCAGAGAAACAATGTTGGATTAGGATATGCTCATCTTTCATTTAGAAAGCTTTCCTTTCGGGCACAAGGCTAGAAAATCTCTAAGAAAAGTTTATTCTGTGTAATTTGAATATGTCCTGTGGCTTGTACGAAACCATCTGGACTCCATCTTGATGTTCGGCCAGGTGCTGAGCTTGGAATTCTTCTGGATAAGCCAAAAATTTTTAATCTACAACTTCCACTCTGCAGACACTCGCACACTCCTGTTGTTGTTATGTTCTTAAGACCCTTCTTCACATGAAAAACTGCCATATGTAAAGCAAAGATTTGTGAAATTGTCTTAGTTGAGAAACGTTTGCAGTATAAAATTATATTTGTTAGCATTTACAAAAACTAATTTTGGATGATTTCTTAGCTGTATTGGAGAAAGCAAGAAATTTTGTAGTAACAAACAGTTTGGCTGGAGTTACACAGGGTTTTCATCATGTAAAGTTAATGATTATTTTAATTTTAAGTGTCCCTTAATGAATATTTCAGTTATGTGAAATATGATCCTGTAAAAGACTTCTTGTATGTTTTCTTCTTGTCTCATGTCTGTATGTCTTGACAAATTTTTTACATGATGCAATTTTGAATCTGAAACTCAAAATACAATTTTGAGGCATTTTAATCTTTTCTTTGTAGGTCTTATGGCTCTGACAGTGAAAGTGATCGCAGTTACTCTAACAATCGAAGTCCCAGTGAGAGCAGCAGATATAGCTGAAAAGGTTTCTTTGACGATGGAAACTGTATTTAATAACATTTTTTTCAGTGTTATGTTAAAAAAACTGTTTTGACAGTGTCACAATGAAGTTGAAGGGTGTTTACCGAGTTAGCTGAAACTTTACCATTTAGCAGTGAACTCGCTTGACTGACTGCATATGTACGAAGTACTGAGCTCAAATCAACTGACTTTTTTTTTTTTTTTTTAATGTCAAAAGCTACTTTTACAAAATAGAAAAAGAAACAGTTTTATTTCCTTGAATTGGATTTTCCAAGCCATGAATGACACTTAGGTGAATTTGCTGCCACTGCTTTTCTGGGTGCAGCAATCGGTACTGTCTTCAAGTATGTTTATAAACACCTTGGGGCTTTCTGCCTGTTACTATTAAATATATCCTAGCAACTCTGAAACTGTGAAGAAAACTTCTTACAAAGGCTGCCATTTCTAGTTTATTAAAATGCGCTTTTTTTTTTTAATGTTGGGAGATGGGTTCTGTGCTGTCTTGTTTGTTGGTTATTGCGTTATATATAGCATATACGCAACAGCGAGGTGATGAAAACAAAGACCGCCACTCTGTCTTAATCCTTCCTGTACTGTGATTCCGCAGAACTCTGCTGAAAAGGGTGATATCCCACACGATGGGAACTGTCAAACTGACAAGCAGTGAGCAAAAGGATGATCGAGGAGTTTTGATGCTAACATCCAACTCGGCTAAACTTTTATGTTTGAAAGTGGATTTTGTGATAAAACAGCAATGTTCTTAAGAGTCTAAAAAAAGTGGTTCTAAACACTTTTTGAATTTCACTTCAATTCATATTACTTAAACCCATTTTGAAGTTGGATGTTGTAAACTGTTGAGTATATCATGAGTTTGTCAAAAAACACTTTTTTAAAAACTTAAATGATGATAATTGGGGGGTGGGGTGGGGCTGGGAAACAAACAATATAATGGTTCCTTTATAAAATATCTATAGATGTAGCCAATTTGCCATAGGGAATATCAGATACTGATATTGCAGATACTGAACTATATATTGTTAAAGTGGTATGACTACAAAAATACTGGTATGCCTGGTAAAAAGCATGGACAGTACTTTCCAAGTAAGGTTTAATACCAAAAATGACTCCATGTTACAGGTAAGTGGTTTGCAAAAAACCTATAGATTTAAGCTGAAGAGCATTGAGTAATTTTTGCAATACTCTGATTGAATTGATTTGAAATAATTTGTAAAGTTTTTCAGTGTTTAGAAAGTTGTGTACTAAGAAACAGTTTTTAATGGCATAACGTAACCTGAAAAGTGGGTTCTGTAGCGAAAAAAGACTAACATAGCTTTATTAGAGCTAATGAATACTGTTGTATTATAATAGTTTTCATTACTGACTTTCTGTAATATCTTGAGATGCTTTCATTTTCTCATATGTTTTCAGATATTGAAAATTTTTTTTTTTTTTTTTAAAAATCTCATCAGGACCCAGCAGCTTTGAAAATTAAAAGTCGTAATTTCTAGCTTAGACGTCGATTCGTACTGTCTGTTTTGATTGAATTAAGCGATCCAAAATTAGCTTTTGCTACGCTTCTGAAACATAAAAAGAAAAGTTCAAAGTGAAGTTTGAAGACTGTAACGATGCCCTCCATTTCTGTCCGTGAACAGCTGAATAAGACATTTGCACGCAGGTTCCTAAAACTGAACTTGTCATAGGTTTCTCACTTTCTAGAAGAACCCAAAATTCTGGACTTCCAGCACCCATCCTGCTCTTCAATGTTTAATGAAAAAGTGTGTGCACTTAATCCTTTGGAATCAATATTTTGTAACCTTCTTAGGCTTTTTAATAGTAATTACATTTATTACTCATTCAGTATTTATTTGCAGACACGTTTCTAACAGTAGTTGCCATTTCAGAATCCTGAACAAATACTTAATTGCTAACTCAAGGTAATGTTTGTTGTCATTTCATAGTTTTAAATACAAAAGTAACTTGTTTCTTCCCTTACTGAGAAAATAAAACCAGTGGGTTAGTTGCATAACAAAATAACAAATATGAACATTGGTGTTCAGTGCTTCTTGGAGGAAAAAACTGCTCCAGAATCGGACTTTGTCCTATTTCAGATCTGAGTTGACTCTTTTTTTTTTTCTCTTAAGGCTGGGAAAAAGTAACAGAAATACGGTCCACTGATGAATTGCAGTTGTCAAGAATTACTGCAACATCACCAATGTCTATTTCATACCTTGAATTAAAGCTTTATGAAGAAATTCCATCTAGCAGATGGTTGGGGAGGGATGTGAGGGGGGGGGGGGGAGTATTTTTACTTAGTGAATTCTGTTAAATTGTGCTTCGGATAGAAAATGTACCCCTGAGCTGGTTTTCTAATGTTGCTCTCTGTTTTTGCAATTTTGTTATTCAAAAGTAGTTGCTGTTTGTAAAATAAACTTTTGTACATACCTGCAAATGCTGTTTTCTCTGCAACTGGAAAACTCCATTGCCCCTTGAGGGAGGCGGACAGGGAAATTAAAAATATGCTTTGATTTCTGTATCCGCATTTGTCCCTTGCAAGACTCCGTACAAGTTGCCTTTCCTCTTCCTGACCTACATCAAGAATGATTCCTCAGCAAGACTCTGTGCCGCGTTTACATAACAGTCATTGGAGGAACAAATATTTTGAAATTTCCGAGTGATTTGAGGTTTCACCGTTTCCTCAAGGTACATAAAAGGTTCCTAATCCTTTGTGCAAAGATACACTGAACAGATCTGCGCGGAAATCTCTAAATGTGCTGAGTTTAACTACTTTGCTAAATATTCTTTCCCAAATACACATTCCCACAGCATTTCCGCAGCATATTGGAAATGTGGTATTAGTTCAAGTCAGCAGATGTAGTGGCTCAGAGGACTAATCCATTAGTCTTCTCGACCTTCTGTTCCAGAAAAACTGGATTTCATTGGAAATTACCGCTTCTGTCCTAACGGAAAGGCTAATTGCCTCGGTCTGAGGTAAAAAGGACAAGGTACAAGCGTTTCCTTCTTTGATTTAAGTCTTTAGCGCCATTTGGTTAACCTGGCGTTTCCCAAACTTCAGAGTACTGCCTTGGAGGAGGAGGAGGCGTAAATTCTAGGCAGGAAAAGTAGGAACTCCAAGTGATATGAGCTATAGTGATGAAATGTGTGTTTAAAATACCTTTTTTTTTTTTTTTTTTTTTTTTTTTTTTTTTTTTTTTTTTTAAGGTAGGGGAAGGGTGAATGGTGATGTCAAAGACAGAAGACCAAAAAAAATTAGTCTAAGCGATGTCAGACAGGCTCTGCACTGCACTGGAGAGTGGGACAGTCTCCCTCATTAAAGAATTAGGCAACGACCTGTCTTTTAACTGCGTAATGTGGCTTTTTGTGCTTAAAAAGCCTATTCCACACAGAAGCTAAACATCGGGATCTCAGGGGGCTGCTCTCAGGTGCTGCCGCAGAGGTCGAGCTGTCCCCGTGAGCCGTCCCCGGCAGCAGGCAGGAAGCAGACCGGTAAAAACAGAGCGGCTGACACCCGGTTATCTGTTAGAGACTGGTTTTGTCTATTAAAATAAGGCTCAAATTCTGCGGTGTAGGGAAATTATTACTCCAGTGGAAGTGGGGGAGTTGTAAACAAGCTTAGCTCTGCGTGCCCGTGGTTTTTGGCGATGGGTGATGCCGTGCACGGTACGGGGAATGCCGTGGTGCAGCTCTGGAGGAACAGGCGCTCTGTCTCCCGTTGCAGGTGCGCGACTTCGCTCGCCCAGAATAAGGCAATATTAAATGAACCCTTTGGCTGCCAAACAACTACTTTTAGAGCTCATATTTACAAAGCGGCAGCATTAACGCGCTTTGCCTATGATAACGGCACGCCGAGAGATTTCCTCCCTGCACCGTCACCGTTAAACAAGGGCTGTTTGTGTCCTTGCGCTGGAGGGGGAGACGCGTCCGAAGCGCGCTCTCGGAAGATCACCGAGTAGCTGACGCTGGATTAAATTTCTGTTGATGGCTTTGTGTGGTTCGCGCGGATCACGCGTGCGGTTTGGAGCAGAGAACACAGTATTTAGATGACCTTGAGCTGCACTCTGGAATCCATCTGGTGTCATTTCCAAACCGAACGCTGCCTGGGATTTAAATCATGAGAAGATAAAGCTTCGCGTGCTCCGCCCCAACTTAATAGCCGTATAAATAATTTTAATTTTTTTTTTTTTAATATGGTTGCGAAACAGAAATGGTTTTCCACCTGGTTTTAAAATGTTTTTCGCTGCCGAACTGTGGTAACTTAAAACCGTTTAAAAATCATATAAACAATTAAAGGGACCTGGTCTTGAATTTAATAACGTCGGTGTAATTCTGCTGAAGTTGATGGGGTCGTATGCCTGAAGTCAGACACTCTGTGCCAGTTTGGGTTTTTTTTTTGTAACGAAGGTAACATTTCAGAGTTGCAGTGGATGGGAGGAGGGGGCATTAATTTGATATTAATTGAGACTTTGCTGCGATTTGTAGCTGTCGTTGACAGAGCATGGTGCAGCCTGAGAAAACTGATGTCCTCACCCAAAGGATGGTCTAACATGGAGAGTGCGGAGCTCAGCACCACTTGTGAACTCTTGTCCCTCCCACCCTGGCATTATGTTCTAGCCCCGGCCTTAGACTGCAAAATTCCCTAATTAATTCCCTAATTCAGCCAGGAAGGGGCTGCCCTTCCTCTCAGGCTTGTTTTTTCTTCCAGCTCATCGTGCACCCTGGGAGAAGGGCCAAGGAGGAGTTCTCCTCTCCTAGCGCCTTCACCGCTTCCTGTTGCTTGGGCAGCGCCTGCGGAACTTCTCCCAGATGCATTTTGGAAAATGTGCCATGAAAAGCATGAGGACGATGGGGAAGGTCCTCAGGAATGAGGGTAAGGGGCTGATAGCTACTCTTTCAGGAGAAACACCCCACTCTTGGGAACGTACCAGTGAGATGAATAAATTGATTGAGCCTTTTGGGTCTTCAGGGGCTGGTTGAAGAGGAACCTTTAAGGCAAAATGAAAAAGCAAACCCATTCTATTGAGCGGGCTAGATGTTTCATGGAATCATAGAATGGTTTGAGTTCAAAGGGACCTTGAAGATCATCTTGTTCCACCCCCCTGCCCGGGCAGCGACCTCTCCCACCACACCAGGTTGCTCCAAGCCCCGTCCAACCTGGCCTTGAACACCTCCAGGGATGGGGCAGCCACAGCTTCTCTGGGCAACCTGCGCCAGGGGCTCACCACCCTCAGAGTGAAGAATTTCTTCCTAATATCTAATCTAAATCTCCCTTCTTTCAGTTTAAAACCGTTCCCCCTCGTCCTATTGCCTATATGCCTTTATTTGGCATAAAAAAAGCTTTTTTTTTTTTTTTCAATCAGTGTAGCTATGTCAATTTTTATATGTTTAGACTCACTGTCGCAGAACTTCAAGGGAAAGGGAGGCCAGCGCTTTCCAGGCAAACCCCCACCTTCAGTGTCCCCTCAATGTGGCTAACCCAAGTGCCACTCCTTTCCAATTGAAGCCATTGCCAGCCTGACATGCCTCGCTGTCCGAAAATATAGAATCATAGAACCTTCTGGGCTGGGAGGGACCTTTAAGATCATCCAGTCCAACCATCAACCAAACGCTGCCAAAACCACCACTAAGCCATGTCCCTCAGCACCACATCTGCCCTTTTAAACACCTCCAGGGATGGTGACTCCACCACTTCCCTGGGCAGCCTGTGCCAGTGCTTGACAACCCTTTTGGTGAAGAAATTTTTCCCAATATCCAATCTAAACCTCCCCTGGTGCAACTTGAGGCCATTTCCTCTTGTTCTGTTGCTCAGGGACTCCACAGCCTCCAGCAGAGCCCCCTGCAAAGCTTCACAGAATCACAAAATGGTCAGGGTTGGAAAAGACCTCTGGAGATCATCCAGTCCCACCCCCCGCCAGAGCAGGGGCACCTCCAGCAGTGGCACAGGACACGTCCAGGTGGGTTTGGAATGGCTCCAGAGTGGGAGACTCCCCCCCCATCTCTGGGCAGCTGTGCCAGTGCTCTGCCGCCCACACAGGAGAGAAGTTCCTCCTCACATTTAGATGGAACTTCCTATGGTCAAGTTTGTGCCCGTTCCCTCTTGTCCTGTCACTGGGCACCACTGAAAAAAGACTGTTCCCATCCCCCTGGCACCCTCCCTTTAAGTATTGATAAGCATTGATAAGATCCCCCCTCAGTCTTCTTTTCTCCAGACTAAAAGGACCCAATTCCCTCAGCTTTTCCTCATAAGGAAGATGCTCCAGTGCCCTCATCATCTCTGTAGACCTCCTGTAAAGGAAGCGAGGTGCTAGAAGAAAGGTAGCGTGGCAGTGGTGGTAACTGAGGTGCAGGCGCACGAAGAAAAGGGGAAAAAAAAAAACAACCAACCAAAACAGGAGGACAAATATATGATCCTTTCTCAGCGAACTTCACGGGCTTTCGAGACAGCCTGTGTGTTCCAGCCTTTAATGATGGCCGTATAAAGCAGTTGTGGATTTTTATTATTTTTTTTTTTTTAAATGCCTTTGTGCTGCTGAGGTCTGCAACGCGATGGCTTCCACCTTGTGAAGAAATAATCCCGGGGAGGGGCAATTAATTTCTTTTTTTTTTTTTTTTTGCAACTCCAACGTGCAGACCGATCATTTCATTGAGTGTCCTCAGCCCCTGCTTTGAGCACACAATCGTTCCCGGATCACTTCGTGTCACTTCTTTTCAACATCTTCCCTGTAGGGACCAGTTGGTCCTTACTGTGTCCCGTGGCCAGGGCTGCCCAGGCGTCCTCCATGTTGGCTGCTCGTGTCACCCCTAGTCACTGGCACAGAGCAGCGGCCGCTCTGCAGGCGGCATTGCTGTTTGGCACCGAGGCTTGGACGTAATTTGGGAGAATGCGGTAGATATCTCCTATTCCACTGACTTTGCTGGAACCCGCAACTCTGCCTGACTAGAGACAGCCTTCAGCCCATGCTCTGAAGCTCTCTTGACCTTGGACCTTGCCTCAGCCAGCAGGGCGAGGGAGGGGATTCTGCCCATCTACTCCGCTCTGGTGAGACCCCACCTGGAGTGCTGCGTCCAGCTCTGGAGCCCTCAGCACAGGAGGGGCATGGACTTGTTGGAGTGGGTCCAGAGGAGGCCACGATGATGATCCGAGGGCTGGAGCTCCTCTGCTGTGAGGACAGGCTGAGAGAGTTGGGGTTGTTCAGCCTGGAGAAAACAAGGATCTGGGAAGACCTTATTGCGGCCTTCCAGTACCTAAAGGGGATCTACAGGAGAGCTGGGGAAGGACATTTTACAAGGGCATGTAGTGATAGGACGAGGGGGAATGGCTTCAAACTGGAAGAGGGGAAATTTAGATTAGATATCAGGAAAAACTTTTTCACTCTGAAGGTCTGAGGGTGGTGAGCCCCTGGCACAGGTTGCCCAGAGAAGCTGTGGCTGCCCCATCCCTGGAGGTGTTCAAGGCCAGGTTGGACGGGGCTTGGAGCAACCTGGGCTGGTGGGAGGTGTCCCTGCCCATGGCAGGGGGTAGGAACTAGATGGTCTTCAAGATCCCTTCCAACCCAAACCATTCTATGAGTCTATGATCTCCTGGACTCTGCAACCACCCCATGACCTCCCCAAATCACCATACCGGAGCAGACAACCTACTCCGGCCGAGGTTTCACGGTGCCACGTGGACCTGCAGCATGGCTCCGTGTGTCCTGCAGGCAACGGTCGCACCTTCCGTCTGCCACTTGCCGTGCCTGCAGCAGCGCGAGGAGGGCCA
Source organism: Vanellus vanellus (assembly GCF_965231255.1). Lineage (NCBI taxonomy): Eukaryota > Metazoa > Chordata > Aves > Charadriiformes > Charadriidae > Vanellus > Vanellus vanellus. The sequence goes on along the minus strand of NC_138906.1, from coordinate 4,001,563 downwards.
CGTCCCCGCTCCCTGCCCGTCCTCTGCTCTGCAGCTCAGCTGGTCTTACACAAGCAGCAAGTTTTCCCTTTGTTTCTACCAAACTGCAGCTTTTTTTTTTTTTTTTTTTATCATCATTATTATTATTATTTTCCAGGCTATTTCTCTGATGCGTCAAGATTGTTTTGAAGTTCCAGCCCGTCCTCCAAAGTACTTCAAGTCCCTCCCGGCTTGGTATCATTTGCAGCTGTAAGAAGCAAATTTTCTATTCATGCCAGTAATTATTAAAAAAATATTTTGAGCAGTACCAGGCCTGGGACAGATCCCCGGGGACTCCCAGGCTGTGTATCTCTTCGCTTCCCTGACGGATCATAAATAACTCCTCCGAGCGACGTTCCCTCCTTCCAGCGCCCGGGCTTCGTGGCGTCTCTCCCTACCGTCTTTCCTCTTCCAGCCGCGCCGGGGACGCGGGGACACGAGCAGGGGCCGGCGTCTTAATTTAATTTGAACTTCAGGCTTGTCCGACTCGAGCTTCTAGATGTTGGGACGGACAAAATGTTGGCTGAAGGTGCCCGTTGCTTGTTTTCTGTAGTTGCCCTCGGGGACCGTGTTTCTAATCCCCCCTGTAACTTTATCTTTGAGGAACGGAGCGGCAGTTCGCGCTCTCTGAGCTCTTCACCCTAAGATGTCTTTTCCAGGCCTCCGCTTCACCCCTGTGACCTTCTCCGCTGAACATCTTTCTGTATCCTCCTCGACTCGAGGATACCAGCGTTTAATATTTTTCTTTAGCACCGATATAAATGAGACTATTTCTATGAAATATTCACCCTGGAATTTATTTTTTTTTTTCGGGGGGGAGGGAGGGGGAGGCTATTTTCCAGGGTTTAGGCAGAGGAGGAAAATTTACTGTTTTTTCTGTAAATTACTATTTACCATATCAGGCGTTTTCTTATCTTTCACATTACCGGTTTATACCTCTGTCATGATGGAAAGGTTCCCTCTGGATTCCAGAGACCTAAAATCCAGAAGGGAGCAAAGAGCCTTTGAAATTATTGTGGTTCACACGTACCTGCTTTGCGACTCCACCAAATACCAGCATCTCCTTAGCAGTCTTAAAAATCACTCCTCACCTGAGGCTATCTAAGGAAAAAAGTAAGAATCTGGTTTGTTCTAAGGAAATAGGACTGGTGTGGTGGGTCTGAAAGGTGGGACTTCATTTTGATGTGCTGCGTCCCTGCAACAGAATCTCCTCTTTGGGGCAAAGTTTTCCCTACTCCCTGAAGACTCTCTTGAATATAAATGCATCTCCGGGTATTTCCTGTAATTCTTGCTAATTATTTCAATCAAGATATCAATTTATGACTTCCTGACTGATGAAATGCTGTTTCTCACTGCGTTATCCTTTGATATGTAAAAGATGCCTTTGATCTGCCAGCCCCGTGCTGGGAAGACCCATGCAGCTTTCACACCTGGCTCCTCAACAAGCAAAGCCATCGCTGCGCTGCGAACGTGACACGTAGGTGACACTGAAGCGTTTCTGAGCTGTCGCAGAAATCCGGTCTTTAAGTTTGCGCCATGCAACGCAGGAACCACTTTTTGGATTGGATAAGGACTTGGACTTACTGCTTCTTCTTGATGAAGTCTAGAGGTGACATGTAGTAACCCAAGCGCACCTGGCTGGATTTGGAAGAGTCTGGTCCGGTAAACTGCCTCATTTTCCTGTAACTTCAGCCTAATAGTCTTCTCCAGCAGCACCAGGAGATAATATTTCAGGAGAACATGCAAGGCAAAATATCTTCAGTTCATTCCCCTCTGCTCTTCCCGCATCAGCACTCATTGCATGATGGGCGTTGGTGGGTACCAGCCTGCCCGTTCCCTCTGGTATCTGTTGGCAGACCTGTTGCCCGTGAATTTCTTCAACCCTTCTTTGAATCTATTAATGTATTTGGCTCTTGTGGTAACCTGCTGGCTGGAGGAGGACTTAGTTATTTGTTTTAAACTGATCTCCTGCTCCTTTGAGTAATAGTTTTGATTTATTGCATCCAGCTCTGGAGCCCCCAACATAAGAAGGACATGGTCCTGTTGGAGTAGGTCCAGAGGAGGCCACGACGATGATCAGAGCGCTGGAGCGCCTCTGCTGTGAGGACAGGCTGAGAGAGCTGGGGTTGTTCAGCCTGGAGAAGAGAAGGCTCCGGAGAGACCTTATCGCGGCCTTCCAGTACCTAAAGGGGCTCCAGGAGAGCTGGGGAAGAACTTTTTACAAGGGTATGTAGTGGTAGGACGAGGGGGAATGGCTTCAAACTGGAAGAGGGGAGATTTAGATTAGATATTAGGAAGAATTTTTTCACTCTGAGGGTGGTGAGCCCCTGGCGCAGGTTGCCCAGAGAAGCAGTGGCTGCCCCATCCCTGGAGGTGTTCAAGGCCAGGTTGGACGGGGCTTGGAGCAACCTGGTGTGGTGGGAGGTGTCCCTGCCTATGGCAGGGGGGTTGGAACTCAGTGATCTTCAAGGTCCCTTCCAACCTAAACCATTCTATGATTTTATGATTTGCTGCACCTTGCTCATAAGCTCCCAACAGCGTCCCCTCCTCCAGGTTGAAGGGTCCTGAGTTTGTCATCTTGCTTGGTAAAGCAGCTGCCTCATCCCACTAGTCATGGTAGTTCTTCCTTCTGCTTCTCCCAACACCATCGTGCTTGTCTTGGAGATCAGGACTACACACAGTAGGTGAAACCCGGATGGACCAGGGTTTTCTGCAGCAGCAAAGTGATGCCCTGAGCGTTGGCCGTGCTCAGGGAAGGCAGAGAAATAACAATTTCTTGCCTTTTTTTGGCTGATACCTTGAATGCACCTTGGCCGCACGTTGAGCCAGCAATTTCAGAGCTGCTGGTGGCAATCCAAGATCTCAGCTCTAACTGGCAGTTCCAACCTCAGCATCACACAAGCGTGATTTAGACCATTTACCTCCAGACTTCATGTATTCCGGTACCAAAGCTCATTTGAAACTTAATTCTCTGCTTTTTCGTTTTCGGAGAGCTGTCTGGGGTTGCTTGCCATCGGTGTGGCACTTGATGACCTTGGAAGAGTTCACCTGCAAACGCGGAGACGTAGGTAGGTCTGCTCTTACTCCTCCAGATTGCTGGTGAGGATGTTGAAAAACCACAGACTCAGTCTCTGGTGAACCACGCCATGGACCCTTTTCCATCCTGAAAAGTGACCATTAAAGCTCTAACTTTTGCTTCTTGTCTTTTAACCAGCTTTCAAGCACTAAAAGGACCTTTTCTCCAGTCCTGTGGCAACTTAGTTTCTTTAATGGCCTTGTTGAGGGCTTTAAAAAATAATAAATTTTATAAAATCCTGCTGTTTTCCCACCTAGAACATAGAATCCACATGCTTTTTCATGCGAAAGGTTAAATTTTATTGAATTTACTTTTGTGCGGTGCCGTGAACGTAACAGGAGTTAAATTGTTCATGCAGGAAAGCAGTAGCCAATAATGGTTGGAGAAAGGCCTGGTGAGAGAATAAAAATATTTCTTTTCCCCAAAATGTTGAAACTGCCAAGTCAAGTTGTTAATAGAGATTGTTTCTCAAACGCGACAGCAGCGAGGACAACTTGGCTTGGCTGGCTTGGCTTGGCTTGCTTGACGCATCTAGCACAGAGGCCTCGATCTTAAAACCTGCGGTTAAGTAGCGCTCAAAATAAGCTCTTTTTTTCCCCAAAAACGAAGACCTGGAGATGCTCTGTTCCTCTGCTGCAACTCAGCCCGGGGAGAAGCAGGACCAGCTCAAAAAGCAGAGTAACGTCAACTGCACCATGCCCTCCTCCGTTATAATGCATTTTTATATATATCGCGTCTGTATTTATAACGCATTTTTATATATTTAGGTGAACCATTCTATGACCCACCTGGAAAAAATACCCCAAAGGCACCAGTTCTGGTGCTTTGTTTTTGCCGCCCTGATTCCAATGAGTCCCACTAATGAGTTGATGTCGACTAAGACCTACGCCACACGAGGGATGCCAAGACACAGAAGAGACACATCGCGGCCTCACCTCGCTCTGGGTTTTGGTACCCAGGAAGTATTTCTTGATGTTCAGCAGCAGGGCAGATGTTCGGGCTGTGAAGGATAGGGGTTAAGGCTCCTCTTTGGTCCCCATCCTTGGATTGAGTGCTGAGAGAGCAGCGAGGAAATAAAAAGAGGAGAAAGCCCCTGCTTTGACCAAGACGTTGAACCGTGTGAGCTCTGGAGACCCCTTCCAACCCCAAGCTATGATCCTACGCTTTCTTTTCTAGGGGTAAAATAAGCTAAATATATTGCAGGGAATCTGGGTGTGTATGTGGGGGCGTCTCCACCTTCCTCCTCCAAGCGATTTTTCTTTAATACTTGGATTTTCTCATCACTGTGCTGTAATTCAAGGGTTGTACATAAACTTCCTGGTGTTGGCATTTCCGCTTATAAAATTAAACCTCATTGCTATGAAATTGGTAGAAAACGGGACCTAGAATCCACTACGAGCTCCTCTGAGAATTCAAACCTGGCTGCTGCCCCCCGATCCAGCAGGTACCTGTGGGTGGGCAAATTACTGGGCGCGTGAGAAACATGAGAAAATGCAAATTCGGGAGCTTCGCTGGAGCGTCCGACGGGTCGGGATCTTACTTGTATGGTGGAATCCTCTCCCTGCCTCTGCCAACCGAAGAGAAAAAGCTATTCCCAGCGGAGCTGTGACCCCTCGAAAGGAAAAAGACCGTCTGACACGGGGATAAGGTGTATTTTGCAGCTTTGGGAGGTGGTGGCCGCCTCCCAGGCAGGGTGATGCCGGGTCAGCCCGGGCTGTGATTTGCAGCGGCGGGTGGATGACCTTGGGCACCCGCCGTCGTTTTTAAGAGTAGAGTAACGACGTCTTCCCCGGCGTGGATCGCAGCCCTTCCGCCACCGCACAGGGGATGATAAACACCGGCGCGGCCGCCGGCTCGCCTGCCGGCAGCTGCCCGCAGGGCGGGAGAACGTGCTCCGGGCAAAGGTCTGCCCGCGCGGGGGACTTCACCCGTGTCCTCAGATGACCTTTCTGAACCTGATCCCCACGCGGTGGTGGGAGGGTGTCACCTGAAACCAGCCAGCCCTGCCTGAATCATCGCTTTTAAAAAAATATTATTGATTTCCCCCCCCCCCGCCCCGAGTCGGGAGGCAGAAGCGAGAAATTGGGGAGGGGGGGGGGGAATAAATTAAAAACAAAAATAAAAAAAAAAAAAAGAAGAATTGGGGTCAACATGAAGCAGCAGTATTTCAGTCGTCCTTTGAGAGCTTGTCTGTACTTACGCTGTGGGTGTTCTCGTCGCAGCATAGACATCCCGCGGAGACGTTTTCCCTTAGTAGGGCAGGCTCCCGTGCCACGGCCCTCCTCGCCCGGCCATAAAAGGGCAGCGTTTTCTGCAGGACCCCCAGGTCCTCCGAACGCTCCGATGGGCGTTTGGGAAGGGGCCTGCCCCGTTGCATCACCGTACCGCTTGCTTTGGACCTCGCAACCCTCCTGTTAACGCCGCTTTGGCTCATTCTTTTCTTGTGCCTTTTGTTTTGTCTCTCTCCTCCTCCACTCAGGAGGTTGGAGGGAGAGAGGCCAGAGAGCCTTCAGGAATGTTCTCGCTTTCCCTTTTTTTTTTTTTTTTTTTTAAAATTTCTTTCTCTCTCTTGGCCTGATTTGATCTCTTCTTTTCCATGATCCGTACGCCTGCTCAGAAAACCAGCTGCTGAGTGGAAACCAGTTGCCAAGCCCACGATACATCCCTGAAGGGCTGACCATGTCCCCAGCCTCCATCCTATGTCCCATGGGTGAGGCCACGATGATCTGGAGGGCTCTTCCACCTCCGGCTTTACCCAGGCACATACGTGCCCTGACACGTTGGGGGCTCAGTGCTGGCTCAGGAAGGGTGGACACTAGGGAAGCACATCTCACCATCTCCTGGAGCATCTATCCATGGGACTTCCAGCCTACAGAAGATGCTCAGCAGAGCATGGTTGTTGCACTTAAAGCAGTGAATCCATCCCAGGCAGGCAGAGCCAGCCAGAGGACATGGTACCACCTCAGAGATACCCTTCCAGGTCTACTTGGTTCTTCATAGAATCATTTAGGTTGGAAAAGATCCTTAAGATCACCATTAACCTAACACTATCAAGTCCACCATTAAACCATGTCCCTAAGCGCCACATCTACACATCTCAAATATCTCCAGGCTCTTGCACAGGTCCTCACAAACTCAAAGCTGTCTGAGCTATTACAGGGTATCAGCGTTCTTCTTGTTCCTTGCTGACACTTCTCTTGGAGAAGACCGAAGCTATGGAAATGCCAGTTGAAATACCAGGGATCAGTTATAACAAGGAAACGAGAACCTCTCCTGGTTTTCCTAAATGTTTTCCAGTCCCCGTATTGTTGTCGCTGGTCCTTCATTGTAAGACCCCTTATGACCTTGTGGAGTCACTGGGTTGCTGTCTCATGGCCCAGTGAGAGAAAGGAAGAGGGAAAGCTACAGGAGGTGTCCCTTTTGTGGGCATCACACCGCTGGAAAGAGGTGAGAAGGGAACCAACACATCTCCCATGTCACCAGGGCCTCCTTCTACATGCTCCTTGTCTACCAGTTTCTCCAGAGCTTCCCTCTTGCTGGGAACCCGTTCCCTAACAGTGACTGAACTGGGCTCCGGACACCCAGATCCCTCTGTGGTAAGCTGGACCCCCTTAACCTTTCCTTGGTCATTCCCTTTCCCTTAGTCAATGATGCCGTGCAAGATATGGAAGAGCCAAGTCCCAGCCCGCACCCTCCCAGGAAGACTCCAGACCTTCCAGATCTTTGCGTGAAGGCACCAAGGTCTTGGAATTCTCCCCTTTCAGAAATCCCAGCAGTTGAAGAAAAAAAGCTCCCACAGGAGATCAGTTGTCCTCGTGTCCCATTAACCTTAATCTATGGGGAAGCGTCTTAGGTCTCACCCTACTTGGCCCTCTGCATGGTGGGATGAGGAGCAGAAGAAGAGGTGGCCTAAGTGGGTTAGAAAAGCCCCTGTGCTGCACCAATCGTGGACAAGACCAACTTGCCTGTCCTACACAGCACAACCACCAAACCAGGTTGGGTGAGACCCCACCAAACTAGGTTAGGTGGGATCTGCTGGGAGCTTCGGGAAGTTGTTTCGGCAAATTCCACGCGAGCCCATGGGTAGCCGTGGCAAACGAAACCACGTGTTTCATCTCTCGGGAAAGGTGCTGCAGTCTCTCTTGTCAAATAATGTGTTTCACCCAAATGTGTCATTGGTTGTGCCCCTTCCAGAGCATTTCCCCTTGCGTTGGTGGCAACGGCCACCATGGGAACAGCCTCTCCCACATCAGGAAGGAAAAACTGCAGCTGGCAAAGACCAGGCCTCCATGTGAGAGGTGGGGCTCAGCATCCCCCAAAAGGCAAGGACCTCGTGGCGAGCCCACCAGAGTGGCACCAGGGCTTTGACCATCCCTGCCTGTGCCTACAGGTCTGTGTCCTTCAGAGCTACGAGTGCTCCAGGCTCTGGGGCTCCCTGGTCCCCTCTGCCACGTTCACGAAGGCGCCGCAGGGATTTGGGCTCCGGGAGCAAAACTTAAATCCCGGGCTCCCACCTCCGGCCTCATCTCACCCTCACCCCGGCGCTGGCCGCGTGTCAGTCGGGTGTTTTCCAGGAGCTTATGTAGTTTTTTTGGAAACGTTTCCAGGGTAGGAGATGTGCCGGAGGGGCCAAACACTCATCTCACAAAAAGCTTTCTGATAGGGGAGAGGTGCCGGCGGCGGCGGCCAGGATTATTATTATTTTTTTTTTTTTCCTATAGAGCGGAGAGCGGGGTGGAGAGCAAGAAAGGGCACTGAAAAAAAATATAATAAAATAATAAAAAAATAAAAATATCTTAAATAAACCCAGCGAGTGCAGGACATGGCTACGGCGACGTTATGCAAAGAGCCGTACACATCTGGAAGAAGTTACCGCGCACGGCAACCGAAGCAGAGTCTAAACAAGTGCAAGACGTTACCACATGGATGTCTGTGAAAGGGAGGGGTTTGGGAAAGGAAAAGAGCCGGGAAGGTGGGATGGAGACGGAGCAACCCCGGGGAGCTCCGAGGACACCCCCAACCCCGCTGTGGCGCGGCTGATGCCCTTCGGAGCCATCGTGTTTCTCCGCTTTTAGGGGTGGTAGAAGGGAATTCGTTTGCCCTTCACGTTTTGGAGGGCGTCTGCACGAATGGTGAGGGCAGAAGTGGGGTTCGGAGGTGGTCACCATCACCATGAGCCCCGGTTGGGTGACTCGGGGGTCTTCTCCTGCCCCGGTGGAGCCCAGCGCCGACGGGCAAAGCCTGTGCCGGTGTCGGAGGCGTGGGAGCACTGTGGGACCCTACACGGTACCCCCCCTCGGACACCCTGGGGCTGCTCTGGCTTTGCCCCCCTGGTCCCCAGAAGAGGGATTTGGGGGGACCCGGCTCCCAGCTGAGCTTGGGGGGCGTTGGGATGCTACAGCCCCCCTCCCCCAGCCCTGGTGTTAGGGGGATCCAAGCAGAGCCGGGGGCAAAATAATGGAGCCTGCTTTTTTTGGGGGGGTGGGGACTGGCTGTGCCCCCCGCTGGAGCCCGGGGTGGGATTTATGGGGAGTCCCACCAGACCCTTCTCCTAAAACCAAACGTGCCTTAACCCCCCACTAAGCCCCCTCAAATCTGCCGGGGGGGGAGGGGGGGGAGCTTCCTCCGCGGGAAAGCGCTCCAAAAATCCCCTTTTTTTAACAAAACCGGTTACCCCACGCCTCCCCAAATTGAGATTTTTATATGCCAAAAAGCCTTTTTTGCCACCTTTTTTTTTTTTTTTTTAAGGAGGGGGAGGGGGGGAAACTTCCACGTGCCTCAGTTTCCCCCAGTGGGGCACAGCGTTGTTGGTGGGGGGGGGACGCCGTGCGGCAGAGGCGGCTGTAACGCGGCGATGGGTGTGTGTGTGTGTGTGTGTGTGTGTGTGTGTGTGTGTGTGAGGGGGGTGTCACGCGTGGGAAGGGGGTGTGTGTGTGTGGAGGGGGGTGTCACGCGTGGGAAGGGAGGGTGTGTGTGTGTGTGTGTGTGTGTGTGTGTGTGTGTGTGTGTGTGTGTGTGTGTGTGTGTGTGTGTGTGTGTGTGTGTGTGGAGGGGGGTGTCACGCGTGGGAAGGGGGGGACCGGCCACGCGTGGGCGGTGCGGCGGCGGCGGGAGCCTGTCCCTTTAAAGGGGCAGCGGCGGCCCCATCTGATGCGGCGGCTCCAATCAGCGGCCCCCGGGGCTCTTGGCAGCCGGAGCCGCCGCCGCTCCGCATTCCTCCGTCTTCCTAAAAGGGGTTTAACATGGCGATGGGCAGGATGAGGTGAAGAAGAGGAGAAGGAAAAGGAGGGGAGGGGAAAGGAGGAAAAAAAAAAAAAAAAATAAAAAAAAAAAAGAAAAAAATTATTAAAAAAAAAAAAAAGAAAAAAGGGGGTGGAGAGGAAAAAAAAAAAAAAAAGGAAAAAAAAAAAAAAAACCAAACCAAACAGGGACGGGGGATGCTGGCAGCGGCGGCGCGGTAATTTCCTCTCCTTTCCTCTCCCCCCTCAACCCTCTCCCCCCCCCCCCGGCAAAAGGCGCAAAAAAAAAAAAAAGCCAAAAAAAAAAAAAAAAAGCCAGCCGAAAAAAAAAAGGGGGGGGGAGAAGAAAGAAGAAGGAGGAAAAAGAAGAAAAAAAAAAAAAAAAAAAGCAACCAACCCAGCAAACCACCCAACCCAACATTTCTTTTTTTTTCATGGAGAGCAAAAACCCCCGGCAAGCGGAGGAGGACCGGGACTCCTTTGCGCGGAGACCTTTGCATCAAAATGGTAGAGTGGTAGAGCTTCCAACCCCCCCTAACCCCCCCCTTCCCCTTTTCCTTTTCCTTTTTCTCCTCTTTTTTTTTTTTTTTTTTCCATTTTCCCTTTCCCTTCCCCGCCCCCCCCTTCTCCCCCCCCCCCCCCCCTCCCCCCGGGGCTTTGCTGACTTCGCAAAGGCCTCCGAAACTTGCCCAAATCCGTGCAAGGGCGGTGGAGGTGGAGGGGGGGGGGGGGTTTGCATGGGCGAGCATGCTGCATCGGGGGGGGGGGGGGGCTGCATGGGGACCCCCCCTTGTGCGGGGAGTGGGGGGGAAGGTTTTGCATTTGGTCCAAATTACACCCCACCCCCCCCCCCAAAAAAATCCCCCCCGCCGCCCCTTCCCGAAGAGGGGTGCGGGGGGGCCCTGAGGGGTGATGGGGGGGGCTTTAGGGG